>NC_080443.1:19349587-20549587 GCF_028018845.1 Melospiza georgiana
GCTGCTTTTGGGAGAGGCAGGGAGAAAGCAGAGAGCAGGGAGGGCAGGGTGAAAAAAATAAATATAAATATAAATATATAGCAGCCAGCTGGTGAGCTGTGGAGTCAGCACAAGGCCTGCAGAACGCGGCGCTGGCAGCACAGCCCTGGAATTTGGGACAGCTGGTCCAGCAAGGTCAGCCTGGCCTGAGCAAAGACCCCTGTGCTGCTCCCCACAGCGGGGATGAAGGACAAACAGCCCCAGATGGAAACGCCGGGGGTGACCGACACAGGCAAAGTGTCAGGTGAGGATGAGGAGGGACAGCCAGGTGCTGTTCCCACTCGGCAGGGCAGCCCTGACCTCGGTGGCAGGAGAAAGCCCAGTGTCACTGACACCTTCTATGAAAAATCCTTTCCTTAGGAGAAGCTGAGAGGCCTCAGAAACAAAATGTAAAAAATGGTTATCTGCTGCTGTGGAATGCAACAGGTGCATCTGGGATTGGTCTCATGTGGTTGTTTCTAATTAATGGCCAATCACAGTCAGCTGGCTCAGACTCTGTCCTAGCCACAAGCTTTTATCATTCTTTCCTTTTCTATTCTTAGCCAGCCTTCCGATTAAATCCTTTCTTCTATTCTTTTAGTATCGTTTCAATATAATATATATCATAAAATAATAAATCAGCCTTCTGAAACACGGGGTCAGATCCTCGTCCCTTCCCTCATTCTGGGACCCCTGCAATCACTGTCACAGCCCAGGGTGCATTTTCCCCGAGTTGTTTCTTTGTTTGCCATGTGGGAACACGATCCCAGGGGAGGCCGTGCCCCGAGACATGAAGTCATCTCATGATTATATTGCCACCTCCATGCTGGGATTGAGATCTCAGCTGAAAATGCCAGCCCGGGGTCGGCGCTGGCTGAGCAGCTGCTTTGCTGAAAGGCCTCACTAAAAACAACTTCACACACTGCAAACTGGGCAGGTTTATCCCAGTGAAGTTAGCTAAAACTCTGAATCTGCAAACTGAACCGGTTTATCCCAGTAAAGTTAGCTAAAACTCTGCTCTGAATCTGCAAACTGAACAGGTTTACCCCAGAGAAGCTGGCTAAAATCCTGCTCTGAATCTGCTGGAATTCCTGATGGCAAAAATTGCCACACAAATCAAAGGTAAAACCACCAAAACCAACCCAAGCTGGCAGCCAAAAGGTTGAGGTGAGTTAGACCAGCTCTGCTCCTTATTAAAGGGATGAGGAGAAGCCAAGTGCAGCCCGTGCCACCCCCCTGGAGCCCACACATGGTGCCTGGGCAGGGACACAGAGGTGCCACCAGCTTGGCCAGAAAGGCACCACCACCCAAAACACTGCCAGCGGCCAGAAGGTTTTTGATTTCCTTCAAAATCCGTAAAAGATGCAAAGAAGTGCCTGGGGCTCTTCCTACACAGGTCTCTCGATTCTCGTGCTGCAGTGCACCCAAATATCCCATAATCTGGCCTGGTGCAATGCAGGAGGAGTGCTCAGGCATCACTCCCCGCCTCCTGGGTTTGTTTTCCTGGCATCCGGGAGCTTTGGCTGCTGCTCAGCATCAGTGGGACAAGGTTTAGTGGAGAACACAAGAAACTCTTTTGATTTTTGCCCAAAGCCCTTTCCGAGAGCCAAAAGGAAAGTGCCCACCAACAGCTGTCAGCTCCACGCAGTGATTTGGAAATGCAGCCATGACCTTTGGAGCTGGGAACCGGCAGCAGGGGCCAAATCCCCAGCTGAGCCAACAGCACTGCTGGCAATTAGCAAATACAGAGAACTCAGCCCCTGGGGCCTGGCTGTGCCCTGCCAGGCACAGCCCCACACCAGCAGCCCCAGGTGCGCTCTGAAAAGTGGGAATGGGGCACGGAAAACTCCATGAGATTCCCAGAAACCAGCCCGAGGAGCAGCTGGGAGCAGCAGTGAGATCCATGCCAGCACCAAAGGACACTGAGCACAGAACCACAGATTTGTTTGAGCTGGAAAATGGAAAAACCCTCCAAGATCACCATTCTGCCATTCCCCCAGCGCTGCCAAGGCCACCAGTGACCAGGTCCCCAAGTGCCACCTTTTTTAAATCCCTCAAGGAACGGCGACTCCATCATTACCCTGGGCAGCTGTGCCAGAGCCTGATGACCCTTCCAGTGGAGAAATTTTCCTGAATAACCACCCAGAGCCTGCCCTGGCCCAGCCTGAGGCTGCTCCCTCTGCTCCTGTCCCTGTTCCCTGGGAGCAGGGCCTGTCCCCTCCTGGCAGGAGCTGTGCAGAGCCACAGGGGCCCCCTGATCCCCCTTTTCTCCAGGTTGAGCCCCTTCCCAGCTCCCTCAGCCCCAAAGCTGAGCCCTGGGGACACCCCTGGTGACCAGCCACCACCCGGACACGTCCCCACTCCCTGCCACCCTCCAGGCCCAGCACCCAGACAGTTTTGCACCCAAGGAACAGCAATCCATCCAAGCCACGAGCAGCCAATTTCTCCAGGGAAATGCTGCCAAAGCCTTTACTAAAATCCACACAGACAAGATCCCTGAGCCACTGAGTGGGTCACCTTGTCACAGGACATCAGGTGACAATTCCTGCTGGTTGTGAACCCGTGTTGGGCTGGGCCTGATCACTCGGTTGTCCTGATCAGCTGTGCCTGAGTTATGGTAGGATTTGAGAGCTTTCCAAATACTCGGAAGTATTTCCAAAAAAGTTGCATTTAAGGGGGAAAAAAAACAGAAAACCTCAATAGGAGTCACTTTTAGAGGTACATAAGTGCAGGGAGAGCAGTGGAAGGTGAAGATGGGAAGAGCTGGAGGACAGGGGAAGCTTTTCCTGGTGAGCACAGGACTCTGAGGATGCCAGGCAGGCTGAGGACAAGCAGCCCTGAGCTGGGAATGCATCACTTCATCCCTGTGGAGAAGGCTGGGGAGCCTGGGGGTGACTTGAGAGGGCACAGCCAGCCTGGAGCAGGTCACTGTCACCTCTGGGAAGTGACCAAACCTGGGCATTTTGGGGTCCATTCAAAGCCATGGCTCCCAGCAGCGGCTGCTGGAGGAACCAGCTCATGCACACCCCAGGGGGATGCACAGGGAATTTATCCTGATCAGCAGGAGAATCCCACCTGGACACCCCAAAATCAGAGCCCCACACCAATAAGTGCATTGATCTTCCCCTTGTAAGGGGCACAGCTGGACAGAAAATCCGTTTTCACATCTGGGCACCCAGGGTGACAAGCCAAAGGATGCCCAAGCCAGATTCCCCTTCTACACCCAGCACTGCCTTTTCTTCTTGGAAGGGACAACCCAAACCCGCCCCACACGTGCCAACCACAGCAGGGCTGTGCAGAGCTCACCTCCAGGAGATCCTCCTGCCCCAGGGAGAGCTTCTGGCACCACCACAGCTCCCCAGAGCCCTGCCTGCTCCTCTGCTCCCCACCACCAAACCAGCTGCACGGGCAGCACCCATCCCAAAAATCAGTGGCTCCTCCCTCCTGGCAAGCCCCAGATGTGGGGGTCCCTCATCAGCACCTCCACAATGTCACAAAGGGGGACCTCAGCCCCAAACAGGGACATGTGGGGGTGTCTGGTGGCTTTTGGGGTTTTAATTTAACGATTTTTAAATCGTTTTAATTTAATGATTTATTAAATTTAAATCATTTTAATTGAATGATTTAACTGCTCAGGCTTGTTCCCTCCAGCCTGGTCCCACCATCACGGGGCCCTGGGTGTCACACGAGAGTGAAAGGCTCATCTGGGGTGACTTTGAGCAGCAAGAATGGCTGAACAAGGGTACAGCTAAATTAACCAAGTGCCCTGCCCAAGCATTAAGCCGTGTTTTAAATAACCTTGACATCTGCGAGGCCTCAGCCTGCTGGAAAGCATGCGGGGACAGGGAGGGAAAATGAGCCAGGGCCTTGTGGCCAGCCAGAGTCCCCACCAGGCCACCATGTCCCCAGGCAGCCCTGCTGTCCCTCCTGCCACCAACCCCCTGCAGCAGCCCCTTAATTTGCTCATTAGCAAACCTGGAACAAGAGGAGGAGCTCAGCAGTGTCCCTTCCTGAAGGCACACTCTGTGTCCTCCTGGGAGTTTGGGACTGGGGCCAGGGAGGACGAGGACTGGAGTGCCTGAAAAATGTGGAGAACTGGGGGGGTCACTGAGGAACCCCACAGGAACCCACCCATGCTGGAACAAATTGCTGCTGATGATGTCCCCACGAGGTGGCCTGGGGACACCAAGGGGGCAGAGGCCTGAAGAACCAGCTGGGGACATGCAGGCGATGCCCCCCTCATCAGTTCACCCACCCTGGATCAGCACCACGGGCGGCTGCTCACCTGAATCCCGAGTCCTCCATGGCCACCAGCACCTTGGAAATGCCACCAGACCCATGACCACCACATGGGCATCACGACCCACCCAGCAACCATGGAAATCCATCCACAAACCACCCAAAATTATGCCAGGACCACCCAGCTCAGGCTGACAGAGCTGGAGGAAACCCCAAAAAGGAACAACTTCCAGAGGATTCCCAGCACCGGTGCCAACCCAACCTCCCGTGCCATCCTGGCACCCTCCAGGTGGATGCAGCTCCTGCCTGGTGCCTCTCCAAGTGTCCCCCCAGGTCAGGAGCCAGCACAGCTGAATGGGAAATTATATTTGTGAGCAGCCAAGGGAGAGGGATGGGAGAGAAAAGGAGCGCTGTCTGGGAAGGACTGGTTTACATTTCTAAAGAAAATGCCAGCGCCTCGGAGAGCCGCAGGGTTCTGGCTACGGATGGAGCTGAAAGGCTTTGAAAATGACCTCGGGGATTTGGGATGTTGGCATTTGACAGAGCCCAGCCTGGGGCCTGGTTTGGTGGTGCAGAGCAGCGGCTCTGGAGAGCTCCCACAAGCTGGAGATTTGGGAGGAAAAGCTGTTATTTTCCCATCCCACGAGAAAGACAAGCTTGGGAGGAATAAACTTTTGCTCTGCCATGTGCTTTTGAGGGGATGGCCTCAAAGTAACCTGTGTAACCCCAGAAAGGAGCAGCTGGGGAATCTGGCAGCACCTGGGCCACGACACCCATGACACCCTTCAGGGTTGCAGGGCTTTTGGGGAGCCCTCAATGCAGGGTAAGTGGGGGGAACCCAGCCCTGTGCTCACCCAGCAGCTGTGGGAAGAACTGGGGCTCCTCCAAAGGAAATCCCCTCATTAAGGCACCTTGTAAAACCGGGGAGAAGTTGGGAAGTTTCCTACAGAGCCCATGAGCTCCTTCCAGCTTCCCAAGGATGCTCCATGGAGGGCAGGCCAGGCAGCCCTCCCTGGCACCTCTGAGCACCCCTGATGGCCAGCAGGACAGGGTTGGCATTTCCTCTGTCCTGGCTCCCACCTCCCTCACGCGAGGCTGCCAACAACACCGACACTTCTGGAACGGGACAGCTCTTGGCTCTTCCCACCTCCTGGAAGGGTTTTTATCTGCTCCTTCGCAGCTTGACAGCTCCAAAAGTTCACTGCTA
The DNA here is from genome assembly GCF_028018845.1 of Melospiza georgiana. Classification (NCBI taxonomy): domain Eukaryota; kingdom Metazoa; phylum Chordata; class Aves; order Passeriformes; family Passerellidae; genus Melospiza; species Melospiza georgiana. The sequence continues at coordinate 19,355,052 of NC_080443.1, forward strand.
AAGGCACCCCACCCATTAGCATCCACCCCCAAAACACGAGCATCCATCTATGTCACCGCTCCGACTCCTCCCGGATCCCAGCGGTGGGAAGCGCTGGGAAAGGAGGGATGGGGGCCTGGCCAGCTGCCTTACCTTGGGGAGCAGAGCCGGGGGCGCCGCTGCCAGCAGCTCCGGCGGGGTCACGCTCTTGCCAGCCAGCACCACGGCCCCGCACTCGGCACAGGCGCCGATGGTCAGCTGCTTGCCGTCGTCCACCAGCAGGCTGTTGGCCACGCGCAGCGTGTAGAGGAACACGGGGAGCCTGGCCACCCGAACCGCTCTTAATCCAAGGCACCGCTTCTTCTCCTGCCGGCAGAAGAAGCAGACGAAGGTCTCCACCTTGTACTGGCGGGACCAGGCGCTGCTGGGGTGGTGGGAGTTCCTGCCCTCGTGCTGCAGCCACTGTCCCAGCAGGTCGTGGTAGCACAGGATGCAGGTGGCCACCAGCCCCGTGGAGTCGGCCGGTCTGGCCCGCGGCGCGGGCGGGTACACGGTCAGGAAGGGGAAGAAGGGCTCCTTCTCCCCAAAGCGCCCCGGAGGGTTCACGTTGAGCTGGAACTCCTTGCCAGCCCCCAGCTCGGCCCCGCAGATGTAGCAGACGGAGGTGGGACCCGGCTTGATGACAGCGGGGTGGCCGGCGAGGTCACCGGCCGAGAAGACCTGGTGGTACCTGCCCAGGAAGCTCTGCACGGAGGAGATGAGCTCCTCGTTGTGACAGGCCCTGTACATGGCCCACAGGTCCTGCAGCACGCCGAAGCACTTGCGGCAGCTGCTGACCTCCCAGTGCTTGTTGAGCCCCTTGGCGCCGGGCGGGCAGGGCAGGAGGCTGAGGAAGGGGAAATGCATCGTGCTCTTGGCGTTGCCGTTGGTGATCCTGGCCGCCACCGGCCTCGCCTCCTTGCCGCACTCCTCCCCGCACAGGTAGCAAGCCTCGGGCAGCGGCGGGATGCCCGGGCCGTCCTCCTTCACGCCGCGGCGGCCCTTGGCGGGCATGGCCCCGGCGCCCAGGGGCACCACGTAGAGCCGCTGCAGCACGGGCACGTTGGCCAGCTCGAAGCTCTGCCACTGCTGCATGAGCGAGGCGAAGCAGCAGGGACACACCAGGGTGCTGCCGGTGGGCGACAGCGGCTGGGCGCCCGCCGGGGGGCTGTGCAGCCACAGGAACGGGAAGAAAGGTCCCGGCGAGCTCTTCTCCTGCTTCTGCACGTGGACGCGGTGCTGGGCGCCCGGTGCCAGGGGGCTGCCGCAGATGTAGCAGGCGGTGCCCGGCGCCCAAGCGGGCCGCTCGCTGCCTTCCTCCTCCTCCTCCTCCTCCTCCTCGCTGGTGATGTTGATCTCGCTGTCCGAGGAGCAGCAGGGGGGCCCCCGCTCGCTGCCCGCCGCCGGGGGGGCCCGCGCAGCGCCGCCCGCCCCCTCGGGCTCCGACAGGGGCTCGGCGTCGGAGAGCTCGGAGAGCTCGGAGCCGGCTGCCGGCCCTTCCTCCTCCTCCTCCTCCTCTTCCTCCTCCTCCTCCGGGTGGCCGGCGGCGCGGCGCGGCGGCGCGGCGGGGTCCCAGCCCGTGGCCCCCCGCCGCAGCCCGGCTCCCCCCGCCGCCGCCGCCGCCGCCGCCGCCTCGCACTGATGGGGCCGCTTGAGCCAGTACATGCGCTTCTCCACCGGCGTGCGGCTGCGCTCGAAGGAGTCCCACTGCTCGCCCAGGAAGCAGCGGCAGACAGCGCAGACCAGGGCGCAGCCCTCCGCCGAGACGGCGCGGGCTCCGGGCGCCGGCTCCTGGTGCTGCAGGAAGGGGAAGAAGGGCCGGTGGTCGCGGGGGGGTCGCACTTGAAGCTTGAGCTCTTTGCCGCGGCTGATGCCGCCGCCGCAGATGAAGCAGCAGAGCGGGGGCGCCGAGGGTTGCGCGGTCCCGGGGCCGCCCCCCCCCGCCGCCGCCGCCGCCTCGCCGGCCGCCAGCGCGGCCATCAGCCGCTGCTTGCGGGAGAGCGGCGCCGCCGCTGCCCCCGGCCCCGCCGCCGCCCCCGGCCCCGCCGCGCTCATCGCCGCCCCCGGCTCATCCCGCGGCTCCGCCGGACACGCAGGCTCGGGGGGCGGGTTTGCGGAGCGCTCCCCCCCCACCCCTCCGCCCGCCTCCTCCCGCCGGGGGGAAGGCAGCGAGAAAGGAAAGAAAAAAAAAATTATGATAAAACAACGGCAACAACAACAACAACAACAACAAAAAAGCTCCCCGCGGCAACAACAAAATACCCACGGACGGCAACAAAAATAAACCCGGGATAAAAGTTCGGTGCGAAAGTTTGGGTCCCGCCGGCGGCGCGGAGGAAGGGCGGCTGCCGGCCGCCTCCCGGCCCCGGCGCCCCCGGCCCGGCTCCTCCCCGGCCCCCCCGCCGCGACCTGCCCGCCCGGGGGGGCCCGGAGGGAGGAACGAGCCGCTGCCACCCCCCGCCCGCCCCGAGCCCGCCCGGAGCCAGCGCGGAGCCAGCGCGGCCCAGGGACCCCGCCGGGGAGGGAGGGACGTGGGGATTTACACAGCCGCCCCCCGAGCGCGTTTTGTGACCGGGATCCCCGCACGCTGTCCCCTCCGCTCCCCCATGTCACCCGTGTCCCACCCGTGTCCCACCCGGCACCCCCAAACCGCGCCACGGCGCTTTGTGCGGCTCGTACCCCCCAAAGGCACCGCGTCCCGCTTCACGGATCCCACCGAGAGCAGCGGCCCTTTCCTGCCCTTTCCAGCCATTAACTCGGTGTCCCGACCACCCCCGGTAATTTATTTCCCACTTTCAAACTGCTGCCGCTGTTCCAGTTCAATACCAGATTCTATTTCCCGCTCGGTCCTAAAATGCTGCGTCGCTTTGCCACTCACTGGTAAATAGCTGATGCGTTCCCAGCCGGAGCTGGCGGCGTTTCAGCGGCGCATGCAATAATCCCGGTATATCCTTACCTGCCTCGCAGCCCGCGATAAGATTTAATGCTTGGAAAGCACTTTGCTGTCCTTGGACAATAGGCACCGCGGAAGCGCAAACTGTGCCCAGGGCCAGCCTCAATTAAACCTGACTGATTAACCACCCCAGCGGCTCGTCAGCGTGCCCACCGGCTCGGCACGGCTCTCCCGATTAAATAAATATATTAGGAGCTGGAAGGGGGATTATTTTTTTTTTTTTTTCCAAACAGTCGTTTTAGTAGGAAGCGCTGTGGAGTTTGAGTTCACAGCAAGTCACTGCAATATCCCAGGTGCTGTCCTTGCAAATCCGCCTGAGCTGGGAGGGTGCAGGAGGAAACCCAAAGAGGCAAGGTTGGATGGGACACAGGGACAGAGGGACAGCAGGACGGATGCCTGAGCCACGTGCCAGCACACCCAGATGATGCCACGCTGCCCCTTGCTCCTCATCATCACTGCTCGGGCCACCCCGTCCGGGTCCCCCTGGGGCTGACCGAGCCTCAGCCTCGGTGTCACCTCCCACCCGGACTGCGGGTGACAGCGTCCGGTGCTCCCCGGCAACTGGCCCTGAGATCAAACAGATTGTGTGACATCAGCTGGAGCGCGGGCAGGGGCACGGGGGCTCTTCGGGGACCCGGATCCAGTTTCCACGCAGATGGCTCCGGGAGTAAAGGAGCAGGGGGTGGGAGGCAGCGCACAAAGCGGGAACACGATACCTTGGGAGAACTGGCTCCACGGGGCTTTTTCAGGGGTTTCCAGAAGACAGCAGGGCCTCGTTATATTTTATTTATTTATAGGGCTGATGTGGTGGCCGCTCTATGCGCCGAGGGCAGCGGGAGCGCCGCGCCTCGGGGTGGGCATGACTCAGATGCTCTTTAAAGCCGCGCACGGTGCCTCGGTGTCACCCCTGTTCCCGGATGGAAAGGGGCCACTGGGCCGGATGGATCCCTGACCCCAGGCGGCGGCAGCAGCAGCGGATCTGGGAATGCCTCGGCCCAGCTGCCCAGCTGGAGCTCCCCTGGGAGCTGCGGCCACCGGCTCAGCCCACCCTTCGAGCGCAGCCGACAGATGCTCTCCCGCCTGCTCCGCACATGGGCCACAAACAACGCGCCGTATTCAAAGTCCGGAGCTCAGCAGGGCCAAACCCCCCTCCCCACCCTGCCCTGGAACACCAACCCCCCGTGCCCCTCTCCGGAGGCTCCACAAGCCCCCGGCTCCCCCGTTCCCCCCGTGCCCCACCGGGACGCGGCCTCGGAGCAGCTCCCCGGGCCTCGGCTGCGCCCGGACAGAGCAGCTCATTTATCATCCTGTGCCGCCCCGGCCCTGCGGTTGCTGTTTGCAACAGAGAAGCTGGGAGGGAGAGAAAATTTCTCAAGTCGGCCTCGGCAAGAACTGAAAACACATGCCCTGGCGGCAGAGGCGTCCCCCGGGGCGCGCGGGGATCAAGGCGAGCCTAGCGCAGGATTTTCCAGCGCGGCTCCCGCGGCCGGCGCGCAGCCCTGCTGCCAGAGCTGGGCCTGCACAGCAGCCACGCACCCCTGGGCTGGGCTGGGGTCTGACAGGGACAGCCAGGTCTGCTCCCCCAGCGCTGGGAGCGCACTGGGAGGCAGGGCAGGGCGGCTCCTGGCTCGCTCGGGATGGCCAATGTCACACTGTGCCTTGCTGGATGCAGTGTAGGGGTGGTCCCCTGCTCAAAGACAAGCTCCAGGGACAGATGTCCCTTACAGGGTAGGGGACAGGCCCTGTCTTGTGTCAGGACTCAGCACCAGTTGTGCAAGGTGCTGTGCAAACAGCTGTGATCGGCCCCGTGGGGCCCCTCTGGCTTGTATGGGGCAGGGATTCAGGATGGAAGCATGAGTAGCCCATCCTTGTCCCCATCCCCATTCCTGTCTTCATCCTTGTCCCCATTCCCATTCCTGTCCCCATCCTCATTTCCATCCCCATTCCTGCATCCATCCCTACTGCCAGCCCCAACCTTATCTCTTTTCTCATCACCATCCCCATTCCTGTTTCCACTCCTGTCCCTATTGCCATCCTTATCCTTATACTCCTTCCTTTTTCCCCTTTTGTCCCATCTCATCCTCACCCTCATTCCCATCCTCATCTGTATCCTCATCCCCATTTCTACCCCTATCTCCCTCCCCATCCCCATTGCCATTCCCATCCCAATCCCCATCTCTGTCCTTGTTCCTGTCCCAGTCCCTGTTGCCCTCTTGCCCTGCAGGACAGGCCCCGGCAGCACCCATTCCCTGGCACCCCTTGGAGCAGGCACGTGCTGCAGATCCCACATCCCTGGGAGCGGGAGGTTAATATGGAAATTACCAACTGCTTATTCCTTCCAGCTGTTGCTGTGAGTCATCAAGTGCCTTAAAGAGCATTTCAAACAACACAGTGCCTTCGAGACAGCGTGACTGCTGCCCCAGCCACCCCCTCTGGATAATCCTCTCCAGGGCCTGGTGTTTGAGGAGGGAATATTTCTCCAAGGAGGCAATTCCCAGCTGAGTGTGGCCAGGGAGGCAGAACAGCCGCTGCCTGCACGGCGCCTGTCCAGGCTCCCACCTCCGCCCGTGGGCTCCTGGCGTCCTGCCCAACAGCAAAGCCAGGCAGGGAAGGGCACTGGGAAGGGCAGCCCAGCCCTGGCATCCATCATCCCTGCCCAAAATCCAGCTAAATGCCACCATGTGCCAGCATGGGTGATGATTCCCGCTGGGGAAACTGAGGCACGGCGCGGCCAGGCTGAGCTCCACAGTGTCACCTGCCCAGGGTGAAGGTGGCAGAGTGGCTGCCACGGGATGCTGGGACACTGGTCTGGAGTTCAGTGACCTTGAACTCTGTGCTCAACAGCTGTATTTGTCTCGGCAAGCTTTTATTTCCTTTTTTTTTTCTGTTGTTTTGAAAAAGGCTGATCTCTGCACTCGGTTGGTGCTGATTTTTCAGATGGGAGAGATAGGGTTGGTTCATGGAAATGGTGGGGATATATCCCTTATCTGCTGCTTCAACCTTTCTTTGAACTTCTGGACTGACTTCATTGATTTTTTTCGCTGGAAAAGCCCAGGCAGTTTTTTCTCCTGCAAACTCTTTCCCCCCAGTCCTTCGTGTGGCCATGCAGGTGAGTCAAGGATGCTGCTGGCCAAGATCCCAGCTGGTGAGAGCAGGAACATCTGCCCCTGCACAGCAGAGAGCCTGGAATCAAAAAAATAATGACCCAGGGAAAGCTGTGCACAGGTGACAGGGAGCTGTGACGGGGTGGAGGGGACGGCAACACGGCCACACCGCGCTGGAGTCGCAGCTGCAGGCTGAGAGGGGAGCCAGGGAAGGAGGGAAGGATGCTGCTGGCAGGGTCCCCAGCAGGCAGGAAGGAGGGAGGTGGTTCTGGGGAGAGGAGGGGATCACTGACGGCCACCACAGCCCTGTGGGGACGCTCTGAGCGCCTCTCTGGGTGCTCCCAGGCTGTGGCAAAGACATTGCTGCTCCTGGAGGACAAAGCCGTGTGGGGACACATTTGGTGCCTGGCACGGTGGTCACGGGGGCTGAGTCCAACCAGGAGCGCCCTGTGAGTCCATGAATTTAAGAGGACAATCCTGAACCCTCAATCCATGCCCCAAATCCCTCCGTGGGCACCCACAGCATTGACCTCGTGCTGCTCCTCCTGCTCACCCTCACTGGGACCAGCCCTGATTCCCCACATGTCCCCGTGGGCAGGAGGGAGCCACGTCCCTGCGAGGCACACGGGCCTAGTTGCTGCCTGTGGGGCTTTTCCAGAAGGGTTTTTTTTAAAAAAAAAAGATATTTTTTTTCCTTTTCCTTTCCAGGGCGAGCAGCTCTGCAAATGCCAAGTGCTGATGCCAAAGGGCCGTGTCAACAAAGAAGAATGAGTGTGGCTGTTAGAGGCTGCTATTAAAAAAGGGTGGAGAGGAGAGGGAGAGAGGGGGGTGAAAAAGAGAAGAAAAGGTTTGTCACTGCAAATAATAACAGTTTGCAGAGCAGTAAAAACCCGGGAGCAGCAGCCAGACCCCTGCAGTGCCCTTGGGCGCTGGCACCGAGCGGGGACTCTGCACCCTGTGTCCTTCCAGAGCACAAACCCATCCCGGCAACTCGGCATCCCCTGTGGGCTGCACAAAGTGTTTTCCAAGCTCCGAGGGTGTTCCAAGCCTGCTGTGCTCCTGCTTGGCCTCCAGGCTTTGCTGCAGGGCTCCATCCACAGCAGGGCCGGGCATGGCACCGGCTCCCCGGGATGGGCAGGGTCCAGGTCCTGCCCCCGCAGTGCCAGGAGCTATTTCGAGGCAAGCCCTGGCTGCTGCCGAGTGGGATGGGAGGGAAGGAGCCTCTCACATGACTGCGAAGATGCAGCGGGAAGGTGAGCTCTCTGGTTTCAGCTTTCTATTCCCAGCCCGTTATTCGGCGCTCCAAGGTGGATCTGCCCTGCAGGGCGGCTGCGGGAGATGGGGATGGATCCAGGGTCAAGCACCTCATCCCCCTGGGAGGCAGGTGGAGCTTGCAGCTCCTGCCCAGCTGAAAATCCCCCTTGGAATCTCCTCTCCCTCCTGCCAGCATGTCAAACCCAAGTGGATGTAGGGGATGCTCAAGTAACAGCACTCGGGAAAAGACCAAGCAAGCAAAGGAAGAGATAGACAAAGACTAAATCTTACTCCAAAGCCCAGAATGAAAGTATTTTTGAGGATAATCTATCAGTTCACTTCATTCTGACTTGTTAAAAAATATTCTTGCTTACCGTTTTGGTCTGTCCTTAGCCGTGGTTTGTGGCCGTGTTCACAGGGGTTCTTGGATGAGGGAAGAGATGAGGATCTGACTCCATCTTTCAGAAGGCTTGATTTATTATTTTATGATATACATTACATTAAAGCTATACTAAAAGAATAGAAGAAAGGATTTCATCATAAGGCTGGCTAAGAATAGAATAAGAAAGAATGATAACAAAAGTCTGTGGCTTGCACAGAGAGCCCGAGCTAGCTGGGCTGTGATTAGCCATTAATTACAAACATCCAACATGGGCCAATCAAAGATCTACCTGTTGCATTCCACATCAGCAGATAATCAATGTTTACATTTTGTTCTCGAGGCTTCTCAGCTTCTCAAGAAGAAAAATCCTAAAGAAAAGATTTTCCATAAAAGATGTCTGTAACAATGGTTTTATTCCCACACCACCCTTCATTCCCACCTTTCCCATGCCACAGCCACCCTCTGTGCTCATCTCACAAGCAATGGCAGAAGGTCAACCTCTGGAAAAGCCTGGTTTTTAAGTATTCTCCCCCCGCCCCCCCACCTCCCCAACAAAAAAAAAGAGACAACTTTGGTCAAAATTGAGATGTTCCCACAGAAATTGGTATTTCCCGATGGAAAAACATTCCATCAGCAAAACGCTGACCTGCTCCGGTTACAGCCTGGTCATGGCCATGAGCAGAAGCAGCTGGGAAAGGAATTAGAAGGGAGCTGGGAGCTGCATGGATCACCTCACCCTCGGATCCTGCTCCTGCCTGGAGCTTCCCGGGGCTGGGATGGGGCTGTGCCAGGAGCTGCCAGCACAGAGATCCGTCCCATGGATGTTGTCACCGTCACCAGCCCTGGGGTGGCTCAGCGGGGTCCAAGCTGCCAGCACTGAGATTCCAGGGATGTTGTCACCCAGCCCTGTGGCACCCCAGGGTGACCACCCATGGTTGTTGCTCCCCCAAAGCCAGCTGGAGGTGGGACGAGCCAGCAGTTCCAGATGTTCCCAAGGATGGAGCTCTGCAAACAACCCCAGCCTGGTCTCTGCTCCTGGATTTAGAGAGCTGGGGGTTGAGATCGGAGGAACAAGGGCTGGGAGCTCAGCAGATTCATCCCCAGAGATCAAGGGCTGCCTCCAGTGTTTTCCCTCTAAGAGTTGGTGGAAGAGCTTTTTTGGGAGGTTCTCCTGTGCCTTGGGGTGCCAAGCAATGGATGGGGTTTGGTTTGGTTCTTTTCTGAGGGCGGGCTGGTGCAGGCAGGATGGAGTGGATCAGGAATCAATGGACCAGATCAGGAATCAATGGAATGGATCAGGAATCAATGGAACACATCAGGGATCAATGGAACACATCGGGAATCAGTGGAACGGGGTAGGATCAATGGACCAGATCAGGAATCAATGGAACAGATCAGGAATCAATGGAACACAGCAGGAATCACCGTCCCCTTGTGTAGCCAAAGGGTGACCAGGGAAACTCCCGTGTTGGAAAGATTTTTGTTGGCAATAATGGGGCAGAAATCCGTGGCCATGCAGCAGCCAGAGCAGCCTGTGAAGGGTCCAGCCCCACCATGGCAAGCATGGATGCCCAGGAAAGGTGCCACCATCCAGGTGAAACGGGCTCTCACCTCTGTCACTGTGGGCTCACCCTGCCCACGTGGCCCTGGAACCCATCAGCCGTGATGGGCACCTCCCTCCAGACACACTGCAGCTCTCACACCTGGGGAAACTGAGGCAAGGAATCTGCAGGAATGTGATCCAGCCCTTCCAAATTGCCATCACCACCAGCTCATGGCTCCCCTGCTCCAAGCCCTGCTCCCCCTGTGCCCGTTGAGAGGCACCACCAGCCCCGGAGCTGCCCTCATCCCAGAGATTCCACCCGGGCCAAGCGTCGCCTCCTTTGCCAGCTCCTGTCCTGTCTGTCCATCTGAACTGCATCCCTCTGTCCTGCTCACCACTTCCCTGACCAAACCCGGGTTTCCAGCAGGGATTTTCCCATTCCAGACTCTCTCAGTGCCCCCACACCTCCCACACTGTGGGACACAGGAGCACTGGTCATCATGGGGACACTGGACCTCCTGACCTGTGCCCAGGTTGTCTCCCAGACAATCAACATCCCCTTCCTGGGAGGAATCGTGCCTGTGTCTCTCTCTGACCTCTGCTAAACACATCCATCCCAAGGGACCTGCTGGCCCTGCTGGAGGAGGCTTGATCCCACCAGGAAAATAAATGTCCCTTCATCCAAAGGGTTCCATGCACCCCATTCCTCCCCATTCCCGCTCCTGCCCTAAATCAACACCAGCAGCATGACCCAAAAGCAAATTCATCTTAAAGACTTTTAAAAACCCGTATAAAAAAATACAGCTTCATCGGAAAGGCTTTTTTTTTCTTCTTCTTCTTTTCTTTTCCTTTTTTTTTTTTTTTTTCTTTTTTAGGGGGGGGAAAGGTTTATGCCTCCTTGGAGACCTCTTCAATAAAACGCATTCTGGCTCTCGGAGCGTCTGACTGCAAATCAGGTTCCAGCCGTTCCCTTCCTGTGCCGACCTGCTGGAGTCGGCTGTTATTCTTGGCAGGGTGCCCTGAAGGAAGAAAAAAATCCCCCCCCCAAGCTCCCAGCGGCTGGGAAATGCTGATGACATGACACCTTCCAGCATTCTTCAAGGTCAAGAGGGGAGGGAGGGAAATGAAAGGGGAGAGGGTTTTTTTTTTTCCTCTGTTGTTAGCATGGGTTATTGCTTCGCTCAGGCATTTCCCTTTGATGCTCGCTCCTTGTTACACAAGATGTTGCAGGCTCCCCGTGCCCTGGGTAGGAGTCACCACCTTCCCTGCTTCCCCAACAGCAGGGATCTGCATCCTGAGGGTGTTTTGGGACCAGCAATGCATGGGCTCAGCTTAAACACAGGCTGGGTTTAACCTGCACATCTCCAGGAGCGCCACATTTACTCACAGAGCTCCATCCTCCATGACATCCTCATCCAGGAGCCTGTGGTTATTCCAAACCAAAATCTGTCTCCCTAGCATCTTCCCCACAGCAAGGATCTGCATCCTGAGGGCGTTTTGGGACCAGCAATGCATGGGCTCAGCTTAAACCCAAGCTGGGTTTAGCCTGCACATCTCCAGGAGCGCCACATTTACTCACGGAGCTCCATCCTCCAGGACACCCCATCCAGAGGCCTGTGGTTATTCCAAACCAAAATCTGTCTCCCTGGAATCTCCCCCAGCAGTGGCCCGTGGGGTTCCCCACACAGAAAGCCCCAATCCCCCTCAGGCAGCCCTGGGTGCTGCATCCAGCTGACAGGGACACGCAGCATCCTCGGGGGACGTGCCTTGCCCGCAGGACTCCTGCTCTGACAAATAAAACTTGGCACCTCTCTCCTTGAGATCCAACAAATCTCTGCTAATCCCCCTGCTCCCGGCTGCCAAATCCTCCTCCTCCTCCTCCTCCCCCCAGCCAAGGTGCAGAGCTCTTTGAGGCAAGCTACACACAACCATTAAACCTTGCAAGGAGGAATTGCCATCATCAGGGCACAGAGGACCAGGGGCAGTGCTGATGTCCCCCATGGTGGTGACAGGGAAGCTGCTGCACTCCTTGGAGAGGTTTTGGTTGATGCCCCAAGCCAGGGCTGATGTGCTGCTGGAGCACACAACAGCTGCTCTGTCCCTGTGGATGGATCCTTTGCCCCCCTGCTTCCCCAGAGCACATTGGAAGGAAGACCCAAAATGCTCACTGTGACAAAGGGAAGGAAAGCAGGTGCCAGCAGGGGTGTCCAGGGACAAGAGAACAAGGCAGGGACAGTCTCACCGTGTGTGCAGGCAGGTTTGGGATGGGGTAACAGCCCTGGGAGCCCAGGGACATTGCTCACATCCTCACAAGCTGCATCACCACACCTGCGGTTCAGCTCTCCCTCAGGGGACTGTGCTCCTCCTGCTCTGTGTTCAGCTGAGCTCTCACTGCCACATCATCCATCCCCTGAGACTGCCAAGGATCATCTCCGAGCTAACCCACCTGCCCTGGGATCCCAGTGCTGTCTTCACACACTTTTTTGGTGAATAGGCCTGTTGGGTGAGCTGGATCAGTTCAGGTCTGATGGGCCTCTCGTGTCTTTGTTGGGTTCTTGTCCCTCCCCCGAGGAATTACCCAATCCTGGGATTACCAGGACCACAACACCTGGGCTCGCAAAGGAGCTGTGGAGAGCGTCCAGGACACCCCAGCATCCCTGCAGGTTCCCCTGGAAGCCGGTGCAGGGCCGCATCCTGCCCCAAGGGCCGCTGGAGGAAATCCTGGAAGGCCATCTTACAATGCAGCCCTTCCTGTCCCCGAAGGAGCGCCGAGCACGGAAAAGGCGCCGCGGGCTGCGGCACCGGCCAGCCCCGGGGGGACACGGCTCTGCCCCCCGGCACCTTGTCCAGCCCACCTGGGGCCACTTCCCGCCGGGCTCCCTGCCAGCAGCACTGCTGCTTTGTCTTCAAAACCCACACAAACACAATGGGAGCAGCGGGGGGATTGCCCAGGACCCCGCCGGGGCGGCAGCGACACGGGTGGAGATGTCACCGGAGATGTCACCGGAGATGTCACCGGAGATGCTCCTTGCCCATCGCAGCCTTGGCATCCCACCTGCACAGCAAAGAGAAATGTCCCTGGAGCTGCCCTCCTGCTCCTGGCAGTGTCCCCGAGCCCGGGTGGCAGCAGGTCACGTCCTGGCCGCGGTGGCAGGCCCGGCGCGGGGCTCCCGTGTTTTTGTTGCCGGTTGTTTTCCAGCGGGGAGGCCGTGGGGCCAGCTGGCTGCCGCCAGCCTGGAACAGCGTGGCCTATTTTAAACCGCTTGCACAAGGAGTCAGCAGCTCCAGCTCGGATTTTTTCCGAACTTTATTTGTCCAAACGCTCGGCAGGGAGGCAGGCAGGGAGGGAGAGCAGGAGGTGGGGGAGCAGCAGCTCCCGGCTGGCTCAGCTGCCAGCGGCTCACCTGCACCACAGTGATGTGGCTGGGATGGCACAGCCAGGATGCTGAGTGCATCAAATCCCCCAAATCCCCCAGGATGAATGGAAAAGCTGGAGGTGACGGGGGCAGAGCAGCAAAGCCTGTGGAAGGCAGCAGATAGCTGTCCACAGGCCGAGTTGTGGCTCTCAGGAGCGTTCTCAGGACAGGCAGCTCTGCTGGGCCAGAGGATTATGCCAAGCAATCACCCATATGGAGAGAGCACTGGGAGACAGGATAAAACCCCAGCCAGACCCTGCTGAGAGCACCAGAGGAAGGGACTGGAAAACTCTTCCACTCTCATGATGGTCCCACAGCCCCACCATGATGTCCCTTGTGACCCAGCCCATCCTGCGACCCGGGGAGGAAACACTGACTGTGCAGTGATTAAATATTGGCAACTTTAAATTAAAACCCCTTGTTTGTACTTTTCCACATCAGACCACATCCACTACAAACTTTTTGGGAGGCCAACCCTTCCCTGAAGGTCCCAAAGGACCCAGAAACACAGAGCAGCAGCGCTCACAGGGAACCTTTTCCCTCACAGAAGATTTGATATTCTCCAATGCAACCTGAGCATCCATCACTCAGGGATTTCTTTTTTCCATGCCATTTTCTCTAGATCAAACTCCTAACTGTGCCTCTTTATGAAACAACTCTTGCCTGGGCTGAGGTGAGCTCAGAAGATCCCTTCCAGCTCCTCTCAGAAATCCAGCAGCTCCCACAAGGGTCAGCAGCCAGAATGATGTAAAACATGATTTCCTAACCCTGCCGGTGGGAAATCACTGGAGAACAGAGGGGATGACTACGGTTTAAAAAATTTAATTGTGCTCAAAGGTTTTTTTGGGTTTTTTTTTAACTGCTTCCCCCAAGAAGTGGGAGTTGCTGTGGCCAGTAGAAATAAATTTCCTTTTCCAGAGTCACCAGAGCCCTTGCACGCAGGGGAGGGACTGAGCTTCTGCTTGGGGGTCCTGCAGCACGTGTTCTGTAACTGCTAAACCACCCAGCTCACAAAACCTTCTTCTGGGGCTTTAAACTCTTGGCTGGAAGCCCTTCTGAGCTTTTGAGTTTGAAGAACAGCCCAACTCTTGGAAGGAAAGGCAAGGGGGGAAAAGTTATCAGCTGTTGAGTGCTAGCTGGATGGGACAGAGCCGTGAGCCGTGCAGGGGGACAGCCGGGGAGCTCCACCGATGTCACGTTGGCCCGAGGCAAAGATGTTTATGGTCCTGGCTGGAAGCCCTTCTGAGGAACCCATCGTGGTGATTTACAGCGCTTCCGACGGGCGCGGAGCCGCTCCTCCCGCGCTGACCGGGCTGCGGAGAGAACATCTGCAATGCCTCAACGCCAGCGAGGGGCTGAGGGTGCCAGTGTGTGCCCCGGGGCACCGTGACACCAGGGACAGCTCTGTGTGTGCCCCGGGGCACCGTGACACCAGGGACAGCTCTGTGTGTGCCCCGGGGCACCGTGGCACCAGGGACAGCTCTGTGTGTGCCCCGGGGCACCGTGACACCAGGGACAGCTCTGTGTGTGCCCCGGGGCATGGTGACACCAGGGACAGCTCTGTGTGTGCCCCAGGGCACCGTGACACCAGGGACAGCTCTGTGTGTGTGCCCCAGGGCACCGTGACACCAGGGACAGCTCTGTGTGTGTGCTCCAGGGCACCGTGACACCAGGGACAGCTCTGTGTGTGCCCCGGGGCACCGTGACACCAGGGACAGCTCTGTGTGTGCCCCAGGGCACGGTGACACCAGGGACAGCTCTGTGTGTGCCCCAGGGCACCGTGACACCAGGGACAGCTCTGTGTGTGCCCCGGGGCACCGTGACACCAGGGACAGCTCTGTGTGTGTGTGCCCCAGGGCACGGTGACACCAGGGACAGCTCTGTGTGTGCCCCAGGGCACCGTGACACCAGGGACAGCTCTGTGTGTGCCCCGGGGCACCGTGACACCAGGGACAGCTCTGTGTGTGCCCCGGGGCACCGTGACACCAGGGCCAGCACAGTCCTGTACCAGGGCACCGTGACACCAGGGACAGCACATCTGGGCACCAGGGCACGGTGACACCAGGGACAGCTTTGTGTGTGTGCCCCAGGGCACCGTGACGCCAGGGACAGCTCTGTGTGTGCCTGACACCAGGGACAGCTCTGTGTGTGTGTGCCCCAGGGCACGGTGACACCAGGGACAGCTCTGTGTGTGTGCCCCAGGGCACGGTGACACCAGGGACAGCTCTGTGTGTGCCCCAGGGCACCGTGACACCAGGGACAGCTCTGTGTGTGTGCCCCGGGGCACCGTGACACCAGGGCCAGCACATCTGGGCACCAGGGCACGGTGACACCAGGGACAGCACGGTCCTGTACAAGGGCACAAGGGCAGCTGGTGCTGCTTGGGCACACCCAGACCCTGCCCTCTTCTCCCTTCAGCTCTGGAACCCAGAGGGGCTAATCACAGAACCACGGAGTCCCAGAATCACAGAATCCCAGAATCACAGAAATCCCAGAATGCCAGATCCACAGAATCACAGATTCACGGAATCACAGAATCGCAGAATCGCAGAATCACAGAATCACAGATTCATGGAATCACAGAATCACAGAATCACAAAATCACAGTCACAGAATCCCAGAATCACGGAGTCACAGAATCACAGAATCCCAGAATCCCAGAATCACAGAATCACAGATCCACAGAATTACAGATTCACGGAATCACAGAATCACAGAATCGCAGAATCACGGAACCACAGATTCATGGAATCACAGAATCACAGAATTCCAGAATCCCAGAATCACAGAATTACAGAGTCACAGAGTCACAGAATCACAGAATCACAGAATCCCAGAATAACGAGGTTGGAAGAGACCTCAGTGATCATCGAGTCCAACCCATGCCCTCACACCTCAACCAGACTACAGCACCAAGGCCATGTCCAGTGTTTTTTTAAACACATCCAGAGATGGTGATTCCAACACCTCCCTGGGAAGAGCATTCCAGTACTTCATTATTCTTTTGGTGAAAAATTTCTTCCTAATATCCAATCTATCCCTTCCCTGACATAGCTTGAGATTGTGTCCTCTAAAACAGGGCTTAAATCAGCAGGCTTGCCCTTCAGAGCAGAGCTGCCTGGGGAGCATGGAGCTCAGCTCTGTGTCCTTCTGGATTATTCACCCTGACAAGCCCAGAGTGTGCTGAGAGCACAAACAGCAGCCCCCGGCTCCACCGAGGCACATCCAACACCCACAGCAGCCTCCCAAGGTGCTGGAAGCTGCACCCACACCCTCCTGGTGCTGCCAGCAGAGGGGCCTGACCCATGGGGATCCCCCCAGGGACCCTCTGGGCTCCCCCACCTTGGTGACGTGGTTTTGCCATCCATCACAGTCCCCACAGACAGATGTGGGAAGCAAGCGCAGCCACAGTGTCTGATTTCCCCTGGATTTGGGGATGAGTGGGTGGGAAGCATTTAAGTCGGGACACCAGAAGTCATTTCCCTTTTTCCCAGCCTAGAAAAGGGACCACAACCCTCCCACACACACCGTGCTGCACCCTCTGAGTCACTGAGAGGAGGAGCAGGGGTGATGCTGCCCTTCCTGGGACCCCAAATCCACCCTCACACCCATCCCCACCGAGCAGGGCAGCCAGAAGAGCCACATCCCATGGCGGCCAAGCCTTGCTGTGCTTCAGGGACGGCTGCAGCAAAACCCTGCTGGGGATGCTGCTCCTAGCACAGGACACAGCCCCAGGGGCTACAAAGTTTATTTTCCTTCTTTTAGAAACCTAATTTTATAGGAAAAAAAG
Source organism: Melospiza georgiana (assembly GCF_028018845.1). Classification (NCBI taxonomy): domain Eukaryota; kingdom Metazoa; phylum Chordata; class Aves; order Passeriformes; family Passerellidae; genus Melospiza; species Melospiza georgiana. The sequence goes on from NC_080443.1 coordinate 19,371,512, forward strand.
GAGCTGTAAGCAAGTGAGTGATGGGCAGCTGCCTCCTGGGCATGCTGGGCTGCCCAGGAGTGCTCTGTGCCTCCCTGCTAGGCACCCTCACCCATCTCCCTCCCTTCCCAGCTGCTTCCCAGCACATGATGGATTTTTAAACACAAGCATCCCCCAGGTGATGCAAGGCAGGCCAGCAAGAAAACAGGGATCACTGCCTGCTCCAAGGAGCCAACCTGCACAACCCCATCCCACAGCCCCAAGGGGGTGTCCCTGCCCTAAAACACCCCAGGTGTGGGGCAGGCAGGTGGGTTTGCCCCCCCCGACACAGCCCACATGGCTCCAGTCACACAGAGGCCATCAAGTGAGTGGACGTGAGAGGGATGAAGGCTCCCAGAGGCCCTCGGCTGCCTCCAGCACAGCGTTTGAGCAGTAAATGGCTTTATTCTCTTCCCAGCACTCCCCCATTAAGCGCTCCGCGTTTCTGCCGCTGCTTGAAGCCAGTGATAAGTCAGATCGGGGAGGGTGAAGAGGGGGATGTAAAAAAAGGCACCCCCAGGCACGAAATGGCAGCGAGGCCCTGCTCCCCCCTCGCAGGATTTATGAATGAAAACACGTTTGGCCTTGGCACCGCGAGTTTCCTCGATGCACGCGGGCGGGGACGGGGGAGAATCCTGGAATTATGAGGCTCCAGCACCAATTAGGGCTGTTTACATTGACGTAAAGTCTGGGTGAAGTCCCCACCCCTGCTCCCAGCATATTTATGAAATTACTCCTGCTGACACTGACAAATGTAGGAGGGAAAGTCCCTGAGAACGCGGATCCAGCCCGGCGCTCCGCGGGGTTTTTTTTGAACCAGCACTGAGATTGTTCCTATAAATAAAATATCAGCCCCCTCACCCCAAGGGGTTCAGCTTGAGGAGCCCCCAGCACTCCCCTGGGAGCCAGGATTCCCAGAGAGGGAGGGGAAAGAAGCAACGCAACAGGGAGAGGGGTTTCATAGGAAAACTCCCCACATTTCAGAATCTCCTGGATAAATGTGATCCAGGCTCCCCCTCCCCAGCCCAGGGGCCGCTGTCACCAGTTGGATCTGGAAAAAGGGAATTCTCAGCCCCAATCTTCCCCGATCACTCCCTGCTTCTGCGCCAGAGCAGGACACCCCAGGCTCCATCCACGGAAAAGAAACAGCAGCTTTCTGGCTGAGAAATCCCCAGGAAAGCCTATTTTCCCCCCAGCTCCATAAAGGGAAACCATCCGAACCTGCTCCCCGCCACCCACGCGGCAGCACAGACGCGGCGCTGGGCGCCAGCACGGGCGTGTTGGAGGCAAACCTCCCGGTTAGGGAGCCTGGCCAAGCCAAGGCATTCCCACCAACGGCTCCTGGCACGGGGAGCTGCCAGGGGCTGGGCAGGACCCGTGCTCAGAGGGAGATGCCGCGGCTGGTGCGTGGCAGGGCACGCGGGATGGGAGGCGGAGGGTGCCGCGGCCTCCGCGCAGGTCAGCGAGGTTGGGAAGGCTGGAAACAGCTCCAGAGGGAGGGAATAAAGGCTTGATCCAGCTGGAAATACCTCAGGGGGTTGTGGGGCTGGTGCTGGGCACATTCAGAGGTTTTGGGGAAGGGCCTGGGGTGAAGCAGCAGGAGCTGAGTTTAAAGATGGAGAGAGCGACTCCTGAACACTGCCAGGCTCAGAGCGAGCCCAAATCCCTCAGGAGGGAGATCCAAGCGTGGCAGCAGATGGATCAATGCAAACCACTCGTCTTGCTGCTCCCCAGCCTGGGGAGCGGCACCAGAGAGGCAGCAAAGGCCATGGAGGAGGAAGAGGAGGAGGAGGAGGGGCTGGAGCTGCCCAGGGCTGCCTCCCTGCAGGGAAGCCAATGCAGAAATGCAGAAGCAGAAGGATCAGGCCTTGGGGCAATGGGATGCAGAGGGATAGGAGAGCTGCAGAGGAAGCATTAAGCAGGGAGAACCAGCCCGTGGAAAGGAAATTATTTCCCTTTTTTCCCCCAGAACAGAGCTCAGTGCTAACCTGAGGAATTCCTCACGGCCCCCCAGCAGCAAAGCTGGGAGCTCAGCAGGATTAAAGGCATGGATTAATTCCTTTCCCAACAAATAAGCATCTCCTAGGCCGTTATATGGACAGCAGGACCATCTGTGGGGACATTGATGGTGATAAAAACCACGGGCACAAGAGGGAATCTCAGGCTGTGGAGCCCTAATCCAGCTGGATCTGGAGGCAGATTTTCCCTGCTGCCATCCTGACACCCAGCCACTGGAAAACCAGAGGTTGTGCTCAGTTTGATCAGGAGAGAGGAGCCTCTGAGTTGCTTTTTGTAGCCCTTGGGCACGCTGTGATGGAAAAGCAGCACGAGGAGCATCACCTCGCTCTACACCGCAGAGTTTTTATTTGTTAACGGCTCCTAGGTTAAAAAATATTTAACCCAGGCTGCAAAACAACACATTTCCCATCTGGCACAGCAGCTCCACGCTGGTGAGGCCTCCATCCAGCACGGGGTGGGAGGCACGGCCGCAGCCCCCCGATGACTTGCCAGCAAAGCACAACTTCCAGCAGTCCGACTACAAATGGCAAATCCCCTTTCATCCCCCCGGCGTTATTTTCACCCGGTGTCCCAGCGCTGCCGTTTCAAAGCTCAGGCCCGAGCTTAACGAGCTGGGAAAAGCTCAGCTGAGGCTCGGGGTGAAAGCAGAGCAGGGAGAGGAGATGCTTTAATTTCGGGATGAAATAACTCCCCGCGCTGGGCCACGGGCACCCTCCTGGGTGGACCTGCTGGGTTTGGAGCTTTTTGCTGCAGGGAAGCTCTGGGGTGGGGCTTACCTGGGGTGAAATAAAGCAGCTTTTTCAGCAGCAAAGCAGCTTCTAGCAGGGGAAACAACCCTCCCCATCAGCACTTATCCACGGAGATTCCCTCTGGTGTCCGCTCCCATTCAGGATGGTGCAGGAGGAAGGAGCTCCATCCTCATCCCACTCACCAGGGCTGAGGAGCACTAGGGAAGAGTGGGATTTCAGGAGGTGGGATTTTCAGGATGACAACATCTGCCTGAGATGGCTTTGAGCAGGGCACTGGGTATTCCCATAATAATAAAGCCATGGGGGGAAAAAAATCCCCTTTTGTTTCCCAGGCCGGCAGCTGGAGCTGTTCCTGTTCCGGGGATGGCATTAAGGGGTTTGCTGTAGCAGTGGGGATGGGGGAGGGCTCAGCCCTGGTTTTACTTCTTTTTCCCTCTAAACAACTCAAAGTGAATAAGGAAGGTGCAGCAAGGAGCGGGGAAGTTGAGGCACTCTTGCTCCATTAGCTCCTGGTAATGATATTATCTGCATTAAAGCCTGGGATAAAAGCAGCCAGGCAGACCTCAGCTGGGATCTGGATGGGAGATGGGATGGGGCTCCTCTCTGGCCAAAGGGATGCTGGAAGCTGTGTCTGTGCAAGTGTGGAAGAGAAGGGGGGGGAAATACGCACCCATGTCCTCAGATTTCCCTGCAGACACCGGAAAATGGCATTTTTTCATCCTAGAGGGGAAGCATCCCAGGCTTTTCCACCCCAACAGCAGGGCTGTGCCATCCCAAGAGCTGTTGCCTCTTGCCACACAAACAAAACATGGATAATTTGGCTGCCTCTTCCGGATTTTGCTTCCAATCCCATTGGGAAGGGATGCCTGGCAGCCTGGGGGTGCTGCAACAAATAAACTCCATTGCTTTAACACTGTTCTCATTAAACAACCACAGGCACAGGATTTGCTGTTAGAAACACCATGGAAAAAAATCAAGGGAGCCTCTTGTCCCATCTCCCAGATGAAGGGAAGGAAAATGAACCATGGAAAGGGGAAACCAGGGAGTTGAAATGAGTGTCAGCAACTCAGCCTGGCTCTGCTGACACCACCCGGGATGCCCTGGGTGGTTTTGTGCTGTTTGGGGAAGGGCTGGGAAGGCAAAAAAAAAAATCCCAAAAGTTCCCCCACGTCCATGCAGGCAGGCCCAGCCCTTGTTTTCATGCCTGGCTGGAGTTTGCAATAGCAAAGAGCCAATAACTGGGTCAGAGCATCCATCCGTGCAGGCAGGGCTGGGACAGGAGGCTCTGACCTGCCCTGGCTCCAGAGAACAGGGCTGGGTGTGGGTATCCAGCCCAGCTCCAGAGATGCACCAGGGCTGGGGGTGCACATCCAGCTCCAGCTTCCAGAGATGCACCAGGGCTGGGTGTGCACATCCAGCCCAGAATCAGAGCAGGGGTGTGTGTGTGTGTGCACACCCAGCCCAGCTCAGATCAGTGTGTGTGTGTGCACACCCAGCTCAGATCAGTGTGTGTGTGTGTGCGCACACCCAGCTCAGAGCAGGGGTGTGTGTGTGTGTGCACACTCAGCTCAGAGCAGGGGTGTGTGTGTGTGTGCACACCCAGCCCAGCTCAGATCAGTGTGTGTGTGTGCACACCCAGCCCAGCTCAGATCAGGGGTGTGTGCGTGTGCACACCCAGCCCAGCTCAGATCAGTGTGTGTGTGTGCACACCCAGCCCAGCTCAGATCAGATCAGAGGTGTGTGTGTGTGTGTGTGCACACCCAGCCCAGCCCAGCTCAGCTCAGGGGTGAGTGTGTGCACACCCAGCCCAGCTCAGATCAGATCAGAGGTGTGTGTGTGTGTGTGTGCACACCCAGCCCAGCCCAGCTCAGCTCAGGGGTGAGTGTGTGCACACCCAGCCCAGCTCAGATCAGTGTGTGTGCACACCCAGCCCAGCTCAGATCAGTGTATGTGTGTGTGCACACCCAGCCCAGCTCAGATCAGTGTGTGTGTGCACACCCAGCCCAGCTCAGATCAGTGTGTGTGTGTGTGTGTGTGTGTGTGTGTGCACACCCAGCTCAGCTCAGGGGTGAGTGTGTGCGCACCCAGCCCAGCTCAGATCAGTGTGTGTGTGCACACCCAGCTCAGATCAGTGTGTGTGTGTGTGTGTGTGCACACCCAGCCCAGCTCAGATCAGTGTGTGTGTGCACACCCAGCTCAGATCAGTGTGTGTGTGTGTGTGTGTGCACACCCAGCCCAGCTCAGATCAGTGTGTGTGTGTGCACACCCAGCCCAGCTCAGATCAGATCAGTGTGTGTGTGTGCACACCCAGCCCAGCTCAGATCAGTGGTGTGTGTGTGTGTGTGCACACCCAGCTCAGAGCAGTGTGTGTGTGCACACCAGCCCAGCCCAGGCTGCAGCTCTGGCAGACACACGAGCGGTGTCTGCGGCCGAGCCGCGCCCGGCGCGCTGCCAGAGCCACACAGGGACACCTTGTTCTGCCAGGCCCTGCGAGGCCAACCCCAACCCACAGCCGGGCCCTGCACTTTGCAGAGCTCCAGCAGCTCCTTCTTTCTCCCCCTGAGCCGTGTCTGGAGGTGCTGCCAGCCCGGGGAGAGCGCTGGGTTCTCCAGCAGGGAGCCAGGACACGCACAGCTCCCACCGAGCATCCTCAGGGCAGGGCTGCTCTGGGGCATCTCTCCTCTCCTGGACCCCAAAATAGAGCTCCAGCCGGCTCACCCAGCATGGAGCACAGCACGGGAAGTCAGCACAGGCATCACCAGCTCCATCTCAAGCCCCCCTGACAGGCATTTCACCCCTGGAGCTGGGATGAGTTTTGCCCCATTCCTGCAAGTGTGGCAGTGAGGGGATGGATCACTCCCACTCATTTTTGGGGGTGTTTCCCCATCTAGACAGGGTTTGATGGCTCTTTCCCTCCTCCTCCCCTCTCCAAGAGCCGGGATGGGTTTGTGAATGGGCTATTGTGAGTGCATGGGGAGAGGGAAGGGAGCAGATGGGGAGCGGGCTGGTCCCCGTCACGGGCCGGTGGCCGAGCCCTGAGCGATGCAGCCAGGTGCTAAAGGCCGGCCTTGCTTGAAGGTTACCCAGATCTGAGAAACCCGAGCTGCGAAGGACCTTGGAGAAGGGCAGACCCGGCCTTATGGCCCGTCTGGAAGAGCAGACCTCCCCTCTGGCTTGCACCCCTTCCCTGCCACCCACCTTGCCGTGGGGGTGCACCCAGCTGGGGGGGCAGCTCTGCTCGCTCTGCTTTCCAGGGCAGGAGCAGCCTCCTCCTCCTCCTCCTCCTCCTCCTGCTCGGGCAGCCGTTCAGTTTGGGCTCGGAAAGCCCGAGCCAAGCCCTGAGCCCAAGCACGGAGGCGCTTTGGCCCCCAGCCCTGCCCTGGGAGCACCTCCGAGCCTGCCCTCACCCAGGCCGCGGGGCAGCAGGTCCAATTCTGCTCCAAAATCAGCCAAGGGGGTGGGAGCAGGGGCGGATTTGCACCCCACAGTCACTGGTGGGGTTGTATGGGTGCCAGGGCACCCTGGGGCATCACCACCTCCTGCCTCTGCCAGGGGGGATGTGGGGGACACCCCGGGGGGGGACAGAGCAGAACCCCCATCCTCCACACTCACACACTCACACATTCCAGCGGCTTTACCCTTCGGAGTCGCGGCGGCTGGAGAATTCCAGCTATTTCAGCATCTTTATCTTTTTTGGCTACCATTTCTCTTTCGGCCACGTTATAAATTAAAAGCTGCTTTCCTTTTAACCTCCTCCAAGCTGCACCTTTTAACCTCCCTCCCCCGGCTGCTGGCAGGCAGGGAGGGGGCTGCTCTCGCCTTGGAGGTCTGCCGCAAGCCGAGGCAGCCCCGCGTTCCCCCCTCGCCTGGCTCGGCACCGGGTGCCAACAAAGGCTCCTTGCAAAAGGAGCTTGTCATCGCTGATGGATGACGTGGTGGTGCGGCGGCTGGAGCCAGGGAGCCGGGCCGTGTGCGCTCGGGGGCTCCGCCAGCCACCTGGATGGCACTGACAGGGGCACGGCTGGCACTGCCACAAGCAAGGCACTGCCACAAGCAAGGCACTGCCACAAGCAAGGCAAGGCCACCCCGGCTGGCAGCACGGAGCGTGGCTGCAATCCCTGGGGCTGCAATCCCTGGGGCTGCAATCCCTGGGGCTCGGAGCCGCCCCAAAGCCCCCTCTGTGAGCGGCGGGTTCCGAGGGCCCGGCCGGCAGCCCGGGGATGACAGACGGGCAGCGCTGGGAAATAATTCCCTCCATCCTATGTGGCTTCCTACATAAGGTATCAGCGCTGCTCTTGATTAGAGCAAAGCTTCCCATATTACAGGCTTTTGGCTCCGGGGAGGAACGAGTTGGCCAATTGCAATTATTAAGACATTTAAAGTGCATTTAACCCAGGAGCCCTTATTTTCCCCTTTCAATGTAACCACTAATTCCTCCTAAATGGTCTGCTCCGCACTCCCAAGCAGACAAAGGCTTTAATGTTCGCCTGGAAAGGCTCATGGCACAGGCACCGGGCACGGAGGAGCAGAGAGCGATGAAAGGCTGGTGCAGCCCCCAAGGGGGAATCAAAGCTGGAGGCTGGAGCTGGGCACAGCTCGGAGCCCTTGGAAGGTGCGGGGTCCAGGCAGGGGCTGGAGGCACGGGGTAGAGCTCAGCAGGGCAAGGGGAGGCACGGGGAAAGGCTGGGATTGTGTGCAGCCTGGCCAAAGTTAGCCCGGGGTCACCTCAGGGAAACAAGGAGACATCACTCACTGCCCCCAACAGCTGGTGACCCCAGACACCATGAGGACACTCACCCTCCCTCCCACCTTGCCCACATCTTGTTTGGATGAACAACTGACGGCCGGAGCCCAGGGAGCTCATCCTGCTGCCCCGGTGGTCCTGCTCTGCAGCCAGCCATGCCCTGGGACACCAACCCTGCCCCTGCAGCTCGGGGACAGCCCCCGGCCGCCCCCCAGCCATGCAAACCAGGGCTGGCCTGGAGCTCCGTGCTTTAATCCAGGGCCAGGGGGTGTTCGCCTTGTTGCTCGCTGCTGTTGGATCCCCCTCAGGCAGAGCCTGGAAGCGCTGGATTTGTACCAGGATGAACCTGGAGCTGCAGCCTGCAGCAACATCTGTGTGTCCTCACCCGCCAAGCAGCCTGCTGCCCTCAGCATCCCCAAAAAACACAGCCTGCTGCCCTCAGCATCCCCAAAAAACACAGCCTGCTACCCTCAGCGTCCCCAAAAACACAGGGTGCTACCCTCAGCATCCCCAAAAAACACAGGGTGCTACCCTCAGCATCCCCAAAAACACAGCCTGCTGCCCTCAGCATCCCCAAAAACACAGCCTGCTGCCCTCAGCATCCCCAAAACACAGCCTGCTGCCCTCAGCATCCCCAAAAACACAGCCTGCTGCCCTCAGCATCCCCCAAAACACAGCCTGCTGCCCTCAGCATCCCCAAAAACACAGCCTGATACCCTCAGCATCCCCAAAAACACAGCCTGATACCCTCAGCATCCCCCAAAACACAGCCTGCTGCCCTCAGCATCCCCCAAAACACAGCCTGCTGCCCTCAGCATCCCCCAAAACACAGCCTGCTGCCCTCAGCATCCCCCAAAACACAGCCTGCTGCCCTCAGCATCCCCCAAAACACAGCCTGCTGACCTCAGCATCCCCAAAAACACAGCCTGCTGCCCTCAGCATCCCCAAAAACACAGGGTGCTACTCTCAGCATCCCCAAAAACACAGCCTGCTGCCCTCAGCATCCCCAAAAACACAGCCTGCTCCCCTCAGCATCCCCAAAAAACACAGGGTGCTGCCCTCACCATCCCCAAAAACACAGCCTGCTGCCCTCACCATCCCCAAAAACCCAGCCTGCTGCCCTCAGCATCCCCAAAAACACAGCCTGCTGCCCTCAGCATCCCACAAAACACAGCCTGCTGCCTTCAGCATCCCTAAAAAACACAGCCTGCTACCCTCAGCATCCCCAAAACACAGCCTGCTGCCCTCAGCATCCCCAAAACAAAGCCTGCTGCCCTCAGCATCCCCAAAAACACAGCCTGATACCCTCAGCATCCCCCAAAACACAGCCTGCTGCCCTCAGCATCCCCAAAAAACAGAGGGTGCTACCCTCAGCATCCCTAAAAAACACAGCCTGCTACTCTCAGCATCCCCAAAAAACTCCCCATCCCAAAAATATGATGCGGGGGGGGCGGCTGTGCCACTGGAACCCCCATCTTCTTGTCACTGCCCAAAACTCGGGGCTGGATTTCCCACCTCTGAAGGGCTCCATGGAACACCCAGCCACTCGCACACCCCCACGCTTTTCACACTCAATTCCTCGCGGAGGAGGCACTCTGGAGGAAGGTTTTCCCCCCCAGCCCTGGCTCGGCAGCGGTTCCCGTTCCCAGCTGAAGCTCTCGGCGCTCTCGGACCCGATGGGGAAAACAGATGCAGCAGCAGATGCGAAAGTCATCGGCTCCTTCGGGGCGGGAGAGAGACGGGCCAAAAACAGCAGAGCAGGATGGGCAAAGGGAAAACAGATTTTTTTCTTGGCGCTGGGGTAACCGGGAGGCGGCACGGCGAGAGCCGGTGCGAGCCCGGCTCTGCCGGATCCAGACCTTTTCCCTGGGGTTTATTTCCCAAACAACAACAACAAATTGGTTGCAGATTCCAAGGCGGGTGGGGAAATAAAAGGAAATCAAACCAAAATCCTTTGACTGCGGAGATTAAAGGGGATCAGAGGCCAAACACACAGTCAGCACCCAGCTCCTCCACTCACATGATGGAGGCTGCTTTGCATGCAGGCTGTAATTAAACAGCTGTGTTTTCTTTAAAGTATGATTTCGAGTTTGTTCAAACACCGTTTTTTTGCAGAGTACCGCGGCATTTCGAATGAATAGACTTTTAAAAACATATTTGGAGGGGTGGCCTTGGATTTGGGAGCGGGAAAAGAGGCAGGAGAATATCTGGAAGGGGGGGGGAGGGTGGAAATGAAATTAAATGAAATTAAATAAAATAGAAGAAAACAGCCTGCAGAGCAAACACCTCGGCAGGCAGAACGTGCAAAGCAGGGCCAGGACTGCCATCCCTGGCAGAGGAGAGGCGGACACTGCCAGCAAACACAGGGTTAAGGCTCCAACCAGCCCCTCTATTAAGAGCTGAGCACATTTAATGGTTTAATATTAACCCAAGCGTGACGGCAGGATTTCAGCCCTACTGTCTCGCCTTGCAGCTCAGCCCCACAGAAGGCTCCGGCTCCCTGGCGAGCGGGCACCGGAACACCCGATGCCAAGGCGATGCCCGCTCCAGCATCCCTGCGCTGGTGTGCCAGCAGCCCTTTGGCACAGCCTGGGGAGGGGTCCGGGGGATTTAGGCACACCCAGAGCGATGGGAGCAGGGCTCAGCTCGCGGCAGGTAGCGCTGCCCGCCTCGGCAGATAGTCAATACCTCATTTGAGGTTTAGCCTTTCAAGCATTTCCCATTCATTGCAGCAAATGGATCGACTCCCAGGGCGGCTGCGGGAGGATCGAAGGGCCCCCCCTCGGGCCGGCAGGGCTGGGGCTGCCCCGCCGCCCCTGCCGGTGCCTCGGGGCGTTAATGGGAGCTCCATGCGGCGCTAACGACCGCTCTGGGGGTGACCTTGGCGCAGGTCGAGGGAGAGAGCTGTTCCAGAAAGAAAATTGCGGCTTCAGCCCGCTGGCTGGTTCAGGAGGCTAATTGCGGAGGGGCTGGCCGCTGAGGCTCGGGGGTGATGGTTCACATCTTGTCTGGGTTTCAGGTCCCTCGGCGCTCGTCCCGCTGCAGCTGAGCCGGCTCTGGCTGTGCCCATCTCGCACTTTTTGCAGCCTTGTTCCTCCAGATCCGCATCCCACAGCCCATCCCGGCGCATTTCCCGCGAGTCATTCCCTCCCAAAGCGCCAGGGATGTTCCTCGGGCTTCAAGGAAGCGTCCATGCAGTTCTCATCGACTGGTTGTTACCTGAAATTGTGTCCACGGGGAGGATTCACAGGCTGGGAAACTGCAGCTCTGCTGCTGGTAACCCCATCACCCCTGGGGGCAGCTCCAGGCCCTGCTCAGGCCCAAAATTTGGGCTCAGAGCAGCTTTCCCTGGATTATAGCCCACGTTGGAGCTCATTAATGGGTCATGGATGGGGTGACGAGTCCCACCTCGGAGCCATCACTGGGACGATCATTCATTCCCACTTCGGGGTGATTGCTCCTTCCCATGGATGGGCTCCAAGGTGGCAACTGTCACTGCACCGGTGGGGTCACCACTCCAGGTGCCACCGCTCTGCACAGCAGATGCTGAGTGCTCTCAGGACAGAACCATGGGCCCACCCGGGGTCCCCGTGTCCCCCGCAGCCGGGATGCACCGGCCGAGCCTCCCAGGTGCAGGGAGGGGGATTTTTTGGGGACAAGGCGGTTGCAAAGGTCACTGTTGCCCTCTGCTGGTCCAGGGACAGGGAGAGCGGGGACAGCCCGGCTCCCACCCCGGGGGCTCAGCCGGGCTGGCCGGGACACCGCTGTCCCTTGATGCCACTGTGTGCTGAGCGTGCCCGTGCTCAGCCCGGCTGCCACCGCCTCGGCAAAGCCGAGTGTGCCTGTGCCACCCCCCTGGCTGGCAAAGAGCCCTTCTGGTCCCATGTCCCTGTTATCTCTCACTTAAGGCTTTTCCTTACAGGCACTGCTGCTAGCTGAGCCTGCAGAGACACTCAGCCGAGCTGGGCAATGCCTTCCACGCAGGAAATAAATCAAATCTCGAGGAAATAAATCAAATCTCCGGGGTAGAGATCCAATCTCCACCCCCAGGGGATTGCAGCCTACCCTGGAGTCACGCTTCCTCCCACCCCCATCTCCATCCCCAGGCAGAGAGTGCCCATCCCAACAGGTAACTCCCTCCTCCCTCCCTCCAAAGCTCCGTAATTTTCCCTCTCATCAGCAAATCCACAGGAGGTACAGGGAGGCTGGCATCCGGAAGGCAAAGTCTGCAGATTGCTAAATCCAAAGCTGTCGTTGCAGTCCCAGCACTGGCAGAGGGCCCGGCCAAAGCTGCCCTGCCTGCGGGTCCCCAGGCTTGGCACCAGAGCTGCTGAGCCAGAGCCTGCCTGGCAATTCCTGCCCACAGCACGGCCTTGAAAGCTCCAAGGCACACGGGGAGGAGGGAGGGATGGTGCTCTGTGAGCAGTGGGGAGATGCCTCAAGAGGCCCAGGAAAAGGGAATCTCGTGGGAGCCTGGTTATGCAGCAGTATCAGGCACAAATTGGGGATGGGAGATGTCTCAGGACCCTGGGGACGGAGAATTCCTTGGGATCCTGGTTATGCAGCAGCAGTGCTGGCACAAGTTTGGGATGGGAGATGTCTCAGCACCCTGGGGAAGGAGAATCCAGTGGGATCCTGGTTATGCAGCAGCATCAGCTGCAGGGTGTGGGCACAGCCATGGGTCTGTCAGGTGAGCCGAGGGTGTTGTCTGAGCATGGCCCCTCCTGGCACCAGGAGCACGGACCTCCCCCCGGTTCCTCTGTGTCCTGCTCCCCGGTCCTATATCATGCTCACAAACCCCTGTCAATAAGCATTAAGAAATCATCCAGCTCGCTGGGGAAGGGAAAAATCTGTAGGGTTAAGATAAAGACATGATGACAGAGCAAGACAGGGAGTTATCTCGGGCATGGGGGAAGGAAACAAGAGCAGGGAGGGAAGGAGGGAGGGAGGTGGGGAGCGGGGCTGATTTCTCCTGCAGAGCAGCAGCCTGCCAGGCTGAAGGTCAGCAAAGGGCTGTAGCAAATCAGTTTTTAATTGAAAACGAGCCCAGCAATGACGCCTGGGCGCTGTTACCTGCCTGGGGATGCTGGAGCAGGCTGCCACCAACAGCTTTGCTCTCCAAATACATAAGGGATTATTCTTCCACCAGCACAGCTCCCCAGGGAAAGCCATGTGCAGGGAATCACATCCCCTCCTGCATCCCTTCAGGGGAGGAAAGCAGGGAGAGAAGCATCCTGCTGTCCTGCTACCTCCCAGGGAGAGCAGGAGGTGGAGGAGAAGGACCCTGTTTGGATCCTGTTTGGTTCAGAGACACATGGAGAAACCACAATTTCCTCGAAACTTTGCATCTGCTGGAGCTCGGCGGCAGCTCTGACAAGCAGGGGTTGTGCTATATTGGATCCATACGTTGTTCTGTGCAATCCGAGCCAAGATCCCACCGTGGGATTTGTGGGGCCTCCTCAGGAAAAAGCTCCAGAGCTCAAGAGGTTCCCAGGCAGCTACAACCAGGCTGCATCCTCCTTCCTGCCCCAGGTGTTCCTCCCAGCAGAGACGTCCCTTTCATTCCCACCACTGTCCCACCTCCCAGGTAGATCTGGTGTTCCCAAGAGTCCATGGATTCAAGCTGTGCATCCCAATCCACCCAGCATCCTCTTTGTGTCTGGAGAAAAGCATCCCCAGATGTGCCCTCAGCCCTCACAGCTTTCCCTCACTCTTCACTTTCATGTCAGCTCTTCCCATTTTTTCCTTACTGGTCCCAGTTCCCTTCTCTCATTAGGGAGAAGGAATGGATGCGACCCCACATGGCTTAGGAGCACCAGAGTGGCTTGGAAATGCTTTGGTTTTGGCAGAGGAGTGGGAAGCAGAAGTTCACTGGAGCAGAGAAACTCAAGGTGCTCCCAGATATCAACCCAGAGCCCACCAGCACCACCAGCACTGGGAAGGGCAGGAACCACGGAGAGGCTGGAGGAGCAAGCACAGCTCCTGCCAGCCTTGTCCAGCTGTGTTCTGCCAGATTCTTGGCCTCGGGGTCCATCTGACGGGTGGACACCACTCCTGGAAAAGCATCTTGGTTTGAAAGACAGGTGTCTGCCAAGGAAGGCGGGAACCACCCTTGGAACGGCGAAAAGATATGACCCCCTTCCCTGAAAATTATTATAACTTTGAAATTAAGATGCTTTCAGGTGACATTAAGGGGAAAAGAACAACATTTCTTTGCTAGGATGTATAAAAAGGCAAACAAACAACAAAAAAAGCAAAAACCCAAGCGCCGCCTCTCCCACCAGGGGGCGCGTCCCCTTCACTGCAGTTCCCAGCACGGCCACCAGGGGCGCTGCTGGCTGCCGGCCGGGCAGGGCGAGCGTGGTTCCTCCGAGCCACCAGGGGCGCTGTGGCGCTGGTTCCTCCGAGCCACCAGGGCGCTGTGGCTCTGGTTCCTCTGAGCCACCAGGGCGCTGTGGCACTGGTTCCTCCAAGCCACCAGGGGCGCTGTGGCTCTGGTTCCTCTGAGCCACCAGGGCGCTGTGGCACTGGTTCCTCTGAGCCACCAGGGCGCTGTGGCGCTCGTTCCTCCGAGCCACCAGGGCACTGTGGCGCTGGTTCCTCCGAGCTGCCAGGGGCGCTGTGGCGCTGGTTCCTCCAAGCCACCAGGGCGCTGTGGCGCGGGTTCCTCCAAGCCACCAGGGCGCTGTGGCACGGCTTCCTCCGAGCCACCAGGGCGCTGTGGCGCGGGTTCCTCCGAGCTGCCAGGGGCGCTGTGGCGCTGGTTCCTCCAAGCCACCAGGGCGCTGTGGCGCGGGTTCCTCCGAGCCGCCAGGGCGCTGTGGCGCTGGTTCCTCCGAGCCGCCAGGGCGCTGTGGTGCTGCTTCCTCCGAGCCACCAGGGCGCTGTGGCGCTGGTTCCTCCAAGCCACCAGGGCGCTGTGGCGCGGGTTCCTCCAAGCCACCAGGGCGCTGTGGCACGGCTTCCTCCGAGCCACCAGGGCGCTGTGGCGCGGGTTCCTCCGAGCTGCCAGGGGCGCTGTGGCACTGGTTCCTCTGAGCCACCAGGGCGCTGTGGCGCTGGTTCCTCCGAGCCGTCAGGGGCGCTGTGGTGCCGCGGGGCTCCCTCACGCGGGGCTGGCGGGCAGGATAGATGGCAAGGGCAGGCCGCAGCAGGAATGGAGGGGCAGGGAGGAGCAGATCCCACAGGAGTTAAAGATGTATCTGAAACTCTGCAAATGTAGAATGAGCCACAGGGTGTCCCGGCAGGCAGTGTAGCAAAAAACTCAGGGCAGCGGCAGCCGGGTTGGGAACGCGGCTGAAATAGGCTTGTCTGGAGGGGGAAAGGGCCCAGGGTTCTGGGTTCTCCCCTAAGGCACAAACTTCTGTCAAGATAGATTTGCTGCCCTCAGGCACTCAGAAACCAAAGGCTAAAAGCTGGGAACGGGGTAGTTGCCCCTCACCATAAAGATGGTGAGGGCACCTCCCACTGAGGTTGAGTGTTATAAAGTCCCAGTGCAATGGCTGCTCCCATGAGCAGAACTTCGTTTGCAACAGGAGAAGACAGCAGGAGACAGAACCCTGCAATGGTGGTGAATTCTCCCAATAGCAACCCCTGCCTGTCTCCCCTCAGATGCCAAGAGCAAGAGGAGCCAAGTCCAGCCCCTCAGCCCCCACCAAAATCTCGAGGTATCTTTGCCCTTCCAAAGAGAAAACCACCCAGGTAAGAGAGTAGCCAGCTGAACCCTTCACCCATCTTGGCCATTTCCTTTGTCTCTTAAATACTGGTCGTTATTTTCTCTTAGCAACAGATGGGACAAAATTCCACGAGAGAAGGAAAAATCCTAACTCCCAACAGAAAACAAGTGCTCGAGGAGAAGGACGGTCCAGCCATTGAGGAGGTGAGAAAGAGGGTTCTTTATGTTGAGGAACATCATGGCTCAATTTTTAAAACAATGCTCAAGGAGAAAGACAGTCCAGCCATTGAGGAGGTGAGAAAGTTGGTTCTCTATGTTGAGGAACATCATGGCTCAATTTTTCAGGCCATTGTTGGCAATTCTAGTCACTCCTAGGCCCATCTGGATGAATTTCTTTGAGTGTTTGGCCAATGCAAAGAGGTCCTTGATGGCTTCCTAACCTCAGAAGGTGACCAGCCCCCAGAACGAGGTGGATCTCCTGGTGAAGCAGCTCACAGCCCTGTGCCAGGCCAGGTTTGCCAGGATTTATCCCTTCTGCAGGGTTCCAGGCAGGCAGGGGCAGAGGGTGGCTGAGCCCACAAGGTCCTGACAAGGTCCCGAGCAAACAGATGCCAGCTGTCGCCCTTCCCAGCAGGAAGCAATGAACACACACCTGCTGTGAAGGGAGCTGTGAGGGCTCCATGGCAGCCACTGCCTTTGCCAGGAGGGATCTGCTCCCTCCTCCCCTCCATCCCTGGGCAGAAATTCCTGATCCTGGGATGCCTGGCTGAAGGAAATCAAGCCAAGGGCTGGACCATGCCTGGGGTGATGACACATCTCTGCTTCTCAGAGGGTTTTTGGGGAGGAAAGAAGGAAAGTCGCCCCCTCTCCTCTGCACTGCCTCATGGCGTGTAGAACCTGGAGGTAAAGTGGATTTTTGGATGGTCTGCCACCACCAGCTGTGAAATCCCCAGGTCTGTATCTGGTCCAAAAGAGCCCAAAATGAGCTTTGTCCCTCAGCATCCTTGTGGGATGCAGCTGGAAAAAATCATTGCTCCTGCTTTGAGCAGAGCAGCTTCAGTGGTGCTTACAAAGATGAATCCCTGTCTGGAAACACTTCCCCTGAATTAATATCCATTTTTTTCTCCATTAGCACTTCTATCAAGACAGATTTGCTGCCCTCAGGCACTCAGAAACCAAAGTAAAGACCAAAAGCTGGGAACGGGGGAGTTGCCCCTCACCCTAAAGTTCAATATGGTTAAACAAAATCTGATTATTCCTATCAATCCTGCTTTCCTCCATGGAGCATTCCTTTTCCGCAGCATCAGGAGATGCTAACCCACTGCTGCTGCCCTTAAGGGAGCTGTTCCTGATTCAGACCAGGGCCAAGGATCAGCTCTGAGTGTCCCCAGTAAAGCAGCAGGATGCTCAGGGATTAAGCCTGACATGCATCACCCCTGAGGGACAAGGAGAAGCTGTCCCTGCAGTTTCCCATGGGAAGGGGGGGTGGAGGGGGAGAGCCATTAAGCAGCTCCTTACCCTGGGAATAATTAATCTGCAAAGCCCACGAGGAGGGAACGGCTGCGTTGCCCTCTCCGTGCTCCCATTTCCAAGGGGGAGCCTGGAAAGGTTCCAGTCAGATCCCATCTCGTGGTAGGGGGTCCCTGCTCACCATCCACGGGGTCTTCAAGGGCATGGGAGTCCCTGCCAGCCTGGAACATCCAAAGGGCTGGGCAGGGCCACCTTGGCTCCCTAAAGCAGCACCCAGAGGCATCCCCAGCGTGCTGAGCCTTTCCCCAGCCTCAGGGCAGCCTTTCCGAGCTGGCGCCTTTTTAATCTGTGGAAATTCAGGCAGCTCTCCAGCCCTCGGAGCTCTTCTGCAGTTTGTTTTTTAGCTCCTGCACCCAGGGCAGAGGCAGGAGCAGGGCTGTGCCCCCCAGCTCTGCCCCACACATGGGGATCTGCTCCAGCACATCTCATTGGTATAAATGATCTTCCTGCTCTCCTCAGGGCTTTGGAGCTGGGATCGCTGCAGCAGGAGCTTACAACCAGCCCTGCCGTGGTCCATGGGCAGCACAGCACCCCCGGGGTCAGGTTTTGGTCCTGGAGACAACTTCAGTCCCATCCTCAGTGCTCAGGCAGAGCCCAGAGGCAGCTCCAGGGCAGGAGGTGATGTCCTGGCACATGGATGCAGGGGGAGCCAGCTTCCTCTGAGAAACCCTAACCAGCATCCTCTGAGGAACCCTAACCAGCATCCCCTGAGGAACCCTAACCAGATCCCCTGAGGAACCCTAACCAGCATCCTCTGAGAAACCCTAACCAGCTTCCTCTGAGGAACCCTAACCAGCTTCCTCTGAGAAACCCTAACCAGCATCCTCTGAGAAACCCTAACCAGCATCCCCTGAGGAACCCTAACCATCATCCTCTGAGGAACCCTAACCATCATCCTCTGAGGAACCCTAACCATCATCTCCTGAGGAACCCTAACCATCATCCTCTGAGGAACCCTAACCAGATCCCCTGAGGAACCCTAACCATCATACCCTGAGGAACCCTAACCAGCATCCTCTGAGGAACCCTAACCAGCATCCCCTGAGGAACCCTAACCAGCTTCCTCTGAGGAGCCCTAACCAGCATCCCCTGAGGAACCCTAACCATCATCTCCTGAGGAACCCTCACCATCATCCCCTGAGGAGCCCTAACCAGATCCCCTGAGGAACCCTCCTGGGGACAGAGCACCAGAAAGCCGCTGGTGAGTGCAAGGTTGTGCAAGAGCCCGGAGCTCTGGAGAAGCAGGAGGGCTCGGCACAGCGGTGCCTTTGGGATGTGCTCTCCCTGCCAGCCCCTGCCACCTGTGGCAGCCCCTTCCCCAGCGCTTTGATCCGCCTCCAGCTCCCGGCTCTCCCCGGCGCTGGCGTTGCTCTCTCTAGGGATTTTCCAGACCACCTGGGTAGGAGCATTCCTGCGTTCCCCCGTGTGGCCCCGTGCCGGCGTCAGCTCCTGGAGCCAGCCTTGTCTCTGCCGTGCCAAACCCAGGCTCCCAAAATACTCCGAATTCACAGAGCAATCGCTTTTCCCCAGCTCCCCTGGGCCCGTGGTGAGCGTTTGCAAAAGCTTTTTATTCGGATGTGCAAACACCAGCGGGTCTAAAGCCGCTCTTTAAGCTGGGACTGGCGGGGCTTTATCAACCCAGGGCCTCAGGAAGGTTCACCAGCCCAGCCTGCCCTGTTTACTGGGAATTCACTGCTCTCCTGTGCTGCGCCAGGGCGAGCTGTTCCACAGCATCACTGCTGGGCTTCAGTGGAGAGCATTCTGGAGGATTGCAGGATGGGGCTGTGTGGTCTGTGCTGGCACTGGGATCCCCACCAGCCCTGTACCATGAAACCCCAACTTCACCATCAAAGCCAACCCCAGGGGTGCCCCAGTGCCCTCATCTCTGTCACCCCATCACCTCCCATGGGCCCAGCCTGCAGGATGCAGCCCCTGCTCCCCCCTCTGTGTCCAAGGAGAGCCAGCCCCCGGTGGTTTCACCCCCCCTCCTTCCCTTGCAGGC
The DNA here is from genome assembly GCF_028018845.1 of Melospiza georgiana. Classification (NCBI taxonomy): domain Eukaryota; kingdom Metazoa; phylum Chordata; class Aves; order Passeriformes; family Passerellidae; genus Melospiza; species Melospiza georgiana. Next base: position 19,390,249 of record NC_080443.1, read on the forward strand.
TGTTTTTCTCCTCCTCTCCTCCTTCCATCAAGCAGCAAATATGCTTTCAGAGCAATAAGACGGCTGTTCAGCCTTTGGAACAAATGTTCTCTGCCAGGCTTCGAGCACAGGGGCGGAGGGGGGACTCACACTGATTTAATGACAGTGATTTAAGCAATTTGATCCATTTTTATGGCGCATTTACAGTTAGGGGAAAGGGAAGGGAGGAAAAAAAAAAAAAAAAAGAGGAGAGAGAGAGAAACACAGGAGTGGAACGAGGCAGGAAAGGTTAGGGAACGCACCCCAGCAGGCGCTGGGAGAGGGAGAGAGGCTGTCACAAGCTGTTCCCCTGGCTGCTCTGCCTCCCGCGCCCGGCTCCGAAATCTGGCTCGTGTCAGCGTCAGCTCCCGGGGCTGCAGCTCGCCCAGGAGGGGCTGCAAAGCCTCCCCAGGTCACACAGACACAGGCATGTGGCGTCAGGATAGGGCAGCACCTCCTTTTCATTGGGAAAATGCAGCCAAGCCCCAGCTCTCATGCTGCTCCCATGAGGGGAGTCCCCCATTCACCCCTAGTGGAAATCCATCCAAGATCCCCATCCATTTCCCAGCTCCAGCTAGAGGGATAGAAGATACACTTGTGGGGTGCTGAGGGATAGCTGCCCATATAAACACAGCAAATCCACTTGGAATAGAGGTGAAAACAGAGCTCTGAGCTCACCCAGCTCTGAAAGTTCTGCCTCAGGAGCCTTTCCCATGGTGGTGCTCAGACCTGGCCCCTTATTCCATGTGCTCTACACAGCTCCATCCTGGCTCCACTCTGTATCTACCAGCTGGCTCCCAGCATCCCAGAAATTCCTGCCAGATGTGGCTCATGCCAACAGACCCTGCTGTGGATAGCACCTCATATTCCACAGGGCCTCTGCAGGGAGGTGCTGCACCCGTGGGAGTGCTGCCAACCCCACCTGCCCCATCCTGCCCTGCCCTTCCCCTCCAGTGGGGAATGGCCCCCAGTAAATCCAGGATGCACCAGCCCAGACATCACAGAGGAACAGAATTGGTGGCCAAACACTGCTCCTCCCTTGGGAAGAGAACTTGGATATGCCCACACTCGGCTTGACAACAACCAGCCAGCTTGGCTGTGTGGGAAAAGGAAGAATTCCATGCAAAATCCTAAAGGATCCTTCTTGGGGGTCCCCTCTGCCACAGCTTTGTGGGACCGGAGCTGGCTGAAGCATCACTCTCTGCCCAAATCCTCAGGGAAAACACAGCTGGACTTACCCTGCTCCTGGCTGGAGAGCAAAGTGAGTCCTGCCTCAGGAAAACTAAGGGGGAAAACGTCATTCCAAGAGAGTTTGCATCAATAAACAGAGGGGAGCAGCCTCTTACCAAACCCCATCCACAACAAACTTCAAACTGCATCCTCCCCCTCCACCTGCAAAGGAAGCCCTGTGCCAAGAGCTCCCCCTGTTCCCAGAGGGTTTGGGTGCTGGTGGTCCCTCCCTTTGCTGCTCCATCACTTGTGCAAAGCCAGGGCTGTCCCAAAACATGGATCTGAACTGCTGATATCCCACCTGCAGTGCCCCAGCCTGCTGCAGGCACAGGGATTGGGAAGCTGCAGCACCACTGGAGCTGTCACCCTGCAGAGATGCTGCACACCCCGTCACTAATGCATGATTTATCCAGCTTGATGCCCTTTGTATCCCGCAGGAATGAGTTGTGGCAGCTGGGGGCTCTCTGCAGCATGGGGAAAGGGGCACCCAGGGACTGCACAGCCATGTGGGAGCTCCCAAAGCAGCCTTTGGCAGCCCACACCTCCCCAAGGAGAATGAGGATGGAAAAGGTTGTGCAGGGAATCCATCTCCCTGCTTGACTGGTCAGTCCCACAGCCAGGAAAACCCTTCCTGGAAGCCAGTGGAATTATTTTCTGCTTGTTTCTTTGGTTTTTATGATTCCTTTTTTTTTTTTTTTTTTTTTTTTTTTACTATCAAGGCCCATCTGGACGCTGCAAATGCCCTGCAGGTCTGTAAGGGATGGGCTTTGAACACATCCCAAAAAGTTCTGCTGGGAGTGCCACCGTGGGAGCTGGTGGCACTGACACCTCCATGGACCCAGGGACATCCAGGAGAGCAGCAACCCCAGCCTGGCCTCGGGGGGGTTGTTGGCTTTAAATACCTCCAAAGGAAGAGGGAAAAAAAAGACAGGGGAAAAAAAATTCCAAGCAGCAAACAAAATAAATCTTCCTCTCCAAGCCAAAACAGAGAGAAAATAGCCAGGGACCTTGGCCGGGAAGTTGTTTATTATAGTCCTGGGGTTCACTGCCAATTTCAGCAGTTGGACAATTTTCCTTTTGCAGCCCAGAAACAGCCACCCCTTCACTGGGCAGCCCTGGTGCTGCGAGGTGGGCTCCTCTCCGGACTCCCAAACATCCCTGCTCCATCCAACACCCTGACCTGCCCGGACCCCCCCGGCAGGCGGAGGGTTCCCTTTGGCAAAGGGATTTTCGGGAATCACCTGCAAACCGAGACCCGCAGGCGAGCAGAGCGGGGTGTGCTGCCAGGCGCAGCTGCCCTCTGGCTTTGTTTCCAGGGATTAAAAGGGGGAAAAAAATAAATAAAAAAAAAAAAGAAGAAGAAAGGACTAAAGCCCAGGAGAGCAGGAGCGATGGACACACCTGCCTGTGGCATCACCCCGCAGCTGCTCCCCCGTCACCCCCAGGAAAGGGGCAGCTGCTGCTCGCTGGGGTCTGGGGGTCCCATGGGAACAGGGAACGCTGGAACAGCAATGGATAACACCGCGATTGCTGCGCTCCCTTCGCCTCCCTCTCCTCGTCCCATGAAGACGCAGGACAAAGGGAGAGGCAGGCTGCCTCTAGCACGCGGCCTTTTGTCTTTCAATTAAAAACAAACACAAAACAAGAGCCGGGAGGGACCCGCCCGCCGCGGCCCCGCCGGCTTTCCTCAGCCCAAAGGAATCCGCGGGCTGGGAAATCAAATCCACGTGGGACGGAGAGAACGCTCCGAAGGGGCCACACGGCCCCCCTGAAAGCCCCCGGCCCCCGGGGAACACTCCTCCCTCGCAGAGCTCCAGCTCCGGCACATTCCCTCTGCTCCCTTCCCTCCCTCCTGCCATCCCTCCGGTCCCCAAATGTGGGCATGGGCAGCTCCTGCCCTGCGCCCTCCACAGTGGATCCAGCCCCTGGCACCCCCCAGCAGGCTTTGGATGCCCCCAGCCCAGGAGGAGATGCTCATGGGGGTGTTTGACCTCCTGCACAATGCCAGTGTCACCGCTGCTTTCTGCAGGTGACAGCGGCAGAAAGGACAGGGTCCTGGGCCACCAGGTGGGTGGGGATGGAAAGCAGCGTGCCAGAGAGGATGGGGGACAGCTGGATGTTGGAGAAAAGCACCTGGAGGAAGCACCACTCAATGCCATCAACAGGCTCCGAGGCTGCTGAGTGTCCTTGTAGGAAAGGACTGGTCCCCACAGGTGATGCTCAAAGCCCAGGAGATGCTCAGTCCCCTCTCCTCAGCCCACCAAACCCATAAAACCACCAGGAAATCACATTCTTGTTCACAGAAGGTGGAACTCCATCTGGCCAAGAGAATTTGCAGAAAAATCTCCTTCACTGCATCTCCCGTATCCCTGGGACAGAGCTGGGGTTTTCTCCCCTCACTGCCCCTGCAAGTCAGGGTCACATCAGGCTTCTGGCCAGGGCCCCAGGAACCCAATTCCCTGCTTTGTGAAGGAAAAATTAAATTTTCATTCAAATTTTCACTTTGGCAGCCAAGATATCGGCTCAATTTCCACCTGCTGCTCTGAAGCCTTCGCTTTGCATGGGAGAAGCGCGCAACTGAGAGTTTTCAATTATAGAGCACTTGCATATAAGGGCAGGAACAGCCAGGAGTATGGATCTGAAGCCTAAAAAACATCAAAATAAAAACAAAACGAGAGGCACTGGGAAGGACACGCTGCCCCAGGAGGGAGCAGCTGCTGCTTTGGCTGGGTGGAGCAGGGCCACCACTGTCAGCCCATGGATGTGCTTGTCCCAGTCTCAGTGCCAACAGCTTGTGACACAGAGCTGGGCCCTTCTCTCCCCAAAATCAGCCCTGCAGGTCTGGCTGGGAGCTGCCAGGGCTGAACTCGAGCCAGGATTGAAGCAGGAACGTGAGGCAGGTTTGGACCTTTCCCCCGAAGGATGCGTGAGTGGGGCTGCCTTCCCCAGGCTATTGCTGTACCCTCTTCCAGAGGGATAAAAGAGGATTTATCCTCCCTGAAGGGCTGGGGATTCCCACTCTGAAGCTGCAGTGAGGCTGGAAACTGCTCCAAGTTTCATCAATGGATTTGGAAAGGTGGGTGGGAGAAGAGAGGAGCTTGGCACTGCTAGGCTTGAATGCAGTGCCCAGCCAGCACCCCCTGAGGGATGTCTGCTCGGCCTGGAGCCCCAAGAGCAGCTCACCCCAATGTCCTGTGGGAGGAATTTCCACCTGCATCTCTCAGGGATGGCTCTCTGAGCTCCAGCCAGGCTGCTGGGTTGGAACTTCAAGGAGCAGAGGTCCATGAACAGCTGAATCCCATCCCCAGCTACCCCTTGTACATCCCAATAAACGCCAGCACCATGGGAAGAGCAGTGCAGGCCCCCAAAATCATCCCAGAGAGCAAGAAAACACAGCCTGGCCTCCCCAGCTCCAGCATCTCACAATTCCTTGTCCTTGAGAGGAGAGACCGTCCCCACCTGGCTCCAGCCTTTCAGGTGGGTGCAGAGAGTGAGAAGGTCTCTAAATATCATCCCAGATCTCCAGAAATTTCCCCCCAGGCTGCCAGAGCAGGCAGGGAGCCCCTGGTTTGCAGCCTGGAGCTGCACAGAGCCCGATGAGCCCCCCAAGCCCAGACTTCCACCTCAGAACCAGCGAGCCAGCACATCCCAGCGTGTGGGACCACCAGGAATGTGACATTTGCCAGAGCCCCTGCAAGGAAAGCCAAGAACTGGGGCAGGATCTGCAAAAGGCAGGAGCAGGGAAGCCTTTGGGGACACATTAAGGAGGCTTTGCAGGAGGAGATGATGCTGACAATTTGCAGACACCCAGCATTTTCCAACAGACCCAGACACGAGTCCTGCTCTCCAAACTGGACCCCGTGGACAAGGAGGAAACCACATGGCCGTGTCTGCCCTCCAACAAACACCCAGCTCCTCCGGGGGGATCAACCCAACTTCCTCAGGGACCTTCCCACGAGCAGACCCTGCCCTTCCTCCCGCACTTTCCGCCTGAGCATCGGCGTCTCTCGGAGCCGTCCCGTACCCGATGCTCGATGCTCGCCCCCCGGCCGGTGTGGGGGACTCCCGTGTCCCCCCCCCGGCCCAGCTGCACGGCACAGCCGAGGGGCCGCCGCCGGCCCGGCTGCAGCTGCCTTGGCCCGCCTTCAAGCCCGGCACCGCTCGACAGCAGCTTGTTATTTCGGTCCTGCTCCGGGGTTATTTTTAGAAAGCGCTGAACACCCCTTCTTCCCAAACGGGCTCCTCCGGGGATGACCTTGCGGAGCTGCAGCCGCACCGCCCTCTCCTTAGGGACCCACCGCCCCCTGTGCGAATCCAGGGCGAGGATGGAGAGGGAGGGAGGGATGAAGGCTGAGCTGCATCTCGACCCCTGCCGCCATCCAGGTTCGCTGCCGGTTTCAATTATCACCTGCTGGAGCGGCAGCTGCCGAGTGCCGGGAGCTCGGAGCGAGTCAACAAGGTCTTGTTGTTTCAGCTGCTCGGGGCACGGAGCTCCGTGCGCCCGCTGCCCCCGCCCGGCTCCGCTCGCCCCTGCGCTCCCACCACTCCCCATCCCGCTCTCAGGGCAGGTAAACCCTGCTGGAGCTGCCGAGGGGGCAGCGGAGAGAAATAACAGCAAGGGAAAAAAAAATTTAAAAAAAAGAGAAAGAAAGGAAGAAAAAAAAAAGCCCCAAGAAGCAGCCGCTGCTGCACAGAGGTTATCCGGGGGACAGAGCAAATAATTGGCGAGGCGAACAATGCATTTTAATTAAACCTCTGCAGGAAACGAGGGGAGGGAATCAAGTTAATTGCATGGAGCGGGAGCAGGAGATTAAAAATGCTCTTTGCTCAGAAGATGGTGGCTCCCATCCGCCTTCGCCGAGGAAAACAAGGCCACCTGGGGCGGCAGTGCCGGCGTGGGGACACGCAGCTCGCTGTGACGGCAGGGTCTGGGGGGATCGTGCTGATCTCCTCTGCCAGGGGGCTGGGGGCACCCGGTGCGCAGGGATGGGTGCAGGTGTGGGAGCTGTTCCCGGGAGGTCCCACAGGGATGGGGACATCGCTTGTGTCTGCAGGAAAAGGACCACGAGACACATCCCAGGGGATGCGTCCCATCACAGCTCTGCCCTTGCCCTGCTCCATGTCCTCTGCTCAGCCCTGGCACTCTCCCCATGAAAAACGTCAGCATTTACCTTTTCCTGCCCGTGATACTTCAAATTTCACCTCTCTCAGCTTGGGACCCTCTGTTTTTTTTTTTTTTTTTTTTTTTTCTCAACTATTCCCTTTCCTGATCTTTCAAGCCCTGGTTTTCGCCCCACCCTGGACACCACAAACAGAGAGCCCCAGAACTGCGGCACATCCAGGCGCTCCCCTCCTGCTCCAGAGAGGAAACAGCATCACAGACTCCAGGCTGCTGGAAGATGGGGGCACGACCGAGCGCCCCACACCTGGCACAGGTACAGGGGAGCGCTCCCAGCCCACCCTGGTCCCCACGGGCACCCATCCTCGCTGCACCCAGGGCAGGAGGCACCAACCCCTGCCCCGAGGCAATTTGTGAGCTCCGAACCCTGCCCTGCCTCCCGCCGCCTGCTAATGAGCCCCAGCCCGCTCCGCCTGCCATGAGAACAGCAATCAGAGCCGCCGCTCTCCCGCTAGGAACAATCTCCCTCCTTCCCTCCTCTGCATAAATTTCCCAGGCTGTGGGTTTCAGCCTCTTATCCCGCATAGCTTTATTCACAAGAGAAGTCCCACTGGGGGCAAGGAAATTACTCCAGCGAGGAAAATTACCCGGGCACGGGATGCCCACCCAGGGCACCGCGCGAGGGGCTGGGGTGGTTTGGGTTTTTTATTGCCCAGCATCGAAACCAAAATAAATCCGCGGAGGGAGCTCAGAGCCAAGCCTTGCTCCTGACCACGGGTAAGAGGCAGACAAATTATAGCAATTAAAAAAGAAGAAAGAGGCATGTGGACTTTCATATCCACAAACCTCAGGACGCAGCCGGTGGGGGAGAGAGCGTTTCCCAGTCGCACACGGGCAGCAGAGCCGGCTCACATCACAAACACTCCGTGTCCTCAGAGGCACAAGCTGTCCCTGCAGGCACCGGTGCCACCAGCGTGAGCACGAGGCTGGGACAGGCTGTCCCCGCACAGGATGGCTGTCAGCAGCAGGACACAGGCTGTATTGTCCCCAGAGCTGGAGATTGAATTGCAGGTTGGCCCTCCCCGCTGTGCACAAGCGCTGCCCTGATGGGAAGCGAGAGTTCAGCCGAGATCTTCCGCTTTTTCCCTGCAGCTGCAGGCGGACAGGCAGGAAAACCACAGAGCTGTGCTCTAACGCTCGCACCGAGCAGCTTTCCAGCCAGAGAAACGCTGCTGCTGCTTCGCCACACGCTTAAATTGCATGTTGGGAGGGAGGAAATTGGCCACCGTTTTCACCCCAAAGCTGCGGTGGAGCCAGGAGGTTCTGAAGCCCATCACGCTGACAGTGAAATGGCCGCAGCATCCCCAGGCTGTTTGTTCAGCGGGAGCATCCCGAGTGGGAACGGGGCTGGATTGCACTCAGCACCCCCAGGAAAGGGAGGGAAGGGGGAGCAGAACCAGCGGGGCCAGCACAAAACCCCAGACACCCCCTTGCTGCTGCCGCTGCATCACTCCCGGGGCTGTCCCAGCCCATTTGGGGGCAGCCACAGCACCCCTGGAGATCTGCAAAGATCCCTGGCTGCCAGCAGGGCTGTGGGAACGCTCTCCTGTGCCTGCCACGCTGCAGGGACAGGGACAGTTGGCAGCTGCCTGCCGGGAAGGTGTCAGTGCAGTGGGAACATGAGTCAGAGCTCCCTGCTCTCCCTGACGTCTCCCCCCTGCTCATTTATTCAGCACGTCAAATGTTTGCCCTGCACAGACCCACGTTATCCAGGAGGGTTTTTTTTTTTTTCCTTTCTGCTGGCAGTGACAGCTTCAAAAAAGCCACCACAGTGCCATCTTGGGAAACCTGACCTCCCAGCTAAGCAGTTCCAGCATCCTTTTGCTCGCCTGCTCCAGGGACCGGCTCCTCTTCCATCAGGCATCCCCTCTGCGAGGGATGGAGGGGCTGGATGCCAAAACCCGCAGGCTAAAGCAACAACCCACGGGGCTGCAGCAGGAAAAGGTCATTTCAGACCCACTTCCAGCACAGCCTGAGTGACAGCGAAGCTGGGAGCCTGCGGGAAGCGAGCAGTGGCCCTGCTGTCCCCTCGTGTCCCCGAGCATCCTGCCTGGAAGCGGCACACGCAGTGGCAGCAGAGGCCAGCCAAGGAAAACTGCTCGATTTTGCCTCCCTTCGGCAGGGAAGGAGCTTTGCTGGCTGCCAGCCCCACAGCAATCCCCTGAGAACCTCAGCCTTTGCCTTTCTTTTTGAGCCACATCCCTGGGTTTCTTGCTGAAAGGGATGCTCACACCCCGAATGCCCAATCCCCAGGGAGAAGGAAAGGTGTTCATCCCTCATTAAAAGCTAAAGGCTGGAGAAGGTGACCTTGAGCAGAGGTGACACAAGAGAATTCATGTCCCACCTCGCCCCATGGGATTTTTATCCCAGGGCTGCAGCCAAAAATGTCCCATTTCACGGGGAAAGTGCAGAAATGGCTCATAAAGCAATAAAGCACAAGCTCGGGGGTGCAGCTGAGCAGATCAGCTGCCAGATGAAGACAGCGTGCTCTGAGGGAAAACACACCTGCCTCCATCCTGGCTGGAAAAGGAGGAGGAAAATCTCCCTTCAGCCTCCATTCCCAGCAAGGACACACACACACACACACACACACACACAAGGCTTTCACCTTTTGCAAGAGCTGCCCAGGATCAGGGCTGGCATTTCTTGCTGGTGGGGCCTCCAGAGCCTGCTGGTCCCCAGGCAGCCAGCTCAGCATTCCTCCTCTTCCTTGGGAAGGCACAGTGCATGGAAAAGCCTCAGGGCTGGAATAAAACCACAAAAAAGCTTCTGCAGCACTGTCAGAAACAGCACCAGGAGAGAAGGGAGCTGCCTGGTGGGTTTGGCCCCCTCAGCCCTGCATCCTGCTCCATCCCTGAGCTCCATCCCCAGCCAGCTCCACAGGCAGAGGGATCATGCTGATTTCCTGGGATTTTCCAGCTTATCCAGTGTTTACAGAGCTGTCCATCCCTCTTTGCTCGCGGAGGGGCAAATTTGGCTGAGGGCTGCTGGCAGATGAGCTCAGAGCCCTTTGGGGAAACCAGCAGGGGAAAATCCAGCTCAGCCAAGACACCCCCTGTGTCTCCCAGCTGGACAAGGAGCTGCAGTGACCTTGTCCAAACATGGCCTGGAGCTGGAAGCGAGGAAGGAGAGGATGTGACTCACATCTGGGATGTGGCCACAGAGGACAGATGTGTTTTATTACTGTCCAGCCCCTCTCTGCAGCTCCGTCTCAGTGACTCAGCCTTGCCTGCAGGCTCTTCCTAAAGGAGCCACAGCACAGCCCTTCCCAGCAGCTTCCCTCTGCTGCAGTAAAACTGATTTGGGGAGTTCGGGCTCCTGTGAAGGGGAAAAAATAAATGAAAACAAATCAAAGTTATGTTTCTGCATGGGAATCTCCCAATTTCAGTGGTAAATCATTCAGAGAAGGATGAAATCAGATGTTTTAGTGGCAGGATTCATCTCTTTGGAGAATTTAAAACTAAACATGCCCCAGTCCCAATGGGAAGGACAGTGAGGAATCCCCTGGGTTTTGTTGGACACGTCCCACAAGACAAGAGGAAACATCTGGAGATGTTCCATGTCTGGAGGGAGGAATGGGGGGATTTCAGCACATCTCCTTCCCGCAATCCCAAGGAAACTCAGCAGCATTTAGTGCAGAGAGCCCCAAAGCCCTGAGCCCAGGCAGAGCCACCATGTGTTGGACATCAGGTGATGTAAAGAGGGGAGCTCTGCAGCCGGCTGCGTTCAGCTCATCCTTTCTGGCCCTTCCTGAGAACCCCAACACAGCTCCCCCGCCTTGGGAAGGGCTTCCCTTGCCACGCCAGCCCCCAAGGAGCCTTTGGCACACTCACCCGCACTGTTTACCAGGCACCGAGGGACACGCGGGTGACAGCCCTGCCCAGACCCCCCTTCCCAGCTGTGCTTTTCCCGGAGGGAGAGCAGCTGGAGCACATCACCCAGGCGGCTTTTCCAGCCACATCCCGGCCTGGACGGCCCCGGGAGCCCGAGCTCCGTGATGCCCCCGGGGCCAGCGGTGCAGTTCGCCTGGCAGACACTGGATGGGGCTGCGAAACCGGTCACGGCACAGCTGGCACGGCCGGGGGGCACCGCGGCCCCTGCCAGATGTTTTGGGGTCCCTCTTGGCGGGTGCCAGGCTGGCCGGGTCACAGCTGGCACCACTCGCTGCGCCGGGCACCAGGTGCCTTCAATCGGGGCTCCTCCTCTCCGGGATGCTGAGCGAGCACCTGGCAGCACCTGGGGAGAGCTGGAGGCTTCACCTCCCAGAGCTTTTCCGTGTTCTGAGCACGGAGATTGAAGGGAGAGCGGGAGTTCCTGCCTTGCAAAGCGCTGATGAAGATTTCTGCTGCAGTGACGGGGTGAGGGTGAGTTTCCTTCTCCCACCTGCCTGAATCCCAGCTCTTTGAGGGCTTTGTACAAGGGCACAGAGCGGCAGGGCCAGAGGGAATGGCTTCACATCGTCAGAGGGCAGGGTGAGATGGAATATGGGGTAGAAACCCTTCCTGTGAGGGTGGTTGGCCCCACAGAGCAGCTGTGGCTGCCCCTGGATCCCTGCAGGTGTCTGAGGCCAGGCTGGACGCTGTGTGTTTGTCTCTGGGACTCTCACCTGGTTTTCCAGCACCTTCTTTGCTGCGCTGTGCTTTGCTCACCCCTCTTTGCTTAGTGCCAGCTGTGATGTGCTGAGGGGATGGGTGAGGGCCAGGACCTGGGTTTGGGGACTTCTGAGCTGGCTGATCCTGCCAGCTGGGGCCTTTGCTGTGGCAGAAGGGCCGCTGGCTGTATTATGGCATTGTGCCACCACAAACCCTCAAACAAAGAGCACTTTGTGGGCACGGCGCTGCCCTTTGAAGTCTCGGTGGTGGCTGTTACCAAGCAGGTGCTATCAGGGATTTGTTGATGCAATCACTCCGTGTCCCCAGGCTGGGCTGGCTCTGTTGCTTGGGGACACAGAGCTGTCCCCTCTGCAGGGCCCTGTGCCAGCCCAGGGTGTGCAGAGGCCCCTTTGCTGTGGCAGGGAGGGTGGCAGCGACACTGCCAGCCTTGCTGTGATGCCACCCTTGTCTCTGCTCTGCTCCCGTCCCTTGGGAAGCTGCTCCGTGCCCTGCCCTGCATCATTAACCATTTCCTTTCCATCCTTTCACTGCTGCTGCGGGCAGCTGGGCTGGGAGGAAGGGGTGCAGGGATGGGCAAGTGTCACAATAGGACACGAAACGAACGACACTCACATACTGAGATGTCTAGGGCAAAAAAAAAGTGTGTTTATTTCTGGACCTCGATATTTATTATTTAGAATTTTATTATTTAGAATTTATTATTTAGAATTTATTATTTGGAATTATTGGTTTTATTTTTTAGAATTTTATTATTTGGAATTTATTATTTAGAATTATTATTTTTATTCTTTAGAATTTTATGGTTTAGAATTCTAAAAGTGACTACGGATTGGAGGATGAAATTGCCACTTCTCTAACTACGCTGATCAAGCTAACAGTCTGTCAATTCCCTCTTCCTCCAGAAAGGAATGCAAAACAATCATTATTTACGTGAAAAGTGCGTGAGAAACTGCATTATAAAAGTGTAAACATCAGGAGGCTCTTTAGAAGAACAGGGTGACAGGCAAGCTCTGCTCCCAGGGGTGCTGTGGGCAGAGCTGGGCAGGGAGCAGAGCAGCAGCAGGGGAAGCCTTGGCAATGCTGCAGGGATGGCTTTGGCTGCTGGGGCAGCAGCATCGGGGCGTGTGCAGTGTCCTGGGAGTCCTGGCTGTGCCGTGTGTGCTGCTCAGGGACGTGCTGCCTCCCTACGGTGTCCTGGGGACACAGCTGGCGTGGGCACCGTGTGTGCTGTCCCCTCTTTGGGAGCAGGGTCAGCGGCCTGAGCCCCTGGGCTGGATGCTGAGATCTCTGTGGGTGCTGAGAGCAGAGTGACAGTGAGCTGTCACTGCTGCTGGGCTGGGACACGGTGTCATGGGGACACTGGCACGGGACAGGCTGTGCCCCACAGCTTTGGGGGATGCGGGGCTGGGACACGGTGTCGTGGGGACACTGGCACAGGACAGGCTCTGCCCCACAGCTTTGGGGATGCTGGGCTGGCACACGGTGTGATGGGGACACTGGCACAGGACAGGCTCTGCCCCACAGCTTTGGGGATGCTGGGCTGGGACACGGTGTCATGGGGACACTGGCACAGGACATGGCTCTGCCCCACAGCTTTGGGCATGCTGGGCTGGGACACGGTGTCATGGGGACACTGGCACAGGACAGACTCTGCCTCAGCTTTTGGGGATGCTGGGCTGGCACACGGTGTCATGGGGACACTGGCACAGGACTGGCTCTGCCCCACAGCTTTGGGCATGCTGGGCTGGGACACGGTGTCATGGGGACACTGGCACAGGACAGACTCTGCCTCAGCTTTTGGGGATGCTGGGCTGGGACACGGTGTCATGGGGACACTGGCATGGGACAGGCTCTGCCCCACAGCTTGGGGGATGCTGCTGGGCTGGGACACGGTGTTGTGGGGACACTGGCACGGGACAGGCTCTGCCCCACAGCTTTTGGGGATGCTGGGCTGGCACACGGTGTCGTGGGGACACTGGCAGGGGACAGGCTCTGCCCCACAGCTTTGGGGATGCAGATGGGGACAGTGCTCAGATTCTTCCCCGTCCTTCCTGCCCCTAACAGCAAATTCTGCCTGCCTTGGGCTCCCCGGACTGCACTGGTGCTGTTTGATCCATTACACCAAAGTGCCTGTTGTTGTTTGGCTCATAATTATTAACCCTCTATTGTCTTTTAATTGATCAATTATCAGAGCTGCAAATGACCTGAAAGAACCCAGTGACATAAAGTAACCCCTCTCTGGGACTTCAGAAGCAGGGAGGAATTAACTCATCACCTTTATCACTAACTGGGGATTCTTGTCAGTCATGCTAATTTGCTAAAAATACAAAATTGTAAATATTTTTCATCCCCCACAGCTTTTGGGGGATGCAGATGGGGACAGTGCTCAGATTCTTCCCCATCCTTCCTGCCCCTAACAGCAAATTCTGTCTGCCTTGGGCTCCCCTGGACCGCACTGGTGCTGTTTGATCCATTACACCACTTGGCACACAATTATTAACCCTGTATTGTCTTTTGATCGATTATCAGAACCTGAAATGACCTCAAAGAACCCCTGTGACATCAAGTAACCCCTCTCAGGGACTTCAAGAAAGGGTAGAACCAGGGAGGAATTAACTCATCACCTTTATCACTGACTGGGGATTCTTGTCAGTCATGCTAATTCGCTAAAAATACAAAATTGCAAATATTTACAGGGTGTGTTTTCGTTCAGTGTGTCGTGCACATAAGGATCCTTTCAGAGGGAACCCCTTTTCATCACCTAACCCAGTCTGGCTCACAATTTTAGCACCAGGGGAAATATTTTGGTTCCTGGTGACTCCACCAGGCTTTGTGATGCAGCTGCTTGGGCTGGGGTAAACCCTGCCCCTACAATCCATAATTTTTAAAGAAATTGTGGGTTCTTCATGGTGCTCCAGGAGTTCCAGAATCCAGCACTGGAGCAGAGGTACAATAAAAGGCATTTTGTTGGTAGCATTTGTGGGTTTGCATTTGGAGATTTTTGTGGGGTCTTTTTTGGGTGGAAAAGGGGCAGAAGGGGTGTCCGTAGCGGGGGGTTTGTTCATTCCCTGTGTTTTGTTCTTCCCGCAGTGTTGGAATGCCAGCCTGAGTTCCTCAGAGAGAGGGATGAATGCAGGGGTTGAATTAAAGCCTTTAGAGAAATTAAGATATATTAAGCCACATAGATAAGAAGTAGAAGTGTGAGTTTAAGTTTGAAGTAAGTGGAAGTGTGTGTTATAGTTTTAAGTAAGTAGAAATATGTTTTAAGTGCCTTAAGTGTTAGCTAGGAAAGGCCCTAAGGCCTGGTTTAAAGTTCAGTAACTTAGTTCCAGATTTAACAAACATAGCAGAACTTGGTTTCTCTAGAATAGATAGAACTGTATGTTTAAATAGAACTGTTCATGTGAATAGATAAACCTACAGATGGAAATTTTAAGTAAGAAAACAGTATATTTGTGTAAATAGAGAAAATTATATATGTAGGTTTTTAGGTAAGAACTGGCACTACTTTTGCACATTAGAATTAATTTAGATTGGTTTAGAAAGCGTGTTTTAGAATTGTGCTTTTAGATTATTGGATAATTTATTAATAAAAGCATCAATTATGTTTGTTATGTGTATTGAGGTGTTTGGCATGGAGGAACAAGAAGAAGCAAAGAAGAAAGAAGAAGAAAAGGCCGTGGTTGCTGCTGCTGCTGCTCAGGACGTTGGACTCTGTGCAGGGAATAAATTCTGCTGCAGCAGAGCAGCCCTGCAGCTGCAGCTTCTGCTTGGGACTCCACGCCAGAAAGATTTTAGCACAGACTTTAATATTTAGTATGGACTTTTAAACATAGAACTCTTTGTCTTCATATATAATAAATATATAAAAGATTAAATAGTGTAATAAAATAAATAATAAATAATATAGAACTATATAATATCTAAAATATATACATATATAAAATTATATAAGATAATTTCAATATAAATATATATATAAATTATATATAATTATATATTACATAATAAATTAAACATTATAGAATAAATTATATATACATATAGAAGTTAATTAAATAATATATAATTATGTAGAATATTACTTACATTATATATATTATTATATACAATATATACAATACATGTATTATATGTAATATTTTTATATATAGATAAATCTATAATGCATAAAAATATTTATGTATATTAAAATAAATTTAAAATAAACGAATAAATATATATAAAATTAATAATATATAAATATATGTATATTAATGTAATGTTTATTATATAATCTATATTATTATATGTAACATTATATTATATATTAGATATATGTAATGTTTTTATATAGATAAATATAAATATTTATAAATATTTATATATATTTATATATATAAATATTTATACATATTAATTATATTATATTATATTATATTATATTATATTATATTATATTATATTATATTATATTATATTATATTATATTATATATTATTATTATTTTATTATATTTATATTTATATTATATTTATTATTTATATTTATATTATTTATATTTATATTATATATGAATATAAATAAATATTTATTATATAGAAATATATCTGTATAATAAAATAAACAAATATTAAAATAATAATAATATGAAGATATGTATATTAAGGTATTATTTATTATATAATATATATTATTATACATAATATATAATACATCTACTATAGGTAATATTTTTATATATAGATAAATATATATAATATATTAAATATATAATATATATATTATATTGTATTAATATATTATATTATATTAATTATATTAATATATATTATATTATATATAATATTATATAATTAATATAATATAATATAATATAATATAATATAATATAATATATTAATATATAATATTATATTATATATTAATATATTATAAATATAATATATTAAATATATTAAATAATATATCCATATTAAAATAAATTTGAATTAAATAAAAAAATATATAAAATTAATAATAAACAACTTTATAGCAACCAACAACTGCTCATTTCTCCTTGAAGACCCCAGGCCCGAGACCAGCTCCCTCTGCCTTCAGCCTGTGCCCAGGGTTAAGTGTCACTCTTTGCAGTGTGTCTGCATTTCCAGGAGTTGCTGTTTTTTGTCTGATATTTGCAAGGTTTTTTTTTAATGTATAAAAAAATAAGAAATAAAATCAGTGCAAATCAAGTATGAGTTCAAGGGTGTGGTGTGGAGTTTGCTCCCTCCAGCAGCAGGGTTTGTGTTACTCCTTGGATCCCGAGCCTGCAGTCCCGGTCCCGGTCAGAGCCGGTTTTTCCTCAGACGTTTTCCCCGCTCATCCCCGGTGCTGCCCCTGCCTGGCAGAGCAGAACCCGAGCACAAATCCCAGCCAGGACCCAGAGGCTGCTGGCTCTGCTGTTCAGCAGCTTTTCTGCTGTTTGGGAATGCAGACATGGGCTGCGTCTGCAGAAAATAAAGATCCCCCAAAACTCCCCGTTCAATTTAATAATAAAACACTGGTGCATCCTAACAAATAAAAAACATCTTTTATCGTGGAAGAACTGCTTTGGAATTCTACAGAGGAGCGCCCAATGCAGAAATTGGAGAAAGGAGGGACCTGGTCTCCCTTTGGCAGCCTAGAAAGTGACTTTATGGCAGAATTATTGTCAAACCTCGCTCAGCAACAACATTGGAATGATATTTTATGCACTGAACTCTTTGTTATATTTTCCTGAGATCACAGAGGTTACTTGGGGTCATTTGAGGCCCTGATCAGGGTTATTTTAGGTCATAGGGGTCATTTGAGGTCATGGTCGAGGTTACTTGAGGTCATAGGGGTCATTTGAGGTCATGATTGGGGTTACTTGAGGTCATAGGGGTCATTTGAGGTCATAGGGGTTACTTGAGGTCATTTTATCATTTTTTGTTCATCCAGGGGTTACTTGAGGTCATTCTGAGTCCCTCTTTGGGGTTACTTGAGGTCATTTGAGGCCCTGATTGGGGTTACTTGAGGTCACTGGGGTCATTTGAGGTCATGATCGGGGTTACTTCAGGTCACAGGGGTCATTTGAGGTCATCATTGGGGTTACTTCAGGTCACAGGGGTCATTTGAGGTTATGATCGGGGTTACTTCAGGTCACGGGGGTCATTTGAGGTCATTGGAGTCTTTTTTAATTGATCTGGGGGTTACTTGAGGTCATTTATGTCTCCATTAATTGATTTGTGTCTCCATTAATTGGTTGTCCAAATGTGGACACGGGGGTTCCTTGGGATCATTTTGTTCCCATTAATTGATTGTGGGGTCAGATGTGGACACAGGGATTAATTCTTCTGATTAATTAATGGGAAGGGACACTTTGGTGTAATGGACCCAACAGTGCCAGTCCAGTCCAGGGGACCCCAAGGGCTCAGGTGACAGCAGTGGTCTGTGGTGTCACCATCCTTTGCCCTCTGTCCTCTCTGACAGAGGCTGGTTATTAGCTTTATTAATATTTATTATTAATTAGTAATACTTGTTTATTGTATTAGTATTTATTATCATCTCCTGTAAGCGGCAGCATCTATGGAATTGGTGTTAGCCCTTAATACAATCATCAATAAATTCCACTGTTGGGATTACATTATCTATTAAATTATCTATTAAATCTATTATCTAAAAATTATCTATTAAAATTATAAAAAAAATTACCTATTAAATCTATTAAATTCTATTTACAATATTATCTTTTAAGATCCAGTAGTACAATCGCCTATTAAACCCAAAACTATGATTATTTCTTATAATAAAGAAATTTATTAATATTATAAAAATATATAATTATTGTAGAATATTAATATATTATTATAAAAATTATATATTTATATATATTATTATAGATAGTTATATATAGTATATAGTATATATTTTATTTTATATATATTATACATATTATATATTATAATTAATATTACATAAAATAATTATATAATATTAATATAGTATAGATAGTTATATAATATATTAATATTATATAATTATTTCTTATAATAAAGTAGATTTATTAATATTGGCATTTATCAATGTATTATTAGCAGCCACAGGGGTGTAAATGCATCCTATTGGAACCTCCATGGGATTACGGAATTCCCTTCCCAGCCTTCTGTTTGTGGGAGCAAACTCCTCAACTCAGCTTGGAGTCTTTATTTTTCACACAGATTAAAAAAAAAGCCTTGCAAGTATCAGACCAAATAAATCCCAACTCCTGGAAATGTTCACAATATCCAAATAAAAATATATCCAAGCCAAAGCTTTTTGCTTTGGGGACAAACCCCCTGAGATGTCCCTGACTGCTCTGTCTCATCTTGATTTTGGGGGCTGTGCTGGCTCCAGCCCTTCAGGTGGGTGCAGAGAGTGAGAAGGTCTCTAAATATCATCCCAGATCTCTAAATATCATCCCAGATCTCCAGAAATTTCCCCCCAGGCTGCCAGAGCAGGCAGGGAGCCCCTGCTTTGCAGCCTGATGAACCAGCCCCCTCCAAGCCTACAAAAATCAGCAAATCTTTAAATTCCCTTCCCACCCAAACCACCCCAGGGCTCTTTGCCAGCTACATCAGTGGGCTTTTTTCCCAGTTTCATCCCCAAACTGGGGAGGATGGTGTTGGGAGTTTAGTTTAAGCATGGCTTAAAGAAAAAGGCTATGAAGCTATATAATTGAGAGAAAAGTAAAAGGTAGTTGCAAAGTAGTTTTAAAGCAGTTTTTAGCTTGATTTTTATAAATAATTAGACTTTTTCAGGCATTATTGTATAAACAATAAGGTTTTCAGGTAGTTTTTTCATAACAAGCAAAACACTTTTTTTGGGAAAAGATGGTATTCTGGGAACAGATATGGAAGTTTTGGGAACTTTTCATATCACAGTGGGAACACTGGTTTTATTTTGTGTAAATAATTAACGGTATTGTAAAACAAAAGGAGTGGTCAGAGTTTTCTCTGTTAGCCTATCATAAACCTAGATTTTAGAATATGCATGAAGTTCGTTAACACTATTATTTAAACTAACTAATCAATCAATAAACCGAATTCGATGCAGCAAAAAATAGTCGTTCTCCCCTCACTTCAACAGGATGGGAGGATGCAGCCCCAGAGCGGAGGCACAGCCCCGCATTGCAGATCGTGGCCAGCCTCAAATTCCCTGCAAGCTGCTGCCAGCCTTCCCCGCAGGGCCCTAAATCCACCCGGCCCTCCCTGGCTCCAGCTGGCTGAACGAGCTGGCAACAGCAGAAAGAGAGGAAAAGCCTCTTCTACTGAGGGAAAAAAAAAAAAAAAAAAAAAAAAAAAAGATTGGGAGAAGTCTCCATAAATCCTGAGGCAGTTACTGGTGGAGAGGACTCCCCTCCTCCTGCTCCACACTGCAGCACAAATTATGGCCCCGGCTCCGCTGTTGTTCAGTGATGAACATCTGAAAAGGCTGTGACAGATGAGAGGAGGGATGATTTAACAGCCATAAATCCAGCCAGCTTAGAGGTGTTTTTACAACCAAACCCATCTTGAATCCCCTCTGTTATGAACACTTATCACTCCCAGACACCGCCACAATGGAAAGATTTTTAACAGCTTTAATAGAGAGGCAATAAAAGCCCCAGAGCCGGGCGAGCAGCCGTCCTTTGATCCCTCCCGAGGGAGGGAGAGGGGCTGGGAGCGGCTCCCCGGGCTCAGCCTCGAAGGAGCGGAGCTGCAGCAGCCTCTGGGCTGACCCTGCCTTTAAGGGATGGGTGGGATCACCCCAGAGCTGGATCAGTTTTCCCAAAGCTGCTGCGTGGTGTAATTAATGGTGTAATTAACACCGTGCAGGGAAAGGGGACAGGGGACAGGCTGTGCCTGCTGTGACATCCAGTACCTTCTCCAGGGGCTCCTCCTGCATTCCCACCTGCCCTGGCCCACCTGCAGGGACTTAAACCAAGGCTGGCTCCAGCTGACCCTCTTGGGTGTGGTGACAGCACTTTTTGACTTTTTAACAGTGAGGACTAAATTGGCTCAATGGCCACCACCTGGGCAGGACAGGGACGCTGTCCCTTGGCACCTCACAAGCAGGACAGGGACACTGTCCCTTGGCACTTCACAAGCAGGACAGGGACACTGTCCCTTGGCACTTCCCCAGCAGGACAGGGATGTTCTCCCTTGGCACTTCCCCAGCAGGACAGGGATGTTGTCCCTTGGCACTTCCCCAACAGGACATGGACACTGTCCCTTGGCACTTCCCAAGCAGGACAGGACACTGTCCCTTGGCACTTCACAAGCAGGACAGGGATGTTGTCCCTTGGCACTTCACAAGCAGGACAGGGATGTTCTCCCTTGGCACTTCCCAAGCAAGACAGGGATGTTGTCCCTTGGCACTTCCCAGAGCTCAGGAGACCTCCCAGCTCCAGGGTAACTGGTCATTCATGGATGTCCCACCCTCCCAGGCTGGGATTCAGCAGCCCCAAATCTCATCCCCACTTCCTAAAGTGCCTCCCAAAAGAATTCTGAGCACCCAGGCAGCAAAACCAGGAAAAGGGAGGTGCCAGGGGGCACCTGCTGCAAAGGGCACGTGGAGCTGGGCAAATACCTCAGGAACAAGCCCCTCCCTTCCTGTACACACAAACTTATCAGGCACAGCCGGGTGATAAGGAACTCAGCAGGTGGAGGGAACAGAACTGATCCCAGGCTCTTTGTTTTCCATAGCTGAGCAGTCCACACCCAGGGAAAACACCAGGGAAAACACCCAAGCCTTGGGGCTGGTGGGTTTCCCTCCTGCACAGGGGGAATTCAATAAAAACAAGGAGCAGGGAAAGCTCCTTCCTCAGAAAAACGTGGCCAGCAAGAGAGAAACCAGCCCTGCAGGACAGGGAACAGCTCAGCTTGGCCCCACAGAGACCTGAGGGGACGTGGACTCTGAATCCTGGCTGGAATGTGACATTCCCAGCCTGCTAACCTAAGGGAACAGCTTTTCTTTTAATAAGATAATACTGAGTAATTGATTTTTAAATACACTGAAATCAAATGTCCCGAGGCCAGAGCAGGATCCCAGCTCTGCCATCAGCTCCGAGGCCGCTGGCAGAGATGGAAAGCACAAGGGAAAAGAAAATAAAAATGAAATCTCCTTCAAGTGCCTCTCTGCCTCCGGGGCAAATGTGAATATCTCTGTAAAAGGTACAACAATTTTTCTCTATTAAAAAATAGATCATCAAAAGGGAGAAGCTGGTGGAGGCACCAGGGACCACTGAGGTTGAACAATGTAGAGAAAATCCATCTGCTTAAAAAACACAACAATTGAGAGAAAATATTCATTTCTAAGATAATTTATTCCAATCTCTCTCTCTCTCACATCCCGTCCTTCACACAGTCCCAGTCAGGGAGGGTTTATGGCTATTTTTTATTGGATTTTAATTGTTTTTATAGAAAAATACACATGCAAATAATATATATATATATATACTTCAGTGCTGAACATTTCTTTTCATGTTGGAAAAAAAATAATAATAATAATAAAGAAATGAAGGAGGATTTGGGAAAGACCTGAGTGGAGACAGACACAGGGAAGGCCACGGGGATGGGATGCTCCAGGAGCTGCTCATGGTGCAGCACATTTTACCCAGCAGGAAGGGGTTTTTGGGATGAGGGACCAACATCAGCCCCTGATCCCAACAAAACCCCTTCTCCAGTGACTCTGCCCAGGGTTGGGAATGGCCAAGCTAAAATTGGTGCTGGATTTGTCCTTCCTACAAGACCCAGCACAGATCCCATCCCCAGCTTAGGTAAAAGCATCACTTTGATGCTTGGAAATGACACCAGAAGCCAAGAGCTAGGTGGAAAAATCATCCTTTTATGCTATTTCCTATGGGATACAGCTGGCAGCACAGGGAAAAATGGATTGTTTGAAACCTGGCCTCGTGTTTCAGGGTGATGGTTTTGGGGGGAGACTGTTGGACCCTTGGCTGTGCAGGGCTGGGGGTTTCTGCTTCCTGCAGAGGGGAGCAGTGATGTCCCCAGCAATGTCCCCGTGTCCCCAGAGATGTCCCCAGAGATGTCCTTGTGTCCCCAGAGATGTCCCCGTGTCCCCAGCAATGTCCTTGTGTCCCCAGAGATGTCCCCATGTCCCCAGAGATGTCCCCAGAGATGTCCCCGTGTCCCCAGCCTCTCTGCAAACACCGTGCCAAGGTCCAAGGGATAAAACAGATCTGCAGCCCCTGGAGCAGAGCAGGAGGTGTCCTTTGGACAGGGCTGCTTCAGGTTTGATGGATGAGCAGCTGGAGCAAAGGAGGGGGCAGAGAGGAGCAGCCTGGGGAAGGAGGACATTAATCTACTGCCACAGGATGCCGGGAGGCTTCGGGAAATGTCACAATGCAGCAGCATCCCCGCACTGACAGGGCAGCAGGGAGAGGGATGAGCTTTTGTCATCTCCTCCCAAGGCAGGCAGAGCTCCTCTGCCTCTGCCTGCAATCCTGCCCCAGGCCATGGCTTTTTTCCTGCTGATCCAGGCTAATGGTATGGAGCAAAGTGCTGTCCCTCTGCCCAGAGGTGCAAACCCACACGGGCAGCACGGGGAAGGCTTCCCAAGGGAAGGATTTCCCTCCAGCTCCCAGGGAGGGTGGCAGCAGAGCTCTGCCATCCCCACCTCTGTCCCCAGCAAGGCGCCACCCTGCCCATGTCCCCAGGCAGTGGTGACACCCTGCAGACAGCACAGAACCTGACTGGGGGGTGGCTGGGGGCAGCCCCAGCTCCTGGCTGTGGTGCCTGCCATCCCCTCCAGCATCATCAGCGAGGGGGCTCCAGCGGGGAAAGGCAGCCTTGGATCCCTCTGGATTTACCACCAGAGCCCTCATCACGGGAGTGCTGCTCACTCAGCACCTGGGGGCTGCACTGCCACGCTCTTCCTGCTTTCCCCTTGTGTTTTGTTTTGCTTTTTAACCAACCAAATTCACTTTTGGGAGCACCTACTCCGACAACAGAGGCGGGAGGGTCTGGCGAGGGCGGGGGCTGCTTGGCTCCTATGTCTACAGGCTGCCCTGGGGCAGCTCTAGAGCTTGATGGACGATCATGCAGGTTTTATTGCAGCTCGTGGTGTGGTTTGGTTTGTCGCTAGCCCAGCTGCAGTCTCAGGTAGCCCCGGGGTGGGCTCCTCTCCCTCCCCACCTGGCCGGCTGCCGTCTCCACCTCTGCCCAGCAGCTACTCCGGGGCCATCTGCTCGATGTGGTCACTGAGCAGCTTGTATTGCTCTGGGGAGGAGAGAGAGAAGGGCTCAGGGAGGCTGCTGAACCACCCCATCCACGCTGCATCCCCCCAGAATTCCGGGATTCCAGCTGCACATGCCCCGGGCTCTGCCCTACCTTCGTCCAAGTTGCCGATGGTCGCCTGCTTCTTCAGGAAGTCACTGCAGAGCTTCTTGTTGAGGCCAAAGGCCAGCATGTTGTGGATGAAGGTGCTGAGGGAGGAGAGAGAGGTTCTGGGTGAGAGAATGGCCAGGCTGCCCCTTCTTCCCCCCACCTTCCTCCTCCTCTCCACAGCCCCTCGCATGGGATGATGCTCGGCTCGGTCCCTTTGGGTGTTCAACAGAAAGGGCAGGAGTGGTCCCACGGGGAAGCATCAAAGATGCTCTGCACCACAAGGGATGTGCCCAGAGGGGGAACAGCTGGAGGTGTCCCCAGGGGGCTCCCCATGCCCTGCTCACCCCAGCTGCCCGAAGGTGATGTTCTCATTGAAGCGCAGGCTGTCGTCGCGCTCCTCCTGCGTCATGTGGCACCACTTCTCCCTGCAAGGAACGGGCCACTCTGGCACCACTCTGGCACCACTGCCACCTCAGCACCCCCTGCCTGCTTCCTCCCACCCTGGGCCACGCTGCTGGAGGACAGGAAGGCACCAAGAGCCCCGTGGAGCACAGGAGAGCCCCTGGGTGAGGTGCTGGGTGTTGGATGAGCTCACAGCTTGGATCCATCTGCAGAGCTCCTGCCCTGGAGCAAAGCAAGAGATGCCCCAGGGAAAAAAAAAACCAACCTTATCCAACCTTGGCTTTGCCTGGAAAGGCCCTGATTAAGAGCTAAAAAGAGCATTGGTCCCTCCAGCACAGAGCTCACCGTGGGCACGGGGAGGAAGCAGGGGTGGCCACCCCAGCATGGCTCTGCTGAAGCCCCCCAGCCTGGGATGGTGACAGGGGGACACCAGGCACCTGTCCCTCATCTCCAACTCCCCAAATCCCTGCCGAGGTGCTCCCCAAACATACCCCCCCCCTCAGACAGGAGCTCCCACACCCATCCCCACAGGCCAGCAGTGCCCCGAGGCTGCCCTGGCTCCCTGCAGCTGCAGCAGCACCTTCAGGGCTGCGGGCGCTGAAGCTCTGGGTGTTGGCAGCCAGCTCTGGGCAGGGGCAGAGTCCCCACCCCGGGGGTGAAGCCTGTGCCACAGGGATGTCACTGGGGTGGTGGCAGCAGGGCTCAGTGCACGCATGCCAGGGAATCTACAGCTCCAGGGTGAGGGCAGCCCCTTCCCGAGAACCAGGTGAGGTTACAGCCAGGGATAGGAGGAGGAGAAGCGAGGAGAAACAGGGACAGGCAGAAGAAAAATGGAGGAGAAGGAAGAGGAGAACACCAGGAGAAGAAGGGACACTTGTAGCTGGCCAGAACAGCAAGCAGAAGGAAAGAGCTGAGATATAGGAGATCTCACCCAAAATTCAGAGAGGCTGGCTCAGCCCCAGTGGGCCTGGAACTGGGAGAAAATGGGTGGTCAGACAGGCTGACCCCACCAAGGGAACCAGTGCCCACTAAATCACCCCAAGCCAGATGTGCAAAGTGCTGAGCCGAGCCTGCAGCCAGCAGCTCATTGTTTACAGGGCTCTGGAAATGCACACAACATGTTTCAGGGGAAATTTTTTAAATAAAAGAAGGTGTAATTTCTCTCAGATAAAGCTTAGGATAACAAATAAAACACACGGCCAAATGCAGAGGCTGAAAGGAGAGGGGAAGAATTGAATTAAGGGGCTTTGAAATCTGGAAGCAAAACTTCACAGACCCCACTGGCTCACTTACAGAAGAGGCATGTTTGTAACTCTTTTTTTCCTGCCTTTTTATGTTTTGGAGGGAGGAAGAAGGGAGAAAAAAACATTATCAAAGTACCCAACAAAAAATCTGGCCGTGTTTCTGGCTTATTACTGGAGAGTAACATGCCTGGGAAGGGAGAAAACCCACATGTGGCTCCACTCAAAGCCTTTGATGTTCACCAGCAGGACAGGAACAGGGATGATGAACCCCCTGGGCTGTGGGGTTGGATTTTGGGGTACCAGGGGATCCTTGCTGTGCCTGGATGTGCTGAGGAGTTTCCATCAACTCCTTTCTCTTCCAGCAGCAGCAAACGCCAGCAGTGACATTTACACCATCCCTCAGCCAGGACATCCCTCAGCCACACAGAAAACTCACTGCCAGGCTTCCAGAACTCCTCATCCCCTTGCTGATGCCATCACCTGGAGGGATTTGCCCCCATTCCCCTCGCTCCAAGGGAGCAGTGACTGCTCCCAGCTCGTGGCCCCAAGGACACGCTCCCAATTGCGACATGCAGCCCTCCCCATCTGCAGTTTTAATTTTGTTAAGGGATGGCAGCAGAAAAGCGCGTTAAAAATGGAAAAGGAGCAGCTTTTCCAGCTGGCAAAGGATCCCCAGCACCTCTAAGCGGCAGCAGAAGCCAGGAGCAGGCAGGAAGGACAGGAGAGGGGGATGCTTTCTGCACAAAGAGACTCAGTTCATGCCCAAAACCTGCCCAGAGGGATGTTCCCAGAGAAATATCACAGCTTGAAACCATTCAGGCTCCTTTTTAAGAGCCACATGAAAGAGGAGCCGACCTAAACCCCCTCAGGCCCTTGGGGAGGGCGATGCTCACGCTCAAACCTCCATGGAGAAAGGGCCTTGCAGAGCCCCCCAGAACACATCCCCCCGTCCCCAGGGCAGGATCTGGACCTGAAGGGAGCACATGGACACTAAGGAAGGACAGGGACAGACACACCTCTTCTCCTCTTCCTCCCCAGGGTTCCCTCTGGAGCGGCGGCAGAAACGGGGCCCACAAAGGAGGCGCGAGAAAAGGACATGCAAGACACAGGGGCGGGGGGGACGGAGAGAGGAGGAGATGGAAGAAGGTTGTTAGAGGCAGAGAGAGAGAGAGAGAGAGGAAAGAGAGAGAAAAAGAGGAGTTTAGTTGTGATTCCTTCCCCCCACTTCCCCTGCCCTCCCCATCCAGAGGAGGAAAATCCTCCCCAAAGGTCTCGCAAAGGACAAAGCTCGGGCACCCTAGAGGTGTCCTGGTCACCCCAGAGGTGTCCTGGCCACCCCAGAGGTGTCCTGGTCACCCCAGAGGTGTCCTGGCCACCCCAGCACAGAGGTGGCCTCAGCCCCATCCTCATGGATCTCCTGGGCCTCTGCCACGGCCAATTTCCGACCTGGAAATCTGGAACTCCAAACCCAGCCCCAATCCCAGCAGGGATTTCAATCCTCAGCTCACTGTAAGGACTCTACATCCTCTCCAATGACTCGGGGGGGTCACCACCACCTCCCAACCCCCTGAGACACGCAGGATTCTCCAGGCTGCAGCTCCCAAAGCTCCTTTGTCAGCCAGGCTTGCTCCAGCTCAGCCATCAGATTAATTGGGAGAGGCACCGGGAGCAGGGAGCAGCTGCCGGTGGCGTCTGTCCTTGCGAGGCACTTGCTGCTGCTAATTTGGGGCTTAATCAGAGCAAATGCAGTTATGGCCACGCTGCTGCTCTGCAGGCTCTTCCCTGCTTGCTTGGGAGAGAAAAAGGAAAGCAATAAAGGGGAAAACAGGGATTGATCCGAGAGCTGAGGCTGGCACAGCATCCCGGGCGTGAGCCAGGGCTGCTGCGCTCAGCTCGGGGTTTGGGGCACACAGAGGGGGCTGGCAGAGCTCTGGGATGGGGAGAGGGGCAGCTCCAGGGCTCCAGGGAGAGCTCAGAGCCTCAGGCACTGCACAGAGAGCAGGAGGGGCTGGCTGGGAGTGGGGAACTGCTGCCAGGAGGGGAGGGAGAGGCCGGAGCCCTCACACAGCTCCGGGTGCAGCAAGAGGTGGGCACAAGCTTGGTGAGTGTCTCACCCACTTCTGCACCCCCTGACACGAGCAGCCCCATCCCTGGCAGGTTTATCACAATTCTGGGGGCTCCCCAGCTTCTCTCCTTGCTGGCTGCTGCTGGGGACAGCTGGGACATCCCCTCCATCCTGGTGGCTGAACCGAGCACCTCCCGGACCCAGTTTGCCACCTCCCTGCTGGCAAACTCAGCACCAGCAGCCTCAGCCCCGGCTGGGATTTCTGAGCACATCTCTAGGGTTTGGTCCCCCCCAAAAATGCTGCACAAGAAGCAAGAACCCCATTCCTGCTCCCAAAGCCCTGCCAGGCTGCAGATCTCACCAGCACTGCCCAGTGCTCCCGGTAGGATTCCAGTGGGGATGGAAAGCAGAGCATTTCCCCAGGGCTGGACGAGCTCAGGGCTGTTGGGGGGAGCTCCCTGGGGGGCTGGAGGGGACACAGGGTGTCCTTTTCCCACGGGGACGTGTCCTACCTGGTGGTGGGGGATCTCTTCCTGCGCTCGCAGTGCACGGCGTCGAAGAAGGCGGCGTTCCAGAAACGGAGGTTGTGCCTGCAGGGAGGGAGGGAATGCTGGGAATGGCTAATTGGGATTGATAATTGGCTACCACAGAGTGCCCAGAGCAGCTGTGGCTGCCCCTGCATCCCTGGCAGTGCCCAAGGCCAGGCTGGATGGGGTTTGGAGCAGCCTGGGGCAGTGGAAGGTGTCCCTGCCGTGGCAGGGTGGGATGGGATGGAATAATGGGATGGAATAATGGGATGGAATAATGGGATGGAATAATGGGATGGAATAATGGGATGGAATAATGGGATGGAATAATGGGATTTAAGGTCCCTGCCAACCCAAACCACTTCAGGATTCCCCAGTCTCACCCATTCTGTCCCTGAGTCCTCCCAAGGGTCAGGGTGGGCCCAACAAACCTGGCAGATTTCTGCACCAGCCCTTTGGTGGCTGCAAACACTCTCCCATTAGCACAAGGGACGTGCCAAAGCCAAGGCCAGCTCTGTTAGGGGCACTCGTGACCATCTGGGGACACACGGACAGCAGGACAGACCCTCCCCAGGCAGGGCCAGCTCATCCAGGGGCTTTACCAGATCGGCTGCTGCTTGAGGTGCATGTACAGGTAGATCTTCTCCCCTTTCTTCTCCTCCTCTGGGCTCTGCAGGGACACTGTGGGGACAACACCGTCACACACCAGCAAGCACCTGGGGGACTCCCAGCTTCCCACCCACGGGTGGATTTTGTGCTCCCTCCCAGTTTGGTAGCTGAGCAATGGGATGGGTTGCAAACCAAACACATCCCTGCAATGGGGGGAGCAGCTCTGAGTGCCCTTGGAGGGCAGGGATCAGCCCTGAGGATGGCAGGGATGTCCCAGGAGGATCCTGGAGGGACTGGACCACTTTGGGAGCACTCACAGGTGCTGGGGGAGACTGCTGCACCACCAAAGCTCAAGGCAGTGGGTGCCCAAACCTCTGCAGCCTGTGACACTGAGGACAAGATCCTCACAGGACAAGAGTTGTGATTGGAATTTCAAACCTAATCCCAAGGGATTCCAGCCTTTCCACCCCTCTCTCCTTCCCCAGGGTGCCATGGCCATTCCTATTTCACTGGCTGCACTCACCTGTCTTCTTCAGCTTCTCCTTTGGTTTGTCTTCACCTTCTCTGTGGCACAAGAAATCAATGTCAGCCCCAAAAATCCTGCCCCCCCAACAGCCCATGGCCCCCTGGCAGTGGGAACCTCATTTGAGAGACCCCCTGACCCCATGCCACCGTCCCCAGGGCCAGAAAGTGACAAAGAGACAGTGAAACGGTGACATCCCTCCCCTCACCACAGAGATGATGCACAAGCTTGGAACCACATAATTCCGTGGCTGTCTCAGTTTTGAGACAAATGAGGAGCAATCAGGACAATGGCCAAGGGAAGCAGGACTCTCAGACCATGAGGTGACAGTGACTGAAGACGGGGCCAGGCCCTGGTGGCCATGGCAGCCCCACGGTGGCCCCACACCCCATGGTGCCGGCCCAGCCCCCCAAGGGAGTGGTACCCACTCGCTCTTTTTGCTGCCAGGACCCTTCAGCTTGGTCTCCAGGCCCCCGAAGAAGCCCTTGACGTTCTCTGTCTTGGCTGAGGTGTTTTTCAGCAGCCTCTCTGCAATGTCCTTCTTCTCGGCCAGCCACGTGTTGGCTGACTTCAGGTACGAGTCGATGCTGCCCGTGGGCTTCTCCTTGGCCTCCAGGGGCAGGGCCTGGGGCTTCCCTGGGGAAAACGTGCCAGGAGCTCAGTGGGCACACGGCCCCGAGTGCTGCCAGCTGCTGGGGACCTGCACCCAGCTCCAGGCTGCGCCACCAGGAGATGGGAACACCCCAGATCCCATCCCAGCTCCTGGAAGCTTTTATTTTTATCCTCCCCGCTCCCATTTTGGATAGAAAATCCAACTCCCCATGGAGGAGCAGCCATTGCACACCAAACAATAAACCAAGGTGTTTCCGGGCTGGGATCACCTGGGGGTTGTCACACACAAATATTTTTTTTCTGGAAGCGAGCACAAAGCAGCATCTCCACCCCAGGAGGAGCTCTGCCAGGTTTGCATGGATTCTGGGCTCTTCCCCATCCCAGTTCCTGGAGGTTTTTTATTTTTATCCTCCCCACTCCCATTTTGGACAGAAAATCCAACCCCCCTGTGGAGGAGCAGCCATTGCACACCAAACAATAAACCAGAATGCTTCTGGGCTGGGGTGCTTACATCCCACCCTGGGGGCTGTCACACACAAATATTCCTGGCTGGAAATGAGCACAAAGCAGCATCACCACCCCAGCAGGAGCTCTGCCAGGTTTGCATGGATTCTGGGCTCTTTTCCACCCCTCCAACGCCTTTTCCCATGCACAGGACACATTTCACAGCAGCAGAGCCTCCCCAGGGCTGCGGGCTCCCTTACCTATGTAGTAATAGGTGAAGCACATGGTCATGAGGTTCTTGGCAGGGCTGAAATCGTCCATCTGGTGGCACCTGGCACGGAGGGAGGGCTCAGTGAGGACACCCCGTGATGGGAGCCCACCGAGCTCTGCCCTCAGGGCCTTTTGGACCCTTCAGTTTGGTCTCCAGTTCCCACCGAGCCCCAGAGTGACCCCAGGACTTACTCAAAGAGCACGAGGGCGAAGGACTGCATCAGGCGGTAGAAGGTCTGCTCTGAGACACACTTGGAGTTGCAGCGCTGCGGGGACAGAGCCCAGGACAGAGCCCAGGTATCACACAGCACAGGGACAGAGCCCAGGACAGAGCCCAGGTATCACACAGCACAGGGACAGAGCCCAGGACAGAGCCCAGGTATCACACAGCACAGGGACAGAGCCCAGGACAGAGCCCAGGTATCACACAGCCCAGGGACAGAGCCCAGGACAGAGCCCAGGTATCACACAGCACAAGGACAGAGCCCAGGACAGAGCTCAGGTATCACACAGCACAGGGACAGAGCCCAGGACAGAGCCCAGGTGTCACACAGCACAGGGACAGAGCCCAGGTATCACACAGCACAGGGACAGAGCCCAGGTATCACACAGCCCAGGGACAGAGCCCAGGACAGAGCCCAGGTGTCACACAGCACAGGGACAGAGCCCAGGACAGAGCCCAGGTGTCACACAGCACAGGGACAGAGCCCAGGACAGAGCCCAGGTATCACACAGCACAGGGACAGAGCCCAGGACAGAGTCCAGGTATCACACAGCACAGGGACAGAGCCCAGGTATCACACAGCACAGGGACAGAGCCCAGGTGTCACACAGCACAGGGACAGAGCCCAGGACCCTCCCCATGGCCAGGGAAAAGAGCCCTCATGGCTGAGATTCCCCTCAGATTAAGCATTGTGCCTGTCTGGGTTTGGGGTATTTATTTTTAAGGAATGGGATGTGTCTGAGTGCTGGTGGGATTTAATTTTAAATAAACCGAGCGAATTCTCTCCCACGTTGCACCAAGGGTGTATTTAACTGCTCAAAATGCATTTATTCACTCCTGTCTGCAGTTCCTCACTTTCCTTGAGTTCCTGCCTTCCAAAAATACTTCTCTGGGGTATGATTCAATCCCCCTGCCCTGAGGCTGTTGCAGGATGCCTGTTCTCCCCTTACCTGGGCGCTCACGTATCTCGCAAACCACTCCCTGCCCTTCCCGTCCTCGCTGCTGCACAGCTCCCCAAACCTGGCCTTCTCCTCCTGGTCCAGATCCTCTCTGCAACAGGGAAAGAATAAAAAACATCATTAAAGCCAGGGATGTGACCTGTATCCCCCCTTGGCATCAGCATCCTGGCGCTGG
Source organism: Melospiza georgiana (assembly GCF_028018845.1). Classification (NCBI taxonomy): domain Eukaryota; kingdom Metazoa; phylum Chordata; class Aves; order Passeriformes; family Passerellidae; genus Melospiza; species Melospiza georgiana. The sequence continues at coordinate 19,421,686 of NC_080443.1, forward strand.
AGGAAGCAGGGGAAGAGGAGGAGAGCAGCATCCATTTTGTCATCCCTCGCCTCGTGCTGCTCTTTTCTCCCTCCCTGGCAGGAGGGAAACCAAAGGCAGGGGGAGAAGGGAAGAGCCAAGGACAGTGTGAGCAGAAACTGAGACAGGCAGGGAGCCCCAGAGCAAAACCAAGCCCTGTTGCTGCTCCTCACGCTCCATTTGCTGCATCCAGCCTGACACGGAGAGCTGGGGGATGCAGGGCTGGGGGCACAGCCAGGGGCTGCCACAGGGTCCCTGGGCACGCGTGGGCCACTGGCACTGCCCTCAGCATCAGTGGGGAGAGAGGACGGGGACAGTGAGCCCCTGGCATGGGAATGGGGACAGAGAAGGGAGGGAAGCTGCGGCCGGGAGAGGAGTGCAAGGCAAAAACCACTGCAGCCATGATATTTTCTGAAAAATCCTTTCCTTAGGATTTTTCCTCCTGAGAAGCTGAGAGGCCTCAGGAACAAAATGTAAACAATGGTTATCTGCTGCTCTGGAATGCAACAGGTGCATCTGTGATTGGTCTCATTGAGTTGTTTCTAATTAATGGCCAACCACAGTCAGCTGGCTTGGGCTCTCTGTCTAAGACAGAAGCCTTTGTTATCATTGCTTCTTTTTCTATTCTTAGCCAGCCTTCTGATGAAACCCTTTCTTCTATTCTTTTAGTATACTTTTAATATAATAAATATCATAAAATAATAAATCAAGCCTTCTGAAACGTGGAGTCAGATCCCCATCCCTTCCCTCATCCTCAGACGCCTGCGAACACCATCACAAACCACATCCCACTAAAGCCACGAAGGGGAAGGACAAACTGCTGCTCCTGGGGTGGGACCGCAGCCAGATCCGTGTCTATCCCGAGGGATGTGCCTGTCCCCGCTCACTCACCCCCCGGTGAAGATCTTCTCCACGTAACCCCGCATGAACTCCCTGCGCTCGTCCCGCGGCGCCGACTCCGCGCTCTGGCCGGACGAGAGGGACTCGTTGGACGAGGAGCGCCGGGGGCCGCCCCAGTGCTGGGGAGAGCCCCCCATGTCGTTCTCGCTGTCTGCTGACTCGGTGGCGTCGCTCTCCTCGGCAGCCACGTCCCCTGTGTCCCCCGGGTGGCCACTGTCATCCCCCGTGTCACCGCTGTCACCCCCTCGCTGGCCGCTGTCGCTGGGGGCAGCGGGAGCCGGCTCTGAGGGGTCGCAGGCGGGCGTTTCGCTGTCAAAGTCAATGAGGTTCCCCACAGGCACATCCAGAGGGGCCTCCATGGCTCTCCCAGGGGATGTGGCACTGTTGGGGACACTCTCTCCTCGTCCTTTTGTCCCTCACTGGGGCGTTGAGGCCATGGCTGGCAGGATGCTGGCTAAGGCAGGCAGGAGCTGCTGGCAGGGCACGGGTCACCACAGCACATCTGAAAGGCACAAGGAGGACAAAAGTGGGGACAGGACCCCGGGGAGCCACCACCATGGAGCTTGGGCGAGGCCACCACCCACAGTGTCCCCAGGATGTCCCCCAGCAGTGAGGGACACACAGAGCTGGCTCCTCTCCAGCAGCCACGTGAATCAGCAATCCCATGGAACGCTCACACGCTGTCGGCAACGCTCAAGAGGGTTTTCCATCCTTCAGCCCAGAAAAGGGACAATCGGAGCCTCAGCTCCATATGTCACATTTGGGATGTGACCTGACGGGCATAACTGGGCTGGCAGGAGCCAGCAGCTGGCAGGACACTGGTGGCTCTGCAGGGCAGCCCTGGCATCCTCCTGTCCCCGGCCTCTCTCTGCTCAGGGCTCTGTCTGACCCCGTTGGGAAATGGGATCATCCCGGGGTGGAGCATCCTGGAGTTTAACACACATTGAGCTGGGAATGGGAAGGGGGATGCTGGACACCACAGGAACTGGAATGGGATGAGGATGCAAAGCTCTGCACTGCAGTTAAGGCGTTTGACGCCCCAGATTGCAAAGGTCCTGCAAGGGAGGTACAGAGAGCACAGGGAAGGGGATGGACGGGGATGCTCCAGCGTGTGCCCATCCTGGACAGTGCTGCAGCAAAAGAGGCCACCCTGAAGCTGTCCCTGTGTCAGAGAGTCACAGAGAACTCCCTGAGGGTGTTTCTGCCCCAGGAGGGGGTGAATTGGAGTGTCTGAAACCCAGCACACACTGCAGCATCCGGGCACAGGAGCAGGGACAGCAGCACAGGTGACAGTGACAAACCCAGAGCACCACGACAGCAGCACAGACACAGCCCCGTGCCTTCCAGGGAGCTGATCCCAGGACACAGGCAAGCACCCCCAGAGCAGAAATCCCCCAAAGGACCGATGTCCAGTTAATCAGACAAACAGATCAGGCTGAAAGCAGATCTGACGTGTTTCACCAAGCACAGCACAGCGGGAAAACAACCCCTGGGCTGCAGGAGCAGCTGCTCTTCAGCAGCATCCCCCCCTCCTCTCCTCCAGGGGCCCTGTGGGCACTGGACAGTGAGAGAAACACAGCTCCTTGAGAGGCTGGGACAGCGAGAAAAGTCACCTGGGGTGGCAGAAGCCCTGCAGCCACCTCAGCTGGCGGCTTCTGTGCCAGCTTCCCTCACACTGAGCCCCTGGCACACGCCTAAAGCTGCTCCCAGGGACACTGCTGAGCCCCAGGGACACTGGTGAGCCCCAGGGACACTGCTGAGCCCCAGGAGCTGGGCAGAGTTTGGCTCCTGGGAGAGGAGCAGCCCGAGGCTGCAGCACAGCAGGGACTGGCAGGGTTCCCATTCCCATGGGGATCCAGCCAGCTGCAGCCTGGCTCCGTGTCCTGGCAGTGTGACCCAATCCCAAAGCACCCCTCCAGCTGCAGGGACCTGCATCCATCCATCCATCCATCCATCCATCCATCCATCCATCCATCCATCCATCCATCCATCCATCATCCCTCCATCCATCCATCCATCCATCCATCCATCCATCCATCCATCCATCCATCCCTCCATGGATCCATCCATCCATCCCTCCATCCGTCTCCATCCCTTCCCACTCCCACAGCAGCTGCAAAGTCCCTTTGGCACTGATGGAGAGAAGGTTCCAGGGAGAGCTCAGAGTCCCTTCCAGTACCTAAAGGGCTCCAGGAGAGCTGGAGAGAGGTTTTGGATGAAGGCCTGGAGTGACAGGACACAAGGAACGGCTCCCTCTGCCACAGGACAGGCTTGGATGGGACATTGGGAGGGAATTCTTGTGGTGAGGCCCTGGCACATGGGAAGGAGGACTTGCAGTCCAGCCCAGCAGCCCCAGGAGTGCATCCTGCTCACAGGGGGACGGGAAAGGTTTAACCCCTCACTGCCCAGCTCATGGTAAAGCCCTGCCCTTGAGTGAAGGCCACCAAAGGTGTCCCAAGGTGTTGGCAGCCGCCCAGGTTCCCCCAAAAGTTCTCAGCACAGAGCCCAGAAGAGCTTCAAACCCAAAACCAGCTGTAGAACCAGCCCTGTCCTCACTCCACAACCTCCTCATTGCTCCAGCAGGACAAATCCAGGGGAGGAGTAGCCAAAATTCCAAATGAGAGCCTCAGATCCCACAGCTGGCACTCATGGACTCAGCTCAGCTGCACATCCCAGCACTGCCCAGGGGGTTCCATGCCTGGCTGGGTCAAGTCTGACAGTAAATGAGGGCTCTGGAATAAAAAGGGATTTTTAGGCTGCTTGGCAGCCTTGATACAACATCATGAGCTCCAGCATCATCCTGAAATTCAGCAGTTCTGACTTTAACCATGAAGCTCAACCAGACAAGTGGAGGCATCAGCTCAGGAATAAAATCCAGGAATGTGCTGAAGCCATGCTGGGAATGCCACAGGGAAGCCATGGTGCCCTGAAACTTTGGGAAATGCCTGATTTTACTGAAAAGGAACGCTGGGGTGAATGTGCACGATTCACCTACAGCTGCACATTGTGCAAGCAGCTTTTATCCATGACCTGCCCTTGAATCCATCATTCCTGGCTGGATCTCCCAGCATCCCTAAGCCCTGCATGGAGTTTTCCCTGGGGGCTTTTTCCAGGTGCTGAGGTCAGGTTTGAAGTTTCCCCTCGGGGATTTCTCCAGGTGCTGAGGTCAGGTTTGAAGTTTTCCCCTGGGGGCTTTTTCCAGGTGCTGAGGTCAGGTTTGAAGTTTTCCCTCAGGGATTTTTCCAGGTGCTGAGGTCAGGTTTGAAGATTTCCCCTTAGGGATTTTTCCAGGTGCTGAGGGCAGGTTTGCTGTGGGGCCTCAGCGATTCACACCTGGGAGCTGGGATCCAATCCAATGGAAATCCCAGTGGGGAGCAGGGTTTGGCCAAGCTGTGCCCCAGCTCTCCTCTCTCTCCAGACCAATGCTCTGCTCCCAGCCTGTCCCCAGAGCTGGATGACAAACTGAGATAATAATCCCTGTTATCAGCTCGGCTGTGGGTGACACTGCTCCAACCCACACACTGCATCCTGCACGGAGACTGGAGCTGTCAGGGATGACTAAAAACTGTAATTAAAGCAAAGAAACCTCTGCCTGCCTCCTCCTGGCCTCATCCCTGCAGGCTGGCACCCAGCAGGAGCTCTGAGAGCCCCTGTGGGCACTCAGCTCATGGAAAGGGGTAAATCCACAACTGATGTTGCTGCAGGACTCGAACTGGCAGCACAGAGGGGACAACTCTGCTCGTTTGGGCAGAGCCAGAGCTCTGCAGAGAGCCCTGGCACTGTGTCCAGGATAAGGGCTGCCTGCATCCATGCCAGGGCTCCTGCATCCATGCCAGGGGTTCCTGCATCCCGCTGCTGTGCGGGGGCGAGGGATGCTCACCTGGCCCCAGCCAGGGCAGGGTTTGTGCCCTGTTCTGCTGCACAGGTGATGCCAACTCATCTCACGGCTCTGTGCCAGCTGTGCCAGGCACAAACCCTTCCCATCCTGCAGGAAAGGGGGCAGAACGCTGATGCCTGCAGAGGAGGCAGCCCCGGGACGCTCTGGGAGGGATTTTTTGGTGTCACCGCCGCTCGGGGGCTGGCAGAGCGCCACTGCTCGCTGCTGGCATCTCTCCACGCTGCGGCCCTCCCTGGAAACCCTCCCTTGGCCCATCCACCCCGGGGGCTCGCAGTGCCCTGGCACGGGTCTGGCATGGGAATGGCACTGCCGGGGACACCCGCTCTGCCCCGCGCTGCGCCAGCCCGGCCGGGCCCTGCAGGGCACCCTGGGCACGGCTGAGTGAGCGCCTGCCAAGGGAAACTCGGTGTGCCGGCCGGGAACAGCGTGTGTCCCGCCGGGAACTGGTCAGTCCTGTTCCCGTGTCCCTGCCCCGGGCAGCACACACCGGCACGGGGGCACGGACCCGTTCCGTGCCAGAGCCCCAAACGCGCCCCAGATGCGGGGGTACCGCGCTTACCCCGCTCCCAGCGCCCCGCCGGATTTAAACACACAAACCTCCTCGTTCAAACTCATCCTGGCGCTTTGCAGAGCCGAAATTCCCCTGGCTGGGCTGGGCACAGATCCCGGGGCCGGGATGCGCTCCCGGCTTTCTCGGGGAGGCTCCGGCTGTGCCCTGGCCAAGGCACAACCCTGCTGCAGCCCTGAGACCCCCGAAAATAATGCCCTGCATGCCAGGGGGCACCTGAGAGCGGTGCCAGGCGGGGCAGGGACCGCACACACTCGGTGCATGCCAGGGTCCGCTCCCAGCCCGTCCCGAGCCGCACCGGGACCCCAACCCCTGACAAGGGCGGATTTTGGCGTGTGATACCTGGAGGTTTGTAGGATCTATTCCCCATCATCACCTCCTCTCCCAACCCCAGCGCCGGGAGATCCAGGCGGATCCTTGCCCTCCCCAAGCCCGGCTTTGGCTCGCACGGAGCGCTCCCAAACCATCACCCAGCCCTCGAACCGGAGCCGTTTCCCGGCCAGCCGAGCCCGGAGCTCCCAGCTTGCCCCGCTTCCCTTCCCCGAGCGCCTTTCCCTTTCCCCCGCTGCCATCAGACACCAGATGGCAGCTCCCCGTCCGCCTTGCGAGGAGAATTAAATGTCCCTTTAATAAACCCGAGCTGCGCAAGCCGGGCTTTTGTGCGAGCTGCGGTTTCTCCTTTCACACCCCGCAGCCTCGCAGCTCCCACACAGCCGCGGCCACATCCCCAGGGAGCCCCAAACCGGGGCGATTTATTCCGCAATTCTCATTTTTTACCCGGCTAAAATCCCTCCCGTACCAGGGGGGCCGTACCAGGCTGTGTTTTGGAAATGATCTCCCCAAAAAGCACACGCGGGGATGGGGGGGGGGGGGGGGTCCCTGCCTCGACCACCCTCAGCCCCCCCATTCCCATGGGAAATGGGGAATTCTGCTTCCATCCCCGGCATGGAGCCGGGGGGGGACACCGGGATGGAGCCCGAGCTGCAAACGGAGCCCAGGAACACCGGGAGCCCCCGGGCACGATGGCCGCACCCCCTGGATGCTGAACCCAAAACCAGCTGGGGCAAAAAAAAGCGCGGGGTGTCCCCTCCCGAGCGGGATATGGGCTCAGAAAAACGGATTAAAGCCCAGCCGAGCGCAGGCCTGTCCCCAGGCGGGGTCACGGCGCCATCCTCATCCTCATCCTCCCTCCTTCCCTTACCTGCAGCCGGGAGCCCCGCAGCGCCTCGGCTCGCCGCTGCCCCGGCAGCATCCGGCGGGCCGGGGACGGGCGATGCAGGGACGCGGGGACGCTGCTGTCCCTCCTTCCTTCCCTCCCTCCCTCTCTCCGTGCGGAGCTCCGGCGCTCCCGGTGCCCACGCGCGGCTGCGCGCTCAGCGGCGGCAGCAGCTCCCGGTGCCACCCGGGCACGCTGCGCTGGCTCACGGGGCCCTTCCTGCCGCACACGGCCCAGGGAGGGATCCCCGCCCGGAGAGGGAACCCCCATCCTCCCCCAAAACCAGCCCCTGTGCGCACTATGTCGAGAAAATTTAGGTGGGATCCCCATCAGAGAGGAGTTCTCCACGCTGTGGTGGATCCCCAGAGCCCTTCCCGTGTCACACAGCCAGCGTTTCACCCGGGGAGCAATCCCCATCCAGAGAGGGAATCCCCATCCTCCCCCAAAACCGGCCCCTGTGCGCCCTATATTGGGAAATATTAAGGAAAATTAGGTGGGATCCCCATCAGAGAGGAGTTCTCCACACTGTGCTGGCTGCCCAGAGCCAGCGTTTCACCCAGGGAGGGATCCCCACCCGGAGAGGGAATCCCTATCCTCCCCCAAAACCAGCCCCTGTGTGCCCCATATTAAGAAGAATTAGGTGGGATCCCCATCAGAGAGGAGATCTCCATGCTGTGGTGGATCCCCAGAACCCTTCCCACAGCACACAGCCTGGGGAGAGATTCCCACTCAGGGAGGGATTCCCCATTCTCCCCCAAAACCGGCCCCTGTGAGCCCTATGCTGAGAAATATTAAGGAAAATTAGGTGGGATCCCCATCAGAGATGAGTTGTCTAGCCTAAAGTAGCTGCACAGGCAAATATGGAAAATATGGACCAAAATATTGTGGGGTCCCCATTAAAAGGGGGCCAGAATTATCTTAAGTCCCTGCAGGTGCAGATGGGAAAAAATATTGAGGAAAATGAGGTGGGGTCTTCATTAAAAAGGGATTCTCCAGCCCAAACCAGCCTAAAGTGCTGGCAGATATCCCAAATATTAACCCAATATCTTAAAATCTCCCAGAAAAGGGAGATTTTCCAGCCCCAAACAGCCTAACTACCTGCACTTGCAGACATCCCAAATATTAACCAGAATAAGGTGGGGCTCCCACTAAAGGGGGATTCTCCAGCCCAAACCAGCCCATCCAAGCCCCTGTGCACCCTGATATCTGGGATATTCAGGAAAGACACCCACATCAAAGACAAATTCTCCAGCCCAAACCAGCCTAAGTTCCACCACATGCAGATATCCCAAATATTGACTAAAATAAGGTTTGGTCCCCATTAAAGAGAGATTCTCCAGCCCAAACCAGCCTAACTACCTGCACATGCAGATATCCCAACCATTAACCAGAATGAGGTGGGGTTCCCACAAAAGGGGGATTCTCCTTGTCCAAGCCCCTCTGCACCCTGACAACTGGAATATTAAACCAGAATAAGCAGGATCCCCATCAAAGGGGGATTCTTCACCCTTTCCCTCACCTTCAGCTGGTTTCCAGGCCTCCCCAGCACTCAGCTCCCTGAGGATTGGGAATTATCTGCTCTGCCCCTGCCCAGCTGAGCCGCTCTGGGGGAAAAGGCTCAGGTGAGATCAGGGGTGGGGAGGAGGAACTGGCTGGGAGCAGCACCAGGACAGGTCTGGCTTCTCCCTGAGCCTTGGGAGGGAAACTGCTGGGGTTTCATGGGCAGAGATGGGGACAGGGCAAGGCTGAGCCCCTGGGAGGGATGTTCTGGGCCAGGCAATTTTGGGGTGCTCTCAGCAAAGGGGAGTCTGTGACACAAAGAGAAACAAACGAGTTTAGGGAGGAGGCCACCAAGAGGAGCTCTGCCCTTGGCAGCCCGTGCCAGCTCTCCCAAAAGGACCCTGGCACTGCTGGATTCATCCAGAGGAGTCTCCCTGAGGATTTGGGGGGAGCAGAGGAGGCTGGAAACCCCCATATCAGCACAGGATCCCTGCTCCTGCTCACCCTCCCCACCCCAGCATCACCCCAACGCTGAGCAGCGCCCTTTTCTGTGCATCAGAGCATCCCCCATGGACAGGGCACAGGAGCTGCTGCCCCAGCACACCCTGCAGTCCCACTCTGGTCCCCATGAAGAGGAAAAAGCAGCCAGCAAAAACCTCCCCCTGTGGAGCAGGGAATTGGTGATCCCAGGGAAACCCTGCTGGGGTGGGGAATGCAGCACCCCTGGCACAGCCCGGCCAAAGCTGAGCTCTGCTGCCCAAGGGCACCCCTGGCAATGAACCCCAAGCCTCAGCTGGGTGGTGTTCGGTGCTCTGGAGGCGGGTGAGTCACTCCTGCCACGGAGCATCCTCGTCAAAGGATGGAATTAGTGTGAAACTGCTCATTGTCCCCTCCAGCCCCAACCGGGGATGCTGTGCGCCCATCATCATCATCATAATCATCATCATCATCACCACAGAGGGAGCAGCTCCCTGTGACACAGCTCAGCAGGAACCCAGGAGCATCCCTAATTGCCTGCCTGCCCTGGGTGATTATTGTAATTAAGGCAGGCTTCAGGAATTGCGAGTGACAGGGGAAACAACACCCCCAGTTCTGACACCATGGGAGGGCTCGGTGCCTCCTCCTCACCAGCCCTTGTTGTTTGGTTGGTTTTATTCTGTTTATTCTGCTCCTCACCCTGGGTTTGCAGCATGGCAGGTGGAAATCCTGGGAGCTCACACATCTCTGGCACCTGGAGATGCTCCAGGCCAGGCTGGACAGGGCTTGGAGCAGCCTGGGGTGCTGGAAAGGGGCTGGAATGGGAAGAGCTTTAAGGTCCCTTCCAAACTAAACCTAAAATTCCCGTGGTTGTGTGAGGTTCTGTGTCTCCTCCACCTCAGCTCACAGCCCTGCCTGGGGATTCTTCACCTGAGCAAGGGGAGGAGAGGCCCCTACCAGGGACAGGGTGATGTCCCCATCAGGGACAGGGTGATGTCCCCATCAGGGTGATGTCCCCATCAGGGTGATGTCCCCATCAGGGTGACACCCCACCGCTCAGGGGAAGCAGATTTTGTGGAAGTTCCTGAAGCATTGGGTAATTTTTTGCCTCCCAGCCCTGAGCAGCAAGGCCAGGGCAGGAGCTGCAGAGCCAGGAAGGGCTTTGGTGGCAGAGGGAGCCCAGAGTTCACAGAATGTCCTGAGCTGGGAATAACCCCAGGGATCATCCAGCCCCTGAGCGAGCCTGTAAAATGCTGCTGTGAGGAATGAGATAGCAGCTCTGATAAAAACCTCAAAACCTCTGATAAAACCCCCAAAACCTCTGATAAAACCCCCAAAACCCTGATGAAAACCCCAAATCTCTGATAAAACCCCAAATCTCTGATGAAAACCCCAAATCTCTGATAAAACCCCAAATCCCAGGCTCTGTAACACCCCAGGCCAGGCTGCCCCCGTGCCCAAAGAGGGGCAGCTCCTCGGGCAGGGCTGTGCCAGCAGAGCCAAAGCTCCTGGAGAGGGACAGGGACAACCAGAGGCTCCAACAGCACCCAGCCACAGCCCCAGGATGGATTCATTTGCATGAATTTGATGAATTAATTTGCATTAATAGCAGGAAACCACCCAAGCCCCCCAAAACAACTCACCCTCCACCATGTCAGGGCTCAGAGGTTTGGCTCAGCCTCCCAAGACAAGGAAGATCTCGGGTTCCTGGTGCTGCTCTGAGCTCCTGGCCCCTCAAACCCAGCACCCAGAGCAGCACAACGCAACCCCAGCGTTGCCACACCAGGGCTGGTTGTGACACAGCTGCTGCCAACCTGAGTAAGCTGCTCCTGCACGCTGACCCTCTGCAAATCCCTCCTAATCCAATCCTGTTTGTGGCTTTAAGCTGCACCCTCCCATGCTGGACACCCCGGGTTGCTCCACACTTGGGGAAATCCTGGGATTTTCTCAGGGCTGGGTGGGGATCTGATGCAGGAGGCACCAGTGCCACAGACAGCTTTTATGGAAAATCCTTTCCTTGGGATTTTTTCCTCCTGAGAGGCCTCGGGAACAAAATGTAAACAATGGTTATCTGCTGCTGTGGAATGCAACAGGTGCATCTGGGATTGGTCTCATTGAGTTGTTTCTAATTAATGGCCAACCACAGCCCAGCTGGCTTGGGCTCTCTGAGAGTCACAAGTGTTTGTTATCATTCCTTCTTTTTCTATTCTTAATAAGCCTTCTGATAAAATCCTTTCTTCTATTCTTTTAGTATAGTTTCACTATAACTAATATAATATATTATTATATATTATTATCTATAATAATAAATTATATATATTATAATATATTGTATATATTATAATATATAATATATATTATATAAATAATTTTATATAATATACAAGATATAATATTATATATTATATAATACATACTATATATAATATAGTATGTATTATATAATATATAATATTATATCTTGTATATAATTATATAATTATATAATATTTTATTATATATATTATATATAATATATATAATATATATAATATATATTATATATATATTATATATTATATATTATGTATATTATATATAATATATAATTATATATAATTATATAATTATTAATATATATTAATATATATTAATATATAATTATTAATTATATATAATATAAAATATATTATATATTATATATTATAATATATATAGTATGTATTATATATTATATAATACATACTATATATAATATTATATAATATATAATATAGGATATATATTATATAATGTATAAATAATATAAATAATATAATTAAATAATAAATAATATATATAATATTATATATAACTAATATATAATAGTATAATATAATATAATATAATATAATATAATATAATATAATATAATATAATATAATATAATATAATATAATAGCCTTCTGAAACTGCATGTTCTGAAGCATGGAGTCAGATCCTCGTCTCTTCCCTCATCCTCAGACCCCTGTGAACACTGTCACACCCCAGAGCTTCCTTCTCCTCATGTCTGGAGGTGTTTGGGGACGGGGACCTGCACTCCCAGCTCCACATCCCCTGAGTGCCACCTGGGCATGGGAACCCTCCCCCTGTGCCAGCCTGGCACAGCCAGGGGTTCTCTTTGCTGGGTTCTCGTGGTTTGAAGCAGAGATTTCTCCTCCTTATCCCGACAGAAGGGAAGAGCAGGAGGAGACAAACCCTGCTCTGACCTGCAGCTTCCCCCACAAAGCCCAGCTGGGATCCAGGTTATGAAAACGGTCCCAGACCAAATTATTTTGGTGTGATATTCCCACAGAAGGTGCCAGAGCCACATTCCCACCCCAAACCATGGCTGGGGATGCTCTGCCCTCCCCGGGGCCATCCCACAGATGGATCCCACGTGGGGAGGACACAGAATTGTGGGTTTGCCCCAGGCTGTCACAGCCTCTGTGATGCTGATTGCTTCAGGGAGGGAAAACCCTGCCCTGTGTCCCCAGGGCCAGCAAACATCTGGCACCACACTGTGACAGAGCAGAGCAGCTCAGCCAGGAGGATGGAAATGCTGTAATTACCCTCAGCCTGCCTGGAATCTGCAGCCAAGTCGTGACACAGAGGAGGAAATGTGTTTTATCTTTCCTGAAAGGAAAGCTGAATGCATTTACAGAGGGAGACACAGGTGGAGAGGCTGGCACAGGCTGGAGCAGTGGGAATGGGGCTCCTCTCCTCCAAATAATCCTGGATCTTGTTTGGATTCATCCAGCTCAGTGCAGGAACATCCTCAGAGATCTGCACCCTGCAAGTCCCCATGGAGCTGGGGAGGAGCCCTAGAGGGATCCAACCTGTGCCAAACCAGCCCCAGAGGGATCCAACCCGTGCCAAACCAGCCCCAGAGGGATCCAACCCGTGCCAAACCAGCCCCAGAGGGATCCAACCCGTGCCAAACCAGACCCAGAGGGATCCAACCCGTGCCAAACCAGACCCAGAGGGATCCAACCCATGCCAAACCAGCCCCAGCAGGATCCAATCAATGTCCTTTCCCTGATTTTATTCCCACATCCTGACAAAGACTGGATCCACCTGACCCATCCCCTGCTGAGGTGTCACCTCTGCAGTCCCAAGGGATTCAGCATCACCAAGGGACAGGGACAGGGAGGACAGAAGAACCTCCAGGCAGGGAATGACTTCATCCCCAGGGAATCCCATCCCTCACTGGTTTGCACAAAGACCTTCCAAATTCATGAGCAAATAAACAAGAATAATAAAAACAACAGCAAAATAACTGAATTCCCTCCAGGCATGGAAAGCAGCTCAGGGTCCTGCAGCTCTGTGATGGGGTGAGCTCCTTGCAGTGGGATCAGAGGGATGGGATGGGATGGGATGGGATGGGATGGGATGGGATGGGATGGGATGGGATGGGATGGGATGGGATGGGATGGGATATCAGTGCCAGTCACCCCAAATGACTACTTTTTAACACACACCCAAATCTACCCAAACCAAGCTCATTTTGAGCTGAGACGTGGAACAAGATGCTCTTTGAGGTCCCTCCTAACCCAAACCATTCCACAACTCTCTGATCTCACACCCCAAGCTGCTCCCCTGGCCAGGCCCCCGGGCTCTCTGCAGTGTTTGTGTGCTGTAATTTCACTTCCAGCCCCAGCAGTGACTCCTGGAGCTCTCTGTGTGTGTGTAAAGCTCCACCCCACACTGGGTGAAACCCCAACCAGGAATTCCCAAACTCATCCTTGGAGGCAGCAATTGCCACTGCAGCCATCTGCGAGAGCAGGAGCCAGGCAGTGCAGGGACAGTGAAGGGGATGGATGTGACACTCAAGGCCATGGATGTGACACTCAAGGCCATGGATGTGTCACACAGGGCCATGGATGTGACACTCAGGGCCGTGGATGTGACACTCAGGGCCGTGGATGTGACACTCAGGGCTGTGGATGTGACACTCAGGGCCGTGGATGTGACACTCAGGGCCATGAATGTGACACTCAGGGCCGTGGATGTGACACTCAGGGCCGTGGATGTGACACTCAGGGCCGTGGATGTGACACTCAGGGCCGTGGATGAGCCCCTGGAGAGGAGCAGCAGATATTCCACAGATATTCCACAGGAGCAGCAGATATTCCACAATTTAGGATCTCTGCTCACTGAGGTTTGCCCTCCTCACCACCCAAAGTAATGCAAAAAAAATTTCCAAACTGCAGCAAATTTCCCGACTTTTTGCCATTGCCAATTGCAGCAGACATTCCACAACTTGGGATCTCTGAGGCTCGCCCTCCTCACCACCCAAAACAATGCAAAAACCGCAAATTTCACAACTTTTGCCATTCCCTGCTGCAGCCCAGCCCCCGATATTCCCTCCCAGCAGCTCAGCGCTGCCCCGGGGGGGACCCCAAAATTCTCTTTTTACCTCCTGGCCCTGGGGCTGCTCCTTCCATCGGCGACGCGGGACAGGGGGACAGACACGGGGACAGACACAGGGACAGGGACAGACACGGGGACAGACGCACGGACAGACGCACGGACAGACACAGGGGACAGACACACGGACGGACACAGGGGACAGACACACGGACGGACACACGGACAGACACACAGACAGACACGGGGACAGAAGCAGGGACAGACACACGGACAGACGCGCGGACAGACGCACAGACAGACACGGGGACAGAAGCAGGGACAGACACGGGGACAGACACACGGACAGACGCACGGACAGACGCACGGACAGACGCACGGACACTCCTGCCGGCCCTGCCGCTGGGCGATGATTAACTCCAGCTCCGGGTGACAAAGCGAAAGCCAAACAAGGCGGGTTTGTCCCGGCTGTCCCCGCTCGCTGCTTTCCCCGGCCCCGGGCGCCGCCCGCAGCTCCGGCGGGACTGGAAGGACCTGTCCGGGCTCCTGCGGGGCCGCCGGGCACGGCACCCACGGGAAAGGCCTGGCACGGGTGTGGCACGGGTGTGGCACGGGCCAGCAGGGCTGCTGTCACCGCCTCCGGGGCTGTCACACGCACCCTGAGCACGGCAAGGGGATGGGGACACGGGGGGACGCATCCCACGGCCCAAAGAGGAACACGAACCTATCTCAGCCCCAAGTTTCTGATGAAAACGCCAAAACTCTGATAAAACATCAAAGCTCTCATAAAAACCCAAAGCTCTGATGAAAACCCCAAATCTAAATTCCCTGGGTCTGCCCAGGGAATGAACACATTTAATAAAAACCCCAAAGTTCTGATAAAAACCCCAAAGCTTGGATGAAAACCCCAAAGTTCTGATTAAAACCCCAAAATTCTGATAAAAACCACAAAACACTGATGAAAACCCCAAAGTTCTAATGAAAACCCCAAAACTCTGAAGAAAACCCCAACACTCCGATGAAAACCCCAAAGCTAAATTCCCTGGGTCTGCTCAGGGAATGAACAGGTTATCCCCATCCCATCCCATCCCATCCCATCCCATCCCATCCCATCCCATCCCATCCCATCCCATCCCATCCCATCCCATCCCACATTTAATAAAAACCCCAAAGTTCTGATAAAACCCCAAAGCTGTGATGAAAACCCCAAAGCTCTGATGAAAACCCCAAAGCTCTGATGAAAACCCCAAAGTTCTGATAAAACCCCAAGGCTGAATCCCTTGGCCCTGCCCAGGGAATGAACACATTTAATCTGTCCTTGAGCCAGGCTGGGCCTGGACACCCCTGACTTGTTCTGAGACCCCAAAATGCTCGAGGAGTAACCCCAGGGATCCCCATCCCAAACCCAGAACATCTGGGATGCCCCAGGGCAGCACAAACAGCACAACCAGGGGGAAAAAAACAGGGGAAAAACTGTGGGAAACACAGCTTTACTCCATCCTGATATTTAATAACCTCTACTGTCCTCTGAGCAGCAGTATTTTTGGCAGCACAGCTGGAAATCCTCCACCTTAGCAAGGAGAGGATTTCCCACAGCTGGATTTCCCCGCGGGCTGGAAAAGCTTCGGCAGCTGCTCCATCCCCTTATCACAGACCCCAAAAAGCTCCAAACCCTGTGGGATGCCAAGGTCGGGGTGGCCCTTTTGGAGCTCTTTGGGATCCCCAGAGCATCCCCAGGTTCAGCACGGAATATTCCAGGGATCGGAGCCGAGGATGAGGCATTTACCGAGCACGGGGGAGAGGCGAGGAGTTAATGGGGCTGCAATTCCCGCTGCCCCCGTCGTCAGGGAGGGAAAACGCAGCCGAGCAGCCCCGCTCGGATGCACAGGGTAATTTGTTTCGGGTTTAATGTCATCCTGCTTCCCGGAGATGGGAAAAGCCTCTGCTTGTATCAGCCCGGGGAAGGTGGGAGCCAAAGGGGGGGATTTGGAGGAGTTTTGTGCAGGGAAGAGCTCGGCTGAACCTCTCAGGGCTGAGAGCACCAAGTGAGACATCACCCCCAGGAGCTGCTGGCTAAAAAATGCCTAAAATCAGCTTCATATGGAATATCAGTGTTTTAGGAAGGGTCTCAGCGAGGTTTTCAGGTTCTCCTGCCCACCAAAGTCCCACAATAGAAGCAGCATCATCAAACCCTGCACGGGGCAGTGGTACCACCTCACCCAGAACCATGATAGCAGAGGGAGAAAAATTTTTCCCAGAGACAAATCCCCAGTTTTCTCTGGGATTTAATGCCCTCTTGGAGCCCTGGGCCTGGCAGGAGGAGCTCAGGATTTCCCCCAGCCTGATGCGTTTCCTCCTCAGGGCCTCTTGTTTGTGGAGGTTCCTGTGAGCGTTTCCTCCTGCAGGAAAAGCCCCAGGATGGGCCCTCACACCCCTGCCTTCCCCAGCCTCCAAATCACCTCTAATTCAGGAGCCAGATCCCCTCAGATCACCCCCCAAAACCTGCAGGGCTCCCCTGCATCTCCTGCAGATCGTCCCCACCAAAACCTGCAGATATTCCCCACCAAAACCTGCAGATCATCACCACCAAAACCTGCAGATCATCCCCACCAAAACCCGCAAATCGTCCCCACCAAAACCTGCAGATCATCCCCACCAAAACCTGCAGATCATCCCCACCAAAACCTGCAGATCATCACCACCAAAACCTGCAGAGCTCCCCTGCATCTCCTGCAGATCATCCCCACCAAAACCCGCAAATCGTCCCCACCAAAACCTACAAATCGTCCCCACCAAAACCTGCAGATCATCACCACCAAAACCTGCAGATCATCCCCACCAAAACCCGCAAATCGTCCCCACCAAAACCTACAAATCGTCCCCACCAAAACCTGCAGATCATCACCACCAAAACCTGCAGATCATCCCCACCAAAACCTGCAGATCATCCCCACCAAAACCCGCAGATATTCCCCACCAAAACCTGCAGATCATCACCACCAAAACCTGCAGATCATCACCACCAAAACCTGCAGATCATCCCCACCAAAACCTGCAGATCATCCCCACCAAAACCTGCAGATCATCACCACCAAAACTGCAAATCGTCCCCACCAAAACCTGCAGATATTCCCCACCAAAACCTGCAGATCATCCCCACCAAAACCTGCAGATATTCTCCACCAAAACCTTCAGATATTCCCCACCAAAACCTGCAGATCATCACCACCAAAACCTTCAGATATTCCCCACCAAAACCCGCAGATATTCCCCACCAAAACCTTCAGATCATCCCCACCAAAATCTGCAGATCATCACCACCAAAACCTGCAGATCATCACCACCAAAACCTGCAGATCATCCCCACCAAAACCCGCAGATATTCCCCACCAAAACCTTCAGATCATCCCCACCAAAATCTGCAGATCATCACCACCAAAACCTGCAAATATTCTCCACCAAAACCTGCAGATATTCTCCACCAAAACCTGCAGATATTCCCCACCAAAACCTGCAAATCGTCCCCACCAAAACCTGCAGATATTCCCCACCAAAACCTGCAGATATTCCCCACCAAAACCTGCAGATCATCACCACCAAAACCTGCAGATATTCCCCACCAAAACCTGCAGATATTCCCCACCAAAACCTGCAATTCATCTCCCCCAAAACCTGCAGATATTCACCACCAAAACCTGCAGGTCTCCCCTGCACCTCCTACAATTCATCTCCCCCAAAACCTGCAGAGCTCCCTGCACCTCCTGCTCCTGGCTTTTCATCCTGAGCCCTGCCAGGGTTGGGAATTCCAGCCCAATCTCCAGCTGCTGCTGCTGCTGCTGCTGCTGGAAGAGAGAGAGAAATAATGAAACACAGACCTGGGAGGTCCCACAGCAGTGAAATCGCCGGGTTTTTCCTGCAGGGCTGGAACAAGGAAGAGATAAACCACGTTTGCATCAGAGCACAGGCAAACAACTGCTTATCACCGGCCTCAAGGCCATTGCAGGGTGTCAGGAAAGTGCAATTCCTCTCCTCTCCCTGGAAAGGTTCTGTGTTTGGCCCCTGTGTCACGGGGAGCTGGGGCTGGAGAGGAGCCAGCCCTGCAGAGCCCCTTCCCTCCCTGCACACCCCAGGGAAGGGATGGGCTGCAGGGGAAACTGAGGCAGCTCTGGGTCAAGCTGCAGGATCACCCTGGGCTGGCTCACTGAGAAAGATCCAGGGAGAGCCCAGAGCCCCTGAAGGGGCTCCAGGAGAGCTGGAGAGGGACTGGGGACAAGGATGGAGGGACAGGACACAGGGATGGCTCCCACTGCCAGAGGGCAGGCATGGATGGGATACTGGGAATAGGAATTGTTCCCTGGCAGGGTGGGAGGCCTTGGCTGTGGGTGCCCCATCCCTGGAAGTGTCCCCAGGACAGGGCTTGGAGCACCCCGGGACATGGAAGGTGTCCCTGCCATGGCAGGGGTGGGACGGGATGAGCTCTGAGGCCCCTCCCAACCCAAACCATTCCAGGATTCTGTGATAACCCAAAGCTCAGCTGCAAAGGGGCAGAGCCAGACCTTGTGCTGGGTTTTCCAGTGACATTCTAGGGGTCATTTTCAGGCTGGAAGACGATGAATCCTGTGTGCCTGAGAGGGACAGAAAAAGCCCCAGCTGGCCTGACCCAGTGAGAGACCCCCATGTCCTTCTGCCAACGCATTTGTGACACTCCCTGCGCCCCAATCCCCTCGGCCAGAGAGGACAGAGCCATCCCTTCCTCCCTCCATCCCTGGCTCCCCTCCAGCCCTCCCCAGCTCACCCCAGCGAGCTCCATCTCTCCCCTGCAATGCCCAACCCCAGCAGCCAGCACACCGAAAAAGCCCATTTGGGATGATCCCCCTCTGCCCAAGTGCGAGATCGCTAATTGAGGGTAAAATTCCATCCAGGCTCCCGAAAATAGCCCGATAAATGAGCTCAGCTCTTTGCTGCTTGACTCAGCTAATCCTCCAGCAGCCGCCAGACAGCTTTGATTGCATCTCCTCTCCTTGGTCTCCCTTTAATGCCAAGGCCGAGCCGTGGCAGCTGCAGCAGCTCCCTGCAATTCCTAATCTGCCTTTATTCCTGGCTGCACCGCTGAGCAGAGGCCGGCTCCCGCTCCTGGCGTGATTTATGAATATGGATTTTGCTGGTTAAGCCATTAGGAGCGGTGATGGAGCAATTCCCGGTACATCCTGCACCGCCCGTGCCTCATTTGCAGCTCGCCCCGCAGAACGCTCCCCCTGAAACGCCGCTCTCCGTGCAGGGAAGGTTATGTTAAAGCTTTGTCTGTAATGCTGTAATTCCACCTCGCCTCCCTGAGCCCTCTCCAATGGGAAATGGGCAGGGAAGGGCTGGGCAGAGGAGGGAGCTCAAACCCAGCGGGAGGAGCTGATGTCCCGCCCCAAAATGCTGAAGGGAAAGGGTTAAATCCTCTGTCAGCACAGCGGGGACCCGCTCTGGCTGCTTGTGTGCTGCTCCAGTGCCTCCATCCATCCATCCATCCATCCATCCATCCATCCATCCATCCATCCATCCATGGATCCATCCATCCATCCATCCATCCCTCCCTTAATCCATCCATCCATCCATCCATCCATCAATCCACACATCCATGGATCCATCCATCCCTCCATCCATCCATGGATCCATCCCTCCCTTAATCCATCCATCCATCCGTCCCTCCCTTAATCCATCCATCCATCCATCCATCCATCCATCCATCCATCCATGGATCCATCCATCCATCCCTCTCTTAATCCATCCATCCATCCATCCATCCATCCATCCATCCATCCATCCATCCATCCATCCATCCATCCCTCAATCCATCCATCCATCCATCCCTCCCTCCCTCCCTCCCTCCCTCCCTCAATCCATCCATCCATCTTGGCTGAAATAAGCACATTATCCATGTGAGAATCCTTGGGAAATGTCCCAAGCAAAGCCAAGTTTTCCCTTCACAGCAAAAACCCTTGGAAAGGCGCACGAGTAATATCCAAGGCCTCTCTTTTCCAGAAAATGAAATTTCCGTGTTATTTAGCCAAGAACTCCTAAACGGAGCGGATCCACCCAGCTCATCACTCAGCAGCATCCCCTCGTTTGTTTTTAATTAGCAGGAGCACACAGGGCTGAGCCAGGCCGGGAATGGAGCTCGGGGTCCTGGGAGATCAGGAAAAGCTCCCTGACAGGCTGGGAGCAGGGCTGGCATCGAGGGACAGGGGACACACGAGGGACTGCGGCCCTGGTGTCCTCGGGCAGGAATAATTTGGGTTCCTGGAGGTGAGGAGAGGGATGACAAGGTGGCAGAAAGCTTCAGGGAGAAGTGACCCATGGAGGAAAATGCTTCCAAGAGAGGTAAGATATGAAGGGAGAGAGAGGAGGGAATTTGGGGTTGTCCTTCAGGTACTGGAGATGGGATGATGGGAACTGGTTCCCTTGGGATCAGCTGGAGGGGGGTGGGATGTGGGACAGTGGATTGGTGCTGGAGCAGGGACAGAGGGGCTGAGTCCCACCGGAGTGTCCCACAGGTTCCTCCTGGTTTCAGGTGGCCTCACCCAAGAGCCTCAGGGTGCAACATTTCACACGTCTGTGCGGCCCCCAGCCCCACGAGTGCCCACGTAGACCCTGATCCCTTGAGGGTCCATGTCCACATGGATCCTGATCCCAGAAATGTCATTTGATCCTGATCTCACGAGTGTCTGCGTGGATCTCGGTCCCACAAGTGTCGGTGTCCATGTGAATCCCTGTCTGACACACGGTGATATCCATGTGGATCCCCATCCCACGAGTGTCCATATTCATGTGGATCCTGATTCCACACATGTCCTTGTCTGTGTGGATCCCAATCCCACTCGTGTCCACGTCCATTCCCATCCCAATGCCACTCGTGTCCATGTCCGTGTCCATTCCCAGCCCAATCCCACTCGTGTCTATGTGCGTGTCCGTGTCCATTCCCATCCCAATCCCACTGGTGTCCGTGTCCATTCCCATCCCAATCCCACTCATGTCTGTGTCCATTCCCATCCCAATCCCACCCGTGTCCATGTCCGTGTCCATTCCCATCCCAATCCCACTCGTGTCCGTGTCCATTCCCATCCCAATCCCACTCGTGTCCATGTCCGTGTCCATTCCCATCCCAGTCCCACTCGTGTCCACGTCCGTGTCCATTCCCATCCCAGTCCCACTCGTGTCCATGTCCATTCCCATCCCAGTCCCACTCATGTCCATTCCCATCCCAATCCCACTCGTGTCCATGTCCGCGTCCATTCCCACCCCAGTCCCACTCGTGTCCGTGTCCGTGTCCATTCCCATCCCAATCCCAATCCCGTGTCCGGTCTCCAGGCGCCCCCTGGCGGACACAGCGCGGCTCAGCCTCGCCCGGCAGCGGCTGCTCGGGGAGAATCCCACGGGATTGAATCCCACGCGATTGAATCCCACGCAATTGAACCCCACGGGACAGGACCGAACCCCTCAAGACTGAATCCCAAACAATCAAACCCCTCGGGACTGACCCCACAGGGGCTCTGGAGGGACAAGGTGACATTAAACCTGGAGCAGAGCCCATCACCCACAGAGGTTCAGGACAGCTGGGTCATGGCACAGGGCAAGGATTAGGAGGAGTTCCTGCCTGAACCTGGGCAGTTCAGAGCTCCACAGCCAGGGCTTGTTCTCAAAATCCATCAGCTGCCATGAACTTACCATCAAAACCGGGCTGCAAAACTCAAAGCATGAAATTCCCTCCAGGAAAGGCAGGACAGGGAACACGGGGCTGGCACCTGCAGCAGGAGGAGGAGGAAAAGCTCCTTGGTGGCAGCTGAGCTCATGGCACAAGCTCTCCCATTTCCACAGAATCCCTTGGGAAAGCAGAGCTGGAGTGGGTGTGAATTCAAAGGGTAGGAAACACAGACAACTCTCAGTCTGACCCCACAGAGCAGGGGCTGACACCACCACATCCCCCTCCTCATCCCCAGTTTGCTGCCAGCTGATCCCTTTCAGACCAAGTGGAAGAATGGGGAGAAAAAATATCCAGGATTTCCTCAGGGTTCCTTTCAGACAGAGAAAGCTGGGCCTGGGAGGGCAGGAGGCTTTGTCAGGGTCTGGGTGTCACTTCTGCCACCCCAAACCTGCTGGGGAAGGAGCCAAGGACCACAGGCAGCAAAAAGGAGAGGACAGAAAATAGGGATAAGGCAGGAATTGGGATTTCACAGCATGAGCTGTGGGATGTGTGTCTGACGTCTTCAGGAACCAGAACTGCTCACCCAGCACCCAAGAAAAGGAGAATTATTTCCTACCCCAGCAGCTGCACGTCAGGAGGGTGGAACTGGCCCAACATTCTCCTTTGGGACAAAGTGGGGGAAAAAAGGAAGCAAACAGAACTAAGTTCACAAAACTTTGCTTTTTATTATTTGAAACTGGAAAAGGCTCCTTGGGTAACAATGATCAGGTGTAAAAGTAACACACAGGGCTTGCTCAGCTTTCCAGAACCCGCAGTGAGGCAGGCCAGGTGTTCATTTTATACATCCCATTCCTCTCAAAGCCACCAAGAAAAGAACAGGCAAAACCCCAGCCCTTGGACAGGTGAGGTGGTTAAAATGCAATTTCTCATGTTCCACATGGATATTTGTGGTGGTGCATGTCCAATGGTTTCCCCCCACTGCCCTCTGTACAAAGCAGGGATTTATGTTTCACTTTCATTTCTAATACTTTTATAGAGACTTATCCACACTCAAAACCTACAGGAAATGCCCAGATTAATCCATCAGTGTCATGTTAAAGTGGTGAGTGCAAAATCCACATGGGAAGGGGGAGTAATCAATGACAAAACAAAAGTGCAGATTGCTTTAATTAAGCTAATGAACACAGTCAGAGCCAAGTGCTCTTTGCCTCAGAAGTTCCAGGGATTGCAATCCCAACAAAAACCAGAACCACACGTTTTAGTTCAGCACACAAAGCACCCAAAGGTCAGTGGCACTCCCAGTTTGGTACCTCTCTCCTCCACTGCACATCCCAAACCATGAATTCCCTGTCCCACTGGAAGGGCAGCAGGAGCCTTTGGAGGCTGAACAGCACAGAGCATCAGTGGCCACGTCAGCAGCCAGCTACAAGACAGAGTTAACACATCACCATTCCCTAAACTAGCAAGTTGAGCCTAGACAACCCATTTCCACACAACACCCAACACTCCCATCGAGTTCCACTAGGTTTAAATGAACAAAAAGCAAGAAGAAGTCATCCTTGTTGAGAAGTGAACAGGAGCCAGCTGTGGTCTGGGCCTTTCCTGGGAGCTGGCACCTCCAGGCACGTTTGCACACAATTAATTCCCTTTTTCCCCAGCACACATTTCCTAAGGAGCTGCCCTCCCAGTGCTGCTGTCCCATCCCAGCTGACACCCAAATTCACAAACAATTCCATCCCTTTTCCTCCTCCTCAGTGAAATCCAGCCTGACAAACCCCCGTGGAGGGCAGTGAGTGCCCCCCAGCCTCAGCACAGCACATTCACAGCTCTCAAACCAGGCAAACAAAGCGAGGCTTGGATGTTCCTGTTTTCCAGCTGGCCAAATCCATGTGTTCTGACAGCACAGGGAGCAGGATGGAGCAGAACCCATCCCACATGAACCAGACATTTGTCCCCAAGCTGTCCCCAGGCCAGAATTCAGCCCCAGCTCTTGCAGTGGCCACTGGGGCTCTGCAACCTCCCTGCAAAGGCTTTGTTCAATCCAAAAGGCTCCTGCCAAGAGCATTCCCACCCCTGACAAGTTGTTTTCCATCTTTGCCAGCACTTCCCACCCATCTGGGCTGAAGGAATCCAGCCAATTGTCCCCAAGATTTCCTGCAGAGCCACCGGGACGGGGAGGCGGCGGCAGCAGAGATTCCTCACCATCTGCAGGGCCCCAGCACACATCATCCTGTCAACAGCTCTCACAGGGATCCCAAGGGCTGCAAAAGAGGGGCTTGGGGAAGCAGAGGGCAATCAGGGCTGGTACAGCCTGTACCCAGCACAGCAAAGCCTGGCCTGGCAGCACAGGGAAAGCAGGAGCATCCCCAAACTGCAAATCCTAAATCTGCCTCCCCTTTCCCAAAGGTTCTGGATTTTAATTCCATGTTATCCTGCTTTGCTCTGGAAGCACTGACAGAGCCATGCACAAAGGAACAGGCACAGGAGCATCCCAGCATCCCCAAACCCATCTGCACTGGATGCTCCCCTCAGCTCTCCTCACCCTCAGCCAAAGCAGAGGGAGTTTTCTTCTGAAATGCCACAAAAGCCTGCCAGGCTTGGAGCAGCAGAAGGTGAGAAAAGGCATCAGAGGAATATTAATACAAAATTTGCTATTTCCTTTGCTCCAGACAGAATGGAGCCAGGGGGGTAGCTGCAGTTTTCCCTTTAATCAGGAATTATCCTGACATTTTGAGGCCAGCCAGGTGAGTTATAAATAAAGAGATGCCACTACAGGGGCAAGGCAGAGCTGGGAAAATTCCCACAGGGCATCAGCCCCCACCAAAGCCCTTCTCTCCTGGCAGGTTTGGCCATCAGGAGACCCCTGGCACTGCCACTGGAAAGGCTCAGAAGGGACAGGCAGCCTGGTGCAGAGCAGATGCACAACCTGTGCCAACAACAAACAGGGGACACCTTGCCCAGGTGACACAGGACAGAGGCTACACACGGGTCAGTACCTGGGAGAGTGACTCAAGCCTCAGGTACCTGCAGGGCAATCAATGCAATCTGGATTTTAACCTCCATTTAAAAAAAAAAATTGTAATTTAAAAGCTGAAAGCAAAAATTATCAAGTCAGTTGTGTAAAACTTTAGGATTTTTTTTGGTGGGGATATTAAGTGGGGAGGAAACTGCAATCAGAGCTACAGATGCAGCTGAAGAAGAGCTGGCTTTAGGGACAGGCAATGGGAGCAGCTGCCCAAGGGGACATCTCCCCTCCCTTTGGGCTGTCAGACACAAGGCAGAACTGCAGCAGCCCAACAGCAAATTCCAATATAAACAGACCACTGAGACACCTAATAAAGTCCTAATCACAGAATCATTTAGGTTGGAAAAGACCTCTGAGATTGAGTCCAACCATTAACCCAGCACTGAACACCTCCAGCTGTCCCAGAAACCTGCACCAAAGTGGAAACCTCTGTGCAGCCCAGGCAGGAGCAGCACAAGGCTGGGGTGCCCAATTCCAGCCCCTCTCTGCCCACCCAAGGCACACAGAGCAGCCCCTTCCTCCCTCCCAGCCCTCTGAGATCCCAGCTGGCTCCTCCTTCTGCAGGAAATCTCACAACCACCCTGCCTTTCCCAGCTCATTCTCCAGCCTGAAACAGCTCCTCACCCCAACACTGAGGCACTCCTCACAAAGCTGCAGGAAACAAAGCAAAAAGTGCCCTAAATCACCTTCAAATTCCCAGAGGTTTGGAGAACTCTGTCCAGAGAGACAGGAATGAATCCTGTGACTGACACGAGCTGCTGCTGGAGCCTGGCTTCTCACACAGCTGAGGGAACACACGAGAGCCAGAAAAAGCAAAAAGCCCTTGTGAGAGTGAGAACAAAAGCTGCTCACAGGCACTGGAACCAGGCAGGGACTGAAGCTTCTCCACAGAAACCTCCCAGAGCAGGTCCAGACACATTCACAGACCTAAAACTGCAGAGCTGTAACAAGCAGGGGTTTGTCAGACACTGATCTGGGGAGAAGAGAAGGGACTTGGAGTTTGTCATCACAGCCAGAGGGCAGCTGCAGCAAAGGGCTCAGTTAGTGCTGATGTTTCCCAGCACCACTCACAGCCTGGAGATGGCTGTGAGCACCACTCACTGGCCAGGATTTTCCTGCACAGCCAAAGGGAACCTGCTCCCCTCCTGCAGCACACAATTCTCACTGGAGCTCACGTCTGCCACAAAACCATCTGGGATCAAACAGTGCAAAAGAAAGGGGAAAAGGGCTCTGTGAGTGGGGCACAGCACCCACCACTCCAGCAGCCACAAGCCACACAGTACAAGGACAAGCCCTTGTCACTCTGCACTCTGAAGGGCAAACCTGAGCAGGAATGGCAGCCCTGGGGTCACACAGGACCTGTGGCACCTTCTGCTGCCCAGCTGGAGCCTGCTGGGCTCAGCTCACACCTGGGTTTCTTTTGGCTCCTTCCTGTGCCTTTTCAGATCCACTCTACAAGAGAAAACCTTTCAGGTACAAACCAGTCTAACACATCAGAGCTTTTGCAGTTTACACCCATCTCCAGTCCCACACCCAGCTCCTGAAAGGAGAAAAAATAATGTCTGGTCTCAGCCAGACCTGGAGCTCCAGGGACAGCACATCCATCAAGCTCCAGAAGCCAGGCCAATGCTGCACACACTCATCTGCAGTGGGGATCCTGCCCTGGCTGAGGGGATTCTCCAGAGGAAACCACACACTGCAATGAGCAAGGATGAAGTTATCACACCAACCTCTCCTGGCAATGCTGCACCCACAGAAAGGCTCTGGAGAGGAGGATGTGCTTTGTCACTGCCTGTTCCTCTGTCCAGCTCTGACCAGAAGTTGGGTTTGTCCCAATACATTCCTGTTTTGCACTAAGGAAGGTGTGTTCCCTCCTCTGCAGGATCCTTCAGCTCTCCAAAGCACAGCCTGGGAAACAAGGACTGCTGGGAAGCAGCGTGGAGTGGCACAGAGGAAAGGGCAGTCAGGGAGGGCTGCAGAGGGATGTGTGTACATTTGGGGTACAAAGGCTTTATTCAAAGTGCATGCTTCTATCCAGAGGTACCCAGAGCGAGGATCCCCGGCCAGCCCGGCTGGGGAGCGCAGCAGCCTTGGCCACCCCGAGCCCTGTCCTGCACCACAAACACCCATCAAGTAGCCAGGAACTGAATGTTCTTGAGCATCTCATCAAAGGCCTCCTGGGAGGGTGCCTGGGCGTTCTGGAAGGAGACCTTGATGCGGCTGTAGAGGCTGAAGGATTTCAGCTCCAGCCAGATGAAGCCGAAGCGATCGTCGTCGAACAGCACGAACACCCCCGGCGTCCTCTCGGGGCTGGTGAAGCCGTGGCCAGCAATGAGGCCTGTGCCATAAAAACTGCCAGGGGATGAGGACAAAGCAGGTGTGAGAACAGCCAGCACCACCCAGTGTTTAGTTACAAATCAGCACAAAACTCTGGTGAAGGCACTCTGACAGAAAAGCGAGGTTTACACTCGGTTTTTCTATTGAGACAAGGAACTCCCCGTTGTTATTTTCAAGTTCCTGCTTTGGGTTATCCTAATTAGCACCTGCACACCAAAGCTGGGTTTTTCAGTAGTTCAGCCCCCAAACCCATCTGAGATTAACTTGTGCAACTCAAGGATCAGCACAGGTTCAATCCTCCCAGGCACGTTGAGAGCGCAAACAGACACGCACAATTCAAGGGAGAGAAAAAATCTAAAAAGCACAAAAATCTACCAGGACCTGAGGAGGAATAAAGGGCAGGCAAAGCTCTGAGCAAGCAGCAGGTGGAGCAGGGCTTTATCCAAACACAACTGAGCTGTGACAGCAGGAGCCTTCTGGGATTAACCAGCTCTGGGTAGGTTTTTCCATGAGCACAGATGTTTGGCTGAAGGTCACCTGTCTAAGCCTCAGCTTTTGGGCTCTGTTTCCACACTTCATTTAGTGTGCTGCTTCACCAACTCCAGCTCCCATTCAGCACAGCTCTCTGCATGCCTGCACCTCCTGCTTGGGGTGCTCAGCACCTGCCAGGGCTGCCCCAAGGCACCAGAGGCCAGGGAAAGGTGGGAGAGAGCACTGTGTTCCCACAGGCAAGGAACATCAATGACACACATGGGAATGGGAAGCAGCTTCAACAGTTCTAAATATATGAGCTGAGCAGCTCTGGGACATAAAACACACCAAAAAAAAAATTGGGGGCGTGTGGAATTGAGGAGAGGTGCCAGCTTCTGAAGTAAATCTAGCAAGGAAGTGGGATGGCAGATGACAGCATGGTGAGAGAGGGAACAAACCAAAGCCTGGGAAACTGGGCAGCAGAGGCAGGAACCAGAGATTGTGGTTGGAAATGTTCCAGGTCCAGCCTGACCTGGAAATGTTCAAGGTCAGGCTGGACAGGGCTTGGAGAAACCTGGTCTAGTGGAAGGTGTCTCTGCCCCTGGCAGGACTGGAAAAAAAAAAATGGGATTTTAGGTCCCTTTCAACTCAAACCATTCTGGGATTCTGTGAAATCTGAGCCCAAGGGGCTGGGAGATCCACAGGCAGGTAAAGGGCACACAAATACAGGACACATCTCAAAGATTTCCCCTCCCTTTCAAAAATGAATCAGCCATAAAAGCAGCAGTTACCAGACTCGGCAGGTGCGGGGATAATCCTCATTCCTCGAGATCACTCCCGTGGGCAGCACGAAGGGCTGGGAAGCCGGGGCCTTGTCCTGGGTCGTCCCCTCAGCCCCAGCTGCAGTCTCTTCCCCCTCAGCACCCTCTCCTCCCAGGGGGCTGGCAGGCTGGGAGGCAGCCTGCTGGGAATGCTCCTGCTCCTCCTGCCGCTGCTCCCGCTCCTGCTCCTCGCGCCGGACCTGCTCCTGCACCTCGAGCACCATGCGGGACAGCTCGCTGAAGTCACGCAGGGTCTCGATGTCAGGCAGCTGCAGAGGGTGTGCCAGGTCTATCTCCACAGTCTGCTGTCCAGCTGGGATGTTGGGATCTCCCTAGGGACAGGAGGGAACAGCACAGCTGCACACACCAGTGCTACAGAGCCATCACCTGAGCTTGTTAATAGTTCACCCTGTTCTACAGTCACCAACTGGCAATAAAAAAAAAAAACAAACAACACTGCTTGGACCTTTTTGGCCATCTCTGCTTTACCCTTCCCAGAAGCAGAATTTTAAATCAAAAGCTGTACTTGCAAGGGTGAAAGATAGTCAGAGCTGCAGCTGCAGAATCCTCCCTGCAGGGAGGAAAGGAGCTCCCCTGCCTGACTTCAGTGCAGAGCTGCCAACATCTGGTACCTGCTCCTCACACACACACAAGGGATCTCCAGTGACCTGCTACCAGCTGCTCACAGCAAGCAGCTGGAAGGGAGAGGAAAGGAAGGGGGAGCCAGGAACACTTTGCAAAGCAGGTCCTGGTCACTGTGTGTGTGCTGAGATTCACCCAGTGCCACCAATCCCCACGGGGAACAGCTCCCAGACAGAAACCTCTCCTGCACACCCACTGAGAGCACTTCCACAAAGCACCTGAGAGACAGGAAAATGCACTCACAGTGATCTTGGTGCCCTTGGCTTTCTTGCCATGGAAGCTGAGCATGACAATCTCCAGCCCGTGGCTCCCGTAGGTGCCTTTGAAGAGGCCTGGCTGGATGAGGTCCTGGGGGCTGCTGGGGGGGAGGTAGATGCGCCGGTACGTCAGGCAGTTGCTGTGCAAGAGAAAAACATCACAGAAATCAAGAAAAAACCCTTCCCAGCAGCACTGTGTTTGCATTCTGCTCCTCCAGCAGCTTGGGGATGTTGTCAAGACAGGCAGGATCTGTGTTTGCAGCAAGCTCAGGATTTGCTTTAGAGCTCTGCAAGCATTTCCCCCCTCCCTCTCTGTGCTGCTCTCCCCACCATCCTTGTGAGCACAGCAGGAGATTCCTGCAGCAAGGAAACTTCCTCAGCCCTTGAGATTCCCAGAGAACCTGAGAGTGAAGCATATTTAAACATCTGCTACAGTGAGGTGCCTGCTAATAGAAGCATGGAGAGCTGGTTAAAATCCCCAGTTTCTCAGGGACTCTCTAATTCCTGCACTACAGAGCACACTGACTAATATGGATAATAGCCAGACACTCCTTGGGATCACAGGCATTTGCTCTGTCTTCAAATTAAACAGAGTTAAATGACTCAAAAGCACCTTACTGTGCATAGTTATTGTGTAGAACTTGGAATCCTATTCCTACTGCTGTCATTCCACCTCATCTCCCTGTACAGCTGGGAAGCACTGCAGAGACACAACATTCCCCTGGCTGTGAAAGCCCATGGAAAACCTCATCTCAGGGAAAAATGCTGCAGAGTGTGCAGAGTGTGAAGTTGCAGCAGCCCTTACTCATATTGGCTGGTGTAGATGAACTTCATCAGGATGAGCTCCTGCATGTGTTCATGGAAAATGTCTTCCAGCGTCCGACCCCACTCCTCCCTCAGCCACGTACGGAATTCCTGCAGCACCAGGAGAAAAGGGGGAGGATGAGGCCACTTCAGTGATGTGCCCCAGGGTGGCTTCAGGGTGTGACTCTGTGACACACATCTCACTGGCAGAGCCACCGACAGGGCACCTCCTCTGCCAAGGACATGGAAACGTGGCTGGATTTGGGAACAAGTTTGGAAATATGCTGAACAAAGAGTGATTATGGTGATCACACAACAAACAGGCTCTCCTTCAAATAAATCCCAGGTAGAAGCAAAAACCTCCTCAGAATAAAGGCATGAGCATGGCCTGTCACTGCAAAGTGGCTCATCTACTCTTCCTCTCACAGTAACTCATTTGTGTGCCCACAAGCTGACTCCCGTGCCCTGCCCTGACATGCTCAACATAAAAGAAAAAAGCTTTTGAAAAGCACTGAAGGTTTAGGAGGTTAAATCCTGCTGATTTAATACTGATGCATCTAAATCCAAAGGGTGCTTTGAAAGCATCTCCTGAAGTACCCCTACTGCAGCTCTGACAAGTTAATACCCTGCCATGAGTTGGTGTGATAACAGCTTACACTGAGATAGCAGCCTGCCAAGTGATATTCCAAACCTGCCTCCTTTATCTTCCCAAGCCAGATCCTCCAATTTCCATAAAGCCACGCACACTTAACTTGGAGCTTTGAAAGTATTAAAGCATTTCTCATCTGCTCCAGCACCAGAAAACACTTAACTAAACCTTTCACCCAGCTGTTTCCCATTAGCAGACAGACATTTTCCAGCACTCCTCAGAAAGTGGCTGAAATATCAGATTTGTCACGTGGAACCAGCTGGAAGCAAACAGCAGTACCTGGCACAGGTATTCATCCTGCCATTTCTACCTGCATTTAAACACAGCTCTTTCAGTCAGGAATCTGCCTTGCTGGGCAGAGCTGACACACACAGGAGAAACAACCAAATGAGGCTTTTAATCCCTCGAGCAAGGCAAGCAGTGGGGAGGTGCCTCACTGAGCAGCAGGCATCCAAGTGCAGCTGGTGCTCACTGTGTTTGAAAGATCTTAATTAAACAGACAGCAATGGCACTGAGATCAGAGCCTGGAGTGCTGCTGACCCTCCCTGGACAGCTCTGCTACCAAAACAGGAGGAAGGTGCTGGGGATCAAAGAGCACCTTGATACAGAACTGCCTGAAACAGGGAATGAGCCAAAAGCTCCCAGCCTGGGGGTTCATCCATGCCCAGTCACACAGAAATGAGAAGGGCAGCAGCTGAGGGGGACACACAAAGGGGCTCAGTGAGAGCCCTGGC
Organism: Melospiza georgiana; assembly: GCF_028018845.1. Classification (NCBI taxonomy): domain Eukaryota; kingdom Metazoa; phylum Chordata; class Aves; order Passeriformes; family Passerellidae; genus Melospiza; species Melospiza georgiana. The sequence goes on from NC_080443.1 coordinate 19,453,060, forward strand.
AGAGCACTCACCTCCTGCCTGCCCCCTGACATCCTGTGGTGATCTGTCTGGTTGCACTTGGTGGAGAACTCGTCCTTCTTTACGATCTGTAGTGACCAGGGAGGAGAATTGAACACGTTACACACCTGTCTAGAGATGCTTGGGATGATGTAGCTAAGACTGCTCCCAGTAAATGCTTTACAAAACAAACATTACTGGATTTACTACAACAGAGAAATCATTCACTGCCACCCAGTGCAGCAGCTACAGAACAGAGAAATAAAAGCAATAAAACCTCAATGCACTCAAATGAAAATAACAGTTTTAAGCTGCTTCCCTATTTCAGCTTCCTCCTTCAAAGAAAATCTGTCAGGAAGCTTTTCAAAGCATCCAATTGATGCTGCATCCCCTTCTCAAGGTGTCACCATGGAGAGAGCTGCAGAACAGGTCTGTGTCTGCCTGGGCACACTCAGCAGCTGCCCAAGGCCAGCTTACACATCCTGGTGCTCCCAGCCCAACAGAAATCAGCACAACAGCCAGGGAACAGATTCAGAGCAGGGAACAGCCCACACAACTTGTCAGACACATAATGAGAGTAAAGCTGCTGCCCACACACACAGCAGGGTGGTGAAAGCCATCTCTCTGAAATAAAATTCCCCCAGCTTCCTGATGGATCCATTTCCAGAGCCAAAGTGCACACAAGGGAGGCAGAGCAGCTCACCTGGATGTGGCCATTATGAGGTCCCTTGTGGCCATACATGCACTCCACCGTGGCACATTTCCTCTCCATCAGGTGGATCCTGAAGAGGGGCTTGAATCTCATGGGATCATCCACGTGAGGGTCATGAGGGGGCAGGTACATCCAGCCAATGATGAACAAACCATCCACCTGCACAGGGACAGCACACAGAGCCCAGGGGATCAGCTTGGCACGATTCCTTAGGAGTCTCTCTGAGGCCTCTCGTGGCCCAGGAGCTGCAGAACAGTTTGCTGCATTCCCACACAGCTTTCCAGCCACTAACCCAGACCATATGCACTCCCAGGGTGAGGAGGGTTTCTTTACAAGGCTTCCTGCACCACTGGAAAAAGCTCAGGCCTTTATTGCTGCAAATGACTTGCCTGGAGTGCAGCATCCAGAGGGAAAGACCACACAGCAAGTCAGGCTCTAATTGGTTTGAGAGCTCCTGCTGGCAGATATTCTACTTCCCATGACTATCCCTGCTTTTTAGATGAGGAATTATTTAGTTTTATTACTCAGAGAACACAGGAAGCAGCTCTCCTCTACTGAGGGGCACAAGTGGCAGCCCCTTCCTGCACACCTAACAATCCTTTCCCTCAGGATAGAGGAATTTCTCTTATACAGGCAGGATATTCTCCAAACAGAGAGACCTCAGACAAAGTCTTTACAAGGTCACAGGGGAAGTATTGATGCAGTTGGATGCCCTCTTACACCAGTTCATGCCCCAGAATCTTGCAAAACCCAAAGGCCTCGTGATTTGTTCACTTCAGGCCAGCAGTTTGGTGAACCCTGGTGCAGAGAATGAGAGCTCCAGGCAAACTCCTGCCTCAGCTCTCACAGCCCAGAGTCAAATGTTGTTCATTAACTCCTCTCAGCAGCACCAGAGCTGCCAGGCTCCACACATCTTGCACCAGTGTCACTCCACACCTGATGCATGAGTCTCAGGGCTGGGGTAAAGATTTGCCAACCACACAACTGCAAAGCCCTTTGCAAAAGGTTCAGCTGCAGGCAGAGAAAATGTAGTAAATGAACAGATTTCTGTGCCAGCCACTGGAATATCAGTGTCAAACTCTAAATCAAGCCTGATCATGTTTTCCACCTGCTCCTGGGGCTGTTTGGTGTGGAGCTGAAATATAAAAGAATTGTCTGGTGATGATGAGAATACCAGAACCATTCAGGCAGGAAAAGAGTTCCAAGACCATTGAGTTCAGCCTGTGAGCAATCCCCACCCACAGCAATGAGTGCCACATCCACTCCAGGGATGAGGATTCCTCCCCTGAGCAGCCCCCTCCTGTATTTAACAACCTTTCCTGTGAAGCAATTCCTCCTGATGCCTAACCTAAGAGAAACCAGCAAAGAACCACAGAGCACCCTCTGTGTCCAAATCACCCACTCAAGGCTGACTGTTCAGACCTCTTGGTTGTCTGGGAATCACTGGCAGGCGTGGAAAGTGTGAAAAAGCAGCTCCCAGCCCCAAAAGGCCCAGGGTGAGGCCCTGACTCACCACCACGTTGAGCAGTCCCCCGTAGGGCCCGATGTCCGGCTGCCACAGTCCCAGGATGTGCCGGTAGCGGTGCAGCACTGGGGAAAGGGAGACACTCATCAGCACTTCCAGCCCAGAATTTGGGATTTGGGGAATGAAATCCCTGCTGCCAGGCTGCATTCACTCAGGAAAAGTGATTGTGGACAAGCTGAGCCCTCCCCCAAGCTCACACAATTTGTGTTCTTTATTCCCGGCCCTGTGGAATTCACCTACCTCAGGAATTCCCAACAAACTTTTGCAACACAGGCCCATTAATGCAAATCACACGATGTAATAACCAGAGCTGAAAACAAATAAAAGCATCTGCAACCTCCAGTTACCAAAAATGCACTCAATGCTCCACACTGCAAAGCAACAGAAAACAGGGAAGGGCAGGAAGGCAGGAAGGAACAGGGAAATTGGAGGATTTTGAAAGCATTTCACTGCCTTGTGTAGACAAAATTGGCTCCAGAGTTAAGCATCCTCAGAAACAGCCACTGGGAGCAAGGGCAAAGCACTTGGATCACTCCAGCTTGGGAATCTGGTGGTGTGGTCACATCAGTCACAGCCTTAAAAATTCTACAGAAGCAGCTACACCTCAGCAGTGCCCAAAAGCTGCTTCCAAAACCCACTCAAAATCTACTCTAGCAGTTGAGGCTTCCCTGTTTCTCATCTCAAGTCCCTCCAATCCCACCTAAATAGAGGAATATTTTCAGCAAGCAGGAAATAAAGGCTTTTACAGAATGATCTTAAACCTCCTGTGGTGAGGAAAGCTTAGAGATGGGATCCACCTCCAGTCCTTACACAGCCATTCCTCTGTCCATCTAATTCCCTTTTGTCCTTCTGCTTTCCTCACACAACCAGCAATCCTCAAAAGAAGGGATTACACACTCTGGCATTCTGGGCAGGAACAGCAGCATGCACACTGCTTCCATGAAGAAATTCCTTCTTCCATGGTAGGAAGAAATTTCACTGATTTTTCAATGTCCATGGCCAACTCAGAGGGCCACAGTAACTCACTGTAACCTCCAGGACTGGCTTGAATAACAGGGTTGGGTTTGCACTAATTTAAAACAAGAATTGTGTTTCAGTGCAGCTGCTGCAGCAGCTTGGGTGCATTAATTACTTCAGACAGCAACAACTACAGGAGTGGTTTTATTCCACCAAAAGCAAGAACTTGCACAGGAGTTCAGGATGGCAGGGAGGGATGCCCAGAGCTGGTGCCAGCTGGCCTGGAGGAGCCTTTTCCTGGGCAGTAAACAATTTCAGACTGGCCTGGTTTCACCCAGGGAACCAAGGGCAGCACAAACAACTCTAAGGCAAGCAGGCAAACCCCATTCCCAGCTCAGCAATTACAGGATAATTAATGGCATGAGCTGCTCCACCCACCACACTCTGTCTTCTACGCTGCCACAGAGCTGATAAAACCCAGCCATTTTTAATGTATTATTATTATTTTTTAGGACAGAAAACTAAGCTGTCCCAGGGGGATGGGGATGTCTCTCCTAGCCCAGCTCCTGTTAGCAGCAATTTCAGGAAACAGAGCTGAGTTCTGAACACAGGAGGCCAAAATAAATGCCATTCACTTCCAGAACTTACTGGGGAAATGCTGGTGCTTGGCCAAAGGCCCAAACAAGTCTCAAAACACAGCTCAGTTTTCAGGCCTGGGCTGTCTCTGAGCTCCAGCAAAACAGCAGCTAATATTAACTGCAGGGAAAACCTGATGAATTCCAGCTCTGGCTGCTCCTGGTAGGACACAGGATGGATCTGGCATCTATTTCCCTTCCTGCTCCTCGAAAGAAAACAGCACTTGGGTTTTTCTCCAAGCTTTTCCACTGCCTGTGCTCAGTCGTGGAGAAGCCTCCTGCCAAAAGGAGCAAAACCACATCCACTGGATGCTCCAGGAGAGCCTAAACCCAGGCTGGATATTCCCCACGTTCCACAAACAGCTCTGCACACCCTCCAGATGGGAAGGGGGCTTGAATCCAGCTGGGAATGGCCTTGGGAAAGCAGGGAATGCCAAGCTCCCACGGACAAAAGGCTGCCTGGGGCACGTCCTGACCAGGAAAGATCTAATCCACTGCAATTCCCCCAGATTCCTGGATGCAGGAAGGTCTCAAGAAGCCAAATGAGCTGGAGCAATGAAAGCAGTGCCCTGGTTGGTGACACCTGACCTGCTCGTGGGAAGAGCTCAGAGTAATCCAGGGGAGCTTAAACCCCTGGGGAAAGTGATCTGAGCTCACCTGGCTGACCCTGCATGAACAGGAACTAAGGAAGAGTTGCATGGAAAATCCTGACAGCACAGGAGGGGAAAAAGGGGAAATGGGCCATTGCATCTTAAACCACATGGGCTCAGAACCACTGAATCATTCAGGCTGGAAAAGACCTCTAAAATCACCAATGTCAACGATCCAAGCTTCTCTCCAAGAGAAAAGGGGCACATCAGAAATTTGGGGCTGCAGCTAAAGGAATAACAACTGAGGGAACAGCACTAAATGCCATTTTTAAGTTTGGAGCAAACATCCAGTCTCCAAAGGAATCCATCCTGCAGCTTGGATTTGCTTCTCCATCCCATCCAGCTCCAGAACAGGCATCCCAGGTTGCCAAACCCCAAACTTTGTCCCAATTCCTGCTGCAGCCCTGCTGCTGGTCCATCCTGACTCACACTAAAGGCACCACCTCCCCTGCATGGTCCCTGCTCAGTTGCTCCCCTCAGCACAGGGAATTCTGCAGCATCCACTGATTAATGTGTGTGAAAAACTCCATTCCCAAGCAGCAGTGGGTTAGGAACTGCAGTCTGCCAAACTCTGCAGACCCAAAGGAGCATCAGAGACAGCTCAACACCCCCTCTAAATAAACACCAAATAGTCCTGGCTTCCTTAATTGATGTAAACTAACCAGTCCTTCCCCCTCAATTCCTGCTGAACACTAACCTCCAAGGGTTTAACTATTCCTCCCTCAACACAACATGAGGAGGGGAAAAAAGGTTATCCAAAGTGAGGAAGGCAAATCACAATGTTTAAAACATTAGCAGAACGTTTCCTAGAGACAGAGATGGTGCTTGAAAGGATTGAGTGTGCAGGGGGGGAATTACTGTGGGAACACTCAGCATTTTCCCTGGAAAGGGCTGTGGATTTCACTGTGGACTGTTGCTATAGGACATGAAAGAATATAAGCTCACTACCGTTCTCAAGGTGAAGGAAAAAAGGGAAGTTTATTTTCTGACTCCAATATTTATAGTTTTACAAAAGTGACAGCAGTTGGAGGGTGACAGTGACACCTCTCCAATGACATGGTCAAACCAACAGTCCATCAACTCTCTCTTCCTCCATAAAGGAATGCAAAATAATGAGTTATTTACACAAAGTGTGTGAGAAAGTTCACTATAAGAATGTCCACATCAGAAAGCTTAGAAAATCTTAAAAAACCAGGGTGACAGTGAACCAGCCCAGAGGGAGGCCTCACCTGGCTATCTGAACTCTTTCCTCCAAGAAAGGAGCAATTCCCAATGAGCAGAGTGAGAGATGCTCCAAGAAGCCCCCCAGGACACCCCAGCAGCCCTCAGTGCCCGCCCTGCTGTCGCTGTCACCCCGCGGGGTCTCGGTGCTCCCGTGACACACTCCAGCCACCCCTGGTGGCACGTCCCTGCTGTCCCAGGGCCAGCCCAGTGCTTTGCCCCGGGGCAGGGCACAGTCCATGCAGCAGCCTGGCGTGCTGGGGGCAGCAGCAGCAGCGGGTACGTACGGCAGGTGTAAACATCTCTGTACTCCATGTGCTCGTAGTCGGGCAGGATTCGCATGAACCGCCCCGACTTCACCCGGGGGTTTATACCTGAACAGACAGAGCAGCGTGAGTGCCAGCAAACTCTGCTCCACTGGCACCAGCAAACACCTCCACGGATCTGCATCAGGCATGCAGGGAAGCCCAGCTCTCTCCTGACTTTGCTTCCAGTTGTTTCTGTCACCCTCAGCCTCACTGAGCAGGGCTTTTCACACAGAGCTGCTCCAGGTTCCCACAGACATTATTTACAAATGGCATCCAGGGAACTCCAAGTGGGATCAAAGTCCTTCCTCAAATGGCATCCAGGGAACTCCAAGTGGGATCAAAGCCCTTCCTCAAACTCTGCACTGCTGCCTCAAGAAGTCACTGCATGGGCCTTGCATCAGTTCTGCTTTCAGGCACCTGAGCTCAGTTCCCATTCTCCCCCAGCATTTCTCACAGAAACACACTCAGGGAATGGAAAATGCAATAATCCCAAATTAACTCCCGTGCAATTAAAGAGGTTTATGGGACAGTAGAGAAATGGGGCGACACCAGCAGCAAACTGCTCCTGGCACAGGACAAAGTGCAGAATCTGAGCTGAGCTGAGCTGGGGCACCATGAAAGGCAGGAAGAGGTGCCAGGCATTCCCACTTTGGGGTTACCATCCCTGCCTGGGATTGCTGGGTGGGTACAAACACAGATCCTACATAGAAGGGCAGGAAAGGCCATCTCAGGGGTGTTCTCACACATCAAGTGTGACCCTTTGCTAATGGATGCCATGGATTTGAAGACTACTCATGGAAACTTATGTGTGAGACAGATTTATTGCAGGTTATTAAGTGAATAACCTGCTCACACTCTGGAAAGCTGGAAACAGTAGGAATGTTGAGGAAAACATCCCACAGGCTCATCTCTCCTCAGCCTCCCTGCCCACAGCCATGGCTGGGAGATACTGGGCTGGAGAGTCACCACTGTCCTGAGCCAGTGAAGCCATTTTTACCCACAACTTGTGCATAAAAAGCACTAAATACTACTTTAGGATCTCTGAACCATGGAAGATATGTAGCAAAAAGGATTGCAGGTCATGAAGAGGTGTTGTGCCACTTAAAAATGGCAATGAAGAGCTGAGATCTGACTTGGTGTGTGCTGCGTGGCTGTCACCATACCAAGATATGGGATTAAATGGGAATTAAGGGAGGCCTCAAGGGTTAATGGGATTCCTTTGGGGACATCTGTGTGCTGGCTCAGCATCACTCAGGCCTCCCAGCCAGGAAAATGAGGCAGTTCCATCCCTAGTGTAGTGTTATAGGGAAAGACAGATATCAGGTGATGAAATAATTTTCCTGTGGATGCTCAGCACAGTCTATTAAAGATGGGATTAAAGCTCTTCTACCTCTTCTTCTTCCCAGCTTTAAGATCAATGGGTCATTGGTATTTCAGGGTTCTAAAGGGTCCCACACCCACAGACATTCCCAAACACACAGGCAGCTCCTGCCAGACTCTCCTCCTTCAGGGAATGCTCATCCCTTTCCCACTCTCCTACAGCCATTCCCTTTCACTGAGCTCCAGACTTAGAAAAAATACCAGTTAATTCCTTAACAAGATCTGAAAACAGCAAAACAGGATGAAAACCCCTCAATAAACTTCATTTAAAAATGAAACTCCATCCTCTTTTCCCACCAAAAAACTGGGAGGCACAGAAATCCCAACTCCTGGTATTAAATAAAATTCCAAACACATCAACTTCCCAATGAAACCCCTGCAAGTCAGTTTGGGCAACTTCTGCCACCAAAGCTGAATAAATACTCATCATTTCTGTGCTCTCAGAACTGGAATTGAGCAAGGTTTGGATTGGATTTCTCACTTACGTTTGGCGTAAACATCTCGGCAGGACACTCCTGTGATCTCCAGCTTCCTCAGGTTCTCACACACCCCATATTCTGCAACAACACAGCAAAAAAGGGTCAACTCTGGCACAAAAAGGTCTGGAGCCTTGACATCAACTACTGAGATCTGATTTGTGCTTTCCTGAAGCTGCCAAAGCACGCCAAGAATCTGATTTTCGCTTTAAAAACCTGATGTGATTCCGCTGCAGATCCAAAGACATTTCAGAAGCAATGCCTGCCACAAGCACACCCAGCAAAGTGCCAGCTGCTCACATCTCAGCCAGGAGGAGTGTGAAATGTGGGAGACATCCCCATTGCAGCTGGGATTGTGTGCCTGCTCCCAGCAAGTCACCGCTGTGTGCAGCAATTATCCTCCCTCACTGAGGTACCCGACGGGGAAAACTGCTTATTAGGATCCTGAAGGAAAGGTCACAGGCTCAAAAAAGAATGAAACACAGACATAAAACAGGCCCCAGCATGTACAAATATGGTTACACTGAAAGCAGATCAGATTGAGACAGGGCTGCTGTGCAGTCAGATGCCTTTGATTGCTTCCAGAACCCCCTGAAAACAAAGGGACTTGGAGATCTGGGAGCAGCTTTGAAGCAGAAAATGAGATTCTCTTCTTTTATTTTCAGGAAGTCAACGTCAAACTTCTAAGAAACTTCAAAAAAATAAAATAAAAGCAAGTACTAATGTCTCTATGCCAGGAATTCTCAGAAGAGCAGAGGGAGGAATTGAGAGGAGGGAGATCCCAAAAAATCAGCAGTGACAATGCCACCCTGCTGCAGTGACCCTGACAGATCTGAGTACAGAGACATCAAAGACATCAACAGCACAGATCAAACAGCAGCTTTCCTCAGCAGCACAAACACCTGCCAGATATTTGACACCAAACTGTATCTCTGCAGACCTTCATCAAGCCATTAAATTCCAAATTTATCCTCAGCTGAGCATCCTTGAATCAACAACTGTGGCTGTGAAGCACCATCTAACGCTGGAAACCTGCTGCAGGAGAACTCAGCTTCCAAACACGAGAAAAGCAGGAGTTTCCCTGAATTAATTCAGCCCCCTCCTGTCTATAAATGCAAGCAAAGGATGAGAGAGGTTTAGTGACAGCCTGTCTCCAGGGAATACCCATCGTGCACACCCTGGCAAAGCAGCAAGGGTGAGAGGGGCACAATAAACATGCTGCCCTCCACCAAAAAATGCCAAGGGCAGTGGCAGAGTCCCTGCTGGAGGGAGCTCTGAGGGCTCCCAAGGTGGGCTGGGGGAGCACAGTGAGCAGAGCTGAGCTGGCAGGGAGGAGAGCCCAGCACAAACAAAGCACTCAGGGCTGGGGCTCTGCCAGCTGAGTGCTGCAGAGCCACCGAGAGCCTGGCAATGCAGAGCCACCCTGGCAGAGCCCTCCTGGCTCCCAGCTGCCCTCTGCACGTGAGAGTGAGGGGTGAACACATCCAGGGGGTGGCAAACACATCCAGGGGGGTGTAAACACATCCAGGGGGGTGTAAACACATCCAGGGGGGTGTAAACACATCCAGGGGGGTGTAAACACATCCAGGGGGGGCAGGAACAGCGTGCAAAGTCCCCAGCTGATTGGAAAGTTCTTGGAAAAGGGCAGAACAGCAGGGCTTGGGATCAGGCAACTCTTGTGCACCTGAACAAAACTCACCTGGCCCCAGGGATGCCTCAGGTTTTAGATTTTCTGTTTTTCACATTCTGTGCTGCTTTAGTGTGTGGGTCTGGGCTCACATCAGGGGATGCTGAGCTCTGTGCACAGAGCAGGGACACAAAACAATTCCTGCTCCAGCTGGGCACCAAGGACAAATGATCCAAATCTCAGCCCCAGAGCACAAACACCGTGGGCTGGAGAGAGAAAAACAAGCAGGGTGGGACTGCAGGGGCTAAAGCTGGAATGGGACAATGAACTGCAAGGTGCAAATGGAGCAGAACTGATCCCAGGGAGAGACCCCGGGAGCGCTCGTGCATTTTGGGGCCATTTTGGTTCATCCTGGGCTCATTTTGGGACCATTTTGGTTCATCTTGGGTTCATTTTGGGGCCATTTTGGTTCATCCTGGGTTCATTTTGGTTCATCTTGGGTTCATTTTGGGACCATTTTGGTTCATCCTGGGTTCATTTTGGGTTCATTTTGGTTCATCTTGGGTTCATTTTGGGACCATTTTGGTTCATCCTGGGTTCATTTTGGGACCATTTTGGTTCATCTTGGGTTCATTTTGGGGCCATTTTGGTTCATCCTGGGTTCATTTTGGGACCATTTTGGTTCATCCTGGGTTCATTTTGGGACCATTTTGGTTCATCTTGGGTTCATTTTGGGACCATTTTGGTCCATCCTGGGTTCATTTTGGGACCATTTTGGTTCCTCTTGGGTTCATTTTGGTTCATCCTGGGTTCATTTTGGGACCATTTTGGTTCACCTTGGGTGCATCCCTGGCTGGGCTCTTGTGCTGCCCAAGGTGGAGCCATTGAGGAGATCCTTTCAATAAATCCCTGCTTTATTCTGTAGCTCTGTCCAGCCTCTGTTCCAGCTCAGCCTTCCCAAGGCATCAGCAGGACAGGTGAGAGGAGCCCTGGGCACTGCAGGCAGGGAAGGGATTTGGACTGCAAATCCCAGAGGAGACACCTGGAGGATCCTCCACAAATGGAATCCCCAAGAGTGACATTCCCTCTTCCCACAGTTCCCCAAAACCTTCTTCCTAATCCATAAATCCCTCAGGTGAGTGCCATGGGAGAGCCACCAGCAGCAGTTTCCTCCAAATAACAACCTGGGAAGGGATTTGATGTCACAGCTCCATGACAACCTGCAGTGAAATTTTATGAAAGCCAAACTGTTATTGAAGTGCTTGTAATTCCAATCTCACCTGGAAAGATTCAAATAATCTCCTTTAAATAATACAAAAATTGAAGATTTTTATATTGCTACACATTATTTGTCACTAGATATCCAAAAGAGTATTATAAAAAAAAAATCCCATCCTAATGTGGTTTAAGACTCATTTTATAACTATTTCTTATCCTGTTTTGGTCAGCAAACAGCTACAGAAAGTGAAAATGCCAGTGATGGCTGAGCTCCATAAGTGCATTACTGCAGCTCTTCTGACCCAGCTGCTCACACCAGCATGGCCATTTTATGGGAAAAAATCAATTTTTTGGCTCACAGTGCCTAAAAAAAACCCCCTCCAAATATCATAAGCAAGAAAGGCCATCTCCTTCTAACCCAGAAGGCAAGAGGAACATAAATAAACAGCAAGTAGGGCTCCAAGATAATGAGAGAAAAATAAATCTGGTAAGGTTTTCTTTACAGAGAACAGAAATCCCTTTCCAAGAAAGCTCTGAAGGGCTCGAGCTTCCTGGAAAATTCCACTTCAGTGCAATTAAATCTATTTTAAGGAAATGTATCTCAGTGCAAGAGCTCACTGAGTAAAGTATTTTTATTTTAAGGAGTTAATAGACACCAAATTCACACCCCTGGAAAATGGCTGTTTAATCCTGCTGGCAAAGCAAGGATGGAAATTGGTTTTCAGGTTCCCAGTGACCAGCTGGAAAGGCTGCTGGTTTGAGGAGTGCTGATTCCCCAAACACAGGGACATGCTGCTGTTTCCATGGCCACATGCACGGGATTTTAGGGATTGGAAAAGCAATCTCCATTTGCTATGAGCTGCACCAGCACTTCTGCAAGTGGCATTTATTATTTATCATTTATCCCCTGCCCTGCCCCAGCACTCCCAGGCCTCACATTCCCTGCTCCTCCCCAACAGAAGCTGTGTCCCCTTCACCCTGCAAGGACCAGTCTGGGGTTTAAAAGGTTGGGAATAACTCTGTGCTCACATCAAAGCCCAAATTCCTGCTTCTCTGCTGCCTTTCCCAGCATGGCAGCCCCAGGGAGCTGCTGGAAGCTGCACATCCACAATTCAGAGGAAATGAGGATGTCTGGCAGAGCTTGATTCCCTTCACCATTACTGAACTTCCACTGTGTCCTGGCTAATCACATCTTCCAATTATCCCTGGATAAATGCATGCTCACAAGGCTGGACATAGAATAGAGAGGATAAAAACTCAGTGGAATATTCCAGATATCACAAAAATGGGGGATTCTCAGGTTAGCAGCTCTGAAGTACCAGCTGGACAAATGTGGAATTGGTTTCCCCTTTCCAAAGGTTGAGCAATCTGATTAAAACACATCCACTCCTCTCCCAAACATTTCTCCAGGGGAAGGCCTGGGGGTACCATCAAGGAACAGGAGATTTCAATATTGCATTTCTGCAATAAATGCACCCAATTTGTGGAAACCCTGAAGCAGAGGAGGGGCAGCTTCAGCTGCAGACAGGTCTGAGACTCCCTGAGGGGTGGCTGAGAGTGCTGAGCAGTGAGGAACTGCCAAGCACTGCCAAGCTGGGGTTCAAAAGCCAGGAGAGTCATCAGAGATGAAGAAAAGCCAGACTAACACAGCACACAACGTTTACACATCACACCAAGGCAGTTTGGAGCCTTGTGACCTATGAAAGCCACCTTCACCAGGGGACAGCTCTGCAAGAAATGGTTCCTGTTGTGGCAGAATTGTGCATCAAACTCCTGCATGGATGCCTTGGAGTCTTTAAGAGTTGAACCTCACCCAAAAGTCTCCTCACTGAGTGCACAAACCACATTTCCCACCCTTCTTTCCACACAACCTGAAGGTCACAAACTTCAGCACCTTGGCTGACATTTTCCAGCAGGCCCAAAAGCTGCTGGAGGTTGTTTTCACAAACAAAAGTTTTTTCCTCCAAGCTCTAGAACTGGTTATTCTGCATTGCTGCTCTGTTCCCAGGTGCTCTGCTGCACTTGCCCTGTTCTGGTTAAAGATGAAAGAAATGAAAGATTAAAAATGGACTATGAGGTGTTAATCAAGGTAGGTCAGGCCACCAGCCAGGGTGACATGACTTTAATTCTGCTCCTGCTGCAGGGATCAGCAATCTCCTATTTATAGAAAACATGGAAGTGACTGCAACCCTCCCCTTGCCAAGGAAGCAATCCAGAGACATTGTTTACCCCAAACAGTTGCAATGATAAAAGGACAACAGCTCTGCCAGTGTCACACAATTCCCCCCTGCTGCATCCCAGGGCTCCAGCAGCACAAAAGCCACTCCACCTTCAGGCAGACAATGCTCTGGACACTTGGAATAATCACAGCACGTTTTCAGACTGATCTGCAGCTGGGCTGGCCCAGGGCAGAGCAAGACATCAACACTGCAAGGACTGAGGGCTCCATCCAGCTTGGGGCACAGCCACAACAAAGCACTGCAACAACAGCTTCTCCCAGAGCAGCTCCTCTCTGTTCTCATTGTTCCAGGGCTCTTCCCTGCACTCCTAAAAACAGCAGTGCTTTTGCACATGCAGCTGGCAGCAGGATGAAGCTCCCCAGTCACTCCTGGAACACGGTGCTGGGCTCGGATGATCCCCGTGGATCCCTTCCAGCTCAGGATATTCTGTGACTCCACGATCATCAGAGTGAACAAACCAGCAGGGCACACGTGCTCTGGTGCTGTTTTTAGGACATGCAGCCTCACAACAAGGCTCAGGCAGACACAAACACACACACTTAAACACTGAGCTCAGATGGGAATTAAAATTGGTTTTGGAAAATATTACGAAAAAAAAATCACATTTTATGTTTACATTTTATGTTTGACTATCACACAGGGTATGGCTGTGCAGAAACACAGCACAGAATATTTTAAGTTTTAAATGTGTATTTATGTACCAACACCTGATGTTTACCTATAAAATAATGCCCAATTTTATCCTTGTGTGTACAACCACTCAAAGTTACAGTCCTACCTCAGCAGGGAATGCAAAGCACCACAAACAGCCTGAGAAGTCCAGCTGAGGAACTGCCTGGAAAACCAGAGCTGGTTAAAAGGTTCAGAATGAGCTTCACCATGGCCAGGAACTGCCCCTTATCTGCTCAGCACAGCTTGGGCACCTGCCTTGGGCACAGGATCCTCCTCAGCCACCAAAGCTCTCTCTGACACTGCTTGGAATGGATATGTTGGGAAACTGGAGACATTACATGCCAACAGAATCAAAATTTGGTTTATACACCTCTCACCTGGCAGTTAGCTAAGGGGGCCATAGACAAAAGTGTTGTCTTGATACCTTCCCTCCTGTCCAGGTTATTAGTTTTAGCCATAAAAATTCCACTGTTTCCTTCATTTCCTTAAATTTCAGCTGAGCTTTATCCATTGGAAAGAAAATCCCCAGAAAAGACATGAATTTGATAAATAAATGTAAATCCCCATCAGACCTAATTCAGTAAGTCTTTTTACAAGCCAACCTAGCCTAGAGTTACAAGTGACATAAATTTCTATATACACATTTGGCCAGGATCACAACCTATTAAAATAATGAATCAGTGAAGTTTTGCAAACCATTCATCAAACACACAAATCTCCACATCACTAGAGAAGTATAAGCAAAGAATTAACACCATTTCATTAGCCTGTCTCCTAAAACCAATGTTAAATTATTGGGACAATGCTGAACTATGGAATAATGCTTTGGTTTACATTTTCCAGGTGCAGCCTTTGTGCTGTCCAAAGGTTCTTGGATAGTGCTGATAAGGCACAAATTCATTCCTGCAAGGTTTCAGGCATTCCAGCAGATCCCACTGCAGGCAGCCACTGACATTCCCAAACCTCTCATCCCCGTGCCCTCTCTGCTATTAGAAACAGAAAGCAGACAGGAAAATACACATGACTTCATGTGCTGGCAGCAGGAGCCCCTGGCAGGATGGCAGCGCTTGGAGAGAGGATGAGCACAGCAAGGCAGACCTCGGGAGGCGGGACACGACTGAAATAACAAACAGAGGACACAGGGCACAGCGGTGGGAGGAAGAGGATGAGGAGTAAGGAGGGAGAACCGCAGCATCACAGAGGAATAAACACCTCCCAGGCCTTCACACTACTGCAGCACAGCGTCCTGGCACCGGAGCATTCCTGGAAAACGCACACCTGGACCTGGAACCTCTCCACACTGTGTACTCCCCAAAGGCTCTGTACTCCCCCAGAGATGCCCCTACCCAGCCCCGGCCTCTCCGGACGCAGCTCCCGGTGCTTCCCCCGTGGTTCCAGGAATCCCAGGGTCCCCCCTTTCCTCCCCGGTGCAGGCGCTGAGCATTCCCAGTCCTCGGGATTCCCCAAGGACATTCTACATGGAGGCATCACCTCCCATCCCACTCCCCCGGGGGACACCCCCAGCTCGATGCCCTTTGCCTCAAGTCAAGCGCCACCACCAAGGGCCGGTGTCCCAGGGGACCCGAGCCGTGCCCAGGTCTCCTCCCCGCACACATGGAGCCCTGCGAGCCTCGGCCCCACAACCCGCACCCCAAATCTGCTTTCTACCCTGCACCTCCAGCCCCTCAGGGTCCCCAGCCCATCCCCTCCCGCACCCTCGCGGCCGCTGCGGCGCTCCCCGCTCAGCCCCGGCCCGGGCGGCCCCTCGGGCGGGCGGTACCTTCGCGGCAGCGCCGCCGCCAGATCGTGTCGGTGCGGAGGATGCGGCGGAAGGTGGTGCAGACCCGGGCCAGGCTGGGCAGGTCGGTACCGGGCAGGGAGCCGAAGATCTGCACCAGGAGCTCCGGGGGCAGCTCCAACAAGGACAGCGGGGCCCGCCCGGCCGGGCCGGCCTCGACAGAAGGCGGCAGCGGCCGCCCGCCCTCAATGCGTTCTGCGGCTTCATCGTCCTCCGTGACGGCCCCACCTCCCGCTTCCTCGGGGTCCGTATCGGTGTCGGGCTCGCTGTCGGCGTTGCCGCGGCGTTGTTCCCTGGCGGCGCCGCGCCGGCGGCAGCCGCGGGCGGGCCCCACGCCGCACAGCCGGGCACACACGGCCATGGCCGCCGCCGCTCTGACGCGGCTCCGGGGCGCGCCACCGTGCCGGCCGCTGCCCGTGCCCGCCGCTGGCCCCGCCCACTGCAGCTCTCCGCCAATCAGCACCGCCCACCCCGCGGCTAGGCCGCGCCCACCGCGCGGCTCCTCCAATCAGCGCCTCCGCATCTAGCCGCGCCACGCCCCACGCAGGTAGCGGACGCCTGGTGCACAACGGACACAACCAGCGTGCGCGCCCCCTAGCGGGCGGAGGGACCGTGCGCATGGCGGGGCCGGTGCCCGGTAACCGCCGCGCTGCGGGCCGGTGCGGGGCTGGGGCCGTGTTCGCCGCGTCCCGTCACGCTTCCTGCTCCAATCCCATGAAAAAAACAGACACTCCCTTTCCTTGGGAAAGTCTGGCTGCGGGAGAGGGAAGAGAAAAAAAAAAGGAGGAAACCGTCTTTGCCCCGTGTGAGGATCGAACTCACGACCTTCAGATTATGAGACTGACGCGCTACCTACTGCGCTAACGAGGCTCCTCGAGAATCTGGCTTGCGCGCATGGCTCTTGTTCTCGGCCTCCGCCTTCCCGGGCCATTCTTGGTGCTCTTGTCTTCACCGCCATTCCCGGCGTGCTGCCTGAGAAACCTCTTTCCTTACAAAAAATCTCATTTTCTGCACCTCTTTTGATCGTTTCATTGTTCTTTCCCCCATTCCTTCTTTCCCCTGCTTCTCTGCCAGCCAGACCTCATGTCTTTTCGAAAATGGCTCCTCTTTCCCACAGTGCTCTGCAAGAAATATCTTGTGTTTTGTCTTTTTTTGTATTTTTTTATTTATTTTGGAAATGGCTCCTTTTGTATTCCATGTTGTTCTGCAAAACAGCTGCAGAGTCCTTTGGGGTTCTTAAGCATCCTCATCCTGCTGGCCAGGAATAGACTGTGAGGGCTGTGCTGACAACAGGCTCACGAAGAAATCAAATTGCTTCCACATAATTAACAAAAATTAGAGGCAGCCTCGTTTGCTGTGAAGAGACGCTGTTCAGCTGGGATTTCTGCAGTGGAATGAGCTCCCTGCTCTCAGAGAGTGCTGAGCACAAGAGGGTCCCCAGTGATGCTGGCTGAAGTGCTGCCCTGAATCCTAATGCAGGAGCCTCACCCTCAGTGAGGGTCCCACGGATGCAGTCGCCATGACAATCGAGCAACAAATCCCCAAACTGGCAGAAGAAGGGAAAACAGAGATTTAATTGATGCAGAAAGTCTGAGAGCATCGCCCACGAGAATCGCTGCAGGGAGGCTGCTCTGCAGAGCAAGGAGATGGCAGAGGATGAAGGAGGAACGCACCTTTGGACACTGTAGAATCCCACAATGGTTTGGGTTGGAAAGGACCTTAAAATCATCTCATTCCACCCCCTGCCATGGCAGGGACACCTTCCACTGTTCCAGGGTGCTCCAAGCTCTGTCCAATCTGGCCTTGGGCACTGGCTGGGATCCAGGGGCAGCCACAGCTGCTCTGGGCACCTCCCCAGGGAACAATTCCTATTTCCAATATCCCATACTTCCATGCCCTCTGGCAGTGGAAGCCATTCCCTCCATCCCTTGTCCCCAGTCCCTCTCCAGCTCTCCTGGAGCCCCTTGAGGGGCTCTGAGCTCTCACTGGAGCCTTCTCCTCTCCAGGTGAGCACCCCCAACTCTCCCAGCAGAGCAGAGTTTTCCCAGCTTTTGGAGCAGCTCCCTGGCTCCTCTGGGCTCTCTCCAGCAGCTCCACATCCTCCTTACACTGAGGGCTCCAGGGATAGGCACAGAGCTCCAGTGGGATTTCATGAGAGCAGAGAAGAGGGGAGCATCACCCTCCTTGTCCTACTGCTCACAGTCCTTCATGGTCTCGCCAGAGCACATGAGATGCTCGAGCTGCCCACAGATTTTGCCACGGGTCTGATGGGCAGGTGGTGTTATCAGGGTCAGGACCTGATTGCCAAGGATCTGGATATGGGATGATGACATGATGAGTCCAGGCTGGCTCATGGTACAAACAACATTGCTCCAGCCCTGGGATGAATAAATGCTCAGCTTCCCCAGGCTGAACCTCTGCATTCCACCCCCTGACTCTGCCCACAGGCAGGATGAGGTGTCATTTTTAGTGCTGTGCTAATCCTTTGGGGCCTCAGTGATGGACAAATGGAGTGCCCACAGCTCTGATTACATTACAAAAAGCTGCTCCAAGCATCTACACCAAGGCACATGGGCAGTGAGTCATGTAAAGCAAACATCAGGGCTTTGGAAATACGGCCGGAGCTGTTTTCCACCTGTAGGGAACCACTGCCTTTCCCCACCTTACATTATGCTCAGCTGGTACTTAAAGGTTCTGACACAGCTTTCAAAGGCCTTGTCACGTCTGTTTGTTTAGG
Source organism: Melospiza georgiana (assembly GCF_028018845.1). NCBI lineage: Eukaryota > Metazoa > Chordata > Aves > Passeriformes > Passerellidae > Melospiza > Melospiza georgiana. The sequence goes on from NC_080443.1 coordinate 19,471,213, forward strand.
AAGTGAAGGGTTCATGGAGGGGACAGGGGAAAGCACTGATGGCAAGGATTTTTGTGTGAATGAAACAAAAGATGTCCTGGGTGACATTGCCTGGAGCAGAACCACAGCAGTCTACAGCACACACATGCTTTCCCCTCTTTTGCTTTTATATTTTTATCTGAACTTTCTCCTTTCTCACTGAATGTTCCTGCTGCCTAATCACCCCACAACCTTCTCCCCTTTCCCTCACCCACCTGACCCCTACAACCTGACACCCACCTTGGCTCCATGGGTGCTGAGCCACATTTCTCATCCATCAGCCTTCCCTTGGGCCACTGACCCCCTTGCTGTCCAAGTCAGCAGAAGGCAGGGTTGGAAAGGGCTGTGATGGACAGCCCATCACAAATCCATGCCAATTCCCACGGAGCTCCACTGCCCCGTGCTGATTTCCTGCAGACGAGGAAGGGCAAAGGGAGAAGGCAGTGTCCACCTCCATCCCACACCGATGCCAGCCAGAGCCCAGCAAAGCCTGAGGCAAAGCTCACAGAGCTCCCAGTCACCGTGTTTTCCCTTCTAACAGGACAGAGTGAGGGAATGCCAGCCCTTCATCACATCAGAGAGGAGAAACAATTGCTGTCTCCAATTTCCAAGGTCCTTGAGGGCCAGAAGATGGACACCTGGTGTGCAACAGGGAGGTTATAACTGAATATCACCTTCAACTTCAGTCATTAAAGCCTAAAATTGCTGCTTTCTCCCCTATCTCACCAAACCCATTATCTGAATCAAGCAGCTTTGTTTGTGACAGTAGGGAAAACAGGAAAAGTGCGTTATCATCATCTCCCATCCTCTGTGGCACTGTCTGAGCACCTTCCTTGGAAAACATTCCCGAGTAATGGCCTGGAGCTCTCCAGTGCTGCTGTCTGAAGCAGGCAGCTCGCAGCCCTTACCACAGGGCTCTTGGAAAAGGATGTAGGGAAAGGGGAAATGTTATTGTTTCATTTCCCCTCAGCAATTAAGGAGCTGATGCAGCTCTCGCTGTAGCCAATTAGTCTTCACACCCACTAAAGGGCTTTGGATGGGTCCCAAAGTTAGTGTCCTCATTTTCTGTAATCCTGGAAGTGTTTATGCCTTCCCAGGCTCTGAGCAGGGATGAGGCAGCTGATGGCATATCCAGCCAATTATAACCAGAACAGAGAGGGCAGAATGATTTATTTTCCATTTGGCAAGAGGGACAGAAAAGTATGGCAAGGCAGGCCGAGACAGATGAACAAACCCTGTCTGCAAGCCCTGTTTGCCACTGAGAGTATTTGCAGCATGTTTTTTTGGCAGGAGCCTACACTGAGATTTCTGCTTTGTAATAAAAAACAAAGACTGCTCCTGCCTCCTAAAAAACTGCTCCCATCCTTGGAGGGAGGACACATCAAAGAGAGAATATCCCAAATAGAAAGGCTGAAGAGTTTTGTTTTAGTCATGTGTGTATTTTAAGCTGGAAAACAGCTCTTCTTGTCCTGGGTCTATGATTTCCCACTTCCTTGATTTGTGGACATTAATCTCACCAGATTTGCAGGATAAACAGCATTGGACAGGCTGGGCTCTTCAGGGGAAATCCAGAGCAGTGCAGAAAAGCTGCTGATGGCTCAGGAAGTGGTCACCTCCTTCTGCTTTAGAGCAGAGCTCCATGCCCTCTCTTTAAGGGGCAGGAGGGCAGGGATAGATGGGATATTGGGAAGGAATTCCTCCCTGGGAGGGTGGTGAGACCCTGAACAGGTTCCCAGAGAAGCTGTGAGTGCCTCATGCCTAGAAGTGTCCCCTTGGAGACACCTGGGATAGTTGAAGGTGTCCCTGCCACAGCAGGGGGTTGGCAGTGGATGAGTTTAAAGGCCCCTTCCAAGCCAAACTTTTAAGGTCACTTCCAACCTTCCAAGCCCAAACATCCCATGATTCTATGACTTATGGAAGAGGGTATGATCTTTCTTCAATGTGCTGTCCTTGCTTCCATGAGGAATCAGTCAATCTAAAGGCTGTGAGTGTCTGGAGTCACCCAAGACATCACAACACTTCTGCCACAAACAGTTCTTGTCCCTCCAGATTTGGCCCCAGTGCAGCCTGAACAATTTAGCTCTGTCCAACACCTGGAGCAGCTCAGCTGGCAGAAGGATTCTCCTGCTCTGGAGGGGTCAGGTGTTGGGGTGCTACTCCTGGCCGCTGCTCTGTGGTTGTGCAACCCCAGAACCTCTCAACATCAGTGAGGACAGTGCTTTCTGAACCACAGGCAACACAGTGCTCAGCTAATATTTGAACACGTGAGGGATTGCTTCAATCCTAGAGATATCAAATCCAGGGGAAGACCTTGTTCCACGCTGGGTTATTCCACGGCTTCCCCGCTCTGCCTCCCGCGCTGTCGCTGCTGCTCGCCAAGATGTTATGGATTTTGTGAGTGAAATCAGTACACAAACACAGCTCAGTGCTGCTCACACCAACTGATTCACCGTGTTCCATCAAGCAACATCTCCCATTTCGAACCTGATCCTGCAGCCAAGAGCTGTTTGCTGCAACAGCGGGAACAGCAGGAACGGACGTCAGTTATGGTACCCAGCAATGTCTTGGGCAATTCTTCTTGCAGGGGGAGATTTTGGCCAAACATTCTATGAAAATCATGCTTTTGTGATGACACTGCACACATCTGTGTGTTGGCTTGGATTTGCCATCCAAAAAAAGCATGTCTAAAAGTCTAGAACATGTGATATTCCAAAACCCACTGAGAGACAGGCTCAGCTGTTGTCCGACCTCAGAGAAAACCCACCCAGGCAAAATGTGAGGTTCCTCTCTAGCTTCACTTCTCTCAAATTACACTTTTCTACCCCTAAAACAGATATTTGGCCATTCTCACCACTTTTTCCTTAAGTTCTCCTAACTCAGAAGGTGAAATTTGAAGTGTGGGAATTTGTTCTTAAAGGCAGCCACCATCTTGAGGCAAATTCAAGATGAAAACTTCCCAGAAGAGTTATTTTAAGGCCCTGCAAACAATTCTCTACAGTCAGATTCTGCCTGAAAATCTCCAATAGCAGCTGGGTAATAGCTGCACACTTATAAAGAAACCAAACCCACATTAATCTTGAGCTGAGCTGGATCGATAAGAACAATTTGTGAGCAAAGAACCGAGGGGAGGTATTTTAATTCAAGTTGAAATGCAAGTTATTATCAGCACAGTGTCCTTCCTTTTATTTTATGGGGCTTTTCTCTCTGTGTTCCTGGTGAATTTAATACTGCTGACAGCTGCTGAGCTCCCAGCCCCACACAGAGTGCTGTCTTCCAGGAAGGGTGCAGCACTGCAGAGGAACAGCTTTGTCTGCTCCTTGGAAAAAAAAAAAAAAAAAGGCCTTTTCAGTCCTGTTGTACCAGAAAAATGAGGGGATGATTTATTATTCTGAATGTGAAATACACTCGTTTCATTGTGAGGCAGCTCATGTGGGAAAAAAATAGGAAAAGTGGGAGTTTTTCCCAAGGGAAATGCTGGGAATATCAGCCATTGTTTGAAGTCACTGTTCATACTGGATTTTTAACAAAAAAACACCAACCCAACCTTGTGGAAGAAAGAACAGTTGGGAAAACCTGTGTTGCATTTTTTTTTTACTTAGTATTTAGTCTGGTGTATTTATTAAGTATTAGTATTTATTAGGTGCAGACAGGAGGATCTGAGCTGGAATCCAAACCCAGCCTGTGCTCTAACCTGCTTGGTAAATTTGGGAAATCACATCTCCTTTGCCTCATGCAAAACTAGGGCTGACAGGGACTGTGGGGGATTATTTACCCCATCCTTCTCCCTGAGATCAGAACAATTCTCCCTGAACTCTTCAGAGCAGATGTTTTACTAATTTCTCGTTAAATAAAAACATCCAAAGGTGATTATTCTATTTCTTTCCTAGGGAATTTCTTCTGGTGCTCAACAGTTCTTACCCTTATCCCAGTCCCTAATTTCTATGGCCTTTTCCAAGCTGTAAGCTCATTATTTCTCATCCTGGTCCCACAGCATGCAGGGAAGAGCTAATTCCCTCCCGCTCTGCAGAAACCTTTTGCATATTTGAAGACCGTGTAATGTCCCCTTTGGGTTAAGTCTCCTCTTCCTCAGCCTAAATGCTTTATAAAGTGTTCTAAGGCCAGGATAGAAACGCTCTGTGGCTCCATTTTTGAAGGGCTCTGTTCCAGCGCCGTCGCCGAGCCTGAAGCCAAAGCATTTTCCAAAGCAGCGTTTTCTCAGCAGGGCTGGGGAGCTGTGCTGAGGCAGAGCTGATCCCAAAGGCTGTGTCCATGCTGTCATTCCAACTGCTCCTAACACCTTCCCCAAATCCAGACTCGCCAACTGTCTGTGCTGTCGACACGCAGACACGGGCGAGGGCTGCGCCGAGGAGGGAAAGGTCAGGCGAGTCTCGGTGTGGATCTAAGTTTCCTTCTCACAGTCTCTGCAGATTATTTATGAGAGGAGCATGTGATAGCCCAGCCTGTCAGCAGATACTCTGATTGTGGCTCTCCCCAAGCACCATATGGATGCTTTCAGCCCGAGCTGCAGCCCTGCTAACAGTCGGCTTGTGGATGCAAACCACACGGCACACAGAGCCTGGGATTGTCAGCCCTGACACCAGGATGCACCTGTGCACCCCAAAAATAACATTATGTGGCTTCATCCTCCTGCCTTCAGCCCTCAGACACAATTCTGAGAGCATGGTGGAATTTCCTCAGCCTGGAAAGTGTTGTTTTTTTTTTTTTTCAATGGCAGGCATTTAAATAAAGAAGAGTCCTGTCGACACAGGAATTTGGGATTGGTGTTTTAAGTTGCAGATGTATCAGTGTTCTGCTGGTCATGCATGTCTCACCTGCTATACCTGGACAGTGATGTGATGGACAGAGCAAACACACACCTCAGGGCTGTATTTCCTTGTTAGTCACATCTTTAATGGCCTCGTAATGACAGGCCACTGGAACTGCGTGACCTTGAATCACAAAATTAGGTCATGAACCCTCATTCCTTTGTGTGAGTGGAGATTCACTCCAACTTCAATGCATCTCTCCATCCCAAAAATGCAAAAACACTGACAATCTCTAAGATGGTTAGAGAGCTGTCCTTCTCCATGTACCCCTAAGGACAATCCTGGTCACAGCTCCCTGTTCCTTGGATTGTTCAGCGAGATTGTGCCCTATTGATGCAAAATCATCCTTAAATTCAAACCACAGTGCCAGGAATGAATGTGAGAGAAAGAGAGAGAAAGAGAGATGCAGCTGAAAGGCTCCAGCCAACAGCTTGTGTCAGAAAGCTGCTAAGCAGGAAACAGTTGGGCAGTTTTACTCACAACGTGGTATCTGTGACTGAAGTTGTGATTTAATCAATTCCTCACAAACTGCATGAGACCGGGGGGTGCCTTCCAAGAGAATCGGAGCACCTGCTCCTGAAATTTTGTTCTTCCAGTGTAAACTCTGCCCATATCCATGCCAATGTGAAGGCAAACTGGTGACAGATCATTGAACTTCCACTTTTGCATGGAGAAAAGTGTTTATGTTGAAGGGGACATTGTGGGCCACTCCAAGGTAGCCATCCAGCGAGTTCATGGAATAATGGAATAATGGAATACCAGGTTGGAAGGGACCTTGAGGATCATCTGGCCCAACCTTTCTTGGCAAAAGCACCATCTAGACAAGATGGCTGAATATTGGAATGCCCAACATTAGGGAATCCACCACTTTCCTGGGGACATTGCTCTTTTTTGTTGCTGAAGGGGAACATGGCCTGGCACTGATGTGGCCATGGCTGTGTCACTAAATGAGGAGCACGCCCTGGCACCGAGGCAGCCATGGCTGTGTCACTGAATGAGGAACAGAGCCTGGCACCGAGTTGGCCATGGCCGTGTTTCACTGAGGAGAACATGGCCTGGCACTGAGGTGGCCACGGCTGTGTCACTGAGGAAAAACTGCCTGGCACCAAGGTGGCCACGGCTGTGTCACTGAGGAGAACACGGCCTGGCACTGAGGTGGCCATAGCTGTGTGTCACTGAATGAGGAACACTGCCTGGCACTGAAGCAGCCATGGCTGTGTCACTGAGGAGAACATGGCCTCATGGAGGAGAACACGGCCTGGGACCAAAGTGGTCATGGCTGTGTCACTTAATGAGGAACATGGCCTGGCACCGAGGCAGCCATGGCCATGTCACTGAATGAGGAACACAGCCTGGCAACGAGGCAGTCATGGCTCTGTGTCACTGAGGAGAACACTGCCGGGCACCGAGGTGGCCATGGCTGTGTCACTAAACACAACACAGCCTGGCACCGAGGCAGTCATGGCTCTGTGTCACTGAGAACACTGCCGGGCACCGAGGTGGCCATGGCTGTGCGTCACTGAGGGAAACGGCCTGGCACCGAGGCGGCCATGGCTGTGTCACTAAACACAACACAGCCTGGCACCGAGGCGGCCATGGCCGTGTGTCGCAGAGCAGGAACACCGCCAGGGCACCGTGACATTCCCCCAGCACCATGGCTGTGTGTCACCGGGCGGCCATGCCGGCGGGGGCCCGTGCCACACTCAAGATGCCGGCGGGGCGAGGCGGGGCCCGGCTGACGCGCTGTCAGCTGACGGCCGAGCGGCCGCGGCGGCGCGGGGGGCGGGCGCCGGCACTCGGAGGTGTCCGCTGCCGCCGCGCAGAGCCGCCGCCGGGCCCGGGCCGAGCGAACGCCGCCATGCCCTCGGAGAAGAGCTTCAAGCAGCGCCGCACCTTCGGTGAGCGCCCCGGGGAGGGACGCGGCGGGTGCGGCCCAGCCGGAGCTGCCAGTGCCGTTGGGCTGCGGGGGGATCGCCGCGGCGGGGAGGGGAGGGGGCCGAGGGCGGTGGGAGCAGCGAGGGTCCGCGGGCGGCTCCTGCTGACAGCGGGGACCCGCGGGCGGAGCGGGCCCGGGGCTGCCCCGGTGCCCCGGCCTGCTCCGGGCCGCGGCGGAGTCAAAGCCCGGCCCGTGCTCCGGGGTTGTTTACCCGGGTTGTTTGTTCGGGACATGGGGGTTTTGTGGTGTGGCGAGATGTGCTGTGCCCGGCTGAGGAGATCGGTGGGGAGATCTCTTCATGGCATCATCTGTTATCGACTGCAAAACTCCCAGGAGCCTGGAAAACATCCTCGGTGTGTGTGCCAGGAGCCGGGCCTGCCCTTCCCTCCGGTGTCTGCTCAGTGTCCGGCGGCCTCTGCGCCAGTGGCAGCGGCGTTAAAGCTCCGCTGGCAGCCGGTGCCTGGCGCGGGGAGGGCAATTCTCCACCGGGGCGTGTGGCTCCTGTCTCTGTTTGGCTCAGAAAACGAGCAGGGCATCGAAAAGAGCTGTGTAATGATGGCTGGGAAAATGAGATTAGTGCCTTTGGAGAAGGAGCAGGCTCGATAGAGCCGTGGCACGCTTGTGTGTGTGCGCTCAGGATGGATCCGGAGCAATCAAAGGGCTCGGGATCTGCCCATGTGTGTCAGGGAGGGAGGCTCAAGCGCTGCGAGGGTAACGCGAACTGGCAGCGTAACCTATTTCTGCATGAACTATAAAATCCCGTACGTGAGATGGAATTGGTGGAAGTAATTGATCCAGATTTTCCTTTCTTCCTGCCTTTGGGTTAGAGTCAAGCTGCTTAAGAGAGCTTTGTGATGTGCCCACCCTTGCCTTGGCTGTTGTGCTAAATGTGAGCAGTTCCCTGCAGGGAAGAGGGGAGGATGTGGGTCTGACAAAAGTCTGTGTTTATGCCACCCCTTTTCTCAGAGCCTTCCAAAACTGTTGTTGACCCCATCGGCTGTCAGCAGCCTCTGTTGCAGGTATTAAGTTCAGCTAGGATGGCAGCCAAGCAGTTGCCACTGCAACTACTGTCGTCAGAGAACAGTGTTTATCTGTGCCTGACTGGGGCCTGGTTTTGAACACGCCACACACAATAATCTCCATGATTTGCCCGGTTTATGTTCCTTCTGCTCCGGGGAGTTCTGCTGAATAACATTGCTGTGAACAAACCTGTTCCAGCTGAAAAGTCAGTGTTCGCCAGGTGGATGGTTGGTCTCACTCTCTCCACGCACCTTTTGTGTTTTTGGTTAATCTTAAGAAGTGTTTTAACGAGGTGGAGCTCTGTGCCCTTGCAGCGCTCCTGCTGTGGGAATGTGGCTCGGGATGTGAGGTGGTTTCAGGTGAAGGCTTTGCATGCTCCTTGCCTGAGCTCTGCCTGATTCACCTGCAGCTCCCCACGGTGATTCAGGGAGCTGCATTCCTTGCCGGGCTCCCGAGCAGGATGTGCTCCATGGGCACAAACACGGACACGGGGATGTTATTGCTGAGTGTCCTGCCATTAGCATTCCAACAGGAGCTGGCCTGAGTGCTCCTCTCCCCGGGCAGGTGTGCCTTCAAGCCGTGATGCAACACTAAATCATCTCTCTCGGAGTTGTTTGGAACCTGAAAACAGCCTGGGAAGCCCCGTCCTGCTGCAGAACAGAGGCTTAAAATTGAGTTCACTGAATGTGAAAGTAGGCAGGGGACAGACAAACGAGGCAGCCCCTGAAAGCAGCTGGGCTGTTTACTCTGCCTCGTGTACTTTAGCCAGGTTCATGATATCTGTTCTATTAATATTCCTGTCTGAGGACAGCTGAACTTTATCCCGAAAACTGGCACAGAGAGGGGGAATATGTGTAGGTCCAGCAGCTCCTGCAACAATGGGTGAGGCCGAGTCAAAATAAAACCTGGAATTCGGTAACAGGAGAGCACACAAGGAAAGCTGATGCTGCCAGGCTTGGGCCAGTCCCGGGGCTCAAATAATTGTTGACCATTTCCTCTTCTGGGACCCGACAGAAATAGCACAGGGTATTTAGTTGTTCATTTGGGTGGTGTAATTTGAGGCCTTAGCTGTGTGAGGTGAAATGTGTGCTTCAGTGGGCAGCAAGTGAGGGGTGTGGGCAGGAAAGGATCTCCTTTAACACTTTCTAGGAGTGCCAGGCAGGTGCACACAGCGCTTGTCACCTTGGCTTAAGGAGCAGGGGATCAGCTGTCACAGGAGAGGTTGTACTCCTGATAATGCTGGCCCATTTGGAAATTGCTTTGCCTGAATTTCCTCTTCTGGCTTTTCCTGACACATGGTCCCTCTGTTCACTGGTGGAGAAATAAGGAAATAACAGCATTAACTGTGAATGTTTAAACAGATTTTTTTTTAATCCCTTGCAGAACAAAGAGTGGAAGATGTACGACTGATTCGGGATCAGCATCCCACTAAAATACCAGTAAGTCCAGTTCTTTTAATTTTTTTATTTCAGTTTCCAGCCTGATGGTCTTTTTTGCAGTTAGAAAGCTGTGAAAGAGCTGTCCTGAGGAGACCACACGAGAACCTGGCAGCTGAGGGTGGCTCAGCCTGGATTTCAGGAGCATTCTCAAGCAGCAATTCTCACGGTTGGTGTGGTGCAGCAAGGTGCTCTCAGGGGCTGCAGGAAGTGGCATTTCCGGAGTTCGGCACTTGTGTTTTGTAACTTGGAACAGAACCACACCCCAGCTGAGCACCCTGAGGTCCTCCTGAGCACTCAGCTCCTCTCTCTGTGGTTTTCTTCTCTGAATTAAGAGTCTTCAGAGGCTCAGCAAGAAGAGTGGACAGGAGTGCAGAGGCAGAGATGGATTTGTTTATCAGAAAAAATCCTTTTCTCCTGGGATGGGCCAGTGCTTAGGTCTCCAGGAATGCTGCTGGGCTGTCCAGCTCACACTGGATGTCACCCCTCACCCTGTCACTCCTCAGCTGCTCAGCTCCAAATGCTGCCCAAGTTTGTATTTTATTTTATTCACTGCATCCTCAAAGTTAAAATGCAGAGAATATCCTTCAAGCAAAAGGCATGGATTGTGTCCTGTCACTGATGAGTTTTTCAGCAGAGGGAACTGAATGGGACCCTCAGCCTTGGGCTCTGTGTTGGGATTTGGTGACCCCAGTGTGTGGAAATTCTGCTGTGAACCAACTGCTGCAAACTGTCCCCACTCCCCGAGCAAGCTCACTGACAGAAGCTGCTGTAGAAACAGAAACTGAAAGGTTTTCAGCTTTTCTTGGGCTTTAAACTCCTTCCTTCACTTTGGAGCTGCCACTGCTGCTTCCCTGTGCAGCTGGGCACTGGAACAAGGAATACTTCACAGCAGAGATTTTCTGACTTTTTTGGAATGTTTCATTTTCCCAAAAGGTGCTTTCCTTGCAAATCTGTTTCCTGACAAATATTGCTTTTTCCCTCACCTTTCAGAGACCACTTAGCCATAGTCCCCAAGCTCTGTGATCACAGATTGAAAGCCAGGGATTTATGGCAAAACCCTCACTTTAAATCAGCCATGGCCAGGTTCCAACCAAAAATTCAGAGGTACCTAAGGAACTTGCTGGAGATGTGGTGATGCAAACTCCCAGCTCTCCCTCCCTGGAGTCTTGCTGGGCCAGTCATTGCCTCGTTATTGTCATCTGCAGTTCTGCATGAGATAAGGTGGCAATGTCACACCAGATAATAAATCCCTCCTGTGCTGTCAACATCCTCCATTCTGCTGTTAGAAATATCTACTGCTTAAAAATAGTGGGGCTTTGTTACCCAGAATGAGCCAGCATTTATTTAGAGTGATGTAAGGCTCTTTCTCTGGTAGAATTCAATCAGCATCTCTTCACCTGTGCAGCTTTTTAGGATCAACAGAGCCAGACCCCATGAGCATGGAGAGGATCCAAGGCACTGGTGTCACGTAGCTCCTGGTGACTGGAAATCAACAAACCCCACATGGCCCTGGAAACAGGAGCACACGAGTTCTGAGATCACTTCTCTAAAGCAGGAACTACCCTCAGTTGCTGGGCAGGGTGTTCCTTAAATTGGGAAATCTGCAGTTTCTCTGTGAATTAAGTGGTTATTGCACAGCAGTCCTGGCAGAGTTACTGGTTCCTGAGCGTGCTTGAGGAAATTTTCTCCTTAATTTGGAAATTGGAGGGTTTATACTCTTCCAAAGTAGCTTTTTCTCATGTATTAGAAGGAACCATGGGAGGTGAATGGAACAGCAGAGTCATCTGGAGTGGTGGATCTTGGAGAGATGGCCTGAAACTGGAGAAATTCCAGAGACAACTGCTTGATCTGGCAGACTTGTACAGCAGCACAAAGCCCTGGGCAGCCTCTCAGTGTGTTAGAGGGGAGTGGGCTTGGTCTTTCCTTGGATTTTCTTGTTGCTGGGTTAAATGACTGCAGCAAAGGAACTCTCTTAAAATTGCACTGAAGCTGTGGATGTGTGCTGTAAAATCCCTGTGTGTTACCCCTCTGTGCAGTGGCTCTAGCAAACAGAACAGAGGAGCACGTGAAGGTAATTAATTCTCATGGAAATACAGAGTTGTTTGGGTTGGAAAAGACCTTTACGATAACTGCACCCACCCATGGATTGCTGCTTCTCAGACTGGAGATGCTGCATTCACAGATGAAGGGAAATGGAGCTGGGAGGGGGAGATGGGGGCACCAGACACTGTTCCTGCCTTTCACATCTTCTGCTCTTTGTGTTTCTTCTCAGGTGATCATTGAAAGGTACAAGGGGGAGAAGCAGCTTCCAGTTTTGGATAAGACCAAGTTCCTGGTGCCAGATCATGTCAACATGAGCGAGCTAATCAAAATTATCAGGTAGTATTGCTGGGATTCCAGTGTGAACTGACCAACCTCGGTCTGTGATGCTCTGTTAATTCCCCCCTGATGCACTTGGGAGGTCTAAATGGAAAATCCATCTAATGAGCACTAGGACAAATCAGGAGAAGGTGCTTTTCCTTTTGCTTTGCTGGAAAAACCCCACTCTGAAGAGAGCTGGGCTGGTAGTCTGCCTCCACGAGAAATCACATTCCCAGAGCTGTAGGAGGAGTGTGGGGCTGTGAATCCCTGGCTGCCGTGGGTCCTTCTGCCTTGGCTATTTTGGGATTCCTCCTCTCTTCTGCCATGGAGTCCCCCTCGGGAGTGGCTGCCTCTTGCCACCCACTGGGAAGGGGAGTTTGGGCTCAGAGCCAGAGCTGGGATGTCCTGGCATCCTTTGGGAATTGAGGTTTCCCTCAGTGACAGCACTGAGGCCTGGGAAACCCCAGCTCAGGCCAGAGTGTTTCTGCCCTGGCTGCTTGCTCAGCTTACAGGAAAGGCAGAGGGGAACAGCCCCGAGTGGAAGTTGTGTGGTCAGAAATTCTGCTAGAAGTGCATCTCTGCTGGCTCAGGAAGGGTTCTCCAGAAGTGAGCAGAAAACCAGAGCTTGTTTTGTGCTGGTCAGGCTGCAGCAGGAGCTGGTTTGTGGAGGCCACGGGCTGTGGAGTTGTCCAGGGTGTCCAAACAAAAACTATCACAGGCAAATCCCAGCTCCTGCAGGAGGCAGAAAGGCAGAGAGGGCTCTGGAGACAGGAACCAGGTTGCTCAAGTCTTGCAGAGTTTCTCAGGAACATGAAAGCCCCTGGGCAAAGAGGTTAACTGCAGGCTGAAGGATTTTCTCACCTTTTTTCTCTGGCTTTACTGTTAATAAATAATTTGGTACTGGCCAGACTTGGGCCTCAGCCAGCTCCAGTGATGCACAGCAAAGCCCATCTTTCCCAAACCTTGGAGAGCTGCTGCCTTCCCTCAGCCTGCTGTCTCTGGAGTGATTAGTGCGGCTTTGGGAGGGTCCCTGTCCAGGGAGCTAAATAAATCCTTGTTTCCAGCTGCTGCTGCCCCTCAGCAGCGAGTAGAAGCAGCAGGAAACTCTTCTGATCTATTCTTTCCTTGCTTTGGTGGCAGCTGCACACTCCTGAGCTGCTGTTCTCACTTGGTTTATCCAGTGGGAAGAGCTGCTCTCTGCAGACCTGCTCTGCAGGAGGCAGTTTAGCAGGAACACCCATTTCCCCGAGCTGGAATGATCCAAGGGAAATCAGAAATCAGCTGTTTCCTGTGCCAGGCACTTTGTGCAGCCTGTGGCTCCCTGCCCTTCCCACCGTGCTTCTCTTGGGAAGGGAGGAGGAGGAGAGGGAGCAAGATGCTCCAAGGTTAAAGCCAGGCCATTACAGAGCTGGTGACAAAGTGAGTTTAAAACTTGCCCAGGTTTTGCAAGGAAGCTCTGCCTTTCTTTCCCAATCTCCCCAAGGATCTCTGGGTTTTCATCCCAGTGAGCTGCCAGCCAAAGGTCCCTGGTTATGCCAGGGGTGCTTCTTCCCAGTCCCTCCAGTTCAGTGCCCTTCTGGAGTGCAGCCTTGCCCCTGAGTGAGGGCTCTGCCAGGGGATGCACCTGCCTGGATTTAGCAGTTCAGCCCAGTTTTGAGGGACAGGGCTGGTGGGGACATGCAGGGAAAGGTGCCCATGACAGAGGCTGGAATGAGATGAGCTTTATTGAAATCCTTCCACCCCAAACCATTCCCTGACTCTCTGCTCTGACCTTGCTGCTGAGGACTGTCCATTGCCTTTGACAGTGTTTACAGGGGTCTGAGGATGAGGGAAGAGATGAGGATCTGACTCCATGTTTCAGAAGGCTTGATTTATTATTTTATGATATATTATATTAAAACTATACTAAAAGAATAGAAGAAAGGGCTTCATCAGAAGGCTGGCTAAGAATAGCATAGGAAAGAATGATAACAAAGGCTTGTGGCTCGGGCCCTGTGTCCAAACCAGCTGACTGTGATTGGCCATTAATTAGAAACAACCAACATGAGCCAATCAAAGATCCACCTGTTGCATTCCATTGTTTACATTTTGTTCCTGAGGCCTCCAGCTTCTCAGGAGGAAAAATCCTAAGGAAAGGATTTTTCATGAAAGATGTCTGTGACAGTTGCCATCTGTCCTTTGTCCCCCTTTCCCCTCACCCCTCCCCAGGCGGCGCCTGCAGCTGAACTCCAACCAGGCCTTCTTCCTGCTGGTGAACGGGCACAGCATGGTGAGCGTGTCCACGCCCATCTCCGAGGTGTACGAGAGCGAGAAGGATGAGGATGGATTCCTCTACATGGTCTACGCCTCCCAGGAGACCTTTGGAGCGCCGGCCTCCGCCTAGGACACGCCGCTGGGCCTGGCCCAGGGTTTGGGTTGAGCCTTGGCCATCACCCCCACTCTTCCCCACACACCCCCCAGGGAAAGAACCGGATGTCACCTACGCTCTCAGTCCTTAGCATAGTCTTGCTTTAGCAGGTGTCTCATCTCACCTTGCCTTGTTTGTGACTATTAAACAGTACAGACGAGCACCTCCAGCTTTGAAACCTGCCCTAATATTATTCCACACAGGCACATTTACAGGTCTGGACCTGATGAAAGGAGCCCAGTTGTGCATGTGACACTTGCAGAGAAAGGGACACTCGATTTACTTTTAACGAGCAAACAGGCACCAGGGAGGAACTAAAGTGTTTCCCGTGAGTTTGCTGGAAATTCTCCCTACAATTCCTTAAATGTTTTGGTTTTAAATGGGAAGGTTTCTCATGAGAGCAAATGCATTTTAATGGTCCAAAGGGGAGCTTTTTCTTCTGCAGCTCCATCAGACTCGTGTCAGTGCTGCAGGGAGTTAAGGCAAGTGCTCGGGGTGAGCTGGGGAAGGACAACTCTTTGCGTCTCCGGTTTTTGGGCGCCGCACGCTCAGGGGCGGCGCCGCTTTCTGGAATACTCATACCAAACACCACAGCTTTATCGTAGATTTAGGAAGTGTCTAACTGTAAAATGCACACCCAGACAGGTAACACTGAAATAAACTCCAGTCTGTTATGAATTCCCAATCCCTGTGTGTTCATCTGAGCTGGCTTCCAGTGATCCATAGGATCCTGCCCCTGGCCCGGAGGTCGGCAGTCGGGAGGAGCAGCTCAGGGCCGGGAGCGGCTGCCCAGAGCTGCCGAACAAACGATTTGTGGCACGGCTGGAGGCTCCTGTGTCCCGGGCAGGGAGCAGGCTGTGCAGAGGGGAGCTCTCCCGTGGGATAACCTGTGTTTCTCTAGTGCTGTCAGCGAGGCGTGGCGGGATCCCCGCGGTGTCCGTGTGTCCCCGGTGTCACCGGCTCTGGCGGGGACAGAAGCAATACTACAGCGCCTGGCACTGCGCGGGGTGCACGCGTTGTACCTCCTCCACCTCGTACCTCCTCCACTCTTTGCATGCATCTCCTTTTCCCGGGGCCCCCTGCCCGTTTTTTATTGTCCTTTGTGTTTTTACTCCGACGTGAACTTTTCGATGCAGCTTGTTCTCTGTTTAGTTCTGTTCGTGTAAGAACTCGTTTAACTCATAACTGACAACTGTACTTGTAATTACGACGTGATCGACTGATACAAATGTTGCTTTTTTAAAATTAATACAGTGCTGATATGGATGGATTACATCCCAACTTAATTCCGGCTCATGTGGTTATTCCTAGGCGTTTTCACAGCAAAATAATTAAAGGAATTAAAAATAATTCTCTGCTACTGCCAAGCTGGAGAAGCCCCCACACAGCTGAATCCCTTTAAAAGGAAAGCCAATAGCAAGGGATTCTGTTTAACTCTTTATTTTCCATACATTAAATTTACTCAGATAAAAACATTCTAAAAATGTACAATTTAACTTTTAACAAAGTATAATAAAACATAAAAATCCCAATACCAGAATACTTGACATTTACAATTCAAAATCAAATTAGCTGAATATTAAATATTTACAAAACTATTTAAAATATTTATAAAGTTACATGCAGAATTTGTAATACTAGAAGTGATCGAAGTAAAAGAAATGGCTCAAATGGAGCAGGAATTTCCTTCATTCCTAATGGAAAGTTATGTCCAAGAGAAGCTGTTAATCTGCACTTGAAAACACACGGGATTTGCTTTCTGCTTCAGTACCAACACAGTTCTTGTGTACATCAGGAAAATTTCAGGGAACAAATGGGTAATTCCAAGGGTTTATTACAAGAGCTGTGGGCCTCAACCAGCCAAAGTGATTCCTACTCTCACAAACTCCAATATGTGGATTTTTGTCCAGATTTGCCCATATTCATCCCATTTCCAGGTGTTCCAGACTAGCCCCAGTCCAGCGCTCCCAGGGTCCCCCTGGCACAGCTCTGCTCCCCTGCAGGACTTTGGGAGGAGCTTTGCTGTGCCTGGTGCCCCAGCCTGGCTCATCCCAGGATTTCTCTGGGATTTGGGGACATGGCCATGGCCTGGTGCTGGACTCTTCCTTTGGGAAGTCTGGTGCTTAATTTGCCAAGATTTAATGAAGATTTAATGAAAATTTTTCACAAAAAACTGAGTGTGACAGAGCTGGTTTGGATAAAAACCAGTTCTGATAAACTTTAGTATTGGTTCATATGTGGTTTTCAATAAAAGTCAGGTGGAACCCTCTGATCAGTATCTCACTTCCCTCTCCTCCCTCTCTGCACTCCCTGTTAGGGTCGAGCCCAGAATATTTATTAATGCTTAATTTGCAGGGTGAGGAGGAGTTCACTGGAAATTCCATCCTATTTCGAGTCTTTCCATCATCAAATGGAAAATGCAGCTGGAACTGCCCCACCCACTGCTCCCTCCCCTGGGAAAGGCTCCTCACTGATTCTCCTGCCCCTGCAGGGAGATCACTGGGGATTCCCTTCCCTCTTACACTGAAAAATTATTCCCATTCCACAGTGAAATCCATCTGGAGAACTAATTCTTTTTATACTTGCAGGACAAAGATAGGGCTAAATAACATTCTTTGAAATCTCCATCTTTCAATGTACAAAAATAGGGTTTAAGAACTGGTTCCTTCAGGCAGGGCAGCTGGAACTCTACTATTCCCACCCAAGCTGCCTTGCTTTTTAGGGGTAAAAAGATGGATTTGTGCCTTTGAAGAAGAGATTAAGGATAATTTTATGGAGTTAAGGTGCTCTGTTCGGACTTACCAACTTTGGTTGTTGTGGGTTCAGAGTGGAGGGTGTTCACTGGCAGGTCTGAAGCCCCAGCTCGCTGGGATTTGGGGAAGGCTCTGAGGTTGCTGCTGGCTCACCAGATTTTCCTCTCAGGACACTCGTGTTGCCTCCAGGTCCTTCTGGATTGGATCCTACTCCAAACCCAGACCCAACCGTTCCAAAGCGCCACCCAAACGCAGCCACGAGCCACTTGAAGAAACATCAGCCAGAACTTGACACAAAGGGAAACAATCCCAAAGAAAGGAATGAAACAGTTTGCTGGAAACATCAGCCTGAACTCTACACACAGGAAAGGATCCTAAAGAAAGCTCTGGAGAAAGGAATGAAACAATTTGCTGGACAGACATTCAGTTTTACAGTCCTTTTGATATGATTTTTTTTCTGTGAGGAAGATCAGACACAACTGTGCCCAGCCCTGGGCAGTAAAACAAAACACAACTGGTACAGAAATGACTTTTTTTTTTTGCTGCTGCTGCTGTTTTTTGCTGTTTCAAGAGGGTTTTTTGAACACTCACATGTGTGTTGAAATACAGTTTCTTTAAATACAATTTTAAAATACTGTTTAAAAAAAGTGAAAAAAATAATAACAACAACAATAATAATAATAATAACACTAAGTTTGGCTTTCAGCACATGTTCCAGGCCACTGGAGAGACCCTCAAAGCTGCAAATAGTAAACATGGAACTGCACGTTTTCCTTGGGCATGATGCAGTGGGACAGACTGTTCCTACCATTGTCTTGAGCTCATTAAGGCAAAGTAAATTGCATTGTCAGTTTTCATCCCTTTAGTGTTGTAGGTCTGAAGGTTGTTCATGGGAACACAGGGAACGTCCTCAAACGCAGGCAGAGCCAACAGGGAGCTGGGCTGGGGATACACAAATCAGGGGGTTCTTATTGCATAGCAATAAAAGTATCTTTTGTTTGTTTGTTTGTTTGTTCTGCAAATTGAGGTTCTGGATCCCTCCCTGGCCCAGCTGGGTTCTGCCCACCCACATTCCCGAGGCTCTCCTGCTGCTCGTGATGCCACCAGGCTGAGGCTGCCCTGGGAGAGGCAGGGACACAGGGATGGCCCAGAATGTCCCTTTCCTATGAGCAGGGCCCAGGCAGGGCTGAGCTCCCCCCTGACACAGCCCCAGCTCCTGGGGGCAGCTCCACACCCTCCTGCTGCCAGAGGACTTCCCAAGCCAATCCTATGGATTCATCCTGCCGTGAGGAATTCCTCCGAGTGTAAACAAGGCTTCAGACTTTAAAGGTGTCTCCCAAATTACAGGATGCAAATTTCTCTCTGTCAGACACTTTTACAGAGGAGGCCTCACCCATTTAATGCTGTCATATTCCCAGGGGGGAGAGCCATGAGGATTAGGATCTTCTTTCAACCAGACAGGACCAAAGTGTTTCAAATTAGCAGTTCGAGATGGGTTTGGCTTCCTCTCGAGTCCTAATTTAGATTTGTCACCCACAAATGATGGACTAAGTAGTTAACACCAAAGCTACTCATCTACAACCTACTGCAACGAAGGAGGCCGACAAGAAATCCTTCCAAGTCTTGATAATAATGAAGTTTTTACTACCTTTTACATGTTTGACTCCCACCACTCCTGAATCCTGGGGTAGGAGCCAAAGGGTATTTTATATAAAGTAAAGCAAAAGCTTATCAACTCTGCTGCCAGAGTTCTTAGTTTGATTTTTTTTTTTTTTAGGATGGTTTAAAATTCATTTACAAAAGCAGAATAATAAGGTTTCTGTGAAAGAGACCTATATACAGTAACAGGACGTAAAGGTTTTGTGTATTACAGGAAAATATCCTTGAAGCTTTTATGACTGGAGTCTCTGGGACTTGGACCCTTGGAAACTAAGTTTATTCCAGTGCTGGGAAGCCAGCACTAGCTAGTAATAGGTGAGACAATGAAGCACGAGTTTGTTTCCAGAAGGAACCGAAACTGCCGTGTGTGTTCTTTTGGAAGGGAAAAAAAGAGACTTTTTAGGATTTTTATTGTGGAATTAAGTCCCGTAAGCCTGCTGGTGCCAATTTGTAAAGGTTGGAACTTCTTTGCCTCTTGCACTGGTCTCAGAGTGACACTGTCTGCTAAAAGTGCAGAAAGCTTGAAGAGTTTTACATTCTTCTGTAGTGCAATCCTTAAAAATCCCAGAGATTAGTGCCTGATCACTTTTGAAAAAAAGTAGACATTTTACCTAGCCCAGGGGTGCCAAAGTCCTTCTGGCCACTCCTACCTTCCACCTCAGAACACAGCTGCCCTGGAGTCAGGCCTTTCACCTTGGAAAAGTCCATTTGTGGCAACATTCTCCAGCCAAAAAAGTACAGGGGATGTTGTACTTCCAGCAGGAACTGCAGCTGGCCAGCTCCACCATCCATCCATCCATCCATCTGTCCATCCATCGCTCCGAGGACACCGAGTCAGGAGTTCCAACAACAAAGCTTGAATTTGGCAATCAAAACTGGGTTGGCTGCACCCCTACGCTAGATTTTCTACCTAGTCTAATAAAGTAAAGCACCTTTGGATTAAAAAATACATTAAGCTTAACAGCAACTGGACGTCTCAGTTTTGCAGTTCGATCTCCGTCGCTCTCCATGGCTTTACAGCATCGTGGGGCCAGCTGGGGAAGCTCAGTCTGTGGAGTCCAGGCTTTCCGAGGGAGGGGCGTACTTCAGCCTGAACGTACCTGGGACAGGGACAGGGACACAGGGTTACACAGCAGTCCCTCCCCTGGCCTCCCAAACCAACCTGCTGCCTCCTCCCACGGCCTCCCAAACCAACCTGCTGCCTCCTCCTATAGCTTCCCAAACCAACCTGCTGCCTCCTCCCACGGCCTCCCAAACCAACCTGCTGCCTCCTCCTATAGCCTCCCAAACCAACCTCCTAGCCGTGCGATGAATTGCTGGAGCTTGAGTGTGCAATTTTAGGGCTGGCACAATTTTGTTTTATGGAATCACAGGATCCCACAATGGTTTGGGTGGGAAAGGACCTTAAAGCCCGTCCAGTTCTAACTCTGACACCTTCCACTAGCACAGGGTGCTCCCCCAATGTCCAACCTGGCTTTGGACACTTCCAGGGAACCAGGGGCAGCCACAGCTTCCCTGGGCACCTGTGCCAGGGCCTGACTACCCTCACAGGAGGGTTTGAACAGCAATTCTTCATTTAGGTTATTGTGTTGGGAGGAAGGGAAGAGGATCAGAGATTTCAGTTTCTAAAATTCCAGGGGAACTTGCAATAATGACCAAAGCTGATCTGGCTGACAATGCAGAGGCAGCTACAGCAGTTCTGCTGCAACCTGTCCACAGCAGCTCCCTCCCTTCCTTGAGGTTTCTTCCCTCCCTAAAAAACAGTGCCAACCCCACAGAGCACACCTGAGGGCCTCGTCTGAGTCCTCCTCATGGGACTGCCTAAAATCTGCCAATAGCTCAGACCATCAACTTTTAATAACAAAATATTTTTACAAGCCAGAGACTCCAAGACACCATCAGACCCCAGGAGCTGGTCTCAAGGCCACACTCTGGATTGGATCCTACTCTAAACCCAGAGACAAGCATTCCAAAGGGTCATCCAAATGCAGCCATGAGCCACTTGAAGAAACATCAGCCGTAACTTGACACAAAGGAAACAATCCCGAAGAAAGGAATGAAAGGCTGGAAACATCAGCCTGAACTCTACAGGCAGGGAAGGACCCCGTGTGTCCCCCCAGCCCTTACCTTGCCGATTGAAATCCATGGGTGGCTGTTTGCAGTCCTGAGCTCTGTGCCCGCTGGCCCCGCAGTTGTAACAGGAGAGGTTCCCGTTCTTTTTGTGGCTTGACCCGTTGCCGTTGCCCATCATCCCCTGTGCCTGGTACACCCCGGCCGTGCCCGCCATAAAGTTCTGCATGGGGGGCACGGCGAAGGTGGACTGGCCGGCCATGACGGAGTCGGGGGCCAGGCCGCTGTTGTAGGCCGTGTGCACCACGGGGAACGTGGTGCTGCTGTTGTACTGCTGCGTGTTGATGTAGCCGTTGCTACACAGGGGGTTGAAGGGCAGGAAAGGGAAAGTAAACATGGAAGGTCCTGAAAAGGGGTGCTGGAAATAGTTGGCGTAGCTGACGGTCATGCCGCTGGAGCCGCAGTTGCCGCTGCAGCCGCAGGAGCTGCACACCATGCAGCCGGGGGGCTGCGGCGGCGGCTGCTGGTGGTGGTGGTGATGGTGGTTCTGGTTGGGGACGGGCACGCTCCCGGCCGAGCCGCTGCTGCTGCTGCTGCTACTGCTGCTGCTGCTGCTGCTGTAGAAGTTGTTGTCGGCGCCAGAGGAGAGCGTGGGGCTGGAGCTGGGCGCGGGGCAGCTGGGCAGGTTGGCCATGGTGGTGAAGGACGGGGACGGGTGGCTGCTGGAGGAGGCCGCGTTGCTGTTGGCGCAGAAGCTGCCCTGCATGGGCGCCACGGGCACGCTGCTCATGGCAGAAAAGGCAACTTTGGTGTTGGCTGTGTACAGAGCAGTCCGGGGGTTGATTATTGCAGGGGACACCGTTATTTGCATATTACTGGAGCAGGAAGTCTGTCCGGCCATGGAGGAGTCGGTGGGAAGAGACGACGACACCAGGAGTTTGATGGGCGGACGAGCCACGTGGAAGACTGTGCTGGACGTCACCGTGGCAGCAGTGCTCGTCTCCACTATGAGTCCTGGCTGCTGGGCTGGTTTGATCACTCTGTCCAGAGCGGAAGCGTGGACGACTTTGGTGCGAGGCCCAAAGTTCATGGTGGACGTTGGGGAGCTGCTCTCGGCACCCCCCGACAGCACCTGCAGGGGCTGGTGCGGCGAGGACGCGGACATGACATCCACCACGGCGTTCCCAAAGCCCTTCTCCATCTTGATGCTGCCCCTCGAGCCGGGAGACACTTTATTCCTTTCCTCCAAAGACAAGAGGGAGTGCACGGAGGACGAGAGCAGCTTCATGTCGGCAGAGCCGCGCTCGGGTTTGTGCACGGAGCCGAGCATGCGGATGGGGGCCATGTGTGAGGGGCTCGGGGACAGCATCTGCATGGGCAGCGCGTGGTGCCCGCCAGGGCCCGAGCCAGCGTCGTTCTGCACGGGCAGCACCTGGGCCGTGGGCCTGGCAGAGCTCGAGGGGAAATGGTTCAGCAGCATCACCGGCTTCTCCTTGTCCGAGGCGTCCAGGTGGAGCTCCAGGCCTGCGGGGAGAGGGGCGGTGAGGACAGCCCTGGGCGGGGCAGGGGGCGCGGCCGCGGGGCTCAGCTTACGTCTCTCGTTCTCCTCGGCGCTGTCCGAGCTCTCCTCCCGCGCCTGGATCCCCATGGGGCTGGAGCTGGAGCTGGAGTACTCGGAGGAGCTGCCCTCCCTGGGCAGGGGGTGGGCTGCCTGATCCACGTCCACTCGCAGCTCTGCGGGGACAGGGGACACGGAGGTGACACTGACAGCACTTCAGCAGGACACTGAGGCCATGCTCAGCATTTACAGGGACACATCACAGGTGGAGCAGAGCGGCTGCCCGTTCCCACCAGAGCCATGGGAAAATCGCATTTTATTACCCCCAGTAATCACCAAAATCAGACAGTTTGCTTGCTCCCCATTAAGCCAATGGCTTTTGGGAGATCAAGCTTGGGGAAGCAGCAGCAGAGGAATGAGGTGAGCCTTGTCACCTCATGGGCACAGCAGTGTCCCCTGCTCCCCTCACCTGCAGCGTGGTTGCCCCGGAGACTCTGGATGGGCCCCACGTGGGAAGTGGGGGGAACCCTGGCCACCCCACTGCTGGTCACTGAGGAAGGTGTGGAGGGGTTTAGGCACCGTTTCTCTGACTTCTCCCTACAGGGTGATGGATGGAGAGAAGCATGAAGAGACAGAAACTGGCTAAACACAAATAAATAAATCCATTTCTGAATGAACCCAGAGCAGACAAAGCCCATTGAACAATCCACTGCTGCTGTGCCCATTTCAAATGGAAACACTTGGAAATCACAGCAGTGCTGACCAGAACTGCCAGCAGTTAGGGCTGGACTATTTGCCATCTGATTACAACACTATGCTCTTATTTGTCCAGGGTAAAACATCATCAAACCCTGACTAAACTCTAAAATTCTGTCACATATTATGTCAGCACATCCCAAACCCAAAGAGAAAACAAACACAGCCCCAAGTTCTCCTTTTCCAAACAAACTCTGGAAAAACTAAGATTGCTGATAAACGCTGCCAAGGAGCTCTGAAAAATGGGCAGAGATTTGGATTTCTAATTGCTTTTGAAGGAACAGCAGTAGCTGCAGAATAAACACTTTCCTGTAAGTGGAGATGCAAAAACCAGGACAATCTGTTGCATCAGTGTCCCCAAAGGGCTGTCACAGCTGCCCGGGGTCACTGTGGGACACTGAGGCAGCTCCTGAAGTAGCTGTGCTCCATCCACATGGATGGGAGCCAGAAAATTGTCACTTGCTAGGAAATAAAGCCCTGACTTTGGGAATGCATCCCCTGGGCTTGCAAACCCAACAGCTCCCACCAATGTCAAGTGGATGGGAAGCCCAAAATCTTTGCAAGAAATGTGATATAAGTTTAAAAACACCTAAACACAATGTGTGTATTTTGTAATTTAAAGATTTGGTATTCTTATCACAACCCTGACCAGGCAGCAGTAAACCAGAAAGTGCTAAATATTGTTTAGTAATGGAGATAATAATCATCCATATCTCCATGGGAATCATAGCAGGTTTGTGCTCTGGGAAGTAAAATTAGCATTTTTTGACCATAAAAGAAGTTCAGCCAGCCCTCACTTACTTCTCCAGCTCTAGTTGGGTCTTGAGCTTCTTCTTTGCTCCCATGGTGAGGGACTCAAACTTATTCAGATCTTCCTCAGTAAGACTCAGAAACTTGGAAAGAAAAAATATGTTCAGTTTTATACCCTGAAATATTCTTGTTCCCATTTTTAGTGAAGAGAAATTCCAAAAGCCAACTTTAAAACCATTTTTAAATTCAAAGAAAGTCTCTACTCCAGTTTTCAATTATAGTGTAAAAGGAAAGTGTGGGGGACAGACATGAAAGGAAGAAACCTGCAGATTTAATTTAATTAGGTGTGTGCTTGTATTAACCAGTCACAATAAAGATGAAATAACTCGTGTACATATTCAAATAGAATTAAATTAAAACAGAACTTGGTGCTATCAGTGAATTTAAGGACCTTAGAAAATCACTCCAGTTTTCCCAGTGTGTCATTTACCACGGAAGTGGAGTAAAAATATACACCAATAGTAAATTTAATAATAAAATATAGAGATAGATACAGACATTTATATTATAATGTAATTAAAATGAAAGCCAGTGAAGTATGCATAGTAATATTTGCTTTTTAAAAATACAGTGGAATATATAGAGTTTTACTACTTTATTAAAGAAAAAAGAACCACAGTATATTTCACTTCTTATAATGAAGAAAATTAAATCAGAAGCCTCTGGTAAGAGGCTGAAATTAAATCCATAAAATATTCCAAAGCAGCACAAAGCTGAGCCCAAGCCCTCCCTCCACTGGAGGGCGTTCCAGGCCAAAAGACAGAGGACAAGGAATCTCCCACTGGAGCAGGGAAAATGCTCCAAAACCTCATTGAGATCAAATCCAGCACACACAGGTGTGATCTGGGACTCTTGCAATGCAAAGACACATGAGATGATTTTTCCACAGGAATTTCTGCAGGAAACAAACCTCACTCACTCATGTTCATATTCATACCACGAGTCTCTGAAAATTTAGTTCTTAAAATGAGGATAACCAAATATTTTGGGAGAAACATCAATCAAGAAGCAGAAATCAAGAAAAATCAATATATTTAGGTATCTGCAGCACACAAAGGGAAGTTCAGGGAGCCAAGCAGAGCTCCTGAGGCAGCATCCCAGCTGGATCTCCAAGCACTCCTTGAGGAAGCCTGGGAGAAGCAGCAGCTGTTGGACAGCCCCGGACATAACACAGAGTGAGAACAGCAAGAAGGTTTTCATCAATTCATTACTGCTTTCACAAAGTGAAAACCTCCCCAGCAAGTGCCAGAAACTGGTGTGACCCTCAGTGCAGATTTCCCAGCCTGGAGAAGGTGGGGATAACTCAAAGCTGCCTGCTCCCCTCCATGTCCTGCCCTACCTTCTCCATGGTGAGCTGTTTGAAGACGGGGTAATACTTGTGCAAGCGCAGCTTCCTGAGCCAGTCCAGGATCCCGTTTTGCTCCTGTGTCTGAGGGGTTTGGGGGCTGGAAGACATCAGCATGGCAGGGGAGGAGCTCTCCAGCTGGGAGCGGTAGCCCAGCGCGGAGCCGGCGCCGCCGGAGTGCGCGCAGTGCGCCAGCGACACCGGGGCAGCGCCCGCGTGCTGCACGTGGCTCTGGGAACTCTGGATTCCAGCCACCCCACATATAGGTCTGCAAAACAGGAACAGGCCTGGGGTTAGTTGGATGAGCTGTGACACCCAGAGATCAGCCACAGAAATCGGGAAAAATTCACAGAAATTCTGGGAAAAACCACCCCAGTTAGAGCCAAGGTATGGATTTGTAGCTGCCCTGCTCCACAGCTCAGTAACAGAGCACTTCTGGCAAAGGGTGAAGCTGATCTCCACCTAAACAGAATTTTCCCTCAATAATTTCCTTCACTAATCACAGATCTGAAATATTCTGCTGCCTCTCTGTGATTTACAAAAGCTTGACAGAACAGCCTTTGCATTATTAAAAAGAAGTAAAGATGCCCAAATATAATCCCATGGAAATTTTTAATCTTTCCATATGGAAGCCACAATACTGGCTCCTTGAAGAGGGTCTGGGTTTTGTTGGAGGACATGAAAATTGCCTTTTAAGAGAATGAGTTTAAACAAGATAAATATTTCACCTTCCAGATGTTCCCAGCGTAGTTCCTACTTTATACAGGGAGGGGTTGCCAGGATCTGCAAACAAGGAACAGAGTCACAAATGGCATCAGTTTATGAAATGCAGTACAAAAAAAAATATATTTTTTAAACTTTATTTCAACTCACTTGAGCTCTGAAGTTGCTGTGAGGGAGATGAAGTGCTGAAGAACTTCCTGACGTGGTCGTTTTTCACCACATGGGAAGGGAACGGGGCCAGGTACCTGCAGCAAACAAAGGCCCTGCTCTGTTAGAGCCTCCCAAATCCATCAGATTGCACTCTGGACAACACACTTGGAAATCAGATTGGAAATTGAAAAGCTGAAACACACCATGCAATCCTGAATTCTGGAAATTTATGGATATTCTTATTTTTAATACCAAACCCTGTTACCCCGGGGTTGTTTTCACTCTGGTGAGTGTTTCAGCAAAGACCCCTCATTCAGCAACCCTGAACATTCCTAAGGCAGAAAATGTTCAAATGTAAACTTGAAAATTGCCTTTCAAATGCTGGAACCTGAGGAATATAAAATAGAGATGGATCTGTTATTGAATTTCCTCCTCTTGGAGATAAACAGCAGATGCAGAGTCTGGCAGTTTAGGGCAAAACTTCTGTCACGTTTTCCCTGTGCCTCTTTTAAGGGAAAAAAGCCCTTTAACAGCATTCCAGCTCCTCCAGGGAGCTGTGGGACAAGGGATGGAGGGGCAGGACAAGGAGGGACAGCTTTGAGCTGGAAGAGGATGGATTTAGATAAAATATTGGGGAGAAATCCTTCCCTGGCACAGGTGCCCAAAGCAGCTGTGGCTGCCCCTGGATCCCAAGGCCAGGCTGGACACTGGGGCTTGGAGCAGCCTGGGGCAGTGAAAGGTGTCCCTGCCATGGCAGGGGTGGGATGGGATGAGCTTTGAGCTCCCTTCAACCCAAACCACTCTTGGATTCCACCAAAAAAATCCAATTTCCCAAAGCTTCGCACCTTGCACACCCAGAGGTGTTTCCCAGCTGGAAACCCCAGAGTTCAGGGCTGAATTTCACAGCAGAGCAGCACCTTGGAGCAGCCTCTCCCCAGCTCCAGAGCTGCAGCTGAGCCCTGGCAGGGCAGGTGCTGCTCCATTAACCCAGATTTGCAGAGGCTGCTGTTCCCAAGCAGGCACACACATTCCCTGCAGCCTCCCAAACTCTCCTTGGAGCACAGCAAGCCCTGGGAATGCTGCCTGCCATGGAAAACAATCCAGCCTTGCACCTGCTGGCTGCTGCCTATGGAAAACCAACATCCACCATGGCTTAGGGAAAAAAAAAAGTGGAAAGGAGAAGCTCTAAGAAATAATAAGTAATTAATATTTTAAAGTGTCATTTAATTTTATAATAATAACATATTAGGATCAGAATAATACTAATATTACAATAATCTTGTTTTGTGTAGATAAAGACAGTAGAAGCTGAAAGGAATTTGAGTCACTCCTATTTTCCTAGGAAAATTATATTTAGAAAGAGAAACCTGATGTGATCTGCCACAGATTATGACACTAAAAATATACTTTATATTAAATAATGGCCAGATGATTTGTGATAATTTGAGGAAGTACAAGGTAAGACTTCAAAAAATTTCTTAGCTGTTAAAGGCTTCCAAAAATGTAATCTTTTAATAATAGCTAAATACATACCTAACTTTTAAATATTAAAGTAAAATAAACACCTCAATAAAATGACAAGCTAAAATGAGAAAATAAAAACTCTGTGAAAGGGGAGAAAAAATCCCCACAACCCATTCCTCAGTACAGATGGGTGAATATTCAGGCTTCTATTTTTTCCTGAGTTTTGAGTGGTTGTTTTAAACAATTCTGGTTATTTTTGAGTCCAAAACAAACTTTTGCAAAGCCAGTGATCCTCTATTTGTTCTTCACAAGGAATGAGGAAATATCAATTCTCCAGCTTAAAAAAGAATATTATTACCATCTGTATTTCTCAAGAAAGAATTCCTGAAAAATTGTTATGCACTGAAATTAATGGAACATCCAGGAAAAAAGCTTAGGATCAGGCTCTAATTTCTTTGAAGTAATTTAGAATATGGAGATAATATTTCTATTTCCTGGGTTTTTTTTCTTTTTCTCAGTGAAAGAAGCCCAGTGTCAAGACAAAAACCCCACAAGATCCCAGCATACCTCAGGTCTGATTCCAGGTCCATGTGGTTCCGTTCCAGGTAAAAGGAATCTGGACCAGCTAAGCAGGGAATGAATTTCTCCAAGTTTTCTTCTGGATACAGCTGAGACAGCTAAAGGGGGAGGATATGACAAATTAAACTTGAAAAGTTTTGTTATTTCTATCAGGTTCAGGCCATTGCCTGTTATAAATCAAATATTTTATGAAATTCAATCTGAATTATCTTGGCACATTTTGAGAAGTATCATTGAACAAAATTAGAGAGAGGGACAAAACATTTTTTTCCTTTTCAAGGTGTTTTTCTTATTGTCTTTACCTTTGAAATGAATTCAGTCACTTCAGCAGAAGATTTGGTTACCAACGTCACCGAAGAATCAGACCACAGGACCTTGGGGAGGAGCAAGAAGCATTTGCTTTAGTAATTAATTTAATTTGGTTCCTCAAAATCCACTAATTGGTATCAACTCTCCCTCACAGATGTTGTGATGGGTGACAGCAAGAAGGAAACACATTTTTTATGTGCACAAGGACAAAATTGCTGCCCAATTCTTGCTGTTTTTTGCATTTATCAACTGCTCTGGGTGCTTGGAAAAGCCCCTCAGAGTTTACACAGCCCTTACACCCTGCAGACATCCAGAGTTAAGCAAGCAACCACGGAGTAATGGAATTTTTTCCCCTCATTATTGTTAAAGAAAACAGCTGGTTTGTAGGATCTGCTTTCCAACAGGAACAGCTCCCCCCACACAAAGCTGCCTATTGCTAATTAATCAACTCCATATGCCAGAAAAATTGAGAATGGCAGCAAAAATCCAGGCAAAACCCTCCTGCAGCTCCTGCTCCAGACTCCATCTTGTCCATGCTCTAAAAAAAGGGAATATCCACTATTTCTGCCCACACAAGCCATGACACCCTTGGATATTGAAGCATTTATTCCTTGGGAGATGAGGTTTAATCAAGCCAAAAATCA
Source organism: Melospiza georgiana (assembly GCF_028018845.1). Classification (NCBI taxonomy): domain Eukaryota; kingdom Metazoa; phylum Chordata; class Aves; order Passeriformes; family Passerellidae; genus Melospiza; species Melospiza georgiana. The sequence continues at coordinate 19,500,040 of NC_080443.1, forward strand.
GGATTTTTGGAAAATCAGCATGAGACAGGCCAGGGGTGAATCCCTATGGATCCAAAATATCCATTGGAGCATCTGGAGGCAGCTGGATCCAGGGGGAAGGAGCTGGGTGGGAGTTTGGGGATCACAGAGCAGCCTCTCACATGACATTCGTTTCAATGACAACTCCAAACATACACAAAGTTTTTCCAGCCATCCAAAGGCTGCCAAAATGAGTGGGGAGAGGAGAGGATTTCAAAATATATTACATAAGGGAGGAATTTCCTCTCAGCAGAGCTGTTACACAAAAAAAAAGGGGGGAAAAAGAAGACAGAAACTTGAGCAGTTTTACCAAATTTGTGGGTTGGTTTTTTTTAAGTTTGTGGTAAATATTTTTGTTTTTAATTCACAAGGAATTTCAGAAAGTACAGGAAATATTCTCTTTTTTTCTAGTTCTGTAATAACTCAACAACTGTCATGACTTCTGCTTAAACTTGAATTTTCAATACTTATAAAACAATAATGTGAACTGTAAATGGGGGGAACAATAGCACTGCAAACACTAAACTGCTCCATCCATTGACCTGCTATTCCCAAGCTCCTGAACAAAACAAAACCATTCCATAATTGGGTTTTTAACCCAGCAAACAGCAATTTATCAACTCAGCTGAAGTCTCTGCTCTTCCCTCAGTTCAAGCTGTTGAGGCAAACACTGGGTACAGTAATTTCTGTTATTTATAGAAAAATTTGTAATAGGAAAAGAAGTTTCACGAGATCTTAATTGGAGTGGAGACAACTGCAAGCTTCATACAGAGCTTGAAAAGCCCTTGGAAAAATCCTGTGATTGATGACATTTGGAACAATTGGGGGATTCAGCAAATTTGGGACATTCTCCATGAATCCAGCCCTGCAGAGGTTAATGCTGCCAAAATCCCAACAGATGCTGAGGAGTTTTAAGGAATAACTTGGTGAAAGTCGTGGATAATTGGGTTCCTTCTGGTTTCTCCTTTTCTCATCCCTCACTTTGTCTCATCAAACAAACCAAAGCTGTTTTCTGGGCTGTGCATCCCAAATTTTGGAATACTTTACTCCAGTTTGTCAGCTGCTCAGCAGCACCAATGCCCCAGGTTCCAGGGGATGAACAATGAACTCATCCCTGCAGTGGGATGGGAGCAAACCCAGGCTGCAGCAGGGGGAAACTGAGGCACACTCATTCCACTGCCCCCACTGCCACTCTGTGCCACAGCACTGCTCTCATTGCCACTGTCAGTGCCACTCTGTGTCACAGCACTGCTCCCAGTGCCACTGTCACTCTGTGCCACAGCACTGCTCCCACTGTCACTGTCAGTGCCACTCTGTGTGCCACAGCACTGCTCCCACTGCCACTGTCAGTGCCACAGCACTGCTCCCACTGCCACTGTCAGTGCCACTCTCTGTGCCACAGCACTGCTCCCACTGTCACTGTCACTCTGTGCCACAGCACTTCTCCCACTGCCACTGTCAGTGCCACTCTCTGTGCCACAGCACTGCTCCCAGTGCCACCCAGGCCAAGCTGCCTCCAGCTCACACAGCACTTTCAGACCATGGTGAAATCCCCTTCCAGTCAGCTCCCCCAGCTCTTGCTCCACTGAGGTTTCCTTAAGTGTAGGAATGAGCCCCCTGTTGATGGAGTGATTCAATTACTCTTTGTCTGCTTAAAAAGGCAGAAAGCCCAGAAGTTTCTCTCCCAAAGACACCTCACAGCACCTTTGGGACTTCACCTCAAACCTGGGGCTGCCAACTGGACAGAGGCCAAAACGTCCCACCTAGGTAATTCACTAGAAAAGGAAGAGAACAAAGGAAATATTTGCTTTTGTGGCATGTTCTAGCAGGAGCAAGAACCTCTTGCCCCTAGCTTGGTTTTTCTCTGTAAGAGTTTGTTATTTTGCCTTTTATTAAACCTTTTTCTGTTTCCAGCACTGCCTCAGAAGCCATCCTGCTGACTTTATGCTGTTTGGGGTAGCTGGGCTATCTCAGGTGTGATGGGTTCCTATGAGAGCTCCAAGAGAAACCCAGCACTCATTGCCCTGAAGAGTTCCCAAAGCTTTTCTGTACTCCCCAACCTTCTGGAGCCACATCCCACCAGAGACTCCCTCCCTGCCCCTTTCCAGCAGCTGTGCCCTCAGAGCCCACACTGTTCTCTGTCCAGATTACGACTGAAATTCCCTCTGGTTTCTGCATTCCAGCAGAAGAATGGACATTGGATGTAGATATGGATAATATCCTGTAAGGGTGGCATCATATTTCCCCCTAAACAAACACTGCCAAAATTTCCTCCATTAAAATGTTTTTTGGGGATTTTTTTGCCAATCCCCACCTACCAACCTCTGCATCATCTACAGCCATTTATGACTTTCAAATCATTGATTAAAAGCTATCAGTCCCAAAGGTGCTCTGCTTTCACAAAGGATTTTTGGGATCTAACAATAAAGTTTGAAAATTTCCTCAACTCCTCCTTAGGTTTTATCCTCCCTTCTTTCACAGGAAAGGAAACCCAAACTTACCTCAAAGGAATACTCAACATTTCTTTCATTCTTCTTGTGTGCCAGCCCCTTCAATTCCACTTTTTCAACACTCACTATGGAAAAACAAAGAGAGAAGAAGAATGAGGAGGATATTCCTAAATACAGACAGAAGTGATGACTTTTGGGAAGTGCCAGGCCCTGTTTTGAGAGCATCCCATGACCTGTGGAGGTGCTCCAGGTGCCCAGTTCCAACTTCCTCCCTCAGGAATGTTGGTACCACCACTTCATGCTGTTTTCCAGACTTGGGAAAGTTTCATTCCAAGCTGTTTCAACCCAAATAATCCACTCCAAGCAAAGCTCTTATCACCCCACTCATCTCTGTAATAACACACATGGAATTATCTGAATAGCATCAAGGAACAAACACCATCCCTGCCAGGGGAACTGGCATGAGGAAGAACTCTCCATGTTTTCAGGGCCTGGTTTTACAAGTTCAGTGTGGTTTCATGGCTCTGTTCACATCCTGACTCCTCCCTTCCTGCAGCTTCACAGAAAACATCACTTGGAATAAAGTGCAAGTAAAAGCAGGATCTGAGTTTGGAAAGGATGGAATGCCAGCACAGGTCACCTTACACATCAGATATTTGGTGTGCTGAGTTCTGGGAGACTGCCACTTCCCAAGACACCCAGATAAGAATTCACCACGAAAAAACTTTATTTCATCAACTTTCTATTCTCTTATAAATTCCTCCTGCCTTTTGACTGCACTCATGGGGATACATAAATGAATTTTTTCGTACAAAAAGCCAATTTACATTGGCTTAAAGCTTCAAAAGCAGAATTATCCCAACCAAAAGTCAGTAAAATTTCACCTGTGAGTGCCAGTGCCCAAAGGGACAGGTGCTATGCCTGCTGTGTGTTCACTGAGCAGTCCTCACAAGCAGAGCCCACAATTCTGTTACTATTTCCACAGAATCCCCATTTACAAGCTGTTACCCTGTTTTCAGCACTATTTATTATTAACTTTCTGTTATCAGGAAGACTCAACCCAATGCTTATCACATGGAACTCCCTCCTGAGTGCCCAAGAAAACAGTGCAGTGAAATTACAGCAGCACCATTACAACACCTGCCTTGTGTCACCTCCCTTGTCCCTGTCCCCAGGGAGGCTCCACCCAAGCTCGAGTTCCCTCTGTTTCCCAACAGCTGTGGCCTGAAGGTTTCATTGAGACCTTTTAAATTCTTTTATTGTGTCCTCAGAGAATCCCAGAATGGTTTGGGTGGGAAAGGACCTTTAAGCCCATCCAGGTCCAACCCCAACACCTTTCACCATCCCAGGGTGCTCCAAACCCCATCCAGCCTGGCCTTGGGCACTGCCAGGGATCCAGGGGCAGCCTCAGCTGCTCTGGGCACCCTGTGCCAGGGCCTGCCCACCCTGCAGGGAACAATTCCTGCCCAAAATCCCATTAAATCCACCCTGTGGCACTGAGAGCCATTCCCTGTATCCTGTCCCTCCATCCTTGTCCCCAGCCCCTCTCCAGCTCTCCTGGAGCCCCTTCAGGGGCTCTGAGCTCTTTCTGAGCTTCTCCTCTCCAGGTGAGCACCCCCAGGTGTCCCAGTCCTGGAGCAGCTCCCTGGGCTCCTCTGGACTCATTCCAGCATTCCTGACTGGCAATCCCAGAGCTGGGCACAGCTCTGCAGGTCCTGCTCATTTACAAATGTTAGTGCTGTCACCTGGGTCTTGGCTGCTTAAAAATCTCTTATTTAAATTTTATTTACAGTGAAAATTCTGAAAGCCCCCCAAATTCAGCTCTACAGATGTTTGTGGCTGTTTTTACATGGAGAAAATGAAGATTCCTGTTCTGATCCTCCTCCATGTAATTCCCCATTACAATGACATCAATCCCTGGGCTTAGGAATAATGTCAATTCATTACTTACTGCTTTCTCCTGCACATTCTGCTTTTTGGAGAGGTTTGTTCCTTTCAAAAGATTTCACTGGGCTCCTCTCACGCTTCTGAAATGATTTTGTGCCCCATGCTGAGCACCACAGGGATAAATCTGCTCACCAGACATTGCTGAGCCATCCACACAATATTCAGTGGTATGAAGGTTTGAACATGAAGATTTGAAAAGGTTAATTAAAAAAAAATCTACCTCAGTACACTTATTTGAGAGAACTCAGGGCCCCCTGAGTTGTGATCACAGCTAAAATAAACTGAATATTGATTGGAATTGTGAGTACTACAGGATTATAATGAGAAAGAATGTGTAAAATGGGTATTGAGAGGGGGAATGTGGTGAAGCAGCTGAAGGATGAGCAAATAACTTGCAGAAATCCTGGTGTCAACTGCTGCAACATCTGGTTTTGAAAAACACAGCCTGTGTTATGCAACATTTGTTGTTTATAGCAAACCCAGCATCACTTTGCTGCAACTGTTCTTATCATTTGGCATTTCTAAAGGATTCAAAGCCCATCTCTTCCAGACATTCATTTTTCATCTCCAGCAATTGCAGCAGAATTGGATTACTCAGAGACATAAACCCAAGCTATTCCTGTTTTACTCTGTGGGTTAATGACAAACCTTAAATCACCCCTGGATTTGGTGGTGCTGACAGTGCCACAACCTTTTCCTGCTCAAAGTCTGGGCTGAACCTCCCAGTGAATAAAACCCACTGCAATGAATTTATCCTGAAAAAGGACTGCAATTAGGAAAATGGACCTTTAGGTAGAGATTTCTGCACTGATCCTGTAAGATGAGCTCTGTTCTAGAGCAGGAAATGCAGCTCCTGTCCTGGACAGGCTTTAGGGACAACCAACTGGATAATTCCTCATATCACACTAAGAGCTCCAGGAATTTTCTCTCAGCTACCTAAAATATCCTGAAAAACATCATCTGCCTGAAGAAATCTTGTTTAATTTATCAAGCTGTATGTTTGTGTTCTGTGGCCTCTCACCTACTCTGTGTGTTGTTTAACTTCTGGTTGGTTTTATTGAAATAACCTTCCTAAACCTGCCCTGAAGCTTTACTTTATTCAATCAGTGCTACAGAACTCCAGAAGAAAAGGTGCCATCCACCAAGTACAAAGGGAAGAAAAAAAAAAAAAAAGAAAGAGATTTTTATTTACTGCTTTTACTCTCAAAAGCTCAAAGAGCTGACTCTACTCAGTACCTCAATAAATGAGTCCAGAGCAGAAAAACCTCTGTGCAGAATTAAGGACACACGATACTGATGGCTTTTCAGGATGCTGAATCCAGGAAAACTCCAACTTCCCAACCCAGGGCACACAAAAAGTTAAAATTCCTAATTCAGGAGATTCCCAAAGTTCAAGTTCCCAATTCAGGAGATTCCCAGAGTATATTTGCCCTGGCAAAGGGGCACACGAGGCTTTCTGCTGTGGAGATTTATCCAGAAATATCTGGGAAATTGCAGCAGGTGAGTGGAACAGCTGGATGGGACCCCCAGGAGAGGGGGACAGGAAAACAAAGGGGGTTGGAGAAGCTCAGGGTGCAGAAGCTCCATCAGGGCTGAGGCAGCACCTGCCAGGACCTTCCAGCATCATCCCTTAAGGGCTTTTTAAAATTATTATTATTATTTGCTGCTTTCTGTGAACACAAGAGAAGCATTTTCCATGTAGTTTTGGAGTCCATTTCAGGGTACCCACATGGAAAGCTGAGTGTGGAACCCTCCAGCCCTGAGGCACAGCCAGGACAGCAGCGATGTCACCTCGATGTCACCTCGTGTGCTGCTCCAGCCCTGCCTCCCACCCTGCCCCAGAGCCAGGGAAAGCAGCCAGGAGCCTGCAGACACTGTATTCAGCTCTGCTTCCCTACTTTTCCTATTCCCTGTGGCTCTTTCCCTGTTTTTTCCCTGTTTTTTCCTATTTTCATATTTCCTATATTCTGTTTTCCAGCTGGGGATTTTCACCCCTTTGGCTGATACTGGAGCATTTCTCATCTGCTCACTCAGTGCTCCTGGGAAGGGACACACAATTCCCTCCCTCTGCTCACACCAGGTGTTAAATCCTCTGGATTTCTGGTTTCCCTCTCCAAAAAAAGCAGGAGCTTGGATCTCCTCCCCTTCCCAAAATGTCAGCAGCAACACAAAGCAAAAGGGCAATTCCAACCCTTCAGGATTTGCCATTCCTGGCTGGAAAAGGTCAGGGTAAAACCTGCTCTGGATGTGGGCAAGGGCAGAAGAGACATTTTGAGAAGCCACATCAATCAGATATTGATCTTTTAATAATTCCCTCTTTACAGCTGCTGGATCCATCCTAATAAAAGGATTAGATAGATCAGTGCCTCAGTCCTAACTGAGAATTTTGTGCTCCTCCTGAAAATGTAAAGTAAAAAAGTAAGGTAATTAAAGATAAATCAGGAGTGTTGATTGCGGCCCAGCCCTTTTCCAGAAAATCCAATATTTCCCCACTCCATACCTAGAGGATTTCCTTTGATGAAATCCCAGGATGCAGGGTCAGTTTGGGTGGGATGTACCATGGAAATGCCACTCCCCAGGTGGCAAAATCTGAATCTCCTGAAATTTTGGTTTGTGGTACTTGACCAAAAACAGCAGAAAGGCTGCAAGTTATTTGTAAATAATAAAAAAAACTAGGTAAAAAAAAACACAACAACAACAACAAAACAAAAATAAAACCCCAAAACAAACAAAAAACAAACAGAAACCACCAAAAACTAACAAACAAAAATCCTAGGTAAAATCCTTCCTATAGGAGGCCATAATCATAAATGAGACCTCTGCACTGAAAGATTTATTAGATTTTCTTTCATGGAAAGAGGCATCAAACCATGACAAGCAACTGAGTTTGTGTTGAAAAAGTGGAACAAAAGGGACCTCATAAAATCCTTCCCACATCCCTGTTTCCACAGAAGTGGGCAGAAATGCAGCAGCACCACTTTCACAAGGCATCATCATCTCCTCTTTGTGCTGAAGCAATGCTTCCAAAGCAGCATTTCCCAATTCCTGCTGCCCAGCAGATGCCAAAATCTGGGAACAAAATCCCACAGAGGCTCCCCACAAACCCACCAGGATTTATATTCCCACACACACAGGCAGGAGGGAAGGAAGGAAAACACAGAAAAGAATTTATTTGCTCCATGCAAAGCACATTCATGGCAACAAAAGAGCAGAAATTAAAGGGGTTTGTGGGCTTTTTGTTTGGGTTTTTTGACTGCTTATAAGTATCAGCTTAAGAGATGGGTTTTGGGCTGTTTTGCAGAAAACTTCCTGCTTTCACTTTTTAAATCTTTCTAATGCTTTTTATCCAGGCTATGATAAAAACCCAGGATCCCCTCTTGTTCCCAGCACAGACACTGATCCTCCTCTGCACAAACACACAAGGACTGAGTTTTCTCATCACCAAATTTGATTTCCCTTTCTCCTACTCCTCAAAACTTCAATTATTCTTTTACTAGAATAATGGAGGCCTGAGGAAAACCTGCAGAATCAAATATTAGGGTTTGAATCTGTAGGATGAGAACTGAGATTTAAATGTGATCAGCATCTTTAGGGTGCCAAGAACTTGGTGTGGGTGCTATCCCCAAGATCCCTGAGGCTGGAAAAGAGCTCCAAGGCCATCAAACCCAAGCTGTGACAGATCCCACCTTGTCACCAGCCCAGAGTGCCACATGCAGGGATGGGGACTGTCCCAGGAGCTCAGATCATTGTGTTTATTTACTGAAACTCCTTTAACAAACCACAGAATGACAATATTATCTTCTAACAGATATTCTAACAGATCTTCTAATATTATCTTCTAATTATCTGATCTGTCACTAAAGGCTGGCACTGCTGAGCGTCCCTGAGGTGATTTCAGAGGAAGATTTCCCTGGAAGAGCCTCCCAAAGCTTCACTTCCAACTTCCAGCCCTGCACCCAGCAGGCTCTGAACGCTCAATATCTGGAGAGGATGGCACTGAAACCATTCAAGCTGAACTCTGCTCCAGCAAAAACACCCCTTGGTGTGTCCATGACACACTGACAGCTGCACAAACTCCCCAGAGATCTCTGATCTGCACCAGCTGAGGGGCCAGAGTCCAGAGCAGGAGCACAGGAGGTGCTCAGGTACAGGAACTGCCCCAAACCACCAAACACACCCTGGCATGGAACTGCAGCAAACAATTAAAGCATCATTCACTTCATTGACAAGCCATGAGCTCGTCTGTGGAGACAGCAGAGGGGGAAATGCTCCCACTCAACAGCATGGAGAAGTATTTCAAATATTGAGGGAAAACAGGCAAAGAAACAAATGTTTCTTCTTGAAAATCATCTCATTTTGCTACTTCTAGAAAAGTCAAAAGTAGGAAGCAATTCTATCTGCTGCTCATTGCATTGAGTTGTCACGTGAAAATGACCTTTTGTTATTATATTAGTGACATCTCAGACTTCTCCAGAAGGATCATTTATAAAGATATTAACCTATAAAGATATTAACTTTAACATCCTGCATGGGTTATGGATGGAGAAAACACTATGTGAAGAGGGCTAATTTGTACAATGAAGTGATCTCAAATACTTTCTGTAAGTAAATAATACTTAAATTGAGTGTTAAATACTTAAATGTTAAATACTTAATGTCAAATACTTAAATTGAATGTTTAGATTGAAAACAAAAAATAAAATTTTAAATTATTGAAGTTCTACAGTAAAGGGAAGATACAATTCGAGTTGGACTCATTTGGATCCTGCTCAGCCTCAAAACAACATCCACCATCCAATTTTGTGCTGCTATCCCTTAAAACTAAAAGGGAAGGAGCAGACAACAGTTTTTCCATGGAAAAGGAAAGTGCAGCTGGGAAAAACCTTGTAAGCAAACAGAACAGTTTCACTACTTAGCAAGAAAATCTTCTGGCTGGCTCCTCCTCAACAGGAAAACCCTGGAAATTAAAGTTTCATGGACATAATGAAAAATTTCTGTCAGCAAGGAAAGCTCTCAGATCTGGCATTTTCCTGTGTAAGATAAATTTCTTCTCTGAAAAATAAGGGTTCTTCCAATGTACAGAGTATTTAAGATCCAAACCAACACCCCCCTCCACCAGGAGGTTCAGGTGACAAATCAATGCTGCTTTAATTGAAGAGCAAGGCTATGAAATGCAATATTCCACAGGAAATAATAATTTCAAAACTTTTTTGAAACCCCAGGCCATGAGCTGAGTGTTGGCAGCCCAGAGCAGCAATAACAGGCTGGGATTGTATCACTCACCCCAACCAAACCAGGAGTTCTCATGTCCCTGCTATTTCCTCACTTTGGCTGATTTAAGCTGCCAACTAAGTGACCTTCTTATGTTTCTCCAAAACAGATATTTAAAATAAAAAAAAAAAAAAGCCTATATAGCTCAGCTTTTAACTGAATTCATGCATTTTTGGAGTAATCCTGAATGATCCTGTCAGCACTTCAGCCAACCACAAAAGTCAATCAACCTAAAGATGGTTTGTGCAACTTCCCTGGATTCAAAAGCTTCCCAAAACCCCAAAGTGCCTCTGCTGGAGGCTGGAGAAAGCTCCCATCTGGACAGGAAAATGTAAAACCCTGAAGAACCACTCAGCTGCTCTGAAAAGAATTGAGAATGGCTTCAAGCACTGTTCTGAAGGGTTTTCTGCCCAAATCCTTGAGGCCACTTTGCATCCCTGCTCCTCCTGCCATGGCCACTCAGCACACAAATGCCTGATGAGTTGTCTTTTTTTTTTTTTAATTTTCTGAGGCTAGAAAAAGCTTTTGCAGAATAAAGTACCCAGCAAAGGCTGCTGGATTGGCCTGAATTTGAACACAAACACAAACCACTGGGCAGGTGCTGGGCCTGGGAACATCCCCAGGATCTGCTGTGAAATGTGGAATGGTGCTCTGGGTGCAAAAATTGTGTACAGAGCCAGAAAAGGCTGCAGCAGTTTAGATCAGGGACAACCCAGCAATAAATTCCTGAATTCCAACAGCTTTAACCAAGGATGGATGCAGCTCTTTGGGATATCAGGCCAAAAGGAGGGGAAAAGGAATCCTGAAGGATGGGATTTGATACCACGGCATTTTCAAGCATGATTTTAGGTAAATATGTGCAACACTGAAGGTTTAAGGATATTCTACAACAAATTCAGAGAGATCAGCCACAGTGAGGATCAACACGTGCTCAGGTTCTGTGCCTTGTGGGCTCAGGAATTCCATTTGCACACTGCATTTACTGCAACTGCAGCTGATCAGCTTCTTGCACACAAGTGAGATGTGTAAGTTTTGGATGTAGCTCTGGATTTCATTTGCTCACTGACTCATTTTCTTCTCCCAGTTAGCTCAGAAACATGGAAAAGAATTCCTGCAGAAGTGAGCAAAGCCCCAGAGCCTGGCCATGCTGCTGCTTCCAGAGCTGTTGAGGCAATGACCAACAATTTCACCTTCATTAACAACTCCTGTGCCACTGAAGGCACTTCCAGGACTCCAAAGACATGGAAATGGGAGAATCCTTCTAGGAATGCACATCCTGTGTGCTGCCTCCTCTCCCTCCCCCATCCACCACAGCAGTGCCTGTGCTGCCTCCTCTCCCATCCATCCTATCACAGCAATCCTAACATTTCCTAAAAAATCATGATTTTAGGTAAATATGTGCAACACTGAAGGTTTAAGGATATTCTACAACAAAGTCAGAGAGATCAGCCACAGTGGGGATCAACACATGCTCAGGTTCTGCCTTGTGGGCTCCAGGAATTCCATTTGCACACTGCATTTACTGCAACTGCAGCTGATCAGCTTCTTGCACACAAGTGAGATGTGTAAGTTTTGGATGTAGCTCTGGATTTCATTTGCTCACTGACTCATTTTCTTCTCCCAGTTAGCTCAGAAACATGGAAAAGAATTCCTGCAGAAGTGAGCAAAGCCCCAGAGCCTGGGCTGAAGGGCAGCTCCAGTAACCATTAACATCAGCCTTGCACAGAAAATTTAAATAAGCAGGCTGCCTGTGTTGAATTTATCTAACAAAAACATCTCTGAAATCAAGATAAATGTTCAACTTTGGATATAAATAATTTTACTTTCTGGGTAAGCTAGCTGCAGTTGTATATTTAGTCTGGTTTTATCTGATGGAGTGCTTATTTTATTTACTATTCTTAGAGCACTTTTAAACAAAATGTTGGCTTTGTTTCTCATTCTTAAGAGGAGCTTTGCTCATCATAGAGAAATCTCCTGCTTTTCCCCAGAAAGGATTTTCTCTGGCACATAAAATTCCCTGAGCCCCCTCAAACCCAAGGCGAGCCTCATGATTAATTCTGATCTGAAAGTTGTATTCACCTACAAAATCACACATGCAAAGTCACTTTCCATGGAAAAACTGACAGAAAACTTTCATTTTTTTTGCTAAAGTGCAGCAAAGCCCAGAAATCCAGACTCCCCTAAATCCCAAATATCCCAACCCAGCTGAGCTGAGGGCTTTGAAGTTTGAGTTCTGCACGGAGCAGCTGCTTCTCCTGAGCTCAGAGAGAGGATTCCAGCCTCAGAAAGGAAACCAGGCAAGAAGTGACACATTGAGCAGGTCCCCACAGCTGGGGACATGAGCTGGGGCTTGCTTTGAAGTGTGGAGCAGTGTCCTAAATACCAATGGGCAAATGGAGTCTCACAGCAACACCCAGGGAAATACAAAGCACCTTGAACTAACCACAAACCACCTTGGCTGGAGGTGAGGAAAATGGGCACTGAGCTAAAGCTGTTACTACCCATTAGCTTCCCTCCCTAAAATCACCCAAGATTTTACTCACTTCATGATTAAATAAAGATTTTAGACCACTCAGCTAATCACAATCTCTGTTGCTCTATTAAAACACCCCACACGAACCCAACCCCAGCTGCACCTGAGGAGGATTTGCCCGGCAGGATTTCAGCTTGGAGTGCCCCATATATAAATATACATTTCTCCAGCACAGGGCTGTTTGTTTTGCAGCCTGAGGGTGCAGTTTGTAACCATATATCGGCATGGCTGGAGCCCAGGGAGGGGAGGGGAGGAGGCTGCAGCTGCTCAGCCAACGTGCCCTGGCTCGAAGGGCATCTGGTGCTAAAACACCACAGCCCCGGGATCAGATGGCTCCAAGGATTCCTGTCCCTACCCAGAGGAGTTAAGGGATTCCAAGTGCACAGAAATGCAGCATTTCAGCCTCCAAGGCACATGAAGGAAGCAGCTTGCCTGCTTTGGAAGGGCTGCTCCAGGCCAGCAGGGTTTAATGCTCCTGGAAATAAGCACGTGCTGTTTGCTGCATTTTTTGAGACCAGGCTCAGCATTAGAAACTCATGACTAAGGCTGCAATAACAGGCAGGAGCAGCAAGGACAAAGTCATTTTATAGCAGCTTCAATTTTTATTTTCTAAGGAATTATAGCCTTGTTAACAACAACAAAAATTCTCTTAGCACGCTGTGTAAAAACACCAGACTGAGGGACTCATGTGGAATAGAAAATCCTTGAGTACAGACAGTCTTGCCAAGAGCCACAAATGCATTCAGTGCTCAGCTCAGTGAGGAACAAATATCCCTGCACAGCCACTTCTGTGAGCTTCCCCTTTTGTGGCAATTTTCGTGTCTCTGTTCTCAGGCTTTAACATTCTTGTTCCCTTTTCTCCTTCTGTACAACTCATTGTTCCTTCTTGCTGGATCCCAGACAAGACTCGACCAGTGATTCAAAGAGGCAGAAGAAGCTCTAATTCAGCAGTTCAACTGATTTGGAGACACCACACCACTACTGGGTAACTGTAACACATCTAGGAAGCAGGAAGGGAAAAGCCACAGTACATTTTATTGCCAGGGCAATAAGAATGCCCAGAAACTGAGCTAAAAGAATGCAAAAATCACCAGACTCCATCCACTAAAAATCTCCAAGTCCTGAAGGTCTGAATCTCCAGATTCACTAGCAGACCTTTAGCAGGGCCTACAGAATGAAACAAACCCCACTTGTAGGAAAAATTCATGTTTAAAGCTCCTGGTCCTCACCTTCTTTAGCAAAAGTTGGATATCCAGCCAATCCCTGAACTCCTTAATAACAGGAATACAAACTAGGAGCTCTCCAGGCCACTGAGACCTATTTCATACCTGCTGGTATTGCAGACAAATTCACTTATTACACTTTTCCTCAGGCCTCTTCACAAGAACTGATTGTAAACAACTCTGCTGGAATGATACACCTGGAATAATTCACCCCCAGGAGTGGAAAACACAATAGGGAGAGAAACTCCAAAGGGCCTGTGGTGTTTTCTGCCATTTCCTTTCACTGGGGATATTAATGATGTAATTTTAGCAGGGCTGCCCCTCTGAGTGATGGCTAAAAATAGCACCCACACCCTGCACTGATGAAATGCATCCACTCCAGGCAGGGAAGTCATGCAGCACAGCAAGCCCTCTCCTTCTTTTTATCCAGGGAGAAATAAAAGAACAAGGCAGAAAGCAAATGAAACATTAACCTTTTAGCTTAGCATTTCTGTGCACCCAAGAAAGAAAATTTACTTTAATCAAAAGCATTGTCTTGCATAATTACAGCCTGTGACTCTCCAGCTTAAAAGAACAAAAGAAAATTAAATTAGAAATGAAAATTCCAAGCACCTAAACAATGCCAAAGTTGACTGTCTGTCTCCTCTGCTTGTGTGGCACAAAGGAGCAGATGAGATCCACAATTCCATGGAAGGCTCCAGGGAGTACAAGGGACCACAATCAGAGGGTTTGGGGCAGCAGTGCCCCTCAAACTTTGAGTTCCCACTGTCTGCAACCCACAAATGAGATTTCATTCTCATTTCAGTCCCTCAAACCAATCCAAGAACAGCTCCAGCTGCTTCCCTTCCCCAGCAATGTCTGCATGCAGGTCCCAGGATCAGGCTCTGCTCTGGCACTTTCCAACAGACACCATTCATCACAACTCCATTAAGCTGTCATTAAACATGAGAACACAACTTCCTTTAAACAACCCCAAAATAACTGAATCATGGACACAATTCCACTGCTTGGACTCTTCTCACATTTGTTCTTTCATATCAGGGAATGGTTTGGTGGGAAAGGACCTTAGAGCTCATCCAGTGCCAGCCATGCCATGGGCAGGGACATCATCTACTGTCCCAGGTGGCTCCAAGTCCATTCCAGCCTGGCCTTGGGCACTGCCAGGGATCCAGGGGCACCTGTGCCAGGCCTGCCCACCCTCAGAACCAATAATTCCTCCCTAATATCCACCCCAAACCAACTCTCCTTCAGTTTGAAGCCATTCCCCCTGTCCTGTCACTCCAGTTCCTGATGAAGAGTCCCTGCCCAGCTCCATGGCAGGCTGAACCAAATTTCATTTATTTATTATTTCCAGTTCTCAAGAGTTCAATTGAGCTCAATTATTATTGAGCCCCATTTTCATTTATTTATTATTTCCAATTCCCAAGAGTTCAATTGAGCTCAATAATTATTGAGCCCCAATTTCATTCATTTATTTCCAATTCCCAAGAGTTCAATTGAGCTCAATTATTATTGAGCCCCATTTTCATTTATTTATTATTTCCAATTCCCAAGAGTTCAATTGAGCTCAATTATTATTGAGCCCCAATTTCATTCATTTATTATTTCCAATTCCCAACATCACCCATTTCTCCTACAATATTTGGTATCTTTTCCCTGCTGCAGTCTGATTCTTTCCAAACTCACAGCCTCCCATGTCTGCAGAGAAAAGCCCCCAGTGAGAATTCTAATGCTGACATCAAAGGCAAGCAAGAAACCTCAGATTTATTTTAAATACCCAGAAATTTGCAGCTCTGGACCCAAAACTATGAGAGAGATGATACCATTTTTAACTTGTATATTCAGATACCTCTAAAAACTCCAGCTACCTATTGAGAAAATTGTTGTGCTTTAAGCCTATTACCCTCAGATATGGAGGCAAGAATTCATCTAAATGGAAAGGTAGATGGAAATGAAAAATGTGCTTTGGAAAATGGGGGGATTTAGGAATAAACTGTTAAGGGAAGGAACATTTACCAGCTAACAAGTAACCAGCTGTAAAAGCTTCCTGAGCATGACATGCAGCAGAAAATTGCCATTTAGTCATTAGTACAGTGGTGTCAGGATGTAAAATGGGCAGGGATGTGCTGCATTTCTAGGAATACATGTGAATCACTCCTGCTTTCTTCTCTGAAGTGCCAATTTTTATCCAATTTTGTTTAAGGGCTATGTGGGCCTAGATAGGATAAGCAAGGCATTTATCTTAAATTCTTTCCTAAATTTTTGCACGGCCCTGTTTAAGATGGCAGCAGAATGGGCTATTTCAGAAATGCCCAGATGTTCAGGGTGCTGCATTCTGAAGGCAGCAGGAACAGCTGAGCATTTCTGAGCATTTCTGAGCATTTCCCACACCCCTCTCTCCATCTGCAGACACAGCAATGTCCAGCCCCACTGAGCCACTGCCAGGAGGCAAAAAGCAGCAGTTAAAATGTCCCTTCTTGGGGTTTTTGGTTCTTTTCTCAGTCTAGAATTACATATTTGTTATCCCTCCCTATTTGTTAATTTCTTAACTTTTAATTTTCATCTCCTGCTTTTAATTAAGGATTTTCAGGAATAATGCAGGTTGAAGCATTAGTTCCACCACAGGAAAAGCTCTCCCAACACCTTTTTTCTGCCTCAGAAGATGGGCTGTATGAAACCATTACCATTAAGATGTGAGAAAAACTGTTTTTCACCATTTAATGTGATTTTAATGAAAAGCTGGAGTTGCTTTGTTGTTTCCATTATGGGAAGGAGGTCATGCTGCTGCTTCCAGAGCTGTTGAGGTAATGACCAATAATTTCACCTTCATTAACAACTCCTGTGCCACTGAAGGCACTTCCAGGACTCCAAAGACATGGAAATGGGAGAATCCTTCTAGGAATGCACATCCTGTGTGTGGCCTCCTGAGAGAGCCATGGAAAAATGCAAATAATATTAATTAAGAGTTGATAATCTCACAGTAGATATTGATGAGTACATAGTCCTTACCAAAGATCAGGAATGTGCCTGAGGATTGCATTAGAGAGGTAAAATCCTTGGCACAGCTGGATTTACCAGCATCCTATTCTTAGAATTTAATTTTTTCTGAGTAGCTTGATTAAATTAATTATAAACAAAAGTATCATCCAGCTCCCACTGAAGCCAAACTGAATGGACTCCTCCAAATTAAGTGTTCTTTGTCAAATCCTATTGTAGCAGAAAACTGCTCATTTCCTACTGTTTAATAAGGAAATTGTACTGCCCAGCACACAAATCTTTATTTTTAACACAAGGATAAATAAAATCAAGATGAATGATGGGGCTCTGAGCAACCTGGGCTAGTGGAAGAATGAGATGAACTTTAAGGTCTCCTCCAACACAAATTCTGGGATTTTATGGATTACCAAGGAGCAAAACAAAGCCTGATTTCCCACAGATCCAGGCTGTACCTCAGCTGCTCTCACTTCTCCTGGAGGAAGCATGAATGAGTCTCTTCTATGCAGACACCACTGTAAATAAAATCTCTAAATAGCTTTGTTAAATTTGAATGAATTTAATCAACAGGCTCAGCAGTTAATTAGGTAGGGACCAAGCAGAGTGATTCCACCTCCTCACTGAGGAAAAACAGGCAGGAAATCCAAACCAAACCAAAGTTAGAGAATCACTCAGCAGCTTCAGGGTAAGGCCCTCAGGTTAAATGCTTGATATCCATTATTTTGATATCCATCATTTTAGGGGAATATGGGATCAAGGCAGATGGTGTGGACACAACTAAAACTGCTCTGAGGAAATTAAAGAATGCTCTGGGAGATGAACCCCAAAAGAGCCACAGGAAAACCCACAGAGCATCCTTCACTGCAGTGTCTGTGCTGCCTCCTCTTCCTCCCCATGCACCACAGCAGTGTCTGTGCTGCCTCCTCTTCCTCCCCACCCATCAGAGCAGTGTCTGTGCTGCCTCCTCTCCATTCCCATCCTATCACAGCCATCCCAGATCTCTCCTGACAAGGCTCATTACAGGGAAGAGGAGGCAATGAGGGTGACAAAATACTGATTCCAGCCTGGAGAGAAGATAAAATTTTAACTTATTAACTTTTATCTTATTAACAGCTGATAACATCAATCTGCCAGAGTCCAAGTGCAGCCCCAGCATGAGGAGCTCCACTCCCTGCTCTACAACCACCATTCACCCTGGCTTTGGGGACATGAAATGGCTTTCTGTAAGCACAGGACAACTGAACTATCAATAAAAACATGAACTGAAATACATTTCTGATGGTTTTTAAAACCCTGAACTTGAGTATTGCCTTCATTGCAAAATCAAACCTCCAACCTGAACTGAACTCTCAACTCCACATTGAGCAACGTGATTTATGCATCACCAAAAAAATCCCTTACCATACAATAATCCTGTACCACAGGGGAAAATGTGCACCAGCCAAACATGTTTTTTTGGAGCACGCTAATCCTTGGGTTTGACTTCTAGAATTCACTTTAAATACTTGATACTCCTCAAACAACTCATGTGGCACAGACAGAAGGTCAGGAATGCACTGCCTGCTGTGTGAGCTCAACCTACATTGCTCAAGTTTAGAAGCAGAGCTCTCCCTTCAGAAGGAAAATGAACAAGGACATACACAAACAGCTGAAAAATTATATACAGTTGGGAGAGGGAGATTTTTCCTGAAGGATTATCATAGCCTAAATATTTCTTTAAGCTGTACCATACCAGTAGTTGACCCAATATTGTTGGAGATGATGCAGTTACTTAAAAATAGAATAATCCAGCTCCACAACTGATGCAGAACAAGGCTGTCTAAAGTCTGGACCTGAACAAAATAGATTTCAGAGCTTTTTTTTTTCCTCCCTCTGTATTTTCTGCTGGTGTCAAGCATTTCAAGAGGAAAAGGCTGTTGGTCACCATGAAACTGGGAGAGCTCCTGCAGCCTGGTTTCTTATGGAAAAAGAATGAGTCAAGGAAGTGGGAGAGAAAAAAAAAGGTGCAAGACCGTACAAACACATTTTGCCAAGGAAAACAGAGCAGCAAAAATAGTGCTGAGAAGTTCTGGGAGGCTGACATCACCCATTGCTGCTGCCTATTGTCATGAAATAATTCAGATCCCAGCCCTGGTTAAGGTGACAGCCACCACAGGCACCTCCCAGTGATCCCACCTGGGCCCAGCAGCATTCTGCAAGCTTTAGACAGATTTACACCCCAATATTGACTGAAAACTCAATCAATAGATCCCCAAGATGCATTTAGAGCTTGCTGTCCTTCATGCCCACAGACTTTATCCAGTCAGCCATGTGCTGTTCCATGTGTTTGTCCAAGCCTGGGACACATCAAAGCTTTCAGGACCCTGAGTGTGGACTCAGAGCATCCCTTCAATTAAGCAATTGGTTTTCCTGTGCTCAGCAGAGCTAAATGGAGAAGAGATTGTAGAATAAAGGCTCCTGCCCCCATTTTCCATCTCAAAGCTTTACTCCTCACTCTCCAGAAGCAGTTTGTGCCTATCCTTAGATCCTGTGTTGCAAGAATTATGATTCAGCTTCACTCCAGGAGGATCAGATTTCAACAGTTGCCTCATTTGAAATCAGGCTGGCGTGGAGACAATTTGGAGGGTTTTGTGTGGCAACAGAGAAAAGGCAAGAAAAATACACAGGAAACACAAGAATAGGAGAGTTCCTGTCACTTTGCAGAAAATGAGACTTGTTCACTTGAGGAAATCACTGTCCAGGCTGCTCTGGGGAGGGACAGGGCAAGGGCCACCTGCAAAATGAACAGGGATGAGCAACTTCTAAACCTCCAGAGCAGGAAACTTCACCCAGAGGCTGTGACAAATCAGGATTTTATTGATTTACTGAGATTTTTACTGATTTTACTGAGAGCAGTGGCAGCATGAAGCCTGCACAGGCTCTTCCTGGGATGTTTGTAACTTATGTTGACTTTATAATAAAGCTGCTTTTGTTCTGCACTTCAACATCTGGTCTAATGCATTTAATTCCTCTGTGCTTTTGGAAAATATGCTGTGGTCAGTGAGCATGTTTAATACATTGCTAAAATATGTCACATGCACAGAGCAGGACTTGCCTCCACTGCTCTCCACCTAATGGCCAAATCCTTGGAACCTGACAGCAAAAGAGTAATTAACAACATCTCTGGAGCATGGAAAATTCCTACTGCTTTTTTGAACAAATAAAAATAAGCTGATTTTTTCAGTCAGCTGTGATAACCAATAACTACTCTCTTTTGGGAATTACCCCAACCCTACATCCACAGGCTTGTTAAAAATTAGCTCTGTGCACAGGGCTTCCCATGGGCCACACAGCTCCTCCTGAACTTTGGAATAAAAATGGAATTTCTTGAATTTCACTGTGCTACCAGCAGAGGATTGCCAGCAAAACAAAACAGTGAAAAGCAGTTTTACCTCATGACCTTTTTTAACCACTTTCTATTGGGAAAGGCTCAGGAGATAAAAAATGCCCAACCTCTATTTTAATTTATTTTGTTCAAACGGTGTTAAAACCGTTACTAAAACCTGACTGCATTCTAGGAACAGTGGGAAGAGAGACAGAAAGCAACAGATCTCTCTTGGAATTTGAATTGTATGTAACCCAAGAATCTGTGTTTATCTCTGACCAGTGAGATCTGTCAGTGCCTCAATACCTGTGAACAAGCCTGAGTGCAGCTTCCAGCACAGCAGCAGATCCTGAGGACAGGGAAAGCCCCCACTTCCCAAAGGTACCTCCAGTTAAAACAACTCCTCATCTGTGGAAACAGCTTTGAACAGCCCTAATCACTGGTCCAAACAGGAATAAAAAGCACAATTCAGAGCATGTTACAGCTGCTGGATTTCACAAGGGCTCCACATCCTTCTGTCAGAACCCACCTGTATTTTTTTTCTCTACTTGCATATGGCAATTTTTTAAACTTTGTTTTATAAAAGAAAAGCCCAGATAGAGCACAGATCCCCAAAACATTGATGCCAGCAGGCACAGAACTTCCCAGTGCCACAACTTTCATTTGGAAGCAATGTCCACCTGCTTTATCCCATTTTACCACAGATATGTGCACAGGGACAAAGGGGTTTAGCCTGGAGAAAGAGCAGGAAAAAATTTGAGGAATTTTGATAAAAAAACCAAGAGTTTTTTGGTTTCAACAACTTGAGTATTGCAGCACAGATCCAGCACCTGGGCTAGTGGAAGGTGTCCCTGCCCATGGAATCACACAATCTTTAGGTCCTTTCCAATCCAAACCATCCCACAATTTCTGATTTAATGCCTGACAGTGCTCCCACAGCGAGCTGGGCCCCTGAGGTAAAAGCAAAGGTTGGTGCACTTCTCAGGCTGACAGTCCTGTTAGAAATTCATGTCCTGAGGCAGCACAGTCCTGAAATCCCTGCCAGGTACCTGACAAGTCTCTGCACGAGCTGTACAAACATTGCAGCTCCACATCCAGGAGCACACACTGCCCCTGAGAGATGCAGCAGAGTGCTCCTCTCCTTTCCTGCCTCCCTCCCATGCAGGAACTCCAACATTTGATGCCAAAAGTGGTGGATTAAGGAAAACAGTCACTGAGAGCTTCCAGGCCCAAGCTACTACAACCCCAGTCACTGTTCAGCTGTGGAGAGTAAATTAAATTACTGACATGTCTCCAAATGAGGATTAAAACATTCCCTGGGTTAATACAAACTGTCTCTAATCCAGCTAAGCACAACAAATACTGCACCTTTCTCATTTTTCTTTTCTTTCTCATGTTTCAGCTCCAGCCTTTTTAACTGAGACACTTCCAGCTCCAGGGCTTTGCCAGGAGAGGAATGCTGACCTTGGGCAGCTCATTACTTCTGGGGAGAAATCCTGTCCTGTCAAGCTGCCTGAAACCAGGCTCACTAAAAAACAACATGAAAACCAAGCATCCCGTGCTTCCACGACGCTCCAGGAGCTTTATGTGCTCCAGGTTAAAAAGTTGGTGGGTCCTGCCAAATTAAGAGCTGTGTTTGCTATGAAAAATGAGGAATATAAGGCAGGAACAGTGCATTCAGGTGGCAAATAATCCTAAATTGCACTCCAAGCTGAAGAAAGAGAACTCCAACACATCAAGGAGAATTCAACACTGCTGTTGAAGCAGAAAGCAGAATATCAGTATTTGTTCCACACCCCCTTTTCCCAACCCTCACTGAGGCAGTCTGTAAATTCAACTGAACACCAGGCAGGTATTCTATAAGAGAAAAACAGATCAGAGCAAAACCTAATTAATTTTCACAGCGTACCATGACTAATCTTAGCATATATGGTACTGGAATAGCAATCACTGAGTACAAATGAAAACAGTGTTGAACCCTGTCCTATTTTTAATCAGATGAAAGCCACAAACCCAGCCATGCTTCTGCTTAGTGCTGCGTTTTCTTCTACCCTGATGGTTTTTACAGCTGGAGAAATGGCTCCTTGCAGCATTACTGGGCTGTAAAAAATGACTGCTCCTTCCACTTCTGGGATTACAGGGGAGTGTGTCACTGAGAAGGAGGCAACTCAACATTTCCTGGGACATTTAACCCTTCCTGAGCTGTATCAGATCTTCTGAGGGAAGATGTGTTTTGAAATTACTGAATTTCTGTGGTATCAAATACTATTTGCAAAGTTCTGTAGGAAGCCAGTGGAAGAAAAGAGAACAAAATCCAAATTAAAAAATTTAGATGGTGCCTGACAGTATTTTTAATGGTATTGGAAGGCAACATATGAGGGCAGATATTTCCCCTGATTAATTCTGCCCTACAGGGCTCACAAAAGCTGTTCTGCACAAAGAGCAGCTCCCAGTTCAAAGACTTGCCTCATTACCAGTGATCTTTAAAATGCATTAAATAAAAATACTGCTAGTCACATTTTAGCCTGGACATTTTCATATTTGCAAAGAGAGCCTGGAGTGTGGAAATGGAATAATTAACCCTGATTTGCTAAGGCCAGTTTTTAGCCAGGTCAGTATCCAATACAGCATTAGAAAAATCAGATTTATTTTGTAACAGAGAAAGGTGCAAAGTCTCCTCTCTTCCACTTCTCTTCATTCAGTTCATACTTATAAAAGCAGGAGAAAGGTGGAAGTGGCAGCCAAACTGTTTAAATGCATTTCCCCTTTGATAAAGCAAGAAATATTTCTTGCTTTATCCAAGAAATAACCTGCTGAGAGGTGCAATGTCCAAGATACCCACTCTTGGAGAATATTTCTTGAAAGCAAGGCTGGCATTTCAAAAGGAGGTATCTCAAAAACCTTCTTGTTTATTTCCTAATGGAAAAGTCAGGTTACTCCTCTCTTGCTGGCCATTCCTCCCTGACACTCACTCTTCCTACAAATTTCTGTGTAACTCTGCTCAAGCCAGAAGCAAAGCAGCAAAATTCCAGCCTCCAATCCCAATGAAAATAAAACTGAGCATCACCAAGGATCTGAGGCAGCAGCACAAGGAGAAGGACAAACCTTTGGAGTGTTTCCCTGAAGGCCTCTTGGGTAGTGACTCCTCCATGGAATGTGTGGATGTGTGGAGCACATTTTCCAAGCTGTTACTGACACTGTTGATGGGGGTCTCTGACCTTGGAGTGACCTGGAAGGAAAAGTACAAAAATCCATTAAAATAAGCAGAGGGAACACACAAACATCACAGCTCCTCTGGAGTGAGG
Source organism: Melospiza georgiana (assembly GCF_028018845.1). Classification (NCBI taxonomy): domain Eukaryota; kingdom Metazoa; phylum Chordata; class Aves; order Passeriformes; family Passerellidae; genus Melospiza; species Melospiza georgiana. The sequence continues at coordinate 19,523,145 of NC_080443.1, forward strand.
GATCCCCTGGGAAGGCACTCAGGAGAAGTTGGTTTCTCTCAGAGCTGAGGGTGTTACTCCTGATATTCCCCAAGTAACAGTTCAGGGAAGTGCTTTCAGTCAGCAGCTATTCACAAAGTCAGATTATCTTGGCTAATCTAAAAAGCTCCTTACAGCATAATTCTTTTTGAAACAATACTCACCCAGCAGTCAATTGCAGAGAGATTGCAAGACCTTTAACCTCTGCACACCACAGATTTTAACTTTTCCACAAGAAAACTGGGGAAAAGGGCTCCTGGAAAATGTCACTTTTACATTCTGACACTGTGCTGGTTTTGGGTGGGCTGGAGTTAATTTTCTCACAGTAGCTGGTGTGAGGCTGGTTTGGATTTGTGCTGGAAGCTGTGGAGAACTCAGGGATGTTTTGGTCACTGCTGAACAGGGCTGACACAGATGAGGCCTTTTGGGGTTCTTATTCTACCCCAGCAGCACAGAGGCTGGGGGGACACCAGAGGTTTGGGACACGAGGGGTTTGGAATGGGGACACCAGGGGTTTGGGGATGGGGACACCAGGGGTTTGGGACAGGTCATGGGCAGCCAGCAGAGCACAGCTGCTCCAGGGGATATTCCAGAATTCCCTGGCATGGTTAAACTCTGCCCATCCATGGGGAATTGGTTCCTTTGCTTGGCTTGCATGTGTGGCTTCTCTCTTCCCTATTAAATTCATCCTAAGCCAGGAGTTCTGCTCCCCTGGCATTGGGATGGGAGAGAGTGGGAAGAGGGAAGTGGCTCCATGGGGCTCCATTACCTCTCCAGAGATGAGACTCAAGGCATTCCCAAGCATTTCCACAACAAATTGCAATGAAAAATTCTCAGCAAAACCCTGATTTTCTTGTCTTTGCCATGTAATAACCTGTCGTGATCATATTTCAATGGAAACTTCGACACTAGCAATGCCCAAGCAGAAGGCTGAAACATCAAAACAAAAAAGGGTTTAAAAACCTTGGAAAGGTGCTTTAAAGAGGGAGTTGAGACCAACAAAAACACTCCCAGTACCTACTCAGAGGAACTGTGTGACTTGAAATTCAATTGTTCCATCTGGAATCAACCTGAGCTGTAATTAGAATTCCACATGGATTTTTAGCCTGGCACAAATGACAGGAGAAAATGTGCATTTGCCATAACAAAATGAGTTCTCCTTCACTCAGGGTAGCTCAGAACCAGCAGCTCCAGGTCCCTGGTAGGGAAAAGGCTCCCTCAGACCCTGCTAACCTGACACAGTGCCCTGAGCTGGGACAATTTTGCAGAAAACAATTCTTTGCACACCCTCGTGCTCCATGGTGCCGTCAGTCAGCACACACAATGCAAGTCAGAAATAGCACAGCCCCACTCCACACAATTACCTATTGTGAGCTCCATTTTAAGAGTGACATTTATAGATTTATACACACTTAAGGCAGTGGAACAAGTGAAAGGCTCTGTATACTTGACATCCCTAAGAAAGCTTCTACGTGTAAAGAAATCAATCCAGGATGGCAGATGAGTGTCAGGAAAAAAGAGGGTTACAGGGAGCTGCTTTCCTTTTCAGCACTTCTTGACAAAAAAATGAAGTTTATTTTATATATATAATGCAAAAATGTTATATTTATCTAATTATACATTGTTTCTTCAGCACAGCTTCCCACCACTAACAAAACTTAACACGAAGCTTTTCCTTAGAGCAACCATTGAAGTCCCAGCTTGGCAGGAGGGTGGGCAAGAGCTGAAATTTCCTTTGCCAGAGTCAGTCTTCAGCTGGGCTTATCTCACACAGCCTCTCTCCTGGAGCTCATTAAACTCTCCCTCCAGCCCAGGGCTGCTGGGAGGAAGTTCCAGAGGGCTGAGCACCATCCTCCTGGCAAAGGGACAGCCCAGAGGAGCAGCCTGGGAAAAGAGCTGCCTTATCCTGGACAACCAGGTCCCAAATATTCAGAATAATCAGAAATATAAACACTCAGAATGATTGAAGCTGGGTAGAGCAGCCCCACAGCTCCAGAAAAATCTCTGAACAAGCAGTTTGTTACAATTTATTGCCTCTTATCTTGTATTCCCTCCTCTCCACTCTCCTTACAACAAGCATCGCGTGCAGCTTATAATTTGCATTTTGTTTATACATAACCTCCATTTTTTTGCCATAAAGATTTAATTTTCCTAGACTTGCTGAGGATTAATTTAGCCCATATGTCTTGTCTGCCTGAGCTCATACTATCTGATCCCGTCTCACATCAAAGCAGCTCCAAATTGGCCTAGAAAAATCACAAAGCTCTGATTAGTTCCAAATGGAGCACTTTGTTAGGGAGCTGAATGGTGTTAGAACCACTGAATCCCACTGCTTAAAGCTTCCATTCCAAATTCTGAAATCATTTTTTCCACTGACTTAAACATCACGATACTGCAAGGGTTTGGATTTGTTTAGGGGAAAGTGAAATAATGAAAAGTGGTTTGCAAATCAAAGTTCCAAAATAGTAACAGCAATTTTTTTCTCCTTCTTTCTTTTTATTTTTTTTTTTCCCAACTTGAGGCCAAGCCAAACAGAGGAACAATAACCCATCAGCTCAGAGCTGCAGGAGATATTGTCCTGGGAGGGTTGGGAGCAACACTGGGAAAAGCTTCACAGGAAGGACCTGTCCAAATTCAGCTGCAGAAATTCAACATCAAGTAAATTCAGGAAGGAGAGTTCTCCATAGCTGAACACTCCTGAACCCCTGGGTCAGGCTCAGCACACACAGCCACTCAGGACAAACTGGATTTGGAATAAAGAACAAGGCATTCCAGGGAGATAAGGGTTTGGAGAAGCAGGGAGCAAATTGCTTTGGACCTTTTAGGAGCTGTAACATCTCTGAGAAAGCCAAGATGCCATTTAGGAATAAACATCTGCAGCTCCAGAACTGTTCAAGGCTTGTTTTCTGAGGCACTAACAGGCCACAGAGAAGATGGATAAGTTGGCATCACGGGAACCAGGAATGTTCAGGCCATACATCATAACAAACCACAGGAGTGACATTTTATAAAAGCAGGAAAAGTCCCCATGAATCATTCAAGGTCTAAGAAAAAACAGCATTAGACCTTTGAATAAAACTGGATTTTTCCACAGAAATTGCTTGAGAGCCTCAGCAGAAACAGTCCATACAGAGCAATCAAAACTAGCAGCACAGTTAAATATTCTGCCTGATTGTACCCAGCCCAGCATTCCCAGGGAGAAGGAAAACCCTGTGCTGCACCTCTCCAGAGCTTCACTGCTCTGCTCAGGAATTCCTTCCACACCTCAGTGGCCTGGAGGCTCCTTCAACACCTCTAAAAGCTGAAAGTGGGTGCAGAAAGGATCCTTAAAATTATTTTTACTCCACTTTAGTGTTGCATCTTTCACTGGAGCACGCTGGTCTAGAGGAAGATGCTCCCAGGGCTGGGGCTTGGAATGAGATGAGCTTTGAGTCCCTCCTAACCTTGATCACCCTGGGACCCTTTGATCTGCTCCCTCCACAGCAGAGCATCTGGCTCACAGATGGACTTCTGATTTTCCAGATGCAAACCCTGCTGTCTCCTGCATCTCAAGTTAAAGGCAGAACTGAAAATAAAAAAGAAAATTGATCACTGCTTAGTGGCTGAGGCTCAGAGTGAATTCTTCTGTGCCTCACCCTCCATTGCAATGATGACAGGATCAAAATTGGTACCAGCTACCGAAAAGTATCTTTTTGTATCTTCCCACCACAGATTATTCAGAAGGATATTCACTAAATGCTGCCCTGGAGTCCTCCACCCCCAAGAGTTACCAGCAAGAGAAACAATTGCTCTGACCCAGGGGTTGATGACAAACGTGCCAAGGGAGCAGAATTCCTTGCTAGAATGTTGCCATTGTCACATTTCTCCCATTTTCACCTGTCATCATCCAAACCAAACCTTTTTCCCCCCAGAGTGCAGTGATGGGTTGGCCTTGATGATCTCCAAGGTCTTTTCCAGCCTTGTTAATTCAGTGATTTCCTTCCCAGCACCAGAGAGGTCCTGACAGGGTCAGATCTTCTTGGGACACCAAAAGCAGCTCTAGAACTCTCCTAAGCTCTCAATCCATTAAAAGCACACAGGAAAATAAACCCAGGTGCTTCCCACAGGTGGTGCTGCCCTTTCAGGCACTGTTCTCCATAGTGGGAGTCACTGGAAAATGGGAAATCTGGGAATGTGGGGAGCTGTGAGCTTTGCTAACACTGAATACAGCAAAGCCTTTCATAAAAATAACAGGACTGATAGGAGTCAAACTTAATGTGGTCAGAGTTTTACCAAAACAGCAATTATCTGTTCCTTTGAAAAATAAACAGAGCACAGAAAATACATGGTTTAATAGCAAAGTATTTGCTGACTTAGTTTGAAGTGGAGCCAAAAATATTAAAAAAAAAAAAAAATCAACAGAGCCACTACCCAAAGCACCACAAGGAACAATGATACAGGATCTGAGGGAACAAAATATGGATTTCTATACCTGGTTAGGTAATAAATTTAGGTCATGTATTACACAGGAACAGCAAACAATATATAGGAGCAATGAGTGAGTTAAGTGAGGTCCTGCAGCTCCAAGCCACACAAACAAATTCTCTCATTGATCACACAGGAAAACTTTTCCATGTTCTCAACAATGGCCAGTGATAAATTGAGAGTCCCACAGAGAAATGCTTCTGTCCATACTGGCTTTTGAATTCTCCTTTAAAAAGGAGTTTTTAGCCATAAACTGAGCAGGTAACATGTGTGAGTGAGGCCAGGAATTGGAACAGTGACTCCAGGGTAAGAACCACTCACCTCCTGTGCTGCCAGGTTCATATTACTGAGCATTAACAGCAGCTTATTTGAGGTTAACACCAAGCCTTTAACATGGTGCAATCCTGTTGGCAGCAGTGCTCCAGGAGAGGTTTGATGGCCAGGACAGAGCCCCTGCAAGCTCAGGCTGATCCCACCAAAGGGACAAACTCAGGGTTTTAAATAATCTGAATAAAAATGCATTGCTGACACCCATTGCTCATCAGGCTAAATCCAAGTGGGAGATGAGGGCAACCAACGCAGGGATGTGGAATTGTGGAATTGCAAATGCACTGAGACAAGCCCAGAGGGGCAGGAGTGAGCCAACACCTTCCTCTGGGTAGTAACAAGGCAGCCTTGTGAAACCACAGCCTCAGGCAGCACTCCTGCATTTACTCATACCCAAACTCCTGACTGCTCTCCCAGCAGAAGAAGAAAATTCCAACCTTCTCCTTTGGAAGATTCAGGCTCTTCCATGAGGATGGTTCAGAAGTGCTCACAAATATCCCCACTCTCCACATAGCCAGTGAAGTGCTCAGCACTTGAATTTACACAAATTCAGCTGCTTTGTTGGGCTGGCATGTGGATGCAGCTGGAAGTGTTTGGTTTGTGTTAAAATTCAAGTGGTTCCAACAGTCCAGATGAGCTGTAAGAGCCAGGTGCCTCCACGTTTCAGCAGCTACAAAATTCACCTTTTCTCCTGGAGGAGGAGCACAAAGGGTGAAGAGGCAATTCCCAGGGAAATGGGATAATGGATAATTGATCAGATGTTCTGTCCTGGGAGACTCTCTGGAATGAAATGAGCCATGTGCTACTTAAACACCACAGGACAATCACACACCTGCTCCCAGGCTGCTCATGAATTCAGGAGAACAGATGGACCAAAATAAGTCAGGGCTGGGTTTTATAGACTCAATTCCCACTAAAAGCCCTTTGCTTAAAGAATGGTGAACACTGTTAATAACAGGAACATAAATCTACCACAGAGGTACTGGACTCATCAAATCTGAATTTTACAAACCAATCATTTAAACCACCTCAAAATCCAAACAAATCCCTGTTTCTAAGCAGACCTTGGAACAGACACTGCTGCTCTACAGCCCAGCACTGATGCACAAACCTGATGCCACCAAAAGCCAACCAGCCCTGTCTGTCCTGCAACAACTGACAGATCACAAATCCACTGAATTCCAGCTCTCCCTCCTTCCCCTCCTCAACATTCACTAAATTCATGGCTTGAGTGTAATAAAACTCCACAGAATGATGGAAGCAGAGTCACTAAGGTTGGAAAGGACCTCTGAGACACCAAGTCCAACCATGATCACCACCAAACCATATCCCCAGTGCCACATTCACACATTTTCTGAGCACTTCCTTGGATGGTGATCCCACCACTTCCCTGGCAGCCCATTCCAGTGCCTGAACACCCTTACAATGAAGCAATTTTTCCCAATATCCATCCTAAACCTGCCCAGGAGCAGCTTGAGGCTGTTCCCTCTCCTCCTGTTCCCTCCTGGCAGGAGCTGTGCAGAGCCACAAGGGCCCCCCTGGGCCTGCTCTTCTCCAGGCTGAGCCCTTCCCAGCTCCCTCAGGATTCCCCATTCCCTTTCTCAGTTCCCTCAGGATTCCCCATTCCCTTTCCCAGCTCCCTCAGGATTCTCCATTCCCTTCCCAGCTCCCTCAGGATTCTCCATTCCCTTCCCAGCTCCCTCAGGATTCTCCAGCCCTTTCCCAGCTCCCTCAGGATTCTCCAGCCCTTTCCCAGCTCCCTCAGCCTCTCCTGGGGCTCCAGACCCTTCCCAGCTCCATTCCCTTCCCTGGACACCCTCCAGCCTCTCAATGTCCTTCTTTCTTCCTCTTATGGTGATAAAAGAAGGCAGCATTGGAGAAGAATTCATAATACACATGGAAAGTTCACTTTCACTATTTATCATTAGGACTTGGCAGGTCTGTAATTAAAATTAAGACCTTGCTCTTAAGTAACTGATCTGATTATTTCTGGATCGCTTCAGCTATTCACAAAACCCCTGAAACTCTCTATAGTCTGAACACCTGTTAAAAGGTTTATCCCTCCCAATGCTGATTACTGGATAATTATCCCAATGGAATCAGTGGAAAAATTCGGGTTCAGCATGATGGAAGAGCAAGGAATTTAGAAATTTGCTCACTCACAGCAACACAGATCTGAGCCATACCAACATCCTTTTGCTTGAGTTAATGCCCATCTCAAACCTCAGGAAGAAACAGCTTCAATTCAACTGCCTCCAAAACTGAAGTCAAATTCAAGTGGAAGTATGACAATGGTTCTTGTTTCCACAGACAAGTTATATCCAGCATTTCTATGATAAAATTCTTTGGGCTCTGAGAAATCTTATCTATGTTCTTGGGACTACGTTTGCTTTTCTTAGGGATAAAAAGCACTGCAGAGCAAATAAATGGAGAGTGGAGTATTTGAATATGAAAGATGCCAGGAGAAGCCAAGCTCTGCCTGCCAGGGCTGTGCCCACTGGCACTGAAGGTGACAGCACCTCCTTTTTAGCAACTCAAACATTTCCAAACCCACCAAACCAAATGGTTAAACACTTCCAAACAAGGCTGCTGTTCAGCACCTTTGAAGTCAGCCCTGGAATGCCTGTGAGGTGTGGTTAAACTTCTGCTGGCTCTGCTTCTCCTCTCAGGATCTGCTGTAGGATCTCCTCCAGCTCCTGCAGATTCCATTAAAACACTTTGGATCTGGTACAGTCCAAAACATCCAACATCTTTATCTCTGTCCCACAAGAAGGAGCCTCACTTCAGTGTTTCTGCACTGACAACTAACAGTTCTGAGGCAACTGGTAGAAAAATAAGCAAATTTTAAAAAGTGAAGTGGAATGCACTCTTAAAACAAAAACTTCATTCAGCCCGTGCAAAAATAAATGGGAAAACAGTTCATGGAAAAAACACCATCATCATTAGCTCAACACACTTTTTTTGGCTGCTCTGTTCCTGATGTTTGGGTGCACAGTGCATGTCCCAAGCAAACTCCTTCAGGTTCCTAAACTCAAGTTCATCATGTAACATACAATTAGGCAAAGTGAATTTGGTGCTAATTAATATTGTTACTGGCCAAGGATTCTTTTATATGTAAAGCTCTGAAAATATTGCAGGTTTGAGACTGAACCATTTTAATCACATTTCAAATGAAACCATGAGTAAGAAAAGAGCCAGAAGGGGAAGCCTCACATTTCTAAAGTAGAATATCAAGAGGTGTGTGCAATCCATGTTGCCTGGAGTACCCAAAATTCTCAAAGGACACGCAAAAGACATGCAGGGCTTGGCAATGTCACCAGCTGGAAGCTACAAGACCTGTCCCTACAGCTCCTGAGGTTGGATTGATGTGGTTTGCAAAGTGAGATCATTCTGAGACAGCAGCTCCTGATACCAGGGAGTAAACACTCCAATCCCAGCCAGCAACTGCTCTCAACATGGATCTGCTAAATCCATGAAATACCCCCAAAGAGGCTAAAAATTAAGTTTGTCATTATTTATTCCATCCCTACAAAGCTCAAAAAGCAGCCCTAAAGGCAGCTGCCATAGATCACTTAATGGCTGCACTGCTGTCTCTGGGAGGGCTTGACAACTCAGTTCCAACCAGCAAGAGATGTTTTTTTATAACTCATCCCTCCATTGGTGAAATAAAAATATCAGAATATTTCTCAATGGAGTTCTGTCCATTCATGCTCCTGGGCAAACAGTGCAGACAGGTGAAAGTGTTTGAAATGGATCCCTCAGAGCAACCCCACAGCTCCCAAAGCACAGCCTGGAGTTCTTTGGAGGTTTTAGAGCAGCCTATGGAATTAGCATGAGTGAAAAATAGTCCCTTATGCTATAAACTTGAAATAGCCATTGGGGCAGTATTTGGAAGCTGACTGGGCAGGAACCCTCCTTCCCATTCACAAGATTCCAGCCTGAAACAAGCACATGACTATGGGGTCACTGCCCCTTATTTCTCTTCAGCTGCAAACAAACTGCACTCAGGGTGGCTGTTCCTGAGCCTGGCTCTGCAGCTGGGCCCACAACCAGAGCAGAATCACCACCACAGAATCAGGGAATGGTTTGGGTGGGAAGGGACCTCAAACCTCATCTCACTCCAGGCCCTGCCATGGCTGCTCCAAGCCCTGAGGCCACAACCAGAGCAGAATCATCACCACAGAATCAGGGAATGGTTTGGGTGGAACAGGACCTTAAGGCTCATCTCATTTCAGCCCCTGCCAGCCCGGCCTTGGGCACTGCCAGGGATCCAGGGGCAGCCACAGCTGCTCTGGGCACCTGTGCCAGGGCCTGCCCACCCTCATGGGGAAGAATTCTTTCCTAATATCTGATCTAAACCTGCAGCTCATCACCCTGGCTGCACTGAAGAGCTCTTGTCACAGCAGAGCAGGTGCTGAGCACCCAAAGCATTCTCTTATTTCCCTGGTTTTAGAGCACAATTTTAATGAGGAGATGAAAGAACTCCAGGAAACAGAGTGACAGATTCATGAATAACTTCCCCAGCTCTGCAGTTCTGTCCTTAGAGTTACTGGCAGTGGAGTTGTTGAGAGGGAAAGTCCATGCAGAGATTCATATTAAGATGCCCAGCATCCATGTAGATCACAGAATTCAAGCTCAGATTTGTGTTCCCATCTGTTATCCACTCCAGCAGAGAATCACAGAACCACTGAGCTTGCAAAAGACCTCCAGGGTGATCAAATCCAACCTGTGCCCCATCCCCACCTTGTCCCCAGCCCAGAGCACCTCAGGAATTGCTGGGACACCTCCAGGGATGGGCACTGCAGCCCTCCCTGGGCAGTTCCCATCCCTGACCCCCCTTTCCATGGGGAAATTCCTGCTGCTGTCCGAGCTGAGCCTGCCCTGGCCCAGCCTGAGCTGTTCCCTCTGCTCCTGTCCCTGTTCCTGTCCCCTCCTGGCAGGAGCTGTGCAGAGCCAGGAGGGATTGCTGGGATGTCCTGGGCAGCACCAGGAGCTGCACTCAGGATATTCCTTAATTCCATCCTCACAGAGTCCAAGGCAATGTAGAGAGGGCAGCATTTTCCCTCCTGTTCATAAAATGTTCATTTTATACCATCAGGTAGAAACCATCAACCTAATAATTACTGACCTACTTAAAGCCAGCCACAGCCACCTTTTCCTGCAAAGTTAAGGTTCAGATTAAGACAAGAAAAAGCACAAAAAATACATGGGCAGCTGTTTTAAGCCATCTCACAGTCAGCAACTGCAGGCAGTAAAAGGAAACAGCAAAAAGCAGTTTGTATCACTGACCACCTTCAGCTGTGTTCACCTACCCCAGAGCTACTTGAGGAATCATGAAATAGTTACAGCAAATTTGTATCAACTGTTAAACACAATTTGATTTTGAGATATTTCACTAAGAGGAAAAAGGAATGCAAGGTCCAATCCTCTGGAAAAAGTTATTGCAAATATCAGGTTGGGGCATATTTCAATAGGCAGAAGCAGCACATTGTCATTGGTTTCTGCAAGGAGAACAAAGAGCACTGCTCAGATTCCTGTTGCATCTCCCTGACTAAACAAGTTAACCATGAATCAGAAATTGTAGCAGCAGGGCAGGTACAGTTACACAAGAGTTACACCCAATTCCCCTCTCCCCAGGGGGAAGCTGAGGATAACTCAGCTCACAAACACTCCCTGTCTGCAACCCCCCTCACATCCACACCATCCCAGCTCCCTGAAGTTTTTCAGCACCTCAAATAGTGAAGGGGGGCTCTCCAGCTCCTCAAGGATGAGCTCAGAGAGAAGCAGAATCCCCCATTTAACACCCAGCACCAGCTCAGCATGGCCAACCCTGGAGTAAAGCAACAGGAGCCAGGAGAAAGTGCTGGCACCAGGGAGGGAATTCTCCAATTCCAAGCAGGAGGAGCAGCCCAGGGCACTCAGTTTCTCTCCACAGCCACACTGTTTTTATCCAGGTGATGTTACAGCACAAGGATTGTCACAACATCACTTGGTAACACCTCAAGGACTCGGCGTTGGAATTTATTTGTGTATAGTTAAACAGAACAGGGCTGAATGGAGAGAGAGATTGTTTTTTCCACTTGCTTCATCCAACTCCTGGTTTAAGCCAACTGCTCACTCTAAAAGTAACAGAATTACCCAGTTAAGAACAACAACAAAAAAATAATCCTTAGGAAATGTGCATCACTTCAAACAAAATGCACATTCAGAGACTGTGAAGGCAAAGTCACCTTTGTGTTCCCTCTCACTACTCTGTACTTAGCAACCAAGATTCTTCAACACAGAATCTATAAAAATGTGCTTTTCAAAGAGACAACCCTTCAGTGAGCTCAGAAGAAAAGAAAAAAAAAAAATCAAACGATCCTGGCTGCCTCATTCCTGGCAGGAAAAATGGCAGGATGGATTCTCCGTCCATCTTAGACTGACAGAAATAGTGCTGGAGTTCCTCAGCTCCATAAATCCTGCAGCTCAGAAAGAAGACTCTCAAAAACCTTCCTGCCTGCCTGATTTTACCTCTATTTTTTGCTTGTCTTATCTTGGATATGATTTACAGTGTTTCCTTTCCAAGCCAGGGTCGCTGCATCATTTGGATAAGGGGAGCTGCAAGTAGTGAAGTACCTGAAAAGAAGATTTTTTTTTTTTTCTGGTTTGAATTATATCCTTCTACATCCTGGGTGAAATATTCTTTCCAGCTATATTTTATCCACATGGAGTCTCAGCTGAATGAAGAGGCTCTCCCATGCCTTGTTCCTTCCCCCTTACTACAGGAGATTAGGAACAAGATAGAAAAGGAAGGATAAGAAAAATATGAAGCTGAACACAATTTTCAAAGCAGAGGTGTTTAAAGAAACATGAAATGGGAAGGGAATTTGTATTCAGGGCAAGACTCTGCACAGATTTCTGTCTCAGCCTGGAATTCAACACTCAACTCAGTGAAATCTCTACTGAGCCCTGAGAACCAGCTTTATTTAGGGAATTACTCCAATCCAGGGGTTTGCACAGCTTTTGGGTATTCCTCACCTTTCCCAGGAGCAGGGTAACAAATCATGCACTCACCCTCAAAGGCTGCAGCCTGTTCACTTCTCACAGGCACCCTCTAAGCTGGGGCTCAGGTTGAACTTTCAAGCGGGTTAAAATCAGGCACAGACACTCTGACTCCCTAATTTGCGGCGGGCTGAGAGCAATTAAGCAGTCACACATCTAATGACTTCCAGCACATCCTAAAACGGCCCTGTCTGGCCTAACTGAATGAAAGAACAGCAAGTTAATGACGGTGAACCCCGACACCAGGATCAATACCCGAGGGATGCAGAGTGACACAAAACGACAACATTTCTTTGAGCTCCACACCAGCAACTCCAAACGTTTGCCATCACATTCTTCTAAATAAAACCCAGTCTCACCAAGCTGCTTTGGACACTGGACAGCTACTGCTCCTTTCCAACTTCTTCAGGGGGAACTTTCAAACAGATGCTTTTATCTGGAGATGCTTTTATTCCCCTTCCTAAATCACGGTTTTCCACGCAGCTGGCAGGACTGTTCCCCCAGCAGATGCTCTGAGAAGCAATCAGGGAGGGTTTATATTGCTGCTGGTGATCTGCTCGTCAACCCCTTCTCATTTAAATGCCACAAGCTCGTAAAAAAACTCCATCCATCCTCTCCCTGTGCCCTCAGCTGACCATCCCCATCACCAACCAATGCTTCTGTAGCTGCCATTTAGCCCTGTGCTAAAGCACGGTTTAAAATGAGAGCCGGAGGCACAGCCCGGTGCCATTCCAGCGCGCAGAAAGCAGGATACCCACCTTATGGCAGCCAGGATAGGTTGCCATGGTGTTGAGGGTAGAGGTGCTGGGATTCTTGCTGGTGCTGGCCATGAGACTCTGGATCTGGGTGAGCTCCTGCCTCAGCACCTGCTTCTGGTGGAAGCTGAACGCCGGGTGGTTGGATGCCATGGTGAAGAGCAACAGGAACTCATCCCCCGTGCGGCCCTCGTTGAGCTGCAGCCCGTAGTTGTTGATGACCGAGTCGATGTGGGTGAGGGTGCGGAACAGGACCCCGGCGGCCTCGCGGTGGGCAGAGCCCAGCAGGGCGAGGGACACCAGCAGTTTGCTGCGCACCACCTCGTCCGTCAGGTTGGTGAGGCTGCCCAGGTCGGCGGGGTTGTTGGCCTTGATCTCGGAGTCGCGCAGGGAGTGATAATCCTTGCGGGCCAGGTCCTCCAGGCAGGCGCCCAGGAAGCGCAGCTCCAGCGGGATGCACAGGTCCAGGAGGCCGCACAGGAACTCCACGCGCTGCGGGGAGGGCAGCTCGGAGAACCAGCGGTACACGCCGTCCCGCTGCAGCCGCGGGCACCGCTTCTCCACCATGGTGCCCCGCGCCGAGCACGCCCCGGCCGGGGCTCGCACACCCGGCCTGGGGCAGCCCCGGGCGGGCAGGGCCGGGCCGGGCCCCGCTGAGGGCGGCGCAGGCCCGAGCGCTGAGGCGCGGCCTGGCCGCGGGGTCCCCGCCCGCCGGCGGCCCCGAGGAGGCCGCTGCGCTCCCGTTCCTCCCTCACGGGGCGGCTCCTCCGTCCCTCCGGCGGGCGCCCGGTGCCTCCATCCCCCGGCCCCGCCGGGGCCGCCCCGCCGCCGCGACCGCGGGAAATAATCCCTCCCGGGCGGAGGGGCACGGAGCGGCGCGCACACCCCGCCGGCCGCTGCGCGCAGGCGGAGGGATCCCGCGGTGAGGAGGCTCGGCCGCGAGCGGAGCGGGAGGAACAGGGAGCGACGGGCGCCTTCGCTCCCGGCCTGACCCCGCGGCGGGACACGCCCCCTGCGCCGCTGATTGGCCGAGCCGCCAGCTCGCCCGTGCCGATTGGCTGCGGTCGCTTCTCTCCGCCCCCTTCCGCTCTCTCTGGAGCGGGGTCTCGGGGGCTTGTCAATCCTCCCTGTTTAGCCCCGCCCCTGACGCTGATTGGTCGAGGAGTCCTTAAATAGGAGAGGGGCGAGACGAAGCGCCTTTTGTGTGTGGCCGCCCGCGGGTGCGCAGGGGCCGCGGCTGCGGCCGGCGCTGCCCGGGGGGCTCTGAGGGGCGCTGACCCCGCTCCGGGCACAGCTGTGCCTCGCCCTGCTCCCGCTGACCCCACACAGCTAAAGGGTTTGGGCCTGGCGCTCCTGTCCTCCCCACAGGCTTGAGAGGAGGCTCGGCGTGCAGCCTGGCTGCCCAAATCGTGTGTTTGCACCTTCCTTCCTTCATTCTGTCCTTCATGGCCGGCGCCTTTTGAGTCTGTCCCCCGGGCCCGAGTGCTGCCCGTGCTGTTTGCTGCTCCCAGGGTGGGCAGATTTCCCTGCCTTTTCTGTCCAAGCGCCTCATTCCAGCCACGAGGAGCCTGTGGAGTAGGAGCGGGAATGGCTGCGATGCTCTCCCTCCTCAGGGTTGTTTTTAGGCTGACAAAGAGCCCCGGGGATGCAGCCCGAGCTGCTGCCGCTGCCTGGTGATGCCAAAACCCCGATGAAGCTTTGGCTGCCTGGTGATGCCAAAACCCCGATAAAGCTTTGGCAGCGGCGCTTGCCTGAGCCGCCACCAGCCCAACCCGCTGCCAGTTTGGCACCTGACTCCAGATGGTCTTTAAATACAGTGTGGAAACAAAAGAGACACCAAACACCTCTCAAAATGATCATTGTTTTGGCCCCCACAGTCCCATTCTCCATTCTAAACCATGATTCTGATTGACAGTGCTGTAGCAATGCACATTTTCTAGCAGGATTGTGGCTGCAGGTTTGCACAGACGGCATTGGGTGGACACAATTTTTGTTTTTCGTGGTGTTTTTCCATGAGACTCAGCGGTTTGGCTGTGGTAGCCCAGTAGCCAGACTGTGCATCAGCTGGATAAATGACATGGGTGAAGACATTTAGCTGGGACAAGCCAGGAATAACATTTTTAAATGCAGCCCCAGGCAGGCAGTGAATGAATCCAGGCTTGGTTTTTATGTGATGGTAATCTTGGAAGATGGACCGTGGGTTTTGTTTTCACAAGTGCAATGTTGCTGTGCCGCAGATAAACAAAAGACCCAACATTGATGCTTTTAAAGGCAAAACTGCATTTTGTCTGGAGCTGATCTTTATGGGATGCCCAAATGTGGGCTCTCACATGAGTTGTGTGACCCCTTGTGCTGGTATCACAGACGAGAAAAAGTCTGGTTCCTCTGGGTGGTGCTTTATTGGAAATCTCATTATGCACCTTGCTAAGACGAACTGCTGCACCACAAACATTCCAAACGCTGGTAGTTTATCCTTTTTTATTTCCCTGTGGAATATCACAGGCCATGGACCGCATTTATTGGAGCCCCAGTGAAATGCAGGAGTCAGCAGGCAGGGAGCACTGGCTGGGGCTGCATAATGCCATTTATTGTAAAGAGACACAGCCCTGCTTCTGTTGAAGCTCCTGCTGTGAGAGGGTCCTTGACAGCCCCAGAGCCTCTCTGTGTGTCCTTTCCTTGCAGAGATCCCTCATGGAGTGCAAACCATATGTGCTTCCTTTTCCTGCCGTGCCCGGCATTGTCCGTGGGAGGAAGGGATGTGTGGAAAACAGAGGAAGTGCTCTCACTCCCTTAGGAAGGGTCTGCCTTGAGTTCTACCCCGGGCCAGGCCGTTGGCATGGGCATGATGAGTTCTTTGGTGGCCTTTCTGCTTATATTGATGTTTTTATCCATCCTTAAAGCATGTCCTTTACCCACTAATCCATCCTGAAAGCACCAAGCTGTGCTCAAAGTCAGGTTTCTGTAGCAAGGTGAAGCAGGTTGAAATTTTCTGCTTGGGAACCACATCTAAGACTGAGTCTAAATAAATGTTTGAATGAGAATTTTGTTGCATAAGAGTGATTGTGTTGTTTACAGACAGAATTTTTTTTTCTTTGATGCCAGATAGCAAAACAAAGCCTAACCTGAATGGTAATAGATGAACTGGGAGCCTTTCTCTGATAAGAATGGCTTTGGGTGAAGCCTGAGGAAACCAAAAGGGGCGTGACATAATTCTGTCACCAAGAATTCCTGGCTGTGCAGGGGCAGAGCCAGGAACTGCTTTCAGGGAGATAAATCAACTGAGAAGGAGCTCGAGTTCCACCTGTCCAGGCAGTGGCTGGGAGTGAAGGTCGTTCTGGGGTGCCTGTGCTGCCCTGTCCCTCCTGCGAGCACAGAACTCCTCATTTATCCCACATCATCCCATTTCCTGCCTGTTCTCCCCAAAAATTCTCTTTGTGCATGCTTGGCACAGCTGGGGAAGATTCCTTGCTGGAGTAATCAGTAAGCAATAACTCATTTTCCTCTTTTTGTGTTTTCAGAGCGTGCAGAGGCTGCTGTTGGATGTTGCAGTCAGCTGAGGACTGAGAGAGGGTCCAGCCCTTCAACACCTCAGTTTTCCCTGCTGTTTTAAGATCTGAATTCTCCTGTCTGGATTTCCTCAATCCTGTTAAAACAAGGAGCTTGGCTTAAGTACCTCTTTCCCTCCAAGCAGCACCTCAGAGCCATTGTAGCCAAACGCTTTATCACAGGATTGATTTGTCATATCCTAATTATCACAGATAATTCCTTCCTGTGAGTTTCACTCCATGCAACACAGAATGGCCAAAAGCCTATAAAAATTAACTGAAATAATTCAGTGTGAGGCAGGTGGCTGTGTCCCGTGTGAAAGGAGATTATTCACTTCTGTGTCCATCCACAGAGACAATGGGAATGAGAATCTCTACCATGGAAAAGGAGGAGATTTATTTGGGAGGCTGCTGGATAAAAGACCAGTTGAATTACCCAGATCCATCAAGTGCCCAGTGCTCCCAGCCCACAGAACTCCACAGGGACCTTCTCAGAGCTTTCCCCCATCACATTTCAGAGACTTTTGGAGGCTGTTCAACACTTGCAAAATCCTCTGCCCATTTAATGACAGGTTTGACATTTTAAACCTCCTAAATGTGGCTTAAAACTCAACACTTCTGCCAGAAATCCAGCCTGGAGATCCCAAACCTTCTCCCCAAATTACTCTTAAACCCGAGATGGACCCACTGCTGTGTGGGGTGTGAGTCAGCTGGGATGGGCAGCCTTTCCTCCAGTGCCAAAACAGCTTTCCCTCTTTTTGGGACTGAACTGCCTTCCCAGGGAGATCCAATCTGAAAGCCCACTCTCTACATGGGTGAGCATAAAACCTGACAAAGGGTGTTCAGAGTGGGATCTCTGTGCTTTTCACCCCACAGCTGCTGCCTCCTTTGGAGTCACTCCTTGTCTTATCACACCAAATTTCGCGATGCTGATCATCGGGAAATGCTGATCCCCATTCTCCTCATCCCATCCTGGCTGTTTTGTTCCAAACCTCGCTCCTCGTGGCCGTTCTGCCCTGGCAGCTCTCCCAACCCTCCCCGAAATGCTGTGATCCTGCGGCTCCTCCCTGTAATCCAGGCGGGCTGCGGTGGGAGGCAGGAGCGGGAGCCTTGCGTGTCTGCGCTCCGAGCCGCGGAAAAGAAAGATAAATATTGCCCTTGCATGTTCTCTCAACTACTCCTGAGCCCACGGGTTATTTCCTGTCGGCTTCCACGCAGATGCTGGAATTGGAGCTCTCGGGCTTGAAAAAACAAACAAAACCCCGGCTTTGAAGCGCAGAGAAAAATATCACGTGGGATTTGGGAAGAGAGGGGGGAAAAAAAACAAAAAAAAACCCTCAAACCAAAAAGCGGCCAGCTGTCGGGTCTGCAGCATCGCTTGGAGTCTGATTTTCAAGGATTAAGGCGGGTTTGGTTTGGTTTGGGCGGGGTGGGGAAGGTGTCCTTGCTGTGACAGGGGATGGATGGATGGATTGAGGGCTGCCAGGGCTGAGCTGTGCCTGCGAGTGTCACTGCCCTCTGCCGATGGCTCCGCCACGCTCACAGCTGCCTGCAAATTCGCATTTTCCAGGGATTTTTCCCAGCTGGAGGCATAAAAGAGAGGCTCACCTCTCCCTCAGCGAAGATCCCTTCTCAATCACTCTCTGCTTTATCTGCCACCTTTCAAAATTCAAAGCGTGAGCATCCCTTGCCCTGTGTGCCCCCTGTGTGTCCCTTCCAGCAGTGCTGGCATGTCCCTCCCTGGCCCCAGAAGCCAGGATGCCCTTCTGGCTTTGTGTGGTTCCCTGGGGGACTTCCTTCAGAGCCAAAATCCCTGTGGGATTTCCGTCAGAGTGAAAATCCACAGGGCCTGGCTGCCCATTCCTCTGCCCAGCTCCCTTCCCCTGCTCCTCGTCTCTCTGGGGAGCTGCTGCCACAGAGAGCACTCCTGGCTTTCCCTGGGTTTCCCTGGGTTCCCTGTCCCTCAGCCCTGCCCCAGCACAGGCAGCAATTTCCTTTGCACTCCCGCTTGGAATATTCCCTTTCTTAAATCTTGCCCCACCAAAGTCACATTTTGGGTGACTTTACCAAATTAGGGATGTGCACAGCCCAGAGTTGTCCTCTGTGATGCACAGGCTGATTCCAGCCCTCGTCCATTACACAATGTTAATTTAGTCCTTGCTAAGGCCAAAACACTTCAGAGCTGGAAAGGAAAATCTGGAAGTATTTACTTGATTATTCCAGTGACATTCCTTGGGGTGTTTTCACATCCTATCCCTTCTCTCCCTGCCTTGGGTCAGTATTCCAACGACCAGCTAGATCCTTTTAAAGGGCTGGAGGAGAAAGGATGGGGAAGAAAAGGAAAGTGCCCAAGTGTGTGCTGAATGTGGGTGTGAAGTTCAGTGTTTCTTTGCAACATTTGAAATTCTTGGTTATGGAAAATCAGCTTGGGTAGAAATGAAACAATGGTGTGGGTTGGAAAGGACCTTAAAATCCATTCCCAGGGCAGGGACACCTTCCACTATCCCAGGGTGCTCCAACCTGGCCTTGGGCATTTCTAGGGATCCAGGGGCAGCCACAGCTTCTCTAGGCACCTGTGCCAGGACCTCAGCACCCTCCCAGGTAACAATTCCTTCCCAATATCCATCATCCCTGCCCTCTGGCAGTGGGAAGCCATTCCCCATCCCATATCCCTGTCCAAAGTCCCTCCTGGAGCCCCTTTAGTCCCTGGAAGGGGCTCTGAGCTCTCCCTGGATCCTTCTCCTCTCCAGACTGAGCAGCCCCAGCTCTCCCAGCCCACCTTTGGGGAGCTGATATCACCTGTGCCACCTGCAGGTCCCACACTTGGACCCTTCTGTGCAAATCCCCAATATTTACATGTTGGGATGCACGCTGGAATCACACACTGGGGATGATTTCCTGAAGAAACCCACAAATAGCTCCTGAATGACAACCAAAATGAGAAAATTGGGATTGGTTCACAGGCAAGTCATGAATAGAAAAAGAGATGAAATTAGCTGAATGAACTGTTCATTATGCATTATTCAGCCAGCTGTACTAATTAGTGCCTTAAGGACTGTTCCTGTTCCCACTGCAGCCAACTCTGAAACTCCTTTTGATTTCAGTGGGAGCAGGACAGAGCCCTCAGAGGATGGGCCTGGTGCCTGCTCCCTCCGCAATGCCTCATGTTTTCCTTTCCTTTTACTATTTCTTACTGATTCCAATCTATTGTGTCTTTAATAAAAAAGCTTCTGAGGTGTCCTGCGTGGTGATCAGTTAATCACAGGGACAGAAATGTTCCCTCAGTCCCATGGCGTGTCCTGTGCCTGATGTGTTCTCTGAAGGGAAAGGTTTTTCATGTCTCCTCTTGCTTTGCTTTTATCCAGAGGAGGAGAGAAGCTTGAAAACCTTTCAGAAAACACAATCCATCCAGAAATGTCACCAGGGCAGGAGGTGCTGAATTAAATGTTTGCACTCTGAGCTCAGAAATTTCAGTTGGGCATTTAATTTTATTTTAAATTTTTTTTTCTGTATATGGATAATGTTTGCGCTGGTTCTTTCCCACCAAAAATTCCTAAATTCCTACAGCTCTGAGTGTGGCAGTGTTAGGTAAAACCACCAAGCTCTCTCATTGTGCCTGTGTCACATCAACAGATCTCCACCAGACCACTTGCTGGGGGCCAGAATAATGTGGTTTATATCTCACTTTTCTCCCCATGGACAAACCAACACCTTCAGGAGAAACAAACCCTGATTTTTGTGTGGCTCAGAGTGTTGTTCTGCTCCCTGGTTTTCGTTACAAAACCAATTCCTTTGGAGAGCCACCACAGCAGATCACCATCCACAGGGATTTTCCAGCTGGTGCTGAGGCCTGAGAGGATCCCAATGGGTGCTCAGATCCCAGCTGGAATTGAAGGGATCACATTTCAATGAATATTCCCCTCTGTCCCCCCAGCCCAAGGCACTCAGGACTGTGTAGGGAATGTCTGGCCAGAGAAGAACTTCCATTTTCCATATTTTGCTGGGTTTTGCCCGCCCATCTTGTACCAGAAACCTTTTCCCTCCCAGTTTTTGTGTCCCCTGCAGAGGAGCAGCAACAGTGCCATGTTTTGCTGGGTTTTGCCTGTCCATCCTGTACCATGCACCTTTTTCCTCCCAGTTTTTGTGTCCCCTGGGAAGGATCAGCAGCATTGCATCCCCACAGTGCTGCTGGTGGGTTCTGCCCCAGCCTGCCCCAAGCTGGAGCTGCTCTGGGATTCCTTCCCAGCACTAAATTCACTAAAATTCCCTCCTGGAGAGACAGAGCAGAGGATGTAGCAGCAGCTCAGCCTGGAGGAATCTCCACAACCCCACTCTTTGGGCTCCTCTCCACAGACTGCCTAAAATGGGTATAAAGGAGCCTCGGCGTGGAATTTATTTTCTTCCTGAGACCATCCTTAAAATAACAAACACCAGCAAACTGGTGACACGCAGTGCATCTGTTTGAATAACATGGACCTTCTGTTTGTGAGAGAGGAAACTCCAAATAACTCTTTGATTTGTGTTTCCTTTCTTCTCCTTCCTCATCTCCTCCTCCTCACTACTGTATACAAATCTGTTCTGCCAGCTCCAAGCCACCAGTCCCCCCTCCCCTGATGAGCTGCTTTTCATGCCATGTGATGGTTATTTAATTTCCTCTTTTGCTTCCAACACGGCCAATATTTATCTTCCCTCGTGGGATTGTGCCTTTGTTTACAGGCTGATGTCAGGGGGGAAGGCCAGCACTTCTCCGGGGCCAGCAGACCGAATTCCTGCCCTCTGACTGCATCCCGAGGAATAGCAGCTTCCCTCCCGGATCAGAGCAGCAATTGGGATTAAAAGATGTGTTTAAAGTTAGCACACGGAGACATCCTTTCCCCAAAGAGGGATGGAGTGGCTGCTGTGGCAGCCAGGGGTCGGGCTGTGCTGAAACCCAGCTCAGTGTCACCTTCTGATTGCCTCCCCTCAACGAGCAGGGCTGGGAAAACAACACCTAATTTCCTTTTTTTCCTTCTTTTTTTTTTTTTTTTTAAACAGCTCAGCGTTTCAACACAGGTAAAAGGGAGATTGTAAAGCACCACTCCCAAAAATCCAACTGAAATGAATCTGACTGTCAGAAAAGGCAGGATCTTACCAGGAGCAGCTTTCCTTTGTTCAGAGCTGCTCTCTAAAGCGAGTTAGGAACCATCTTTTCCTCATTAAATTTGTTTCCTTTCAGCACTGAGCCTTTCCTTTCATTACCACATGCAATTTTTATTTTTTTTTTTTAAAGCCCTCATAGCTAATATCACAACTATGGATCTTGGGGTTATTTATAGCCCCAAACTCCGCAGAGAGCTGTGTGTCTTGTTGCTGTGGAAACTGAGATTCTAAAAGTAAAAAGGGTTTTGAAGGGATTTGAGAAGGGACCTGCTGAATTTCGGGACTGGCTTTCACTTCCAGAGGTCTGTGTTCCACCATGCCTCAAACTCACAGGTAAAATTCACCTGAGGGGCTCAGGTAACCCTCAGGGGACACTGGGGAGTTCTGGCCCTGTGGTTTTTCTGGTCTGGCACATCACAGCCTGGTTTTTGCTCTCTGTGGTGAGACAAAGGATGCACAGGTGGCCATGGGAGTGTCAAACCCTCGGTGTCACCAATGGCACATTTGCCAGGCTCTGGGCAGGTTGCTTTCTTCTTTAGCTTTTGTTGGTTTTTGGCAGCCTTTTCCCAAGGGAAATGCCACTGGAACCTCCTGCCCACTGCAGCCAACCACTGAATCATGGAATGGTTTGGGTTGGAAAGGAGCTTGAGATTAATCCCATTCCCATCCCTGCCATGGCAGGGACACCTTCCACTGTCCCAGGGTGCTCCAGCCTGGCCTTGGGCACTGCCAGGGATGCAGGGGCAGCCACAGCTGCTCTGGGCACCTGTGCCAGGGCCTCAGCACCCTCACAGCCAGGAATTCCTTCCCAATATCCCATCTAACCCTGCCCTCTCCCATTTTGAAGCCATTCCCTGTGTCCTGATGAAGAGCCCCTCTCTAAGGACTCCGAGCTCCCCTCCACAGCTTTGAGACTGGCATGGAGCAGCGTTTGCTGGAAATTGGATTTTCCTGTATTAAACAGTTATTTAAATGATTTTATTTGTCTCTGGGTGTAGAGTGTAAAGGACAAGGGTGAGATTGATGGGCTGGGTCCTGCTTCAACCCAGCTCAGCAAGGGCCAGACTCTCCATTGGCAGAAATTCCTTGTTTTTCCTGGGCAGGGTTCTCGCTGAGCCACCAATGGAAAATCCAATTCTTTCTCCTGATCCACCCAGGGATCCCCAGACTGGATCCCAGCTTCTGCTGTGTCCTGCCCCCTTTTCCTGGCCATGGATGTTTGAGGCTGACAGGAACCCTGGGCTTGGCACCACCCCGGTTTTTCTGTGCCTCCAAATGTCAGGTGTCCCCCCCAGCTGGGGACAAACCCTTGGAGAGCTTCCCTGGCTATGGGTGTCACTTTCTAGCTTTAAAAACACCTCATAATCCAACCAGGAATTCTGTTTACAAATAGCTCCAGAGCCAAGTCCAACCTTATAGGGGCCTGAGTAAATGTATGTATTGCAGTAAAAGATCTCTGCATTGTATAAGTGACCCTGCCCTGATTCTAGTTAATATAATAACAACAATATGATTACAACCACTGGTGACCCCGACGTGATAGAGATCTGAAGCCTGAGAGCTGAGGAGAAGCAGCCAAAACACCGAGAGAAGGTATGAGACTCTAGAAATATGATATACAGCAATATGAATACAACACGACCTGAGATTGGAGCAACTGCCAGGATGCCAAACTTGGAAAAATATCGTAAAAAATTCCACCCTATCAACGCAGCCCAGGGAGAAGAGGGAGAAAGGGAAGGACAGGCAATGCAACACGATTAACCTCGGAGCAGGTGCCTTAAATTCACAAACAAAGCCCAAATGTCAGCGCTGGTGAGCTCTTCCCTTGCATTTCCATAAGCAAAGCAGCAATCCCCGGGAGCCCCAGGCAGCCTCTCCTTCCCCAGGAGCAGCCCTGACATTTGCTCTGCTCGTTCTCCAGGTCCTCCCTGGCACGCCGTGCATCGTGCCTGGCTCGCAGTTAGTTATTCCTGTGATATTGGATTAAAAATAGAACGGCAGGAGCCGAGAGTCGCAGCCCGAGACGGTGATTCAGTGACGGAGCTTTTCCATTAGAGGGTGCCAGGAACCTACTGTTGCTACAGAGCCCAGGAATCGTGGAAAACACAACTTTGGGCCGTGTGTTTCGGGGCTGGGCAAAGCCATATACTCGTTTTTTTGACAATTTTTCTCATTTTTCTGCCCTTTCTAGAGTAGAACCGGGGAATGACAGAATGCTCTGAGTTGGGAGGGACACAAAAGCATCATCAAGTCCAACCCTTGGATTTGCAGAGGGTATTTCCAAGAATCCTACCATGTGCCTGGGAGCTTTGTCCAAACTTTACTGGGGGTATTTTGCAGGCAGAGATGTGATTTCAAGAAGTGGATGTGGAGATCTCAACATTCCCAAGGAATTTTGGGCACTGTTTGGATGTGAATAGGAAATCTTCATTTAAAGAAAACAAGATTTATCCACAAAAAAAGTGGTGGTTCTGGTGGAAAGCAATAGTTTGTATGGCTGTCACTGGTTGTGCTCGAGGTGTAGTGGTGAGGACACTCAGGAAAGGATGGGCCCCATTCTTTTACTCCAAGTCTGCCAAAAATCACCCAACACCGGGAAACAGCCCAGTTATGGAATGGATTTTCATCTCCATCCCAGAGGAGCCCCTTTGGAGGAGCAGAATATCCTCAGGTCTGGCTGCTTGCAGCAGGCACAGCAGATTTTAAAGTGTCCTGCTTGGTTTGGAAGCTTTGGAGAAACAAAGTTCTGTAATTTTGTGACAGGGTTAGTGAAACTATTTGGATCAGCCATAGGATCACTGAAACCACAAATGACAAGTCAGTCATAGAATCACTGAAATCACAAATCACAGAAGTGGTTTGGGTTGGAAGGGACTTCAAACTCACCTCATTCACCCCCTGCCATGGCAGGGACACCTTCCACTGTCCCAGGGTGCTCCAGCCTGGCCTTGGGCACTGCCAGGGATCCAGGGACAGTCACAGCTGCTCTGGGCAAAAAATCCCAGGGTCTCAGCACCCTCACAGGGAGGAATTCCTTCCCAATATCCCACCTATCCCTGCCCTCTGGCAGTGGGAGCCATTCCCTGTGTCCTGTCCCTCCCAGCAGCGTGGACAGTGGTTCCTCTGTGCTGCAAAGGGAAACTCTGAAGTCTCATCAACCATGATGAGACATCTGTGTCCCTGCCCTGCTCTGGGCATATCCATCCTTGTGCATCCCTTTCCTGCCTGTCCAGCATGGGATCTTGTGGAGAATGTGGATTTCTGCTTGATGAGGGCTCAGGAACCTCCCTGGGATGAGTGTTGGAAAGCTACAGGTGCCAGCAGCGAGGGAGGGGAAGGGAACATGGCTAAATCCCAAAACCCAGCTCTGCCTGACTCTGCAGCACATCCTGACAGCTTTCCCTGTGGATTCCAGCCAAGGTGGCTCAGCTTTGGAGCCGTCTGCTCCTGTCCCTGCTCCCAGTGGGGACTCAGAGCAGATGGGACCGGGGCTGACCCTGAGCCACACCAGCAGGGCTGAGCTCACCCTCCTGACTGGGAATTCAGGGCAAAGCAGGAGCAGCAGTGTCCTGAGCAGGTGGGTCAGGGCTGTGTCCACGCACAGCCACCTCTTTCCCTGCTTTTTTGGTGCTTCTGAACTCAGAAGTCAGAATCATGCGTTGGCAATAATTTCTGGCCGACAGACGGAAAACCAGGGGTGCTAAAGGAGCAAGAGGTTTGTGTGGGACAGCAGTTTTCCAATAAAACCACTCTTGGCTGCTGTTGGCTGTGGCCACCTTTTGGTCCTGGTGGCATCCCTGGTGTCACAAGGAGGGATTTAGTGCATCCCATGTGGAGCTTGGACAGACCACAGGCTGTCCATGCCTGGCTGTTTCCTTGCTGCTGTGGCCAAGGGACAAGAACAAACCCTGTCTGTGGTCCCTGATCCCTGTGAGCACCCAGGGTGGGAGCAGCAGGACCTGGGGCTGCAGCCACATCCTCTTGGGAAGAGCCACCAATGGATGGTCTCATCTTCCACTGCTGGGGAGCCCTTCCCAAAATGATCCCAAGGCATTCTGGGGAGTAAATATAAATACTGAGGTACCCGGGGTGGGATCAGGGCTCAGAGAGGCACAGCTGAGCAGTTTGGGATGGGAAGGGAAGGGAAGACAGGACGTGTGAGGACATGGGAGGGAGCACAGGCCAGCAGAGAGCACAGAGCAGCAACTGGCAAAGCTGGGGCTGGGCCAAGAAAATAAACATAGGAAGTGCTTGAGACTGATGAGAACCACGGGCAGCCTGCTCTTGTTTCAGGAGGATTTTTTGGGACACTGCAGCAGGCTCCTGTTGCAGAGCTCAGCCCTGTTCAAACTCTCATTGACTTCAGCTGGGCCAGGGTTTCATTTCAGATGGTTCTGCTTTTCCCCAGGATGTGATTTCCTCATTTTGGGATGTATCCCTCAGCCCCACAGGAATTTTGGAGGCTTGAACAGAGATTTAGGGGTGGATGGTGCTGCCAGCACGTCAGGAGGAGCAGAGGCTGCTCTGCAGCACTCCAGAGCTCTGTGTGAGCACTCAGGGTCAATAAATCCAGAGCTGAAGGCCAAATCTGAGTGCTCAGCAGCTCTGCTAATCAGTTGGGTACCTGCAGGCAGATTGAAAGCCAGTTCCTTCCAAATTTGCTCTTCCAACAAATAACCTGGAGGGTTTTCACTCCAAAGTTTGACTTGGGCCCCTTACTTTAGAATTTCATCCCCCTGTGTCCTCCTGTCTCCTGATGAAGATGGGGCATTCAAGGTAAGTGGCAAATTGGAAGAGGTTTTCATGTGGCACCAGCTTTCACCCTGAGATCTCCAGAATTAACCAGCCAAAATTCACAGGGTCTTGGAAATGCTGTCAAACCATGAAGGAAGTTTGAAGGGAAGGTCAAGCAATGCTGGAAATATGAGCAGAGGGTAAAAGAGGAGCTTGGGGTGGTTGTGAGAAGTGGTTCTCCAGGAGGTGGAAACCCAGGGAAGATTGTTTTCCTGGCTGGAAGTGAAGCTGGGTATGAAGTGGATGAGGACAGGGAATGCAGCCTCCAGCTCTGCTCCTTTTGGGGAACTCTGTTCATCCCATCATGTCTGGGAGGGATTTCAGTCCAAACCCCAAAGTTCCCTCACTTCACCACAGGGATTTATCAGCACCTGGGCTCCTCTGTTTCAGCAGGACCAAGGTGTGCATCCCGTCCCAGGGAAAATCCAAACACCCTCCTCTCCCCATCCCTGCTGCTCCTGCTTTGTGCCTGACAGTGACAGCTGAGTTAATCTGGTTTAGAATTCTCATGGCTTCATTTCTGCAGGTCTCACTGTTGTAGGGTGACGTTCCTTTATCCCTCACCCTTTCTTTTCCATGGATTATCCCATGTTAATAGTGCCATGTAATACAGGCTGTTATTAACTGCTCCTGAATCCTGCTTGCTGATTCCTTAAGCAGATCTCAAAACCCTGCGAATCTGAATCTGCCTTGCAGTTGTCTGAGGGTTTGTTTTGTGCTTTGCTTTTTTTTTTATTATTATTTTTTTTTCCCTTTAAACCCAATGCGTGAAATGTGTAGGATAACTTTCTGCTCTGGCTTTTGGGAAGCAAAGGAATTTCTCATGTTTGGATAGCCCAGACATGATATTCCAGATTGAAGTGTGCATCTGTTTAAATCCCTACAAAACAGACTGCAAGGAGGAAACCTTGTTTGAAAACCTACATCAAATATGGAATAAATCCCTCCATAGGTATTTATCTGCCCAGAAAAAAAGATCCTTGACCACTCTTGTGTGACAGAATTTCATAAGAAAAGAATATGAGTAACCTCAACTTTTTTACATCCCCGTGTCTTCTTGGTTCACTGAGAGACATTTCTTCTTTGTTATGAATTATAAATCCCTATTGCTACAGTCCAAACAATTCTGGGAACTTCTGCCACTGGCTCTCAGAGCCCAGGGAAATCACAGTGTCCTTTGCATTTGCAGTGCTCAGAGCATTTCCAAACATTCATTATTCACACAGGAATTCGTCCATCAGCAGCTCCATTAAACTGAGAGAGGGAGCCCTGCTTTCTCATCAGGTGCCAAAATACTTGGTTGAGGTTTATTTCTTCCTCTGAGAGCAGATTCTAATCCCAAGGGTCAGAGCAGCACCTTTTGCAAAGGGTTACAGCCGAGGAGTGAGTGAGTCCATGGTCCCTGCCTCAGTTTCCCCATCAGTGATGCCACATTTGAGGATTCAGCCCACTGGGAGCTTGAGGAAATAATAAAAATTTTAAAAAATCCAATTGCCCAATACTTGTAAATCCCAGCTCTCACAGTCCAGGAGTTCTTAGGGATCACAGAATCCTGGAATGGTTTGCATTGGAAAGGACCCTAAAGATCCCATTTTACCCCTGCCATGGCAGGGACACCTTCCACTATCCCAGGGTGCTCCAAGCCCTGTCCAGCCTGGCCTTGGACGCTGCCAGGGATAAGGCAGCCACAACCTCAACTTCTCTGGATTATAAAAACACTCAGAATTTTAAAACCCAACTTCCTGTATCTGTTAAGCCAGAAAAAAACTCCAAGCTCTTGGCAAGAAATACCCCAAATGCCCTCAAAGCAAAAAAAAAAAACCCTCCAAACTGCTTATTTTTTAACCTCAAGCAGCTTGAACCCTGTCTTCAGGCTGAGGAGGGGCAGAGGGAGCAGAAATGGCTTTTTCTCCAGATTTGGCAAAGCTTTGGGACGTGTCCCTTCCTGGGAGGGCAGGCTGAGCCCCACAGCAGCTCCCCCAGCCCTGGGCAGGAGCAGCCTTTGCCCGTGGCAGGGCTGGAGCTGGAAGCCAGCATGCCAAGCCCTGCTCCAGAGCAGCTTTCTTCTCCTCACATGATGTCAGCATTTCCTGACAATCCCAGCAGGAGCACAGGGCGACAGATGTCCCTTAATTATCGGCAGCGTTGCCGCTCCTCGGGCTCAGACAGAGCATCCTGAGCCCTGAGATGAGGGCCCTCCTCGGTCTGGGCAAGCCTGGCCACCCCAGGTTTATCCACAGGCACCTTTCAGCTGTGGGAAATTGGTCACCCTGGGGTTTGTGCCCTGCCAAGGGTGGCCCAGAGCTCCAGGCAGGGGAAGAGGGTGGGAAATCCAGGGAATGGGAGTGGCTGGAAAAGCCACGTCCCTGTAAATAAAGGGATTTTCCAGCTGGGGTGAGAAGGGCAAAGGGCCACTCCCTGTGTCCTCCTTGAGATGGATCTGGGGTGTCTAATAGACAGACAGCTCAACACTCATTTTTTGTAGGGTGATCCAGTAAAGTAAAAGGGCAAATTAAGTGTGTTGGGGGGAAATCCCATTGTTGTCCCTTGGTTTAATTTTGTACCTTCCAAGATTACAAAAAATGTACCCCTGGCCCTCAGCAAACATGAGAAAAGGATGGAGGGAAGGAGGGAAGGAGGATGGGATCCCAGCCCCTGCAGAGCCATGTCCTGCTCCTCTTCTCCTTGGCTGATACTTCCTTCAGCAGGCCCTTACATGGGAGAGCAGCTTCATCTTATTGAGCACAGCTGCTGGGTGTGTCCACAGCACACAGGAACTCAAGTCCGTTGTCCATCCATCCATCCATCCATCCATCCATCCTTCCATCCATCCATCCATCCATCCATCATCCATCCATCCATCCATCCATCCATCCATCCATCCATCCATCCATCATCCATCCATCCATCCATCCATCCATCCATCCATCCATCCCTCCATCCATCCATCCATCCATCCATCCATCCATCCATCCATCCATCATCCATCCATCCATCCATCCATCCATCCATCCATCCATCCATCATCCATCCATCCATCATCCATCATCCATCCATCCATCCATCCATCCATCCATCCATCCATCCATCCATCCATCCATCCATCATCCATCCATCCATCCATCAATCCCCCATCCATCCATCCATCCATCCTCATGGAATGGCTTTTAGCTGATGGAGAGCAGGTTTAGATGAGATTTTAGGAAAGGATTCTGTGAGGGTGG
The DNA here is from genome assembly GCF_028018845.1 of Melospiza georgiana. NCBI lineage: Eukaryota > Metazoa > Chordata > Aves > Passeriformes > Passerellidae > Melospiza > Melospiza georgiana. The sequence goes on from NC_080443.1 coordinate 19,552,458, forward strand.
TGAGAGCAGAGCAGCTGGGGCTGCCCCTGGATCCAAGGCCAGGTTGGACATTGGAGCAGCCTGGGACAGTGGAAGGTGTCCCTGCCATGGGATGGGATGAGTTTTAAGATCCCTTCCAACCCAAACCATTCCAGGGTGGCATTCCATCCATCAGCCTCCTTTTCTGTGTCCCTTCCAGCTGATTCCAGCCCTGTTCCTTCCCTCCTGAGAGCACATCCCTGCTCTGAGGAGCTCCCAGCCTGCCTGTGAGTGATTCCCACACTCCCAAGCCCCTTCCTTCATGCCTGATGGATGCTGGGGAAAACCCAGCCCTGAGGGAAAAGATCCACCTGCCCACAAGGAGAAACCATCCCAACCCATTTCCTGCTGCAAACCTTTCCCTCCCATGTGCTTGGCTGATCAGGATCAGCTTCTTTGCTGCTGTTTTTGTGCCTCTTGATTTCCACACGGAAACTGGCTCTATTTTTACCCGGCTGAAGCTGATTAGATTGGCAGTAATTGGCAGGATAAACAGCCACGTCCTGTGCAGCAGGTTAATGCTGCACAGGCAGTGACCAGGGCATGCACTCAGCCCATGCCCAGCACGGGGAGCACAATTGAGGAAATTTATTGCCCACATGCCTGGAACATGCCCATTATCCAGCCCCATCCTTCCTCTCCTTGCAAACCCATTTCCCCTTGCTGCACAGAGCCAAACGTTTCATCCTTTTCTCCTCAGCTCTTCTTCTTTTTGCACAGAAAAACCCAAGGACACACAGGAGTTTTCCTTTCTGGTTAACCCAGGTCTTGGCTTCTCCTGACCTGTGAGATTATTAGCATTGAAGCAGCCACACGTTAAAAAAGAAAAATGCTGCTTACAACTCCAAGGCTGACCTTGTCCAAGTAATGTCATTTCCCACCATCTCAATCACTTCCATAAGTTCCAATCTTCTGGAAGATTAGCAGCAGTTCTGCTTGCTGCAACATCCTTCTGGGCTTTAATTGGTTTGGGGGTCATTTAGCCAGAAACCAAGTGAAGAAAAGAAAACTCAGGGGCAACATCAGGTGATGCTGCACCCCTGGAATTCAATTCACTGGGGGAGGGATGGAGCAGGAAGGAAAAATGAAAATCATTCTGCTTTCCAAAGCTGCACATTTCAATCTAGTGGTGGGAGACCTCGGGAATATTTTGGCTCTTGTGCTTGGTGGTGGCTGCACCAGCTGTGTAATCCAGGAGTGGAGTGGAAGGTGAGCAATCCCCACAAGGGTTACTGCTCTGGGCACCTGTGCCAGGGTCTCAGCACCCTCACAGGGAGAATTTCCTCCTAATATCAGATCTAAACCTCTCCTCTTTGGGTTTAAAACCATTCCCCCTTGTCCTGTCACTCCATCCCAGACCTGTCCTGCTCGGTGCCTCCCTCCCTGTTTGCAGCTGAGCCTTGAGCCCTCTCACTTTTGCAGTTCAATTTATTTCATGCACTGTTGATTTGGTGTTTTTCCCAATCCCTCCATGGCAGGGACCAAGCCCAGGGCTGGGTGCAAGGCTGAGGAATTCCATGGTGTGATTATCTCTGCCTCACACCCCCATCACTCCACAGGTGAAAGCCAGAGCTCTCCACTGCCTTTTCCCTCACATCCTCTTTGCCACTCACTACAGCACCCTCTCTAATTACCAGTTATACTGGCCTCTTTTAATTACCCAGCTCAGCTTTTGTGGTTCCATAATTGTCCAAGAAACCTCCCAGCCTTAAACACTTCAATCCTGTGGTGTCCTGTCCCCTTGGAGTGTGGTGCTGGATTTTTCCCAATTCTCTGAACTTTCCCAATGCTCTGAACTTTCCCAATTCTCTGAACTTTCCCAGTCCTGAACTTTCCCAGTCCTCTGGACTTTCCCAGTTCTGGACTTTCCCAATTCTCTCAACTTTCCCAGTCCTGAACTTTCCCAGCCCTCTGGCATTCCAGTGCCTCTTCCAAGACCTCCTGGACACCACCATCATTTGTCCCCACAGCTCCTTGGCCACCTCCTTCGCAATCATCTCGAGTTATTTGGATGTGCTGGTTTAAAACCACTCAGTTCCATCACCTGGATGCTCCTGGGCTCTCCTGGGCAGTATTTCCTTAGCTTATGTTGTGTTTTTTCCCACCAAACACCAGGATAAATCCCTCACTGAGCATTCCTGCCATGGCTGTGTCATTGATAAACCTCCCATTTCCCTGTGGGATCGCCCCACTGCTCAGAACTCATGGAAAATATCCTCCTGTCTTTAATTTCCTCAGCTTCTGAGGTTTATTAATTACAACCAGTTTCCCTTTTCTTCCTTTTGTGTGTTTATGTTTTGTGTGTCAGTCTTGGCAGCTCTTTCCCTTCCTTTCCAAGTTGTGTTGGTTATTTTAACAAAGATTCCTGCCTGTGTTGCTGGTTTTTTGGGTAAAATATTCTTAAAGGTTTTTCCCTTTTCAACAAATTTTTCACTTAAAGTCCTTCTCTGAATTCATCTGACTTGTAATTATTTTCTGATTCACTTTTAAAGTGGCAAGGAAATATACAGATTTTTATACATTACTGCATGAAGCTTTACTTTATTTGCATATAATAGAATCAAGCCACAAAGGCCCATGCCTGGCACAGTGAGAAATCCACCCTCACCTGCTGGAGTGAGGATAAATCTGGAATTCCCTCATGCTGGAGATAATATTTTTTTCCATTAGGATATTATCTTTCCTCCTCCCCACAAAGTTCTGAGGATATTTTAATATTGGCAGTTCAGGACCTCCAGCATCCACTGCTCAGCCAGAATTCCCCAGGGATCCCAAGGATTTTATTAGATATCATGGATGGTTTTTATTAGATATTAAGGATGTGGCTGCTTAAAGAACGAGAATATGTCGAGTCCCTGCTGCAGACCCTTCTTGCCTCGTGCTTTATTTCCCAGGATATTGATCCAGAAACTCTGTGGACCATTTATTTCCTTGTTGTTAACGACTCAGAGCTGCTCCCAGCCAGTCCCAGTGGGATTCCAGGCAGGACTGGCAGGTCAGGACCCACAAGCACGAGTGGAAATCAGATGGAGAGGGTGGATAGAACACAGGGCTGCAGCAGGAAAATTCCCTGGCACCCTGAGGCACTGGGAGCTGGGTTAGGGTGTGGATTTAATGGCTCAGTGATCCCAGAGGTGATGGAGTACAGGACATGGACAGGAGAGGAACAGCTTCAGACTGAAGGAGGGAAGGGTTGGATGGGATTTTGGGAGGGAATCCCTAATTAGGATGGGATACCAAGAAGGTGAGGCCCCAGTGAGCAGCCCTGGGAGTCCTCTGCACACCAGTTCACATTTCCTCAGCGCTGCTGGTGTGCAGGAGGCTGAGGGAGATTCCAGATTGGATTTCACAGCAGCCCTGAGTGCCAGCAGGCTTTTCCCTCCTGCCACGGCAGGTCAGGAAAGCTGGGCTGCAGGATTCCCCCAGGAGATGTGACCCATTGCAGGGACACAGATGGTGTCAGATAGGGCTGACAGGTTCATTCTTTAAATCCCTGGTGCATGTGTGGATGAGGAGATGAGCGAGATGAAGTTTGGGATGAAAAAAATAATGATGAAAAAATACAATAAAAGGCAAAACAGCTTATAATAAATCACTGGGCATGGATGGGGGAAGGAAAAGGAGGATTGGGCAGTGGGAGCAATGGGTGTTTTCTGTCCATGGTGGAAATGCAGGATTGTTGGGAGTTTCTTTTTCACCAGGCGCCATTAAACTTGCTGTTATTTCAAGCACCTGCTTTATGAGGAGTAGCATCCCACGTTGGTCAGAGGGGTGTCACACCTTGGTGCCTGCCTCAGATCCCATCAAATCCCCCCCAAAAGAACAGCTGGACAATAATTAGTTGGATAATTAACATGTAAAACAACTATGACTGTCTAAAACTACTGAGAAAGCAACAGAAGGGGACTGGAATTTCTTTTGTTCCCTGCCAAAATTTTTATATGTGTTTAAGCAACTTCAGTTCTGGTGTTTTTTCTTGGAAACTTTGGGGGTTCCCACCCAAATTCTCCCTCTGTGGGGGGGAAAAAAAAGAGTGAGTTTGCAGTTGCCAAAAAATGCAGCACCTGGCGTGTGGGATTTTTGGGGAAGGAAACAATAAAGCCCCCCAATGTATAATGAGCACAGTTCTTGCATTCAGGACTCGGTGTAGTTTGCAAAGACATTTTCTACTGGAAAGAAATGCTTCAGTGGGAAAATTTCCACCCACTCCAGTTGCATCTCTTCCCTCCAGCTCCCAGAGACAGAGAGAGAGAGGAAGGTTTTCTTCCAGAGGAGGGTGGTGATGTGTTTCCATGGATGGACAAGAAAATGCATCGAGAGAAGGAAAAAAAAACCCAACTGAGTGGGAAGCCACAGGCTGAAAGTTGCGGGTGGGTGGGCAGGGAGGCAGGTACCGAGCACAGGAGCCTTTCAGAGGGGATGCACTGCCCGAATCCCGCGGGTTTCCATTACCAGCAGTTACACTGCTTGTTTTGTTTGGTTTTGTTTTGTTTTTTTCCTTGGAGTCCTGGCCAAGGTGGGTCTGGCTCAAAACCCCCGCTCCAGTAACGCTGGTGGTGAAATCCGAGATTTTGGGGAAGAGCTGAGTTTTTCCTCCATCTCGCAGGTTTTGCTTTATAAGCACTTGTGAGCATCTTTGAAATCATTCTCCAGCACAGCTCGCCCTTTAACAGTGGTGCGTGAATCCCCTGGTGTATTAACACAAACACATCGATATTTGCAGGCACACGGACCCGCACACGCATCCCGGTGCCAAAAAAGATTTCGGCACGTTCCGATCCAGGGGGATGCGCCAGCGGAGCCGGACCCCGCCTGCTCCGGGGGCACAACGCGAGGATTCCAGGAGAAGGGAAAAAACCCAGGGAGAAAAAACCCGGGGAGAAAAAACCCAGGGAGAAAAATCCCAGGGAGAAAACCCCCGATATCGGGGAGCGGAGCGCGGAGGGGCTCCCGGTGGGCTGGGAGGATCCCGGTGGGATGCGCGGTGCTGGAGGCAGGGGAGCGGCACCCGGCGGATCCGGACCCAGCCCGGAGCGCTGTCCCCAGCCCGGGGCGAAGCACAGCGCGGCCTCTCCATCAATAAACAACCACCGGCCCGTGCTGCAGCTGCGGCGCGCCCGGGCCGCCTCCGAGCGGGCTCTGCCCGGACCCCGGCGCCGCTCGGCCCACGCCCGGTGTCTCCCAGCCGCCCGCCCTCGGGGGATGCCGGCCCCTCTCCGCCCCGCTGGGGAGAGCCGGAGCGATCAATAAAACTGCGGGAGCATCCCGGGAGGCTGCGGGGGGCTGCGGCCCTGCTGGGCTGCGAGGCGAGGGCGACGCAGTTCCTGTCTCTTTAAATCCACCCTGCGCCCGGCGCCGGGAGAAAGCCGAGGCAGAGCAGCGAGCCCGGGATCCTGCTCGCTGTCGAGCGGGATTTGTCCCCGTCGGGAGCGCCGAGCGAGGCCCGGGGAGGCGGCGCGGGCCCCCGATCGGGCCGGGATGCGGGCAGGGCCGGGCGCGGCCCCCCGGCACTGAGCGTTGCGGCGCGGGGGAGGGCGCGGGGCGTGCGCGGTGCGCGGTGCGCGGTGCGGGAGCGGCCGGGAGCCGTGCGGGAGGGCGGCGGAGGAGGCTCCGCATTGCTGCTGCTGCCGCTGCCGCTGCCGCTGCCGTGCCGAGCCCCGCGATGCCGCCGCGCCCGCCGCTGCCCCCGGCCCTGCGCCCCAGCCAGCCCGGCCGGCGGCGGGGGGCTCCGCGGGGGCTCTGAGCATCCTCCCCCCGGGGCTGCCCAGCGCTCGCTTTTTCCCTTTTTTTTTTTTTTTTTTTTTTTTTTTTTTTTTTTACCCTCTTTCCCTTCTCTTGGCATTTGGCCTCCTTTTTTTTTTTTTTTTTCCTTTTTTTTTTTTTTTTTTTTTTTTTCCTCCTTTTCCCCCACCCCCGTTCCCTGCCTTGGATGGTTTTTAGGTGGAGTCGTTTGCACCAAAATCCAATAGCTGCTGCTGTTCTTGCTGCTATTTTTTTTTTTTTTTTAATGATCCTGTTTCCACAGCAGGGGAAGAGAGAACTGATCCTCAACATACTCCCAGAGAATGAATAATCACAAGAAACTGGCTTAAGCAGCTCCCTGGATCTGGTGCATGATTTCAATTGAGTTCGATTTGATTTAATTTTTTTAATTTTTATTTATTTCTTTTTCCCCAAGTCATCGTTCGCATTTTATTTCCTGCATTTCTTCCTATTCTTTTTTTTTTTTTCCTTTTTTTTTTTTTTTTTTTTTTCACCTTTCGGGAGATTTGCAAACCGAATTACATGCATGTCCAGTGGGGGAAGGTTTAATTTTGACGATGGAGGGTCGTACTGTGGAGGCTGGGAGGACGGAAAGGCTCATGGCCATGGAATCTGTACCGGCCCGAAGGGTCAAGGTGAATATTCGGGCTCCTGGAGTCACGGCTTTGAGGTGCTGGGGGTCTACACTTGGCCCAGTGGCAACACTTACCAGGGCACCTGGGCGCAGGGCAAGCGCCATGGCATTGGCATGGAGAGCAAAGGGAAGTGGGTGTACAAAGGAGAGTGGACCCATGGATTTAAGGGACGGTACGGGGTCCGGGAATGCACTGGAAACGGGGCCAAGTACGAAGGCACCTGGAGCAATGGATTACAGGATGGCTACGGGACAGAGACCTACTCGGATGGAGGTAGGTGATGCATTGATCCCTTCCTGGCTGGGGCAGGTGGGGTGGAGGGTGGTGGGGAGATGCTCCCAGAGGGGTTGGGGTTGGACTCTGGGAGTTTGCAACCTGCTGCCTTGGATCAAGGGATGCTCCCACCCTGCAGGGGAGGAGGAACCAGCCCAGCGTGGCACCAGCCCAGCTCTTTGCCACAGGTAGCCCCAAATGTTCCATGGGGTCTCTGGGCGCTGGGTCCTCCCTCCTTGCTCTCCTCAAGCAGGTTTTTGGGATGTGGAAGGGGCTGTGCTGGTGGAGGGATGCCCAGCTCTGGCCCAGAGGGGTCGGAGCACGGGGTGGGCCAGGCCTTGGGGACACAACCCAAGTTGCACATGGGATTGGCACTTCTGACTGCACCACTGGAACCTGTAGGATTTGCATGGGAACAACGCGGGGCAGGATGGAGGCAGTGTGTGTGTGGGGGGGGATCAGGGGTGGAGAGCTCCCAGCCAGGGGTGGGGGGCTCTGCTCCTCCTCCAGCCCCTCCAAAGGCAGCCCCACGCTCAGTGATGCCAGGGAAAAGACTTTAATTCAGACAAGAGTCTTACATTCCTAGTTTACGGCTTAATGCTTAGCGTAGGGGCTCAGAGGGATCACCAGAGCTCTTCTCTGCCGTCAACACGGCTTAACGAGATGCTGAGGGGAAACTGGGATTAGAGGAAAAACAAGAAAACCCAATTGGAGCGATCAAACCCAAAAAAATTGCTGGGCTAACAAGCTTTAGGGCTGAACTGGGAGAAACAGCTGGCGCCGTGCTGGAAGTGGCTGTATCATCCTCTCTCCTGGGCTGGGGCTCCTTCCACAATGGGAATTGCCACCATAATCCGAGGCAGGCCTACCTGCCAGCAGCTGGGGGGCCCTGGGCTCCGCTGGCCCCTGCTTTTCCCGGGAATGGAGGCCTCCTAAAGCAGCTCCCGGGTTATTTTTAGGATGTTATGGTTTTCCATACGGCTCCGGTGGGGAAATTGCAGCGTCGGGAAGCTCCATCGCAGCCCTGCTGAAAGGTGCTGCAAGACCTTGCTCTGGAAAGCCCAGTTTGCTGCTTTGTGGTTGCTCAGGGAGGGGAGGTTGAACCTCACCTGCAGCTGCTTTTTTTCTGTGCTCTCGCAGGGAGAGGTGGAACCGCCTCGGGATTTTTAATGATAATTCGGTGCCGTGTTGTTTTCTCCCCGAGAAAAAGAGAGCTGCAACCTTTTGTTTCAGCTGCCTGGAAGGATGCTGAGGACTGAGCTGGGATGTGTGTTTGGAAGCCATGGATAAATCCCAGCAGTCCTTCAGTCAAAAATAAAGCTTGGGCAGGGAATCGTCGCCGTCTCCCACATCCGAGGCGCTCAGGAGGGGCTGGGGGGGGGTTTCTGCTTGCTCCCAACGTGGGTGCTGTCTCCTCCTGGCACCCAGCCCCTGCCTGGGAGGTTTGAGGGAGGACAGACACAAGTCTGGACCAACTACAGGTCTCTGAGGGCTGGGTGTTGCAGGGCTGGCCCTGTCCCCGGCCACGCACGTGCCCCCGCCCCGGCACGCTCCCCATCCTCTGCAGAGCAGCGTTTTTTAGGGAAACCTGGGCAGCATCCCCACCCTGGGGTGTCTTAGCAGCAGTTTCAGCCTTTTCTGAGAAGCTACCCGAAGGAAACAGCTTTTCCTTCCATCTTGTCAGGCCAGCCCGGCTTCCCGGCGCTCGGGGACCCAAAAGCGACGTCGTTGTCGCGTGTTTGCGATTTGGGGAGGAGGGAAGAGGAGCGGCGCTGGGAAAGGGCAGGGTCTGTGGCAAAATGCTCCCCCTGGGACTCTGCAAACCTTCCAAGGAGGAAGGGATGCCGTGCTGGGGGAATGCAGGGTGCTGGTAACTGTGGATGCTCCTCCACAGCAGCTTCTCCCACCTCAGCTGGGCCACAGCCACCTCCAAGGCCACTTCCACCAACTCAGCTCCCAGCACCCCGAGGCCACGGCCCTTTCCATCTGCCTGGCTCCATTCTGGGTGGAAACCACCAGAGCTGGGCATCTCCAGCCTTTTTGGACAGCAAGCCTCGCTGAACTTTGTGTGTTTGGGTCCCAGAGGCCGCTGTGTGCGGGAGCGGTGGCACCGGGGAGGCAACGGTAGGGAAGGATGTTTCTCATTAATCTATTCCAGTTATTACCTCCAGCAAACTGAAGTACCCAAGAATCCTCGCCCCAGCATCTGTCACTTGCCACCCACAGATAAATATTCATCCCTTGCACATCATTTTTTTTTTAGCTCCCCATCCCTGGCTCGGGGATGGGGCCCTAAATGCGCAGCGATGCCCGGGGAGCCCCAGCACCCAGGGATTTGCTCCAGTTTTCCCATTGCAGGGGGAAGGGCAGCCTGTGCTGGGGTTGCTGTTGGTGTCCCTGCTGGATCCTGGGTGTGCTGGGTGCCGGGGGTGGCACTCGGTGGCCCGGGGGCTCCCGCCAGCCCCGCGGCAGCGCTGCCCCCGCGCGCAGCTCACCGAGCTCACACCTCCCACGCCGCGCCCGCCGCGCGCCCCACGCCCGGCCCCCCACGCCCAGCAGCCCCCCACGCCCTTCCCACTCGCTCCTGACCCCCGGGAGAGCAAACCCCGCTCCCCCAGCCCCGGGGATTGGTGCCCATCCACGCGGCCCTGGCACGGCTGGCACGCGGCCCCTGCGCCGTCCTGCTGTCCCCATGGCCTCATGCGCTCAGACATCCCCACGCTGCTGGTACAGCCTCGTCTTGCTGCCTAAAAAACCTCCTGGGCCCCTCCAGAGCACCTGGTGTTACATAAAGCAGGCTCCCAAGGATTGGGAGCTGGAGTTGAAGCACTTGTCTGATTCAGCCCAGCTGCGGAGTGGGAGCGGGAATTGCTCCCTTGCTCCAGGGAAAGGAGCTGCACCCACCTGGATCTGCAGCTCTGTGGGGCTGGGGATGCTGTCAGTGGGGCTGGGGGAGCTGGGGCAGAAGGCTGGAGACCTTCTAATCAGGTCTGGAGATCAAGAGACATCACAGCTGCTTCTGCCTGGGATGCTGTGGGGATCTCAGTGATTTCACCCTGGGAACAGCTGGAGTTGTAGCTCCAGCCTTCCCATGGGAATCCTCTGCCTTGGGTTTGGGCTGAGCTGCTGAAACCATCATGGCTTTGGTGGGGGTGGATGAGATGGGGTGGCTGAAGGAAGCCTCCCGATCTGTTTTTGCCCTTTCCATCCCTAGCAATGCTGGTTTCCTCCTCCTCCCACCTCTTCCCAGCTGAACAACTGGGATCCTGAACCAGACAGGGCTCTGGGATGGGACCAGCCCCATCCTGGGCACCCACTGCATCCCTGAGGGAACGGGACAGGCTGGGGGTGCCTGCTGTGAACCAGCCTCACCCTGTTGCCATCCTGTCCCCATCCTGAATGTCCCTAAACCCCTGTTTCTCGGGAGGGCTGCCCCGACAGGGCCGCGCGGTCGCACGGTGCTGTTCATCTTGTGTAATCTCCGTGCCCACTCACCTAAAATGAATCATCCTTTGATAGGTGAGGGAAATATAATTAGTGTTTGCATTGTTAGCACTGGCTGAGTAGGCAAGTGGGTTTTCTTGGCCCGGGCTGGGAAATGTTCCTGCCGTGGGGAGAGGGGATCACAGGGAGCTGCTGGGGTGGGGCCCTGCCAGCCTGTCCTGCTCCATGTCCCACTTTCCCAGCCCTGCAGTGCCACTGGTGACACCTCCCTGAGCAGGTGCACCAGGAGCTACCCACCAAATGGCCGGGGAGAGGCTGGGGAGGGGAAAAGCATGGAATATTTCCCAAAAGCCAGCATGAATTGCTGCTCCAGGGGCATGGAGCAGGAATGCTGTGTGAGACCTGCCTGCATGGGAAGGGGCAGCAGCCCCTCACCTGAGCAGAGCCGTGCTTTGGGATGAGCCACCACCAGCCAGGAGGGTTGGAATGGGACACCTTTAATGTCCCTTCCACCCCAAACCATTCCCAGATCCCACGGTGCCAGCAGCCTGGGGCCTCTCCCCAGCCCTGCCTTCCCCTGAGCTCCTGCACAGGGAACCCAGGAGAGAGGGCAAATTTCCCTCAGGAGCTATTCATAGCACGGATGTCAGAATTACCTTAAAAGTACCAGCTCTGCCTTGTTTTGCTGCCGGGAAGGAATTGTTGATGCACTTCAAACAGTGGGCGGAAACAAGCAAATCCAGGAGCGCCCTGATCCTCGATCCTCCCGCTCCTGCAGCACCCAGAGCTGCTCCCAACAGCCCCCCCCCAGACCCTGAAAATCAATTTAAAAAGTCAGGATTTTGGTGATGGAGCTGCTGGCTGTCTGGGTTGGGTCTGGGAGCTGCTTGCAGTGGTTCCAGGAGAGCAAAAGCGGAGACGTCAGGAGCTGCCGAGCGCAGAAAAATGAATCAAAATACTAAATGAAGGTTCTGACCAGCCTCATTAAAAATACATGCTATGAACTCATGGTAATTACTTCTCTCACTGGAACATGCTGCTTAGTTTCAGGTACAGCTCAGGACAGAGGAAGAAGGATTTTGACCTCGGAGAAAAGAACATGAGGCAGAAATTGCCAGACAGGCCTCAGCCCCTCACTCCATCTTCCCGGGTCCTTGATCCAGGCTGGGATTCTCCAGGGAGCTGTGCAGGCTCCCAGCCTTGGGGAGCCCAGCAAACCCCTCTCCCTGCCCACTGCCTCCAGCCCTGAAGCACAGCGCTCATGGCACTGCGCTGGGGTGGGTTCTCATGGCTTTGAATGCAAATCTCAGGGTATTTGCATGTGATTTGATATCCCATGGGGCTCCTCGTGGTTGGGTGACATCTGCTCCTGGAGCTGAACGGGTTTTTTTTCCCCTTTAGAAGCTCCAGCTTGTGGAATCATGTGATTTTGCAAGATTTTCAGCTTCGGTTTGGAAGCAAGGTTTCCACCCAGGCTATTGCAGAAAAGTCATTCTTCCAGGCTGGGGAAGCAGCAGACAAGAGCTAAAAATGCCTTCTGCTTAAAAAATGCCTCGATTTTAAAATGAACCTGATGAATTTTGAATGCTTTGAGTCAGGTAACGCTGACGTAGATGAATGAGCTGTATTAAAGCAGGCATGGCTTGGAGATAGAGGAGCTGGGCAGGCTGAGCTTGGGGATGGTCTCTGAGGGGTGAATTCTGGGGTTTGGCATCTGCCCTGGGAGATTTTTTTGTCTCTTTGGGTCTGGTTTTGGCATTCATTGAACTCCTGAGCAAGAAAGGATTTTTTTGTAGGAGTTTGCAGGAGTTACAAGAGAGTCTTGATGGTTATCTGCCCCTGGATTCAGCTTGTGAGTTGTGTTTAACTCACAATTAAAGTATTTTTAATAAAAAAAAAAAATCAGGAGCTTGCAGGACACAAAACTTGAAAGGCAAATGTTTGTATTTTGGGGCTTGATATTGGCTTTTCAAAGACAGATTCTGGCCTATGCATCAAAAATCCCTAAGAATTGCATTGGATGCATGAGCATTCCCTGAGAGCAGCCACTGCTTCCCCAACATTATTCCCTGAAGAGGTTGCACTCGCTCCCAGCACACAGCAGAGCATCATGAATTTTCATGAATGAGTGAACAGCCAGAGCAAGGCCCCTCATTTTGCTGATTTCCACAAGAAGATGATCACCACAAAGGTATTATTTCCTGCTCAGGGCATCACCTGGGGCCTGCAGGGTGTTTCCCTGGCAGCAATAATGGTCTGGAAGTGTCCAGGGCCAGGCTGGAGGGCTCTGGAGCAATCTGGGACAGTGGAAGGTGTCCCTGCCCGTGGCAGGGGTGGGATGGGATGAGATTTAAGCTCCCTTCCCACCCAAACCTCTGTGTGATTCCATGATTTATTTCACAGGGAATAAATGAAGCTGCTCTTGCCTCTTCCCTCCCGGAGCAGCCCCCAGCCCTGATCCAGGGGGGCTCAGCCTCACCCACCCCTCTGAGCATCTCCCACCCCTCAGGGGGATGCAGCCCCAAAGCCAGCAGTGCCCCCAGGCTGGGAGCAGCCCCTGCTCCTGGATCTCTGCTGGGAACAGGAGACACCCCAGAGTTTGGGGCAGGATTAGAGCAGGGGGGATGAAGGGAACGAGCATTAGCCTGACTCCACTCTGCCTTCTGAGAGAGGCACATTGGCCTTAATGAAGGTGCTGAGCAATATCCTGAAGTGCTTTGCATCCCTGGGAATAAAACCTCATCCTGCTTTGGAGCCCAGCTGAATCTGCAGGGATTCAGCTGCCCTGGGAAAACCCTGGCTCCATTTCACCAGGGGAGGATGGGGATGATGCCTCCCTGACTTTCCCTCTTGACAAACCCACTCCCAGGCCAGACAGTATGAAATGTCTTTCTTTGTTTATTTCCTTTTAAAAGTTGTGTTTCCCCTGACTGCAGGACCTGGAGCTTTTAAGAGGAATTACAACTGGCCTGAGGGGCACCATGAGCCCCATCAGAATCAGTGAAGCCAAGATTTTATTGTCTTTATTGTGGGTTTTTGAAGCCTTTCCTTCAGTTCTGGCTGGGAAAGGCACTTCCCAACAGGTTTGGGGAAGCAGGAGGTGCAGCAGCAGTGAGAAGAGGGAGGGGATGCTCAGGACAGGCTTGGTTCTTCCTGAGGAACAGAGGAAAAGAGGAACAGAGATCTTCCCCTTGAAGCAAATAGCTGAAATCCCTTGGAAAACATTCATTTCCACACAAGATTTATTTTTTTTAATGTTTCCAGTGAGGGAGGAGCCTTCACCTGCTGCTTGCAGAGCATCCTTGGGACAGGCAATGATGACATAAATGTGTCCCTGCATTTGGGATGGGGCTCAAGGACATAAATGTGTCCCCACGTTTGGGATGGGGCCCATACCCCCCTGAGGAACAATTTTGCCACCTGTGATTTTCCCCAAGGAGAAGGGCTCAGCAATCCCCGTTCCATGGGATTTCAGCCAGAAATACTTGTGTTGTTATTTGCATCCAGAGGAGGAGGAGCAGGAGGAGGAGGAGGAGGCGTGAGGCTGTGGAAATCCATCTCCTCCTGCAGCCCCCAGCTCCTGCAGAGCTTCTGGCTGTTCCAAACCCATCCCTGCTCAATCCCTACCCTTTCCAGACCCATCTCCTTCCTCCACACCTCACCCAAACCCAGCAGCTCCACTGCTTGATTCCTTTAGATGGAGGCTCCCTGCCCTTAGATGTACAAGCTGACCATGCTGACACGAGCTGTAATTTTTTTCCTATTTGTTTACATCAGATTTCATTCTGGCAGCCCTCATCCTCCTCATCCTCTCCTCCTTGGCCTGCCTGGCTGCCCAGGCCTGGCTGTGCCCACCCTGTCTGGATGCACCCAGCATTAGCACTATGACTAACACCCATCACGTGCTGCTGCCTGCGGATTCCATTTGCATACTCAAAAATCCATACTTTATTCCTTCCCCCTGTGTAAGCAGTTACCAGAGCATATTTTTGGCAAATTAGCAGCCACAGCAGAAGCATCTGACTGTGTTTTCAGCGTGGAAAGCCTTGGCAGGGCTGGAGGGGATCATTTGCTGTGGGTTCCCAATGCCTGTGGTGCTGGGCACAGGCAGGGTCGCTGATCCCCACGTCCCCAGGTGGGCAGGGCGGGTGGCACCTCCTGCCATCCCTGCCATGCCCGTGGGGGTTTGGGGCAGGCTTGGGGCTGAGGGCGGCAGCTGGGCACGGGGCAGGGCAGGGCATGGCAGTCACACAGCTGGGCACAGTGGGCAGCCCAGGATGGGAGTCCTGGCAGGAAATGTGTCCCCACATCCATGCAGTCACCAGGGGGTTGAGGGAGGGGATCTCCCCCTCTGAAACCCCACCTGAAGTGATTTTCCAGCTCTGGGGCTTCCCTGTGTGAGAAGATGTGGAGCTGCTGGAGCAATTCCAGGGCTGGAGCCAGGCTGGGACACCTGGGGGGGCTCACCTGGACAGGAGAAGCTCCAGGGAAAACTCAGAGCCCCTGAAGGGGCTCCAGGAGAGCTGGAGAGGGACTGGGGACAAGGAATGGAGGGACAGGACACAGGGAATGGCTCCCACTGCCAGAGGGCAGGGATGGATGGGATATTGAGAGTTAGGAATTTTTCCCTGTGAGGGTGGGGAGACCCTGGCACAGGTGCCCAGAGCAGCTGTGGCTGCCCCTGGATCCCTGGCAGTGCCCAAGGCCAGGCTGGACAGGGTTTGGAACAATCTGGGATGGTGGAAGGTGTCCCTGCCATGGCAGGGAGTGGGAACAACAGGAATTTTAAGTTCCCTTCCCACCCAAACCGTTCTGGAATTCTCTGCTCCTGTGCTCAGGAGTCCCCACAGAGTCAGGCAGAACATTTGGGGGCACATTTTCCCCATCAATTCCCTGGGATGGCCAGCAAGGATGTCCCCACTGTCGCAGCATCAGAGCTGAGGCTGGGTGAGCACCCTCCAGCCCTCCGTTCTCTCCTTCTCCCCTTTGGGATGGGTGTTCCTGGGATGATTTGTGTGTGAATCCTCCTGGGCTCTGTGATTCTGAGCAGCTGGAAGGGGATATCTGTAAAACTCCCTCCTCTGGTTGGAATTCAAGAGCCCAGCCTAATTATTGCCATCGGACATCTTTAATTAATGTGCTGCAGAGGCCACAGATAAGAGGGGGGCTGAGCACGCCAGCAAGGATCCTCTGTGAGATAAATCAGCAATTTGTAAAACCTAATTGCTTTGGCTTGGAAAAGTGGAGGGGCACTTTGGACCACGTCCCCCAAACCCCTGGGATTTTGGGGTGCTGGGGATTTTGGGGTGCCCAGCACAGCCGCTGCACCAGGAGGAACTGGCTGGGCCTCAAGGATGGGACAGAGCTCCTGCCCTTTGCAGCCTCCTGCTCCCATTTTCCAGGCAAAGCTGGGAAGCTGCACCCCTTTTCCTGATTATTTTATCTAACCTGGGAATACTGACTCTGCATGCTTGGGTTTTAACTCAGAGTTAGGGATGGAGAAGGAATTCTTTCCAAACTTGTCCAAATTTTTTCCAAATTCGTCTTATTCTGGGTGATTTGTGTTATTTGTGTTATTTGAGAAGAATTATTTGTGAGAATTATTTGTGTTATTAAGAATTTGTCTTATTCTGTGTGATAATGACACAAGTGTGTCCGCTGCCCTCAAAGCACTTCACAACATCCCAAATTCCTGCCTGGGTGTCTCCAGCAGTTATTTCTTCAGCAGTTATTTCTGAAATAGGGTTTTTCTCTCCAATCCATCCTTTGGGATAATTGCAGTTGTTTTCTCCTAGCTCAGGTTGTGCCCTCCCCTTAGCTCTGCTTGGCATGGACGTGGCCACTTCCTCACCTTTATCTTGACTTTCCATGTCCAAGACTTTCCTCTCTCTCTTTGTCCTTTTGGCCCAGTGCAAAAGAACCACCCAGAGGTGGGATGGATATTTGTGCCATCTTGGAGGCATCCACAGGAGTGCCCTGCATGGCTGAGGGAAGAGGTTGGGACATTTTCCTCCCCAGCATTCTCCTCCATCAGGGTGGCTTTGGCTTTTCTCTGGCTTGGGCAGCACAATGGGTTTGTGGCCAGGATTGCCTTGGATTGCTCCCTGCCTCCCATCCCATCCCATCCCATCCCATCCCATCCCATCCCATCCCATCCCATCCCACCCCACCCCATCCCATCCCATCCCGACCCTGTGAGGTGCTCACAACAAAAATCCTTGGAATTCTCCCTTCAGCACCTGAGCAGAAGATTCTATTCTGTCAGAAACTCTCATTCCACCCCTCCCAGCCCCACCATGCCAGATCCCTGCTGCACCTTCCCTTTCCATTCCCCAGCCTGGGGCAGCTGCAGCCGGGGAATAGGGGAATGTTGTGAAATCCTGATTCCTCTGCAGGGACAAGGAGGCTCTGGGCTCCTTGTGAGACCAAGCCTTGTGCAGATATCTGCAGATGTTGGGGCAGAGGTTGAGCTGAGCAGGGCTCATGGAGGAGGCGGCTCATCAGTGCAGATCAGGTGGCTCCAGAGCCTCCCATGATCCATGGCCACATCCTGGAGATCCAGGGTTTGAAACACCATGAGCCAGGGAAGGAAGGAGCTCTGCTGGCTGAGGAAGGGCTCAGATCCCTGACAGGAAGCTCTTTGATCTGCTGGTGGCCATGAAGCTGCCCAGATGTCTTGGTGGCTGTTGGGGACACGAGCGTGGCCTCTGGGGCAATCCCTGGGGATAATCCATGGTGGGGAAGGAATGACACCCCCAAAAACAGAGCTGGGAACTCTGAGGCCATCCCTGGGATAATCCATGGTGGGGAAGGAATGACACCCACAAAAACAGAGCTGGGAACTCTGAGGCCATCCCTGGGGATAATCCATGGTGGGGAAGGAATGACGCCCACAAAAACAGAGCTGGGGATGGGGAGTTGCTCCACGGTGCTGGCACAGGACAAGCAGGATGGAGTGGCTGGAAAATCCACTTTGCCAAGGAGATGCCAAGACTGCTCCTGGCAGCTGTGCCATTCCAGGAGCAGGTTGGGAGCCAGGCAGGGATGGGATGGGATGGGATGGGATGGGATGGGATGGGATGGGATGGGATGGGATGGGATGGGATGGGATGGGATGGGATGGGATGGGATGGCAGCACCCTGAGCACCTCAGTCTGGCTGGGACAGGCACAGCTGCACTGGGACCTGCTGTGACCAATTTTCCACAAGTGCTCCAGCCCCCAGAGCTTTGTTCTGCTCCCTGTCAGTCCCTCAGGTCTCAGCACAGGGCTGTGGTCCTCCAGCTGCTCCAGCTGAATCCAGGGAGGGGTTTCAGCTTCATGTTTGCCAGGAGATGAGGAGGCTGAGGGTCCTGTCAGGGCTGGAGTGAAGGGATTCACCAAGGGAAAGGGAGATCAGGATTTGGGCAGGGTGGGATCTGATGGATCTCATGCACGAACTGTTCTCCCTATGCCCCTGCCCACACTGGCATCTTTCCCTGAAACCCCCTGAATCCATCCCCAGGGAAGCAGGAGCACGGTGTGAGGACATCCTGAGGGCTCCCTGGCAGGGGAATTTGGGGCTCTGGGGGCGAATCTTTCCATTGTCCTGCTGAGATACTCTGGGATGGAGCCAGAAAGGGAGGAGAGGTGCTGCCAGGTGCCCAGGGAATGCAGGGACACCTTGGCAGGCTCTGCCACAGCCACCATCCCAGGCCTGGGGAGAGCTGTGGGTGCATGGCACTGGTTGTTCCCCATTCTTGGGGACACCTCAGGGGACAAGGCAGGCTCACTGCTCAAACCCCACACAGGAAACGTCTGCTGTGTCCCCTGAGCTGCATCTCATAGCTTGTCCCCCATCCTTCTCCCTGTCACCACCTCCTCTCCCTGCCCTGCCAGTGCCTGCCCTAATCCCAGTGCTAATCCTATAAACCCTCAGTAAATCCTGCCTGCCCCTGCCTCCCCACGTCCCCTCTCCAGGGCAGGCTCTGTGGGGCCCCCAGCTTGGGCGTGCTGGTTTTTTGGGGTGCACAAAGCTGCCAGCCCAATAATGTAATGCCATTGGAGCAGAGGGAAGGATGCCCAAATCCTGGGGGATTTGTTCAAAGCACTGGCAGCTAAAAGACAGTTGAAGAACCCCAAAATACACCCCAAAATGCACCCCAGAATGTGGCCAGGTGCTGGTTTCACACTCTGGGGAAGCAGCTCCTGTGCTCAGCATGAGCTGCTCCAGCCCAGATCCCTTCTGCACTTCTGAACCCTAAAACTGGGCAGGGAAATTCCTCAGGGAGTGCTGGGGTTGGACTGGCCCCATTCACACAGGGTTCTTTATTTCAGCAGGTCTGTTTAAAGCTCCCTGGGCTGGCACCAATGAAGGCCCCACTGCTGTGAGGTGCTGAAGTCTGTGCCCATCCCAGCTGTGCCCATCCAGGAATGTGCAGGAATCACAGCATTCCAGCAGCTCCAGGGCCCAGCTCAGAGCCACCCTCAGGGAATCACAGCATTCCAGCAGCTCCAGGGCCCAGCTCAGAGCCACCCTCGGGCTCCTCAGCCTGCCCCAGCAGGGCTCACAGTGCATCACTGCATCTCGAGCTGCTCTGGAGAAGATTAAGCTGACCTAAGAATAAAAACAAGCCCTGCAGTTCAACGGGCTGGGATAAGGCCTGGAACTGTGCCAACCTCTAGGAGGGGATGGGATTAGGAACCCTGAGCAGATTACCACCCACCCCAGCACAGGGAGCGTGCTGAGGTCCAGCTGTGTCCCCCAGGGTGGGTGAGCTCCTTGTCCCCCCGTCCCCAGTGCTGTGGTGGAGCCCTGTGTGTGTTTGGTGCCACCAGCAACCAGTTTAGAAACTCCAGGAAGTGCCCACGCAAACACAGGAGCTCCAACAGGGGCACAATTCCAAGGGGAATATCCAAATGGATCTCTCCCCATGAGGACTTTATTTCCATGGAGCTGCTGCCTTCCCCAGCACAGCGGATGAAGGCTCTGTGTGTATAAATAAATGTATTGTTATACATTATCCATCCACTGTGAGATGCCAGCAGCATGGACGGGATCAGAGTGTGCTCCTGGATAACCATTCCCCCATTCCACAGCTCTGCTCCTTTCCCTTGAGGGATTGATGCAAGGGGCAGTTTCTGGATGGTTTCTAACACCCTCATGCTGCAGCTGGAGTGCAAGCCTGCAATCTGGAATGGCTGCCTGGGGAGGTGGTGGAGTCACCATCCCTGGATGTGTTTAAAACAAGACTGGATGTGGCACTGGGTGCCAGGGTTTAGTTGAGTCAGGGCTGGGTTGGACTCAATGATCTTTAAGGTCCCTTCCAACCTGGTCATTCTGTGAATTCTGTGAATCCAATCAATTTCCCCTCCACAACCTGACATTGCAATCGCCATCCTGGAGCTGGGACTGGCATCCCAGAGCTGCAAAGACCTCCCGGAGGAGTTTGATGCCATGACCTCCCCTTCTGTTTCCTTTTGTCTCCTCCCCGCAGGGACATACCAGGGCCAGTGGGTCGGGGGCATGCGCCAGGGCTACGGCGTCCGGCAGAGCGTTCCCTACGGCATGGCTGCGGTCATCAGGTCACCCCTGAGGACGTCCATCAACTCCCTGCGCAGCGAGCACACCAACGGCACGGCGCTGCACCCCGACGCCTCGCCCGCCGTGGCCGGCAGCCCCGCCGTGTCCCGCGGCGGCTTCGTCCTCATGGCCCACAGCGACGCCGAGATCCTCAAGAGCAAGAAGAAGGGAATCTTCCGGCGCTCGCTGCTGAGCGGGCTCAAGCTCCGCAAGTCCGAGTCCAAGAGCTCCTTGGCCAGCCAGCGGAGCAAGCAGAGCTCGTTCCGCAGCGAGGCCGGCATGAGCACGGTCAGCTCCACCGCCAGCGACATCAACTCCACCATCAGCCTGGGCGAGGGCGAGGCCGAGCTCTCGGTCATCGAGGACGACATCGACGCCACCACCACCGAGATCTACGTGGGCGAGTGGAAGAACGACAAGCGCTCGGGCTCGGGCGTGAGCCAGCGCTCGGACGGGCTCAAGTACGAGGGCGAGTGGGCCAACAACAAGCGCCACGGCTACGGCTGCATGACCTTCCCCGATGGCACCAAGGAGGAGGGCAAGTACAAGCAGAACATCCTGGTCAGCGGCAAGAGGAAGAACCTGATCCCGCTGCGCGCCAGCAAGATCCGGGAGAAGGTGGATCGGGCCGTGGAGGCGGCCGAGAGGGCGGCCACCATCGCCAAGCAGAAAGCGGAGATCGCGGCGTCCAGGTAAGGGGGTTCCTGCCCATCCCGCTGTGTCTGAGATGGGATCCCACCCTGGCCACTTGGGGTAAATGGGGTGAGAGGTTTTGTTGGAGTAGAGAGATTTTTGTAAAGTTTTTTGCTCATGATGGGAATCTGCAGGTTGGTGTTACGTGGATCTCACGGCAGCTTTGGGGTTGCCGAAGCCTTGGAGTGCTGTTCAAAGCAGAGTGGATCCAAGCCCAGTTGTGCCTCTGGTAATTCCCAGTGGGCTGGGGATGCACAACCTCCCCAGGCCACACAGGGCAGCCTGAGCAGGGGGTGGTGGCACCTTGGTGGCTGTCACAGGCTGAGCGCTGTCACTTAGGGGGTGCTGGGTTATTTATCCCATTTTCCCCTCTCCTCTTGGATAAGCAGAAGAGCTCCTGAGTTTGCCCAATTCCTCTGCCTGACTCACAGCCAAGAGGAACCATCCCAGGGCTGGCCTGTGCTGGGAGGATTCCCAGCTATTTCCATTCCCAAAAGGGATTTTTTTGAGTGGAAAATCAGTCAAATATGTGGCTTCAGCCCTGGGGAGGCTCTGCTGGGAAAGAGCAGATCTGGGTGCCCTACAATGCCCCTTCTCCCTGGGCAGCCCTCATGGAACTGCTCAGAGATCCAGAGCCAGAATCTGCTGAAAACCAGCAGGAGGGAAGGGAAAATGAACCATGTCTAATTTAAATTGAAATAAGGTCCCAGCTCAAAGCAGGACCAGCTCAAGCACCCTGTAACTGGCTCCCAAAAGGCACCTGGAGCTCTGTGCCTTGCAGGGAGCTCCCAGACCAGAGGTGAGGCGAGGAGGAAAAGCTCCTCTGGAGAATTCAGGGCTCTTTGTATCACATTTTGGGGTGGTTTATTAGAGCATGTCATTCCTTTCTGTTTTCTGAGCAAGGGCTATATTTAGCTGCCAGGCTGGGAAAAAGGGCTGGGGTTAGGGGAAAAACCCAGGTACCTCCTCAGCCTCCTGTGCTGGATTAATTGTTGGGTCTGGAATATTTGTATGCAGAGTCACACTTGAAATCTTTATCAGCGCGTCTGCCAAGGGCTTATCTGCAATATGAATGAGCCTCCCGGGCCTGCTTTGGGAGCACATTTGGGCTTGATGATGTTTTCGAGCTGATGGTTAGAAAAAAAATGAAAAATCCCACTAGAATGGCAGGTAGGAAGCAGACTGCAGAGCAGTGGGAAGGCCAGATCTTCCCCCTGTGGTCTGGGGATGGATGGGAATGCCTCGAAAGGCTGCAATCCTGGAAATGTGGAGCTTTAGTGAGCAGTGGGATGGGTCCTGGAAATGAGGAGCTCCAGTGAGCTGAGGGATGGATCCTGGAAATGAGGAGCTCCAGTGAGCTGAGGGATGGATCCTGGAAATGAGGAGCTCCAGTGAGCTGAGGGATGGATCCTGGAAACGTGGAGCTCCAATGTGCTGTGGGATGGATGCTGGAAATGTGGAGTTCCAGTGAGCTGAGGGATGGGTCCTGGAAATGTGGAGCTCCAGTGAGCTGAGGGATGGGTCCTGGAAATGTGGAGCTCCAATGTGCTGTGGGATGGATGCTGGAAATGTGGAGCTCCAGTGAGCTGAGGGATGGGTCCTGGAAATGTGGAGCTCCAATGTGCTGTGGGATGGATCCTGGAAATGTGGAGGTACAATGTGCTGTGGGATGGATCCTGGAAATGAGGAGCCCCAGTGAGCTGTGGGATGGATGCTGGAAATGTGGAGGTACAATGTGCTGTGGGATGGATCCTGGAAATGTGGATCTCTAGTGTGCTGTGGGATGGATCCTGGAAATGTGGAGCTCCAGTCTGCCATGGGATGCTGGGTCTGAGAACCTGAGCATCCTCAATCCCCCAGTGGTGATGATCCTGGAATGCCATGAGAGTGGGATTGGAAGAGATGCTTAATGAGCTCTTGACATGTAATATTCCACCTCTAATTATGGGAGAGAAGGGGGGGAAATTGAGTCAGGAATGCCAGTTGTGAGCATCTCCCTGCCCTCCCAAGGAGGCTGGGTAGTGGAGGGTGGAGGATGGAGAGTGGAGATGGATGGGATTAGGTGGGTCCAGGGAAGGATTCCTTCCCAATATCCCATGTAAATCTCTGCTCTTTTACCTTAAACCGCTTTGTCTGAAACCTCCAATCCCTCAGCTCGAGCTCTCCCCCCTCCTGAGGCTTTTGGCAGAGTCCCTGAGCCTGCAGAACCAGAGCAGAGCAAGGTTTTACAGACTGAGATCCAGCTGGAAAAGCTTTCTTATTAATCTTAGTCCGATTTAATTTTAAAGCTTCCTAATGAAGGAAGCCTCCCCTGCAGTGCCCACACCAAACTGCATCGTCCAAATGCCACAAAGCAGAGCTGGGGGAGAATCCTGGTGCTCATTCCTGAGATTTTGGGGCTCAGGGGTGGAATATCCCCCCTCTAGTGACAACAAAAACTCAATTTCCCAGCCCTTGGTGTGGCTCTGTGTGTGTATTCCTTTCTGTCTGAGTTCACTCTGCAGCCTTTCCCTTGGTGGGGGAAAAAAAAAAATATGAAATATGTGCCCACCCACGGCTTTCATTAAATTTGTAGGAATTCAGTATTTTTGAAAACTCTGCCGCTCTGTCAGATTTGGTTGGAATTGGCCAACACGTTCAAAAGTTATTAGTGTGGGAGTGATGGCATATAGATATATAAACAGCACAATCACAGGAGTGAGCCCCATTTCCTGAGGAAAGTAGGCTAAAAACAGTGAGCTGGAGACAAGTTAATTGCTTTCCCAAAGTTGGTGGAGTGTGAGCAGAGCACAGGGATATCTGCACCTTTAAGGGATTTATTTTAGGGTCAAGAGGAGATTCTCCTAAATGTTCTTTGCTGCAATTTAAACGGGAGAGCACAAAATTCCCTTTGATTCTCTGGAATGGTTCAGGTGAAGTGGGCAGGGAGGAAGGGACGTGGATGAGGGTGAGGAAGTGCTGTTGGTAGCAGCTGGCCCATCCCTGGGAGGGTTCCAGGCCAGGAGAAAGTTTGGAGCAGCCCAGGACAGGGAAGGAGTCCCTGCCCATGGCAGGGGTGACATTGGATGAACTTTAAGGTCCCTTCCAACCCGAATCTTTCCACGATTCCATGATATTTTCAGAGGGGGACAAGGAGGGAGCTCTTTCCCAGCTGTTTAAAAGGAATGTTCAGGGTGTTCTCTGAGCGCTCTGGGAGATTTTCATTCCCTCTCCAATCAGCCAAGAGCCTGCACTCTTTCTGCTGCCACCCTGGAAGGGTGAAGGATGCACTGGACACCCCGAGCCCCATCTCATTAGTGCTAATTGACACCTCAGGCAAATTATCTGTAGGCTCTGGTGTGTCATCATGCACTAAAATAAAATATCCAGGCAACAAAGGTGGGCCAGGGAGCTGAGCCCAGCCCCTGGATTTTGGCATGGGAGGGATGGGTGCCCAGGGAATGCCAGGGGAGATCAGGGCTGGCTCCAGCTCTCCAGGATGGGTGATGGCAGCTCAGACAGACCCTACATCTGTCCTGCTTCCATAATTCAGGGGTTTGGAACTAGCATAACCCCATTTCAGGGCTTTGTAACCAGTGTAATCCCATTTCAGGGGTTTGGAACCAGTGTAACCCCATTTCTGTGGTTTGGAACCAGTGTAACCCCATTTCTGTGGTTTGGAACCAGTGTAATCCCATTTCTGGGGTTTGTAACCAGTGTAACCCCATTTCAGGGGTTTGGAACCAGTGTAACCCCATTTCTGGGGTTTGTAACTAATGTAACCCCCATTTCAGGGGTTTGTAACCAATGTAACCCCATTTCTGGGGTTTGGAACCAGTGTAACCCCATTTCTGGGGTTTGTAACCAATGTAACCCCATTTCTGGGGTTTGTAACCAATGTAACCCCATTTCTGGGGTTTGTAACCAATGTAACCCCCATTTCAGGGGTTTGTAACCAATGTAACCCCCATTTCAGGGGTTTGTAACCAATGTAACCCCATTTCTGGGGTTTGTAACTAGTGGCTGGGCTGGTTATGGAAGGAGGAACCATCCCTGGATCAGTCCCAGGGATGGGTGGCACGTGGCAAACACTTCACTCCTGTCCAGCATGGGGGATCTGCTGCCCAGCACGTTAAATGAGAATTCCTGGGAGCAGGCAGTGTCCTGGCTCCCAGAGGGAATGCTGCTCCCAGGTCACTCCTAAGTAATGCTCTCCCTGGCATAATTATAGCCCAGCCTTGCACCAAGCAGGAGAAAAATATAATTAAAGCTCCAGAGTCTCAGGAGGAGCTGGGCCACAAATTAGCACAGTGTCACTCAACTCCAGCCAGGGAAACTGGAGGGAAATGGGAAAAGGAAGGAAATAAAGACAACCTGGCAGTGAGGAGGGGACAAGGGGGATGTTTGCACTCAGCCTGGATGTTCCCTGAGGATGCTGCAGCCAGGGCTGAGGTCGAGCAGCGAAGTGCAGGAGGTTCTTAGAGCCAAGCAGGTATTTTTTGTGAGGAAAATGAGAAAAATGGAAAACACAGCTCGGGCAAACCCAGAGAAAAGCAAAGCTGCTGCAGCCCTGCTCTGAGAGTCACAGGAATCTGTAAAATAATGCATGTGAAAGTGTGCTTGTGTTCAGTAATGTCCCCAGTGGCTCTCCCCAGCCCCGGTAATGTCCCCATCGGCTGTCCCCAGCCCCGGTAATGTCCCCAGCCCCGGTAATGTCCCCAGCGGCTGTCCCCTCCCCGGTGGTGCTGCTGTTTAATGCTGTGCCCGGCCTGAGCCCGCAGCTCTGCCATTGTCTGGGCTGCCTTGGATTTCGGGCTGCTGCTGCTGCTCTTTGGGTGCCTGGGGGTGCTGAGCCCAATCCCGCCTCGTGCTGCCCCAGGGGCTCCTGCTGAGGATGGAGAGGGACAAGGAGGAGGAGGAGGAAGAGGAGGGGTGGGTTTAATGGCCCCAAAAGGGTTTCGTGTCCCTTCCTTGGGTCAGCACAGCAGGGACACACAAAGCCAGGCTGGGGCAGAGCTGAGCTGGATGCGGGGATGGCTGAGCTGATGCCCAGTGGGGCAGGGACTCTCACCAGCCCCTGTCTGGGCAATTCTGAGTCCAGGGAGGATTTCTCTGCTCGTGGCCCTCTGGAGAAGTGCTGCTGCTCCCTGCTGAGGCCCTGCCAGCAGCTGGAGCTGGGGCTGTGCAGGAGTCCCCTCAGCCCATGAGCTGGGCACTGATGGGGCACTGAGGGCATCACCCGGAGCCCCCAGGCCTCGTGTGGGGTGAGTGTGCTCCCTCCATCCCTTCCTGTCTCCCCATCCTCTCCTTGGGGGATGCAAAGGGTCAGGGAGGGAACACTCAGGGCTGGATGGAGGTGACTCCCAGGCTGGCAGCAGCTGGGGCAGGAGCTGATTCTCCTCACAGCACCTTTCCCTTGTCCCCCCAGCCCTCTCTGCCCCAAACCTCCCCTGTGTGACCCAAGAGGAGCAGAGCCTGGGCTGGCAGCCCCCACCGGGCTCTGCTGCTGCTGGGACTGAGCTTTCCCTCCTTCCCTGCCCCTTCCCTGCTCCTGCCAGGGCCCGGGGGATCCCATTAGGATCGGCTGTCGGTGCTGTTGGGGTGTGTCCCCTCAGCCGGGGTGACAAGGACACCTGTGGCTCATTCCCACCTCCAGCCTGGCTCTGCCATCCCGGAGTGTCCCGTTTGTCCCTCCCTGCGGGATGTGATGCGATGTGAGCACCGTGACTATTGACGTGCTCCGGCCATGCCAATTTAATAACTTCCTGCTCAGACGGGATTTGCCTCCTTAAGCCCTTTTGTGGCCGTGTCAGAAGTCAGGAGCAGCCTCTGGGTTTGTGCAGGGCCGGTTCGGTGTGTCCCCAACAGCCACCCCACCCCGGGGTGCAGCCTCCAGGGCAGGGCAGGCTGGACAGTGAATCCCTTTTGTAGGGATGAAGATTTGTGAGGAAAAACCTCATCAGGGTCATTTGTACTCCTGGCAGAGCAGCTCAGTGGGGTTTTGGTTTTCATTGCCCTCCCATCCCTCACCCAGCACCTCTGATCCCAGTTGGGCCATTCACACCCCTTCCTTCTCCAAGGAGCTGAACATGAACCAGACATCCCAAATCCACAGCCCAGGTGTGTCACAAACATCCCCAAAACCATTCCCAGCTTTGCCGGGCTGTGAAGTGGCACAGACACTCCCTCGGATTCTCATTGTCCCCGTGGCTCTGTCCCTGTCCCCGCCAGCAGAGACCTCCCAAACGCGGTGCTCTGTGACGGTGCCACAGCTGGGCACAGCTGGAGGGATGGCTCAGGCAGAGAACGGAGCAGGAGAGGGGATTTGGGATGCAGGAGGGACGTTTGGGATGCAGGAGGGGTGTTTGGGATGCAGGAGGGACATTTGGGATGCAGGAGGGACATTTGGAATGCAGGAGGGACATTTGGGATGCAGGAGGGACATTTGGGATGCAGGAGGGGCATTTGGATGCAGAAGGGACTTTTGGATGCAGGAGGGGTGTTTGGGATGCAGGAGGGGTGTTTGGGATGAAGGAGGGACATTTGGGATGCAGGAGGGACATTTGGGATGCAGGAGGAGTGTTTGGGATGCAGGAGGGGTGTTTGGGATGAAGGAGGGGTGTTTGGGATGAAGGAGGGGTGTTTGGGATGAAGGAGGGACATTTGGGATGCAGGAGGGGTGTTTGGGATGCAGGAGGAACGTTTGGGATGCAGGAGGGGCATTTGGGATGAAGGAGGGGTGTTTGGGATGCAGGAGGGACATTTGGGATGCAGGAGGGGTGTTTGGGATGCAGGAGGGGTGTTTGGGATGCAGGAGGGGTGTTTGGGATGCAGAAGGGGTATTTGGGAAGCAGGAGGGGCATTTGGGATGCAGGAGGGGTGTTTGGGATGCAGGAGGGGTGTTTGACATGCCGGAGGGACATTAGGGAAGCAGGAGGGATGGCTCAGCCAGAGAACGGAGCAGGAAAGGGGGTTTGGGATGCAGGAGGGGCAGAGCGGTGCCAGCAGCGGGGCCAGCAGATGGAGGGGACAGGGAGGGTGGCACGGGCTGGCAGCGAGGCGGGCAGGACGGGAGGTGATTCAGGGCTGGCAGCGCTGCCATGGGAGGGAAGGGGCTGCCCCGGAGCGCCGGGCAGGAGGAGAGAGCAGCGCGGGGAAAAGAGAAACTACCGGCTCCTCTTCCTCCTCCTCCTCCTCTTCCTCCTCCTCATCCCCGGCATCGCACCGCAGCCCATTGCAGATCATGGGAATTCATTCAATCCAGCCCTTCCCGGAGGGGAGCTGGGCCATTCCCGCCTGCCCGGCACAAAGTGATGGAGCCTCTCCCTGTTGCTTTGGGGGGAGCAGCCCTTCATCACCCGGGGAGGGAAAGCAAAATACACCAAAAACAGCAACACAAACCCAGCAGCGCCTGCTTTTCCTTTCTGCTGCTCTTCCTTTTCCTTTCTGCTGCTCTTCCTTTTCCTTCCTGCTGCTTTTCCTTTTCCTTTCTGCTGCTTTTCCTTTTCCTTTCTGCTGTTTCTCCTTTTGCTTTCTGCTGTTTCTCCTTTTCCTTTCTTTTCCTGCTCAACGAAACTGCAGCTCTGCTTTTCCCAGGGATTTTGGGCAGGGAAGGAGAGATCCCTCCCCTGGCAGCTGCTGTCCTCTCCATCCTCATCCTCACCCTCCCCGGGGTGGGGAGGGTGCTGGGATACCCAGTCCCACAGCTGGCCAAGGGCTGGGAGGGGAGATGCTGGCAGCCCCTCCCTCCCCAAAGTGTCCCTGCCATGTCCCAGGGATCCTGCATCCCAAAATGTGAGGGTGGAGAAGAACCCAGGGGAAGGGCTGGGGTCTCTCTGCTGCTTTCCCAGCCTGTGAGAGAGGTCTCTGTGCTTTTATTTTCTTCTCCCAACTCCCATTTTGGGTTTACTGGTTGCTCCCGCCCTCTTCCCTTCAGCAACATCCCCAACATCCCATCCTTGTTCCTCCCCACACCCTTTCCTCCCCAGGGAGAGGCAAAATTAATATCAGGAGGAAAACACAGAGCTGAGCCAAATTATTGAGTATTTTCCTTGCTGGTTTTCCTTCCCCTGAGTTTGGGATGCTGGGGGAGCACAGGGAATGGGCTGGGCTATTCCAGGCTCCCCTCTCTCTTATTCAGGTTTGAAAAGCCCCAGGCAATGAGGTTTCTGTCACCTCCTCCCCACAGGACAAATGACATGCTGTCCTGACTTCCTAATCCAGGAAATTAAAGGATTTGATGTAGACCCTGCTAAGCAAATTTCCCCCCTGAAAATCCCAGGGGGATTTAACCCATGGATCTGACTGATTATCCCTTCAGAGTTGTGACTAAGGAAGTCCCAATTCCTCAGGGTGGGGGTAGGGAAAGTGAGATTTTGTGGGGTGCAGCTGATTTTGGGGCTCAAACCCCATGCAGGCAGCTGGGATGAGGGAAGTGGCTCGTGCTGTGTGGGCTCTGAAGTTTGAGCAGGCAGGAGATGCTCATTGCTGTGGCAAAGGGGAGGATTTATTCCTTTTCTCCCCACAGTCATCAGGGCTGGGGCCACCTCTTGTCCCACAAAGGGGTGACAGAGCCCTGGGGGCACCCCCAGCCCCTCTCCCTCGTGTCTGAGCCCACCAGGGCTGGGCAGGTGAGGGGGATTGGGGGATTTGTGCCCCAGGAAGGCAAAGTGGAGAGAGGCCAGCCCTCAGGGGGGACAGTGGCCTCAAAGCCACCCTTCACCAAGGCCAGTCCTGGTGTTGTCACTCACCTGCCTCCTGCAGAGCTCCACTGCAAGTGACAGATGGCCAGGGATGAGGCTCCCTCTCCAGATGTTGATGTTCTGGCCAGCTGTAGATAACACCCAGGGCATCATCTCCCTGCAGAGCCCATCAGCTCTGTCCTTGCTGGGGGCACAGAGTTAAAAGGAAGGGAAATGCAGGGATCTGCCTGGCCCTGCTTATTCCATGTGCTCCTTGGCCGGGGAGATGCTGGGAGCATCCTGGTGCCAGATGTGCCTCTGGGTACCAGCTCCACCTGGCCCAGCCTTTTAAAGTCGATGGATTTGGATTTCCTTGGCATTTTTTGTTTGGCAAAAACAGAGATAAAATAAATAAATCCTTTTGGGGATGGTGGGAATGAGGTGAGCTGGAGGCAATCCTGGCATTTGATGCTCTCATCTTTCTCCACTGGGAGTGACCCAGCTCTGGGATGTGGTTTGAGCTGTTTCTCCCTGAATTTTGGGGACATGGCACATCCCTGTCCCCCCAATCACTGAGATTTTGCACCTTTCCATGTTGTGAATTCAGTTCTCCAGCAAAACTCCTTTTGGTCACTCCAAGGCAAGGCACAGGACATAAGGACACAGCCTGGGATATTTTTTTTCCCCTTACTTGGATTAAAAAATGAGATTTCAGTGTAAAATGGCAAAGGATTCCTCAGTGAATTCGCTCCCCATTTGTAACTCCAAAAATGTAAAGGTGGGGAAGGCTCTGGCTCAGGTTCCTGGAGCAGTGAGCTAAACAGGACCTGGCTCCAGCCCTGTCCCCATGAATTTGGGACACCTGGAGCATTTCATGTCCCAGCTGTCCACGAGCTCTCCCAGCTGCCTTGGGAATGATTTCCCCCCTCTAAAGTGACATTTCCTGCTGTAAAACTACAGGGAAACTTGGATTTGGCCTCCTGACCACAACATTTTACGTGCTTCTCTCTAATTTGCTTTCTTGGGCAGCAACAAACACATTTGAGGGGATTTTTTTTTTTCCCAGGATTAAAGAGTTTGAGTGTTTATTTTTCCTTAACTCTTTTGAGATGTGACTTCCAGAGCCAGTTTTGCAGAGCGTGCCATCACCATTCCATCCATCCCAGCCATGCCAGAGTCTCCTAATACCTTCCCTGGGAGCTTTCCTGCTCCTCCTCAGAGCCCAGGGGTGATCCGTCCATGCTCCCATCCCCAAATCTCCACCTGGAGCTGCCCAGGCTGCCTCTCTCTTTGCTATGCACAGCACCTGCTCCGTGTCTGGCTGCAAAGAGCCCGAGCAGACGTTCGGGGCTGCATTACGTCATGTCAGAGGTCACATTAAGCAGCTTTTTTTCCCCTTAATTAAGAATTCCAGCCATGGTTAGGGCGGGGGGGGGAGAGGGGGAAACAGAGGGGAAAGCAGACGGAGGGAGCAGGCTGGGAAGAATGCCTGCGCTGAGCAGGTAAATGGGAATTTCTCCACAGCCGGCTAATTGGTGTGGCTAATATCGCACCCCCTGAGGAGCAGCGCGGTGCTGCCGCCTGCACAAATCACAAATCTCAAATCACAAATCCCGGAGAGCCTGCTGCAATAGCAGGGAAGCCGCCAGAGCTGTGGCAAGAGCCAGGCTGGAATTAGGAGCGGGTTTTGATCGGGGTAATAAACGGCAGATAGGGAAAATAACAAGCAGGTTTTTAATTGCTGCCGTCCCCCCGTTCCCTCGGGGCCGTGTCTAGACAGGGCCTGGCCCCGGCCCTCAGGGGATGGATGCGGGATGCGCTGCCCCTGGCATGGCGAAGGGAGGCAGGATGGGCACTGCAGCTGTGCCCTAAATCAGAGAGGCTCCCGCAGAGGTGGAAACCAGACAGTCTGCAGTGGTTATTAATAATTCAGTCCCAATTTGTCCCATCTAGGAGAGCGCGAAGCCCAGCCAAGCCTCCCCTCCTGGCTGCCCGGAGCTGTTGCAGGGTTTGGGAGCTGGGGTCGCCCGTCCTGCCCCATCCCCGAGCGATCCCAAATGCTGGCGGAGCCGCAGCAGCGTCCCCAGGGCTCGGGGCTGGCATCCATCCCCGGGGAGCGGCGCTTTGTGTTCAGAGCTGGATGCGATCAGGGCTGGACCCTGCTGGGCCACAGGGACTGGAAAACAACCCCCGTGGAGCCCACACAGCCCAGGGATTCCCGCTGGGGAGGCTGCACTGAAAATCTCCTTTTCCTCACCTCGTCCAGCCATCCCTGCCCAGCCTCACGCCAGCCTGGGTTTTCCAGAAAATCTCTTTTTTCTCCTTCATCCAGCCATCCCTTCCCAGGACAAGGCATCCCAAGGCTTTCCTGACCCCGGGGGTTGGATGAGAGAGTCTCAAACGCCCTGCAAATGCTCTCTCTGAATTTTTCCTGAAGTATTTCCTTGCAGCTGGCGTGTGTTTTAATTGAATTTTGCCCTTTGAAAAATACATGAAGCTCTGTAATGGAGGGAGAGAAAACATTCTCTCCTATAGGAAGATAAAGATGCATTTAAAGAGGAAAAAAAACCAAAATAAAACCAGCCCCAAAGCTGCCTGATGAAGTATTGACCTGGAGACAAAGTGGATCAGATGGAGCCAACCTGGCCCCTTAGGAAAACTTGAGGCTGTTCATTAGGGATGAGCTCACTGGCAGCTTAACTCCATCCTCACCACTCCCAGAGAAGCCTGTGGGAAATGTGCCAATTTCCAGGTTTTCCATGAAAATAGGGACCACGGGGTCCTTTCATGGGGTGGGAAGGGTTTGGGACTTGTTGCAGCCTCGTGGTGCTCCTGTTGGAGTTGGGATAATGGGAGAGCTCTGGGTGTGGGGTGGAGGAGGGCTGAGCATCCCCATCCCTGCACAGGATCCCAGCAGTAAAGCAGGAATTCCATCCTTCCCTCAGCCAGGCTTTGGGGTCAGGGAAGCGAGAAGTTTGCTTGGAAAAAAGCAGCCAGAGCTGCCAATTCCCATGATTTTTGGGAAACAGACCTTCTTTCCCAGAAATCTTACCCATAGGATGCTTTTTGACATTCCCAATAATGTGGATTTCTCTCTGTGTTCAGCACAGAGCTCCCTTTGACCCCAAGCATGAGTTTGCTCAGTGTCTGCTGCCTGGTTTTTATTGGAATGTATTTTCTGTACAAAAACACTGGGAAAATAGGAATAAAGTGGGGAAATCCCTCCCCTGGATGGATTCAAACAGCAAATGGAGAAGGAATAACCAGTGATCCAGGTTTCTCATGGCTCCAGGTGCCATCCTGGCAATTCCAGGAGTCACATTCCCAGCTCTGAAACATTTCTGGTCTTCTGCAAACCCGTTCTAATTTCCAGCCTAATTTTAAAGCACTTTGTCCCACTTGTTCTCCTGCCAAAGCATTCCTGGAACCAAAACACCTCTCAAGCCTCACCTGGTTTGAATTTTGCTTCCTTCCTTCCTGAATCCCTGAGGGTTTTGCTGGGAGTTCACCCTTTTCTGGCCAAACCATCCCCCAGCAGTGGCTTTGCAGCACAACCCTTGGATCCACTCCTTGCTCACTCCAAGCCAGCCCAGAGTCACTGCTGGAATTCCTAAAAAGCCAAGTTCTTCCTTGCAAATCAGTTGATTCCAGCTTCTTATAGATTAGCTGGAGCTGATAAACTTGGCATTAGGAAGCAGGCCCAGGTATTATCCCTTCCCCTCGCAGCTCTGGCCAAATCACAGGAGATCTGCAAAGATTTTTGGGAATCTGGTTGGTTGGGATTTTTCCCTGCCTCCTGCCAGCTCCCCTTGCCAGTTTGACCACTTGCCCGCTCATCCTCCGAGAAGAGTGAGTCAGCTTGGCAAAAAAATTAATAAATAAAATATTCCAGGCCAGCCCCAGCAGGGACTCTCTGCCCTCAGACCCAAAATGGGGGCTCAAAAGCCACAAACCATCCTGGTCTTCCCCCTCTCTGGCTCTTCCCAATCCCAGTCTTGGCCTGAACACCCTCCCCCAGCTCAGCTTGGATGGTGAAGTGCAGTAAAATCCTGGAACCATGGAATGGTTTGGTTGGAAGGAGTTTAAAGCCCATCCCATTCCCCCCTGCCATGATCAGGGACACCTTCCCCTATCCCAGGCTCCTGGATTCATCCCAGCTGGAGGAGGAGGCTGGGGATGCTCAGAAGTGGGAGGAATTAAACAGCTCCTCTTGCATCACTCTTCCCTCCATCCCCTCATGAGCCCACAGGAACAGGATGATCTTTAAGGTCCCTTCCAACCCAACCATCCCATAATTCTGTTTTATGGGGAAAGCCCCAGCCTTATTTTCACCGTGCTCTCCAGTTTGGCGTCTCCATCCCGGAAAAAAATTTATGGCAGCACTTAGGGAAGGAGGAGCAGAGCGATGAGATCAGGCCCTGTCCATGTGTCAGGGAGGAAAAAACCCCACTTTTCCAGGGAAATAAACTCCAGGCAATTAAGTGGGAATTAAGATTTAGCACACGCCACGAGCAGCAGGCGTGGAGAAAGGAGACAGCTGGTAAATTTAGGATGTGACAAAGTCATGCGAGCACTAACTGGATTACTGGCATTTATTTGGGAATACTTATGGATTTTATTATGCAACGTATGGATCTCCATAATTCTGCTTTTCACTCCTGCCAGCGTCTCAGGGAGCTTTACAAACAATTAATCAGCAGCACTCTGGGGAATCCAGTGTGTTCCCTTTGCTCCAGGGAATCCAGTGTGTCCCATGTCCTTCAGGGAATCCAGTGTGTCCCCTCTGCTCCAGGGAATCCAGTGTGTCCTCCAGGGAATCCAGTGTGTCCCTCTGTTCCAGAGAATCCAGTGTGTCCCCACTGTTCCAGGGCATCCCGTGTGTCCCCCAGGGAATCCAGTGTGTCCCTGTGCCCCAGGGAATCCAGTGCATTCCGTCTCTCCCCGAGTGTATTTAGATCATCCCTTCATTGACGTGATTGATTTTTAACCTTTTCTGAGCCAAATCTCCGAGTTTTCATTTTTTAAATTCCCTGCACTTTCTGGGCTCATCCTGGGAGTCCATGGGGATGAGCAGATCCAGAAGTCTCAGGTGTTTTCCAGAGATGGAAATGCATCCACCCTCCACGGGTGGTGATTTTAATCCATTTAGGTTGGATTTTAGGAGGAATTTCTTCCTGGAAGGAGTGACCAGGCACTGGAACTGCCCAGGGAGGGCTGCAGTGCCCATCCTGGGGGTGTCCCAGCAATTCCTGAGGTGGCACTCAGTGCTCTGGTCTGGGGACAAGGTGGGGATCAGTCACAGGCTGGATTTGGTGACCCTGGAGCTCATTTTCCATGGAATCAATGATCCCATGATTCCATCAAGGGGGTGCTGAGTGCCACAGGGAGGAGCAGAGTGTGGGCCATCCCAGAAGCCCAGCCTGGGGTGGTGGGTCCATGTGGGCTCCTCCAGTGTCGCCTCCTGCTCTGCCACCACCCCCGTGTGACCCCTGGAAGGGCACAGCTGCTGCTCCAGCCCCCTTTCCTGGCAGGCAGAGAGGGCTGAGCGGCTCCAGGCGCCTCTCCAGGGAGAAGCAGAGTGTAATCCTGGCTGCTGAGCACGGGCCAGGCTCTCACAGACACTGTTAATCCTCAGCTGGGCCAGCAGGGACCTGGGAAAGTTCTGCAGAGAGGCAGGGACAGCCCCTGGGGGAGATTCAAATCCACATCCCTGAGAAGCTCCCCTGGAAGATGCCAGAGGTTTAAGGAACTCAGAGAGGCAGAATCTGAATTTTAACCTCTGATGGTTTAATGCACAGGTTTGATGTCCCAGTGTTTCTCACAGAGCACGTTGGTGACAAAAATGTGGCTGGAAAGAGACCTGGAGAGGGACTGCGACAGGACATGGAGGGACAGGACAAGGGGGAATGGCTTGAAGCTGAAAAGGGGTGGATTTAGATGGGATATTGGGAAGAAATTCCCAATATCTGTGAGGGTGGGGATGCCCTGGCACAGGTGCCCAGAGAAGCTGCCTCTGGATCCCTGGCAGTGCCCAAGGCCAGGTTGGAATAGTCTGGACCAGTGGAAGTTGTCCCTGCAGGGATTGGAATGAGATGGACTTAAAAGTATTTTCCAACCCAAACCATTCCATGGTTCCATGAAAAAAGGGAGCAGTCTGGACCTCCCCTCCCAGCAGTTTGCTGCAGCTCCTCCTTGGGGCATCCCTGCTCCTCCTAAAAGAGCAGGGCTGGGATACCTGACAGGGAATGGGCTGTGACAGCTTTGTCCTCTCCTCTGACCCCACCTGAGTGCTGGGCAGGGAGACCACTGAGTAAAAACCCATTTAAACCCAATTTTTGGGTGCATTAATCACAGAGAACCCTCAGGACCTGCAGCAGCACCACCACAGCCACTCTACCACCCCCAATAACTCTGGAAAACAGCTCAGATTCACTTCCAGGGCTACCCCAGAGCAGCCAATGGCTGGGGATAAAGCATTTATTAGAGCAAAGAGAGCTGAGAAGTGTCAGGAGCAAACACAGGTGACAGCACAGCCACACTCACACCCTGTTCCCCAGCCCTTCCTACCAAAGCAGGCACATTCCTGGCCCTGTTTTCCATTTTTAGGAGCCTGTCAGAAATGGCACTCCCTCTCCACACAGATGTCGAGAAATTAGAGGGAATTCAGAGAGGCAGAAAAAAAAATGATTAAAGGAGATGGAGGCCCTGATTTTGGAGGGAAAAGAAATCAGTGGAGTTATTTATAACCCTGCCTGCACCGGGGTGGGAGCAGGAATTTTTGAAAGTGCCTGGATAGCTCGGATAAGGGGAAAAGGGGGAAAAGCAACCTCCGGAGGATGCTCTCAGAGAAGCTGTAAATCCTGAGTGATGGGATGAAATGCCAGCCAAAAAAAGCCTCTGGGGAATCATCAGCGAGTGCAGGGGACAGTTGTTGATCCAGAGGGAAAAAGTGCCCTGATCAAAATGTGTGAAGGGATGGTGGAGGCGGCTCCAGAGCCGAACCCCCCGCTCCTACCTCTGCTCCCAGTATTTATTTACATCCAGCATTTTACGCAAAACGTGGGGGTGGGCGTGGAAATGTTCTTTTTTTTTTTATTATTTCATCCCAAAAAAAACGGGTTTGGTTAAAAAAACAACCAAACCAGCTTTAAATTCAACCCTGGAGGCTCGTGGGAGATGCACGGAGAGGCTGCTGGGACGGGGTGGGAAATGGGATGGAGGGACCCTGGGGGAACAAATCTGAATTTCCTGGGTGATTTCCAGGCTGAGGAGCAGCTCGGGAAGGTGTTGGAAAATCCCCCATTCCCCAGCCAGCCCCAAGCTCTGCTGGCAGCTCCTCCCTCACAGCCAAAGGGTTTTGGAGGAGCCTGTGGGGGAAATGTGGGGTTTCCCGTGGCAGGGAGGAGCTGCCTAACGGGGTGCTGCTGTCTCTGTTGCCTTGCAGGACCTCTCACTCCAGGGCCAAGGCGGAGGCGGCCGTGACGGCGGCGCAGAAAGCGCAGGAGGAAGCGCGGATCGCCAGGATCACTGCCAAAGAGTTCTCACCTTCCTTCCAGCACAGGGAGAACGGTCAGTCCCTGCCAGGCCCTGCCCTCGCAGCCCTGAACGCCCCCAAAGCCCCCAAACTGCCCTGGCTGGAGGCTCAGCCTGTGCCCGCTGCTCCCCATCCCCACCGGAGCTCCTGGAGGGGAAAAGTCCATGGAATACCAGGATTGGGGAGATTTAGGGCAGGTCTGTCAATATCCAGCAGTTCCACCTTGTTCTGTACTGTTTTCCCAGTGTTTCCTCTCTCTCCCCAAGTCTTTAGTTCATAGCCCTTGGTGGTTGCAAAGAAAGAGCCCAACAAGGGCACTGGATGCAAACACAGATGATCCCAGAGGTCACCACTGACTCTACACCCATGGCTGGTGCAGTTCCTGATTGCCTTGGAAAGGTTGGACCCAATGGGACCTGACCCTTCCCTCAGCCGTGCAAATCAGTCACTGGGAAAATCCACATTTGACCGACCTTCCTTCCTTCCTTCCTTCCTTCCTTCCTTCCTTCCTTCCTTCCTTCCTTCCTTCCTTCCTTCCTTCCTTCCTTTTCACCATTCTTTGTTGATTTATTCACATTTTTGGTCACCCAAAGCTCAGGGAGGACAGAGCCAAAGCTGAGCCGGGGTCGGGCCGGGGTCTGCAGCCGGCTGGGAGTGGGGACGCTCCAAGTCCCCCCAGCAATAATTAACATCATAATTAAAGTGTGGCTGGATTTATAGAGAAATTTCCCAGCCCCGAGCCCTCCTCGGGAGGCGGCTGTCATTGTTCTCCCCCTCCCAGCTCAGCGAGGATTACTCACTCACTGTAATTGCTCCAGGGGCTGCTGCGGTGACTCAGGGCTGCTCCCGAGCTCGGGGACAAGGGACCATGGGCTGTGCTGGCCCAGGCCGGCCCGGTGCTCGCCTCACCGAGCTGCGGGGGCGGCCGGGGACATCCCATGGCTCAGCTTTGGGGCTGCAGCAGCCTGAGCCGGGGCGCATCCCCAGGCAGGGCCGGTCCGAGCATCCCCCGCATCCCCCGCATCTCCCGGCCGCGGGAGGAGGCTCAGCCCGCTCCAAGCCCGCCCATCCCCGCTCCTGCCCAGCCCCATCTGTACACGGCAGATCTGAGCTTTCTCTGCGTGCTCCCAGGGGCTTCTCCAGCCCTGAGATGTTCCTCATCTCCATTTCCTCCTGCCAGGAGACTTTGCTGGTTTAAATCACCTCTTGGAAAGATATTTTTAGGTAATACATTTTTTACTAGCTCCTGGACGGGGCCGCGGCGCTTCGCTCGTGCTGGGGTTTGTGTGGTTGGAGCTCTGTCGGGGGGGTTGTGTGAGCCACGGGAGGGGAGGGCAGGGAAGGAAGGCGGTTCCACTCAGAGCGCATTAAAAAACAAACACAGCATCCCAGATGTGCCGGCAGGGCTGGCAGCGCCCGCGGAGCCGCTCGGGCAGGTGATGGGTGTGAGAGGCTGTGTCACCCACAGAGCCGCCACCTCGGGTTGGGGACAGCCAGGTGGGAGCTGCCACCACTCTGCCGGCATTGCAGGGGCTCTGCGTGCCCACCGTGCTCAGGATCGTGGGTGCTGGGTGTGCCTCCATTATTCAAAATTTTGAGTGCTGGATATACCCCCGTTATTCAGAATTATGGGTGCTGGATGTGCCCCCTTATCACAGGATTGTGGGTGCTGGATGTGCCCCCCTATCACAGGATTGTGGGTGCTGGATTTGTCACCCTTGTACAGGATTATGGGTGCTGGATGTGCCCTTCATATTCAGAATTGTGGGTGCTGGATGTGCCCTCCTATCACAGGATCGTGGGTCCTGGATGTGCTCCCCTTAAACAGGATTGTGGGTTCTGGATTTGTCTCCCTGTCACAGGATTGTGGGTGCTGGATGTGCCCCCGTTATTCAGAATTGTGTGTTCTGGATTTGTCTCCCTTTCACGGGATTGTGGGTGCTGGATTTGTCACCCTTGTACAGGATTTTTGGGTGCTGGATGCGCCTCCCATATTCAGAATTATGGTGCTGGATTTGTCACCCTTGTACAGGATTGTGGGTGCTGGATGTGCCCCCCATATTCAGAATTATGGGTTCTGGACGTGCCCTCCTCGTTCAGAACCCTGGGTGCTGGCTGTGCTCCCTTGCAGGGTGCTGCAGGTCCCCAGTGCCACCCACGGCGTGCTGCGGTGGGTGCTGAGTGCCACCCACCCCCTGGGTGCTGGCTGTGCTCCCTTTCCACGGGATGCTGGGTGCTGGATGTGTTCCTGGCAGGGAGGTGGGTGTGGGTACCACCCACCTGGCACAGCGAGTGCCAGGGGTGCTGGGTGCCCCCTCAGAGGGGTTTGTGGGTGCTGTGGGACACCACAGAGGGGTCTGTGCCCACCTCAGCATCAGCCCTGGGCACGCCTGTGCAGCTGCAGCTCCTGGAAGGTAAAGACAAAACTGTCCTGTTTCATATCCTGCCCTCTCACCCATGGTTCCCAAGCCCATCAGCCATGGGCATCTCCAGGTGCCCATCAACCCCAATTCCTGCACACAGCAGGATCACCCAGGCTTGGGTGGTGCTGCAGAACCCAGTGCCCCCGCTCAGAGACAGCAGCACACCGGGCCAGAGGCTCCCAAATCCCAAACGCGGCTCCTCAGCTCTGCCTTTGAAGCCTCGGAGGCCGGGCTCGGCTGCCTCCATCCCTCTGGAAATCCACATTCGGTGCTCTGCATCCTCCTTCGCTCTCACAACCCTTCTTCCAGGAACATCACGTGCCCCGGGGCTAATTTTAGCTCCGGATAATTGTTGCACATCCTCGGGTGCCGAAAGGGCCCCGGTGCATCCGCGGAGTTCCTGCGCAAGGAAATGCCTCCATCCCTGCGGGCTGCGGGGCTGGGGGGCAGCAGGGCCCCAGATGTGCCCCAGATGTGCCCCAGCACCCCCAGTCCTGCCCCTCCCAGAGCCCCAGACCTCGGGGATTAACCCAGGAAACCCCCTGTGGATTGGTGGTAGGGAAGGTTTGGGGTGAGGGGGATTTGGTGCCATCTCCCTGGTGTGGCTGTGGGGAGCATCTCTGGGGTTTCTTGTCCCCTCTCTGGGGCTCTGTGAGCAGCAGCAGTGGATGTAGCCAGGCTGGGGCTGGTTATGGGGCTGGACATCAGCTCTGGGGGCCTTGGAGATGGTGGGAACTTGCAAATCCCTGGAATTCCAGAAAAATCCCTGAACTGAGGAAGATGAAGCCCAAAACTTTGGGTGAGCCCATTCCCACCGGTGGCTTTCCAGCTTTCTCACATGAAATCCTCTATTCCTTCTGTGCCTCACCATCCCATTTGAGATCTTGGAAGGTGGCTGGGTCAGGAATGCCTGGGAAACATCCCAAAAAATTCTGTCTTTTATCCCAGAGACAGATATTCTGCAGGAAAACAGAGGGGTGAGCTCCACCTTTCTCCTTCTCAGCAATTTCCCACCCATACCAGGATTTTTCAGGGGCCCTGGATAAACTCCAGGAGATTCAGTCTCCCACATACAAACAGGGGAAAAATGAAGGCTGGACTATGTGAGTATCATCCCAAAAACTCGCGTCATTAGGAGACCATTTCCCATAAATTGCTTGGGTAGATTTCCAAGCAGTTTTTTCACTATTTCCCTCTCTGCCAGTCCTCCAATGGGGACTCCAGAATTCCCTGTGTGTATCCCGACCCTGGCAGGGGTGAAGGCACATCCCAGCAGCTCCCCAAAAAAGGTTCAAGAGAGAAAATTGCCCAGCAGAAGTGGAGAGGCCTGAGCAGGCGCTGCCGAGCGTTCATTTTTAAACGATGGCAGGAAAATTGAGCTCTCCCTTTTCAAGACTCGTTTCTTGTCTCACCATAGCAATCACAATTAGATGCATTTCAGGGGCATTAGGCACTTAATATATTTATCAAATTATTCACCTAATTTAGCATGGCTTTAGCTGGGAGTGACTGGAGAGGGGAAAAGGAGAATTAACCACTATTAGCTCGCTTGAAATCGTTTGGTGTTTCATCAGTGATGAACACACTGGAGGTTTTTGTTCCGTGTTCCTCCAGCAGCAGAAGACATTCAGCCCCTCCTGAGGTGCCCATCCCACGGTGACCCTGCCTGGGAAGTCTCTGAGCTGAAGGAATGAGGAGCCTCCAGTGGGATGAGGAGGGTGCGGGGTGCTGGCCTCAGGTGGCCGTGAACAACCAGCCCTGTCCTTCCATCCCATCCTGGGGCTGAGCAGGGAAATCTCCATGTCCTGCTGGGCTGTGTGAGGCAGGAAAGCCCTTGGATGTGAGGTTTGTGGGGTTTTTCTTGCACACCTGCCCAGATGTGGCCGTTTCCCTCCTGCACCTGGCAGATGAAAATTGAGGTGGTTCCCATGCAGGAAGGGGGTGAGGTTGGTGTAAGGTGATCCCAGGGTGGCACCCAGGGTGATCCTGGTGACACCCAGCACACCCAGGGTGGTCCCAGTGTCACCCAGCACACACAAACACAGAGCACAGGGTGTGCCACCAGCCGTGTCACAGATTTCCCTTCCCATGCTTCCAGACTGGGAACTGATAGGAAATGTGGTCAGATGGATCCCAAAAACCCATCAGAACCTCTTGGTGGCTTCTCCACGCCTCTGGGGTTGGAAAACCATTCCTATGCTGGTCATAGTTCTGCAAGGTGGGGCTCAGGGAAGCTTTGGTGTCACACCAGTGCTGCCAGCAGCTGTGATACTGCTGTCCCAATCCCACCCCGCTGCTCCCCACCACCCAACCCTCTGCTCCCCTTTCCTTACCACGAAAAACCCTCGGGGCATCCACGCACCAGAAATAATCCTGTTTCCTTCCCCTCTCCCTTCTCTCCCCTCCACGACTGCCCCCGAAGGGCTCGAATGCCAGCGGCCGAAGCGGCAGAACTCGAGCGATGACATCGAGGTCCTCTCCACCGGGACGCCCCTGCAGCAAGAGAGCCCCGAGCTGTACCGCAAAGGGACCACCCCGTCCGACCTGACCCCCGAGGACAGCCCGCTGCAGAGCTTCCCCGCCAGCCCCTGCTCCACGCCGCCCCTCGGCCCCTCCTGCAGGAAC
Source organism: Melospiza georgiana (assembly GCF_028018845.1). Classification (NCBI taxonomy): domain Eukaryota; kingdom Metazoa; phylum Chordata; class Aves; order Passeriformes; family Passerellidae; genus Melospiza; species Melospiza georgiana. The sequence goes on from NC_080443.1 coordinate 19,594,087, forward strand.
AAGAGCGCCCACTTCTCCAGGCAGGTCTCGGTGGACGAAGAGAGGGGCGGCGAGATCCAGATGTTGCTGGAGGGGCGCGGCGGGGATTACCTGCGCCCCAACAGCTGGAGCGAAGAGAAGGTGGGCGGGAGCCGCGCCGGGAGGAGCGGGACGATGCGCAGCGGGCAGCTGGGCTCCAACGCTGGCCCCGAAGACTACAGAGGTCGGAGCGGGGGACACAAACATTCGGCCTCCAACCACAAGCCGAGAGAGAGGTGGACAGATTCCCCAGCCACGGTTTCATGGACTTCCCACCACAGGTCCCACAACCACAGCTCAGGGAGCTCCAAGCTGCTTGAGCTGGACGAGGAGAAGATGAGCAATTACGAGATGGAGATGAAGCCCCTCATGAGGATGGATTCTTATATGCAAGAGATTCACACCCAAAAAAGACACTACAGCAAAGGGGGAGGCTGCAGGAGCGTGGCTGACGAGCACCGCGGGGAAGAGCGGGGCTTCGGGGTTCAGAGACTGAGGTCTAAGTCCCAGAACAAAGAGAATTTCAGGCCAGCTTCCTCTGCCGAGCCCACGGTGCAGAAACTGGAAAACCTGAGATTCGGGGACAAAGCTGAACCTCGGCTACTGAGGTGGGACTTAACCTTCTCCCCGCCACAGAAATCTTTACCTGTTGCACTAGAATCTGAAGAGGACAGTGGGGATGCGCTCAAATCCAGTACGGTGAGTGAGGGCACTGGGTGTGCAATTCTGCCCTGAAAGCCTGGGGCTGTTGTGGGGCTGAGTGGAGTCGGGTGGGAGGGAAATTTGGAAAATGTGAATTATCGTGGGTTTGTGCCTTGAATCCCCTCTGCTCCCTTCTCCCACTCTGCTGGACGTTGGTGTGGCAAGTTCCCTGCAGACTGTGCTGGGAGCATTCCCTGGGGGATGGAGTTTTGCAGCCCAGCCCCTGGGCCAGCAATAAAAATCCATTATTGCTTGGAATTTGGTGGGAAAGCTGCAGGAGCAGGCAAGGCATTGGTGATGCTTCCTTGGGTTATGGTTATGGCCACAGAGCTTCCTGCTGCTCCAGGACAGCCCCTTGTGAGACACCCCACACTGGGCTCCTCATTTTGGGGGAGATAAGGACGCTTTGGGCATGAAATGGCTGCTGGGAAGGTGTTCAGGAGAGAAGACAGAGTGATCTTAAAAGCTGCTGCAGAGTGGAAGGGAATGATCTGTTCTTTGAACAGAATTAATGGGCTTAAAGTCAAGGAGGGTGAGCCATTAACCATGGCTAATGAGGTGAGGGCTGTAATGAACTGCCTGGGGAGGGAGGGTCTGAGGTTGGACATCACAGCTCACACAGGACCTGGACAGAGCTGAACGTCCTCAGGAGAAGGCTGAGCTGGGTGGGGTTTTAGGTTTTTTGAAGTCTTGTTTTCTGAGGATTCCTGAATTTCCCATTAGAAGTTCCCTCACTTGTTGTTCCCACTGCTTGGCATTGACAGGAGAGGTGATGGGGTCTGCTGGGAGCACTGGGGAAGCCACCAGTGCCCCAAAACGTCCCTTATTGAGTCAGTGCCAAACACAGGGCAGGCCTGGAGGTGTCCCATGAGGATGCCCCAGACCTACCGAGGAGAAATGGAAAACCTGTCACGCTCAGGAGGTGACATTTCAGCAGGAAGGAGCTAAATCTCCCTGTCAGGGGAGCACAGGACGGTGCCTGATCACGAAACTGAAATGAATTTGTCAGTCAGGCTGAAAATTCAGGCAAGAGGCATCGAGGTGTGTGAGGTGTGGTGACATTTGCCGTGGCTGCAGTGTCCCTGCTCCTCCAGCACCTGCCAGCAGAGCCGAGCTGCAGAGAGAGGAGGGAGCAGCCTGGGATGCAGGAAGGATGGATCTGCCCCAGCTTTCCTGATAGAGCTGTGATAAATGCCCCCAGAACAGCCTGGGATGCAGGAAGGATGGATCTGCCCCAGCTTTCCTGATGGAGCTGTGATAAATCCCCCCCAGAACAGCCTGGGATGCAGGAAGGATGGATCTGCCCCAGCTTTCCTGATGGAGCTGTGATAAAACCCCCCCCAGAACAGCCTGGGATGCAGGAAGGATGGATCTGCCCCAGCTTTCCTGATGGAGCTGTGATAAATCCCCCCTAGAACAGCCTGGGATGCAGGAAGGATGGATCTGCCCCACCTTCCCTGATGGAGTTGTGGATAAATGCCCCCAGAACAGCCTGGGATGCAGGAAGGATGGATCTGCCCCAGCTTTCCTGATAGAGCTGTGATAAATGCCCCCAGAACAGCCTGGGATGCAGGAAGGATGGATCTGCCCCACCTTCCCTGATGGAGTTATGGATAAATGCCCCCAGAACAGCCTGGGATGCAGGAAGGAAGGATCTGCTGATAAATCCCCCCCAGCAGCCCTGGAGCTCTCTGCCTCCCCATCCCTGGGCTCAGCAGCTCCCACCCAGCACCGAGGGGGAGCTGAGCACAGAGGATCCACAGGAGCCATCCTGCAGCCCTGGAAAAGCAGAGCCATGCAGGCTGTCCTTGCCTGCCTGGGAAGCACTGGAGACATGACAGGCAGCATTAGGAGCCTGACAGGCTCCCAGAGGGGAAGAGCAGCAGCGGTAATTGCACAGACACAGCCTGGCAAGGCCGTGGGATGCGCAGATGTTCCAGCACCTCTGACAACACAACCTGGGAGACACAGGGCCCCCAGGAGGGATGAAACCACTGTTTCTCCTCGCTGAGAGCCACGTGATTTTGGGGAGATCAGTGGCACAAGCAGCTCTGAGCTGTGTCCCCACCCAGCCCATCAGATGTGCTCCCACCTCGGAGCTGTCACAATAAACCTCTCTCCACAAGGCTGGAGGCAAACTGCCACCAAGACATTCCTGGCCATTCCCAGCGAGTCCTGGCCACTAAGGAAGGGCCCAGCCTGCGTGGAGAAGTGCATGGAAAAGCCATTAGGATGCACATCCTACTTTGGAAGTGCTGGAGCTGCAGAGCAGCATGTTCAGTTTTCTCACATTCATAACCGAGGGTGGAACAGATGGCGAAGGTTTGGGAGGAAGCTAATGTAATACAGAGGAAGAGATAATATGTGGATTTAAATAACCCACAATGCCAGCAACAATTTGTTCTAGCAGGAATTGCACGGTGCTAGCAGGGTTTTGTTCCAGTGGCCTGGCAGAGAGGGGGTGGCTGGACAGGAGCAGGGGAAGGTGTAGGGGAGGAATGGGAGGTGCAGGATCTGTGCTCCAACCTCCTGCCCAAACCCGTGACCTCACCTGCCATCAGAAGCATTTCAGACTTCAGGGAGTGGTGAATCCCTGAGGAGGAGGAGGAGGGGAAGGCTGAGGGGGAAGGATTCATCCCACGGACCCCACATCCATCCCCACACAACACAGACACTCACACACTCCATCCTGCAAATCCTCCCTGAATCCTGCTCCAGCTCCACATACCCCCACAGCAAATCAAGGCTCCCCAGTCCCCCCGCAAAGCCCAGTTCCCTACACTGGCCTGAAATCCCCCTTCCCTGGGGCCTGGCAGGGCTGTGGGCAGGTGTGTGAGGGCCCACGCTGCTCCAGCCTCTCCCCTGGGTGCCAGCAGTGCCAGCTCTGTCAAAAGGAGGGGCTCCAAGGGCAGCTCCCAGCTCTCTCCAGCTGGACTCCCAGAGAAAGGAGCTGCCATGAGCAGGAGGGATGCTCAGAGCTGAGCACGGCTATTTTTGCCCTACCTGAGGTATCCCTGAGCAGAAGCGAGGTCACCCTCACGGCTTAGCTTATTTTAAAAATAATCTGCCCTAAACCAGCTCTGCACAAGCCATTCATGAGCCCAGGGCTTGGCTCTGTGCTGGAGTGGCAGCTCCAGCTTCCAGAGGCAGCACACCTCTGCCAGTGCTGGAACAGGCTGGGTATGCAGGTCTCACAAAAACACACCCCAAAATAATCACGGCTCCTGATTCCCGTCTGAAAAACAAGCTGGGAGCCACAGGGCCTTGAATCCAAGCTTTTCCAAAGCTGCACAGGCAGGGATGCAGACTCCACAAAGGAGTCTGTAGGAGCTGTAGGAACTTTGTCACTTTTCCCCAGTCCTTTAAAAGAAGCTCCCAGAACCACCCCCTTTGTTGGGGCTGCACACCAGGAATTGAAAAAATCCTCTCATAAAGGTCATTTCTTGAGGCCACGGCTCAGTAACATCGATGAAATTCAGCACTGCTTGGTGTTGGCTCTCAGGGGATTTGGGGTTTTGGGGTCACTGAGCCACACAAATGGTTTAAAATGACATTTAAGGCCACCTGATCTCTCTGTGCCTCTGTGGGCACTGACCCCAGCACCCAGAGGACAAACTCAGAGCAATTGTCAGCGTTGGGGCAGAGGAAAACGGGAGCCAATGTGCCAGGACCAGTGCCGGTGTTGTGGGATTAAGGGATTTACGGGAATGTCCCCATCCCTCCCAGCCTTAAAGGCCCATGAGGCACAAAGCCTGGGCCTGGGTGCTTCACAGAAGCCTTTGAAGAGAAGTAAAATGGGAAATGAAAAAAGGAATTGTCGAGAGACTGGGAAGGGAAAGGATCTTTCTGAAACGCCAGCGAGCGTTTTATCCACAAACCACAGCCCATGGCAGGGCTGGGGAGGAGGAGAAGGGAGCAGATCTCCCTCCCTGCAGGTGCTGTACATCTGCCGCTTCTGGAAAAGAGGAGAAGCGCTTTGGGCACGGAGCAGCTCAGCGGGAAGGGCCGGGCTCAGGCACCGCCTGATCCATCACCCCCTGTCCCCGCTCAGCAGCTGTGACCCCCAGCTCAGCAGAGCCTTCAGGGACCGCCCTGCTCTGAGGGCACCGGGGGCGTGAGGGGGCTCGAGGCTCGGTCCTTCAGCACCGGGGTGTGAGGGGGCTCGAGGTCCTTCAGCACCGGGGGTGTGAGGGGGCTCGAGGCTCGGTCCTTCATTATTGGGGGCGTGAGGGGGCTCGAGGCTCGGTCCTTCAGCACCGGGGCGTGAGGGGGCTCGAGGCTCGGCCCTTCAGCACCGGGGGTGTGAGGGGGCTCGAGGCTCGGCCCTTCAGCACCGGGGCGTGAGGGGGCTCGAGGCTTGGCCCTTCACGGTGCCCTGCCCCATCGCACCCCAGAGACGTGAGGGCTGCAGCCCAAAGCCAGCCCTGGCTGTTCTCCGCAGCATCACACAGAGCAAATCCCAGCCCAAATGCAGAAATTCCCGGGGAAAGAAGCGCAGCAGAGGCTCTAAAGGCATCTCCCGGCTGAGGGATCTCCGAGAGCCCTCCGTGCCCCTGCGGGGGTGGCGGGGAGGGATCCCGGCAGCCTCTCCCTCCCTTCCTCCCTCCCTCTCTCCTCCGGCAGCGAGCGGCTGAGGGGCGGATTTGCCAGCAGATATTGCAGGCAGGTTTCGCTGTCGCTGGGGAAAGGCAGGAGCACGCAGCCAATCTGCAGGGAGCTGCCGGGGCTGCGGGCACAGGGCTCGGCACAGCCTCCCCCGGCACGGCAGCGGGGATGGAGCCCCGGCAGCGGCACCTCCCCGCTGGATCTCCCCGTGCTCTTGCAATACCACACGAAATGAACGATACTCACACGCTGAGGTGTCCAAGGCAAAAAAAAAAAAAAAAAGCACGTTTATTTCCCGAATTCGATATTTATAGAATTCCAAAAGTGACCATGGATTGGAGGATGAAATTGCTGCCTCTCCAATCACACTGGTCAAACCAACAGTTCATCAATTCTCTCTTCCTCTAGAAAGGAATGCAAAACAATCATTATTGACATGAAAAGTGCGTGAGAAACTCCATTACAAAAATGTAAACATCAGAAGGCTTAGAACTTCAGAAGAACAGGGCAACACCCTTGCCAGAGCTGCCAGGTTATTCCTGAAGGGATTCATCCCAGGTGGAGATGAATTTCCCTTCCTTTTTTAGGCACCTTTAGCCCTAAAGGTCGTAAAATGAGTTAGAAATAAAACCTGGGTGTTTTCTCCACCCCAACCTGTTTGGGGTGTGAACATCCCCTGTGCATGGAGGTGTTCCCATTTGGGAACCTGGGGACTTGTTTGGCATTAACCTCCCTGGGATTAAACCCTGTGATTTATCCCTGTGGTCTTCCAACTTCAGGTTTTCCCATTTATTTCTTTCCCCATCAGGAGCTATCCCCAGGTCTCCCAACACAATCATCCCTGGGTTTTCCTTATTCCTGTCATCTCAAGCAACCAGATTCACCTCAATCCCGGCTGGCAGCTGTGTGCCCAGACAAACAGAAGCCATCATTTCATGGGAATAAGGAGGAAGAGGAGTCCTGTTGCCATCATAGCGCTGGAATGAGGCAGGGCTGAGCATTGCTGCAGGGGTTGTCTCTTCTTAAAACAAATAATAATCACAAACTGTTCCTCCTCTAATCCCTTTCGTGTTCAGACAACCTGAGGTAAATAATCTTCAGAGAGAAATGGTGTGTTCAACTCGACAGGGTCCTTTTCAAAGCCTTTTCATCTCCAGGGCCTTTGATGTACCAGGGAGCACCTTCTTGGCTCTGCTCCTATCACTGGCTATGGGGGTTGAGCCCAATTCCATCTCTTAGCTTGGAAAATTTGGAGCCAAACACTAGCTTTAGACTGCATTAGAACCAAATTGTGACTGCTGTTTTTAGTATAAAAATCTTAAAATGAGAGCTTCAAACATACCTAAACAAACACTGAGCACCTGGAAGGTGAGGATTGAACCAGGGGTGACAAATCAGTTCTTTAAGAGGCTAAAGGATCCCTAAGAGGATAACCTCTCATTTTTTTAGCCTTTTTTTCCGTAGAAGCAGGTTTTTCCATCCCACCCAACTCACTTTCACTCACACAAGCACTTTTAGCATCTCCTGGGCCCCTTCCTGGAGCCACGGGAGCTGCTGCAATCTGCTGGAGAAAGCCAAGTGGCTCCCTGATGTTTCCTTTGCTAAATGCTCCTTAACCATTTCACAGAGCCTGTTCCTGGCAGTGATGTGACAATTCAGCACAAATGTCACCGAGCTGCTAAGTTTGCAGCCCTTTCTGCAGTGCTGAGGCTGGAAAATGGTGCATATCTATGTATTTTATTTATTTTTTTTTTTTGCTGATCCAAGTCCTTAGTAATTACACTTAATAGATCCCAGAGGGATTCCTAGGTAACCTGCACTCTGGTTTCCATGGCAGAGAGGCAGAGCTTGTACCCTGTGATAACAGATAATAATGGATTGCTAATGCTTAAATTAATTATGCCACAATTGCATTTGTAAACCAGCTGTCCGTCGTATTCCCAGAAAAACTCCGGAGTTGCTACACAACAGTTCCAGGATAAAAACAAACAAGGCAGAGGGGCAGGGATTACTCTACAGCGACAATTACTGTTATTACTCCTGTGCCATAACCATGGCTTATTCCTATTTTAGTGTGTCCATGGGTTAAAGTCTAAGTTTCTGTTCTTTAAGCTTGGAAGCAAAGCTTAAAAATCCTTGGAGAGCCAACCTGTTGATAGAGAAGGATCCTTTTGCCCAGCTGATATTGGTGTGGATTCCCATCCTTGGCAGATGTTTTCCTTCTGTCCCCCTAGTTTTCCAGCTGAGAGCACAGCTTTGATGCCCTTTGTGTGCAAATCACAGAACCACGGGATCATTTACCTGGAAAACGCTCTGGAACTGAGTCCCACCATTCCCCCAGCACTGCTCCACGTCCCCAAGTGCCACATCCACACAGCTCTGGGGATGGGGACTCCACCACTGCCCCGGGTGAAGAATTATTCCCAAATATCCAAGCTGAACCTCCCTGGCACAACTGGAGGCTGATTCCTCTTGTCCTGTTGCTGTTTTTTGGGAGAAGTGAGCAGTGAAGGCTGAGCTCCCTCCCCAAAGTCTGGACCTCAGCTGCATCCCAAAGTGGGGGAACAGGGAACTGGAGCAGGGGCAGCGCTGGCTGTGCTGTTTTGGCAGGGAATTCCTCCAGGGAGCAGCCCAGGGATGGGGCTGAGCCCTCCCTGCCTGCGGGGCCGGGGCAGGAGCTCGTTCTGTGCCTCGGCGGGGCCGTGCCAAGGCAAACAATGACACTGATAATCGCCTGCAATCTGTTATTATATTACCAGCAGCTCAAAAACCCTAAAACCCAATAATCTTCTGAAATGCAGCTAATCCCTCCCAGCGCCAGCAAGGCCGGGCTTGGCACGGCCGGGCTGGGGAAGGGAAGGAGCAGCGAGCAGGGGGTGGTTGCTGCCTTTGGAAGCTTCTCGTGGCACAGGAGGAGAGGTTTGCCAGGAGCCGCCAGCCCTGGATGGGTACCTGGCTGCTCTCCGCAATCCCTGCCTTGGCTTGGCTGCCTTTGACCCTGTTGCTAAGCTACAAATATGCCTTTCCAGCAGGCTCCAGCATCCTCGCTCCCACCCACTCCCAAACGGCAGCTGAATCAGGCTGCTCGGAACAGAAACCATCCCCGGGCAGCCGGGAGCTGCTTCTTCCCGTTCCTTTTCCAGCAGCTCCGCAGAGCCACCCAGGGAAAGCTCCCAGGGGGTGCCCAGCCCTGTCCCCACTCCATCCCAGCGACATGGGGAGTGCCAGGAGGGGGCAGCAGCCTGGGGAAAAGCGTTTGGAGCATCCCAGGGCTGGAATGCAGCAGGAATAGCTGAAGATCCCAGCAAATCCAAGAAAAAGCAACCACCCACCTGCTGCCAGCAGCGCTCACCCTGTGCGAGCCACACTCACACTGTGGCACCAGGGATGAGGTGCCAGGATGGGTGAGGTGCCAGGGATGTTTTCCTGACCAGTGTCCTGCAGAAGGTTGTGTTGGAGGGCCGCCTGCAGTGCCCTGAGATGCTGGGATGGTGGTGGGGTCCCACAGGGTTGTCCAGGACGTGCTCCAGGGGAAGCAATGGATGCTCCCCAAGGGACTGAACCTTTCCTGGGACGTCCAGCCCAGCTGGGGTGGGGTGTGCACAGGGCAGCTGCAGTGGGGTTCCTGCAATGCTTTCCAGGTGAAATCACAGAATCCTGGCATGGTTTGGGTTGGAAGGACCTTAAAGCCCATCCCATCCCACCCCTGCCACGGCAGGGACACCTTCCACTGTCCCAGGGTGCTCCAAGCCCCATCTAACCTGGCCTTGGACACTCCCAGGTGGTTCCCAGGAGCTTCATTTGGTCCATATAAACTCAGGAAAGGTTATTAGAGCATTCCCAAAATGTTGCCTGAACATGGACCCCCATGTGCTGGCTTGATGTCCAGGATACCTGGAAAACAACTGCAATTATTGGGAAATGTGCTGGACACTTCAAACCATCCCCAAACCACTCTAAGATCCCATATAATCTGCTTTTTTGGTGTTTTTTTTTTTTTTTTTCCCTTTTCATTGACCACCTGATAAACAACCAATTTTAGTTCTGTTTTTAAGGCCAGAGTTCCTATGGGAGTGGCATGGGATGATCCATGATCCATCAGGGGGTTCAGCCAAGTGTTTGTTTGGCAGCTTCAAAAATCCTCCAAGGGTTCCTGGGCACTTTGGGAGGTGTCAGCTGGGATCTGCTCATCCCCAGGGCTGCCTGGACTCCCCAGAGCAGATTCTCCTGGATTCTCCCCAGGTTCTCCTGGAATCCCTGCAGAATTCCAAGGATCCATCTAACTCCTGTCCTTCTCTTTCTCTTGCAGGGTTCAGCTCCCATCCTGGTAGTCATGGTGATCTTACTAAATATTGGAGTCGCCATTTTGTTTATTAACTTTTTCATCTAATTCAAGACTGTCTTGTTTGCAAAAATAACAGTTACATGTATGAATGGGGGAAAAAAAAAACAAAAACAAAACAAAAAAACCAGAACCAAACAACAACAACAAAAAAAAAAACAAAGGGAAGAATCATAACTCGAACTGTCCTCTGACAATTTCCAAGTCTTTTCACAGAAGAACAACAAATGATCGAGTCTCACTCACAGTTTGCCTTTTTTCCTGGGTAATGTTTTTTGGATTTTAGCCAAAATTCTTTGCTTGTATAACACTATGCTGTGTGGCATGGCAAAATGCTATCAACACTCTGCCCCCCCAACACTGGGAAGGATGAGAAGGAATCCCAACAAAAGGAAAAACCTCGCTTCCCTTCCCCTCACCCCCCCCCCCACAAAAGAAAAAAATTGTCTTTGTAACAACAGCAATGAACCCCAAAATGGAGATGAGACAAGGGGACCATGGGGAAGGTTTGGGTGGAGTGGGGATGGGTTCTGGGATGCTCCAGGCTGAGCTTCCCAGGGAAATCCAAATGATAAATGGGAGAGAAAAGCAGAACCAGGCTTTTCACCTTTTGGAAATGGAGGAATGCTGCTGTGAGAAGGAGGAGAGAAGGAGCACAGGGAAGGAATGAACCCTGGCTGGATGGGAAAATGGCAGAACAGGCCCCGTTCTGATCCTTGTTTTTAAAACAAAAATTGGCTTTTTGCAGAATTCCTCGGGGCAGGGGTAATAGGGAACACGAGGTGTGAGCAGCAGCCCCAGCACCCTCCTGCCTTCACTCCTCCTCCCCAGGCTGCTCCTCACCCATGGCAAGGCAGGAAAACCACCCAGAGCTACTTTTAATTCACAGCCAATTTCTCCTGGCTAAAAATCCCCCCCAAAAACCCCTTGGAGGCACCTCCAGCAGCACGGATGGAGTGGCTGATGGTGCTGTGCCGGTGAGGAGCATCCAGCCCATCCCAAAAAATGTGCACAGGGAGCAGGGTGGGGAGGGACAGGGGACAGAGGGCTCAATTCCAATCCACTGAGGATGACAATAAAACAAAACCAAGTAAAAATCCGACTGTTTCTCAAAGGCACCTGGGGAGGAGCACCTGGAGCATGTCCCAGAGAGGAGGGAGAGGGTGGTGGGTTTGTCTCTTACATCTTGCTGTGGACTGTTTCAGACATCATGCTTGGGCTCTGAGCATGTAGTATTTTGCACTTTGTAATGCAGGATGTATATTCCAGCTTCCAACATGTCCCTGTATTAAAAAAAAAGGAAAAAAAAAAAAGAAAAAAAAAAGAAAAAAAAAGAAGAAAAAAAAAAAAGAAAAAAAAAAAAGAAAATCAAACCAAACATCATTGGCAATGGCAGCCTCTAAGGATGTATTTTCTTTCTTTTTTTTTTTTTTTTTTTTTTCTATGTCACTTAATTTGTTCGTTTCTACCATCTTTGTACTATGCCTGCCTTGATTTTTGTCCCCTCCCTGTCCCCACGGATAATCTGCATACTCATTAAAGATGCGTATCCCTGTTCTGAGCTGTCCTGGTGCCGATGACACAGCGTGCTCTCAGCTCCAGCCCTGGGCACGGCGCTCCCAAAGCTCCCGTCCCTGCCCTCGGTGCTCCCCCGCGGCTCCTTTGGGATTTGGCAGGGCCAGGGACCAAACCCGCCCCTCATCCCCCCCTGCAGCTGCAGCAGGAGAAGGGCGCAGGAGGGCGGCAGCTCCCGAGGGGGGTGAGACCCTCCCAGGAGATTTTGGGGGTGGGGAAGGAGGGAAAAGCCCTCCCCGACATTCACGTCCAGAGTTGTTGGATCCAGCCCGGACTCGTGGACTCAGCTTTGCTTTGCTTCTGTTTTAGCTGTTTCTCTGCTACCTTTTCAGCAGATTTCTTATTACACTGCACTGGATTGCTATATTTTTAACCAGAAATAAACTAAGGATTAGAGCATGTGCCAGTTAAATTCAGTTCTTTTCCTTACATGGTCTGATTCCCTCCTGTCGCAGTTTTGCTTCCTCTTCTCCTTCCTTTCCCTTTCCAGGCACAGGGCTATGGGTGGACAGGGGAAAGGATAATTTTGAAATTCCATTTTCCACAGTAACTGTCCATCATCTTCCCACCTCTTCCTTTTTTTGTGTTGTTTTGGATTTTCCTTTTGGGTCCTTAGTCATAATTTTTTTTTTCCCCTCTTCAAGGCTTGCTGCACACTTGAAATGAACCAAAAAAACACCATATTGGGATTGCAGCCTTGGGAATTCACCCCTGGGATTTGGAATTCTGCTTCTACTCTTTGGAAAGACTCTTGAGGACTTTTTTTTTTTTTTTTTTTTTTGGTGCATTCAAGTGCAAGACACAAAGGTCCTGTCAGGAGCAGGTTAAACACAGCCCTGCAGACACAGATATTTAGATATCTGTGAAACAGCACCAGAATGCCTCTTGTTATCCATCAAATAAAAGCACTGCTGGTTTCCTGACTGGATTTTTCCCACTGCTGCCTGCCCAGTTATTCCTGCTCTTGCCCCTGGACCAGCACAGGATTTTTCAGCTCTCTGTTCCTCTCAGTCAAGCTGAGGTTTGCTCAGAAGGAAAGACAGCCACAGACTAATATTAATTGGCTCCCAACCCACACGGTCCAAAATAATGATTCCTTTCTTAATCCCGGGGAGTTGAGCAATTTGTCTCAGTCCTGGGCTTTTCACATTTGCCCAAGGCCAGAAATATTCCTAGGAAGTAGCCCAGAGAGAGAGGTAATTCAGTGTATTTGCCTGTCTTATGAGCCTGGCTCCTGCAGATCTGCCCAAGGCCCATTAAAATGCCCATCAAGGTGGGCCATAAATCCATGGAAATGATCCAGCCCTGCTGCTTTATGTCCAGGCTGGCAGCTGCACTTGGTCAATTGAAGGTTTGGATCATTTTTTAAGGCTGCTCTGGAATTTTTATGTTCTGCCAGCACGAGGAGGGGCTGGCACAGCAGAGCCTTTGGGAAGGGAGATTTGGATCCCACCTGTGTGAGAGGGGCTGCTCCAGCACTGCATCCTTGGGAAAAGCAAGAAGGAAGGAAGGAAGGAAGACAAACCCCCTGTGCCACGTCAGCTGCTCCCAGCCCATCTGGTGTCTGGGTGGTTGTACCCAAGACCCAGATTCCAGCAGTCCCCAGAGCCCCAGCTTCCAGAGCTGCCGAGCTGTGGCAGCATCCTGCCAGGAAAACAGCCAGACTGCATCAGAGGGGGAGGAGCGACAGCAGAAACAGGGTGGGACCCACGGCAGAGAGCTTAATTGAGACCTAAGGACTAATTCCACTTGGCAGCTTTGGCAAGTGCAGGGAGCACGGAGAGCAGGGATTTTTGGAAGCTGTCACACAGACAGGGTGGTGGCTCCAGAGGGCTGTGCTGAGGCAGGACAGAGCAGGGGTGGGATGGGATCTCCTGAGCTGGGGTGAGGGCTTTGCAGGGAACAGAGTCCTGACAGCTTTTCCTGCTTCAGGAACAGCTCAGCTCCTTGCACAGCTCCTGAATGACTGCAGCAGTTGAGGGATCATCGAATCATGGAATGGGTTGGGTTGGAAGGGATCTTAAAGCTCATCCTGTCCCACCCCTGCCATGGACACCTTGCACTATCCCAAGGTGCTCCAAGTCCCATCCAACCCGGCCTTGGGCACTGCCAGGGATCCAGGGGCAGCCACAGCTGCTCTGGGCACCTGTGCCAGGGCCTGCCCACCCTCCCAGGGAGAGGCAAATCCCCCAAAACTCTTCACAGAAAGATGTGAACTCACCCAGGTGAGAGGACAACAGGGTGAGTGACTGAGCAAGCCGAGAGATTCCTTCCTGGATTAACAAGAAATGCTTTCTCCTCTCCCAGATGATCAATAAATGCTGTTTTCTCCTCTCCCGGGTTATCAATAAATGGTTTGTTTCCACCTCTCACCTGTTATTTTGCGGGGAAGGTCGCTCCCTGCCAGCCATGTTTTTATCTCACCAATTAAAGCTCCCTGTCAGCTCTATTTAATCTTCCTTCTGTCCTAATGAGCCCAGCAGATCCCAGCCCTGCTCTCTGGAGAGCTGCATCCCTGGGGATGGCCCTGCCACAGCAATACCCAGGGCACCTGGAATTCCCTGCACGAGGCCAGCCAGCCCTGGTGGCACCTCCAGGCATCACTTGGCTGCTGCAGCACCACTTGGATCCCATCTGCTGTCCCCAAGGACACAGCACTGCTCTGCTGGGAAGGAAGGGATGCCTTGAGGAGAGGGGCTGAAAAGCAAAGCCTTGGAGCAGCCCTGGCCTCAGTGAGGTCTGCAGGTGGACACTTCACTGGTCATCAGAAGGTCACCTGCAGGACAGCTGGGCCAACAGGGGGAAAAACTGAACTGGGACATTCCACAAAGGCAAAACTACAGTGAACAAGAAAAGGAAGAGTTTTCTGTGAGTGCATCTCTCAGGTAAGGCAGGAAAGGATTCCCAGGTTTTTCCAGCCATCTCACAGCTGCTGGTGCACTTTACACTGCCTGCAGATCTCACAGCAGGAACTGCAATCCCTCTTCCACACCAGGAGGAAAACAGGAACACAAGCTGGGATGGGATTTACTGAGCAAAACAAGGTGATATAACCAAGTGAGTTTATTGTAGGAACACCTGGAGACACGTCCTGGCCCCAGGGAGGAATCTGGGACCAGTGAACCATTGTCATGTGCAGTTTGTCCAGACAGACCCCAGACAACTATGGAACAACAGAGTCAGTGTTGTACAGCCCAGAACAAGTGCTTGGACAGCAATCCTGTTCCTCAGGAGCCTTCCAGAGCATTCCCAGGAGTTCCAGCAGATCCAGAGCATCCATCCAGGATGGTCAGCCCAGAGCTGGGAAAGGCTGGAGCCAGCATGGACATGGGGCTGAGCACAGCAGGGCTGGCCACTGCTCCCAGCACGTTCCTTCCCTCCTGGAGCAGCCTCAGGACGTCTGGATGGGATCTTCATAGAAAGTCTTGGCCATGGCATGAGCCACCTTGAGCACCTTCTTGTCCTTGGCCTCGGGGCCCATGTGGCTGCGGGCCAGCCCCAGCCAGTACTGCTCTGTCCTGGCCAAGTACTGGGCCTGGGCCTCCCCAGGCTGCACTGCTGGGTGCTGCTGCTCCCCTGGGCAAAGAGAGGGACACACAGGTCACACACAGCTCCCCAGGGCCACATCAGCCAGGCCACGTGGGGCTGAAGGTAACAGCCTGAAAATCTAGCAGCAAGCAGGAAAATTCCTCTTTTATTCCAAGAGCAAAGTGTTAGGAAAGCTGCTTCTGCTGGAAACTCACCTGGATGCCAGGGAGACCTTCAGGCTCCCACAGAACCAGGCACTGCACTAAACCCCACTTCAGGGCAGTATGGAGACAGCATTCATTAGTAATTACCTTCCTCATCTTCACTCTCCTCTTCAGAGCTCTCCTCTTCTTCTTCCTCCCCTCCCTCTGCACCTTCCACATCACCATCCTCCTCTTCATCTGACTCTGACTCCTCCAGCCATTCCTGGGTTTCTTGGATGAGAAAGGAAAGAGAGGCACAAAAAGAGAATTAAGGTCCAAAGAGAGAGTTAAGGTCCAAAGAGATAATCAAGGCACAAAGAGCTAACCCCAGGTAATGCCCATGTGCTCTGCAGGACCCACTGCCCTGAGACACTGGGGACAGGCAGGAGCATCCCTGCTCCCTGGAGGAGTGGCCAAGGCTGGCACAGCAGGATTCCCAGGATGGCCCATGCCACCACAGCTCTGTTTACAGCTCTTGGATTTCCACAGGGCAGAGCTGACTGTCCAGTGACCCCAAAGCTCTGGCCCACACAGGTAAGCCACTCTTTCCCATCCAGGGAAAACCTCCACTCAAAGGTTCTCCACCAGCCCTGAGGAAGCCCCAGAGTTGTTTTCTCCCCCAGTGTTGCTGCCCTGAAGGCACAGGCAGAGCTCCCAGCACAGAGCTTACTTGGATCCATCTCCAGCAGCACCTTCCACTGGTCCATCCTGTGCAGGTCGATGCTGTGCAGGTCACTGAGGGTCACCTGGCGGTCGCCCACCTCGAACATGCCCCCGTACACGTAGAGCACCCCGTGCTTCACTGCCACCATGGCACTGGAGCGCGGGCACGGCTCCACGGGCTGGCCCAGGGCTCCACCTTCCTCCTCCTCCTCTTCCTCCTCCTCCTCTGAGCCAGACCTATCCTTGTCTTCTGCAGCTGCAGGGATCACCTGCTTGATGGTCATGACGGTGCCATCCTCTGCCACCACCTCCTTGACGATCTCCAGGGGGCCCTGGGGCGGCGGCAGCGGCAGCTCCTCCCCTCCGGCAGCCTCGGCCTGTCTGCCACGCCTGCGCTTCCTCCGCTCTGACTTGGGGCCCTGAGAACAGCAATTGAGGAGATTTTGTGGGATTGCATGCAGCTACCAGCAGTTCATACAGACAGCACGGAGGGAAGGAACTGTTCCTTTTTTCACCACAATTTAAAGTCTCAAGTGATCAGTGCAGTTCCTCCTACAGCATGAGCTTCTCCCAGCCTACAACAAGGAACAGCGAAGATCCTGGAGAACCCAGGGTGTGGAATTGCTCTCTCTGTTAAGAGAGGAGCAGCTCTCCTGCTCCCAGGTGCCACAAACACACAAAGGCCACTCTTCTGTGACAAGGGAAAGTACCCCACGATTTCCTGAAATCACAACAATTGCTGGGTGCTAAATTACAGCCCATTACCAGGCAGCACTCCAGGTCTTGGAAGAACTCTCTGAAAGGGCTGGAAAACAATCAGTTTGGGAAGGCTGAAGCAAGCAGCTGAATGGCTGTTTGCCTGTTATTATGGGATTGACTTCTCCATTTGGAGAACAAAGCCAGGAAGGGGCAGGGGGAAGGAGAAGCTGAACCAGGTTTGCACCTCCCTTGGCCTGTGAGAGCGGTTCAAACACAATCAAAGAGCTGAGCTGAGCTCTGAAGCTCTTGGAAACAAGGTTAATATTTCATCTCTTCTGGTAGCTCATCAGCACTGGGGAGAAAAGGGAAGGGTTTGATCCCAAAATCTTTTCACAGCAGCTTTGAGTGAACTCTGCTCATGTCAGACTCATCTGGCCTGGAGAGGGCTTTCAGCAAAACACCAGAAATATGTTTTCAAGCTGCTCTGCTTCATTTTGCATTCCACAATAATGGGGCAGCTTGATTCCTGGAGGAGAGGGATTGCTCAGGTGCACCCTGAGCTACCAGAAATAGAGGATTTCTTTAAAGAGAGAAAAATCCTTGCTCCATCCCTGGAAATGTCCAAGGCCAGCTTGGAGCAGCCTGGGCTCATGGAAAGTGTCCCTGCCCATGGCAGGGTGGAATGAGAGAATCTTTAGGGTCCCTTCCCACCCAAACAATCTGTGAAATCTCAAAAAGGCCAAACCAGCCATAAAGGATGTGCCAGGTGATGAAATGAGTGAATTCTTTAACCCAGACCTTGAGCTGTGCAGGGAACCAGCGATTCTTCCCGATGTCATAGAAATAAATGTCATTGAAGAAGTCCCCCTCGATGCTCTCCTCCTCCTCCTCATCCTGCACCCCCCCAAACAGGAGGCAGCGGTTGTTGGGAGCAGCAGCCACAGCAAAGCCAGACCTGGGGCTGGGCTTCACTCCAGAGGGGCTGAGCCGACTCCAGCTCCACCTGTCTGCAAGGAGAGCACAAAGGTGAGCAGCAGCACAGCAGAATCCTGCCTGGTTTGTGTATAACAAGCTCTCAGAACTCCAGCAAGGAATTCTGATGCCTTGGGAAGGCTGAGCTGGAACAGAGGCTGGACAGAGCTACAGAATAAAGCAGGGATTTATTGAAAGGATCTCCTCAATGGATACACCTTGGGCAGCACAAGAGCCCAGCCAGGGCTGCACCCAAGATAAACCAAAATGGCCCCAAAATGAACCCAAGATAAACCAAAATGGTCCCAAAATGAACCCAAGATGAACCAAAATGGTACCAAAATGAACCCAGGATGAACCAAAATGGCCCCAAAATGAACCCAGGATGAACCAAAATGGCCCCAAAATGAACCCAAGATGAACCAAAATGGTCCCAAAATGAACCCAAGATGAACCAAAATGGCCCCAAAATGAACCCAAGATGAACCAAAATGGCCCCAAAATGCTCGAGCGCTCCCGGGGTCTCTCCCTGGGATCAGTTCTGCTCCATTTGCACCTTGCAGTTCATTGTCCCATTCCAGCTTTAGCCCCTGCATTCCCACCCTGCTTGTTTTTCTCTCTCCAGCCCACGGTGTTTGTGCTCTTGGGGCTGAGATTGGGATCATTTGTCCTTGGTGCCCAGCTGGAGCAGGAATTGTTTTGTGTCCCTGCTCTGTGCACAGAGCTCAGCATCCCCTGATGTGAGCCCAGACCCACACACTAAAGCAGCACAGAATGTGAAAAATAGAAAATCTAAAACCTGAGGCATCAATTCCATGCCCTGTTTTGGACATTCTCATGGCACCTTCAGGATTTTCCAGAAATTTCTGGACCAAGGAGACTCTTGAAAGTGTCTGCACCTTTACTGGTGGGTGAATTCAGCCAAGGCCTGATCAGATGCAGCCTTCAAGCACCAAAAAACATCCCTCAGTTTTTCCATGGAGCCTTCCCACCTTCTATCAGTTCCCTCAACCTCTTCTGCCACCCTGCACTGCTGCCTTACCCCCCAAAATAAACACAGATCATCCCAAAAACCCCAGCCAGGCTTTAAAAGAGGGCTCAGCAGCAGGACAAGACTTGTGCTCTATCCCTCTGCTTTTCTCCAATCCCTTCTACTCTGACTTCAGAGCAAATCCCTGAAATTCAGGCTGGGAGAAGATTGCCAGGCCCTGTGCTTCTGAAGGAACTGCAATCCCAGCAAGATTAAACTATAAATAGGAATAAAGCAAACAGGGCCTGGAGTCCAGACAGTGCTGCTGACCAACCCTCCTCCCCAAACCCCATCCCAGACAGCCAGGTTTGGAGAAATCAATCACAATTTCAACATTTTAGAAATTCAGCTCCAAGAAAATTGTCTCAATGCCTGAGTCAGGGAGGAAATCTCCAAAGGGAACTGATGGAATTCCTATTCCAATCCAAGCTAACCAAAGAGCCACCATGGATCAAGCTGTCCCACCAGGATTGTACCCCATGGAATGGGCCCAGCCTGGAGCAGGGACATAGCTGAGTGATTCTCCCTGTCCTTATCTCAATCCATGAGTCTCCCATTGGGTTTTCTCTCCCTTCTCCAGCTGGAGCAGCTTCAGCAGGTCCCTGGCACACCCAGGAATACCCAGCAGAGGGGAATTCTGCAATCCCAAAGATTTTCTGTTGTGAACAGGAAAGTGCTGATCAAAATGTCCCAGAAACAGGAATTTGGAAATGTTGTTTTAATTCCCTCCCACATACAAACTGGGGGAAAAAAAATCACTAAAATCTCTTTTCCTGCATTTCTTCCTGAGCCAACAGTGGGGCACAGAGGTTATCACTGAGAGGGGAATTTGGTTCCAGTTTTTTTGTGTTATTCCAAGGAAGGAGAGGATTTGCATTCCCAGGGCAGTGCTCACCTTCCTCCTTGCCTGTCCCTTCAGCCTTCAGCAAGAACATGTCTGTGTGCAGGGTGCCTTTGTCCACATCCTTCTTGATCCTCTGCAGGGAAGGGAAACACAGAGATGCTCAGGAAACAGCTTCAGTGGCCAAACCACAGAGGGATCCAACTGGAAATGCAAACACAGGCTCTGGGCAAGGAGAGGCCCCTCTGGAGCACCAGGCAGCTCCAAACCATGGGATTCAAAGCAGGGATAACTCCCTGGATGTGCCAGAATCCTGCCTGTGGCAGCAGGAATGGCTCTCAGGCTGCAGCTTGGGATGTATGGAGACTGTGGGATGCAGGAATTCTGGCACCCAGAGCAGAATAAATTGTCACAGGGGACTAAAACCAACTGGTTTGCAAACAAAGGAAGGGTGGGCAGCACTGAGGAAACAGAAGAGCCAAGGTCCTGCCTTTTACTCTGCCCCAGACAGGACCAGCTGCTCTCAGGGCTGATTTGACTCCTGTGAAAGGAGAATTCCCACCCCCCAGTGGGACATGACAACTTTCCAGGGCCTGCAAGGCCCTCTGGGATTCTGTTCTGGATGCTGAGCAGAAGCTCTGCTGTGCAGTGGCCCACCCCTGTGAGCAGCCCAGGCTGTGGGTCCCTGTCATCCCATGAGCCAGCACAGGAGGGACAGAGGTGACAGCTCTGTCCCCCTGCAGCTGGCAGCTTTGCACAGCACTGAGCAACAGGTTCATCCTCCTGAACAGAAGCAGAAACTCCCATCCCTACAAAAGGCAGCAGCAAGGACAAGGTGAAAGCTCAGCAGAAGCCATGAAATGCCTGATTTTCAGTGTGATTCCCCTGCTCCTCTCCCTGGATTCCAGTGCTCATGGCAACAGCAGCAGCCCAAGGCAGCTCTGTGCCACACCACCACAGGAGCTGTGCTAATAATGTCATTAGCCAGCCATCCTTCCTGCACTGCTTCCTTGCCATTCCCTTCCTCCTGGGATCAGGAACTCTGCTCCCAGGATGGCAGCAGGGATCAGGAACTCTGCTCCCAGGGTGCCCCCAGTGCATCCCAGCAGTGCATCCCAGCAGTGCACCCCAGGTCCAGCCCTCAGCAAGATGAGCTCTATGCAGACCACAGGATGCAGGAATTTTGACACCCACAGAAGATAAATAAATTGTCACAGGGGATTAAAAGCAACTGGGTGCAGCCCTCTCCTGCTGCACAGCTCTGTTGTGCTGCAGGATATCCAGTTCCTGGGACTGGTGCTCAGTTCTTAGGGAGAGGAGAGGGAAGTGTTCTCCAGGCACTGCACAACCCCAGCCAGGTGAAGTGTGAGGAGCACAGCACTGCCTGAGAGGCAGGAGAGCAAACACAGAGAGCAGCTGGTTCCCAACCATCCAAGCTGTGTGGGAAATCCACATTCCTCTCTCCTGAAAAGCTCCCTGTAGTAAACACACTGTGAGTGCACCATGACAAAGCTCCCTGGGCTCAGAGAAGCCCCCTGAGGTGCAGTGGGAGTCACTTTTTGTTGTCACAGACACTCCATCCCCTCCCAGCCAGGACAAGTCAGCCCTGAGCAAATCCTTCCATCACTCACAAGAGGTTCCTGCTCCCCCCTTGTCCCTGGTGCTTTCCAGTGCCAGGTGTTTGTTTTCCAGGAAAATCTGGCTGGGGTACCCTCAGTGGGCAGCCTGTGCTTTGCACATGCAGGGACAGTGGGGAGGTGCAAGAGCTTTACAGGCATCAGCTGAAAATTCAACTCTAACAGACTGCAAAGGAACTGAGGCACAGAGAGCTTGAGGGGTGGAATCAAGATTCCCTAAAATTGCCTGATAGGAGATCAATAGTGTCAAAGAACATCCAAATAGCAGAAGTGTTCAGCAGGCAGAGCTGCAGAGGGACCAGTCCCACCAGACCTCACAATTCAGCCTCTTCCACATCTCCCATCAAATCCACTTCAGCTTTGTGACAAATGCCACTAAAAAACCCCAAAACAACAAAATCCCCACAGCCCAGCCATGCCTGGCATCCCAAAGCCCTGCCCACGTGTAACTCCAGCCCTCCCCTGGCCTGTAGGCTGCACCTGCAAGGTGGAGCAGCAGCAGCTCCAGCCCCTCTGTTGCCTAGCAATGGAGCTTGAGCCAGCCCAAAATGCAGCTCGCTGCAGCAAGCCCCATCCCCGGCACAGGGAAGGGCTGAGGACATCTTTAGGATCAGCAGGAGAGCAGCTCTGAGCTCCTCTGGGCATTGGGAGGTCTGTTCTGGGCAGGGCTGGCAGCACCCACAACATCCCTTCTGTAGGAATTGCAGAAATTGCATTTATCATCCCCAGGCTGCTGCTGAAACAGAACAGAGACACCACAGAGCTGAGAATCCTGCTCTCTAAAATATCAGGCACCAGCACCTCAAGGCAGTCACACCCAGGGTTGGAAAGCTCCTTTTTAAATTCATCATTTGCAGCCTGGTTTGCTCAGGAAAATCCACAGCAAAGCTGAGGGGAGCAAGGTGCTGGCCCTGCTCTGCAGGTCCTGCAGTGCCTCACAAACTCACTCCATCTTTCCTGCTCTATTTTCCCAGCCAGTAAAGAGACTTTTTAATCAGGTCCCATGAAGGGAATTCAGCCCTGGACTGCCATGTTAGTGAGAACAGACTCTCCACATCACTTCTGCAAGCACAGGGAATCAAAGCAGGCACCAAAACTCTGTTCCTGCCTTCCCAGCTCCCTGCCCATCCCAGGACAGCAGTCCTGCCACGTCACCTCCCTCCTCCAGCAATGTGACAGCCAAATGATGTCCCTATTCAAAAAGAAGAGCTATTAGGATTTTCCTCCCCTCTTCCCTTCAAAATTTCCCATCCCATGTGTGACTTAGTCCTGCCTCTCCTTGGAACACTCTGCATTTGATGAATGGTGCTTTCCTTGGATATCTGCCTGGTTTCAGATGTAAAAATGTCTTCAAACTCCCCAAAATGTCTTCACAGCAGCCCTGACTGGAGCATCTGCCCCTGTAACTGGAGACAAGGAGCAAGTCCTCTCCTGTAGCTGCCCAACTCCAATTAAGTATTGTTTTCTCCATGTCTACCTTCTCCCAAGAGCATCCCAGGCAAACACATTTTCTGCACTTCAAAGCAAACCCAGACACTCAGCTCCACAATCAGCTCTAAGTGAAGACACAATGAGAATTAAATAGCCACACATTACCAGAAGTGGGTCTCTCCTAGAGGGGCCATATCCTGCTGAATTTAATTTTCAGGAGCATGCTGAAGGCTGCAGAGAAAATTCTGCTCAGAGCTTTGGTCAGTTTGTGCTACAAAAGCAGAGCCTGGCAGGAATGGCCCATCAGAGAGAAGCACACAGAGCTCTCCACATGACAAAGCAAGGAGATTTTTTACATCTGTGGAAAATGTCTTGTTTTAATGGAATGTCTGTTTTGCTTTAATGGAGTGCCTGTTCTAATGGAAAAGCTGTTTTCCAAGCTGCAAGAGAACCTCCTCTAGCTCCCATCCTCACCCAGTGCCCTGCCAAAGGCTGAGAGCAGCTTTGCATCCCCCCATCCTTTCTCCTTCATCTTCCCCAGCTCACACCAACCCAGAGCAGCAGTGGAACAGACCCAGCTGCAAACATGTGAGACTTTTCTATCTCCATGGGGCACCTGGAACCCAGCTGCTGCCAGGAGAGCTCCAGAGCCAGCAGAGCAGCAGCTCCTGCTCCCTGCCCACCCTCAGGAGTGAGCACAGCACAGGAAGGGAAGGGGACAAAGCCCCTCAGGTGCAGAAGGCTCTGTGTCGTTACTGCTGCTGAATCCAAGGCACATCTGACGAGGCAGAGCCCAAAGCTCAGGCCCTGAGGAGGCACAAATGCTTCTAAATATACAGAGACACCAACTCCCCTCTCTCCTCTCCCTGCTTCCCTCCTTTGTTCATTTATTCCCCTCAGAAGAACAAGGCGTCCTCCTCCCCTGCTGCTTTTCCACGGGAGCAGCAGGATCCAGGCCTCTGCCTCATTCCCAACATGAAAAGCTTTGGCAGGAGCTTCTGCTCAATGAAACACTTCCTTCCTGCTGCCCAGCATGGCCAGGGATACCTGCTCACTGAGGAATGTGCTCTCTGGTAAAAATTCCCAGGATTAACAGAGCAAGGAGCAGAGCTGGGAGAGCCTGGTGCTTGTCAAAAGTCTTTTTTGGCTTATTGAGTTTGCTCCCTCACCTCTGCCACTGATGGCACAAAATAAAAGTCTCTTGGCAACTGCTGCTTTTAACCTGCAAGTGCTGAAGCACGAAGGAGTACCTGAGAATGCTTTAAGTTGCCAAAAAAATGTCATTTCTCCCAGTTGCT
Organism: Melospiza georgiana; assembly: GCF_028018845.1. Taxonomy (NCBI): domain Eukaryota; kingdom Metazoa; phylum Chordata; class Aves; order Passeriformes; family Passerellidae; genus Melospiza; species Melospiza georgiana. The sequence goes on from NC_080443.1 coordinate 19,617,631, forward strand.
TATTCCTCCCTCAGTGACATCAATTCCTTCTGTTGGATAAGAACAGCAGGGAGAATAAAGAAGTCATCTGAACCAAGATTAGCCCCTCAATCAGCAGAACTGCATGGAAAAAAGGCAGAATGAGAAGATGTAAATGAGAAGATGTTCTGGTCCCCAGCCTGTGGACAACACCTGCCAGCACACAGTGTCCCCTACCTGCTTGGAGTAGCCCCCATAGATGATGATGTTGCCCTCAGGGGTGGGAATCATTTGACAGCCAGACCTTGGAGCAGGCCCCATCCCTGCAGGAGCCAGCTTGCTCCAGGTGAAGGAGTCCAGGTTGAAGGTGTACACATCGTTGTAGTAGATGAAATCTCTGCAGAGAGCACATGGGGACACTCAGGACAGGATAAAACAGCATTTCAGGACAGGATAAAACAGCATTTTGCTCACAGCCCCCATTTCCACAAGACAAGGATCTGACAAGATTGAGAGGCTAAAAACGCTGGACTGAGCTGTGGCTACAAGCTGCTTCAGTGCTACAATGATTTCTCCCACACCTGAAGACTTTAAATCAAGATCCTTCGTCTTTCTAACACAAAAATCCAGTTCAGTCCCAGTCCTGCTGAGGATAACTCTTCCATTCACACCCAGATTTCTGTCACTGGTGAAATTTTGTTGCCTTTCTCAAGGAGGACTCAAACTCCCAGGCACCCCAGCCCCCCACCTTGCACTCTCATGGAAACCTCCAAAGATGATCAGCTGCCTTTTGCACGCAACCATCCGATGTCCACTTCGTCCAGAGGGCCCTCCTGGTGCCCTGAAACACAAAGAAATTCCATTTCTCAGCAAAATCCCCTGCCCTGGTAGTGCCTCAGGCCACTTTGATGGCAGTCACTGGCAGCTGAGCTGGCTGAGCTCAGCCCCTCCTGGAAATGGGCACCACTGGCAACGTGGCTGCCTCAATCCATGGCTGCTTTTCCCCAGGACAGGATGGATGCTCTTCCAGGAACTCTTGGGACTGCACAGGCAGTTCTATTCCTAGAGATAAACCACCCTAAGAGCACCCAGAGTCTTTCCAGTGATGAGTCAGGAGCTGATTCTTTAGCAGAGTTTAATGAACAGCACTTCACAATTGCAGGGAAGACACTCCAAACTGAGATGTTTTCTCCAAGCACCAAGAGACAAAGCCTGGCTCTGCCATCCCCCTCCCTCAGAGTCTCAGGAAATCAACACCACCTTCACTCATCCACCTGCAGTTTGGGTACGACTCCAAACCAGTGAAAACACTCCATGAATTACCCAGATTTCCTCAAGAACAAAGGCACTGCAGCAAAACAAGTCATCATTGTCAGCATGATCCCACTGAAGGAGGCAGGGATAGATGGGAAGGAATTCCTCCTGGCACAGGTGCCCACAGGGCAGGGATAGATGGGGTGTTGGGAAGGAATTCCTCCTGGCACAGGTGCCCACAGGGCAGGGATAGATGGGATGTTGGGAAGGAATTCCTCCTGGCACAGGTGCCCACAGAGCAGGGATAGATGGGATGTTGGGAAGGAATTCCTCCTGGCACAGGTGCCCACAGAGCCAGGGATAGATGGGGTGCTGGGAAGGAATTCCTCCTGGCACAGGTGCCCACAGCAGCTGGGGCTGCCCGTGGATCCCTGAAAGGTCCAAGGCCAGGCTGGACAGGGCTTGGAGCAGCCTGGGATGGTGGAAGGTGTCTCTGCCCATGGAAGGGGAGGAACGGGATGGGATTTAAGGTCCCTTCCAACCCAACCCATTCCATGACTCTGTGACTCACTCCATGACCCTACACACTCAAAAACAGCCACACACTCCTGTTCAGCTCTCCCAAGCTTTCCTGACCTTTCAGTTAAATGTCCAGCTTTTATTTCCAGGAACAAGCAACACCCCCTCCATGTGTCCCATCCACAAGGCTCCCGAGGAGCTGGGCAGCTGGACACCAACCCAACATGGATCCATCCTCCTTCCTCCTCCTTCACCCCCAGCATCACACAAAGACAACAAAAACAACCCAACAACCTTCCAACAGCCAGCTCTAGGCCAAAGAGAGTTTGCTGTGTGTTCTCTGCCCCCATGGATGAACCCACCCTGTTTTCCCTCACTGAGGAGTCTCCCAAAGCTCCCAGCTGGCACCAGAGCTCAGCCAGACTCCTCCACCAGGCAGCCCTAAGGTGGGGAAGTGATTGCACAATCAGGGCCTCAATAAATAAAGCTGAAAACAGCAGCATAACCTAAAGCCACAACCCCTGGCCACACCTGGAGTGGCAGCAGGGAGCTGGGAATGTGGGGATGGATTTCTGTGGAGAGAGAAAATGAGGGCCCTTATTCACCATGGAAAATGACAACCTCACCCTGGTGATAATGAGAAACTCCACCAGAAGAGCAGCATTTGGGGAAGACTGAATTAATATTGATTGCTTGGACTCTTTATTCTAACAGAGAGGAGGTTTTTCCAAGCATTTACTGGAGCTTTAGTATCACCCTGCAGAACAGCACCTCTGGTATTAATTTCATCAAGACTTGAAATCATTATTTTCTCTTGCTGTAACAAAGTTCCTGTGTCATTACTCCAAAAGATGGCACTTTTTAAATTATCTCTTTATTTTTTTTTAAGAGGAGGATGAATTAAACCCAACATGAGCACTAAAATCCTGTTCTCAGAGAATATCTTGTGCCTTGTTTCTCAAACACGTTTCCTCTGAGTTTAAAATCAATAGAAGTTTATTTATTGATGTGTTTTAATAAAGCTCCCACCCATGTAGATTTAACTCCAAGTCACAAATGGCACAGTCAGGCAGGACTGGCAGTGATGCAGAACCTCATTCCCACTCCAGGAGGTTCTTCCTGCAACTTGTTTCCCCAAACACAAACTCTTCCCTTTTACCTGTTCCAGTGCTCCTGGTCCCAAAGAAACACTTTGGAAATGGCCTCCCAGACTTTGTGATTAATGCTCTCTTTCATGGGGCTGACACCAGAAGGCAGACATGTAGGAGGGAGCTGTAAATTCTCCAGATTTTTTTTTAAAATAGATGAAAAACTGGCTAAGGACTGGCTCCACACATGTACAGCATGAGGCTGAGCTGAGCTCCTCCATAAACAATTTTCTTTTGCCTGTGGAGTTACTCTGGGATTTGTAGTAACAAATCAGAGCTGCATTCAGCCCCCAGATTCATGAATTACTTGTCCCAGTGGCTACAGGATGCAGGAGTTGCCTCTTCATCCCCAGGATGCTCAGGAGAAGCTTGGGAGTGCTCAATAATAATAAAAGTGGGGATGAAGAGAACATTCCATCACAGGGCACCTGAGGACAGAGCACTTTTATCCTGCAGAGGAACTGAACTCAGGGTTTGTGTTGTTTTACACCAGTGGCACACACAGATCCTGTCCCCTCATGTCTGGACACTCAGGTGGAAACAGAGAAGGGAAAACACAACTGGCACAGAGCCCAAAATCCTCAATTCCAACCCCTCACAGTTGTACACCTGGATCCTGATCTACCAAAGAACAAACTCATTTCTGGGCTGACAATCTACTTGTTTTACACCAAAACACCCTTTTCTTTATGCACCTGGTGGGGCAGGACCTGATTTTTCTGGTGAGCAAGGAGAGGCATCCATCACACCCAACCCTATGCTGGGCCATCTTCCCCTGCAGGGACTGCTCCAGTTCAACAGACACTGGTGAAACTGGGAAATTTCCAGCAGCACATGCCACCAAATCCTACAGGAAGCACCAGCACCACTGCAGAGTGTCACTGAAGGGAGCTGCAGGGCAGGGATGTGGCAATTCCCAAGCACAAGCCCCAGGGATGCTCCCTGCCTCTCCCTGAGGGAGGGCACTGGGACTCACAGAGCTGACTGGGAATGCTCTCTCTAGGGAGGAATGAGGCAATTAGGTTAAAATATTGCTGCTCCAAGGCAGGGTAACAACCAGTTCATGGACTGAGGAAACCTCAGGCATCACACACACAAGATAAGGTGGCTGCACTAAGTCAAAGTCAGCTGCTGGCACGGCTTCTGACGGGCTGGGATTTGCTGTGTTTGGATCATCTTTGTGCATGCAAAATGCAAGGAAAACACAGCTAAATCCTGCTAAATTTAGCAACTTTTAACTCTGTCAGGCAGCCTGGCACCACTGTGCTAGGAGAAAATGGAGCTGCACTTCCCCAGCACAGGGAAGTTTTCAGAGTTAGGCAAGGTTTTCTCTTCCATTCAGAATCAATACCTACTTTGAACACAACAGGGTGTAAATAGGGGTTGAAATGGGATCAAGCTGGACAGATTTGGTGCTCCCACCTGAAGGAAGAACATGGAGCTCCCAAGTGATCAAAAGCTGCTGCTTTTCTCAGTGCACTTTGAGGGTGACCTGGAGCTCCAGCCCACCAAAAGCTGTGTTCTGGTACAAGACAATCCCAAAATCCAAGAGGAAGCCAATCCCAAACTCAAACCCAAATCCACTCCCCTGCCTCTCAGTCCACTGGATGTCACTAGAACTCTTCCCTCATGCAAATACAAACAGCAGCAGCCAAAGCAAGGAGCCAAAGGTTAAAGAAACATCAACACAGGACTTTGGGCCAGATCCACTGAAAACATTTACACTTTCACTCCTGTCAAAAACTTTTGGCACCTGTTTCCTTTGACAGGCCTGGCTTGTTTATCCTCAGGAATCTCAAGGCAGCAAATGGCAGGAGTGAAGTTGGGTAGATAAAAAGTGGCTTCTCCAGTGATGTTAAAATTGGGAGACCCTTATACAGCCCCCACTGGAGGAGCCCAGGAAAACAGAGCAGCAGTTTTGGACATCTGCACCTGCTAGGACTGGGAGCAAAGAGCTGTTCATGATACTCTTCCCTTCAGTTAAGCAACATCAAGGCAAACCCACACCCCAAAAATCAGGATTGAAATAAACCAGCTTTGGTCTCAACAGACTTGGAACACATCTCTCATTCCCACTTCTTTCTAGGGGTGTCTTCTCCAGCCCTCTGTATTTAAGGGAGAGCTGGGAAATCAGAGCACTGAACCACGAATCAAACTTGGATCACACTGGCACAGCTCCTCATGAGGCCAACAGCAAGGAGTCACTGAACACCAGGATCTCAGGGATCAGAAATCCAAATTTCCTGGCAAAAGAAGGAGGGCCCAGCACTTACTTGATCTGCTCCCAGGTCTTGGTGGCCAAGTGCAGGACCCAGAGATCTTTGTAGTGGTAGAACTGCTCCCCGTTGGGAGAGGCAAACTCGCCCCCAAAGATCCAGAGCTGCCCCCCAGCCGTGGGCACCACAGCTGCCTGCAGGACAAGGGACAGCTGGGTCACAGAGGGTTCCAAACCAGGCACACACCTCCCCCAGTGCCAAACACACAGCTCCACATCCCAGGGAACAGCAGCAGCAGCTCTCTGGGGCTGAGGGAAGGAGAATTTGGATTAAAGTGTTCAGCACATCTTCCCTAGAGCAAGGCAAAGGGGGCCTGGCGGGCTCTTCCCACCTCCTGGGGGAAGTTCAAAGTGTCCAAGGACACATCTTGGGATTAATGCAACAAAAATTGTTCAACTCTCTCTGTTCAAAAGCAAACTAAAGAAAGAAAACAACAACAACAACAAAAAAACCCAAATACAGAAGGAAATGTGCAGCATTTGGACAAGAGGAGAGACTGTTGCTGCTTTGATTGTGTCATGGCAGAGAGGGATTTTTTTTTATTATTATTTTTTTTTTCACAGAGTAGCACCAAAACACCTCTGGCATGCAAGATGCCAGTTAAAAGCAGGGAGAAGAGCAAGACTCCACTTCACTGAAGTTATCTGTGTTAGGACCAAGGAAAAAGGAAGGAATCCCAAGAAGCAAATGCTGTGGCTGTGCAAATTTCAATTTGTGTGTTCTCCAGGGTACCCATCACAGCTCAGCATTGAGATAATGCTCTCCTTCCTCACAAGGCTTCATTCCCTGCCTGTCTCTCCCAGCAAAAAAAAAAAAAAAAAAAAGATTTTCAGCCCCACAGAGGACCATGCCCTGCCATAAACCAGCCCAAACATGAAATGATTAATTAAGAAAATCCAGGGTGTGCTTTCAGGCAGGATTTGTGGGAACATGAAGTTACCTAAACAAAGGGGATGTGTGCCTGAATTCCATGGGCATCCAGTGCTTAAAAGCTTCAAGGGAAGGTTTATGCAATAGCCTGCTGATACTTGTGGTGACCTTTCCAAGAGCTGGCTTGAAATTCATGACAAAACCAAACCTTTTTCCTTGAGCAACTGCCAAAACCTGCCCATAGCTCCTCTCACCTCAACTCCAACAGTGGATTGTGTGTCAGAGACCAGGGATGACAAATAAACCTAAAAGCATGCACCTAGCAGCCACAGACACACTTCTGTTTAGCTCTGAGCTATACATTAAATACAAAGCCACAAGGAAGACAAACCAGCTCATGAGGCTGAACTGTCCCCTGTGAAACCATAATTAATTATCAGACAGAAACACTGCTGAAGCAGGACTCCTCAGTTTATTGTTGTTGTAATCCAGCTGCAGCTCCTGAGCTCTCCCTTTGGCTTGAGCTGCTCGACAGCCACCTGCTGGCTGCTGGAACGTGGCCTCTGAAACCAAGCTCGACTTTACACAGCACAAAGCAGCCCAAAAATCAAGGCAGAACCTTCAATTCAAGGATGCACAGCTCAGAGCAACACTGGCACTTTATAACAAAGGGATATGAACCTAACTGGGGTGTTGGATCTTACCAGGGAGCTTTGGGATGGGTAGGAAAAGGACACTCACATCCTGTATGGCAGCTTTGGGAAGGCACCAGTCACCCACTGGCTGCAGCAGGTAAGAAAATCCCTCAGCTGGTGAGGGCCAAAGACCTGCAAAAAATACAAGTCTTTGGTCCAGGTTGTGCTGTGCAGGTGTTCACATGAAGTAAACAAACCCAAATTCCTCATCCTCACAAGCAGCCAGTGACCTGGATTTGCAGACAGGTGCACAAGAGCCCAAGTTCTCCCTGCTGGCAGCAGGGGCATGGCTGGGATGTGCATGGATGAGGGCTGTGGCCATGAAGGGAACAATGGATTTTGGGCAAATTCCAGTTTGAAAATTTTGGGCCCCCTGGGATTATGGATTTGAGCTGGTCCTTGTACAATACAGCAAAGAATTAATTTCTGAGGAAGAATCTCCCCCCTGGCTCTGCCAAATCAACAGACACAACCCCAAATCTTCATTCCACACTGAGCACTGCCAGAGGACACCCAGTGACCAGAGCACCTTGGACAGAAAAGCTGAACTGACACCACTGGCAGCCCATTATGAGGAGAACAGAGAGGCAAGAAACCCCCAGGAGGTGCAGAAATTCAAGCCCTCCTCCCAAATCTCCCTCAGAACAATCCCAGCTGCTGCTCTGGCAGCCAGAGCTTTACCTGGTGGGCACAACGCCTCGGGGGTGGGTTGGGGATGTCCAGCTTGGCCCAGCTGTTCTTCCTGATGTTGTAAATGTACAGCTCATTGTACAGGTAGGTCTGTGAGACAGGGAGGGAAACAGCAGCTCAGCTCAGTTCAGCTCAGCTCAGCTCTGCACAGGGGATTTGGGGTGAAGATTGCAAAGCACAACCTCCTCAGAGCTCAGGGAAGGACAAACAGCTCCTGCACTGCACTGGGAGGCAGCAACTCTTCCACTGGGCTGGAATGTTCCTTCCCAAACCCTTGGTGAAGGCTTGAGATATGAGGATTTAAAAAGCTGGAGCTTAACACAGATGTTCAGGTTAAAGGTGCTGAACTCCAGAGCAAAGAACAGCTCCAGGTGGTAAAAAAAGCAGAATTGGTTCAGCTCATCACACTGGGTAACTCTGAGGTGGCCAAATATCCCTGCCAGGCTGGAGTTTTCCAGAGCAGTTTGTGTCCAAGAGCAAAATAACCACTTGCAACCTGCAGAAATTCAGGAAAAAGTGCTCCTGAGTGCAGTAATTTGCTGCTGTTCCCATCTCCAAGGCAGCCAGCAGCAAAGGTGCAGAAATATCTTGTTTTGAGAAGGGCAAGAGATTCTTCACTAGTTATCCCAAATGAGGGGCAGATATGGCTACAATTAAGTCTGGAGAAATTATGAAGCTCTGAAATATTGATGCTGAGACAATCACTCTGACTCCTTAATGGGTTCCAGAGTGTCTCCTTCCTGCCAACTGCTCAGCCATGAGACAGAGCCATGGCAGAATTAAAAGGCTATTTTGCTCCCATTCAGGGACAAATACATATTTTATGACTCTGCCTTGAATTTCCCTTCAAATGAGACCCGTGCAAATTACAGGAAAAGGAGGGAGGGGGGAGATAAAGAAAAATAAAATGAAGTATACATTACTTTTTGGCCATTGAAATATTCACCTCCAAAAAGGATCAGCTCGTCTCTCTCAGGGTGAGCACAGAAGGAGCAGTTCAGCCTGAAAGAGGATAGAAAAAAATAAAAAAAGATGTGAAAGTCCTTAAATCCCTGAATCTTGGAGCTTCTAACTCAGGCACCAGCACCTCTGCCCTCCAGCCCCAAAGGTCTCTCCATCATCTGCCAAATTACCCTGCTGAGATGTTCACCCCAGGGCTAAAAACTTCTCCAAAGAAATTAATTTCTTCAAAACTTCCAGCAAGATGAATGGGGCACTGTCTGAGAGGCTCTCCTATTTCAGGAGCACACGTTACTCTGTGATCTAACTCCCCCTTTGACGTGAGCTCCTGAATTTTAATGCTGGGGTGGCAGGAACAAAAATGACTTTTATGAGGGCACAGAACTCTGGGCTGTCTCCTCTCCATTTATCTGTGTCATTATTCTGCACTTGCTGCTGGTCACTGCTCTCCTGAACACCCCAAGTTTCTGAACCCCACTTAACAAAGTGGTTTTCACCTCATGACACATCCTTTTGCCTCTGAATTCCCTTCAGCCCTCTAACCCAAACCCAGAACTCCCTGTTCACTTCTATTTTCCCTCAAAGCCCTGAAATCTAACCCTGCTTTGCCTCTTTTGTGCTGATGTGATGGTTAAAAAGTGGATTTTGATGCCCAAAACCAGGCTTTTGGTCTCTTTATAACCATGAACTCAGTATTCCAGCTGTTTCATAACTCCAGATATCAGCTATACCTTCCACTCATGGGAAATAACTTTACATAAAGAAATTACATCAAAAGCACTCCCAAGTGGCAGCCAAAGCTTCACACAATCTCTCACCTGGGTGAGGGGGGTGGGCAGGATGACTCAATTACTTGGGTCTTTTTAGCATCCAAACTCTGGAATTCTGCTATCAGGGCTTCAAGATCCTCCTGGAAAGAAAAAGCCAGACATGAGCAGCTTGGCATGCACTGAAGCACTCGTGAAACCAGCACTCACTCCCACAGTTTCCCTTTCTTAAAAAAAAAAAAAAAAAAAAAAAAAACACCTGCCCAAATATAACTGGAAATCTGCTCCCCAAAACTGCTGACAGGCCAAGGGCAGAGGCAGGACTGCAGCCATGGGAGGTTCTGAGCCAGGGTCTCTCCTACCACCCCACTTCAGGTCACTTTGCTGAAGGTGTGCTCCAAGCAGGGATCTCCAAAGCCTGGGAATTGTGCAGCATGGCATCAGCTCTCCCTGCAGCCAGGAGACTCCACAAGGACACCTTCCATGCCTTGGAGCTTTGAATGAGGCCATTAACATCACTTTTTACCAGGGAAAAGTCACTGCTTTGAGGCTTAAACACAAGCAGCCTCTCTAGGAGTGCGAGAAACAAAGGTTCTCATCTGCTTTTAGGGTCAGAAAAGGAAAAGGATGAAGGGGATGGAAAGCAAGAAGGAGCCTTAAACTGTGTGACTGCTGTCACACACAAGGGATCGGAGGAGATTTAAACAAGATTCTGCTTGGAATGTGAGAATGAGGGACCTTAAATCCCACCCATGGGCAGGGACACCTTCCACAATCCCAGCAGGCTCCAACCCAGCCTTGGGCACTGCCAGGGATCCAGGGGCACCCCTGAAGTCCAACTTCAAGGAGTTTTGGACAAAGCTCTCGGGCACATGGGGAATGTTGTGGTATCTCCGCAGGGCCAGGAGCCGGACCGGATAATCTATGTGGGTCCCTTCCAACCCATGGCATCCTTCACGTTCCCGGGGCAGCCCAGATTCCCGTTGGATTCGGTCTTTTGTTCCCAACGCTGCCCTCAACCTTCCCCTGCCCCAGAGCGGCCCCGCGCCCTCCCTGGCGCCCGTCACCTCCTCCTTCTTGGCTCGGCGGGACACCTTCTTCTCCATCTTGGCCAGCGTTTTCTCGGCGCCTTTCCCCTTCTTGTCGCGCTTGCCCTTCTTCCCCATGGCGGCGGGGACGGGACAGCCCGGGATTCCAGCGGGATCACAGCGGGACGGGGCCGGGATACGCCGGGATCACTGCGGGATCACAGCGGGACGGGACCGGGGAGAGATCACAGAGGAATCACACCGAGATACCCCGGGATCGCACCGGGATTCCAGCGGGATCAGAGCGCGACGGGGCCGGGATACGCCGGGGTCGCACCGGGCTGCGATACCCTAAGATCACGTCGGGATCGCACCGGGATACCCCGGGATCACACCGGGATCGCACCGGGATACCCCAGGACCACACCGGGATCACGCCGGACCGGGATACCCCGGAAGACCCCGAGATGGGGTCGCTCCCTGAGCCGCGCGGCAGCGCCCTCTGCCGGCCCGGAGGTCGGATGGCGCTGAGGGGGCGCTGAGGGAGCGCTGTGAGGGCTCCGCGGGCTGCGGCCGCTCCGACCCGGCATCAGGAGACCCGCAGGGCCGGGGAGAGGGGTTCGTGCAGCCCCGCACACCGGCCGGCACAGCCCTGGCACGGCTCGGACACGGTGGGGTTGATGCCCGCCCTGAGGAGAGCGTGGAGCCCACAAAATGGCCCCCTCCCCTCACACAAAATGGCCCCCCCTCAGGGGAGGGGAGGCGAGGACGTGTTTCGAGGGACGAATTAGGCTCTGCTCAGTGGTGCCCACGGGCAGGAAAACAATAATAAACTAAACCACAAGTTCCACCTCAGCGTGAGGGTGGCAGAGCACTAGCCCAGCTGCCCAGGGAAGTTGTGTAGTCTCCATCTCCGGAGCCATTCCAAGCCCACCTGGGCATTTTCCTGTGCCACCTGCCCCAGGTGGCCCTGCCTTGGGCTGGATGATTTCCCTTCCAACCCTAAATATTCCATGATTCTGTGATTAGGAGGAATTTCTTCACAGAAAGAGTGGTTAAACATTGGCAGGGCTGCCCAGGGAGGTTTGGGGTCCCCATCCCTAGGGGTGTCCCAGGAATTCCTGGATGTGGCACTCAGTGCTCTGGGCTGGGGACAAAGTGGAGATCAGTCAAAAATTGGATTTTATGATCCTGGAGCTCTTTTCCAACCCCAGTGATCCTGGGATTCTGTAATTTCATCACCTGAGACACGAGCCAGGCCTGGGGAGGCCCTGTGCAGAAATAAAATAAAATTAAACCACGGGCAGAGTTCCCCAGGGATTGGGGCACTGTGCAAGTGTTTTCATTTCCAGCTGCAGACCTTTGGGAATGGGGTTTATCCAGGCCACTCTCCAAATCCTGAGTTGTTGGAGAGCCAAAAGAAGTTCAGGCACTGTCAGACAGTGCGACAGTGCCAGGCAGCTGCTTTTCCCCTCAGTGGTGGAGAAGGAATAATGATGATTTATGTGCTATTTCACACAGAAATGCTGAGCCCAGGGGAAAATTCCCAGGAAAACACCTGCTTTGAACACCAAAGGGTGTAAATAGCAATAGAAATACATCTTTTAGCTGCAAGTTCATCCCACTGTGTATCAAAATCGCCACCATGATTGTTTCTTGCGGAGCAGAAGGAATAAAATCATTATATTTTTCACTGCATTCCCACAAAACCCCTCATTCCCTGGAAGCAGGGGGAGTTTTCACCACCCCAATTCAGAGAGGATTTCCACTAAGGTACAGTGGAACCTTCAACACCCACTGATTTATCCCAAACATCCAGCACGTGCCATGGAATTACAGGATCAATCCTTTGCTGGGAACATCCACCTACTCTTGAACCCGGGATCAGGGAAAAACACAGCCCTGGAGCACGGGGGGAAGAGCTGGGAAAGTTATTTTGAGGTTGCAGACAATGCTCACCATGAGCAGCACTTTGTTTTTCTGTTTGTTCTGAAAACATTGTGGTTCCAGTCGAGCTGCAGCGTGTCCATGTTTATGTGCAGGAAGGGGAACAGAAGCCCTGGAGGCACCGGGGAAGGGACATTGCAATTCCCAGATGTGGGAGCTCTGCCGAGTTCCCTGGCCCTGCAAACGGGCTCGGAAGTTCCCCCGCTGCTCCTTGGGCTTTAATCTGTGTGTGAAAACACATCCCCCCCTGGTGTCTACAGGTCAGCAATTCCTCTGGGTCCAGATCTTCCAGCACTTTTTAGGGAGGCTTTGAAATGAAAAAGCTGCATTTTCAGGAAATTAACCCTCAAATCTTCACCTGCTGAGGCAGTGAGAAGTCTTTCACCTCCTGCACACCCAGCTCTACTCACTCCCTTTTGGTGCTGCATCATTCACGGTTATTTCCATAAGCTCAGAGATTCTCTGAACTCAAATTGCTTTCTTTTCTTTATTTTCCATGTTTCTGGTGCAGTTTGGAATGTGTGGGGTCACTCAGAGCTGGCTCCCACGTGAGGCAGGACACTGCTGGTGTGAGTTCTCTGATCTCTTGAACTCCCCAGTCCAGCTTCTCACGGGGGATGTGAGAAAGGAGGACGGGGGACAACCAAAGCTCTGCTTTGAAAATGCAAAGCACGACAGGAGCGTGAAACAGGGCAGGAACTCCTCAGGGAATTCTGGGCTCCACTTTTGAGGAGTTACTGTGTCCACAATGGTGACTTCAGGGATGAATCTTCCTCAGAAAATTGGGGGTGAAGATGAGACTGAACACCTGATAGCACCAACCTGCCCTAAAACATCCATTTAAAACTCCAGCACTGACTTAGGTGAGCTCTTTCCACAAACTTCCCATCACCCAGGATGGGAAAGGCCACTCCATGTTCCCACTGTCTCACCAACATCTGCACACAGCTGGCAGGCAGCTGTGGCTCCGGGCTGGGGCGCACACACACACACAGAGCTCCCACGCCCAGATGTCCTACACTTGTTTCTGGTGTGTCTCAGGTTTGGTCCCTGCTTTGTTTGGAGGAACATAAGCTGCACTTTGGCTGTGTTTGCACATTTCGTGCTCTGAAGTCGTCCTGTGCTGTTGTCTCTGGCAGCCCCTCTCCAGCTCTGACCTATACAAAGCCCACGTGGTTCGACTTTGTTATTTTTTTATAGTCTGGAATATGCTCATTCAACAGGATGGTAAATCCAGCTGTATCAGCAAAGTAAAGAATAACAGGCATGAGAGCCTCAGAAAAGGCTCAAAAGCTTTTTCCCACAAGTCTTCTTTGTGCTCCAACACTTGATTTATTTTTCCCTTGTTAATGCTTTCTGAAGCCAGTAGCAAGGAAGGAATTAATGCCACAGATTAAGCGGGAGGACATGCTGACAGCACAGGAACTAAATCAACCAAAAAAGCATTGCAATGGTTGGAATTGCTGGTGTTGGAGAGTTCTGCCTCTGTCTGTATGGAAAGAGGAGGATAAAGATAAACTCTGCAAACAGAGAGAGCTGTGGGGCTGCTGATGGCAAGTGTTTTATAGAATCATGGAATGGTTTTGTTGGAAGAGATCTTAAAAACCATCCCATCCCAAAAAAAACCCCAGAAAATCATGGAATCATGAAAGTTGGAGCAGGCCTTTAAGATCATCAAAGCAGCACCACATTCACTACCAGCCATGTCCCCCAGTGCCACATCTATGTGGTTTTTACACAATTGCAGGTGTAAGGACTGCAGCACTGCCCAGCGCAGTCTGTGCCAGGGCTTGGCAACCCTTTCCAGGAAAAAACGTCCCCAATATCCAAAATATCCAAATATCTAAATCTCCCCTGGCAAATCCTGAAGTCATTTCCTCTTGTCCTGTTGCTGGAAGCAGCTTCATGCAGGAAAACTTCACAAAATGAATCAAAATAACCTTTGTTCTCCAGGCTCAGGCTGCAATTTTCCTCCTCCACACAGATAAAATAGGGAGAAATCCACCCAAAATGTGCCCTCCAAGCTGTGGTGGCAGCCAGAGTTGGTCATTTCCAAAGGCAGATCCAGCTGAGGGACAAAGGTTGTCCATAACCGGGGTTTGTTTTGAAAAAAGTTGAGAATTCTTGTTTTTTCTCCTGGCTGTGCTGACAGTCCAGCAGAGGCCCCTCATTCCCTGCTTTTTCCAGAGAACCCGGAGCTGGCTGGGAGCTGGCAGGTGGCTGCTGCTCCATTCAAGGCTCGTTTATAACCAGGAGCTGATAAAATCTCCCAGCCATTGAATTGGCTTCCTGGATTTTCTGTTTGGAAATCGGTGCTTTAATATCTCGAGAACAGAGGAAGCCAAGGAAGGCAGAGGCTTCCCTTGAGGGAAGTACAAAGCGTGGCTCTATCCAGATACACGTCCCAAGGGACATCCATCTAAATCCATCAGCAAATTGCCAGGCTTGAGGCCAAAAATTCCCCGTGAAGCTGTGAAAGCCCTTACTTTTGCCATTCCAGCAGGATTTCCTTGGGGTTTCTGCACTTTTTGTGAGAAAAATCAGAGCAAATAAATAAGATTGTCTGAGCAAAGGAGGCTGACACTACCCTCCTCTCTGATCTCTAGTTTTAACTGGTTATGGATTGGGGGAAATACAGAATTTGTGATTTGAGTAAAGCAGTCTCTGACTGTGCTGGGATCCTGCATGCAGCACCTTCTGTGCCAGAGCAGAGAGATTGTGGAATTATTTCAGCTGCTCACCAGGAGCAGCTGCCACAAGAGAGGGTTCTGCTCCCACTGTTCACTGGTTTATCCCCACCCTCTAAAGCATCCAAATCCCAAAATTCCCCTCAGGGAAAGGCTCTGGTGACTCAGTCCCAGCACACGTGGGTGCTCACATCTGAGTAAGCACAGGAGGATGGGCTCTTGGAGGAATGGCTGTTTCCATGCTGCTCCAGCCAAACTTCCTCAGGGAGCAGCCAAATTTCTCTGCATGTGTCACTGCCCTCCTTTGCCTGTCCTTCATCAGACACCAGGGGTTGCAGCAGGGCTTTGGTGCTGTTGTTTCATCAGAGCAGCTTTGGGGTGTTTCAGTGTGTCCCCGGTGTCACTGAGCTGTGACAGGATTCACCAGCCCAGAACCAAAGCTGCTCCTGGTTGAAATGCTCCAGCAGCTGCTCCCAAAGGCTCTGTCCAGCTCTTGACACATTTTCCAGGACACTGACCCCCATCAATCTGCTCCAGCACCACAACATCCATGAGAAAGCAGAAATCTTACACTGTCTCTGTGTCTGTCCCAGATCTTCTTTAATTAGGCTGGTGAACCATTAATTAGGCAACCTAAGCTTCTTTAGAAATGCTTAATCTTCCTGGGCAAGCAGGGCTAACAATATCAGGGATGGATCCAGCTGACACCAGCTGAAACTGCTTTTCCTTACCTGTCACTAGCCTTGTTTTGCTCTATTCCCAATTTACTGATGAACAAGTTTTGATATTTTTCTATTCATTTATGTCCCAAGCTGACCCAGAAGCACTTCAATGCAGGTGTCATTACACAGATCCCTGGGGTCAGGGGTTTGTAGGGGCACAACTTGGGGCTCAACCCTATATCTCTGATCCTACTTTGAGATTTCTAAAGAAATAATTGAGTGAACCTGAGAGAAATGAAGTGAGTGAAAGGAAACCTTAGAAAATCAGGGGTGAGGAGTGAGAAGTGAGTCCTGGCCAGTGAGATCGATCGTATTGCTCAGAGAACAAACCAGCCAATAATACCTTAAGATCCCCTGCCCTTACGCAAAGGACCATTTTTTTCCTCACCAATATTCAAATTCGGAGTCTGATGCAACCCGGGCTGGAGTGGAGTCAGGCTGCAGTGGCTGCGGAGCCCCACGAGGTGTCAGCGCCAGTGCAGCCCCGCTGCTGCTGCTGCTGCTGCTGCTGCTGCAACACCCGGCCCTGCCTTGCATCAGCTCCGAGCACGGCTCGGCTTCCAGGGATGCGGATGTGCCGGCTCCAGGCACAGCCTGGAGTCAGGGGTGTGGGTATCCCCTGGATTCAGGGATGTGGATATCCCCTGGATTCAGGGATGTGGATATCCCCTGCAGTCAGGGGTGTGGGTATCCCCTGGATTCAGGGATGTGGATGTCCACTGGAGTCAGGGATGTGGATATCCCCTGCAGTCAGGGGTGTGGGTATCCCCTGGATTCAGGGATGTGGGTATCCCCTGGATCCAGGGATGTGGATGTCCCCTAGACTCAGGGATGTGGATATGCCCTGGAGTCAGGGATGTGGATATCCCTTGGATTCAGGGATGTGGATATCCCTTGGATTCAGGGATGTGGGTATCCCCTGGATTCAGGGATGTGGGTATCCCCTGGATCCAGGGATGTGGATATCCCCTGGAGTCAGGGATGTGGATATGCCCTGGATCCAGGGATGTGGATATCCCCTGCAGTCAGGGATGTGGGTATTCCCTGCAGTCAGGGATGTGGGTATTCCCTGGATTCAGGGATGTGGATATCCCCTGGAGTCAGGGATGTGGATATCCCCTGCCGTCAGGGATGTGGGTATTCCCTGGAGTCAGGGATGTGGATATCCCCTGCAGTCAGGGATGTGGGTATTCCCTGGATTCAGGGATGTGGATATCCCCTGGAGTCAGGGATGTGGATATCCCCTGCAGTCAGGGATGTGGATGTCCCAGTTCCAGGAGGCCCACAGGGAAATGTTCTCCAGTGAGCAAAGCATGTTGAGATGGAGAAATCCTTTGTATTTCAGTTTCTCCAGCTTCAGGACATCCTCAGGAATTTGTCAGTGGAGAAAGTACTTCACTATTAATCCCATTGTTTTGCTGAGAACGTGTCTGAGCACATTCAGGGACACCTCCTCTGCCATGAGGTGCCTGCACAGCCCAGGGCTGTTTTTTGGGATACCCCATCTCCAGAGAGCCCAGGGCTGTTTGTTGGGATACCCCATCTCCAGAGCAGAGCCACAATCTGGCCACAGTCCTCAGCACTGTTTGCCCTCAGAAAGCAGATATAAGTTCACTTTAAGAAATCCTTAAATGTTGTATGGACATCCAGTTATCTTCCAGCCAACACTCAGTTCCCAGCACAAACCCTTCCTCACAGAGCTGAGAACATTTTAGAGACGTTTCCCTTAGATGGGGAAGGAAATGCTGGGGGCAGATGAAATCAGCACTGAGACACAGCCAGGCTGGGGCAGGGCAGGGTTTAGTGTCCTGCTGGTTTTTGTGGCAATCCAGGGGAAAATGTCCCCATCCAGGTGTTCTCCAGCACCAATTTTCCTGTGTCACTTGCTGAGGGAGCCTTAGGAGCCTGGGCTCAGTGGCTCACCTGTGTTCAGGGGGAGAGATCTCCTGGCAGGGAGGGTGAGGATTGCTTATATATTATCAGAAAAAGGTTTAATTTAAACATCACAGAAAAATCAATGAGCTCCAGCACAGTGAGACATGGGAAGAGACTGGTTGTGGCATTTTCAGAGCTGTATTTAAGCCCCTGTTGGAGGGCTGGAGGGAATCAAGCTGTTCTGTGGAAAGGTGCACCTGGATCATTTCTCCCTGTCCTGACATGCCCAGCTGAGGAGGGAAAGGACAGGCCTGACCCTCAGTGTTTGATTTTTACCTCCCTCAGCCCTGACAGCAGTGCCACTGTTGACATTAATTCTGCTTTATCTCCACACCACCACTGACCCCGGCTGATGGGTGAGTCGGTTTTCCCACAGCTGATTGGCATTGCTGTTCCCGGTGGTGCTGTGACAGCCTTTGGGATCAGAGGGATTTCCTGCCCTGCCTGCTGCTGTCCAGGCACTGGACAAGGCTTTACCAGTCAGAGCAAGGCTGGGGAGGATTTGGTGAGCTCTGCTCCAGTTCACTCTGGTTCCCTGAGCCCCTCAGCAGAGATAACTCCTTACATCTCTTGTCTTGCTCAGCGTTTACCCTCAGGAAACGATGACCCTGGCAAGATTCCTTGTGGTTTTGCAAAAGGAAAGAAAATATTTGTTCATTCTCAGCAGCTTAAAAAGGTACAAGTGGGTGTGTTAACCACTCTCTTGTGCAGGAATGTTCTCCTGAAGCAGTAACCTGCAGGAGGAGGAGCTGCTGTAGTGGGGTCAGTGCAGGAGACACAGGAGAGCTCTCCCCCATGGTTAAAATTATGTTGAATTTGCCTTCTCACTCTTCCCTGTGAGCCCCCAAAATCTCAGCAGAACCTCTAGGGATGAGTGGCAATTTAGGGACCATGAAATGTAAACAAAACTTTGCTTTTCCTTCCAGCAGAACACGGAGTATCATCTGCAGAGCCCCCCACCTCCTCCCAGCACTGCTGCTGCATGACTGCCCACATGGATTCAAAGTGCAGCAATTTAGATTTCAAAAGATGACATCACATGCACTCCTGAACACGTCTCAGGGTGTTTTTACAGACATGATGTCACAGGTGATTGTCCCATATCTCTCTATCACTGACTCAGTTTTTGAAGAAAAGGTCTAATTTTAACCTGCAGCCTCAGTTAAGTGTTTCCATCCTGTTCTCTCTGAAAATAACCACCTTGATTTCCTGATCTGAGATGTCATTTCTGCTGCTAGAAAAGACAGAGTCACACAGGAAGGCCAGCCCCGGGTGTCAGGGACACGTCACAGCTGGGGTTTTCTGTACTACCTACACAGAAAGCAGAGGTTTTGTGATGCCCACATGAACAACAGCCTGACCCACCACACTCCATCCATCCGCTGGTGAGGCAGGTGGGAATTAGATCCCATTGCAAAACCAATATTTACTGAGCTCCTGCTGGGCAGCTCTGTCTGGCATTGCTTGGAGTGCAAACGGAGTTTCTATGGTGGTTCCTGGCACCCAGCACAGCTTCACTCTTCCCACAGGGTGAACTGGCACATCCTGGGGAGTGGGACTGGGATTGGGACTGGGACTGGGATTGGGATGGTGGCTGGGTCCCTGGGGCTGGTGGGCTGCAGGGTGTCCATGAGGGGTTCTTCCTCCCTTCCAGGCTGTCCCCACAGCAGCCAGCAGCAGTGCTGGGTTATACTCTATAGCAGAATATCCTGAGTTGGAGGGAATCCAGAAGGATCACTGAAGTCCACCCACTGGATTTTACACAGCTGCTTTTCCTGCAGTTTCCCTGAGAGCCCAGGGCAGGCCCCTGGAAGAGGAGGACACAGGGAATGTGTTTGTGCACACCAGCTGCCCACTGCCCTCTTTCATGGTGCTTTCATGGACAGGCACCTCCTGCTCACTTATGGCACTGGGGCATGTCAGTCCATGAAAAAATTTTGTTATTTCAGGACACCATGAAATCAAACAGCCCACACAGGGCAGTGAGTCCTTCCATGTGGCACTGCTGCCACGGGACATCCACTGGAGAATCTCCAGGAAGGTTCATCAGTGGGAATTGGTGAATATCACACAAATGCATGAACCAGTGATGCTCTGGAGTGCAGAGCAGCTGTGAGGAGAGGCTGCAGCTCTGCCCAGGCACAGACTTGCCTGGAGAAGGGCTCAGCTGGAGGCAGGCATGGGCTGGTGCTGGGCTCATTCCTCCCAAATCTCTCACCTTTATCCCCTGCAGCCCCAGGGCAGCGGGGTTTGAACAGGCTGGGGGATCTTTATTGGGGAGAGGCAGTGAGTCAGGCCCAGCCAAAGCTCTGCCTGCGTGCTCACAAATCCCTGCAGCCCCAGGTGAAATCATGGCAGCTTCCCCCAGGTGCTGCAGGCACTCTGGCTGCCCTCAGAGCAGGGTTTGGAAGGTTTTACATTCCAAAGGTTGTGGCCCTGTGCTTCCCATCACCCTCTGGGATTCTGTGTGCAGGGATTTCTTCCTCCTGCCCACCACCAAACCACCAGCAGGGAATCTCCTCCTGACCTTCCTTTTCCTGTTTCTAGGACCAAATCCCTTTTCCTGTTTCTAGGACCAAATCCCTTTTCCTGTTTGTAGGACCAAATCCCTTTTCCTGTTTGCAGGATCAAATCCCTTTTCCTATTTGTAGGACCAAATCCCTTTTCCTGTTTGTAGGATCAAATCCCTTTTCCTGTTTCTAGGACCAAATCCCTTTTCCTGTTTGTAGGATCAAATCCCTTTTTGGTTCCAGGCCAATTTTCCCCTTTGTCTCCAGTTCCACATCTCCTCCCAGGCCCTGTTTCTGTCACACCTGGCTGGAGGCAGCCACCCCTGAGATCTATTTTGTCCTTGTTGTGTTCTCTGGGTCTCCCCATGTTCCTCAGGGGGATGGATCCCCATCCCAGCAGGATTTAGGGAATGAGGCTGGAGCAGATTTAGGAGCAGATCAGCCCTCAGTGATCCTTGCAGGGTCAGGCCTGGCGCCTCTGAGGCTGTGGCACACAAAGCAGCGTGTGCAGCTCCACAGAAAAGCTGGAATTCATTTCATAAAGCCAAGGAAAATCAAATGAAAGCCTCCTGCCCTGCCTAATCCCTTGCATGAATCAACAGAGCTGCAGCATCCAAAGGCTCCAGGCTGGAGCCTTTTTCCCAGTGGAGAGCAGGCCACAACAGGCAGCTGGGAAAATCCAAGAGTTGCCATAAATTCTGTTCCTGAGGGAATCTTCTGCAGCACAACTTCCCTTTCCTGAGGCAGCTCTGCACTCAGTCCCTTTCCTCCAAAAAACAAAAAAGGAAGGAAGAAGAATCTGCAGTTTTGGGGGAAACCAGGGCAGAGCCAACTGTTTCCTGCTGCTTTTTCTGATGCAACAGCCCTTGGCAGGGTCTTGCATCAGTCCCTGAGGATGCTGCAAGCCCATGGCCAGAATGAGGAGAGTCACAAAGTGCTTTTCAGGCTGATTTTTCTGTGTGGAGGGCAGGAGAAATCCAGATGGTATTTGGCCCACACAGCAAGAAGCAAATCCCAGAGAGAATATTTTGCAGGATTTATGGGTTTATCTTGTTTGCCTTGGGTACAGGAGCTTCTCTCAGATTTGGTTTCCTGATTAAGACAGACAAAAACCTGTTTAACCTTTGCTCAGCAGTGATAGCACCTGCTCAGGAATTCCATGGGGTACTAGGAAAAAGGCTAATTTTGCTTCAATTTCTATTAATTTTAATTAAATGTGGAAGATGAAGAGAGAATGGTTTGAGGCTTGCAGGATTTCTAACTGGGTAATACCAGGCTTCTGGTTTTTCTAGAAAATATTAGAGGTACCTGAAGAAAACAAACATAAACAAGGGACAAAAGGATTTTCCATCCCCAAATGTTCCTCTTCAAGAAAAAATTGTGACCAGCAAGAGTAATTTTTGATTATTCAGAGGGTCTGGCAGACACTGGGATTAATGTGGCTCTAAATAACTTTCTTCTGTGAGCTGGGATTTTTATTTTGACCACGTTATTTCCTCTACCTGAGGAAGGACTGCCCAATTAACAGCCCAGACCTTTCCATGCAGCTGCTCCCCCTGGAATGGGGCTGCCCAGAGCTGATTCCTGCAGTAATTGCACAGCCTGAGCCATCATGTGAGAGCTTAAACCCTTTACATTGTGGGGAGCCAGTGCCTCGTGGAAAGCCTCTTGCAGGCAACTTTGTCAGTGTGGATTATGGAGCTTTTTTTCCCTTAATGCAAACCCAGTGCTGGCACTGGGATAAATCCCATTTAGCAGGAGCAAGGCCGTGGACAGACAGACAGACAGACAGACAGACAGACAGGAGACTGCAGCCACCAGCAGGGAACTCAGCCTGCAATTCCTGCAGTCCATCAGGAATATCATGGAAAGATCCAGCTGCCTCCAGACATGCAGGAAAAGCTGAGATAACCCCAAAACCTTCAGCTTCATCTTCCCCAGAAAGGTTCCATGGGCTGCTGGCTTTAGAGCCACCAGGTGATACCAGGCTTCTGGATTTCCCAGAAAATATTAGAGGTACATAAAGAAAACAATCACAAACAGAGGGGGAAAGGATTTTTCCATCCCCAAATGTTCATTCTCAAGAAAAAACTGTGACCAGCAAGAGTAATTTTTGCCCTGGTGCCTTTTGGCTGCTTTTGGAAGCCGGGGCCAGCAGGAATCTCCTTCAGGTCCTCACAGGCTCCAGGAGGGTTTGGGATATTCTCCACCACAGGGCTGAAATCCCAGGGACTGCTGCTGGCACGGGCACCAGGGCCCCTCCAGCCACTGAATTGTGTTTTAGCTGAGCTGCTGGCTCTGTGCTCCCACATCCAACGTGCAGCAGCTCATTGCAGCACAGAGCTCCCGAATTCCTGAGGTGCCCAGACCTGATTCCTGTGCAGCCCAAGGGATGAGGCTCCTGCTGGTTACACAAGGGAGGAGCTGTGTGTGCAGAGGGGCAGCCCCTGCTGTTCTGGGCAAGTCAGAGCAGAAATGACCTCGCTGAGAGCAGAGCCAGGCTCCTGGAGGTGTTGACCAAACCAGGCAGGAAGTGGCTCCAAAGTGGAGCTCACCACACTCCTGGAATATTGCAACATGCCGAGGGTTTGCTTAGGCTCAGGGCTCTGTGCCTTTCATTCCTATCACTCCTTTGGGGTTGTTCTGGGAGGCTGCAGGGTTTGTCACCTGATGCTGTGACAGTCTCTGGACAGGTCCCTGGTGATGCTGGCACGATGCAGACACGTGGGATGGGAGCTGCCCGTGGAGATGGGTGAGATTTAACCTCCAGCCCCAAGCATTCCATGGTTCTGAGGGCTGCAATGATTCTGAAGGCTGCAATGAGCTGCTGCATGTTGAATCTGGGAGCACAGAGTCACCAGCTCAGCTACAACACAATTCTAGTGGCTGGAGGGGCCCTGATGCCTGTGCCAGGAGCAGGGTGGGGGTGAAGCTCCTGCTCAGTCCCTGGGATCTCAGCCCTGCCAGGCTCTCTGTGGTGGAGAATATCCCAAACCCTCCTGGAGCCTGGCCAGGCATGGCCAAATGCACCCTGAGCCTGGGGTGGCTCTGTGAGCTGTCCCTGTCACCCTGGGGACACACACAGTGACAAGTGATGCCAGCTCATGCAGAAACACTGGGAGAGCAGGAGCTGGACATTGCAGAGCTCCTGCCCTGGCTGCAGAGGGAGGCAGGGAACCACTTCCAAAAGGAGCTGTTGGAAAGAGCTCTTAATTAAAAAAATAATTATTTTCCCTACATAATGTGTCCATAATCCTGCTGTTCCCATCTCCTGGGCACTGTCCCTCACTCCTGCTGCCTCCCAGCTCCATCCCAGCTCTTTGCTGGCTGCCACAGCTCCAGGTGCTTGAATGCATAATTGGGTTCAGCTCCCCCAAATCCAGAACAGGCTCTCCAAGGCTTGCATTGCACTGGCCTGAGGCAACAGGGACATTTTCCCAGCAAACCGTGCTTGCAAACTGGATTTTGGGGACAGGGTCCAGCATGGCCACCCCAGGAGAGCAGCTGAAAGAGATTAATTAAATCAGGACATTAATTAAATCAGGAAAGAGGCTCAGGCAACAGGAATTGCCATTTCTTGCTTCCCTGGTCTCTGATTCGATGGAGGGATCCAAATGTGGATTCATCTTTCCCGTTGTGCAGCTTGGATGAAGAGCAGGGGAATTTCCAGCATTTATTGTCCCAGCTGATTGAGACAGAGCTTTCAGTCTGTTCTGGGAACATGAGCAAGACCTTTCCCAGCAGGGGAAACTGAGGCACAGCCAGAAACAACGGTGCTTTCTGTGGATTTTCGTCCTGCCCACCCCACTGGGAGAATTGCAGCCCAAGACAGGCAGGAAATTTGCATCTCCAGGAATTATGCAGGGGAAAAATCCTTATAGAAATCTCTGAAAAATCCCTCTTACATTTCAAGGTCTGGAATCAGGGAGTTGAATAGATCCTTTTGTTAAAGATCTTTAACACCCATTTTTCCATAAAAAACCTGTGCTGCTGAGCTCTGACAGCTAAAAAATAAATAAATTAAATAAAAATAAGTCTCCAGCAAAATCATCTGGAGAGACACCTTTATTTCCTGGCTTTGCAGGTTAAAATCAGCAACTCCTTTAAAAAATGGTAAAAAAAACCCTTCAGGCAGTTCCACGGCCTCAATATTAAAGGAACAATTTTGTTGCTGGGTGTTACTTTGCTTCAAGGAAGTTTGTCAACATCAATTCTCCTTGTCTCCAATTTCCCTCATACCTGGAGCTCATTTTCACTGTATGAATTTGTTTCCCTCCCAGGATCCCTTTATTGGTTCCAGCCACAATTCCCTGTCAGCTCCTTGTTTTGATTTATCTGTGCACCCTTGAAGCTGCTCCGGGCCCGTGTCACACCCCACCCTTCAGTGGCTTCTTCCCAACCCAAACAGATTTAGGGCCTTTCATCTTGCACACAAATCTTCAAAGGAACAACAGTTTTATGGGCTTTGCAATTCCCTCCAGTGCTGGGACATTCCCACCTGCTGCTCCAAGGGCTCACCCTTCCTTGGTGGCATTCCCTGTGTTCTCCACAGCCCTCCCACACAGCAGCTCCTGGCTTTGGGGAGAAAATATCCTGGGTTTGGTCTGAGGGTGGGAAAATGTCAGCCTTGCTCGCTGTGTGTTTTCCAGAGGGATGTGCTGCCCTCTCCCAGCACCTCCAGCCCCAGGACAAACCCAGCAGCCACAAGAGCAGAGCTGGGGACGTGTCTGGACCATGCTGGGGCCACATGTGGCTCCCATTCCAGGAAAAACCCTCCAGGAGCCTCCCTCTGCCACACTGGCACCACTGTGAATCCATGTCTGTTCTCTGCTGTGGCCGCTCCATCCCTGGGGGTGTTCAAGGGGCTTGGAGCAACCTGGGCTGGTGGGAACAGGATGAGCTTTGAGGTCACTCCGTGGTTCTGTGAGGGCACAGTGGCACCAGGGGAAGCAGGAGCCAAAGGGCCCAGTCTGGTGACAACAATGGTGATCTGCAGGGAATGCCTGGAGCAGGAGTGTGATCCCACCCCAGGTTTGCCCTGGACTCACAGAGTGCCCCCCAGATAAAAACCCTTTTGTCTGTGCTGTGGGAAATTAATTCAGTGCACAAAGCAAAGAGCTCTGAGCACATCCCCAGCCCCAGGGGGTGCAGACATTTCCTGCCTTTGTTGGGTGTCCAGGTCCCCTCCTGCTCCCACCCAGAGCCCAGCCCTGAGGGGTCACTGCTGGGGCTGGAGCAGCATCCACAGATCCATGGGGATTGCTCAGATCCAGTGGGATTTCACTCCCTAGCTCTGAATTTCCTCACTCTCCAGCCTGTCCATCTCCTTTTCCAGGAGATGATCCCTGGGTGAGCCCTGCAGAGCTCCCTCTGTTAGTAACCACTTCTGTCAGTGCTCCCTCTCTCCCAAACAAGAATTCATTCCCTTTTCCAAACCCCAGGGGAAGCTCAGTGAGTCCCTCCTTGTCACACCATACCTGTGGAATTTGTGTGACATTTGCTCAGCCCATGTGGTACCACTCAAGTCCCACTTCATTGGGATTTCCCCACAGCTTTTCCTGCCCATTTCTTCCTCTGGGATGTGTTTGTGTCCCAAGGGAACACCCCCAGCACCACCCTCTCCTTTAGGAAGGAAAACCTTGGAGTTCTGCCCCTCTGCAACCCAAAATCAAATCCTGCACCAAGCCCTGGGAGCCTGAGCATCCCTGCCCTGCTCCTTTCCCACTGAAACTCCTCCTCTCCAGCCTGGAATGGACAGGGGAGAGGAATTGCAGCACTTTTCCCATAAAAACGTGGTCCCTTCCTCCTGCTGGACATTCCCTTTGCTGCACAGAACTATGGACACACCCTGGGAATTGGGATATTCCTCCCCTGCTCCCTCCTCGTGCCCAAAGCTCTCCCACTTCCCCATTCCCTCAGTTTTAACCTCAGGAAAATGATCTAGAATTTAAAAAGGAGGATGGAGGTGGAGGCATGGAGCTCTCATTGCTCCTAAATCCAGCTGCAAAAGGAATATTGGGAAACCCAGGTGCTGATGGATGTGGAAAAAGAAAATTTTCTGAGGCAAAGACCAGCAACCAGAGTGTTGTAATTCAGCTTTCTTTGTTAAAAAAACAAAACAAAACAACCCAAAACATAGAACAACCCAAACATTGAACAGATTTGTTAAACCACAGACATAAAAGAATCAAGAAATACTACCAAAAAAAAAAAAAAAAAATTACATTGCAAGAGACATCTTGTTGTCCAAGGCCATTGGGTTCAGGAGCTGCTGGCTGCCCAGCCCTCAGTCAGTGGAACTGCTGTGCTGCCAGGAACACAAACATTGGGATACACAGCGCTTACTGGAGAAGAATTAAGACTAAAAGATATTTACCCCTTTCAAATAAATATAGTGTCATCTACAGATATATTTAAATTAGTAAAACAGTTTTTTTAAAGCAACCAAATATAACAAAATCGTAAATCAGGTTCAGGTTTTCTTGTGTGTGTTAAGAGCTTTTCTTTTTTTTTCCTGTGTTTAAAAAAAACAACAAAAATACAAAGCAAAGTGTCTGAAAAGTCAGATTCTCCACAGGGAGTGGAGGTCACCCTCCCTTTGTTCTGAGGGTGGGAGCGAGGTCTGGGAACCCCTCAGGATCCTCCTCCCCAAGGGTTTTGTGGGACATGGACCTGCCCCATCCTCTGAACAAACCAGGAGGTTTTTCCCTGCCTGATGTTGATCCCAGCACAGCCACAGCCCAGGATGAGGGGGAGTCCCTGTGCTGGGCTCCACATCGGCCCTGGGGAGGAACTCAGGTGTAGCTATAAAGTCTCTTTTAGGCAGTTTAGAAATTAATTCAGTGTTTAAAAAAATACTTTTTATTTTTACTCATTACCACTTCCACAGCTGGAGGAAGCAACACCCCTTCTCAGGCAAGGAATAATCAATCCTCTGGCTATGGGATCCTTTGGGATCACCGACCCCAAGCCACATTTCCTACCACTGCACCATCCAACGGGAGCTCAGCAGCATCCCCCACACATTCCCAACCCAGTTCCAGTTCCAACTGGGAAGAACTCGAGCCCAGGCAAAGCCAGCACCATCTCCTCAAGGAGACACCCAGAATGAGGAGCCCCTGGAGCTTCCCTCAGCACCGAGGGCTCCAGGATGTCCTGGCAGGGATGAGGAGCAGATTCCCATTCCTGCAGGGATGAGGAGCAGAATCTGCATCCCATGAGCAGATTCCCATCCTTGCAGGGACGAGGAGCAGATTCCCAGCCCTACAGGAGGAGGAGATTCCCATTCCTGCAGGGATGAGGAGCAGAATCTGCATCCCATGAGCAGATTCCCATTCCTGCAGGGATGAGGAGCAGATTCCCATTCCTGCAGGGATGCAGGAGCAGATTCCCATTCCTGCAGGATGAGCAGATTCCCATCCCTGCAGGATGAGCAATTCCCATTCCTGCAGGGACGAGGAGCAGATTCCCATTCCTGCAGGGATGAGGAAGCAGATTCCCAGCCCTGCAGGATGAGCAGATTCCCAGGCCTACAGGATGAGCAGATTCCCATCCCTGCAGGGATGGAGGAGCAGATTCCCATCCGTGCAGGATCTCCCTCCTTGGCACCAGTCATGGCTGGCTCTGGCTGAGGCACAGGCTGGGATTCAGTCCCTGGGGTCCCAGCCAGAGCTCAGCACCAGCCTGGAGCCACCCTGCCCTGGGGCTGTCCTTTCCCAAGCTCCAGGAGCTGTTTGGTTCCAGCCCTTTCCCAGTTTGAGTCAGGAGGTTGCAGAGTGGAGGGAGGAAGAGCTGGCATCCCACGGGAGCAGCCCAAGTTGTGTAAGGACAACGTTTGGCAGTTTCCTCAAGGATTTGTTTTGTAATTTGATTTTCCATTAAAGCCCCAGAGCTGAAGGCACAGGTACCTTCCCAGGCTGAGTGGAAACATTCCCTGGGATTCCCTGCAGCCAGACCAGGGCTCTGCCACGGGGAAAATCCCTCAGGGCTGGGAAGTCACAGCTCCAGGGACCAGCCCCACTGCCCCTGCCTGGACCCACCACGGAGCAGCCCCTGGAGGAGCCCAATTTATTCCCTTGCCTGAGCCACCCACTGGGAGAGGCCTTGGACAACAACAAAGCCACTTCCCAGGAGTCCCAGCCCAGCTGAAGGGCCTTTAAAGTTTGTTCAACTGTGCCAGAGTCCCTTTGAACTCCGTGGCCACCAAGGGGGCTGTTCCAAACAAAAGCCTGTTTACCAGAACACGGTGTCTGAGATGGAAACCACTGCAAATTCTGCAGGAAGTTTTAAAAAATAAAATCATTAAAAGTCCATCATGATGACATAAATCCCCCTGGTTCTTGCAGGGCTGGTTCCCCTCCCAGCTGGAGGAAGGGTGCATTTAGAAAGAGGAACCCAGTGGGTATGGAAGTGCCTGGCCAGCAGCTCCTGCTCTGTTTAGCAATCCCTGCAGGATGCAATCCTGTGAACACCCCAAACAACATCTGCCAGCCTGGGAGCCTGAACTCACAACAACTGGAGAGGAGCAGGAACTGGAATCTGGAGTCAGCTCACAGCACAGGACCATGGCACAGCCGTGGGATCCATGACCTGCAAGGTCTTTTCCAACCTGAATTCCATGGACAGAACAACCCCAGCAGGACTTGCAGGGAGCTGTCAGTGGAACAGATTCCTGTGGAACCTCCTGGAGGTCACTGTGGCTGCAGGGTCCTGGTGGGGAGGGTTCATCTCCCTCCCTGCCTGACCACGGGCCCCAAAGAGCACAAAACAACAGGGAAATCCCACCTCCAGTGCTGGCAAGGATGGGAAACTGGGAACTCTGTCCCTCCCCTGCCCTCCCTGACACACCTCACTCCATGTCTGAGGAAAACAAGCAGCAAGGTTGTTCCCAGGGGTGAGTTCTCCCTCTCCCATACCCAAACCCATCAGAACAGCACAAGCTGGGGGCAGATGTTGCTGATGCAAGGGAAGAGCTGCCACACCAGACAGCAGGGGCTGTGGCAGCCATTTCCATGATTGCAGAAACTGTGGTCTTTTCTTTCTAAAATGAAATTCAGTTTTACCCCATTCCTCATTATCTCCCAAACCTCCAGGAAAAACCAACCCAAGCTCTTCCAGCCATGCCACCAAGCTCTGGTGGAGGGCAGCTCTGGGGGATCAATGACTCCAGGGTGAAAGAAATCAGCTTTTTGGCAGATCAGCTTTGAGATGTGGAGCTGTGAGCTGAGGCTGACCAAATTCAGCCTTTTTGTGGCTCTGTGCTGGTACCTGGTTTAGTTTCTTCCTAAACCTCTATTGCCAAGGAGATGCTGATGAGATGCCCACAGAGGTGGGATCAGAGCCTCAGGTTAGTACAAGAGAAAATCTTCAGCAGCAAGTGAGAAACCATGGAAATCCACGAAAAGCAAAGCAAGCCAGTTAAGGATTTAATTAAAATCCATTGATTGCTTAAAAATTACTTTTTAGTGTGACAGCTCCTCTTTCAAAGCAGTGTGAAAGGGTCACCAGGAGGGCACTGTGATGGTCATCACCTGATGGACATGTCCAAGCCAGCCTCTGTGAGGGCTGGCCCCAATGCTGAGCTCTCTGTGGAGGGCCCTTGGTGCCAGCTGACTCTGGGTTGAGGTGGCTGAGATTCCAATGCCTTTGCTTTGCATCCCAAGGAATTCTGCTGGTGGATTTTGGCACTGAGAGCCCCCACGCTGAACCCAGGCCCTGCAGGAGCTGCCCTGAGACCTCACAGCCAAAAAACCCTGCAGCTGGAGTGGCAGGTGACAGACTGAGGTCCCCTCTCCATGGAGCAGGTCCAGCAGGAGCTGTGATTTCCCATCACTCCTCAAAACCACCTCAGCCTTCAGCTGGAAGAAGCCAAAACTCAAGTTCAGATTTTGTGATTCATGACCTTATTTATGCCAAAGTCTCTCCACTGGCATTGGACCTGAGATGCTCCAACTCATTGCACTGGCCAAAAACCTTGGGGTCTGCCCCCTGGATATTCCCAAAGCAGCTGCAAATCCTCATGGATTAACTCAGCTCCCAGAGAGCTGGATTGGGAATCTCCATACTGTCACTGGGAATGTCCACAGTGTCACTGAGCTGATTTGGGAATCTCCACACTGTCACTGGGAATCTCCACACTGTCACTGGATATTTCCACACTGTCACTGGATATTTCCACACTGTCACTGGATATTTCCACACTGCCACTGAGCTGATTTGGAATCTCCACCCCAGCTGCCATGGAATAAAGAGCTGATTGTCTCCCCTGTTCTGCCCCAGAGCAGGACACAGGGCTGGAAAAGTGGGAGTGTGGAGCTGCACCTGGACATGGCCACAGAGCTGGGCAGGAGCTGCCCCTGCCCTAATAACACAGAGTGAGTGAGCACCAGGGTGTCCTCAAAGCCCCTTCAGCCCACAGAACTCTGCCTCAAGGAGAACCCAGTGGGAAGTGACAGCTCCTGGAGCACCCCAGCTTCCCAATGGCCAAGATTAAAAGAAAATGAGGAATAGTTCACCAAGCCACCTGCACAAAGCACAAAGATCTGCAACAGACACAGCAAAGCAGCTCCAGTGGGGGAAAATCAGAATTCCAGGTGATGTCAGAGCACAGAGGCACAATGAGCAAATGGTTCAGGAACTGCAGCTTTCCAAGGGTGACACTTTGGAGCAAAGAAAGCCACGTGTCCCTCAGGGGACAGTGCTGACTACTGGGGAACTACAGGAATTCTGGGGTGCTCAGGGATGGGATGGCACCACCCACAACAGCAAACCAGGATTTCACATGCAGATCATGGATTGTGCTCAGGGATGGCTCCTGGAGCAGGAGGGTGGTGCTGGCATCTCATCAAGCCAGACCTGATGCACAAAGGAGGATCAGGCCAGGCTCTGCTCCTTAGAGCAGAGCTCACTTTCATTACTCAGAGGTGGGCAGGCCCTGGCACAGGTGCCCAGAGCAGCTCTGGCTGCTCCTGGATCCCTGGCAGTGCTGGACAGGGCTTGGGGCAGCCTGGGACAGTGGAAGGTGTCCCTGCCATGGCAGGGGTGGCACTGGATGGGCTGTAAGGTCCCTTTCCACCCAGCCATTCCATGATCTCCAGCAGCCCCAGGAGGCTCCAGCCAGCCAGGACATCTGCCCTGCTCCACAGCCCAGAGCCAGTTGGTCCCATCTCCGTGGCACATTCCAGAGGAAACACAGCAGGACAAAGGGAGCAGCCCCGGGCAGTGCACAGAGACCCCAGGGAATGTGTCAGGGCAATCCCCACCCCTGATTTCTCTCTGCAGGTGGTTTAGGGGCAAACATGGCTCCCTGAGCAGGGCCATGAGGAGAGAGAGCACAGAGCTGCTCATGCCATGCTGGATGAAAGCCTGGCACAGAGAAGCATGGAATGAGCAAGCCAAGGACTTGGCCTTCTGCTGACTGCAGCTCCTGGGGCTCCCAGCAGGAACTCCCCCTCAGTGCTCACTGCCAGGGATGGGCACTGTGGGGAGCAGCATCCTGGAGGGCTGGCTCAGCAGCAGGGAGCTGCCAGGATCTGAGAGTGGTGATCCAAACCCAGAGGGTGGCAGGGCCCTGAGTGAGGAGCACAGAGACACTCAGAGCCCCCTACATCCAGTGTCCAGCAGCACATGGGGGTGTGAGTTTGGGGCAGTGAGACAACATCAGCCAAGCTCTGCTTCCCACCCCAACCTGGGCCAGGTAAGGCAGCTCAGGACCCCCCCAGGGCTCTGTGGCAGCCCCAGCTTCCCCCCCCAGGCACTCTGAACACTCAACCCAGGCTCCAGCAGATCCCAAAGCAAAGGAGCCCCCAGAGCCAAGCACAGCCCTCACACACACACAGAGGGCACAGGCAGCACCCCCTGGCAGTGCCCTTTGCAATTCCTCCTCCTGGCTCGTACCAAGGACTCTCCTGGCTGCTCTGCAGGGCTGGGAGGGGCTGCAGGGGCTGCAGGAGGTGAGCAGAGCCTTGGGGCAGTGGTGGCAGCAGGAGGCAGCTCCGGTGCCTGGGACTGGGGATGAGGGGTCGGATCCTTGTGTCATCTCAGAATAACCTTGTGCGTTTCCTCGAGCTCAGAGTCCCTGCTTGTCCTGCCTAGGATTCCTGAGGAACCACCTCCATCAGCTTCTGGCACAGCACGGTGGTGGAGACTGCAGAGAAAGCAAAGGAGAGGTCAGGGATCACCCCCAGCACAAACCTGGGTCCATGAGGGAAGGGCTGAGCCTCTGCCTCCCCACCCTGAGTCCAAGTGCAGCTGAAGGCTTGAAATATTCCAAGAATTCCATTCCATTCCATCTATTCAATAAATCACTTTCAAAATTCCTGTGTTTCTCAGCGGACATTTGCAAAATTATCACTGTCTGTTCCCAGAATATTTTCAATATTCTTTTTACAATCCTTTGGTGGAGGAAAACAATGAATATGGTAATTTACTACCCAGGCATTGCAAAAATGGCTTTTCCAGGAACTGAGCCCAATACCCAGGATAAAAAAGTGAGGGTGGGACAGAGGAACAGAGAGAGAGACAGGGGGAAAAGAAGAATAACAAGTGCTGAGTGCTGCTGAAAGCTTTTTTCTTCCTCATGAAACACCCAGCTAAGGCTGGGCACTTCTCCTTGCCTGCTTTTCTAGGTCAGCCCCTTGCAGGAGAGCAGGGAAGCAGCTGCTGAGCTCAGTTACTTGGGCAGCAGGGATTGACTTTCTGGGCTCAGTTGCTGAGGTTTTGTGTGCCAAGCACAGCCTCTCCATCCCTCCAAACACACCCTGGCCTTGTGGCAGCTGGTGGAAAACCCTGGAGCAGATACCTTAAAAACATCCAGGGGAGCTTCCCTTCCCTCTGCTCTGCATCACAGGGGGATGCCAAGGAAAGCTTTGCCTGGATCCCAAATGCCAGCACTGCCTAAGCCATGGGTTGGGACTAATTGTGGATTTTCAGCTGTCAAACTGAGGCCAGCTGTGCTCAATCCTTCCTACACCACTGGGAAGGGATTCTTTGCTGAGCAAAGGCTTGGCCCTGAGCTTTTCTATGAGCAGGGAATTCTGCTCTGCTGCTAAAAACTTCTTTGGCAGGATTAAAACCCCCTAAAAAACATGGTCATGGTCCCAAACTTTGCCATTATTGCAAATCGGGAAGCATTTGGGACGCTTGGCACACATGGCAATCATCAGAACAAACTTGTTCCCATGAAAGAAGAATGGAGCAGAGCCAGGATTCTGGAAGCTCCTCCAGAGGGAGCAGAGCCTGCACTGCAGCACAGCACTGGGAAATCTTTTGGGAGCCAAAGCTGCTCCTCCCTGGAGATACTCACAGATGCCTTGGAGAACCCACTTGGGCTTGTTTTGCCACCAGACCCCGAAGAAGTAAATGGGGATCCCACTGAGGATGATGGCAAAGCCGATCCCACACTCCTTGGGCGTCATCCAGAAGGAAACGGCGATGAGGAACAGGCAGGCCAGGATGAAGAAGATGGGCAGGCAGATGTTCACCTGAGCAGGGAGCAAGGGACAGCTTAGGATATGTGCCAGGGGAGGCTTTCCAGAAGTTTATCCAGCCTGGGAGGGGCAGAATTATTGTCTCCCCATGGCCAAGAGCCTTTCTCAGCACCTTTTTGGACCTCAGTTCCATAATTCCATATCCAAATCATCACCAAACTCCAAAGCCAGCAGAGACACAGCACGAGCTGGGGCTGTTTCCCAGGGGACTCCAAGCAGGGCACCCACCAGAGCAGCCCAGCTTTGAGAAGAAAAGCCCAAAAGCTAAGGGAAGAGGCAGCACAGATTCCCTTTGGGAAGGCACCAGGCCAGGCCCGTGGGTTTGTTTCCCTGTGGGTGCTGCTGCCTGGCACAGACCCGAGCGTGCTGTGGGATGAGGGAGAAACTGCTTTTGGGGGAGAGGCACCGGGGGCTGACAGGATCTTGGCCTCCCCCCAGATGGGACACGGAGCTGCCAGGCTGGCCAAGGACACTGGGGACAGAGCTGGGCACGGGGCTGGCTGCTTTAGCAGAAAACTATTTTAGGGGAATTCCATGGGGGTACAGAGTGTTACACTGAGAGTCAGCCTGGCATCTGTCCTGGCACTCATGGAGAGTAATCCCACCACAACACCCTGTCCCTGTCACCCAGAGTGCCCTCACTGTGCTGTCCCCAAGGCAGCTCTTTATGCTCCTGCATGGATTCGGCAGCAGGGCCACCTCCTTTAGCCACAACACAACATTTCCTGCAGTCCCAGCCCCTTTCCCATGCAGGACCAGCAGCTGAGCCTCCCCTGGTGCTGGGAAGGAGCTGGGGAGGGGTCCCCTGGCAGTGCCCACCCCGTTCTCACCTTGATGGGCCTCTCCAGCTCTGGCTTCTTGTAGCGCAGCCACATCATCCCAATGATGGCCAGGGCCACACACAGCCAGTTGAAGAAGCTGAAGAAGTTGATGACTGAGAAGATGTTGTTGGAGAAGGCATAGAGCAGGGTCATGACACACTGAATCCAGGGAAAAGGCCATTAGGAAAGGGAGCAGGCAAAACCACCTATGTTACAACACTAAATGGGGGTATTTAGGGGAAATATCTGCCAGGAAAGGGATCCCATTGACTATTTTTTACTTATTTAAGTTATTTTCAATTGGTGCCTGGAACCATTTCATAGGATCATGGAATGGTTTGGGTTGGAAGAACCTCAAAGCTTGAAGGATCTCTAGTTCCAACCTAATGCCACAGAACCTATCCCAGGTTCCTCCAGGCCTTGTCCAGCCTGGCCTTGGATACTTCCAGGGCTGGAAGAATCCAAGGCAGAAGTGGACAATGAGGAGACGACGGGAAGGGTCAATCTCCTGTGGGCACATGCAGGAATGGCTGTGGCTCCATCCCAGCCCTGCTCCACCCCCCAGGGCTCACCGTGAACACGAGGGACGGGACGGGGGTGAGCAGCCGGGGGTGGATCATGGACAGGATGGAGGGCAGGTGCCCCTCTCGGGATCCCACGAAGAACAGCCTGGAGGGGACACAGACAGAGAGGGGACACAGCTCAGTCACAGCCCTGCAGGGCTCTGTGCTCAGCACAGAACCAGCGAGTGGGGCCAGCCTGAGCTCAGCCCTGCTGGCCCCGAGGCAGGAGTGGAACAGCAGCACTGGAAGAGCTGTCCCTGCTCACCAGGGACATGGCCAAGGAATGCAGGAAGGATGGATTGCTACCCTGCTCTCCAGGGACAGCAATTAAGTGACTCCTCAGGCAACCCAGGGATGTGTCAGAGCCAGAACCATCTCAGGCCTGCCCCTGCCCAGCCTTTCACCCCTTCCCGAGGGATTCTCAGCCCTGAAGTTTCCCAACTTTCTGCTTCTCATAAAATGCACTTTCTCAGCAGCCCCGAGCCCTGAGCCTGTGTCTGGTTCTGTTTATTGACCTCACCAGGACTTTGTCTGAGGAACAGAAGACTGACACTACTGAAAGGTTGCCTTTAATCTGGTTTGAAGTCTGACTTTGTCTTCCTGCATTCCCCACGTGGCCTCCAGGCCCTCCAGACTTTGTGTCTGCCCACAGCCACTCTCTGGAGGAGAACTCCAAAGGGTGAGGAACTGAGCACAGCTTGCAAACAAAAGCCACAGGATTGAGCAAGGAACCTACCGGGAAGAAGTGAAAAGAGATCCATTGACAGACCCAAAGCATGAGAGCCCAACAAAGACAGGGATGATCCAGGACATGACACCCAGGTGGTAGTTCCCAAAATCCTAAATGGGAGACAAGAGACATTTCACATTCACAGTGTCCCAAAAAACTCATAGCTACCTACAAATAGTATTTGGAGAAATCCCAACAAATGCCACAGCTCAGTGCTGAAGCTGTGACAGAGTTTCCCATATTCCCACGTGCTGCTCCCCTTTCCTGAAAAAGCCGACTGTGGAATTGCTGAAATACATCAGCAGCCAGCCCTTCCCTCGGGGCCAGGACACGACACTTACCCACAGCTATCGGAAAGTTCAAGACCAAACGGAAACTGTGAGGAAACTCAGACAGCAGCTGCTGCCAAGTGCTGAGGCAGGAGCTGGGAGCCAGCCCTGGGGACACACAGGGACCTGGCCCTGCAGCTTTTTGTCGCAGCCTGAGCCTGTGCTGCTCCACTGCGGGTTTGCACCAACAATATGGGATTGATTTCCAGCTTCTGCTGCTCCAGGACAGGCTGCACAGAAGAACAGTTCCAGGCTGCTTGGAGAACCTGGGATGGTGGAAGGTGTCCCTGCCCATGGCAGGGGGTGGGATGGGATGAGCTTTCACGTCCCTTCCCACCCAAACCATTCCATCCCTGCAGCACAGGCTGTGGCTGGAGCAGAGCCTCTGTCCCAACCCAAAGGATGGAGGGTGTCACCTGAGGGGCTCAGCTCATCCTGGGCTGGGAGACTCCTCCTGAAGCCCTGAACAATCCTGGTCAGGCTCAGTCTGCAAGGTCTGCTCCCTTCTGAAGTCATCAGGGTTCCTGACCACACTGGCATTTTAACTAATAGAAGTATTATTTTTCTCTCTTAATTAAAACAAGGGAGATACGGAGAGAGAACAATCCAGTTCAGTGTTGACTGAGTGACCTTTCCCCACAAATATCAAGCTCTGGTAACTGATGGGCAGTCACAAGGCCAGCAGCAACCTTCCCTAGCTCAGAAGGAAGAGCAGCACTGAGTGCCACCCTCACTGCTGCCCAGGATAATCCCCTGGGGATCACGCTTTTCTTCCCTGCTCTTTATCTCCTGCTCCACATCAGAGTTTCTGCAAGCAGCCCTGAGCAGCCTGGAAGGAAGCAGGAGATGTGAGCAGTGATTCCAAGGCTGACTTCACCTGCCCAGATGAGTCAGGCTGGAGCAGAGGGATCTTACCACGGCCACGGCCTCAGACGTCAGCATCTGCTCGGTGCTCAGCGTGGTGAAGTAAGCCAAGTTGGTCAGCACATACACCAGCGTGACCACAGGCAGGGAGATGATGATAGCCAGGGGCAGGTTCCTAGGGAAAAAACATCCATTGTCCTGGAGCAGCTCTGAGGAGGGACTGCCACCCTCCTGAGCTCGCTCTGAGCCCCTCTCTTCTCTGGCTTTTCTGCTGTGCAGTGTCCCAGGCACACACTGCTCCCAGGGACAGGGGATATCCCCAGGGGAACAGGCTGCCCAAGGAGGGGGGAACTCCCCATCCCTCAAAAACACATTGAAGCCATGGTTAGTGCTGAACATGGTGCTGGTTCACAGCCTTAAAGGTCTTTTCCAGCCCCAAGGACTGAGTGGCCCCTGAACTGCAGATGGAGAGGGAAGGATGAGGGCAGAAGGGATTTTTTGCATGGAGAGGCCCTGGCTGCCTGGGCAAGCAGGAATCCAAGATCACTTTTAATTAAAAATACCCAGTGGCACCAGCATGGGGATTATCTCTGGGCAAAGGAGCTCCCTTGTGCTGGGGGGATTCCTGGGGGAGATGGGAATTTCAGGGATGCACTGGGCAGTTCTAGGCTCTACCTAAACTCAGCTGTCTGGACTGAGGGAACTCAGAGAAAAGGAGTTCAGGCACAGCCTAAGTAAGTCTGTGAACAGCCTGTGTTGGTACAAATATGCCTTTCCCAACAGTTTAATTTCATTTGTGAAGGGAAAGTGCAAAAGGAAACCCTGCTTGGTGCCACTCTAATTGCTCCAGCAGAGCTCCAAGCTGCAGGAGCAGAGTCAAATACCAGGACTGCATCCAGCAGACACGAAAATAATTGCAAAATGCAGCCCCCCTTTTGCTGTTTCTCTGGGAGGGGGTGGATCCAGCCCTGTGCTTCCCAGCAGGACCAAAGCACCCCCAGGGGCAGCCAGGAGGGGCTCTTGCACAAGTGCCCTCAGGCTCCCAGCAGCTCCCAGGCACCTTCCCAGGAGCAGAAGGGATTTCTCAGCACTGTCCTGCTCTGCTGAGGGCCCCAAATGACCCCGAGAGGCACGGGCAGAGAAGGAAGCAGCTCTTGCTCAACAGGATGGGAAGAGCACGGGACAAACACATGGACAGCAGCACAAACACATGGACAGCAGCACAAACACATGGACAGCAGCACAAATGCTCAGTGGGAGTTGAACCAAGGCAGCAATAAAGCCCTGAGCGCTCTTGGCTGGCCCATAACTCACAGAGGTGTCAGGCCAAGGAAGCAGAGATTTCTCCTAGCACTGATAACGTGGCACGGGAGAGCAGGGAAAACAACAGCCCTGCTCCTGCAGGGATTATTGTTCCCTTTCCCTGATTCCAGGGAGGTGCAAGGTCATTAACTCATCTTGTTTTCTCTTTTTCCAGATGAAGACCTTGGCTTCCTCCTGTGTTAAAAACACACGAGGAAGGGACTTCCCCAAAACAGCAGCTTTTCCACCAGGGAAGTCATGCCAGGACTCACACCTACCTGTAGGGATTTATCATCTCTTCTGTCACAAAATTCAAGTAATTCCTGTAATTTCAAAAGGACAGGGGTTAATTCTGGTTAAATAACCCCTCCAGTTTAACTCATCTGCACAGGGATTCCAGGAGGGGCACAGGCACTGATCTTGTGGGAAAATGAGGATGGCTGATGTCCAAGGCCAGGCTGGACAGGGCTTGGAGCAGCCTGGGGTGGTGAGAGGTGTCCCTGCCCATGGGATGATCCTGAAGGTCCCTCCCAACCCAAATCATTCCATGATGAGGATGGCTGCAGGTGGCCTCTTTTC
This sequence comes from Melospiza georgiana, assembly GCF_028018845.1. Classification (NCBI taxonomy): domain Eukaryota; kingdom Metazoa; phylum Chordata; class Aves; order Passeriformes; family Passerellidae; genus Melospiza; species Melospiza georgiana. The sequence goes on from NC_080443.1 coordinate 19,656,272, forward strand.
ACAGCAAATCGACAGCAGGTGCTCAGAGGACTGACAAGGGAGCCCTGCAGGAGCTTCAGTTTGGAATAACTGGAGCTGGAATTGAGCTCAGTGTGGAAAGGAGAGAGGGCTGTGCCTTACCATCCTCCATAGGCGAAGAGGCCGCTGTACAGAGCCAGCACGATGTTCCCAACGCCCACCTTGGTGCCCTCGAAGGATTTCTGAGGGGTCAGGTTTTCCACATCACCTGCAGGACACAAACCCTGCTCAGTGCCACGGGCTCTGAACCCCAAAGGCCTCCAGAGAAACCTGGAGGCAAGAGCTGCTCTTAGGATGGAATTATCTTCATTGTCACCCCGCTGCTTTTTGGGTTATGCTGAGCACGTTTTCCCTCCAGTTTTCCAGGGATCACTCCAGCTGGGTTCATCCCCACATGATGACCCCAAAAACTCATCTTAAGCAAGGACTGACTCCTCCAAACTTTCTCACACTGCGACGTGCTGTCACCAAGGTGATGTCCCAGGGCCATCCTGGGGACCTTCCTGCTGGAAGATGCTTTGCAAACAGAGATTGTCACATTGTCCTCTCAACTCCAGGCTGCTGGCCTTCGATAAAGCCCCAGGATTTCCTGCACTTCCACCAGCCACCCAAACCCCCAGAAACCCAGGATTTCCTCCAGTCCCACCAGCCACCTGATAAAGCAGAGGCCTGTGGCAATCCCTTTGATTGAGGGAAGTCAGGTTCTGGGGGTTTGGATATCAGAAGTCACCTTCTTTAGGGCCTGATGATCAAAAGTTCCTGTTGTGGATCTGCTTTTGAAAGAAAACGCCAGAAATAGAAGATTTGATTGTGCCTCTGGTCCCAGCTCTCCCTGAGCAGCCCCAGGTTTATTTATTTTGCTTTCAAATGCTCTGCAGTTGTTTTGTTCCGTGTCTTTGATGGAGGGGCTGGCTGTGGGACAGGGATGGCAGAGCCACGCTCCCAGGCTGAATGCAGGGAGCTGTGGTGGGATCCAGAGGGGCACCTCTGCACCCAGGGGGAGCCCATGTGATTCCTCTTAGGGCACAGAGCTCTCCTAATCACCCCAGCAACTGCATCACAAGGCAGTCAGCAGGGCCTGCAGCTTAACCCTTCATCCCTTGGCACTGGGCACCCAGGAGGTGCTGCTGGAAAAGCTCAGGGATGCTCCTCAAAGCTCAGGTGAGCAAGGCTCCTCCTGCCCGGATCCCAATCCCTGTTCTCTGCTGGAGTCACCTCTTTCCCAGCAGCTCCTTGCACCAGAAAGGTTCTTCCCTGCATCTCCCTTGGGATGTGCTGGATGTATTTGATCCTCCTCAGCAAAATGCACCAATCCTTTTCAAAAACAAATCTGAGCGCAAGAGGAGAGCCAGGAAAAGCAGAGACTGATAAAAGGCTGAGTTTAACCTCAATTCTTCAATTCTTGCCTTGCAGGTTCTGCACAGAATCCCAATTTAGCCCAGGTGAATCAAAGGGCTGAGCAGGAGGGGTGGAATGTGATCCCCTGCATCCCTCGGGCTCAGCTTTCCCCACCTCATTTTCTGCCCTTCCTGAATAATTACCAGTCTGGTTCTTTCCAGGCCTTTTGTTATGGGAATAAGAGACACACTTTGTTCACAGTGCCTGCAATTAGCTACTGCAACAGCACATGGATGGACTGGGAGAGCAGGAGGCTCTCCAGCATTTCAAACACCCCTCAGGATATCTCTTCTCAAAGGTCTCAGGCTCTCCATGTTCCCACCCTCATCATGGACCATCACCCTCACCACCCAGGAGGATGCTCCCACCTGGGAGCAGCAGAGCACCACTCCATTTCTTGTCCACAGGTCTTCCAAAATCCTCCTTGTCTGTCACAGGCAAAACCCTTTCAGGCCAAATATTTCTTCTCCTGAGGCAGCCAACACCTCGCTGCCCTTCTCACCTCACCTTTGGAGAGCTGGAGCTCCCCAAAACCTCCCAGTGAGTTGTTAAATTTCTTATTGCTGTGCCCCAGGGTCAAATGGATTTAGCAACATGTCAGGACACAATTAAATTAAACCACAGGAGTGCCCCTATCTCACCATCCACAGCATGAAAGAATTCTTCCTTGTAGCTAATCTAAACCTGCCAGTTTAAAACCTCATCCCCTTAACAAGCCCTGCTAAAAATCTTGGTATTATTTAGGTTTGATCCTAATTTGGACCTTTGATCCAGCCCCACCCTGTGAAGCCAGGGGAGCAGGGAGAGAGCGGCCATGCTGCACCATCTCCCAGGCACTCCATCCTTCAAGCCTCGACAATTCCAGCCCCAGGCTTTTGGATCTGCCTGAAATTAAGGTTACAAATGTGCAGGTGAGGCTGCCAAGCACGGCCTTGGGGCATCCCCAGCTCATCCCGGGCTCCAGGCACTGCCCTGCCCATGCCCGGCACCCCGGAGAGCCCGAGCCTGGTTTGAACCGGCTGTTCCGCCGCACTCTGCTCTACAATTAACCAAATTAAGGTAACGAGCTGTGACACAATGCCCATTTGCGGCTCCTCCAGCTGCCAAGACTGCGGTAATTGTGCCGGGTCAGCCGGGGCCCTGCCGCGGGAGTGCTGAGGGAGGGCCCGTGAGGCGCTGCGTGTCTGTGCCCGGCCCTTCCTTCAAAAATGTTCATTTGCTCCCCGGTCATGTCTAGTCTGGTTTTAAGGTTTTAATAGCACAGCAATCTTCTCCTGCACAAAGCATTGCAGGATAATTAAACATTTTCAACTTGCCCCAACAGCGAGGAGAGGGAACTCGGCCATGGGGAGAGGGAGCCCTCAGCACGGGGAGAAGGAGCCCTCAGCACGGGGTGTTGTACCCAGAGCACCAAAAGAGGAGGAAAACCAGGGAAAATTCAGGGAACTGAGTCAGGAAAAGAATCGTTTGACACCTGATTAATGTGATTAATCTGCAGCAGGAGGCTGCTGTGATTTACAGGGGCAGGGTGTGGCAGCTGTCCCTGCTGACAGGGAGGATGAGGAAGGAGCCTCCCTGTGAAGCTCCTGCTGGAAAAGCATGGCAGGTGGTGGCATTGGGGTGCCAGGGGACAGCAGCAGCAGGGAATGCTGTCCCTGCCATCCTTCTGTGCCCTCAGGATGTTCCGTATTCATTTGGAGGATTCCTGGTGGGAGCCAGGCTGGGCTGGGTGAGGACATTCCCCTGCTCGGGGCTCCAGACTCCCCTCACAGCTCCAGCCTTGTGCCAGGAGCCCTGGCTGACCATGGAACCTGGACTGCTTTGGGTTAAAGGAACCTCAAAATTCCTCCCATCCCATGGCAGGGACACCTTCTACTGTCCCAGGCTGCTCCAGGCCCTGTCCAGCCTGGCCTTGGGCACTGCCAGCCTCAGCTTCCCTCAACACCCCAGCCAGCTCTGCCATCCCCACCCCAATACTGCTTGTAAAAAGCTCTTTAAAAGTAATATTGGGGTTGAAAATCCTGAACTCTGCTGGGAGGGCTCTGAAAGTATCAGAAGGAAGATTCAGACCTTCAGTGAGCAGAGCTTGGCTCTTAAAATGCAATTTTTAGTACTCCAGGTGCAAGGAAATGTCTGGCACTGTGGGGTTGAGACATCTGGGTGCTGCTTTCACTTATCAAATCCCTTTTGCTACAAAATGCTCCTTTGGCCTCTGTATTTCTCCCTGGGGGTTATTTTGGCGGCTCACAGTCCACATTTTTTTCTCTGCCTTTTTTTTTGGATGAAGAATCCCATGATTTAGAGAGAGAGAAGGAAGGAAAATTGAGTCTCTGTTCCTTTCCTCCCAGGCTTGGAGCACCCTGGGACAGGGGAAGGTGTCCCTGTTCATGGCAGGGGTGAGACTGGAGGAGCTCTGAGGTCCCTTTCCACCCAAATTATTTCATCATTCTGCAAAAAACAAAAACTAAAACAACAAACAAACAACCTACTAAAAAACTAAACAAAAACCCAATCAAAAACAAAACAAAACCCCCAAACAAACCAACAAAATAACAAGGTAAACCAAAACACAATGAAAAAAACCCCAAATTAAACCCAAATCTCGTGCCCAGCCTAAGCTCTGCTCTGGAGTTAAACCTGCCTGCTCTGTCCTTAACTGACCCCGAGCTGCTCTGGCAGATGCAGCTCTGCATCCCTGACAGCCCAAGGGAGGGAGGCAGAGAGAAAAATGCTGCTGCCACCAAACAGCTCCTGGAGGCACCACAGACCAGGAATTTCCCAGTCAGGATAAAGAAAAGGGACGATAAATAAAGGGACAATAAATCCAATAAAAGCAATTCAATCAAATCAGTGTTAAATTCTGTTTCTCCAAGTCCCAAAGGCCCAATTCCAGGTTTTAAGCAGAGCTGCTGGTGAGAGATCACAGCAAGGGCTGGAGCTGCATCCCCGCTTCAGCTGCCTGAGGGCACAGAAATATTCCAGAAACCCTGAGGCATCATCCACAGGAATAAATAGATGTCAAACGTGTTTGTGATATATTTATTTCTGGATTTTTGACTTCAAAATACTGATCCTCTCTATGTTTTAAGTTATTTCTATAAGTAATTTATTTAAGTAAGTTATTTATTTAAATTTTATTTATTTATTTCTATTATTTGCATGCTATAATCTGAGGGCCATACACAAGATTTTACAAAGCAATACCCAAATCCAGGACTTTTCAAGCCACTCATTTCCAGCCCCAAAAAGGCTTTTAAAAGTTTCACTCTTGGATTAATAAAATAATTTCAGCCCAAGCAGCTCCGTTCCACTGAGTCAACCTCCAAGCACTTGAAAGGCTGAGTAGGAAACCAACTTCAGCCTCCTCCTTTGGAAAGGGCAGGGAAGGAGTGATGGGAAACAGCTGCTGACAGGGAAATGTTCTTTTTGTGGGCAAAATTGCCACAGAGTCCTTTGTCCTTGAGAGATCCCTGCTCTTCTGCAAACCAGGAAAAGAGCCAAGGAGAGGATAAAAAGAGAAAAAAGCAAAGGCTGAAGGTGGGAGGTTAATGCAGAGAGACTTCTGTGAAATCACAGAAATTTCCACATTTGAGCTAAAAATGTGGTGTTGCTCCTCTGGTCTGTTTATGGATACTGGGAACACAAACCAGCAGTGGGACAGGAACCAGTAAAACCAGTTCACTGTCCAGAACATCCCAGGAATACACAACCCCATCCCCCTGAAAACTGGGTGCAGATCTCACCCCAAAAGTGCTGCCAGCTTGGATGGGGTCACCCAGCTGCTGGTGGGAAGAGTCTCTGTCCAAAAAACCAACACTGGAATGGGCACAGGGTGTGGAAATGTGGGACAAAGCTGGAGGACAGGGAAGTGCTCTCCCACTGTCACTGAAAATGGGCATTTTGGTGCTTTTTTGATTTAAAAAAATGAAGAAAAAAGACAATTTCTTGCTGTATCCCTGCTAAAAGCACAGAGTGACCTGGAATGACTGAAAGGAAAATGGAGCAAGGTGGGAGCTGAGGAAGGGACAGGAAAGGAGCTTGCACATTCTTAAGGACTTAGCAGAGAGCCTGGAAATTCCCAAAGGATTAATAAAATCCATGCTGGAGCCAGGCAGAATCCCAGCTGTGGGATTCTGCAGAAGCTGGAATGGGCATTGGGACAAAGTGGGAGCCAGGATCTGCTGTGGATCCTGAGGATCCCACTCTGATCCTGTCTGGTTTGAGGGTTGGCTGCTCAGACAGGGAGAAGTTGGCTCACAGGTGTCACTGCCCAGGAACTGCTTTTGATCTCCCTGCCAGGTGGATCAGCAGGAAAAGAAATCACATGGAATTCTCTGCCCTGCAAGGTCTGCACAGCCACAACCACCCGAAACTTCAAAGGAAGGAAAACAACTCCTGGGACACAGGAGGGGAAGAGGGGATTTATTGTAACAGGGCAGAAATCCCTTCTAGGTTACAGAGAAATCAAGGAAAATCTCATGGATTTCCACCTGAGGAAGCAAGGCAGAAAGTGGCTCAGCCTCCCCAAAAAGGCCAAAAGTACAGCACATTCTGAAGATGCAAATTAAGATTCTATCTGCAAACAAAGCCCAGTTGTAAAGATCTTCATGGTAAAATGTTAACCAGCTCAAAGAGATTTATCCTGATTTATCCCTTTCCTCCTGGGAGAGAATCAGGTCCAGCAGAGCAGGCTGGGGAGCTGGGCAGAGGGAGGAGGTGTGTTTTCTGATAAGCCTCAAACAATGTCCCTGTTGAGTGTCTGCACTGAGCTGGAAGAAAATAAAACCTCTGACAAAGCAAGAAATTCTGCAAAGACAGCACTGGCTCCCAGAGCTGAGACAGGAATTACAGACCCACGAGCACACAGACTCACCCCTGTGCAGGGACACAATTCCCTGGAGATTTTATCCCCTCTCAGCAAACAAGGACAGGACTGTTCCCCAGGACACATTTATTCCCACAAAACTTGCACAAAAAAGCCACACTTTGGTTTAACTGTGAGTTAATCAGGTTTGGAACAAACTCAGATGGGTTTGGAACAAACCATCTCCCTGCTCTGAGAGGATTTCATGGGTGCATGAAGCAAACCAGCAGAAGCACCAAAAAATCTGCTTTATCTTCCCATTTCTGTCTCCTTTTCCAGGTGCCAGTGCCAGCTGAGAGCTCTGATCTCTGCTCCTTTGGGCTCTGTGTCCCTGGGTGACCCAGAGCTGGCCTGAGCCACTGCACACCTGGAACAGGATGAAGGGAAATGTGCAGGGGGAGTTTGTGGAAGGATTAAGATGACTGGAAGAGGTTTGCACATGCAGATAATTCTCTGTGAGCAAAATGTTACAAAGAGATTTCCCAGTGCAGCAGCACCAACATTTTCACTCCCAAAGGGAGAAATCTCCCTCTGTGTAACTGGGAAAGAGTTTAAGTGGTTTCAGGAGCATGAAATCAAGCCTGGCAGTGATATAAAATATAAAATCCCACAAATAAAACACAAAACCCCAGACTGTGGCAAAGCTGGGAACATCCCCTAAGGACCTGAGAGAACGGGGAGGTTTGTAAAGCTCTGGAACACCTGGGGCTGGACTCCTGGGCTCTGCCCCTCATCCTGCTTTGCCCAGAAGGAGCAGCACTCACTCAGCCCCTCACCCTGCTTTACCCAAAAGGAGCAGCACTCACTCAGCCCCTCACCCTGCTTTACCCAAAAGGAGCAGCACTCACTCAGCCCCTCACCCTGCTTTGCCCAGAAGGAGCAGCACTCACTCAGCCCCTCACCCTGCTTTGCCCAGAAGCAGAGAAGGAGCAGCACTCACCCTTTGCCAGCTGCACGAAGCCCAGGATGATGATGAGAGCCAGTGCCAGCAGCTTGGCCGCAGCGAAGGCGTCCTGCACACGGGTGGCAGCCTTGACACTGTAGCAGTTCACAGCTGTCAGCAGCACTGAGGGGACACAAGGGACAAGGTCAGCATCCAGGGAGACATGCCAAATGCACCAAAAAGCACAAAGAATCTTTGGTGGGATACATGGAAGGAATTCCTCCCTGTGAGGGTGGGGAGGCCCAGAGAAGCTGTGGTGGCCCCTGGATCCCTGGCAGTGCCCAAGGCCAGTTTGGATGGGACCTGGAGCAGCCTGGGATGGTGTCCCTGCCACGGCAGGGGGTGGATGAGATGTTCTTCAAGGTTCTTCCAACCCAAACCATTCAATGATTCCCTTTAGCTAAAACAACCAACAAGAGCCTCTTCCCAAAAGAGAAACTCACTGAGAGCTCTGCAGCCTCCCACTTCTCAACTGGACCCTTTATGTTGGCAGTAAGTGCTCTGAATAATGCCTGTGGTCCTTGGGACATGGAATGGGATTGCTCCATTGGAAAACTCCTGAGGGCTCAGTATCTGTTTGCTGAGAAGCTCCTGCTGCCCACATGTTGCCCCATGGTTAATGCAACTACTGGGGTTTACTTCCCATCTTTCTTTGCCACATTCCCCCCCAGCTTCTCTGCATCCCATCCTGCCAGTGTGACATTCCTGCCAGGCAGGGCACAGCCTGGACCAGGCCTTGATCAAAGCCTCTGCTCCTGGCTGAGCTTCACCTGCTGCAGAGCAAATAATGGCAAAGCCCTGCTGCCCTCACAAATCACTGACTATTTTGGTGCCCTGCTCCCTCCCCAGAGCTTGCTGCTTATTATGGACACAGCAAATGTCACACTGAGGGTGGCAGTGCCCACGTGCTGGCTGCCCTCCCTCCAGCCCAGTGACCCCTCACTGTCCCCTGGCCAGCCCCAGCCTGAGCAGCTCAGGGAGGAGCAGATCCCAAACCTCCTCCTGGGGCTGGAGGCTTTTCCCTGCAGGATCCTTTCCCAGCTCCCTCTGCCCCTGTGCAAAAGCTCCTTCCCAGAGCCTGCAGCTCCTCTTCACAGCAGCTCCTGATCAGAGCCAAGCAGCTGCTCCCCAAAACATCCCAGTGCCTCCCCTGAGGGTGTGAGCTGGAGCTGGAGCCCACTTCAGAGCCCAGAGCTGATCCCAGAGGGGCTGGGCTCGGAAGGATCTCACAGATCCAGTCCCACCAATGCCAAGGGCAGGGACACCTTCCACCATCCCAGGGTGCTCCAAGCTCCATTCAGGCTGGCCTTGGGCACTGCCAGGGATAGCCTGTGCCAGTGTCCCAGGATCACTGGGTCCTTCCCCCACCCTCCCATACCCAGGATCTGCTGCCGTTCCAACACAGGAGCAGCTCAAGTGTGGAGCAGTGAGCGCTGTGTGTGTCAGGAAGGAAAGCACAGGATCCAAGCCATCCCACAGGGGTGACAGCCAGCAGCAAACAGGGACTGGAGATGGATTTTGTGCCGTGCCCTTGGAGCCCCTTTGGGAGCGTGGCTGAGGCTGAAATGACCCTGAGCTGTTTCTGGGGAAGCAGAGCCACACAGGGGACACAGGACAGCACGAGCTGGGCTCTGGCCAGGAGCAGGGCTGAGTGACTGTGGTGACAGATGTGCCACACCACTGTCCCTGTGCCAGGCCCCTCCAGGAGATACGGGACAGGGACAGGTCTGGAGAGTTCCCAGCCCCTGTCCCAGCCCTGTCCCCACAGAGGGACACTGGGACACGTCTGCCTCTGGGGACAGGGCAAAGGGACACGGTCAGACAGCAGCAAGGAGGAAACACAGCTTAACCAAGTGACCTTAGAGTGCTACAGGGGAAAGGAAACACAGGGAATTCTCCCAGCAAAACTCCCAACCCAGGCAGTGAAAGCACCTCCAGTGAGTGCTCAGGGCAGCAGGCTCTGGAGCAGGATTCCCTTTGACCAGCGATTATGCTAAAAATAAATCTGCCCTTGTTTACAGAGGGATATTTAGAGGATGAGCTCACCCATCTAGGACCACACTGCTGCTGCTGCTGTCGTGGTGAGGACAGCCCTGAGAGGTGTGACAGTGACATTCCCTGCCCCATTTAGGCATTCTATGCCTGTGACAATAAATGCTTCACCCCCACTTCAACACTGATTTTTAGGGGCTATTTTCCCTGCTCTGGGTCTCTACAGAGTGCCCTGGAGGGTGGTGGTGAAAATGAAAAGCAAAAGTTTCCTACAGACTCCAAGTGTGTGTTCAGCCCCAAAGCCCCATCAGTGCAGATAAACAGACTCCCTAAAAAAAGAGAAAACACTTTGGGATCAGAGAGTAAACAGGGCTGGAAGTTTCTGCCGTGGTCATCAGCCCTGCCAGTCACATTTCCTCAGCTTTGCTTTTCCCCCTTTCCAATAATATTTTTCTTTCCTAAAGAAGCACAGTAGTTTCTCCACTGAATCCCCCAGTCTAGCCCATCAGGAAGAATCCTACAGACAAACAGGATGAAAGCTTTTCCATAAAACTCCAGGACAAATTCCAGTGGCTGCTGAGCTTCTCAGGAGGCTGGGATTTCTTAGAGCAGCAAGTTTGATAGCTTTGATCCCAAATGCTGCCCTGGCAGGCAGGGGCTGTGGGATCCTCCTGGCAGCGCTCCCTCACCTCGGCTGAATCACTCCAGGAAAAACACAGCAAAGCTGCACCACAAACCAGGGCACTGACACAGAGAGCAGGCTGTGCTGCCCTGATTCCTGCAGTGTTTTCCTAAGGCTCCGGCCCCTGTCAGCCAGCAGAGCTTTGCAGTGACCCATCAGGGCTGTGCTCAGGAACCATTCGAGGAACGAGGATTTCAGCTGACCTGACGTGCCACGGCCTGGCTGAGCCAGCCCCTCTCCAAAGCTTTACATAATTGGGACAATAAGTGTTAGAAAGCTGAAGGGATGGCAGATGGACAGGGGGTGACTTTTCAGAGAATCCCACACTGGTTTGGGTTGGAAGGAACATTAGAGGTCCTCTTGTTCCAATCCCATGGGCAGGGACACCTTCCACTATCCCAGGTTGTTCCAAGTCCATTCCAGCCTGGCCTTGGACACTGCCAGGATCCAGGGGCAGCCACAGCTGCTCTGGGCACCTGTGCCAGGGTCTCCCCACCCTCACAATAACAAAAGTTTCCCCTACACCTAATCTAGCTCAGGTGATTAATTACTCATGACTCTGGCAGGAGAGATCCTGGTTTTTGCTCTCCAGGTGTTGTTCATCCCTTCACCCCCTGGGACTGCTCCAGCCCAGCCTCATTCCAAGGCAACTCAAACCACAGAGGGAAATCTGAGTTTCTAAATACACCAGCAGGTCTGGCTTCAGTATTTCCTCTGTCCTGCAGTTCCTGCTGGCTTCAGGCATCTCACTGAACCTGCTCCACTGGCACTCACCTGCACAGCCAGGGAATTCCCCACTCCTGATAGGAACAAGGACAAACTGATTAATGTGACACCAGACAGGACTTTACCCACAATTCCCATTTTATGGCTGTATGCCTCTGAAGCTGCCTCCCAAGCTCTCTCCCAGACACAACTCCTAGAGGACAACAGGAAAAACTGCAGACAGATAAATGGATCAATCCCTCCTAGAACACATCCATGGAACAGCTCCTGTGTCCAGGGAAAGGCAGGACGGGGAGAGTGAGGCTGTGCCAGAGCAAACAGAGGGAATGGAGCAGGCACAGCTGAACCTGGGCTGCCACTTCTGATGCAAGAGCCTTGGCATCGCTCCTGTGCACAGGCACAGCTGCAGCTCTCCCAGGACAGGGGACAGGGACAAAGATCCAATTCCCACATGGAACTGCCTGGGGGTGACACAGCTTGCTCAGCCCAAGATCCTCCTCAGCAGCTTTGCAGGTGAAATCTCTGGAATGAGCACAGGAATGAAATTCCCAGGGTACTGGCACAGACATTTGCACAATGTCCCTTTTGTCCCTAATTCCACCTCCTGGGTCCAACCTGTGGTGCTGGCAGTGTGATTCCATGTACACCTCTGGAAGGTGTGGAAGTAGCTCCCTTTAAGGGACTAAACTCATTAAGTTGCTCTTAATTCCCATGGGATTCCTGTTTGTGGTACCACAGGACCCAGTGATAACACACAGCAGGTTGGGAAGCTGTGGAAAATAAAGGGAAATTGAAGGGAAAATGAAGAGAAATCCCCTCCATCAGCTTCCCTGCCAGGAAAATAAGGCCTGTGAACTGTTCTGTCATGCATGGCTCTGTCTGTAACCCACACTTCCAAAGTGCCTGGTCCTTGCCACTGTAAGGTGATGCTCCCATTTACCATCTGCCACTGGGTGATGTTGATTTTCCCTCACAATCACTCCCAGAACATTCCTTACCCCATCCCACAGCAAAGGCTGCTCCTTTCCCTCCACATGAAATGCAGGTGACAGTTAATCTACACAGGACAAAACAAAAATTAAGTTATACTGACCAGGGTGGATTAAACCCATGGGAAAATCAATTCACCAAGGCAAAAACACCCCACCAATTTTATACTCCAGCAGCTGGGATGTTACAGTGTCTCCCAAAACTCTGTGGTGACTCTTTGCAATTGCACATTCCAACGTGGGACAGGCAAGGTCACAGGCAGAAAATGATTCAGGATATTTCAATTTGGCAGGTACTGACCTGCAAGGTGGGGAAGGGAAAAAGCAGAGGGAAAAACTTTGCAGATATTTCTGCAAGAACAAATCCCTGGAGAAACTTAACACCCAGGGCAGTCAGTCCTAGAAAGGGAAAGGCCTGGGGGCACATGAGGCTGTTGGAAAGCTCCTGGCCCCAGAGCAAACGTGTCTATATTAAAATCTACTTATAGTAATCAACATCCCTGGCAATGCTTCCCAGTTCCCTTTTTATTCCTCTTTCCAAAACAGCAATCAGGGAATGGGTGCATCAACAAAGGAGAAGGCAAACTTGCCCTACCAGGGGGTTTAAAAAAGAGATCATCACCAAACCCACACTGAGCCAGGAGCTCTGGACGTCCCAACAAACAACCCCAGGCACCCTGACCAGGTCAATACCCCTATCCCATAATAACAGCAGGACACTGACACAGGAAAACTCCAAAGAGCTCCTCAGTGTTGGGAGAGGTGGCTCCTATCTAGAGGCAGGAGTTGCTATTTTGGCTCTTTGGAAGAAGGTTGTGATTTACTGCCAAGGTTTCCAGAGGACATGACACAGCAATTCCACCAACAGGACATTTTACCTCAGGAAAACAAACAAAATACAGGGAGAAAATATATGGAAAAGCTCTTCCTATTTCTCCCATTCCCATCAAATTAACCATCCCAAACTAACTCCATGCTCACCTCACAGAAGCATCTTCCCAATAGGGAGCAGCACCTGCTGCTATTTTATGTGAAAAAAATCTGAATTTCCCATCCCTCAGACCGACCCTGTGACCACATCCGACCCTGGGACCATGGAACTCTTGGAATACTCAAAACAAGGGATGCTGCTTTAAATGAGGCTGACCCTGGAGGGGTTTTCCACAAAAACCTTCCCAATTTGTTCATGCCAGAGCAGAGAGACTCAGAATGATCTCAGTGATAACAGAAATGATTCAAACCCAGTAACATTTAATGGGGTAATTGTTGTGAGAGCCAGGAGAGGGATGCTGGAATTGCAGTGGCTGCTCCCTGTGTGTTTCAAGAGCCCTCCAAGCTCTCATTGATTTCTGGAGAGTCCTGTGAGTGTCTGAGCCTGTTTTCATTAATGCTGCTCTAATTAAACACAGATTAAAAAAGCAACCTCAGCCCTGCAGCCTCTGCCATCCAGCAGGGGCTCCACAGCCCCTTCCTTCCAATCCCCTCCAAGGGCAATTTGCTGATGGAGCTTTAGTCCCTTAATCCACCTTTCTGGAGGAGGAAAAGAAATCTTCAAAGCTTCACACCCAGCTTGTCCTGGCAGATTAATTAAAAGCAGCAATGCTGCAGAAGGAACCCATCTCAGGCAGACAGGCCCTGGGTGTGTTTTGTGTTTGCTTTTCACCAGTTAATTCCTGATGAGGTGAAAATCCACACACCTGTAAAAGAGCTGAGCCTGGCAGCAAAACCTTGATGTCAAATAAAGATTCCTGCTCCCCACAGGGTCTGGGATTTCTGGGTGGAATGCTGACACTGGATATTACCTCCTGGACAGCTTGGCAGCTGCCCTTGCTTGGATTCCTTCTCTCAGGACAAGGGCTCCCAAACCTGCCTCCTGCTCATCCTTCCACCCTCTGGCTGCTCAAAACACAAGAGACAAATGAGGAGTTCATCAGCATTCCCTGGAGTTCCAGCCCTGCAGGAGGAATGCCCAACAGCAGAGCTCAGAAGTAGTGAAGGAAGTTTAGATAAATTTTGAGGAAGATTAAAATTCCCTGGCTTTGATATTGCTGTGCTGGGGTTATTAGTGCCAGATTTGCATATCTAATTAATAAGTGAGACACAAATTCAGAAGCAAAATGTCAAACTGCTGATCTAACAGTGAGGAGGAAGAAAAAATTAAAACAACAGAATATCCTGAGCTAGAAAGGATCCACAAGGATGAATTATCGAGTCCAATCCCAGTTTCCCACTGTGGAGCAGATTTTCTTGTCAGGAAATCAGGGAATTCTAGAAGCTGTGTGTGGCTCTCAGGGTGTGAGGATGTGTGGGATGAACAGCTCAGGCACTTGTGGAACACCAAGATCCAGCTCAGGGCTGGCAGCAGCTTCATTCCTGTCTCCCTGATGCACAGGGAGTGAATTTACTGCACCAGACCTGGGCAGGTGCCTCTGTGCAAGCAGGAAATCTGCAAATCAACAGTGGGAAATGAGGAATAGCCACAGCATCTTTAATTAATCAGATCAACACTTTCTACTCTGAGCCCTCTCTGGAACACACAGGGGTACTGGTGGTTTTTACTGATTTTTGTTAGGATTTATTAACTTGAAGTGTTCACACAAGTGGCAGCAGGATGGAAGGAAAACCTGAGCCCTCACACCTGAGACAGAGCACAGGATCCAAGGTTTAATTCTTTGCCATGTCCAATATTGACATTGTAATGTAGATCATCAGATATGCAAATTCAGCTCCTCATAACATCAGATATGCAAATTCAGTCCCTCCACCCACTACAGAAGGGGTAAAACTGGTTTAGATGAGCCCAGAAGTGAGAGAATTCAAATTATTCCTGTGTTTTCACACAAATGCACAAACTCTGTTTCCTGAACTTCCAATTTTTGTGTACCGAACACTCAGATGGATTTTGTGTTATCAGTTTTAAAGTATCAACCATCCAATCTCACAGCTAAAAGAGATGCTCAATTTCTGAATCACCCAAGTAACCTGCAGCCTGCAAAGTCTTCAGCCAAATTTGGGGAACATGAAATGAGCTGGGCTAAGGATGAACAGCCTGACCCCTCCTGCCCCAGGAAGATTTCCCTGGAGTGGATTCCCAGCTTTTATTTGTGGCAAACACCACAGGCACTCCGGGTGCCCATGAAAGAAGCCCTGCATACCAACTGTGTGTAGATTACAACCTCCAGGGCACAAAATACCTATTTGTAGGGAAATTCTCCTTACCACCCACCTTGTTTTCCTCAGCACCTTCCAGGGGAACAAAATTCCCTCTTCCAACCATTTTTTCCTTTCACTCAAGCCTGTGATTTAGGTTCTCTTAATGCATTAATTCACTCTCTGAAGTTCACGGTGGCAAACTCTGAACAACACACGATTTATTCAACCCTTCAGCAGCAGCAAAGTGGAAACAAATAACTTTAGTTATTCCTCCTCTTACTACAAACTGTGCAGCCAAGTGCATTTTGTGTGGAGATACAAACTCTGCAAGGAATAGAGCAGGGACTGTTCTGCAAGGCTGCATTTTGGCTACTGTACCCCAGCCCCAGGTCCCAAATTCCTCTGCTGCTTCCCAAGCTGCTCTCCCCCATTTTGAGGTAACTCATTCATGTATGTGCTGCAGCCTATGCACAAATAGGTCATTATTTTTCTACTCTAGAGCTTTTGAAAAGACTAAAAAAGTCTCTCTCTGTGCAGTTTCTGTTTGAACAAAGCTGTTTGTGAGTCCCCACAAGGGTTGTGTGGCTGCCTGAGCCCCTGGAGCAGATTTATTTCGTTTATTGTTCCTGGGTCACGGTGTGGTTTTGGCACCGGGGAGATGAAAAGCTGATTCCAAAACTTAAAGTTCCAAAAATCAAAGTTCCCAAAAGCTGCCCTGCTGAAGGCGCTGCAGGATGAACAAACCTCCTGGAGCAAAGGAGACAACCCCAAACTTAACCCAAAGCATAAACAAACCAAGAGCCAGCAGTGCAAGGGGGAGCAGAGCTTAAAGGAGAAACACATGGGGATGATGCAGATCTGGAGAACTCCAAACCTTTCCCTTGGCAGCTCAGGATAAAGGTTCAAGAACAAATTCTGCCCCAGGGAAAGCCTAATTGTTACCAAAGGAAGGCTGGAGACTTTTCTTGCAGGAGCATAAACAGGAATGAGAGCTGGCTCCAAGGAGTTTTGTGCTGCAAATCCTCACCAGTGAACAGATCCCAACGTGGACAGGTCTGTTTAACCCTGCCCCGGGCTTTGAGCAATAAAATGGGAACAGAAACTCGTTTTGGGAATGATTCTGAAGATGAAAGTCACTTTTGGTTAGAAACACATCCTCAAAGGCTTGGCCAGCTCCATCTGTGCTTGCACGGCAAAACTTTGCCATAAGGCAGCAAGAAAACCCTAAATTACATCCTAATTCCTTGGGTTTTCAGCAGGGAACACAAATGGCACGTGGATCCCTGCCTCTCTCCTGAGGAAACCACAGTGCAGACCAGCAGCAAAGCTCGAAAATCAGATTTCCAAAAGGCAGCACACCCATCAGCAGGGCTATTCCCTGACCACCTTACAGCTTTCTTAGTTAAATGATTAAATTTCCCTAATAAACACTCTCCACACTGTAAAAATTTGGATGGAAATCCACATGCCTGCCCAGGTACCTTTATATTCCTAAAAATTCACCTGGGGACTGAGCAGTTTCAATCTTGCCTGAAGAAAGCACAGGGCAGTGTCCTGCCTGTTATCAATCCTATAATTAACCATATCATTTACCTCCCACAGCCCGGGTCAGGCTGGCTCGGACACATTTCCAGCCAATCTATCTTCCCATAACGACCGTGTGCTGCAGCTTTGGGATGCCTGAGATCCTCGGAGGGGGAAGGAATCTCACACAATCCTAGGAAAGGGCAGCACACACGAGCAGCTTCCTCCTCATCACCCAAAATGCAAAAATACAGAGATCACCTGGCTGTGAATTTGTACAGTGGATAAATCATCTATAAACCTCTCACAAAAATTGTATCTCCTCCCAATAAACATCTCTATAAAGGCATTAAATTCCAGTGGAGCACAAAGATTGAATGGGAGATGAGGAGGGAAGAGACAGGGCATGGTCCTGGATTTAAAGGATTGGGAGTTTGGATGGGGTGACTTTGCAGTCACCAGAGGAACAGAAAATAGGATTTGAATGGCAAAACTGCAGACCCCAGAAGAGCAGAGAGGTGATGAAAGTGCATCAGGAGAGATCTGAGTGCCCTGGCAGGGCTCTGTGTGCCCAGGCTGGCATCCCTGGCCCTGAATTCACCCCACCGTGACCGAACACCCCTGCAAGGCACCGCCCCAGACACAGACAGACAGACAGACAGAGATAGAATGTTTGCTGGCAAAAGAAACCCCACAGCCGCAGGTTTTGAGCGCGCTATCAGCGCACACACGGGCGGGAAACATCTCCTCTCACATCTGGTGCTGAAAGCAGCTCAGGGCGTGTTCAGCACCAGTTGCTGGTGACAGATAATTGTTATCCTCACACCAACGTCCACAGGGCCCTGCAGAGCCGGGGGACAAGGGGGTTTTACCCTACATGGTCCTGGGGAAAGCACAAGAAATCCCATTCCAGCTCCCAGGAAAAACGCACGCTGCATTTATCACACGCTGCTCGGGAATCAGAGAGCATCACTAGCCCACAGCTGCCTTTCGGGGAATTTTCTGCTCAATTTATTACGGGTGGAGACTCATTTTCTGCTGTGGCTATTCAAGGTAGCCAAAAAACCATCCCAGGATGCAGCCAGTGTAACACAGGAGGGATGGTGCAGATTTTTAGGGGAAGGTGATGGGGAGTGAGGAACCACGTGGAGTAAGGACAGCGGGGACCTGCAGAGGGTCACTGAATCACGGAATGGTTTGGATGGGAAGGGAATTTAAAGGTCATCCCGTCCCATGGGCAGGGACACCTTCCACCAGACCAGGATGCTCCAGCCTGGACACTTCAGTGAGCCGGGGGCTGCCACAGCTTCCCTGAGCACCATGTGCCAGGGCCTCCCCTCCTTCCCAGGGAGGAATTCCTTCCCTAAACCCCATCCAGCCCTCCTGCCTGTCACCCGAACGCCACCCGCCGCTACTTACGGACACACAGACAGGCCACCAGCTTGGCACCCTCGTCGGGCACGGGGCAGGTGGGGAAGATGGGCTTGAGCAGGTAGGTGGCGAACACCAGAGCCACGATGTACTGCGAGGAGGGCCGGATGATGAGCAGCTCTATCCAGAGCTTGAGGAAGGCGGGCAGGGAGCCGTACACCTCCAGCATGTAGGCGTAGTCCCCGCCGGACTTGGTGATGGTGGTGCCGAGCTCGGCGTAGCACAGCGCGCCCACGATGGAGAAGGCGCCGCACACGGCCCAGACCACGAGCGAGAGCCCCGGCGAGCCGGCCTCCCGCAGCACGCCCGTGGGGGTGACGAAGATGCCGGAGCCGATGATGGTGCCCACGATGATGGCCACGCCGTTGAGCAGGGTGATGTTCCGCTTCAGGGTCACCCCCTCCGCCGAGCCGCAGGGCGACGGCGAGCGGGCACAGCCGTTCTCCTGCGCCCCTTCCAGCATCTTCTCCATCGCCTGCTTCTCCTCCTCCTGCGGCAGCGAGGCGGCCGAGCCGGCCGGGCTCCGCTTCTTCACGGCATTGCCGGGGGAGCTGCCGCCGCTGGCGGACATGGTGGCGGAGCGGCGGGAGCAGCGGGCGCGGCCACGCCGCCACCTTCGGCCGCCCCTTTTGTTCCGGCGGCGGTGGGCCGGGCTGCGTGCCGGGGGGAGGAGGAGGAGGAGGAGGAGGAGAGCGGCAGGAGGAGGGCAGGAGCGCCGGGGGATGCTGCAGCGCCCCCGGGGTGCCCGCTCGGGCTCGCATCGCCCTCAGCCCGGGCTCCTCCGAGCGTCCCCGAGCCTCAGAAGGGCACAGAGGGAGGCAAATGCCAGCCCGCGGTTCGGCCCCGGTGGCACTCGGTGCCCGCAGGGGAGGGGTGTGAGCGGCGCTTCCCCGCCCGGCATGGGCGCTGGGCGTTCGGTGTGCTCTGTAAAGGAGGTCCTGTAGAGGAGAGCGGGTCCCTGTGAATGTAAACATGTATACACACATGTATGTATGATATACAGGATATAAACACAAGTATGTATGATATACAGGAGATATAGACACGTATGTATGATATATGGGATATAAACACATGTATGTATGATATACAGGAGATACAGACATGTATG
Organism: Melospiza georgiana; assembly: GCF_028018845.1. NCBI lineage: Eukaryota > Metazoa > Chordata > Aves > Passeriformes > Passerellidae > Melospiza > Melospiza georgiana. The sequence goes on from NC_080443.1 coordinate 19,675,103, forward strand.
TATGATATACAGGATATAGAGACACATATGTATGATACACAGGATGTACAGACATATATGTATGATATACAGGATATACACACATGTATATATGATATACAGGATATAAACACATGTATGTATGATATACAGGATATAGAGACACATATGTATGATATACAAGATATACAGACATGTATGTATGATATATCGGAGATACACACATGTATGTATGATAGACAGGAGATACAGACACGTATGTATAATATACAGGGTATACAGCCATGTATATATGATATACAGATGTGTATGTATGACATACAGGATATACAGCCATGTATGTATGATGTACAGATGTGTTTGTATGTATATCCTGCCTCTCCCAGCCCCATCCTGCCCTGCTTTTCTATCCCAGTTCACAAGCACAGGGCGAGGCCCCTGTGCTGCATCACCTGCACCTCTGCAGAGGCACTGCGGGCATCAGCCCCTCCTGGCAGACACCAAGATCGCCAAAATGGCCTCTCTGAAACATTAGTGAGTCACCAATCTCAAACCTGACAAATGGCAAAGTCACCAAAATGCTTGTTTGTGAAACAAAAATGTAAAATAATTCACATAATTCATCTTGGCAGTTGTGCAGGTAAAAAAAGGCAATATGTGCCTCACTGAAGGCAAGGATAAATCACTTGGGTACTACAGTAATGCCCAAAGAGCCAATCCCTCAGGAAATTCAGATTCCCTCTTGCCCTGGTGGGAGGAGAGGAGCTCAGAGGCTCCAGCCTGGAAGCTCTGATTGCAAACATTCCCTGTGAGGGTGGTACCTGTGAGGAGCTGCCTCCCAGGCAGGGCTGTCACACGAGGAGCGGTGCCCGAGCCCCAAACCCAAGGCTGGTTCATCCTCCTGGAGCCCCCTCTGTGCACGGTTCAGACAGGCAGGAGGTGGCCTGGAAGGTTTTCTCCAAGGGAACTCCAGGGAAAAGCGAGATGGACATTCTGGGGGGAAAGGGCACATTTCAGTTACATTTCAGTTACATTTCATCTCCATCAACACCACTTCCAGCCATTCCAGAATCCCAACCAGCCCAATCCTCGGAGCACTAATCCAAACCTGACATCTAGTGGCTGCTCAGGGGCTCAAATATCTGCTGCTGACTTTAGGTAAACATCCAAATTCTGGAAGGAAGCAAAACCAGAAATTACCTTGGCACGAAGCACGTTCCTCCAGTTTTCAAGGAGAAATGGGATCCTGAGGAGGCTGAAAAGACTCTGACAATTAATTAAAAATAAACTACAAAACATTTATCACAGGTTTTCTATAACCTCAAAAACCTTTTTTTTTTACTTTACTAGTTTACAATTACATGTCATTTTTGTTACTGCATTTCATGATTTATCCCAGGACCATGAAATCATGAAAAGAACCAGATACTTACAACAAATGGGATTTTCCCTGTGTCAGCCTTGGTACATCAGGATGCAGCAGACAGGACAGGGATTGAAATTAAGTATTTGCTTCACATGTGTTTTCACATGAATACTCAAAATTAGTTATATATTTGGGGGAATAAAATCATTTATCAAGGGATTTACTTCTCCAGTGCTCCAGGCTGAGTTCCTCAAGGCCAATAATGACCTAGAGCCAGGATCTCCTGAGCTGGAAGGACCCACAGGGATCAAGTTCAATTGCTGGCCCCAAGAATCCCACCATGGGCATTTCACACCTGGTATGAACCCACAGAGACATTTCCATGAATGGGACACAGTTGTCCTGTTCTAATTCTTCCAAAGGGGAATTTCTTCCTGGACTCAGAGCTGAGGACTGAAATGCCAGGCTCCAGAGGCCGCGGGACAGCAGCCACTGAACTGCCCTGTCCCAAGCCAACCTCGTGCTTAACTCTCTTACAAATTATTGCAAGTTATTGCATGGGAGTTCATTCTGCAACTGTTTTTCCATTTGTATTCCTGAGAAAACACCAGCCTGGCACTGGGGCGTGTTCCCAGAGCCGATATCTTCAAAGCACCTGCCAGGGGCGGTGTTGTTATCAGCTGGCCCTGAGCATTACCTCTGCTCGGGGCCCCGAGTTCTTCCGCAGGATCTTTGAAGACTATTTGATTATCCAATCAGCTCTCCATGTGCTAACACTCACAGCTTGGCACATCAAAAACGAGCAGGGAAGGAAGGATTTGTCAGAAGCACAAACAAGGAGCAGGAGCAAATGGGCCATTTGTGAGGAGGGATGGGGATGTTTTGAAGCAGTTATTTGGAAAAGCTGCCTTGATCCTGCTGGCATCAATCCCCCATTTCTTCAGCAAACATCTCAGCTGCGCTGATAAAGACTCAGAGCTGCCTTTCCTGGCTAAATGGAAGGGGTGGCAGCTTCTAGAACCATTAAATGGTCACAAGAGCTGAGCTGGCCTCACTCCTAACCACCCAGACCACTCTTTCTCCAGAAGAAAACCCAGCCACTCTCTCCACCCACCAGCACGCTTGAGGAACCTTCTAGAAACATTACCTACAATTATTTTAGGGGGATCCCTTAACCAGGAATGGAATCTCCAAAGAAACTTCTTTGGGTTAATCCAGCTAAACAAAACCTGTCTGGGTGAGAGCTGGACTCCAGGTGTGGCTCAGCTGGGAGACAGAAATGAACACTTATTTCACCCAAAGTTCACAGAATCATGGGATGGTTTGGGATGAAGGGACATTAAAGCTCACCCAGTTCCAACCCTGACACCTCCCACTGTCCCAGGGTGCTCCAAGCCCTGTCCAGCCTGGCCTGGGACACCTCCAGGGATCCAGGGGCAGCCACAGCTGCTCTGGGCACACTGAGTGAGGCCTCCCTCCCTCACAGTTATGATTCCTTCCCCCTACCCCATCTAAACCCACTCTCTTTGATCAACTTCTAATTGGTATCAATAATTTAATTTATTTAAAGGGTTTTTTAGGGTTACTTGATAGCATTTCTGCAGCCACAAGCAGCAGCTGGGTCACACCACCCAGCTCAAGGCTCGGATTTATGACAGGACAGAGGAAGGAGCTCAGCTGACAGGTCCAGCTGAATGGGCAGTGGCCAGAGAAGCAGCTTAGGAAAGGTCCTGGAAGGCTGGAATGCTGCTGGAGATGGCCTGTGGCATCTGGCTGGGTGTGATCAATCATGGGACACCCTCCAGCAGCACAGAGAGCTCTTTGTGCTTTCATTCTGACACAGCTCAGCAGAGCCTTTCAGGCCTTGGAAGTATCACAGAACATCTGACAGCTGATCAGACTCTGCTCCTAATGAACTGGGGCATTCCCAATGAGGAATTCTAATCTTTTTTTGACAGGAAATCTGATTTTTTTTTTTTAACTCGAAAAGCTTAATTACACAACGAGATACAGGCATGGGTTTCTCTGTTCCTTTATTGTAGTTGCACACTAATGTAACAGTGTCAAATGCAGCAGCTGAAGGGTTCTATACATCAGGGAAAATCTCTGGGGAAGGGCCTGGATCCCAGGAAAACAAAGCATTCCCTGCTCCAGGTGTTGTCTGCAGACTGATTTCAGTTATGGTCAGCCAGGTAACACACATTAAATACACAATGTCATAAAGGCCACAAAAACAAGATGCACAAAGACAAAAATAAAAAGCCAAGATGTGCCAGGAAATACAAGTTAAAACATCCCAAATTAAGGCATGAGGGGACCCTTCATCCAAAGCTGAATTCCAGTCCTCTAAAACCCTGTGGAGATCAAAGCAAACTCCAGTTCTGGAGTTCCAAAGCCAGGGGAGACCCTCCTGTCATCCCTGACAGAAAAGGCAGCACAAAAGTGGGCAGGAACGCCTGAAGAGTGGAAGTTCTGGAATGCAGGAAGAGGGATCAAACACTCCAACACCAAGGAAGTTGTCCCCACTGTGAAGTGACTCAGGACAAGGTGAGAGCAGTGCAGAGGAATCCTGAGAGGCAGCTGGGATGAGACCAGCACAGAGATCCAAAACTCCTCCTCCCTTTGCAGGGAGCTGTCCCAGAATCATTCCTGGGACAGTCTTTAATTGCTGGGCTTGCTGCCCCAGGAATGCCTCCCAGGGCAGCATTTATAATAAAGTGACTCTTATGCAAGGAAAATACAAATATGTGCTTTGACCCTTTTGTATTGTGCCACCCAAAAGAGCCCAAAAATTCCTTTTAAACTCAATTGTGCAAAATCAGCTCTAACCCAACAATCCAATCATCTCTCCACACAGAACTGAGAGAATAAGGCACAGGAATTCTATCCCATCTCTTGATTTAAACACAATTATTTTCCTAAAGTTTACATTCACAAGGTCAATAAAGTCATTGTAACAGGAAAGTTTAAAACTGAAAAAAAAAAAACCCCAAACAAATAAACATCAGTACATTAATTTCTAGATTAATTCCAACAATGTGCCCTGCAGCTGAGCTCCTGCCTGCCTTAAGGAGATGCTCAAACACTACACATAAATGCAGGACTCAAGAAACAGCAAAAAAAAAGGTAAAACCCTGTAAAACTTCTTTTTGTAGCACAGTACAGTTATTTTTTTATCTACATTAACCCTGTTTTCAGATATTTGAAGTGATCAGTGCTATAATTGGAATTTCTTTATTTTCTGTCAGTAAAAATAGGTGTGATTTGATGTAAATATGGACACAGCTTAACTGCATCACTGGTAATTCCCTATTCTCTAACAAAGCTTCCATGGCAATACTTGAACAAAGCAAATCTCTGCGAGAACTTTAAATAAATCTCTCTGAGAACTTGAACTGCATCACTGGGAAGGGAATATCCCACACTCCCTCTGATGGATGCAGGGTGGTTCAGAGGGATTTACACATCCAGGAGGAAAATCTGATTGAATTGAGCAAAGCATGGAGAGCTCAGTGGCTGTGAGGCTGCTGTAGGATTCCAGAGCAGCTGGAGTTAAACAGTTAAACCCTGGCAGTTCCCTAAATAATCTGGTTTTGGGGTTTCTTTGGAAAGCTGGATCAACTATTCTTCTGAGTGGATAAGAGAAATCTAAAACCTCAGAGAAAATTACAAAAGCAATTTAAAAACTGAGCATTTACCAAAGCTTTTAAAAAGATCCATTAATAAATGATAAGGAGATTGATGCACTTACAGCCCAATGCTGCTGAGGCAACTCTGGTTTTAAATAGAAGGCAACATTAAGATGTCTTTGTATTACAATTTTTCTATTAATGAGTAGAAAATATCTGAGCTGCTGTCATCTTTCTCCAGGTTCCTCCTCAGAAAGTGTCTGCAAGAACAGCACTGAATAAATATCTCAAACTTAATGACTGGATCATAATTGCTATACATTCAGGCAAAAAGTAAAATAATTCTTTTCCTGTTCCCTGGACTGTAGATATTCCTTCCAGCTTTGTTTTGGAATGTATCATTCTCCAGCAAAATCATCACTGGTGTGGTTTTGCAGCTAAAAATCTGAGTGATGATGGCAAAGCCTGCAGAGTTCAACTGAGAGCATGGAATCAGAAAATCGTGGAATGGTTTGGGTGGGAAAGGACCTAAAAGCTCACCCAGTGCCAGCCCTGCCATGGCAGGGACACCTCCCACTATCCCAGGATAATCCCAGCCCCATCCAAAGGGAGATGGCACAACCAGGATGGAAATGTTCCCCAGGCAGGGAGGGCTTGGGGAAGTGGTGAAACCAAAGAGTTCCACTGAATTCCCAACAGGAAAAATATCCTGCAGTGGGACAGAGGGAGATTTCCTTCCTTCCAGCACCCAGAGCCACTCAATTGAAGTGGCCACAATGCAGGGACAGAGGCACAACTGTGGCACCAGAACAACAGCCTGAGGTAGAGCTATTGAGGAAGGAAAGGCAGGACCTGGGCACTCCACTGCTTCAAGATGATCTCAAATTAAAATCATCAGGTCACACTGAAAAGCATTAAGGTGCTTTGACATCAATTCTTGGACTTCAAAAAAAACCAAAGTACCAATTAGAAAGCTGGATTTAGCATTGCCAAGCCAGGTTGTGGCTTCACTGAATCCCATCAGGAATCAAACAGAGGGAGGAAAGATTCCTGAAAAGATTCCTGAAACACAACCCATGGAGATGACACAGACAGAGCTGCTCCTCATCAGAAATCTGGTGCAGGAATTTAATCTGCTAAATACAGCAGAGCATACAGGCCAGAGAGAAAAGTGCCCGAGAGCAAATTAGGTTTAGTGGGATGTGAGAGGTCAGTGATCCATGGGGCTGCTGGGTCACAGCTCCTGGGAAGGGCTCAGAGCTGGCAGCTCACACAGCAGCTCTGCTTGGTCCACAAATCAATTCCCACCCCACTGGACCTTGTTACCATAAGGTGCAATAAAAACAAACTGGTCCCCACTGGTCCTGAGGCTGGGTGAGTGTTTTTATAGGAAAATTCATCTCAAGGCAAAACTGAAGAGAGCTCTGGTGCTCTGAGTTACTGAAATAAAACCCTTTCTCAGTGCTGTGTTTTGTCCACACTGTCCTGGCACTGCTTTGAGGAATGGTTTGGGTTTTTGCCCTCCTAATCCCACTGGGAGGGTCAGCTGGGCTTTATCTAATCTTGCCTTCTGTTGATGTGATCAGTTTCCTGGGATCAATTGGACATTTTCACCTAATCTGCTGTTCTTGCCAGTCTTGAGACACTATTGAATTCCCTTCTCCTGATAGATTATTAACAGGGGAAAACAAAAGCTGCCAAAGCTTCTACAGTTGTTAAAATGTTTTGGAAAACATCTTCTGGCTCCTGGTGTCATTACAATGGGATTCTGTGGCACCCACATCAAACATGGAATGTGCAGCCAACAGAATGGAAAGAGATCCTGGAAGTCATTTTTGTCCTTCTCCTCTCACCCAAGGAGAAAGGAAGAAGATAAAATGTCTCTGAGACAGCCTAGTTCCCTTCCAGCTCTCTTCCCAGACATCAAATAATTCCCTAAAAGGACCTGATCAGTCCTGATACTTTTCTTTGCTTCCCACATCCTCTTTCTTTAAGAATTTTTACCCAGGATTACTAATTCATGCAAGGCACTGAAAGAGCATTTGAAGAACCACAGAACAATCCAGAGAAGGAGCAGGGGAGGATCTCTCCTGTCCTTATCTTTAACTGCCTTAATAATCCCTTCTCGACCCCTGCCTTAGAACAAGAGTTAATATCACTTCTTAAAAAAAAAAAATCAAAACTAAAACCCCCCAGAGCTTTCCTGGGGGCAGTCAGGGAAGGGCTGGATGGCAGGGGAGCTGCTGGGGTGCTGCTATGGGCTGAGCTGGGGGCGGAAGGACGAGCGCACGGTGCGGTCCATCAGCGGCTGCAGCGGGCGGAAGTTGTCCACCATCCTCCTCTCCTCCTCCCCGTGCGACGAGAACAGCAGCGTCCTGAAGGCCTCCAGCTGGGAAGCACAAAGGGCCACTCCTGTCACCTCCCAGGAACTCCCCAAATGGGGAATTCGTGGCAAAGGACAGGAGTTTGTTCTCAGAGAGGGGAGTGAAACCAAAAGTAGCGCTGGGTCTGTGTTCTCAGGGGTTTTAGCACCCACATAGGATGGTAGATCGTCCTGTTACCCACACCAACATAGAATTATCAGTCACCTGCTGTCCTCAGGGAAATCAAATCCCAAATGTGGCACCAAAGTTAGTGCTAGGTTTGTGTTCTGAGGGGTTTTAGCACCCACATTGTCTGATAAAGATTGTCCCATTACCCACATCAGCATGGAAGGATTATCAATCATCTGCTATCCTTAAGGAAATCAAATCCCAGATGTGGCACCAAATGCAGCACTAGGTTTGTGTTCTCAGGGGTTTTAGCACCCACATCTGCGGGTATCCACACCAACATGGAAGGATTATCAGTCATCTGCTATCCTCAGGGAAATCAAATCCCAAATGTGGCACCAAAGTTAGTGCTAGGTTTGTGTTCTGAGGGGTTTTAGCACCCACATTGTCTGATAAAGATTGTCCCATTACCCACACCAGCATGGAAGGATTATCAATCATCTGCTATCCTTAAGGAAATCAAATCCCAGATGTGGCACCAAAGTTAGTGCTAGGTTTGTGTTCTGAGGGGTTTTAGCACCCACATCTGCGGGTATCCACACCAACATGGAAGGATTATCAGTCACCTGCTATCTTTAGGGAAATCAAATCCCAGATGTGGCACCAAAGGTAGCACTAGGTTTGTGTTCTGAGGGGTTTTAGCATCCACATTGTCTGATAAAGATTGTCCCATTACCCACACCAGCATGGAAGGATTATCAGTCATCTGGCATCCTTAGAGAAATCAAATCCCAGATGTGGCACCAAAGGTAGCACTAGGTTTGTGTTCTGAGGGGTTTTAGCACCCACGTCTGTTGACATCCACACCAACATGGAAGGATTTTCAGTCACCTGCTATCCTTAGGGAAATCAAGTCCCAGATGTGGCACCAAACGTAGCACTAGGTTTGTGTTCTCAGGGGTTTTAGCACCCACGTCTGTTGGTATCCACACCAGCATGGAAGGATTATCAATCATTTGCTATCCTTAAGGAAATCAAATCCCAAATGTGGCACATCTGAAAGATCTATTCCCACTCAAATACTTCATCCAACCTCCATTTACAGACTCCCTGGCACCCAGAAAAGAGGGAACCCCAACAATCCCCAAGTTGTTGTCTCACTGGTTTACAACTGGGATTAAAATAAAGCAGCAGATCAGCTTTTAATGCTCACAAGGCCATTCCAATGGTAAATCACTGCTATGATAGTGAAGAGCCAAGAAAAAAAAGAAAAAATGAGAAAATTTTCAGTTTAAAGGAATGCCACACTCTGCCTGCAGTTCTCTGTTAACAATCTCCATGTCACAAAATCTTCCCTTTTTCCCTTCTCTCCACAAAAAAGGCTGCATCATGCTAAGGAGAGCAAAATTATGAGAATTCCAATAAGTTCCTAAAACCCCCCAAGTTTTCAAGGGGCAGCTTCCAGAACTGTATCACATATCAAGATAAAACTCTTGAGAATAGATGGAAAAGTTGAAAAAACATCTTGGAGAGGTCTTTCAGTATCAGTGGCTGCCAATGCCAGGATTCCTCCCCAAATCCTGGGTGGAAACAGTCACAGATCTCTGAAAACACTGAGAATGTTTGTGTTTTCACAGAGAATTGCTGGCAAACTGGTTCTGAGCACCTTTGTGGCAGCAAGAGGTGTGATCTGAAAGGAAAATTGAGATTTACCTGATCCTCATCCACCTCGATTGGCTTCTTCTTAATGATCCACGTGACTGACTCAGTGAGGGGAGGAGTGGTCAGGGAGCCAGCGTAGGTCCAGTAATCAGGGCAGGAAGGGAGCAAGCACGAGGGATCAAAGACATCAAACTCGATCACAGTGTCCTAAATAGCAGCAAAAAAAAACATTTTGAAGGATGTTTTTAAGGTGTTTTGAGAAAAAACTGACCGAAATTTGAAAAAGATCTTGACAGTTTGGTTAAAAATTGCGTTGTGTGTGCATGGGAAATGGGATGTTGGGAATATTAATAATGCTATTATTTGAAACACCCCATATTTGTGTAAAATTGGGTTTGATGTGTAAGGGGCAGCTCGAAGCAGACAGAAGTTAAATATTTCTACTGTCCCCACATTAGGAATTTAGTGCAGGAGAAACAAGAAGTGAGAAGGATCGGTGGCCTAAGGCTTTGTGGGAGCTGATGCAACCAGGAAAAAGAAGGAAGAAGTGGTGGGATAAGTTCAGGTAGCTGTGCCAGATACTTAAAGACTGCAAACAAAAAGTGTTTTACTTTTCACCATGTGATTTTAGGCAGCAGGAACAGGACTGAAGCTTAATTTAAATCAAACACTGCCATCTCCAGAATGTTCATTCCCACTTGTGGGATATCAGGAGCTTCAAAACCCACACAAACATTGCTCCAAGGGGAGTTTCAGGATATACTGGGGGATCTTGGCTAAATTTCTTTTAAATTCACATGCTGTAAATTATTATATTATCACAATAGATGTACATTCAGATTTGGGGAGGTCTTCTGGCACTGAACTGACATGTTTGGTGTTTATCTGGCAGAGCTGTCACTGCTCTGATATAAAAACTTGTTTTATTTGGATTTTACAATCTCCTTGCTGTGAGAAGCAGTGGCACAGCGACTTCAGCTGGATGAGATTAGAAGCTGAAGTGGTCGGTGTGGTTTTTTGAGTGTACTTTCAGAAGGGAACGGGCAGGGGAAGGAGGAAACGCTTCTGTCAGAGACTCAGCGCTCCCTCTCCTGGCAGGAGCCTGCCAGGAACGATCCCATTCCCTCAGCAGAAAATTCAGTGTTTATAAAAAAGAAAATAACCTCCTCGAAGATCAGACAAAAATCAAAGAGCCTTGATCCCACAATAAATAAACTCTCACTTCAAGCATGTCCTTGTAAGGGAAACAATCTCAAGAGCAGCATTTCTTCAAGAGGTTTGGAAAGCTTCCAAAGTATCCAATTCCTCCTGAAAAATCAGCCTCCCTTCCCACTTCCAAGGGTCCATCAGCCCCCTCCTCCCAGTAAAATTTAAGGAAGAAAGATTTTCTGGGTGTGTTGTGGTTCTGCAAGTGTTCTTTCTGCTGGGTGACAATGGGTGGGACACCCCAGAGCACTGACCTTGTGTCTGACTGCTGGCAGGGCATCCACCAGGGTCTGCAGCCCCTCGTGCCGTGCTCCCAGCTGCAGGGACAGGGAGGGGTTGGACAATCAATGAGCTGATCAATAATCAATCAGTTCTACCTATCAGCCTTAGGATTTTTTCATAACAATCACAGGATATTTAGGGCTGGAAGGGAGCTCTGGAGATCATCCAGCCCAAGGCAGGAGCAGCTGGAGGAACACATCCAGGTGGGTTTGGAATGTCTCCAGACAGGGAGATTCCATATCCTCCCAGGGCAGCTGCTCCACCCTCAACAGAAAGTTCTTCACATTGAGGTGAAACTTTTTTAGTTTCTGGCCATTGCTCCTTATCCTGTCACTGGCACCATTGAGCAGAGCCTGGCACCATCCTCTGACACCCCTTGGGAACATTGATGGGATTGATGGGATCCCCTCTCAACCTTCCCTTAATTGCCCTAAATTGGCTTTAACAGAATGCAAATGGAAAGGCCCCATCACAGCTGGTCCCACAGAACAAAATTACCTTTAAGAACACTCCAATAACAGCCAGGCCATTCCCTTCCATCACAGCTTCCTCAAAACTCGGGTACTCCACAGCATTCCAGTGCACCAAGTGCAGCTGAAAGAGAGAAAAGGGAGAAATCAGCCCCTGCCCAGAGCACAGACACCACACCTGACTGCTGATCCTGGCAGGGTCAGGCACTCAGGGAGCTCCTCAGAAACCACAGAAATGAGGAACAAAGTGCTCTTGGTAAATAATGGTCCTTCCCTTCCTTTTTTCTCTTTTTGCTTTAAACAATAGTTAGGACCCACTGCATTTAAAAGAGGTTTAGTCTGTGGCAGCCTCCAGGAATGCTGGTCACAGGCACAGACAAAGCTCAGTCTTCCATCTCTTTCCTCCCTTCCCAGGAGCAGAGCAGCCTGTCCTCCTGAGGAACAGCCTCCTGCACACAACAACCTTCCTCTGCACTGCTCACAGCCAGTACATTGAGGGCTTTTGTGTGATAAATAAATGCCCCAGCCCAAAAACTCAATCACAGCCTCCCTGTTAATGAGGATCTTGCCAAGCTGGCAGCAGCACCATGAACACACCAACAGGAGAGAAACTCTGCTTAAAAATAACCCATCATCACTTGACAACTTCTCCTTTGGCAAAGAACTCTGGTCAAAGCTGTCACAGTTTCACATTTTCACTGACTTCATCCTCTTTATTGAAGCTTTCTTCCTTAGCAGTTACTTAAGTATCAAAGTTTTGCTATTTTAGTAACTGTTCATCAGTTGCAAACAGAAAATAAGGTGTTGTTTTATAAGAGTATATGTTTGTTTCTCTGAAAGATTTAGTAACAATAAACAAAGTGATTTTTCACTTTCAGTCCAATTTTCAGGCTGTTCTTCTCCAGAAAACACAGTAGAGATGAATTTTATAGAATAAAACAGCAGATGAGCTGTAGCACTTCAAAATAAACTGCAATGCCTGAATTTGGGAGTTTTCACAGACACACCTCAATTTGGGAGTTTTCACAGACACACCTGAGCTAAGTATTTGCATTATTGAGGACTTCTTCTCATACCTCTGCTGGGTAAAATTTACAGTCAACTGTGTGCTCTGAGCCCCAGTCATTGACAGCTCCCCAGTGGAAGTGGAACTGCTTTAGCCTGTACTGGTTTTTCAAGGGGCCTCCAACGATGACTAGAAAACAAAACAAGACACACATGTTAATAAATATGATTTAAAATTGGCCAGACAAGTCAATCCTTGGAAAAAATTGCCCAGGAAAAAGTGCAAGGTGGAGCAACTCAAACAGTGCCTGACTACACTTTGCCATGACCACATTACTCAAGCAAGCACATTCTGGTTCTCCCCGCACCAAACTGGAGATGAGTGAAGTCTCCTCATCCATCTCCCCTCGAGGGAATGTTTTCCCAGCTGGCACCAAGGCTGGCACAGTCACAGTGGTGAGTGTCACATTGTCACCCCTCTGTCACAGCAGGAGTGTCAGGACTGCCTGACCAGGTGACACAGCAGTGACACATCTATTAAATGCATTCAGTGACGTTCCTACAAGGATCTGTGAAAAATGTTGACATTTCTCATGACAAGACTTCAAAAAGCAAATAATGCCAGACAAATCTGTGTATTGAGTCAAACGTTCAAGTCTCCCGCAAGCTACAAAAATCCCAACATCTTTTTCTGCTTCAGCACAGCTTCCAGACTGCACACACAAGGGCCAGCCAGAAACATGTTTTGTTGTGCCCACAAGCTGTTCAGGAAGGATTTAAACATCCAGTCTGCCACTGGGCAAGTTTCTGAAAGATTTAATGCCCTTTTCATCAATGAGTAAAGGTCAAACTTCATTCTGCTCTGCTGATTTCAGAAGGCCTCCCATCCTTCTGCAAACACATGAATGAAGTCCATGCCCAGCTTTCTGCTTCCACTCATTCCCTCCCTTACTGGACCAAAACCATCCTGCAAAGTCATCTTGCTAATTATGAAATGAGAACATGTGGTAAATGAGAAACCCTAATTGCTTCCCAAGGGCTAATAACACTTATGGAATCAGGGAACCATTTAGGTTGGAAAAGAGCTTTTCCAAGGGTTCACCCAGCACTAAACCATCAGCAGCTGCTGATTTTTACTGAACTTTAGGACATGGGGAAGTTTTACAGCAAACTTTGCTATAAAGCACCTAATCCCAACACTGCTCTTGGAAATAAGTTAATCACTTCCATGCTAAGGAGAAAACAATGAGAGGCATTAAGAGATTTTCTTGTATTATTTTTTTCCTGAAAGCCAGCCAGCAGGTTTGAAATCTGAACCAGACAGGCCTGTGTGTGAAAGAGGAATAAATTAAAAGGAACTGGGCAAAGTGACATTGAATTAATTTCATCCCCTGAATGAATGCAATGCTGACCATCACTGGGAGATCACAATGCCCCATCTCTGAAGTGTCCAAGGCCAGGCTGGACAGGGTTTGGAGCACCCTGAGGGACAGGAGGGTGTCCCTGCCACGGCAGGGGGTGAAATGGGATCAGCTTTAAGGTCCTCACCCAAACCATGCTGGGATTCTGTGCTGGAGAAGGGGTGGGATAAGCATGTGGGTGACACAGCCAAGCCTCTCAGAAGTGAAGTTTCTGTGCTCTAACACCATCCACTCCTGTGTTTGTGATGATGCAAACCCATAAGTGACTACACATTTGTGTAAACAACCACATCCACCTGAGTATTTGCCTCACAGATAACTTCAGGCACAGACACGTGTATGGACTCAGGTTCCTGCAGTGGTCACCAGAAAGTGACAGGAAACAAACAGAAACTTCAATCCCTTCAGGAGCATCTCCTCTCAAATTACAACCTTGACAATTTCAAAACAAAACTGAAGTTTGAGGGGCTCTAACAGCAAGAACCACTTCAGGTGTTTCCTGCAGCCCTGGCTCTGGTTCAGCCTCGTTTCTGGTGGCACCACACACAGACAGAGCACATGCTGTACATACCTTCCCTCACCCTCTTCTTCCTCCTGCTCTACCTTCAGCTTTAGCCCAAGTCTTGCATTGCAAACCCCATCTCAGGATTCAGGCATTTCTGGCTATCCTGGGTGTCTTTCTCATCTTCTCTTTCGACTGTGGTGCTTTTGTTTGCTCCCAAGCTTTCTTCTCTGGATTTCTATGATTGTTAGACAGAAGCTGGCAGTGAGAAAAACCAGAAACAGCAAGAGTGAAGAGAGAAAGGTGGAGGAGAGAGGCAGGCACCTGAAAACTGGGGGTTATACAGCAACACCTCACTGTCTGTTGCTCTCTGTCATTTTGGAGCCCTGTCACTGATTGATGCCATCCTACCCTTCATGGACTTAAATTCATTTAAGGAAGATGAGGATGATGAAAAGGCAGCAAATGCTCACAGGGAAAGATTTACCTCAAGGAAAGTCTCACAGACAAAGCAGGTAAGATCTTTCAGAGGTGAGCACCTGATGATTGCAGCCTTGCCTTTATGCCACACAAACTGCTCCTGTGCAATTAAATATTGCATCTTTCTGAATCCCCTACAGGCAATTCCCCTTCCCACTAAACACTTTTCAGGATCTTATCCTCAACAGATAGTGGGGTGTGGCTTAAAAAACAAGAGGCCGTTTGATGAAAAGCAAAGCCAATCTAAAGTTAGTAAATGAAAATCACTGATGAGGTAACAAGTGATGTCTGTCCTCTAACCCAACCTCACCGAAAAAAAAAAACAGCACTTCATGATATCAGTGCTTAAATGAGCAAGGACAAGGATATTCCCTCTTGGAAATGGATATTCGGAGTGAACAGCTAGAAACAAGATAAACAAAACGAGCCCCAAACACACACAAGCTCCCTGCATTCCACCACCGCTGTTTGTTGCTGCAGTGTTTTATCAGCCTCTTTCCAAACATCAACCACAAATGTTGTTGTTGTGCAGACCAAGTGTTTGTTTGTGTGCTGGAGGCTCCCTCCCCGAGGGCATTGCTAAATCCCTCAGGAAGCTGGAGGAGCTCTCATGGTGAGCAGTCATTTAAAACATAAACGGCTCCAATCCAACAGGTTCAAACTTGCTCAGGGTCCTTCAGTTTTCCCCTGCAGGACACATTGAGCAATCCTGTGCTTCACAACAGCCCTGACCAATTGCTACCAGCTCACCCACCTTTATGAAATACCTTTATATTCTCCAATATCCTTCGGTAAAAGCAGCTTTTAGAAAGAATAGTGGACAGAAAATCTGGGGTATGGGAGCAATATTTTGATTTTAAGTCAATTTTTTTACTCTGTTGAGCTGCTCAGGTCAGAGGTTTGTTCACATGAAATTGCTGGAATGCACGGTTGGGTTTTCCATGCTCTCCTGCTTCCCCTAAAACAACAGGGATACACACACACACACCTGCTCCTGAGGGCAGAGCCCAGTGTTATTCCATTCCCTAGAACCCCACAGAGATAAGCCTGTGTGCTTTCCAACTGCAACTCATTTGGCCGCTGATTATTTCAAGTGCAGTAAATATCTTTATTAGCCCCACAGAAGATAAGTGGCAGATTACCTCAATAAAGAGCAGTGAGGGAATCAGGTTTCACATTGAGTAAGTACACACAGAAATGGCTGAAGATTGACTCGTGTGGGTAAAGTTTATTACAAAACCTACAAGGCAGGGCACTGGGGCTTGTGAAAGGAGTTTCAACACACAGCAGGGGATTTGTGCACAATGCCCACGGGTAATAAAAACACTGTAAATGTGAAGTCTGTATGGAATTTCTTCATCGTGATTCCCACCACTTTAAACCCAGCATTTTTTTACTGTACTTTCATTTTCAACATCAGGTCTTACATCACACAGGTATTTCTCCTCTCTTAACGAGACATTAGATAGATTTTTTTTTTTTCCCTGAGATTTTACTTACTTGATCTATCAGCAGAATCATCAAACTCCACCAGGAAGGAGTAGCCATTGTTCCAGATGTGCAGACAGGTGGTGGGGTCGTAGCTGATTTTCAGAGGCTTCAGGAAGGGATCATAAACACTGTCCCTCCACTGGATGTTGATGGGAGACTGGCGGGTGCCCCCGGGAATTGTCAGCGGGCTCTGCCACAGCGGATGCACTGCAAGACGAGGGGCAGAGTCAAGCTGATGCAGGATACAGAACTTTCTGGCAAGGGAAGGTGCTGTGTCACCAAAGGCTAATTCGAGTCAGCTGGTGCCCACGAAAGCAAAAGAAAAATAAAACATTCCAGCTGCATGACTCAAAGCCAAACAGGGAAGTGCAGTAATTTGACTTAGAACCGTGTCAGTACCTTTCTGCCTTTGCAGAATGCTCTGCAAAGAAACGGTCCCCTTATTTCCCAGAAAGAGAGAATGCTTCCCCATTATTGCCAGATTTTAAGGCAGCTTTGTTCCACAGCTTTCTTTACACACCAGCACCATCAGCTGAGCTGGGAGTGCTCCAGACATGGGATAATTCCCACTGGGAAGCAAAACATGCTCTAGAAGAAAACACAAGCAGAGGGGTTACCCCACAAAGAGGGGTTTAGAGCTTCTGCAGCAGGAGTAACCCAAACCACACCGATCCTGACCAAAACTGCTTCGTGCAGATAGCTCCTGTCAAGCCCAAACCCAGCAATTCTGGGGGCAGCTTGGGTCTGGCACAATCAGAACAGGTACATGAATTACTTCCACAGGACTTTATTCTGCTTAAAACCAGAACTGCCGCCTGTGTGGAGCTGTTCACTTCACCCGGTGACCCGCACACAACCCGAACCCCAAATCGCGATGCTTCGAGCATCACTTTACAGGCTACTTCACTGGATACCTGGGTCTTTTAAACAAGCAATTGAAAATAAATTAAACCTTCAAACCATTCACACGAGGGGTGGCCTAAAAACTTCCCTCCCGCCCCGGTTTCCCTCAGTGAAGTGCAAACTGTGGAGCTCCGTAAGGTCAACTCAGGCAAAGGCGGCGCAAAACACTCCCCGTATTTATTTAAAACGCCGCCACTTCCTGAAGCTTCAGCGGAGGACAAAGCCAGGCAGAGCTCGGCGTCTCCCTTTCCTACACAGAGCTGGGCAGCGATGGCGGGACAGCGGCAGGGCGGGCAGGGGGGCTGAGGGAGAGCGGCACTCACGCGCGTCTCGCAGGCGGTAGGAGCAGCAGGCGCCGAGGCTGCACCGGCGGCTGCCCGGCCGGGAGGAGCAGGAGGAAGAGGACGAGGAGGTGACGGCGGCCGCCCAAGCGCGGCGGAGCAGCGGCAGCATCGCGGCGGAGATCGCGGAGCCGCCGCCCAGCCCGACCCGGCTCGGCGCGGCCCCTTCCGGCACGGCCTCCCCGCCATGGCCCGGGGGCGGGCTGGGCCTGCCCTCGGCGGCTCCTCACGCTGGGACAGCCCCGCAGCAGCGGGAGCAGCTCCGGGCACGGTGGGGATGGGAATTTCCCGTGCTCAGGGTGGGCCCCGTGCCCCTGTTAAAAGCGCGTCCGCTCACAGCGAGCGGGGCCCTTCACATCAAAAGCGATTCCTTCGCACCGAGAACATCCCCTCAAGAGTATCGCCTCACCCAAAAGTGGCTCCTTACACCAAAATAGTATTTACTCCCTCATGCCAAAGTGTTTCTCCTTTATCAAGTGTTTTCCCGCACATAGAGTGTTTATTCCCTCGCATCAAAAGTGATTCTTCCACATTGACTACATCCCCTTGCACCCAACAAGCATCGCCTCACATAAAAAGCACATCCCCTCACACCAAAATAGTATTTACTCCCTCACATCGAAGCGTTTCTCCTTTATCAAGTGCTTTTCCTCACATACTTATTTAATCCCTCACATTAAAAGTGATTCTCTCATTGAGTACATCCCCTCACACCAAGTGAGCACCACCTCACATCAAAAGTACATCCCCTCACACCAAAGTGTTTCTCCTTTATCAAGTGTTTTCCCTCACATATAGTATTTATTCCCTCACATCAAAAGCGATTCTTTCTCATCAAGTACATTCCCTCACACCAGATGAACATCACCTCACCCCAAAAAGCATCCCTTCATATCAAAAGCGCATCCCCTCACATCAAAAAAGTATTTATTCTCTCACATCAAAATAGTATTTATCCCCTCACAACAAAGTATTTCTCCTCACACCAAGTGCATCCCCTAATGCCAAAAAAGTGTTTATGCCCTCACATCAAAAAAATGCACAGAGGTGAGTGGCCTTGGCACAGCAGGGTTCCCTCTCCAAGCCACATTTAGAAAAGTTATGAAAAGTTAATATTTACATTTACTTTTTTTGGTGTCAGAAAGGCAAAAATAGTCCCACCTTGGATGGTGAAAGGGTCAACTCAACTGAACTCAGTATTCACCTGGCCCTGCCTGAGGCAGAGAAATCTCAATGAAACTGATTAAAACCTTCATCACTCCTTCTGTTCCAGCTGCCAGTAAAAAACACATAAAAGATAAAATTAAAGGAAAAAAGGAAAGCCTGTAGAAAGCTGAAAGCATCATTGAAAGCACAGAGATAAAGTAAGAGCTCTAATTTTTGCCAGTTCTCTTGGGCAGCCAGGAGCAGAACACCAACCCTTCATCTTGCTGTACAATCATATTTCTTAATTACTCTCTTGAAATCATTTTGAAAATCTGCATTTCTCTTTTTGAGATTTTTTTTTTGTCTTGTACTTTTGAATTTTCACAAGGAACCTGATATAACACTGAGAATGTTTTACTGAAATGAAGACAGGACCAGATACTCAAGCAGAGTCAAGCAAGAAGTGTTTGCCCTGTTTCACCAACATTGCATAAGAAGTTTCCATTGCATTCACAATATAACATGTTTAAAGTACTGAGTTGAGTAAGAGCAGGTTGAAATCTGACCAACAATTTGCTTTGAGTGGCTGCATGATCACAAACAGATCATCAGGAGATGTACAAACAGCTTGTGATGTCAGGATGTTAAACCAGGTTTAAATTTCATTTTACTTCCTCCCTGCAGTATTTTTTGTGTAGCAAAACTGCAAGCAACTGAATTTTTTGACTCTCAACATTTTTTAGGGTGGCTAATTGAACTATTCTCAAAAGAAAGCCTCCTGTAGCTTAAAAAGATGGATAATCAATGAGATTGAAAAGACCTGCTGCCATAAACATCATAATCCAGTCAGTCTTAATCACAGTTTAACAGTTTAATCATGGTTAGGCAACTCTTTAGGCATCTCCTGGTCATCAGGACAGACCAGATGGGCTTCAGGTGTTTTATATTCAGCATCAACAAGAGATACTGGGGCTTATTCTCATCTACCAACAAACTATTGTCATTCCTCCACCATTCTCCCTCTGTCCATTCTTCCAGGATGTACCCTCTAAACACACCTGATAACCTTGGGCAGCTGAGAAATTACATCTACACCTGGTTGTGTAATTACAGAAAATCACAGAAAATTACAACCATCCCTTTTCTGTATGTTAAAGCTGATGAAATAAAAAGCCTCAAACTCCACTGCTTTATATTCTGCCATTGAGACAACCTAACTTCATTAAGCTTTTTGGTGGTTTGATCCTGCAAGGTTTTGCAAAATGCAAAGTTTTTTTACAGAGATTTTTGCTAAGCTGAACAGAGCAAGTCACTTCTTGTGGGCTGAGCTGCACAGCAAAAAGGAAGTTAATGACACACTCTCAGCAATGATGGGCTGGTGAGGTACACAACTAAAGAGAAATAACTTTGACGTGCAACACTTTTATTTCCCTCCTGCATCACTCACAGAATCTCCACACAATTTTTTACATGCACTTACTACTTCTTCCTGAGCATGAAGGTCAGTAAAACTTCAAGATCCAGATGAAAATAAAGGTTTTAATACTTGAAAACAAAAATACCTGTTGAATCAAGTGTTTTCATTTTTTTACAAATGAGATAAACCAGGGCAAACTGTGCAGTGGGAAGAACTGAGAAACCCCACCCAGGGGAAGGAAATAAAGCCCTGTTTGCCATAGCAACACATTCTGAACAAGAAAATAAAATATATATCTTGCTGAAACTCAGTAAAGAACCCTTTTAAACTTTAAAGGACCACAGTTCTGCTTCAGCCACTGGGACCAAATATTGCAGAGGAAATCCAAGATAGGTTGATTTCCTTGTAGCTTTTTTGGTCTGAATCAAGATTTTGGAGGATAACAGCACTGCTTGGCTCAGGCCCATCGTGACAAGGTGCTGAAAGTGCTGCTGAATTGATGTCAGATGGGGGCTGTGATTTAGGCCAGTTTATTGATAAACAGCCCAGAGCTCTTTATCAAACAGATGTAGCTGACAGGGGAGCACAGCAGACTGGGAAATGCTGAGTTTTCCTCTGCCTCCACAGTGTTTGGCTGAGATAGGAGCCTGGCTGAGGAGGCAGTGGCTGAGCCCAGATAAGGGGGAGGTAATTCCAGCTGGCAAGGTAAAGCAAACAGAGGCTTTATCTTCTCCTGTATAAAAAACACTTGCTGAAATTATGCATGCAGGCTTAGGATCTCAGCCTGGAAAGGGCTTGGAAAAGGAGCTCCTGGACAATTTGGGGAGGCAGTGTAGTTGTGTGTGCAGGCCTGGAGATGGCACACCTGGATTGCGTGGCTCTGCAGGACTTGTACAATTCTTTGGGAAAAAAAAATCCCAAAACTTGAAGGATTCTGCTTTTCTTTTAACTACTTCTAAAAGGGCAAGAAAGGAAAAAAATTAATTCAGGTCTGCTCTGCTAATAATTACTAAATTTGGCTTAAAAATCCCCATGGAGAGCACTTCCAGCAATTATTCTCAAAAACGAATGTCCAAATCCTCCACCTCCATGTGTCATTACAAGATACCTCAGAGCTCAGCACAGACACTCCCTGGTCCCCCACACCACTGGGAATTTTGACATTCATGCCACAATTCCCCCAGTGAAGTGCAGGAAAAGCCCTTTGTCCTTGCAGGGTCACAAGGGGAATCCAAAACCTGCAGAAACTGTCAGCCTTTGAGTTGTTTAACCCTGGTGTGAGTAACTGTGGAGTAACCCCCAGGCTGCCTCACCCAGAGCTCCTGTGCACTCCCTGCCTGCCAAAACCAGCCATTCCAAAGACAGGGATTTCCCAAATCAGTTTGTTTTGGCATTTCCTGCATGAATGGCACAGAGGAGAGAAAGGTTGAAGGAGTAAACAGTATTTGTCTCAAATTGAAAAGAGGAATGTGAGTAAAAAATAACTACCAGTTGTGGCTCATTCAATCAGCAGTGCTGCTTGGATGGAACAAATTGTCTGATCCCTCCTTGGAATGGGATCCCCTCTTACCCTGGGTAACCATGAAATGCTCGAGGAGGAGCCCAGCTCTGTTCTTTGGCAGAAGTTATTATGCTGAACAAATTTACAGAAGAAAAAATAAGAAACAAAAGGTTTTTCTAGCTATAAGAAATTACTCTTTGCTATTCTCCAGCTGACATTATCTGCACAGCAGTGAGTAGACACAATCTCTGCCTGGCCCCATATTATCTGGAAGCAAGTTAATCAGTATTTTAAATAACTAAATCTTTAACATCCTCCAGGAGTATCTTGCACTTCAAAGTGATTTATTGGAGGTCTGTGCAGCATATTTGGAGGGGTTTGTGGCTTGTTCTAGGCCTCATTTTCCAAATCAAACATTGCAGTGGCTATGAAATTCCCAGTCAGAATCAATTTATGCTAAATGTGTTTTGAATTATGCTCACTAACAGTTTGCATTGAAAGCAGCCAAGCCTCCCAAGTAATGATTGCTTTTTGTCACAGGTTGGAGTAACAAAATCCCGGTGCCACTGACAGCAGAAATAAAGAACAAGGTGGAACCCTGAAATTCCACAAAGTATTTTCACTTCTTTCATTCTATCCACTCTTTCAGCCACATTCCCAAATCCCCCTTTTAAATTCCCTAAGAAATAAGAACAACACCCAACCACAGCAGCTCTCTTCCCACGCCAGGCTCCCCCATTTCCCACCGATGTGGAGGGGCGGCAGTGACTTACAGGCAGCGTTCCTGGTGTTAGTCCGGGAGCAGGCAGCCAGGCTGCAGGGCCGTGCCGGCACAGCCCGCAGGGCTTTCAGCAGCTTGGAGAGACGCCCCAGGGCTGTCACCTTCACCCCACTCATCGCTGCCAGGGCTCTCCAACCCTCACTGCTCCCTCAGCACAGCCTAACAGCCCATCAGCATCACAGCATCAAACCCACATGGGCACACAGCTCCACTGAGGGGAGCCCAGACTTCTTTAGCTTCTTTATAAATAATTTTGAGAGCACCCTTTGCTGGTTAAGAGGTGGAGCCAGCCCAGGAGTTAATTTTCAACTTGTCCCTGCGCTGTCTTCTTCATTGGCCTTACATTCTCTCCAGAGGCTGCCTAGTTGATGATTATTCCACATGTGATTCCCAGAGGTGCTTTCCCCCCCCCTCCCCATCTGGTTCCAAGAACACAGAAGGATTGCAGAAAACTCCTCTTTGGTATGCAAGGAGAAAGTTCTTATCACTCCTTGGTGCATGCACGCTGTGAATTTGAATAGTTGGATATTTGAATACTGATAGCCAAGAGATGCTGTCAGGAACAGCTGAAATGCCCCGAGCTGGTGCTCAGAGTGAGGAATTCCCAAAATCCAGCAGCTATGCGAGGCTGGGCCTGAGAAAGAAACATTTTAGCTCTGAGCATTTTCTACAGCAGCATTGCAGCCTCCAGGCAAGGAGCTGCAGAACAAGGGATGCCAACAAGTTTTGCTACAAAAACATCTCCTGATTTTGTAAAGACTAAAAATAGTAACATAAGGACCCATAATTATTCCTCTGCTCACACTTGGACTCAGCTGAAATTTTTGTTTGGGAGAGGACAGAGGGAGATGGTTTCCTGACCCACATTTCTCAGAGATAAGAACAAGAATATTGCTCTCTTGCTGTTTCCGGGGACACGTCCAGAAACTTTGTTACCTTATGTGAAAATCCTCCTTGGAAATCCCACACTTTAATTTTCTTTGGGATGTTTGGTCTTCCTGTGACTGGAAAAAAAAATCCACATCAGAGGCACATCAGCTGCAGTTTTTCAGGCCAAGCACAGAAACAGAGGCAAGGAATTGTTCCCATTAAAAATTCCCAATATTACAGATTATTACCAGCCAAATAGGAATGAAGATGAGGAGCCATAGAAGATGGAATTATCCCTTCCAAGGACAGGGAGGCAAGGATGACACAGCAAAGGGTCCCCTGGCATTCCCAGCCCCTGTGAGTGACAAAGTGACAAACAAGGTCCAAAGTCTGACCCAGGAGCACAGGGAGGAGCAAAAGGAGACAGCAGTAAAGTTAAGCAGCAAAAATCCATCCCAATTCCTTCCCAGAGACAGAAACAAAGACAAACCTGAAGCCAAGAGCTCCAGCCCCAGAGCTGAGGCTTAAATGGGCTCCTGGCCCATCATGGTGGGTGGAGGAGCAATAGGTGAGGTGCTGCAGGTGAGGATTATGGGGTCGTTAAAACTTAATTAAAAAATCCCTCTGGCTCATGACAAAATGAAAGTATTTACACAACCCATGTGATTCTTTTTACCCATTAAATACCTGAATGGGTATACTTCAAAAACTCCAGAATCTGACAATGACAGAGCAAGAAGCGATAATGATAACAGTGTTAACATTCTACCATTAAACCCTACTATTTTCTTAATTTATAAATTACCTTTGAAATCTTTTCAATGGTTTTGTTTGTGTTCTGTTGGGATTTTTAATTTTTTTTTTTAATAAATGGGTGTTTTGAATTAGAAACTTTTTGGTGATATTTTCACAAAACATTTGCCTGTCTGCCATCTCTTACCACGCAGGGTGTCAGGGCAGGGCTCAGGCTCAGGGAATCCTCTTTGGTAGCCTGAAGTGGCCAGCTGAGCTGTGCTATTTATTATTCCAACCCCTCCTATTTAGCAGAGTCTTCCTTCCTGCCTGTCATTTATTCCCTGAGCTGCTAGCACTGCCTGTATTGTCAGCTCTGAGTTCTGCCCAAAGAACTGAAACATCAACTGTTCATCACTGGCTAATGTGGGTGAGGAGTGTGGCTGCACACACAATGAAAATGGGCTTCTTTTTCTTCACAGAAATGAAACAAGGGAAAAATTAGAATTTTCTTGCTGCCACCCATCTGACTTTTGCTGTCAGTGCCTCCAGACTGAGCAGAGAGGATCAATAACTGGGATTTTTTTATTAGAGTATTGCCAGTACTTAGTTGTTTTTATTACCATTGTTCATATTAATTGTGCAGAGGGAAAATCACCTCCTCACTGCAGTGTGTCCAAGGAATCTGATCCCCAGGCATCCTCCTTGGAAGGCTGTCCCTGCCCTAGTGTTGTAGGTCAAACCCAGTAATTCAGCAAAAAATGCAGTGTTACAGCTTTACTGCAATTAGATATCATGGAGGTGATTTAATAATGAACATTTCCCTCATCTAATTATTGTCGAATTGTGAGGACACTCAGTCAAGTTGTGGGAAGCTGCTGAGGAGTGGAAACCTCTATGGAGTGACTAAAAATGTCACTTAGTGCAGGTTCCCCACAGGAGCCGGGCCATCCCTGGGTGCCTTGGCCCCTCATTTCCCTGAGCATTGGCTCACACTTCCCATGGCAGATTTTACTTGGGGGAAACTTTTTTTTGATGTCCTTATTCTGCTGGGACACTTCACCCAGCTGAGCTCAGAGGGCTGGGAACCACCTCTGCTTTTCATTCTCTCTCTTGCATTGAGGACAGAACATTCCAGATTTGTCCCCATGAGTGGATCCATTGATGTGGGTTTTTTCAGCAGGGGGAATTCCTGAGATGTGCTGGGAAGTTCTGTCTGATACAGCCCATGGATCTTCATCCCTGCCAGGGAGCACTCCAGCATCTACTGGAGAACACCTGGAATGGGAGAAGAACTCTGTCTCCGGGGCTTTGCAGTGCCCAGGCTGTAGGGAAATGCAGGATTTCACCATCCCAAGGGCTGGAATTTGCCTCTGGACGAGGTTCTGGCTGACCTGAGCTGCCCTGAAGAGCAGCTCTGCCTTCCTACCTCTGCCACGTGGAGCTGTGTGGAAATGTGCTCAGGGACATCCTGCCGCCCTGGCCACAGCTGGGTATCTCCACTCAGTTTATTTTACCTCTCACACCTGAAATGTTGGAGTTAAAAATATTTTTTGGATGTGTTGAAATGCATGCATGTCCAGAATGAGATGGTGAAATTCTGCTTAGAATCACAGAAGGATAAAATCCTCTAAAATCTGTAGATGGAATGAATCCCCTTCAGGCTTTGAAAATTCCCCAAAAATACTCAGATGATAATGGTACCTGAACAAATAAACGTGGTCTGGGGCAAACCTGAGCAGAGCTGGGCAAATCTCAGCTGTGTGGGGAGGTAAAAGGGCAGAGAAGAAGAAACATCTTCTTCTGGTTTCTTCTTCTCTTCTCTCACAGGATCTGTGAGAAATCTGGAAGATCCCAGCCAGACACAAACACAGGGCTTGTGCCAGGGGCACATTTCTCAGGAGGAAAGGAGCCTTCCATCATTTGGGTTTGTTTTTTTTTTTTTCCCAGGATCTGTCCAGGGAGATGGAGGAGTCTGTAAATAAATAAGAGAACATTGAGGTCATGCCTGACCCTTCTCAGCTTGTTCCTCAGACTGGCAGAAGTGACCCCACAGGAGCAGGGACTTTGACCAGACAGGTGGCAAAATGTGCCACAAAGTTTCTCTCTCTGCTGAGGGGATTCAGGGCCTTTTCTTCTATCCCTGTTCATGAAAATGAGGAGTATTTTCATTGAATAAAATGGAGTTTACCCAGCAGAAACCAGAATGAGATCAGAGTGTTGATACAGAGGTAGCTGAAGTAGGTCCAGGAGCAAAACCCACTTGATGCTGCCCTGTTTTCTCTTACAAACCACAGAACAATTCTGAGAGGGTTGAAAATGGATGTGGCAGCTGAAAATTAAATGATGAGCTTCTCCTCATATGGTGCTACAGCACATTTACAAATAATATCAATATTCTCTTGGTTGAAGAGATATTTTATGTAACTTTTCCTTAAGCATCACTGTCACAATACAGGACAGGCTGTGTTCATCAGGCTGGTTTGTTTCCCTTTCCAGTTACAAGAGATATTACAGAGAAAATTAACAAACCTAAACAGAAAGAAATTAATAAACAGGGGAGCTTTAAGTGCTCTTTTTACTTGGATGTAATTGAGGATTTTATCCTTAGGAAATAAAATTATTCTTCCAGGAAATATTCTGGAGTGACTTCTGTGCCTTGCTTACATCTTCCCCATCCCTGTTTTCCATGCCCTCATGCTCAGCACTGAGGATAATTATGGATGTCTGTCACTTGTTTAAACAAAAGCTTTGTTTGGCAACCTTTCTCTTTCTGCTGCAGCTGCAAAACTGTGTGCACAGTGTGTTAATTTTTTACCTTTGATGCTTTGGGAAGGGTTTTTTTCCCTAATGAAAAAAAAAGGAAACCAATGAATGAGATCCCAATCTCTCCTGATCCACACAAAACGTGAAAGCAGCAACTTCCTTAGAAAACAATAGTAAATGAATGCTGAGACAGGATGAAATAAGCTGGATACTTCCTGGAAGCAAATTACTCCTCATGATATGGCAAAGCACAGACATAAAATGTAAGAGACTGAAAAAAAAAAAGAGCATGAAAATGTGAGGAAATAAAACAACAAAGAAATCCGTTGTTTTATTTGGGACAACACACTAGCAGGGCAACAGGGGGCATTTTCTCCTGTAAAATCAAAACAATAAATTACATATTAGCAGCCTGAAGTTCTCAGTTGCTTTTATATGAGGACAGGAAATTAAGAATGGATTTGATGTAGGCACTTGAGCAAATTATCATGGTTTAAATCAGAAAAAACCTTCCAGCGTATCAAGTTCTTCTTGGCATTTGCTCATAGGCAGACTTAGCCCAGAGTAAAGTGAAGCCCTCATTCACTAAATGGGGATTACACTGAATTTCTTTCAGTTATTGCAGAAATAGTCACAGGAGCTCAGTTTTGGCAGCAGCTGAAGCTCAGGAGATTGTGAAGCACAGGAAGCAATTACCCTTTGGTCAGTCACTCATTGGTACTGGGAATCGGAGACTAAAGAGCCAAATCTGGCCCTTCAGATTGAGCAGAAAGATCTTTTTCCTCTTGCTGCTTCCCAGTGTTTCCAGTCAGACTTTGTGCTGCATGAAGTGTTTGTCATTTCTGCTGTGCAGTCTCAGGGAAACACAGGGTAAACAAGGATAAAAGAGACTTTCTATGATTTATGGGTGTCATCCATAATTTTAAAAAGAAATGCCTCCTGGTTTGGAAAAGAATCCAAACTCATTTCTCTGGTAAAGAGGGAAAAACTCCTCTAAGGGGTGAGGTAATTGTGGATTCTCAGCTGCTGGATCAGAGTGGACTGGCAGGAGGAGGTGCTGCAGCCTCCCTTGGGATAAATTGTTTTATTTGTTTATTCTGCCCTTATCTCTGATCACAGCCACAGACATCACTTGGATCCCGCCAGTATTTCCTGCAGTTAATTTGAGCTAAATTAACTTTGGGTAAATACCATAACTGGTTTATGACAATGAAAGATTTATGTTTGTGTTGGGAAATGATTCATGGCTCTCCAGAGGAGAAACACCTCACACCTCCAGCAAACAGGAGTTAATAATCTTTGGAGTGGCAATATCATGAAAATATGAGAGAACAGGGCAGTTTTACCTCAGGCTGGTTTAGGATGGCAAAAGCATTTACCAGCAGCTGGAACAGGGATATTTGTATCCCTGTTTTTCCAGCTGGGACCTGCAATTGCTTGAGTCCAGCAGAAACTCTTTAGCAAAACTGTTACAGGGCAAATCGGTGCAGCAAAGCGTGAAATAATCCTGTGTGAAAAGTCAGACTCTAAGTAGTTTAACCTTTGAACTGCCTGATCTGCTTGTGAAGGGGGAGAACACAGTAAATAAATCAACAGGCTCAGCTGAGCACTCCCAAACCTGCATGAGGGAGCAATTTCCCAACACACCAGGCCTGCAGGTGTCTGGAGAAACACTTACAGCTGAGCCTGAGTGGATTCAGCTTTGTGAATGGCACTGGAGAACCCCATTAGGCATCTCATTTAGGAATTTTTATTTGTCTTATTTAAGGAATGTTTTAATGCAGAAGTCTGAGAGTTGCTGCTAGCTACGGTGAAGCTGAAAAGTGAAGTGTGGTTGGTGTTTATTGGGCAGCACTGTGCTATATAAAGACAAAATCGTCTAATCTTTGTCCTCTTTCAGAGCCATTTGCACACACTTCCTCCGTGCTTCTTTTTTTGGGGCTTTTTGCATATTTTTATCATCCCCAGCAGGTTCATGGCGCGTTCCCCACCTTCACCCAGCCCTGCTGTTCTCACGGCACACACAGGAGTGACAGAGGAGCAAGGCTGAGGAGCCAATTTAGCAAATTCCCACTGCTGCCTGCTGCTCAGTGTGCTCTGGGCACGGTGACATTGCTGTCCTCAGCACCACAGTGACATCCAGCTCATGTCAGCTCCAAACCCAGGAACTGTCAGGGGGGAGGAATCTGATGGAAGGAGCAGATGGGAAAGGTGCGAATGATTTTGGAGGTGCAGATTCCTGTTTCATCTGCCGGCTCTGCTGGCTGAGTGCTGCGGATATTGAGGGGCTGGAGCGTGTCCAGGGAATGAAATGGAGCTGGGAAAGGGAATGGAGAATCCTGAGGGAGCTGGGAAGGGAATGGAGAATCCTGAGGGAGCTGAGGGGGCTCAGCCTGGAGCAAAGGAGGCTCAGGGGGGGCCCTCCTGGCTTTGCACAGCTCCTGCCAGGAGGGAACAGGGACAGGGACAGGAGCAGAGGGAACGGCTCAGGCTGGGCCCTTGTGGTGGGGACTGGGCACAGGTGGGACTCGGTGATCCTGGAGCTCTTTTCCACCCTCAATGAACCCGCGATTCCGTGACTCCCTGACTACACTTCCCGGCACGCCCCGCGCCACCCCGCGCGTACTACAGGTCCCGGCGTGCTCCTGCGGGGGCGCGCGCGCTGCCCTCTGGGACTCGTAGTCCGGTCCCCGCTGCGGCGCCTCGGCGGGGAAGGGCGGGGGCATCGCGCGCACGGGCGCGGCGCGTGCGCGGCGCGGGGCCCCGGGCCGGATCTCTCGCGAGGAAGGACGCCATTATCGCAGCCGCCGCACAAAACACCACGAGAACTCGGCGCCCGCCTCACACGGTAACGCGGCGCCCCGCGGGCGGGAGCCTCCGCTACGCGGCCACCCCCCGGCCGCCCGCACGGCCCCGCACGGGGACACCGAGCACACACCGCGCTCCCGCCGCGCTCCCCGGGCCGCGAGCCGGCGGGGAGGGAGCGGCCGAGGCGGGGGGGCCGCGCGCCCCCCTCCGCCTCCCCCCATCGCTCTCATGGGGGTCGCCCGTGGCTCGATATCGGGGAGAAAATCCTCCCGGTGAGGGCGCTGAGGCCCCGGCACGGGGTGCCCGGACAAGATGGGGCTGTCCATGCATCCCTGGCAGTGCCCGAGGCCAGGCTGGACAGGGCTCGCAGCAGCCTGGGATGCTGGAAGGTGTCCGTGCCGTGGCAGGGCTGGAACGGGATCAGCTTTGAGGTCCCTTCCACCCGAAGGTTTGGCTCTTCCCGCTCCGCTCCGGGGCTCACCCCGTGCCGGGCTCCCGAGTGCCGGGCTCGGTGTCCCGCTGTCCCCCGGGATGTGTTTATGGCTGGGCTGGGAGCTCCTCCGTGCCTGCCCTGGTGCGGCAGGGTCCGGGCACAGCCCCGTGTGTGCTCATTCAGTGCCTGACAGGGTTCTCCACACCCATAGCAGGGTTGGTGTTCTGTGTCCTCTCCATGCCAGCCAGCTGTTTGACATTGAGTGCTTTCCATGCGATTTTGAGCCGCAGTTCTTCCCTGTGCGGGTGCTGAGGCTCTGGCACCGCTTTCCCTGTGGCTGCCCCTGCATCCCTGGCGGTGCCCAAGGCCAGGCTGGACAGGGCTCGGAGCAGCCTGGGATGGTGCGAGGTGTCCCTGCCATGGCAGGGCTGGAACGAGATGAGCTTTAAAGTCCCTTCCCACCCAAACTATTCCAGGATTCTCTCATCACACTCGGTATCCCGATACCCTTATTTGCAATTCAAGTGTTGCCTCCTTTTTCTCTCCCCCCCCCCCGCCCCCCCCCGCTTTTTTTTTTTTCTTTTTTTTTGTTTTATTTTTAAATCCATCCACAGTGGCAAGTTGTGTACTTCACCAAATATAGTCATTTTATCCTGCTATGGCACAGATAGTTTATGGATCAGTTTATTTTTGGAGCTCTCCAGGGAAGACTTTTTGAAGTAAACAAGGGTTATTAGCAACTGAGATATTTCTTTGGTTGGAAGCAGCTTTAAAGTGGAATTTTGGAGTGATTTTGGTACTTTCTTGCCGTCTGTGTGAGGTTACCTGAGGTGTGGTGCCCTATGGATATCAAGAGGCAAACCTGATATTTTATAACTTTAAATACTTCAACCAAGATTTTAAAATATCAAAAAAGTGTTTGAATTTCATAGCAGCGACTCTTGAAACAGAGGGTTTTCTCTATTAGGAAGTTTATATATATATATATAAATATATACATGTTTTAAATAGTTGTTTATAGAAATTTACCAGAATAACAAGACTTTGATTCTGAAACCCTGAGCACCTTTTCCCATCATTCAATGGAAGTAGTTCCATTTTCAGTAATAGATGTTAGGCAGAAAGATTAATTAATTTATTGGGAGAATAAAAAGATGGAGGTTGGATTTGGGAAACATTCCATCTTCTCCAGAGGCCACAAACATTTTAGAACTTTGTTTTTTCAATTTATCATCTCTTCTACAGCTGGGTTTTCTGTCTGAGTCACCCAGCCATGTGAAAGTTGTGTGGTTCCAGAGCAGGTGTTAATTAAGGTTCCTTCAAAGAACTAATTGATTAATAACATCCAGAGCAGTTTAATAAAACCATTAAGGGCGTGGTGCTAATTAGCAATGCTCACAGCTGCAGCTTCCAGAGGCACCTGCTCCAAGAAATAAGTTTGGAAAAGGGCTCCTCTCCTGCCTGTGCTGCTTTTACCATCCTTCTTCTGGAATTTTGGGCAATCAGGTGAGGAAAATGAGCTTTAGTCACAGCTCAGAGCTGCTGATTGTGGATTTGCTTTGGCTTGGAAAGGAGTTGGGGTGTCCCAAGGGATTCACTCCCAGGGAATTCCAGGGAGAGGCTCCTCTTTGCCAGGATTTGAGTTTGCCTCTGGTTTTCTCTTGAGCTTCTCCCTCATCTTGTGAAGCTTTGTAGGTGCAGGAGCAAGACACAGCTTTAATGTGCCAGAATTCCAGGGCTTCCCTTCGTTTTGTCAGAATTCCAGGGTTTTCCTTTATTGTGTCAGAATTCCAGGTCTTCCTTCATTTTGTCAGAATTCCAGGGTTTTCATCTCTTTCCTTGGAATTGGAGTTGCTGGGATTGAGCCACTTGTAGGAGGAGACAGAGCAAAGCCAGGTTGGATTTAGAACTACAAAATGTCTTTGTATGCAGAACTTTGCCAATAAAATTTTGGTCACAGGTTGATTTCCTTTAGTTTAAGACTCAATATTTAGTTATTGACAGTTGAAATAACCTTATTTTCTTTCTTATCCGTATCATCGACAGGGTAATCATCACATTTTATTTTTTTTCTTTCCCAAGTAAAATAAAAGGAATAAAATGTCTTCACAGTCACATAAACCACTTGTTTCTTGCAGGTTTAGGTTTTTAAAGGTGCTGGAAAATAGTGAATTTTGCAACCAGTTAGACTGAAAAACATACAAAAGGTTTAATTTCATCACACCCTTGGTATGTGGGACTTGAAATAAAATCATTTGTGGTGGTGTCTGTTGAACAGAATCATTTGATGTTGCTTCCTGTTTGTAACCCCTTACTTTAGGGCGCTTAAGGGAAGAATATATTCAGTTCAAAGCTCTGAAAATCTGAGTTTTACCATGGAGAAGAATGGAGGGAATTGATGGCAGTGGGGAGTTCCCTTTCCCTCAGGTATAAACAGACTAACCTGATCCTCCCCAGCACCCTCTGAATTGAAACTTTGGGGAATTTAAAACTGAATTTAGTTGGGATTTTTCTTTTAACTGCAGGGAGGGGAGCTGCCAAGCCAGGACCAGGTGGATTTAAATGAAAATTTAAAATTGGAGGCAGGATGGGAGGTTGGGCTGTGCTCCAGGAGCAGAGACAGGAGCAGAGGGAACAGCTCAGGCTGGGCCAGGGCAGGCTCAGCTCGGACAGCAGCAGGAATTTCCCCATGGAAAGGGGGGTCAGGGATGGGAACTGCCCAGGGAGGGCTGCAGTGCCCATCCCTGGAGGTGTCCCAGCAATTCCTGAGCTGGCACTCGGTGCTCTGGGCTGGGGACAAGGTGGGGATGGGGCACAGGGTGAACTCCATTATCCCAGAGCTCTTTTCCACCCTCAATAATCCTATGAAAATAACTCGGATTTTGAAGAACTGCTCAATTCATGTTCTCCTACCGAAATGATGCTCTTCATTATTTTTTTTGGCAAGAATTTAAAACTCCTGCTATCTCTCTGTTATACAGCAGTGCTAAGGTCTGGTTTGGCAGCTGGAAAGGTTCTTTTTCCTTGATGCCTGCAGCAGGAAAATCCATTAGAAGACTTTGGAGTGAGCAGGTTGTATTTGATGTTGGCTTTCCTGCTTTTTTGTAGTAGCAGCAGCAGCCTGTGCCAACACTGGGGGCTGTTCTTGTCTCCTCTGGAATTGCTGGATCGGAAACTTTTTCCAGTGTATTGAGGCCTAGCAGTGCACATATTAGGAAAAAACGAGAAAAAACTATAAATTATTATTATTATTATTCTCTTTTGTTGCTAAAGGTAAGCTGGCAGGCCAAGAGAGAAGGGCCGTAGAGAAGGAGGGATAAGTGGGATATTGGGAATGAATTCCTCCCGTGGGTGGGTGGGGAGCCCTGGCACAGATTGCAGAGCATTGTGGCTGTCCCTGGGTCCCTGGCACTGCCCAAGGCCAGGCTGGACGCTGGAGCACCCTGGGGTAGTGGAAAGTGGATGTTAAATTAATCCTGGAAGTTTGAATTTCCTGGAATAATGGAATGCCCTGAGCTGGAAGGACCCCCAGGGTTCCTCCAGTCCAGGGCATTCCCAAATTCCCCCCCTGGGCACCCCTGGCAGCGCTGTCCAACCTCTGCTGCAGCTCTGGCAGCCCCTGGGCAGTGCCAGCACCCTCTGAGGGCAGAACCTTTCCCTGATCTCCTCCTAAACCTGCCCTGGAAGTCCTCGTAGGATTTTTGGGGCTGTTCCCAATAAAAATCCTCCATCTAGTGGCTGAAAACAAGAAAACAACGGGACGGGATTTGCTGTCTGGGCAGGTCTGCTCTCACATTTGCTGCTTTTCAGCAAACTCTTACAAACTGTGCGTGGTGTGAACGATCCCTGTGGGGAACAATCTCGCCAGGATCCGGAATTCAGCCCCTGCAGGCACACACAGCTCCTTGCCCGGGGGTGGCTGCCGAGTTCCGCGGGATTGAATGGCTGCAAATCGAATTCAGGCACCTGAGGGCAGAGCTGGGCACATTTTGAATGTTTGTGTGAACATTTTGAATGTTCAATGTGTGAACATTTCCTGCCCAGCTCCTGGGGAATCATCCCCTGCAGGCTGTGCCAGGGGGGGCTGGCACACGGCAGCGGGGTCTGTACAGGCTCCACAGGGAATTTGGGCTGGAATTCCTGCTCTGTGTGACCACCCGCTGCCGTTCCTGTGCCTGGCCAGCAGGGAAGGCATTCCTGGGGTATTTATTTGTTGGCTGTTGTGTTAGGAGTGGTGCCAGGGTTAGAGGAGTTGGGAGAAGATATCCAAGCAAAACAGTGCCTTGTACCAGGTGGAACCAAAAAAAAAAAAAAAAAACCTAAAAAGCAAATATTTCTGAAGGCAAAACAATAAACCAACAATAATAATGGCAGCTTTCGTGGTAATACTTGAGAATTTCTGCCTCCCTGGGAGGTTTTCTACTCCAGAGCTTCCAGCTCCTTTATTCCTGGAGCAACTGTTTCCTGTTTTTGGTTGCTAGCTGAATTTTACCACTTGCTCTGGAGTCCATCACCGTTACACCTCTGTGAGTGATATTTCTTTGCTATATCCATCTCCAGAATGTTGTAGCTGATGTCCTGGTTTTCCCAGATAGGGAACATTTCTATCTTTTTTTTTTTTTTTTTTTTGAAAAACAGACATTTTTCCTGATCTTTGGCTGAATCAAAGCTGTTGTCTACTATTACACTCATTTTTAAGCTGTTAAACTGAAATGTTTGTGTGGTTTCACTATGAAATTTAATTCAAACACAATGTTTTTCCTTGTCTTTTAAGGTGGATTGAGGATAAGGGTGACAGCCAAACAGATGCTAAGAAAAATTATTCTCATTTGTAGTTTTGGGTAGTAAGAAGGAAGTGTAAATCTGATCTCTTCCTCCTAAAAATAAGTTTTAATTCATAATGTGATGGGCTGCAGAGAGCTGGGGCTCAAAGGAGGTTCTTGGATTTATGGAGCTTTGAGCCCTGCATGCTCTTAAATTGTTGCTTATTATTGTGTTCCATTTGCACTGGTGTGGCTGAATCGGGAATTGGTGCAGGAAGATTCTGTTCCAGCTGCCAAGCAAGGTGATTTTTTCATGGAGGAAAAGCCAGGCTCTGGGTTAGAGAATTGCTGCAAGTCCCAGAGAGTCTGAAATGAGAATTGTTGTGTCCTGAGCTTTGTAACTCCCGGGATTAACTTCATGTGTGGAATTATCCCAACATTCCCAGCTGTGCCCTTGGAGCTGCTCCAGGGGTTGTTCCCCAGGACTCTTCAGGGGGGTCCCAGCTGTGCCAGGGGTTTGGAGCCTCCAGAGGGGGATTCTTGTTCCTGGAGCCCTTCCCAGGGCCAGTCCTGTCCTGTTCTGGGGCTGCTGCTTTGCTGGGATCCCATAGTTTGCTTCCCAGGTGGAGTTAAGTGGGGATAATTCCATACCCAGAGACAGCTCAGTGCCCCTCTGGGCTGTTTCCCTGCAGGGATTTCAATAAAAACTGAATTAATGAGTATTTTGTCCTCTGCATGTTCCCTGGAGGGCGTGGATGATGTTTATACCATAATCCCTGTGCAGCTTGAGGTCATTTCTCTGCTCCTGGAGATCAGCCCTGGCCTGTGCTGGCTTTATTCCTGTCACCGGGCTGGGCTTTGTGGTACCTGCTGTGGAAAACCTTGGGAAGTCTCACTAAATCAGAGGAGTTTTTGCAGGATAAGGACCTTTGGCTGAGAAAAATGGGCTCAATTAATGAATTAAGTTCATTTGAGGGGAATAGTTTTCCATGGACAGGGACAGATGGGATATGGGGGTGAGGCCCTGGGGTGATTTCCCAGAGCAGCTGAGGCTGCCCCTGATCCCTGGCAGTGCCCAAGGCCAGGCTGGGCAGGGCTGGAGCAGCCTGGGGCAGTGGGAGGTGTCCCTGGGCTGGGATGGGATGGGATGAGCCTCAATGCCCCTTCCCACCCCAACAATTTCATGATTCCAAATGCGCTTGGATAAAGATTTTTGGAACAGAAATTCCATATTTGAGCTGTGCCTTTAACTGATCAGAGGGAAGAGTGGAATGAAGAAGAGGAAGAACGTTTGAGGCTCTGGGGCTGGGCAGAGGGAAATGGCATTTCCCAGCTTTTCCCACACAAGCTGCAGGAACATTTGCCACAGTGCAAGTTGGAATCTAAAGGAAGATTTTCATTTATCAATAGCACTGGGAAATGTGCAGAGAGCTCAGCTGCTCCAGCCAGAGCAGTGCAATTCCACACTCCAAGCAGAGCTTTGGAATGTGTTTGGGTTTTTTTAAAGATAATGTTTACCCTTGCTAATTAATATGAGAGAAGGTTTCTGTTTTGTGCATGTTCTCCTGTGTCAACAAGGCATTGGATGGGTTTGATTATCCACTTTGGAATGCTGCCCTGTGACCAGGGAAAGCCATCAGATATTTCAGTAAATAGCTTTGTTTACAAGGGACTGCTCAGAAGAATTATTCAGAATTAATGTTTTAAAATAGATTAATTAAATTACATTAAACTTGTGTGTGGAAAAGCTAATCTGGAATTCAGGTGAATTTAATTTAGTTGCTTACAAATATTAATTTACTTAATTAAACAAATGCTGATTGAATTCTGTGTTAAGTGTATCAATTCTGAGTAAGAGTATTGGCAGAGATATTTAATGTAATTTATCTAATCAGCTTTAAATTTATATCTTTAGTTGTCTGTGATGAGGTTTTTCTTGAGTATTCCAGTACTGGAGCCACTTCCAGGCAAGTGCTTACAGGGATGCTCAAGGCTTTTTGCTCCCATTTTTAAGGGAAAATGAGATAATTTTTAGTTGTAGTTTCATTTATCCAGCAGGTGTCTGCTGGGATTATTGGATCAGAGGAACAAAGTGGGGGGGGGAAAGGGGGGCACTGGAAGAGCTGCTCTGGTAATGGCTGTAAGAGCTCAGAGGGGTTAGAGAACCCCTAAGAGAACCTGGGATTTCACAGAATTGGTTATTGAGGGTGGAAGGAGCTCTGGGATCAGCTGTGCCCCATCCCCACCTTGTCCCCAGCCCAGAGCACCGAGTGCCAGCTCAGGAATTGCTGGGACACCTCCAGGGATGGGCACTGCAGCCCTCGCTGGGCAGTTCCCATCCCTGACCCCCCTTTCCATGGGGAAATTCCTGCTGCTGTCCGAGCTGAGCCTGCCCTGGCCCAGCCTGAGCTGTTCCCTCTGCTCCTGTCCCTGTTCCCTCCTGGCAGGAGCTGTGCAGAGCCAGGAGGGCCCCTGAGCCTCCTTTGCTCCAGGCTGAGCCCCCTCAGCTCCCTCAGGATTCTCCATTCCCTTTCCCAGCTCCCTCAGGATTCCCCATTCCCTTTCCCAGTTCCCTCAGGATTCCCCATTCCCTTTCCCAGCTCCCTCAGGATTCTCCATTCCCTTTCCCATTTCCCTCAGGATTCTCCATTCCCTTCCCAGCTCCCTCAGGATTCTCCATTCCCTTCCCAGCTCCCTCAGGATCCTCCATTCCCTTCCCAGCCCCATTCCCTTCCCTGGACACACTCCAGCCCCTCCAGGTCTGTCTTGGAGGAGCCCAAACCTGAGCAGAGCCCCAGGTGTGGCCTCAGCCGTGCCCAGCACAGGGACAGTCCCTGCCCTGGGGTTGTGGCCATGCCAGGGCTGGTGCCAGCCAGGTGCCAGTGGCCTCTTGCCCACCTGGGCTCCTGTTCAGCCCCTGTCCTTTCCCAGCTTTCCGGCCTGGAGCTCCTGGGGTTGTTGTTCCCAAGGGTTCTGTGGAACCTCATGGATCCAGACTGGCCCTTTGGAGGCACCCAGGGAATTGGGAGTGGAGAGGGGAGACACATGAATGGTTCCCCACTTTTAGAGTTGGAGGAGCCCCTGGAATTCTCTGGGAGAATCCAAAAGTGCAGCACAGATCCACCAAAAGCTGTAATTGGTGTGAGCCTGGCTGGCCAGGAGCTCCTTTAATGGAATATTTTCCACTGCCTGGTAGAACCTTCCTCCCCATCCCCTCTCCCAGCCAGGGGCAAAGTGTCCATAAAATATTCCTGTGTTGATCCAACTTCCATGTGCTGCTTGGGGAGGAGAGGTGGGCACGTTCCTTGGCCCTGCTGTGGTTGATCCCCAGCTTCCTGGCTTTCTGTTAATATTTCTTTTTTATAACTGAAAATTTGTTCCTGGGAGTAGTTCAGCGCTGGTGGCCTGATGCCAATGTACATACACTTAATTTAGATTTAATGGGGACTAAAGTTTCAGACAGGAGGTGGAAAAAAAGGGGGAATATAGAGGAAATTTCAAGAAAAAGAGTGTTTTACGTGAGGAAAACTGGTAAATACTTCATTGAGTAAAGTACATGGAAACCATAATGGCAAAGTTACTCTGGATTTGTTGACTGAAGCTTTTGGAAGCTGATAAACTCCTCTAACTCTCATCCTGTTGAATTTGATCAGGCTTTTCCCCTTGGTTCTAAAGCAAGGTCATCCCACCAATAAAATTTACTGTTAGAAATGGAAATGGTGAATTTGGGAGAGGAACTCTTTATTCAAGGTGTGAGAACAGCACTGGCTGCAGCTTCCTTGGGCTTTCCTAATCCCCAGGATTCATAACAAATTTATTTGTTATTTTGTTTGTATTTATTTGTTTTCCCCTTCATGCTTTGATCCAGGATGGCAGCAGAAGGGAATTTTGTCCTGGCTTTGAAAAGGAACAATTGTGGCTGATTTCTTCCAAGTTGTATCTGACTTAGTGAAATTGGAATAACATTTGTTTAAATTGAAGTAAATACTGATGTTATGAACACACATTTCTCTGTGTGCGCTGTAGCTGCTCTGCCAGTTGTGGTTGTGCCCTTGTTTCAAGGCTCTGGGACAGAATATTTGGGTATTCCTGAAGCTGAACATTTGGGACAGAATATTTGGGCATTCCTGAGGTGAAGTTGAACACTTTCAACCTATGGCCCCTGAGAGGTGGACAATGGGTGTTGGAAACAGGAAATAACTGAAGAAAAATTGAATTTAGTGATTTTTAAATTTAATTTTGAAGGTATGTGTTTGCATCTTGAGTTGTGCAGGGCCAGGAGTTACTCAGGATTTTTTGTGCTAAATAAGTGAAGCATTAAAGTGGATTGATACATTTATTACAATTTAATTGCAATTCCTTCAGAGGAGAAATTTGTTGCTATGAGAGGTTTCAATGCAACACGTGCAGCATCAGTGAGTCCTGTCATAACCAAGTGAATCACAGTGACCCCTGTAAATAATAAGCTTTTAAACAGTTCTAATTTGCTCTAATTTGGCCTCTTTTGGTGCTTGCAGGGGTGGCTGTGTCCCCTGAAGGCGAGGGCAGGGCTCTCCTGTGCAGGCCGTGTGTGACAGCATGGAACAGCACAGCTGCTTTGTTCTGCTCAGCCTGGCTGGGCACCAGGACTTCTCAGAAATGGCAAATTTCACTTGCCAAAATGGCATCCACGACCATGGAAGGGCTGCCAGGGTTTT
This sequence comes from Melospiza georgiana, assembly GCF_028018845.1. Classification (NCBI taxonomy): domain Eukaryota; kingdom Metazoa; phylum Chordata; class Aves; order Passeriformes; family Passerellidae; genus Melospiza; species Melospiza georgiana. The sequence goes on from NC_080443.1 coordinate 19,714,246, forward strand.
TGGGCTTGCTGCCACACGCTGTGCTGGCCCAAAAGTCTTTCACCATGAGCAGAATTTCAAGTGACTCAGTGCTGGCAGAGCTGGTGTTTTGGGTAAACAGTTTGGGGATGTGGGGAGGCCTCCTCAGAATCCTTCTCTAGGTTGTGTTGCTCTCCTAAAAATTTATCCTCTCCACGTCTGGCCTGATGGATTTCTTGGGCTCGAGTGGAAGAGGAAAATCATTGTGCATAGCTGGATTTGATTCTGTGTTGATGGATGAATTATCATTTCCATCAGTAAATCTCCATTTATCTCTCCAGTGTTTTTTACTCCAGGTTAAAAAAGGAAAAAAGAAAAGTCCACTGATCTCTTGGTATTCCTTGTCCAGCCCTTTGTAAAATGGTAGAAGCTAGGAGAGATTGCAGTGATTTTATTTCAATTTTACAAGTTGAAGGTTTCTCTTAAAACACTAATAAATAACCTGGACTGAGAATTCCAGGGGAGCAAGGCTGAGAAATATTCTGACTTTAAAATCAGGACCATATCCTGAAAAAGGTTTCATCAGAGCTGAGCTGTAGAAAACCCAGGCAAGTTCATCCTGAAGAAAAAAGTCAAGTTTTGCTTTAGTTGTAACAAGATGTGAGGAAATTCCTGGTTCTCACTGAGTTTAGGAAGATTTTAGAGGCCTGTTAAGATTCAGAATTTGCAAATCTGGTGTGGATTGGAGCTTTGTGAACTTTGAGACTGTGAGCTGAAAGTTCTCCTCGTCCCTGGGAATGTGCAGTGAAGAGCAAGGAAAGCCTCAGCTCCTGCCTCAGCCCTGGGGCAGGGAGGTTCCTCCTGCAGGGGCTGAGCTGTGGATGCCACTGGAAAATCCTTTTGTAGCTTGGTCAGTTCTCTGAGAACCGAATTTCTGATAAAGGGAGAATGAAAAACCGGAGGTGTTGGTGCTGTCTGAGCTGTTTCACAAATATTAACCCTGTCCTTGCTGCTGTTTTGCAGGAGTGCATGCCTGGGCCAGCTCTGCCCTGGGGAGCTGCAGTGGTGCCTGAGGGGTTTTGCTGCAGGTTCTGAATGATGTCAGAGCAGGATTTGGCAGATGTGGTTCAGATTGCTGTGGAGGACCTGACTCCTGATAATCCAGGTAGGAGGAGACTTCCAGCAGTGCCCATGAACTGGAAATCACTGCTGAGCTTTTCTTTAAAATACAAAGCAGGGTTTTATTCCAAAAGGTGCTTTTGAAGCCCATGTGCCATGATTTCCAGAGCTTCGCTTGTGTATCCTCAAACTCTTTAGATCAGATTATTTTATTTATTTCACTTTTCTCTTAATTGCCTGTTTGTTTTTTGTGCAGGGGTAGACTAACCCCAAAACCACTGAAATATTCCTGCAGTCTTGTTTTTTCCCATGGTTAATGTTTTCCTCCAATGGAAACTGTTCCCCATCCATTAGCAATTGTTTTATGTGTAAGACACTTTGTCTCATCCATTATTAAAATTCTTTGGACAGTCAAATGGCAAAACACTTCTGAAAGTAAATATTTGGATATCACTTGCTCAGAAATTGACTTCCTGAGTGAAAATCTATTGAGATGTTGGTCCTCTGTGGCTATTGCAAGGAAGAGCAGTAATGGAAATGAGAGACACAGGCCAAAAAAACTGCTTTTGTGGTAGAAAATGAAAAAGTTACCTCAGAAATGGTCCCAAAGAGTTGGAGGAGAAACTGGAACCTGCCAGTCCTACAAAAGTCTTTGCTTGGTAGAGGAACTCAAACCTGGTCCCATCACCACTGTCAGAGATTTGAAAGAAACCCCAAGCAAGTGTCAAAGAACACATTAAGTATCTTAATTAAATTTACAGGCTTTTGTGGTTTTAATTTGAGCTTTGTCCTCTCAGGCTCTAAACCTTGGCAATGCAAAAACCTTTTTGTTTCCTTTGCAGTTGTGTTGGAGAACCATGAGGTGGCAGATGATGATGTGGAACCTGCCCTGAAACGTCAGAGGATAGAAATCAACTGCCAGGATCCCTCTATTAAGGTTATTTAATCCTCTTTCCTGGGTTTCATTTTAATGATAATTTAGTTTAGGGGAAGTTATTACAAAAATGTAAAATAAATTGTTTATACTTAATACTGGAATTACTCTGGTAGATACTTGTGCATTTTTAGGTACAAATTTAAAAATCTGGATAATTGTCTACTTTTTCAGTGTAGAATTAGTAGCAAGAATTTCAGATGTAGTGTAAAATATCACCAGAATTAATTCCACTGACCCAAAACTTCTGTATTGGGACATTTTTTGATAAAGTAAATGAAGTTGACCAAAAAAATGAACTTGAGGATGTGTTTGTGTTACAGTTTGTAGATACTTTCAGCCATGTTTGAAGCTATTATTTGAAGCTAACAGCATTTTCCCGATAGATAATTCACATTTAATTCTGGCTCAGGAGCTCAGAAATCACCCTGCTGTGATTCAGGGCTGGTTTTTGCCCTGGAGTGTGAGTACCTGATGATATTTCAGTGCCACAGCCACTGTGCTGTGTAATTCTGTATTTTTGGGGCGATCCCAGGGGCTGGAGCTGTGTGAAGGAGGGGTTTGGGGTGCTCAGTGGCTGCAGGGCCACAAGATGGCACAGCTGCTGTTTGCAAAGCACACAGAGTGCAGCTCTCCCTCTAATGGCCTGTTTTCCCAGGAGAACTCAAGTGGAATATGTTTTCTTTTCAAAAAGATTGCTTAGCAAAACAGATTTTATTTATTTGCTTTTCTTGATTTGCTGTTCAGCAGGAAGCTGAAGTGAGTGGCATTAATTGTCTCTGAGATTTTTTGTGTTGATACAATTTCCACTGCAATTTATCTGTTTGGGCAGGAAAAAAACTCACTAACTTTATCCAGGAGGATGCATCCAGAGATTTATAATCCTTTTGTTTTCACATGTGGGCTGCAAGGCTTTGGCAAGTCATTAGAAATGATTTTGCAGTGGATGAAATCATCCTGACAAAGTGCTTAGGTGAAAATGGCTTTGGCTGGGCTGCTTTTGGCTCCCAGCTAAAGATCTGGAAGAATGTGAGCCTGCTGAAACGCTCCTGGATGTCATCAGGGGTGGATTTTGTCACTAGACAGGCTGTGAGTTCCTCTAGGATTGCTGCCCAGTCACGTTTGTGTGGAGCTTCCTCGGGAGCGGGGACGAGCTCGGAGCGCTCAGCGCGGGTTCTTCTCCTCCCTCCGCAGTCGTTCCTGTACTCCATCAACCAGACCATATGCCTGAGGCTGGACAGCATCGAGGCCAAGCTGCTGGCCTTGGAGGCCACCTGCAAGTCCCTGGAGGAGAAGCTGGACCTGGTCATGAACAAGCAGCACAGCCCCATCCAGGTGCCCATGGTGGCCGGGTCCCCGCTGGGCGCCACCCAGACCTGCAATAAAGTCCGATGGTAAGGACACAGCACTGCCCGCTGCCCTAAAACCCCCAAATGCAGGAGCTGGCCATTCCTGCTCCCTCTGCAGCTGGCTAGAGGCTGCTGCTGGAGGTAGAGTTCATTTATCTTCTTGAAGGTAATTTTTGTAGCAGTTTTGTGATGTTACTCAGAAGCAGATGCTGGTCTAGGGACAGTTTGCAGTTCTTCCCACATTTCATCCTGACTTAAACCAGACTCCTTCATCCATCCCCTGGAAAAGCCTCAGCAGCTCTTTCAGACAGGTTTTTGAGACTTGCTCTGCTTTTATTTATAGCTGTTTTGACTTAATGAGTTCATCATCATTCTAATTGCTTCTCATTTTACTTCTCTTCACCAGAAGTACAATGGACTGTGTTTTATGAACTTGTTTGCTAAAGAACCCTGCTAGAAAAATATCTCTGCTTTTTTTGGAGTTAGAAGCTGGAGGTGGAAAATCTGTTGAATAATCTAATGCTGAAAGATTTTGCTGAAAGATCAGGCTTGACCTGCAGTCCCTTTGTGTCTCACTCCGCTAATGTGGTTTTAAATACCTAAATCTTGATGTGTCTGTCATCTTATCATCAAGGTGATCCCAGCCAGAGAAATCTGCTTAACAAAAGACTCTTTTCTCCAACACTTCTTCCTCCTTTTTCAGTTTTTTTTATAGCTGGAAAACACTTCATACTGCTCTGAATAACTACTTTTTACTCTCCATTACAAAGGGGTGTGCAGGCATTTAATTTTTCTTTTAAGCAGGTGCTGTGTCTGCTTTTACCTCTGCTTTTGAGGGCTTCATACACTGGAAAGATTAATTATGGCTGAGCTGTGTAATAACAGACACAAAGTACATGCAATAAAGACTTGGATCACAGAGAGAGCAACCAGAGTTTTACACCAGGACTTTTGCTAAGTACTTCTTTCTCAATAATTGTTTCTTCAAGAGCCTTCTTGTCATTAATTTAGAGATGTCCAAGTTCTTGTGCACAAGCTGAACTTTTTGCTGTGGTTTTTGCACAAAAGGCTTCAGAAACCTTTTCAGGAACCCACAGCCCCTTTGGGACCCTATTAATTCATGCTCAGTGAATGCTTTCCTCTGTAAATTGTACTGTTTTGAGTTTCTGGAGGAATTTGTCAGACTTGAGCTGTTTGGTTTGGTTTGGTTTGTTTTTAAATCTCTGCAACCATCAGAAATCTGTCCTGGCTGTTGATTGTACTTCATCTTTTGGTTTGGGTTACAGATTTTTGCTGACAGCTCCTCAGCCGCTCTGACACCATCATTTAGATAGAAGTCTTGAAGAAAGCAGGAATCTCTGCCCCAAATATTTGTTGCTGTTGGTCTGAAGTTGCACATTATCAGAGGTGTGATGCCAGGAGAGCACTGAGGGCTTTTTGTTCTGGAGCAGACTGTGGCCTGTGGGACTCGAGAGAAAATAGGGCTGGATGTGTTGAATTTGGCACTGGGGACACTCCATTTGCACAGGGACAGAATGTTTCCCTGAATTCCCTGTCTTTCATCCATAAATCCCTTTATCACTTGTTGATTGTTTCCAATTAAAGGCTGTTCCATTGTACCAGCTCTGTATCCTTCCCTCTCCCCCATCCATCACAGGAGGCAGAGCTTCCCACAAGTTTGGGATAGGGATTTTCAGATTCTCCACAGGAATGGGATTCTCCAGCCTCCTTCTCCTCCTCCTGCCACCAAACTCATGCTGGGTTTGCTGCTGTGACAAAAAGTTGTGGTTATTAAAGGCTGTCAGGGAAGATGGTGCTGCACTGCCAGGAGAGCAGCTGCTCTTGGGGGAAAAAAGGGAATAAATCCAGTAAATACCTCAGGATCCTGGCTGAGAATTGGGGCTGTGGGAATCCACGAGCTGGGGGTGCTTCTGGGGGGGGCCTGGCCTTGATTCTGCCCCTCAGGTGAGACCCCACCTGCAGAGCTGCCCCAGCACAGGAGAGACCTGGAGCTGCTGACAGAGCCCAGAGGATGGAGCAGGATGAGCAGAGGATGGAGCAGGAAGGCTGGCAGAGCTGGGATTGTTCACCTGGACAGGAGGAGCTTTGGGGTGACCTCAGTGTGGCCTTCCAGGACCTGGAAGAGCTGCAGGAAAGATGGAGAAGGACTTTGGACAGGACCCAGGGAATGGCTCCCACTGCCAGAGGGCAGGGCCAGCTGGGACAGTGGGAAGGAATTGCTCCCTGGGAGGATGGCAGGCCCTGGCACACATTCCCAGGGAAGCTGTGGCTGCCCCTGTGCAGGAACTGAGTTTGTGGTGACTGGAGTGGGGCTGGCACAGCCCAGCCCTAACTGGGCACAGTGTGAGGAGCAGGAGAGCAGCACTGACAGCAACGAGCCATGGAATGCCCAGGGGTGCTGGGCAAGCACCAGGGAGCAGAGGGCACCCAGGGATGGGGCATGAATAGAGGGCACTCAGGGGCAGGGCATGAATGTGAGGGCACTCAGGGGCAGGGCATGAATGTGAGGGGACAGAGGGCACACAGGGGCAGGGCATGAATGTGAGGGGACAGAGGGGCAGGGCATGAATGTGAGGGAACAGAGGGCACACAGGTGCAGGGCATTAACATGAGGGCACACAGGTGCAGGGCATGAACATGAGGGCACACAGGTGCAGGGCATTAACATTAGGGAGCAGAGGGCACACAGGTGCAGGGCATTAACATGAGGGCACACAGGTGCAGGGCATTAACATGAGGGCACACAGGTGCAGGACATTAACATGAGGGCACACAGGGGCAGGGCATTAACATGAGGGAGCAGAGGGCACACAGGTGCAGGGCATTAACATGAGGGCACACAGGTGCAGGCCATGAAGGTCAGGGGATAAAAGGCTGGGCTGAAGGACAGAGGAGCAGCTGCTGCAGCCTTCTGAAGTGGCAGGGTGTTACTCTGTGTGGGCAGGACCTGAAGCCTTCTGCTGAGGTATGGTGTTAGTGTGGGTGCTTAAAGCCTTCTGGAATGGTGTGCTTGAGACTGTGTATGTCATCAAATTAAAAAGTTCTCTTTGGAATCACAAGATTTTTAAAGGGTACTGAAGAAGTGGAAGTAAAATTTGGATGCTTTTGAGTAAAATAATTTGGTGAAGTGAAATTTCAGTTTAAGAGCTGAGAATTTGAATGGTTTTTCATAATTTTGTGGATTGGGCCACAGAATTGTTGCTTTTCCCCATATGTCATGGTATGTGCTGTGGCACCCCTGGAAGTGCCCAAGGCCAGGCTGGAGGTGTTCAGATGAAAATGGAGAGAATTGAAAGGTAAATGGAGCTCAGGTGTTTTCCTGCACCTATTTTTTTTTGCTACAGTTAAAAAACAGACCACAAACATCTGGTTCTGTTCCATATGTATTTGTGGGTAATTGACAACAAGTACAGAGATAAAAACATTTATATTTTGTCTTTAATGAGACTGGGATAGTAGTAAATGGAACTGCAGATTAATTGCACTCAGTTAATGAGCCAAGATCCATCCTGGTGTCCTTGAACAAAACTCTTTGGGGGTTGAACATTGGCTAATTAATGTGGCTAATTAATCCTCAGATGCAGTTTTGTACCAGATGGGATGTTTGAGTTTGCTGTGTTTTTGTAGGTGTGGATCATTGAAATGTTTGTTTTACCATTGAATTTAATCAGCAGAACAATTTAATTGAATTTGGAGAACAAGACTTGTCCACCCACTTTGCAATGTGCCATTTGGCAAAGCCCCCTGGCTCCACATCCCCCAGATTCCAGAGCTGGATTTCTGCTCATTGTTTCCTTGCTTACAAGTGGGTTTGGGGTCAAATAATGCAAAATTGAGAGTTGAGATGTTCTTAAATGAGGTTGTAAAGCAGAGAATGTGGTGGGGGATGAATTGTAGGGGGACTCTTCTAGATTTAGCAAAAATACTTTTGCTTCTCCATAAAACCTTTAGGAAAACAAACAAACCTAAAGAAATATAATCAAGGTATTGGTGTATAAACCCTAAAATAGCCAGAATTCTATTTTTAAAATTTATATATATATCTATATATTTATTCTTTCTGTGAGTTACAAACCCCTTGGCCAACCTAATTGCATTTTTATCAGGAGGATTTTTACTGATTATAGTAAACTATCCCACTATGCTAATCCAGACTTTTAGAAGAAATAATAATTCCTCAGCCCTTATCAGTGAGCAGTGGCTGCTGAGTCTCTTCCCTGTGTTCACTGCAGTTGATATTATAACTCATTAGGGGATGTAAACCACTTTATATCCTTTTATTTCACTCAGTGATAAATAAGTTAACATTGGAAACCTTGAGGATTTTTGCTGGTTTTAACTCAATTTAAGAGCTAATTGTTCCTTCTTGGAATTGCTTCTGAAGACCCTGAATTTGCAGGAAGATTTTAATTGATTTATTTGGGAACAAAGCATGGATTGAGGAGCAGAGGATCAGGCAGGGTGAAGGGTTTCTTTTCCAGGTGCAGGTCCATGAATCAGCCTGGAAAAACATTTCCCTGGAAAGGGATTCAGCCCTGGAGACAGCCCAGCAGTGCCTGGGGCTGACAGGGAGTCAGATACATAGTCAGAAATTTGGGGTGAGTTCTCAAGGTTTGATTTGGAAAAGCTTTGGAGTTGCCCAGGTTTGCAGGAATTCTGCAGCAATCCAGGTTTATTTCTCCTTTATTTATCCTTGGCTTTTCCTGGGGCCCCACCCAGCAGCAAATGTGCAAATAGTGAATTTTGGGAGGCCTGGACACAACCACAGCTGGACTTTTGTCCTTGTTGGGATGGAGGAATTCCCAACTTTCCCTGTCTGGCATGGGAGCAAACATTTCTTTGGGATTCCATAAATAATTACCAACAATTCTTTAGAATATTTGAGTTCTGGGATTCTCCCAGGTGGAATTCTGGGGCTGTTTTCCTGAAGGATTGAGGAGGAAGGGGCTGCAGGAAAATGGCACAATTGTTTGGGATCTATTCTCACCATTTCATTTTGGGTACTCTCCCCGTGGGGAAACAGAGTCAATATTGACCGTGAGAAGATCATTAACACTTCATGAATTAAAAAATCCTGCTTAGAATCACAAGATTTTTAAAGAGTTCAGAAGAAATGGGAGGAAAATTTGGCTATTTTTGAGTAAAATAATTTGGTAAAGTGAAATTTCAGTTTAGGGGGTGAGAATCTGAATGGTTTTTCATAGTTTCGTGGATTGGGCCACAAAATTGTTGCTTTTCCAGCCTTTGGAGTCCCCTGTTTTCAGTTCTGATAAGGAGATTAAGGGGTTTCCACACATCATTTGTGTATGAACTCTTTGTTTTCAGGCTGAATTTGTGAATTGTGTTAGTGTGGGTTTGTACATGAGGGAAGTCAGTGTTTGTCACCTGGGTGCCAGCCCTGAGCAGTGTTTCAGCCTGCAGGAATTGTTGTGCCTTGGGATATGTGGTGAAAACCCCAAATTCCTTCTTGAGGTGTAGTAGAGAAGTTTCTCTGAAAATTACAGTTCTGTCCTGCATTCAAAAATTGAGTTTATAAACAGAACAAATGAAATAAAGGCATTATTAGATTATCTGTCAGCTCCTTTTTCTTTATCCAGAGTTCTGTTGTTTCTTTGGCTGTGGAATGAAAAAAAAGCCTCCCAAAACTTGACATCTTTAATTCCTTGGAAAACACAACAGTGCTTTCCAAAATCTCCTAATTTGTCAACAAAACTTGTCAGCCTCAACCTTTTGAGGTTTAATTTTATTTTGCCTTCCTGGCCACGTGGAATTCATGGAGAAGATTCCTGTGATCTGTTTGATTTATTAACACCAGTTGATTATTGAAAATAAGGGCTGGGATTTTTATGAATTCCAAATTCCCCCAGGATTAGGAGGAAGTGGCCTCGTGCATTAATCAGCAGAGTTTTGTGGAATTTCACATTCCAGGAGTGTTGCACTCGGATTTTGGGGAGCCAAGGCCCAGGAATTTGTTGATAAATTGGAGGCAGTGTCTGACTTGCAGCATTTCAGGGGAAAGAGAAAAGTCAGTTATGGAATGAAACCAAAAATTTACCATCATCCCTTCAGCTGGGTTTTACAGAGTTCAGTAATTCCTGCATGGATGGGGTGGAATTCATTTATACAACGTCAGACTGACCAAGATTTGAACTGTGGATTCTTTCTCCCCACTGCAGTTTCTCTAAAGTGAATGGTTTCTGATGAAATATCATTTCTGAGAGTCCATTATTCAACTGAGAGCTGAGCAAGTAGCAGCTGATGATTTAGGGCTGAGACAGGGATGGAAAAAGTGTGGTTTGGATCTTTGTAATTGCACTGGTGCTGTTTCAAATGTGCCTGTCAGCCTTAAACCACCAAAATGAACTTTTACAAAGAGGTGGTTTTGAATTCTTAAAGAGAATTTACACTGAAAATCAGATTTTAGGTGATAAAGCTCCTTCAGGTTTCAGATGTGTTACCAGGTTTGAGATTTTACTTTTTTTTGCTAAGAAATTGGGCATTTTCCTGTTAACTTAGCTCAGGATAAATGTGAAACCCTTTAATTTGGGAAGTTTGCAGAATTGCTGTTCACTCTTGGCCACATATGGATAAACAGTTTATTTATTTATTTATTGCCACTCACTGAAACACTTGCCTTAGGGCAGAGACCTCAGGGAATCCTTTTGTTCTGTTTAAAATCAACATCCTTTCATTGTAAGGGTGTCTGGGAAAGGGAAAAAAGAGAAATACATGGGAATCAAACAGGATTTGGGTTTAGACACAGATTAGGGGACATTTACCACTCTAATTACTGTCTAAGAACAGTTAAAATCAATTATAACATATTAAAATGTGGATTAAGCTTGTCAAATCCCATAGATGAGATGAATTCCAGGGAAGGCAGAACATTGAATTCCATGGCTCCATTAGCACAGCCAGGAGTGTTATTATTGTTGTTATTATTGAATATATAACACTAAATATATTAATAATATTAATATTACTATATATTAATGTACATTACATTATAATATATATAATATCTATTGTTCCATATATAGTAAATAAATGCATAAATGAATAAATGGAAAGGTGCATGAAGTGGAATTTGGTTCAGGCCTTTGTATGGCTCATCTTTGCTTTCTGCCTAAAGAAACAACTAAAAAATTATTATATTTAATAAAAGTAGGCAGGTTTTTACCTCATGGATGTTGGAAAATGGGATCATGTTCAGTGAAACTCCACAAATCTTTGTCAGTGTGAAGCAGAGCACTGGCTTGTGAAAGGCTGTGTTACACACAATATATTTAATTTATTGAGCAGACAATAAACAGAAGGGGGCAGAAAAGCCTTATTTATCCTTTTGGGTTCCAGTTTAAATTCCTGGCAGAATTTAAATATTTTGAATGGTGCAGTCACTGGGAATTTGAAAATCCAGCAGTAAAAGCAGACCTTGGAAACTTTTCCTTTAGGCTGGGGAGTTAATTCTGCCAGTGCAAGAAAGTGAATGGAGAGCAGGTAATCAATTAGTGATTAAAGGGACAAGGTTTGGAAATAACAGGGATTTAGGGGTGTCCCAGGATAATTGGTGTACCAGTTTAGAGTAGTTTAAAACAGTAATTTTGTTTTTAAAAATTGTGAAAACTACCAGTCTTGCTTTTAGAAAATCATATAATAATTGAAACTTATTCCTTTAAAACACTCGAGTTTGAGAAATAAATAATTTATTTCTTTCAATGGGTTTGAAGGGCCCGAGTTTTACTTGAAGCAGGATGGAAAGGAGCAGTAGAGGATGAACCACCCTAAAATGTTGGAATTGCTGATCCTGGAGGTCTTTTCCACCCTTTGTGGCTCCAGAACCTCTCCCAGATCTCGCTGAGGTTGGAGCCCCTGTTCCATCTGCTTTCCTTGGCAGCAGCTGCCCCTTAACTGCTGCATTTCCACCTCTAAAACCCCCTAAAACCCCTTGGAATGTCTTTCCAAACAGAATTTCCCCCCCTTTTTTTTAGGAACTGTACATTTTTGCATATCTTGAGCTCCATCTCTTTGTTCCATGAGCAGGAAATCTGCTCCCAATAACTCCTGAAATTGTGTTTTTCATACCAAGGGAAGAGCAGGATTTCTTTAGGGTGCCCTCAGGGGATCTGGAAAGTTGAGATTTAATCCCTAATTTTATTCCAAGCATCCTTGGAATGGCTGGAAGTTGTCTATGGTGGTGGCAAGGGCACAGAGATGGCTGGGAACTTGGAAAAGCAAGAAACGCAAAATTACCTGGTGGGAATTATTTGCAAACCCCCAGAAAGAGCTCAGAGGTGTTTCCAGGAACCTGATAATTGTATTTATTTGTTACCTGGTCATCACTGAGCCTTCATTTCCTGTAATTAATATTTTGAAATCCAATTTATAACACTGCCTCCTCTACCCCCAAGATTTGAGTGCTTGAATCTAAATTTCATTTAGTGATTAAATCAAACTTCTGCTGATACCAGAATTTGTCAGAAAAATCAGGAAAACCATCTCAAAGTAACTAATTTCATAATGAAGAATTCCAAATCTTTCTCCTGATTCAAACTGTGTTTTCTGAACATCCAGAATTTCTGTTTTAATCAATAATTTCACTCCTGGAACGTGCTGAGGGTCAGGGCAGCTGCCTCATTTCCCAGTGAGCACAATCTCCACGTGCTGCAGTGCTGCTCCTTATCTGCCTCAGGAAGTTAAGGCTCAAAGCAGGGTAATAACTGTAAATTTCTTCCCAGACTGGCTGAAAACAAGATATCTCTGCTGTTGTATTTTTATGAGTACATTTATCTTCAAAAAGGGTGGTATTGACCTGCTGCTTATGGCATGACCTGGCCTTTTCTTGGCCATAATCAAAAGGAGAAGATTGATAATTAATGTAATTTCCAGCACTTTTCAATCCTGGTTATGTCACACGTTGCCTGGATGGGTTTTCCCCCCATGTTTATTATTATTTTCCCCATGTTTATTATTATTTTCCCCATGTTTATTAGTATTTCCCCATGTTTATTATTATTTTCCCCCATGTTTATTATTATTTTCCCCCATGTTTATTATTATTTTCCCCCATGTTTATTATTATTATTTCCCCATGTTTATTATTATTATTTCCCCATGTTTATTATTATTTCCCCATGTTTATTATTATTATTATTTCCCCCATGTTTATTATTATTTCCCCCATGTTTATTATTATTTCCCCCATGTTCATTATTATTATTTCCCCATGTTCATTATTATTATTATTTCCCCATGTTCATTATTATTATTATTTCCCCATGTTCATTATTATTATTATTTCCCCATGTTCATTATTATTTCCCCATGTTCATTATTATTTCCCCATGTTCATTATTATTTCCCCCATGTTTATTTCCCCCATGTTTATTTCCCCCATGTTTATTTCCCCCATGTTTATTTCCCCCATGTTTATTTCCCCCATGTTTATTATTATTTTCCCCATGTTTATTATTTTCCCCAATGTTTATTATTTCCCCCATGTTGATTTCCATTTTTCCTTTTAAAGATATTTTTAAAGTTTTTTCCCCATTTTTAAATTTTAAAAATCTATATATTTTCTCTTTATTCCTTTTTTATTATATATATATTTCTAATTTTTCTTGGGTTTTTTTCCTGCTTTTTTGTTGTTTTTCCTAGTTTTGTGTATTTCTTAAAAACAAAGTGTTCCTTGTCTCTGTGCCACCACACTTAATTTTTACAGTTTCAGCTGTGCTCAAAATAAGAGATTTTAAAATTTTGTTGTATTTTTTTAAACCAAGATCTAAAATAATTTGTGTCCCCATCGAGGTGGTGGAAAATCCCTGGAGGAACAAGCCTGGCTTGGGAACAGGAGGGTTTGGGTTGATGAACTCCTTGGAAATGGGTGGTGTCATTTTGGAGTTTGGTTCTCCAGGTGGGTTCAGCTTTTCTCAGAGCACAATAATCCCCAGGAGAGTTTAACAGCTTTAAAAATTGGATTAAAATTAAATTTAAAAAATTTAAATTAATCTTAAAGCTGGTAATTGATGTTCTCCTGCCTCCAGCCAACCAGAGGCTCCTCTGTAGCTAAAGATGGATTTTGTAACTTGGAAAATCTCTGATTTGTACTGAGTTGAGTTGAAAATTCAACATTGACTGTGTTTAAATTGTTTGGATAAAGCAACATTTGCTTTATCTTTCATTATAAATTGCTCCCAGGCCTCTCAGCTCCAGTTTTTCCAGCCCTGCCTGCTGGACTTTGGCTTGTCCTGTTCCTGGGATCTCTGCTCTGGGGGATGTCCAGAATCCAAAGGGAATTTTTAATCCTCAGCTCTCTGGAAATGATAGATGCCACTGCTGCTTTTTGGCAGTTTCCTGTGCCTGGAGCATGAATTTGGGGATTGAAATTTGAATAGTTGAGGTGCCTGTGCACAGTGTGCTTGCTGACAGGTCTGTTCATTTTGGGGCACCCACCCAAAGGCATTTCATGGGTTCTGTGCCAGTTGGTGGCTTTGCTGCAGTGGCAGATCCTGGGTGGGTTTTGTCTCCCTTTTTGGACAGGGATCCTTAACTCTGCCAGCAGCAGGCAAAGGAAGCAGGTGGCCATCAGGAGGAAGGACCACTGGGACATTATCTGCCTAAATAATGATGAAAAGATGTAAAAAGGGGCTGTTGTTAAGGATGGACATGAGTGTTAGTGAAAGATAAACTAGGGATAAAATAAGGAAAACAGCACATTGTACAACAATATTTGTTATATTTAGATTTTCTCCCTGCTGGAGATAATTGTGATATTCCTCCACACATGAACTGTACATTTCAATTTTAATTTAAACTGGGAAATAGCAGAGTTCAAGGGCTCTTTTCCAGCCTGGCTTTCCTTAAGGCTGCAGAGTTTTCCAGCAGGAATTCCAGCTCCTCTTCCCATTATTGCTTCTCCATGAGAGTGAGGACAAAGGGAAGAACCTGCCTGAAAATCTCACTCCAAGTCATTTTCAGTTTTTTAGAGAAACACTTTTGATCCTCATGGAAGAGAGAAATGTCAGTTCATTCCTTCTGCCTGATTTTTCTCTCTCTCCAAATGGAAAGCTCAGCTGGGAAGAGGAGGAGAAGATGGTCCTGGCATTGCCAAAAGTTCTTTTCTGTCTCTGGCTGCACTCTGGGTGATTGGCAGGTTATTGGCAATGGAGCTCCAGCCTTTAAGATGAATGATCAGATCTGACTCACACATTTTCCATATTGAAAATGACCTTTGCCAGCAATTTCCTTATGCAAAATATAGACTGGCCTTTTGTATTAAAAAAAAAAAATCACAGGCTGAATATGCAATCATTAGTTGGTATGTTTATTTTTTAGGAATATTTTCACCTGTAATTTGACAGATTATTCAGTGAACTGCATTAAAAAATTCCCAAATATCTGCAGGTTGCATGCATTTAAATTTTTTTAGGGAGTTGTGTCCAAGAAGAGGCAAATTGCTGCTCCAGTCTCTCCAAGTGCTAATGCTTGTGGGGAAAGGAGTATGTGAGCACAAATGGAAACTTCTGGGGCCTGTGCACTCACTCTGGGTTTGTGAAACTCCCCCTGACCCCTGGAATATTTTCCTTCCATCTTGCCCCTGAGTACTGGCAGCACTCAGAATTGCTTCCCTTGGGGTCTGAGGGAATATCCAAAGCTTTCCTCCTCCTCTTCCTTTGTGTTCTCTGTGTTTTAGTAC
Organism: Melospiza georgiana; assembly: GCF_028018845.1. Lineage (NCBI taxonomy): Eukaryota > Metazoa > Chordata > Aves > Passeriformes > Passerellidae > Melospiza > Melospiza georgiana. The sequence goes on from NC_080443.1 coordinate 19,729,319, forward strand.
AGAGGGAATGGTTAAAGCTGTTTCATCTTCTGAAAGGGATTGAGAGATTGAAGAAAGGAATGGGAATAATCCAAAGATGCACTTGGCTTTAATGAATTTTAATAGATTTTTGTCAGCTTGGCCCAATATTTTGATTTTATGTAGAATTCCATTATTTATTTTGTGTCTATTCATCAGATTTCTAAATAAATCTGAAAACAGGGACTGGAACGTCTCCCAGGGAAGCAAATTCTTTATCACCCTCCACAAGTCCCTGCCAGGAGGGTGCAGCCAGGTGGGAATTGTGCTCTGCTCCCAATTCCAGGATGAGAGGGAGCAGCCTCAAGCTGCTCCTGGGGAGGTCCAGATTGGATATCAGGAAGAATTTCAAGCAAGTCCATAAAAATGAGCATTCCTAAGACAAAGCAACCCCCCTCAATTCCTTATTTTATGCCAATTTTCACTGCTAAGGCTTTTATTTTTTTCTTCAGATACAAACTTAATAAGAGCAAAATGCTAAGGACTTTCTAAATGTAATTTTATTGCATTTATCTCTCCAGTTGAATTTAATTATTCAGAGTCTTCATTAAAAAGAAGCTTTGGTAAGTGACATTTTAAACAGGCCTTCGGAAGTGATTGCAAGGGAGATGCTGATAAAGAACAGTGTCTGAAAGGAAGTGTCAAATACTTGAACATTTTAAAGCTGCCAGCACTGCCACATCTCCCTCTTCTATCAAGTGTTTGGGGGTGTTTTTAAATGTTTGGTGCAGAGAAAAAGAGATGGAAGTTGTCTTTTTTTCAAAAATAAAAATGCGTGGGTTTTTCCCTTTTGACTGGAAGTGCCCTAAATCCTGATTCTCTAGAGAATAATAGGAAAGCAACAGAACCCCCCATTTCTTTCTTGCTTTCTGAAATCTGAGCTCCAAATGCACATGAGGAGCTCTGGCAGAGCCTGCCCTTGCCTGGGATGAGCCAAAATCTCCCAGAGCCTGCCCAGCTCTGCACCCAAGGGTTCTTGGGTTCTTGTCCTTGCCTGGGATGAACCAAAATCTCCCAGAGCCTGCCCAGCTCTGCAGCCAGGGGTCCCTGGGTTCCCTGAGGAACCCCAGCAGCACATGCAGCTCCTGGCAGGGGGAGGCAGGGCATTGCAGCCTGGGGCTTTTGGAGCCAAAAAATCCAAGGTCAAGCATTTTGTTTGTGCAAAAATGGGATCCATTCATCCTCAGCTCCACGACAGGGCCTTATCTTTCCTTGATGATGGATAATTTGGCACTTGAGGCTTACACGGACACGAGAATGTTCAAGTGTGTGCTCTGCTGCAGCTGCAGGAAACACACTCGCTATCACCAAATTGGCTTAATTTGTGTTTCAGTAATTAGCCGGGGGAAAATAAATGACCCCCAGTCACGTTTGGGATGTTGGAGCAGTGACAACAAGAACAAGCTGTTTACTGTGGGGAGAGCAAAGGGAACTAAACCAACATTTCTCTCCCTCAGTTCTCCCTGAGCACAGCAGGAACAGTTTAAGTCTCAAATCCCCACCTGGGAATATTGAGTGTGGTGTGGCCGTAATGTGAATAATCCCTGCAAGCAGGTCAGGTGCCCATCTGCATGAGGAGACAGTTGTTTGTTTCATATTTCCTTTTGCATTCCAGTGTAGACTTAGCCTGTCTCAAGTTTTCCTTCTCCAGTGTCATCAGGAGTGATAAGCGAAGCTTTTTCTGGTTTCTCACACATGAAATGATTTTGGTGTTTGATTTTGGCATTTTAATGTGTGAAATGCACACAAGAAGTAGTTTGGTCTTGTTTTTATTCAATTGCAGTCTGGTCCTCTTTGCTCTGATGCTTCTTGTGCTGCTCCTCTCCCCACCCTGGAGGACAGCACATGCCCTTTAACCATGCTCATTGTCCACTTTTGCAATAAATCCTTTCAAATTCTCTTTTCCTAGGAATTATCCTGCTGAAACTGATGCATTACCATGTAAATTTGCCACAGCACCTCTGCAAACCACTCAGATTCTCCCAGGAAGAAGAATTTGGTGGAGCTGTGATTTACACACTTCCCTCTGTGTGTCCTGAATTGATGAATTCCTTCTTGCTTCCCCAGGGGTTGTGGACTTTTATATAATTCCACAGGAGCCATCCATCCTCTGGAGAAGTCAGAGTGCTCGAGGTGGTGCCGGTGTCAGCCTCGATGGATTGCCGGCGTCAGCAGTGACGGGAGAGGGACGAGGCCCAAACCCTCCCTGGATCACTCAAACCAAAACCCTCTTCATGGATTATTTATAAACTTTGCTCCTTTACATTCCTCTTCCCTCTGTGATTATTTTTTTGCAGTGTTGTCCCTCAGACCACAGTGATCCTCAACAATGACCGGCAGAACTCCATCGTGGCCAAGATGGTGGGGCAGGAGGAGCCTCTGAGCAGAGCAGCAGATTCCCTGGAGAACATCCTCAGCAAGTGAGTGCCATTCCCTGGAACCCTCTCTTTGTCCCTCCCTGGCCAGGGCCAGCTTCAAAGGCCAGATTTTTCCCTTCAATTTGAAGGGAAAAACGAGGAATCCTTGAGGTAATAATGGGGGAGAGATTGAACCTGGGCTTGGATAGGTTCTCTTGCTTCCCCCTTGGTGGGAGAGAGCATCCTGGAGGAGCTGGGATTATCTGGGCATCCTGATGGGATTATTTGAGCATCCTGCTGGGATTATCTCTGTGTTAAGTTAAACAAGGGTTTCTATAGCTGTGGATTTTTACATGGATGCACAATCCTTTGGGAGCAGGCCAAAATCCTGTATTTAACCAGCTGAAGGAGGAATATGCAGTCCAAGGAAAACTTGGACTATCTAAAGTGAATTTTAAACAAGCAGACCTGGGGATTCTGGGTGGAAAATGGTTGTGATTAATATATTTTTATAAATTACTGGGATATTTCTTTTGTTTTGCACATGGGCAAATCCTAGACTTTTCCATTGAGGCAGATGTAGGAAGTTGATACCTAAGATTTTTTTATTCCTTCTGCTATGTGTGACCCAAAGGACAAAGTCTTAACCTGCACAAAGGGAAGTTTAAGTTGGATGTTAGGAGAAAGTATTTTACTGAAAGAGTGGGAAAGTATTGGATTCATCTGCCTGAGGAGGTGATGGAATCACCATCCCTGGATGTGTTTAGAAAGAGACTGGATGTGGCACTGGGTGCCATGGTTTAGTTGAGGTGGTGTTAGGGCATGGGTTGGACTTGATGATCTTTAAGGTCTCTTCCAACCTGGTGATTCTGTGTGATTTTTATTCTGCTGGATAGCTCCAAGTTCCACAGGAGCAGAGTGGTTTACAGGGGCTGATTTTATCCAACACATTTATTTTGTCAATTAGTGCTTTTAATTCTCTCACAAAAACATGCAGGGCCATGACCTGAACTGAGTGACACTGGAATTTGGATAGTCCATGCTCACATTTGTGCTGAGGGGCTGTTCCCTTGAGGTGACCTGTGTCGGCCCTCACAACAATGTACAGGGCCACGAGCTGAACTGAGTGATATTGGAATTTGGATATTCCATGCTCATGTTCCTTCTGAGGGGTTGTTCTCTGGAGGTGACCCATGCTGGCCCTCACAACAACATGCAGGGGCATGAGCTGAATGAGTGATGCTGGAATTTGGATATTCCATGCTCCCGTTCCTTCTGAGGGGCCGTTCCCTCAAGGTGACCTGTCTAGGCCCTCACAATGACGTGCAGGGCCATGACCTGAACAGAGTGATGCTGGAATTTGGATATTCCATGCTCACATTTGTGCTGAGGGGCTGTTCCCTCGATGTGATCTGTGTTGTCCCTCACAATGATGTGCAGGGCCGTGACCTGAACTGAGTGATGCTGGAATTTGGATATTCCATGCTCCCGTTCCTGCTGAGGGCTGTTCCCTTGAGGTGACCAGTGTTGGCCCTCATGACGATGTGCAGGGCTGTGAGCTGAGCTGACACTGGAATTTGGACATTCCATGCTCATGTTCCTTCTGAGAGCTGTTCTCTGGCGGTGACCCGTGTTCCTTGCCCACAGCGCGGTGCCGGGCCGCCGGCAGAACACCATTGTGGTGAAGGTGCCCGGGCACGACGACAGCCACAACGAGGACGGCGAGAGTGGCTCCGAGGCCAGCGACTCGGTGTCCAACAGCGGCCAGGTGGGCAGCCAGAGCATCGGCAACAACGTCACCCTCATCACCCTCAACTCCGAAGGTATGTGGGGGGCCAAGGGGAGATTTTGCATTTTTTTTAATGTACATTTTATGTATCCTCGTTACTCGTAGTGTGCATACTTGTAATTCCTTAGCTCTGGTAATTTAGCACAGTCATGGTGTTGTGTTAGGCCTGATATCCTAAAGGCCTCAGAGCGAGGCCTTGTGTGAGGCCGCAGAGCCCTCAGGTGTCTTAAAAAACCAATGATGCCTTGAGAGGCTGCCTAGAACAGAGGCTGGATAGAGTTAAAGGAATAAAGTAGGGATTTATTAAAAGGCTTTCATAGGACACAGCTTGGGCAGTGCAAGAGCCTGGCCAGGGGGTCGGGCCCTGCTCCAGGAACAGGAGCAGAGGGAACGGCCTCAGGCTGGGCCAGGGCAGGCTCAGCTCGGACAGCAGCAGGAATTTCCCATGGAAAGGTGGGTCAGGGATGGGAACTGCCCAGGGAGGGTTGCAGTGCCCATCCCTGGAGGTGTCCCAGCAATTCCTGAGCTGGCACTCGGTGCTCTGGGCTGGGGACAAGGTGGGGATGGGGCACAGCTTGGACTCTGATCCTGGAGGTTTTTTCCAGCCTCAGTGATTCCAGAATTTTTACTGCTCTGTCAGCTATGCCAGGAGCAAAGCTGCCAGCACCAGGAGGGTGTTTCTTGTGTAATTCCCTTTCTGCCTTGGTGTGGCAGAGATTTGCACAGACAAATGTGATGTTTGACCCATTGATGTGCATGAAGAAACACCTAATCCATTAATGTCTCAGATCTGATTTCCCTCAGACCTCTGGAACACTCATCTATTCAAAATCTCTGAGACTGATGAATGCTTTGAGGATCAGATCAGTGACCCCCCTCCACCTGCCCTTGCCCTTGCACGGGAGGGAATTGCTAAGTGACTTCACCTGCAGGGTGGCACAAATTCAATTATTAATAAAGGAAGAGATGCAGAATAACAGGGCTGGTGTGCAGGGAGAGGCAAAGTCACAGCAGCCCTTGGCTTTCATCAGCTGGGGCAGAATTCCAGGTGACTCTGAGGTGTGCAGAGGTAAAACCAGGATGGAGATCCCAGCCCAGGACTGAGAGCAAACACCAGGTGTTCAGGACAGCTCCACTCTCTCATCCTGGCTCTGGAAAGCACAACTGGACTGTGCTTACAGTTGGGATTGTCTGACACTGAGCTGTGGATATTTCCAGGATTTAGGGAATGGATTTCTATAAAGGCACTCTTTGCTCTCTGCTGGCTTTCATGTGATTGTGATAATTTAATAATTAGTGGTATTGCCTTTCTATCCCTAAAAAATGATTCAGCAGCTTTGAGCACAGTTCCAGTAATGGTGTAGAACAAGGCTGGTTTTTTGCTGACTGAACACTGTGACTTCAATCCAGGTGTTTTTTAAAACCCAGTTAATTTTGGCATGCTTGTGTTCTTACTGGGAGTCCTGGAGTGCAGCATCTTCTTACTTCAAATATAGCACTGCCTTTAATTGTGAACGTTCTAATTAGGCTTAAAAACAATGAGCTTTGTACAGTTCAGTATCATGTGCAGAACAAAGAGCACAGGAAGAGCTTTTTTAGTTTCACTGATACACCTTTGGAGCAGGAGAGCCATTAAATGTTATACACTAAACATGAGGAAGTGTCTTTTATAGTGGTTTATTTTGTAATGGTTTATTTTATAATGGTTGCATGGGATGGATATGATGGCCCAGTGTTATTTTCCTCTTCAGTTTTCACACACTGCCCTTGCACTTTCAGGGTGGTAAGAGAAGGAAAAGTTTGCTCTGTTCAGTTATTTTGAGACTCTTTTCCTGTGCTTTCCAGAGTTCTTGTCCATTTTTAACATTGTGAAGATTCTGAATGTTTCAGCTGGTCCTTAGTGCTCCCCTTGCACAGAACTTCATTTGTGAATCAATTCTTTGGGCCCTCATAGAAGACATGGGATCATGGAATGACTTGGGTTGGAAAGGACCTTAAAGCCCATCCAGTTCCAGCCCTGACACCTCCCACTGCTGCTCCAAGCCTGCCCAGCCTGGCCTTGGGCACCTCCAGGGATGGGGCAGCCTCAGCTTCTCTGGGAAATCCATCCCTGGGCCTCCCCACCCTCACAGGGAGGAATTCCTTCCCAAAATCCCATGTAGCCCTGCAGTGAAACCATTCCCTGTGTCCTGTCCCTCCTGTTTCTCATGCAGAGCCCCAAGCTGGAAATGTGACCATGTATTTTTGGAGCAGATAAGGGGAGACTGGGTGTTAATTAAGGGATGACTGATGTTTTTTCCAGAGAAAACTCCTCAGTCACGTCTTGTCTCCTCAATTGGCATCTGAAGCAGTCATTTGATAATGGCAGCATGAAGCAGCACTGAGGATTTGCTTTCCAAGTGGGAATCCAAGCAGCTCAGTGTCCCAGACTTATCTGTGCTCAGGATTTTCCAGCTCAGGCAGGCTCAGATCTCACCCGTGGGATGAGCACTTGGAGCTGTTTGCTGCCAAGCTCCTCAGGACAGGCACAGACAGTGAGAGGAGCTGGAGCAGAGCAGGAGTGAACCTTTTGTACCCTAAAATGATGTGGTGCTGATGTGAGACACTGATGAGGACTGGTGAAAGCCAAAGAAAATTATAAAAATTGAATTGCTTTGGGTTTTATTTTTTCAATTTTTGGGAGCCAGCAGATGAACAAGTTTCTTGCAGGTGTCTGCTACAGAGATATTTGGAGTTAACACTGGCCCACCTCCACCCAAATATAACAAAGATATATTAAACAAGGAAAAAAGGGCAAAATCCACATTAGAAATCTGATTTTCTGATGTGAAACACATTTTCCAAGGTTTTAAAAAGCCCTTTGAGTCCATGGGTTTTAATTCTCTGAGGTTTTTTTGGATCTTTTTTTATCTGAACTTTTTATCTGATCACATCCTTCCATGAGTCATAAAGTAAGGGAATCTCTCTTGGATTTCACCGAAACTGAGCCTTATTCTTAACAAACAAGTGATGCCTCACTGATGTTGTGCTGAGGCTGAAGAACCTGTGAGGGCAGGGGCTGTTCCCAAAATTCCTCCTGGTGGTCCTGGATCCACAGGGAGTGAGCTGGGACTGGGTCTCCTGCAGCCACAGCCTTTGTGGAATATTTACCTGGAGCACAAGATTGTTCTGGATTTGATCGGAACTAGGGCAGGGTCAGGTGGGATACTGGGCAGGAATTCCTCCCTGTGAGGTTGGGGAGGCCCTGGAATGGATTTCACAAAAAAATCAGTAAATGTGATTTACTGTGGCTGCCCCTGGATCTCTGAAGTGTCCCAGGCCAGGTTGGACAGGGCTTGGAGCACCCTGGGATGGTGGAAGGGGTCAGGGCTGGAATTGGATAATCTCCAATGTCCCTTCCCACCCAAACCATTCCACGATTCTGGGATTTTTCTTTGATATTCCCAAGAAATGAAACCTTTCTTTCCCCACCCCACAAGAACAGCCCAGTGACAAACTCCAGCTCAGTGCCCAGGCCATATGTGCTGCTCCTCAAGCAGAATTCCCAATGTCTGAGCTGCATTTTGAGCTGGAGGAGGTTTTGCTGAATGTGACTTTAGAGCTCTTTAACCTTTCTTTTAGCACAGCTTTCAATCCCACTCCTGCATCTGGAGGTGAAGTTACAGCCTGGTTGTCCCTCCCTTCCACATACTTAATGATTTTTAATTAATAAAGTCAGTGCTCTGGAGTCTCTGCCAATTAATCACTGCCCCTGTGAACTTCTGCTAATTGACAGGAGCTCATTAAAAGATCACAGAATCACGGAATGGTTTTGCTTGGAAGGGACCTTGAAGCTCATCTCGTTCCAGCCCTCCACATGATGCTGATGTTGAATCTTCTATACATCAGCCAAAACATTATTTAATTTCTCTAGAAATGGAGGTTTATTTTTGTAAGTTAGGATTTGTTTTTATGGGGTTTATTTTAAATTTTTAAAGATTAATTCATCTTTCTGCCTCTCTGCACTCACCAGTCTTTTGCTGCCACTGCCAACTTTGCACCCAGCCTTGAGATTAAAATAAACACAACTTCTTGGAGTGAGGGAACATGTTAATTCCAGTATTTCTGTGGGCAGGTGTTTCCTTTTGTTTTCCCTAGTTTTAAAGGAATGACTGACAGCTCCTGGGGCTAGAGCAGAGCCTGGCTTTGCTTTCATGCTCATGTCAGACCAGGGAGCCTATCCCAATGGAAAAATGGAACAGCTCAGTGTCTGTCACTTCCCTGGGTGGGAGAGCACATCCAGAGCAGCCCCTGTCTGGTTTTTGTTCTCTTGACAGGGCTTTTTTTGCTGCTGACCCCACACTGGCTCCTCCTGTTCCCAGAGAATTCCTCGTTTGCGTGGCAGCACGTCCCAAACGGGGATGGATGGTCAGCTGTGCTGGGAGATAAATGCAGCAAAAAAGAGTCAAAATCAGCACTGGAAAGCAAACTGGGTCCAGTAGAATGGAGATAAAGGCAAATTTTGTGATGTTGAAAAAAGGAGAACAATGGAGAGGAACTAGAAATTGGTATGAGGGGGAAATGGGGCTGTGAGTGTAGAGAGGAATTAGGATAAAGCTGGCAGGGCTTTCTGCACTGGGAGGAGAAAGGATCAGAGGTGATCTGATATTTGGTGTAAAAAAGGGCAAGGAAGCTCCTTTCCCTGAAAGGGCTGCAGGGTCCTCAGGAGAATTCACAGAATGAGGGAATGTCTGGGGATGCAAGGGAGCTCTGGAGATCACCCAGCCCCAGGCAGGGACACATCCAGGTGGGTTTGGGATGTCTCCAGAGAGGGACACCCCACATTGTCCTGGGCAGCTGTGCCAGGGCTCTGCCACCCTCCAGGGAATGAAGTTCTTCCTCAGTTAAAGAAAGAAAAATAGGGCAAAATGAGAGGGTGTGTGAAGGGCTGAGCTCCAGGTGAGTGTGTGCAGTTGTGCTTCACTGAGCTGAAGGGAAGGAGGTTCTTTGGGGGTTCCCTTCCTCCCCAGCTGACATTGCTGAGTTTTTAGAAGTGTTTAAGGAGCAGCAGCAGCAGGGTATGGCTGTGCAGTGCTGGGGTTGGAGTCTGCCTTTTACAGCGCATGCACTAAATAACCTATTGCACCCCGATATCACCTCCAAAGCCTGATAATGCACCTCAAGAACCATTCCGTGTGCAGTGAAGGATATTTCACTGCTGGGAGACTACAGTGATCCAGATTTAGTCAATAGTGTTTATGTATTTAATTGCTCAGACGGGATTTCCACCCAATTCCCAATCTGTTTTCTCCTTCTTTATCCATTCTCCTCCACCCCACACCAGAGCTCAGGGTGTTTGTGCCTCACTCAGAACTGGCCCTGGATTTCCTCTTTCCACCAGATTTTTGGGTGCCAGTCCTGTGTTTGCTCCCTGCAAAGTGCCAGATGTGTTGGCAGCCTGGCAGGAATGATTGTGATCTAAAATAAGGAATAATTCAGCTTTTGTGCCCTCACAGAGCTGCAGTGGATTCATGGTTAACTCCAGTCATGCCTGATGCAAAATGGTTATAAAATAAATTCCCTTTCTGTTTGAAAGGAGGAGGAAAATGCAAGAGATAATTTAGTGGGGGGATTGTGGTCATAGGTCAGAATAACAAGATAATGTCTTTTTTTCCAGGCTGGGAGCAATAAAAGAACAGTTGCATGTGGTAAAAACAGTATGTTCTGGACTCTGTGCCAGCAGAAAAAAGAGGATTTTGCAAATTGAACAAAATCTTTGGTTCATGTAGGTTAACAATGTTTGTTAGAAAAGTCTGCAGGCAAAAGGTGTTCCATAAGGAACAAAAATTCCTATATCCAACAGCAATCCTGTGAGCTGTAGGGCAGCAAGGCTGTGATAGGCTGGAGGATAATTTATTCAGGCTTCCTAGAATTTCTTTGAAAAACGTACATATTGATCCAGAGATGTTTTTGCTTCGCCAGATCTGCCCAAATTTTTCTAACCCAGTCCATTTATCTTGAGGAACAGCCTGTTGTTTTCCCTGATAATGGTAACCAGACTTGTGGTGAGGCCAGACACAGTGGCATGCAAAACAAGGCACAACTCATCCAAACCACTTTATTTTTCAGATGGCACCTGGTACTGGGAGCAGAAAGCAGCCAGTGTGACCTATCTTGGCTCAGGATAAAAAAGAAAGGATCAAATTAAGGCAAAAAAATACAAACAATTTGCAAGTGTATAAAAATATATTCAGGAAAGGGCATGAAGTTCTGATTTCAGCAGGAAAAAAATTGGAGGGATGAGTTTCTACATATGTCAACAATAAATAGTTTTCCTTGCAAGTTACCGAATGTAAGAAAGAAATTCTTCCCTGTGGGGAGGCCTAGGGTGCCCAGAGCAGCTGTGGCTGCCCCTGCATCCCTGCAGTGCCCAAGGCCAGGCTGGACAGGGCTTGGAGCAGCCTGGGATGGTGGAAGGTGTTCCTGCCCATGGCAGGGGTGGAGGAGATGAATTTTAAGGTCCCTTCCAGCCCAAGCCATTCCCTGGTTGTGTGGCTGTGCTCGTGCTGATAATCTGCTGCTCTCAGTGATAAATCAGGATTGCACAACCCAACGTTTGCCTCATCCTGTCGTTACTCAGCCCGCGAGCTCGGCCCTGACATGTGGGGTGACTCAGCCCAAAGGTCGTGCTGGAAAAGCAGCTTGGAGTGTTTGGAGTTGCTTTTATGTTCTGTTTTATTGAGTTCTTCTGGCATGTAGTCTGATAAAGCCCAGGGCAGGATTTGGATATCCAGATGCTGCTTGCTGTGGGTGCTGCTCGGTGTGAGGAGGAAATGCTGTTTGACCTGAGCTCTGTCACCTCCTTTGGGGATGGAAGGGTAATGGAAACCAGGAACTGGGGACTTTGTCAATACACAAAACTCGGCTCAAAGATCACTTAATGAAAGAAAAGTCATTAATGTAATTGTAACTGAATGCTGTTCACAATAAATTACTGTAAAGCTCTCAGTGGAAGGACTGAGTGACCCCTCAGTCAGCAAACCTTGTTTTACTCCATAGTTGAGCAAACATGGAAATCAAATCCAAATGGTCCATGTCAGTGGACACTGAAATATTGCTGGAGTGCTTCCTACCCTGCTCCTATGAGCAGTGTGAGGAATTCTGGAGGTTTGGTTTATGTCTGGAATGGGAGTCTCGTCCTTGGCTCTGTGTTCCATCCTCCACTTGAGGTGGGGTTGGTCCTGAGCTCTGTTCCAGTTGCTGGTTAGTCTTGAATCCATCAACTTTTGGCATTGTCTGCACAGGTTAATTGAAGTAAGGGCCTAATACTCCTTTGAATTCTATTTATTTATTTAATTAAATCCCTAGTGTTCCTTTTTGTTCCCCCTGACAAACTGGGAAAGAAATAAAAAACTTCTTAATATATTGAGTGTGTGTGTAGGTAGGTATAGCTGTGGCTCTGATGGTCCTATGTTTGAATAAGAGGGAAGATGATTAGTGTTTGAATAATTACCCTTCTGCTGGGCCTGTTCCTTGGGAAGCTATTATTTAGAAAATAATATAGCCAGTAAATATGAGGAAAAACCCAAATTATATTTAGGATCTCTGGTTACATCCCAAATTATTGTAATTGCTTGATGTACTCCTTTTAAATGATTAAACAGGTTGGTGCTCACTATTGATTATAATTTCCTAAATCTATAATCTTGCTTAGCCTTGCTTTAATCTCATGGGTTTGACAACCAGAAATGGGTTTGGGGTAGGGGAAAAACAAGGTTCAAAGCTGTTGACTGCTTGAAATTTGCTGTGCTTTGAGAATATCCCAGAGCTGCAGTAACCTTAATTTTTAGGGGATGAGAGCACTGGGCCTGGAGTGGTTTCTCAATAAAAGAGATCTCTGAGAGTTGGACACCTGGACTGGCCTCACCTCTGTGGGTCAGAACATGAACAACAACAGCTTTAGGTCACTGCTGGGTGAATTTGGGTTTCTTTCTCTCAGTAGCCGGCACCGCGATCCCGCTGCGCTCAGCTGGGAAAGCCCATGGGACACAGGAGGCAAAGTGGGGGAGAGGATGCAAACTTGAGCAATCCTGGCTGTGTCCTGAGCCTGCCTCCCTGCTCAGCCTTTGCCCCATGTGTGTTTCAGAGGATTACCCCAGCCTTGCTCACCCTTCCCCACGTGTGTTTGAGAGGATTACCCCAGCCTGTCTCCTTGCTTACCCTTGTCCCATGTGTGTTTCAGAGGGTTACCCCAGCTGTCCCCATGTGTGTTTGAGAGGATTACCCCAGCTGTCCCCATGTGTGTTTCAGAGGATTACCCCAGCTCTCTCCATGTGTGTTTCAGAGGATTACCCCAGCTCTCTCCATGTGTGTTTCAGAGGGTTACCCCAGCTCTCTCCATGTGTGTTTCAGAGGATTACCCCAGCTGTCCCCATGTGTGTTTCAGAGGATTACCCCAGCCTTTACCCCATGTGTGTTTCAGAGGGTTACCCCAGCTTTCCCCATGTGTGTTTCAGAGGATTACCCCAGCTGTCCCCATGTGTGTTTCAGAGGGTTACCCCAGCTGTCCCCATGTGTGTTTCAGAGGATTACCCCAGCTGTCCCCATGTGTGTTTCAGAGGATTACCCCAGCTCTCTCCATGTGTGTTTCAGAGGGTTACCCCAGCTCTCTCCATGTGTGTTTCAGAGGGTTACCCCAGCTCTCTCCATGTGTGTTTCAGAGGGTTACCCCAGCTCTCTCCATGTGTGTTTCAGAGGGTTACCCCAGCCTTTACCCCATGTATGTTTCAGAGGGTTACCCCAGCTCTCTCCATGTGTGTTTCAGAGGGTTACCCCAGCCTTTACCCCATGTATGTTTCAGAGGGTTACCCCAGCCTTTACCCCATGTGTGTTTCAGAGGGTTACCCCAGCTGTCCCCATGTGTGTTTCAGAGGATTACCCCAACGGGACGTGGCTGGGCGATGAGAACAACCCCGAGATGCGCGTGCGCTGCCCCATCACGCCCGCGGACATGCTGCACATCAGCACCAACTGCCGCACGGCCGAGAAGATGGCCCTGACCCTGCTGGATTACCTCTTCCACAGGGAGATCCAGGCCATCTCCAACCTCTCGGGCCAGGGCAAGCACGGCAAGAAGCAGCTGGATCCTCTCATGATCTACGGGATTCGCTGTGAGTGAAACCGGGGAGTTTGACATGTGGATAAGGCAGAAATGGATGGATTAAATGAGATTTTAAGTGTGTTTGATGCTGGTGAGATGTTCTGGTGGCTTTTGTTTATGAAGAAGGTTTTGGGAAGAAATCCTAAAAGGCTGGTTTTCTTCACTTGGTGGGTATTCACCAGAAATTCCTCAGTCTTTTATTCTGAATTCTGACATCTGTGCAATCACCAGCTGTGAGTGTAGTAAATATTGCAGAAATAATTAGTAACACAAATTTCAATACTGTTCAAGTGCTCAGATCAGCATGGTCTTGAACCATAGGTTTTGACTTCCCATTTATGTCTGTTTTTTCAGAAGACTTGCTGAGATTGTGATGGGAAAAGTTGGCAATGTCAGGATCATAAAATCTGGGTTCACAGGAATGGCAGGACGCTGTTGGATTTCTGTCTGCTCCATGTGCACCAGTCTTTGCATTATTTAAGCTGTTATGGAGCTGTGAACTGATATTTGTGTTAAAGGCATGATATTTGTTAATTTAAAAGGAATCAAATGTGGTTTCATGTAGAACAAAGGCACAGCCACTGGTTTGAAATGAAAAGAGGAATCTGGACGTGAGCATCGTGTTCTGCTGTGTTGATTTGCTAGTGAATACATTGAGGACAGCCAAGTCTGCTCCCTGTGCTTTATTTCCCAGAAACCAGCACAACCAGGGCTCTGGGAGAAGTTTCTGCTGCCAGAGGGTGGTTGGACACTGCAGTCAGGGAATGGGCACAGCCCTGAGGCTGCCAGAGCTCCAGGAGTGTTTGGACACCGTTCCCAGGGACAGGCTGGGGTTGTTGGGCTGTCTGGGCAGGCCCAGGAGGGATCCTTGAACTGGATTCTGACAAACCTGGAGGTCCTCTTGTTACCAGATCCTTTGTAGTCACATTTTGTGTAGTCACCAGTGGATCTGGAGTGGGAATAATTTGTCCTACTGGTGAGTTTTGTATGGAATTGGCAATTTGAAGCTCCAGGTAAGGCTTAGGAAGAGGTCAGGGATTATTTGGGGTGCTGTTTGGAGAAGTGGCTGTGGGACAGTTCCAGGGAAGGAAATAAGAATGGTGTTTGGTGATGGCAGGAATCACGTTCCTCTTATCTGCTGCTGTTTCCAGTGGTTTTCAGGCTATTTTGGGGAAATTGAAAACCAAATCTAACCCACTCAGGTGGCTGCATTAGGGCAATTTTTGCTTCATTATTTACCTGAAGAAGATGACTTTGGGCTTCTTTTACAAACACATCAAATATGTATTTTTAAGAGAGATGATAATACAAATTAATGCTGATCTCCAAAGCCTTCTTGTCTGCTGATCTCATCAGTGTTAATGATGTTGCTATTAAAGCATAGATTTTTCTTAAAAGCTTTTAGAAAAACTAAGAAATGGATCTTGCACCAGTGTTAAAGCAATTCCCAGGCAGTTCTTTTCCCATCCCTCAAATCTGAGAGCACAAATCACATGGGTCAGTTTGTAACTGGTGGTGGAGGAAGATGAGATGTTTGCCAGTGTGAGCATGGGGAAGGAATGTGTCCATGTGACCCAGTGCTCAAGCTGGGGATTATGTCATTTCTGTGAGGCATTCTGACTATGAAAATACTGGATTATGGAAGTGATCCCTGCAGCTGGAGAAGGCCTGGAATGGCACAGATGTGAGAGCAGGGGATCATGAGCAGCAATCAGGGTCTGACTTTGGTGATATCAGCTTGGTTTGGAATCCAGGTATCTGAAACAACTTCACTCCTTCCTGCTCTTGGCTGCTGAGTTGTTTTCTTTTGGGAGCCAGGCCATAAAAAACTCGGGATTTCTGGAAAAAATAGAGCCTGTGTGGATCTGGCCAGAGAAGTCTGGTTTGGGCAGTGAAATGTTGATCTGCTACCAGCAAGGACAAAGAATCCTGTGGCAACCAGCAAAGAAAACACAGATCTTGATGGAGCAGCAAATGTAGCAGTGAGAACAGTGGTCCAGGAATGATGATTTCACTTAATAACCTCATGTGTCATCACTGGCAGTAATTAAGTGGGAGTGGAGCTGGATTCAGCAGCCTGGTGAGGAATGTGGAGCACTCAGCTCTCGAGGATGGGATTGTGCCCACGCTCAGAGTCTGTGTGTGCCATGATTCCATCCCTGCCATCCCAAACCCCCTTTCCTGTGCACACACATCTGCTTTTCATCCCTGAGGTGTTCTCCCAGAAAATCACCCCAAACCCGAGTGTTCCTGGCATGGGAACCCCCTCAGGGCTGGTCCCCACAGTGGGATTTGCTTCTGCTCTGAGCCAGTGATGCTTTGATGACTTAATTCAACCAGAAATGAAAAATCCAATGTCATCAGCCTAGCCTGTGCCAGTCACAGCCAGAGGAGCCCAAGGAAGTAGAAAGGATTTTGTTTTTCCTTTCGTTTCAGGTTTCTTGCAGTTTGTCAGTGCCAAGATATTCCATCTTTTTTTTTTTTCCTATAAGAAAAACACCAAGCAAATCTGTATTTAATAGAGAAAGTATTTTGTGTAATATGCAGAAAGTATAGAAAATGAAGAGATGTGTGTTTATTAAAAATTCTTGATGCTCTGCACAGGGTTTACCACAAGAGGAGAGGAAAGTTTATCTTTGGAAGTCTAAATTTTCACTTGTGGTAGGAATTTGCTTGTGGGGTGGCAGTGGTACTGAGGAGAGCTTTTGGGCAAGAAACCAGAATGATTTAAACACAATCTATGTCATTAAATAGCTCATTACCTCAGCCCTGCTAAAAATGGAGACTTTTGCTGGTGAAATACAATCCAAGAACATCCTCAGTTGTAATTTTCTTTGCCTAACAGAAAATACAGGTTTAGCTCTTTGGAGATTTTACAGCAATTTCCACAAGCAAGTTGGAAAAAACAGATTCCCAAATTCAGAATTTTTCAGTTATAAGAAATGGTGTAATAGAAAAGATGATTTTCCATGGCATGCTGGAAAAAATGGAGGGGGGATTTCAGAAGCTCAGAAAAGAAAATTTATCAGTAGTTCTTATTCTTCAAAATAATCAAAGTAACTAAATGAAAACAAAATAAGATTAGTTGCTTATAATATATATTTATATATACACATATTTTATATATTATTGTGTGTAACTTTGTGTATTATTTCTGTGCAAGCCCCTTGCTCTGCACATGGGTTTTTGCAGACTCTCATTTTCCCACTTATTTGTCAGTTCTGGTTAATTATTCTAAGAGGATGGAAGATCAGAACCTGCACATTTAATGCAGAATTTCTGTCTGGGTGGAGGAAGGAGATCCAAACTCATGGATTGTATTAAGGGGAACCTGTGCCCTTGTGTTATTGGACCCCAAAATTCTTATTTTGCCTCCAGACAGCATCTGTTGCTCAGGGAATCATTTATGCACATGGAAATAACTCTCTTGTTAGGGACAGGATTGTTGCTGAGAAAAAAAAACCAACTCAAAACCTCAAAATCCCCCACCCAAACCCTGCAGTGCTCACAGAGGGGAGGAAACTGTGCTGAAAACTTTGGGTGAATTTTCCCATCTGCTTCCACTCTCATAGAGTGAATTTTCCCATTTCCCTTTAATTTCCTCCAGAATGCATCCCTGTCTTTTAAATACCATAAAACAAAGTGTTAGCTGAGAATACCTAATGATAAAATCTGATTTTTAACTCTGAATGATGCATTTTCTGCTTCAAATGCCAAATAACTTCACTTTTTAAGCCACAAAAACACAGCACAGAAAGAAATCCCTCATCAAAGCTTGCTGCTCCTGTTCTATAAAACATTCCTTGCAGTAGGGATGGGAGCACTTCTCCTACTGCAGGAGTTGAAAGAGATGTTAATACACTCTGAAAGGACTTGTGTCCTCAGCAGAGGCCAAATGGAATTAAACACTGGCTCTGCTTCCCAAAAATCCACACACCAGCTCTGGAGCTGCAGCCCACACACGGCTGCTTAATAGGAACCACATTTGGCTGTGGAACTGATGGCAGTGGGATGAGTTTATGTATGGAGAGAGAAATAGAAATAGGAATAGAAATAGAAATATTGCTGCCCACAGGTTGGGCTGCTTGGAGCTGCCTCTGGTGGCCTGGAAAACGTGTGGGGAGCTCAGCACTGCTGCTCCAGCTTTTCATGGGCAGTCTGAGCTTCATAACAGCAGGATAAACACAAATAGATCACATTTCTGTCCTTCTTGGGGATTATCCTGCTTGGAAATACTGGAGGAAGGGCAGCAAGTTCTCATGGATGAGCTGAGCTCGGATGTTTCTCACCAGAGGATGTTTTGTGGGACACTCCAGGCTGGTGCTGTTTTTTAAGATGTTTATCATGGAATCCTGGAGTGGTTTGGGCTGTGTGCAGCAATTCTTTATAGTTACATTTTATATTTATATATTTATTTGTATATTTATATTTTTATATATATTTATAGTTATATGTGTATTTATAGTTATATGTATATTTATAGTTATATTTTGAAGATCCAGTGCCACCCCCTGCCATGGCAGGAACACCTTCCACTGTCCCAGGCTGCTCCAAGCCCTGTCCAGCCTGGCCTTGGGCACTGCCAGGCATGCAGGGGCAGCCACAGCTGCTCAGTGAATCCATTCCAGGGCCTCTTCACCCCTCTTAGGGGATGATTCCATCCCAAAATCCCACCTAACCCTGTCCCTGGCAGTGAGAGGCCATCCCTTGTGTCCTGCCCCTCCAGAGCCCTGGAAATAATTTCTCTCCAGCTTCTGTCTCCTTCAGGTGCTCTACACAAACATTGCAGTTTGGGACATGCGCTATAAATACAGAATATCATCAATATTTTCTATTCTTTCACTTTCCCACTTCTAAAAGCCTTTTTTATTACTGAATTTTTATTAACTCTACCAATTTTTCCTCTTTTTCTTCTTTCCTTTCTAATATTTGTATGCTTTTTTGGCATATTTTGTCTTCCTTTCATTTCCTGTTTATGATTTGGAGCTTCTCGTGTCTCATTTCTGAATATCCCACAATATTCAGAGTATGGCTGACTGTCAGAGTATTGAATAACATCCCATGGTTTGAAAGTGTCACACCAACATGCCACAATCCTGTACATCAGCACTTGCAGAGGTGCATCCAAACCTTGGATTCCATCTGGAGACTGCTGGAGAGCCTGAGGAAAAATGATCCAAATTGGCATTTTATCCTGTGTCTTTAACATTTCATCAGCAGCAGAAAGTGGTGATTTCTGTGATTGGGATGTTGGTAATTGTTGGTTCAGTCCCTCAGGATCAGCCATGGATGCTCTGGAGGTTTGGGGCAGTGGCAGAGCTCATCCCAGCAATTTCCTGAGCATCCCTGAGCTGCTGGCCCCAGCCCAGGGTCCCTCAGGCTATAGGACAAGAGCTCCTCTGCCCAGCCCTGGGAGCCTGAACAGGAGTCCTGTGGTTTGTGTCTGCTGGATGAGCTAATCCTGTGGTCCCTGGAAATCCTTTGTGCCAACATTTTCTTCTCCCAGTGTTAAACACCGCGGGCTGCAGTTCTTGGGAAACACAGAGTGGCTGCAGGCTGTTCTGTGGTGTTATCACAGCACCCTGGCACTGTTTGCTTTGGGAGGGACTGGAGTCTGTCCTTCCAGGACACCCTGCACTGCTCCAGGTGCTCAGGCACCCTGTGGGACACTCCTGCTCCTCAGCATGGCTCAGGGTGGGACAGGTTCCTTTGGGGTGGAACTGGGGGAATTGTGCAGGTCCTGCTGAGCTCTGTGCTCCTCAGCATGGCCCAGGGTGGGACAGGGACAGGTTCCCTTTGGGGTGGAACTGGGGGAATTGTGCAGGTCCTGCTCAGCTCTGTGCTCCTCAGCATGGCTCAGGGTGGGACAGGTTCCCTTTGGGGTGGAATTGGGGGAATTGTGCAGGTCCTGCTCAGCTCTGTGCTGTCACAGCCTGGGCTCTGAGCCTTGCCAGGGGTTCTGCTCCCCCTGCAGCTGGGCTGGCTCTGTTGAGAAGGTCACCAGTGGTGTCACCTGCTGGGGACACAACCAGAGAGGCTGCAGAGCTGTGGAGCTCTCTCCTCCTCAGGAGCAGAGTCTGAGAGTTCAGCACATCTTTAAAAAGCAAGAAGTGAAAGAAATCCTTTCTGCTGGGCTTTTCTCCTGTCTGAAGAGCTTTAATTTCTGTTGGCCTCGTGCTGCTGCTGCTCTCACACACTGTGTCCCTCAGAGCTGCACGAGCCTGGCTCCAGCTCCACAGAGCTGCTGCTTTGTGAATCAATTAAATGCTGCCACATGCAGGGCACTGATAACCTCGTTTGAGGCCAGGCAAGAAGATAATGGGAGAACCCATTGAGTTTATCTCAGCCCCACAGTTCTCATCCATGGCATCAGTGCTGGCCCTGCTTTCAGCTGGAACTCGCTGCTGCCTGCAGTTTGCTTCTTTCCTGGGCACTTCTCTTGATTTCAATTATTTTCCTGGCCAGGCCCTGTTAATAAACTGAAAAAAAAAAGGCAGCAATTTTGGGGACAGAAAATAAATTGTGTGTTTTCTCTCTCCTCCTCACACTCCTCTTGTTGTCTTTGTGTTAGAAAAGTGAGAAATTCAATTTTCCATTCTTGGCAAAGCTGTGGTGGGGCTGTCAGTCCCCACTGCTGTAACTGCACCGTGTGTGATGTGCTGTCAGGCTCTGGTGAGTGCTGGGCTCTGCAGAAACCAGAAAATGAATGTATGAGGTCACTTGGACCATCTGTTTGCACACTCCTTCCATCCCTCAGTGCTTCTCCCTTTTGGCCAGGCTTGGTTGGAGTACGTGCTGGAGTGAGCAGGTCTGCACAGGCAGGAGCAGAGTGCTGAGCCTGGGCACACAAAAATGGCTTTGCCAGGGCTCTTTCAGGGCTGTGGAAAGAGGAAAAGGGCAAGTCTGAAGTTGGGCTCTTTGGGAAGGTTTCTGCTGCAGCTGTTGTCTTCTCTTTTAAAAATGGGAGACAAAATAGGAATAAATGTAAGATTTTTTGTGATGGAAAAAACTAGAAGCAAATGCCATTTGTCCAGTGTCATCACTCTGGTGTAACTGGGGACCTGGAGCAGAGAACAGGAAGAGTTTGCTCTTTTCAGGTTATAAACCATTTGTTTGGTCCAGAATTATTTTCTTGTAGGGGTTGATTGATTAATTTATACTAATTGTACTTTGGTCCAGAATTATTTTCTTGTAGGGGTTGATTAATTGTTAATAATTTTACTCAGGTTATTAAACAGCTGTGGATGTTCTGTCACCATCAGGAAAGGGACTGAAGGATCCCTCTGGGATTTCCAGGAACATCACAAATATTCTGTTCCTGCAGGGATTAGTTAATTCTGCAGGGATTAATTAATTCTGCAGGGATGAAATAATTAATTCACCCCAGCCTCTCCCTGCTCCTGCAGCTCCAGAATGTTTCAGAGCACTCTCTGTGTCCTGTGGGGAGTTGGGATGGAGCAAACCAGGAGCAGATAAAAATCCATCTTTTCCTGCTACACTGGGAATTTGACACCCCACTAGATGGCAATGTTTGAATGCTGATGGCTCCTTCCATAAATCAGAATAAACCAGGTTCTGCTTGCTGTAAAATAGGTAAAAATGGCCTGGCTGCTCTTCCAGAGAGGTGCTGAGGTGTGACTGAGTGGAGGAGCTCTCCTGCTCTGGAACAGGATCCCTTGGTGGAATTTGGAGACTCTAGATCCCAATTAACATTAATTTTTCATTTTTAAAACTTCTGGTAGGGTTCTTTTAATTTGAAGAACAAAGGCATTTAAAATAACTTAAATTTTCATGTCTCCTCTGAATCTGTGACTTGTTAAAGATGAACTATTCAGTTAAATATCCTAAATAAATATTAATGAACAGAGTTAATGACTTGGTAGCTGAGTGTGCCTTCCCTCCCCCCTCTCCCCCAGCAGCTCCTCCTGTCTCTCTTTGGACGTTGTGGATCAGAGCAATGTCCTGGAAAGGGAATTTTTGGTGCCAGGATGGATTTTCCAGCCCTGTGACACTGGAGGAGCCTCCAAAGCTCTGGCATCCCTCCCCTCGTGCATCCCAAACCTGAACATCCCAGTCTGAGCAGGGGAAGAGGCTCTCAGCTGTGGAGATCATCCCCCAGCTGTCAGAGGAGTAAACAATTCCAATGGTTTCAATATGGGCAGGGCAAGCCCTGCATCAGCTTTGCAGAATCAAAGCCTGAAGGCTCAAGGAGGAATTCCAGAGGTGCTTCAGCTTTTCCTCTGCTCCCTCCGTGTTTGGAGCAGCAGATTTTGCTGTCATGTGCTCTTGGTTTAATCAAAAAGACTCCAAATGTATGACCCTGCTCAGAAAAAATGAATTTTGGGTGCCAAAGCCCCAAAAAATCAGCCCCTTCTCCTCTGAGCAGGCAGGAGCCTTTTGTTTCTTGTAGGATCCATCGTTTTCCTGTCAATTTAAAAGGATTCTGTCCATCACTTCAAGATGAGTTCCCCGTCCTGGTGCTTTTCTTTGGGTTTGAAAAATTAGAGGGAATTGGAAAGTAAAGGAGCAGTGACCTAAATCTGCTTGGATTCTGTATTAATAGAAATATGTTTGTATTTTATACATGGCTGTTGGATTCTGTGCTGCACTTTCCCAAATCTTTCCAAATGCACCAAAACCAGCAGGAATTTCTGGACCACCTCAGCCTAACTCTGCCAAGTGCATGAAAATACTGATTTACCTCAGAAATTTCCAAGGAAATCTGTGATTCCTGGAGAATGAGGAGCAGCAGGAGCTCAGGGTGTGCAAATGAAACTCCTGCCATAGAATTTGATTTTTAGGAGCTGGTTCTGAATGTGGGATGAGGATGGAATATTTCATGTCTGGTTTTGATCTCTTCCTCCTCAATTTGTTCTTCATTAGATTTCTTTACAGTTTCATGTTCTGTGGGGATTGTTTTGTCTTTTGCTCCTTGACTTCTGACCTTCCAGAAAGAGAGGATTACTTCCCCAGGAACATGGTTTCCCTGGGATTTTCTTAGCTTATAATTAATTCTTGTTTTTAGCAAGCTCCAACCCTTTTTCTCTTTATTTTGTACAGCAGATGCTCCAAAAATTTGGGAGTGTTGAATCATTTCAGACACCTCCTCTGTGTTTGTACCAAATCAAATCTTTGTATTCCCAAGGGTTTTTCCCCCTATTTTTTATTTTCCTTTAAAAACACAGAAAGATTTATTTCAGACCTGCTTGTGTTGCTCTTTTTCATTTTAATTGAACTCCCCCAGCTCTCTCCCTGTCTCTGATCCCTGCTGCACCTGTTGCCTTTTAAAGCTGACTCGAATTTTCCTGATTTTTGCCTTCTTCCTGAGCTTTTCCTTGCTCAGATTGGAATGTTGATCCTTGATTTCCTCTTTTCTCCCCTGTGGCTCCTGAATTCTCTTTGCAGCCCTTTTTGTCTCCCAAGCTGCAGCCAGGATCTCTGTCTGTATAAATCACCCCAACTCCTGCAATTTATGAAATCAGTGAAGTATTTTTAAGTCTCTGGTGTGTTTTTTATGGAAAGCTTCCTTCAGGAAATGAGATTCCTCCCCCCAAAAAAGCAAACTTGGGTTTTTATTGTTTTAAAATAAGGACTTTTTTTCTTTTTTGAGGCACCATTCATGAAAAGATCACTGAAAACACAGTCAGCCAGTCTTAAATTATCTAAATCCTGTATTTACTCTTCTTTTATGGGCATCTATCTTCCAAATCATTGTCTTTTGGTCCAAGTGCTGATTTATATTCCTGCCCAGATTTTTCTGTGCTGTTCTGTGGCTCGTGGATGCTGTGCTGTGTAAAATATCAATGTTTGATGCAGCTTTGGAGAGTAAATGATCCAAAAAACCCTCAAATCCCTTCTCCCTGGAGCTTTCCTGCCTTTTCTCTCCTCTGGATTTCCCCAAGTGAGAGGTCTCATTTCCAATATCCTGATTTTGGGTGGGTTGGGATTGGGACACGCTGAGGGCTCTCCTGCCTGCAATTATTTGTGGATAGGGAGCACTCAGCTCACTCCACTCTGCTATTGTGTGCACAATTTAGGGGATTTTTCTCTCTCCTGCAGGTAAATCATCTTTTTAATGCCACTGGGAACTTTTTATCTCCTTAAAAACTCCTCCAGTGCCTTTAGGTTGTGATTTTTCCTGGTAGGAAATGTCTTGCTCAGGACCTGGTTGTAAAACAGCGTTTTAGATTGCGACAGTGACTGCACAGATTTTCCATCTGAAATTCATTCTGTGCTCTGCTTTTGCTGACACCCATGGAAAGGAACCCTGCACAGCAGCAAATTGGAATTTCAGCCCATTTTTCTCCTTTCCCAGTTTGGAGACACCACACAGGGCTGTAAACTTCTCTGTGTTCTTGCTGTCACTTAGAAGTGAGAAATTTTGGGGGACTTCAAAGCAGATGGAAGTAGATTTTTGGAAGTAGATTTTGGGGTCCTGTGTTTTCTTCCTGTGTATTCTCTCCTTTCTTTCAATTTGCTCCTACAAAAAATAATAAAAACATTGAAAAAATAAATTTTATTTTAAAAAATGATGCCACAAGAGATCCACTTCTCCACTTGGCTCTGTTAGAGCCTGCAGATTTCAGGCTTTGAGGACTCTGGGCTCATTTGTAATGCAGAGGAAGCTGTGGAGCTTTTAGTTTGTGCAAACCTGGAATTTTGTGGCTCCAGGCTTCAAATCATTTGTCTTGCAGGAGCAGCCCATATCCTGTTCTTTAGGTTCTATATACAACAGCTTAGGCAAGTCCTTCACAGGATTAGGAGCCCATCTGAGAGGAAGATGGAAAGCCCAGTAAGTGGAAAAGTGGAAAAGATTATTTTACTTTGCAGGGTAGGGAAAGGAAAATGAGAATTTTAGAGATTCTTGAAGCCTTGCCCTGTGGAGTAAAAGCATCTCTGGCAGCCCTGGCTTGTTCACTGTTGCACCTCTGAATTTTGAGAGTATTAACATATTAAATGTTCAGAGAGCTCTGGTTGGATTTAGGGGGTTTGGATCAGACAATCCTGGGATGGTTTGGGTGGGAAGGACCTTAAAGTTCATTTAATGGGCAGAGACACCTGCCCTGTCCCAGCCTGGCCTTGGGCACTGCCAGGGATCAAGGGCAGCCACAGCTGCTCTGGGAATTCCAGCCCAGCCCCTCTCCACCCTCACAGGGAACAATTCCTTCCCAAAATCCCCCCTACCCCTTTTCTTTGTCAGTTTGAAGCCATTCCCCTTGTCCTGTCCATGTAAAAATCCATCTCCCTCTATTTCAGATGGGCAAATAATGGATTTTTCAGGGGATTTTTTTCCGTGAGGGCTTGAAGTTTTTTGCTCTCCAGTGTTGGTGCTTTGGGAACATCCAAACCCCTCAGAAGCTGCAATGAAATGGTGAAAGTGTGGAATAATTCAAGCTGACACTGCACAGCATTCCCAGTTAAATTCCCAGCTTTAAAGCCACTCCTCACCTTGTTCATGGAACACTTTGGCAGCTCAGCACCAGGGGCTGCAGAGTTCATCCTGAGGCTCCTGAAGTGCCTGAATTCTAGGAGCAGCTGTGAGGGGATCCTCCTTTTGGGCTCTGTTTTTTACTGAATTTGGGTCCATTTTGCACTGAGCTTTAAAAGAGTTGATTTTTTTTTTCTATATGGAATTTTCTGCATTTTCCTTCTTCAGCAGGAGTCAGTTTTGTAGTCAGACTTATTGAGGGGTACTGTCAGTGAGGAGTAATCCCTGCTCCAGCTTTGTCTTTGCAGTGCTGGATCCTCCTCTTGGTTTGTAACAGTGCAGCTTCCACAGACCCCAGTGCAGCTGATAAAATTCCATGCACGTTTCACACTTTTAAAATTCCTGGCATTTTTACACCCAGAACTGTGCAGGTGAACAATCACTGACTTTTGGGAAAAAGGTTTGTTGAAGAAGTCCTGTAACCGCTCAGCTTTTGGGCTCTTTGCAGGTGCAGAGCCTGTTGTGTGGGACTGTGTGTGTCCTCTCTGTTTTCTGGAAAATACAAGTTTGTGTTGATTATTATTGTCAAATTAAGCCCTTTCTGAGCTAGACATGAGGCAACTGAGAGGTGTTTAAACTTTTATTCCATTTTCAGTCTCTTGAGAAGGGTGAGACAATACAGAGGTTATAATTCACACCATCAAAATGAGAAGCCAACTATTTCCTAATTACAGTACACTGTAAGTGCTTTTTGGTCTATCAGCTTTAGCCACATCATGCTGTAGAAGCCTTAAAGCCAATAATCTAAAATTAACCCTTGTGGGTCCTACTACAGTGCATCCTTCGTAATTTTATTTCTCCAAAGTATCCAGTCTTTTCTGTAAAGCCATCCTTTGAAACTTGTTTCTATTTCCATCTCTCAGTGTCTCTCTTACTCTATGGCATCTCTAAGGTATTTCTATGCTATATTCTGCTGTATTTTTGCAATTTTTTCTTTTTCCTTCATTCCAGGCCACCTGTTTTACAAGTTTGGCATCACAGAGTCGGACTGGTACCGCATCAAGCAGAGCATCGACTCCAAGTGCAGGACAGCCTGGAGGAGGAAGCAGAGAGGCCAGAGCCTGGCTGTGAAAAGCTTCTCCAGGAGAACCCCCTCATCCTCCTCCTACAGTGGCTCAGGTACAAGCCAAACCTTCCCCCCAATCAGAAATGCCTCTTGGTTTCCAAGGTGAATTTTGGTTTGGCTGCCTGGCTTTGCTGAGAGTGTGGGATCCTGCAATGGTTTGGATGGAAAGGACCTTGAAGTTCATCTAATTCCATCCCTGCCATGGGCAGGGACACCTTGCACTGTCCCAGCTTATTCCAGCCTCATAAATCCCTCTTGGTTTCCTGGCTTTGCTGAGGTGCTGAGAGTGTGGAATCCTGCAATGATTTGGGTGGAAAAGACCTTGAAGTTCATATAATTCCACCCCTGACACCTTCCACTGTCCTAGGTTATTCCAGCCTGGCCTTGGGCACTTCAGGGATCCAGGGGCAGCCACAGCTGCTCTGGGAGCCTCCCCACCCTCACAGGGAACAATTAATTCCCAAAATCCCACCCAACCCTGCTTTCTGTCCACCCCCATGGCTTCAGCTCCTGCAGCTTTGTGCTGGAATTTTGTATTTTTACCACGCTCAGTTCTTTGAGGAGAAAGTCCAAATATCTTTGCAGTTGTTGTTCCTAGGAGGAATCAAGTGACTAAATCCTTCCCAGTGTGTTCACACCATTCAGTGGGACGTGCTAAATGCTGTTCCTGAAGTGTTTTCCTCTGCAGACATGAAATGTGCTGTAGGTGATTCCATATTTCCATCTAGGTACGGAGGCCTGGATAACAAATGAAAAATCCTGACCTCAGGAGTGTTCTCTGAGGACATTTCTGGCTCATGCTTTTAATATAAAGCAGTGTTCTGGGACTTTTGTACATTAGATATTAAAACCAGGGCTTTGGAAGGCAGCCCAAAGAAAAGGAAGTCAGTTCATTTGCCTGCATAAAATTTTTGGTTGCATGTTAACACTAACCACTGTATCTCATGCAAAGAATGACAAAATCTGCTTTCAATGGAAAATTTTATGTGCTGGAACAGGGAATCCCATCCAAAAATCTCAAATTAAAACAACTAATCAATGTAATGATAACCATAAGCCCTCTATGTTGATGGGATTTTTGCTTTCAGTCTTTCAGCAATCAGTATTTCAGGGTGAAAAGGCAGCAGTAGGTGGATATTACAGCCTGTGCTCATTTAGCCTGTACTCCTTGAGTGCTGTTGAGATTTATTATTCCAATTATTCATCTCCAGTCTGTTTTGGAGGTTTGGAGGCACCTGCAGAGATGTAAAACTCAGAGTCAGTGGGTTCCTGTCTCCTGAAGGCTGTGGGATCATCAGTTTGGGTTGGTTCCTTAGTTTGGTTGTCCCATGGGATTCCAGCTGCTCTGGGTGGGAAGGGCCTTAATTAAAGCTCATCCCATTCCAGGGACCCTTCCACCATGGAGCTGGAGGGTGCTCCCAGCCCCATCCAGCTTCACTTCCTGAGGTATTCCCATACCCTGGCACTGCAGTGCTGGAAACCCTTCCCTGTGAATGGGAGGACTGGGATTTTCAGAGTTGTTTTTAGCAGCAATTAATTTGCCTAATTTAAAATAAATAAATAAATATGACATCCTGAAGTTCACTCAGCTGTGCCCTTACTTTTGTTTTCCTGGCCCTGAGGAATTTTGGGATGACTGAGCACAGTAGGAATTTGTCACCATCCCTGGAGACATCAAAATCCACCTGGGTGCAGCCCAAAGCCACCAGTTCTGGTTGCCCATGGTCTGAGGAAGGACATTGGGTTAGATCATCTCCAGAGGCCACTTCCTACCTCATTTATTTGGGATTTCAAATTTTCTTCATGAATTATTGCACACACAATTAAGAATTCTGGATTATTTGCATCACAACTGGATTGTTGTTTAAACTCACTCCTCTTGCACTTGTTGGAAATGCCAAAGCTTTGAGGCTTTTCCTGCTTGGGATTAACAGTTCCTGGAGCACGTGGCTTTGATTGGAGCGTGGTGAAAAGTGACAGCAGATTTCCTCTCTGCTGTGCTCATCACATGGTAAAATTAACTCTGGAAACGACAGCAAAGCAGGAGGCTGAGCCCACAAACCCTGCAAGGCATCAACCTGCAGGGAAAGTCATGTCTGGGGAGCCTGCTGGGAAAACACAAATGGATTTGCTTTGTCCTTCACCCCCAGAGATGTTAATTAAGATTTTTTTGCACTTAACTGACTGTTAAATTCAGGCAGAAGTTGGTTTTCTTGATTTTCCCTGGCTGTTTGCTTGAATCCATTGCCTTTTTTTGGAAAGGAGGTGTTGATTGCTGTGCTTTGCTCTGCTCCTGGAGCCAACATTTCAGTACCTAGGTGTGTTTTCCCCATGTTTTTTCCCAAGCAGAGACATCCGTGTGGCTGCCATGATAATTTCACTGGATATTCCTTTGCAAAGGGTTGGAGTCTGTGCAGGGAATGAGGGGTTTGGGAGGAGGATTAATTGAAAAGTGCCTTCTTCCTTTCTTTTCATTTCTCTTCAGATTGTTCAAGCTGTTATCACAATTTTCCATGTTGGAATTTTTAATTAGTTCCCTGACATTGGGATTTCTGTGTAGATTTAGGCCTGTGCTGAGGTGTCACATTAAAAACTGGATGTGCAGCCAAATCTTCAAAGCTGTTCCACACAAGTGGGGCTGAGGCAGGGGGAGGTGATGGTTTACAGCTTTATTTCCATTGTTCTGGAATGGTTTTTCCCTGCTTTTTTGGGTGTGGGGATGGTTAATCCATCCACCCTTCCCTTGCTGGGGCTGCAATGAGGAGATTCATCCCTGTCTGTGAGGAGAGCTCTGAGGGTGGAGCTGGAAAACCACTTTGAAATCCAGAATTCCTGAGTGGGAATCCCTCCTGCTATGGAATCTGTCCCTTCTCCCAGGGAACAAGGGGCAGGATGAGAGGAGATGTCCTTAAAGTTGCACCAGGAGAGGTCTAGGTTGGAATTAGGAAAAATTCCTTCACGGAAAGGATTGTCCAGCATTGGAATAGTTTGTTCCAGAGCAGTGTGGAGTCTCCATCCCTGGAAGTGTCCAAAATCCCATGGATGTGGCACCTGGGGATGTGGTGGGTGGTGACCATGGTGGTGGTGTTGAATCTCATGATCTTAAAGGTCTTTTCCACCCTTAACAATTCCATGATTCCTTAAAGGTGAAAATCCTCAACAGATAAATAGGAACAGATTAGAAAACACCAAAGATTCTGCCCTAAAAAGTGATTTTAGCTGAGAATTAACCCCATGTATCCTTGAAGGTTCTTTGGGAATGCTCTGCAGGGTTCATGTCCCAGCTGTCCCTTGGGAACTTGTGGAAAATTCTGGAATTCAGCTGTGGCTCCTCCTGCCAGGGATTCTCCAGAATCCCAGTTGGAAAAGTGAGGCTCGATGGTTTCCAGGGGTTTCTCCCTGCTGACAGCTCCTCTCCCCAGGCTGGCTCTGCTCCTCATGGCTGGGTTTGTTTGTAGTGGGGAATGTTTATAAAAGTGGATAAATATTCCCTTTGTCTGCTCCGAGATGAAGAGGGGGGAAACAGGACTCAGAAAGGATGTTTTGTTTTCAGATGTGCCTGAATCCTCTCTCTTCTTTCTTCCTGAGAGAGAAAAAAACCCACCCAAAAAATCCAACAAAATAGAGCAAAAACCCCCCCAATTTCAGTTGTTGCAGTGAAGCCAAATTTAAATCCATTTATAGGTGACCATGGGAGAGGTGCAAGGTGATTCCATCCAGGCTGTGGCTCCTCATGCACCTTCAAAAAGCACAATAATTTCTGTCCTCTGAAGTCAAAAATTACTTAAAAATCAAAACTTTTGGGCCTTACAGTTAAAAATGCATTTCAATATGTGAATATCATAAATATGTATAAAATAAAGATTTCTCTGCTGTAGGTTTTACTTCTTTGATAATCTTTTATCACGTAACTTAATCAGAAAATAAATATTATAAGTGAAGGATTCTGTATTTGCACTCTGTGGTTTGGCTGAGGTTGAGTTGTAATTTAGCTCAGTTGAATTTCATAGGGAAAAACTGGGAAACACAAAGGAAATACCAAGAAATTATCCTTCAAAATCCTGGGGGAATTTGTTCCTCAAAATCTTGAGGAATTTCTCCTTCAAAATCCTGAGGGAATTTGTTCCTCAAAATCCTGAGGGAATTTGTCCTTCGGAATCCTGAGGGAATTTGTTCCTCAGAATCCTGCGGGAATTTGTTCCACAAAATTCTGAGCTGGGAGCCCTGAAGGAGCAGATGATAGCAGTGGATTTTCTCAGTCATCCCAGCAAAATGCTATTTGTAAATTAAAAAAAAAAACTAGAGAAGTGAATTGCATCAAATATTAGGAATAGATTAATGGAAATGGGTGAAAAAGTGAAAGAGATTCAGGAAAGGATTTTCCCAGGATATCTATTCCCTCCAGTGGCCATGACAAATCCAATGGTATCCCAGTTGGAAAAATCCCATTTTTATTTGGTCAATAAATGCCATTTATCATTTATTTGGTTAAAAAAAGCCATTTTCATTTGGTTTGGGCAGTTTTTCTGCAATATTCAGCACTTTTCAGCCAGTTGGGATTCCTCAATCCCACCTGGAATTCCATGCAGCAAATTTCACTCTACACCAGAGCAGGAGAAGCTGGAATTGCCCAGGGAGCACCAAGGCTGCATTTAAGGAATTATAAAAGCTCTGCAGTTACCTGCTGAGATGTGAGGGATTAAAGGTGTGCCCAACAGGCAGAAAAAAATTGGATTTGTTATGTTTCCCTTGGTTCCTGTGGAAATTTGTGGCTGGAATTCTGTGTTCCAGCTCGTTCACAGAGTCAGAGCTGCCTGAATTGTCAACCAACCCAACTTTTCAACAAATAAATAAATATTAACTTGGTGGTTTGGAGCTCCCAGTTCCCATGCTCAGAACTAAACCTCAAAATTATCTTCGTGCCCAAACATTTGCAGACAGGAGGGAAAAAAAGCCCCTTAAATGGCTGATTTTATTAAAGAACATTCCCATTAAAATATTTGAGTGAATAAAACTCATTCCTGCAGAACTAACAGTGTGTTTGCAGAATAAATCTTGGAGTATTTAGTAGAGATATTAAAAATTAATGGTTTCTGTCATTTTTACTTGCCTTTTGCCTCTTCTATTTAGAAGAATCTTTCCCTGCAGCTGGAAAACCTCAGAATGGATCTATGATGTGTCCATTACAAGTTTTTACCCTCTGGAAATCCCACTGAGGTTTTCCTGGTGGTTTTTGTCCCTGTTACATGAAGATAACTCTCATTTTTTATGTTTAACATTCCCTTTTCAGGGGCATTTCCACTCTGCAGTGTGAGTTGTGTTTAAATTTAATAAATCAAGAAATCCACCTGTCATTTTGAGGTTCAAAAATACAATTCCAGACCTCACGTGTGTCAGTGTGAATTGTAGGGGATGGATCTTGGAAAACAATTGGGTGATTCCCATTATTTATAATGATAAATTTATTTTATCATTATAAATAATGGGAATATTATATATAATATAATATATAAAATAATAGATAACTAATACATTATTTATTATTAATAATGAATAATAATTATGTATAATTATTATAATTATTTATATTCTTTATAATGATAAAATTTACTAATTATAATAAAGAATAATTAGTAAATATAATAAGTAATAATATTAAAAACGAATATTATGTTAATGAAATATTTTAATTAAATACAAATTAGCATCATTATTTATAATATTAATTTCATTTCTCACAATAGGCAGGATGGGTTTTTAAAGGTGTCCTTGGGGTGATGGTGGCAGAAATTGTTCTCGGGTGACCAAAAGAATTGAATTGCTCAGGAAACCTCTGTGGTTTTGTTCTGATGGGACTTTTCCAGCGGCAGAATCTGGGATTTAGATCCCAAAATGTGATTTTTGTTTTTTTTAAGCAGGAGCTCTCCCAGCTGGAATTCTGTGGCTTTGTAGCAAACCCCCCTCATGCACAGTGAATTCCAGAGACTGGATTTGATTGCTGTGGGGTTTCAGGAGCACTTTGGGGGATGCTGCACGTGCCATAAATTGGAATTTGGTCTCTTTTCCTGCAGAGGGGTCGCAGAGCTCGGTGTCAGCCTCCAGTGAGCTGCAGCAGAACCAGCCCCAGGCCCTGCACTACGCCCTGGCCAACGCCCAGCAGGTCCAGATCCACCAGATCGGGGAGGATGGACAAGTGCAAGTAGTATGTGCTCACCTTTCCTTCATCCCTGCTCCAGCTGCAGGGGGATGCTGGGGGGAAACCACAACCTAAGGTGTCCAGAAAACAAATCCTGCAAGCTTATAGAAGAAAAAAAAAAAAAAAAATTAGAGTTATTTGACAAAAAAATTCCATGCAGGATTTCCTCACACAATCAGCGCACTCTGGTTGTTATATAGAGAATTATCAGCCTGTTCCTGGCTGTGTTTGCTAAGTGATTTATACTTCTGGTGTGCTTCCACAACAAAATCACATCTATTTATTTGTTTTTTCTGTAAAACTGCATTCACAGGCACTTTTTGAACATCTGGGAGATGAGTTCTTCCCATGTGTGTTTGTTGAGCTCTGTGTCTATCAGTGAAAGTTCTAAATATTGACATTTTTAAAGCCTGACACTCCCACCAGCACTCAGGCCTGATGGTTTTTATCTGTGGTTTTAGTGTTCTCTGAAAAAAAACCACCTTCACTTTAATTCTTGTGTCCCACAGGGCACTACAAGGATTGTTTGAAATTCAAATTCTTTTTAAGAGGCGTCCTCAGTGAAATAATTCTCTTTGTGCAGGAACTGGGTGGAAATCTTCCTTTTCCACTTCACTTTTGCCATAACTTTTCAATGTTATCCTGGGAATTTCTTTGTCTTTTGAATCCCATGTAGATTTTAAAAGTGGATTTTCCTGTGGATCTGTGGGTGAGATTTAATTGATAACTGAAAAGTACTTTTTAAGTCTTGAAAGACAAGATAGCAAGGAAAATTACATTAAATATGTGACTAATAGAACAGATGATTTGTTTATAGATGGAAGTGATAAAAACTTCCCTCATTAAAAAACCTGGATATATTAATTATCCTTCAAATTGTGGAATCCAGGGAAAAACCTGCTATAAATGGATCTTCTAAACATTCCATCTTTTTCCTGGGAGCACTGAGAGTGTGATGTGAAGGAGGGAAAGTGATTTTAATCTCCCCCTGGGCTGGGCAGTGCTATAATTTTCTCTGCAGCCCCTATTGTCAGAGGGACACTTTCAGTGTGGCTTTTCTCCCTATAAATAGGCAGTTTCCTTCTAAAGGAAATGAAACTGTTGGAAATAGAGGGATCTGTGTGTCTTTGAAAATCACAGGCAATTGTTCTTGTGTTATAAAATCAGAGGGGCCTTTGACAGAATTCCAAATGATTATCTTTCATCTCATGCAGGCATATTAAAATGAACACAAAGCTTTATAAAACCTCCAGGAGGTTATTTAGAATCCAATCTCCCCTCAGGTAAATCACAGTGGCTGGGCTGGGCAGGATGCACAAGAAATTCCAGCCACTCTTCTCCTTGCAGATGGGACCAGGAGAGTGGTGGGAATGGGCAGCAATTCCAAATATTCCAGGATTAAAACCATCAGGGCAGATTCTCACCAATATAAATCAGGGGAATTGCTCAAATTAATGATTTCCTGCCAGATCCCAGCAGCTGAGTCCTTGGTGTGGTCTGTGCTCCAGAATGAGCAAAAATAGGTGGAAAATGAGATTGGAAACCTCACTCTTGGAGATACTTATTTTATTTTATTTACTGTTGATATATCTGTTTTAAAACTGAATTTTCCAGATATTTAAATTGAATTAAAGTTTCAGTCAACAAAGCAAGTCAAGGCCAGGCTTTGTGTGCCAGTCAAAGAGGCAATAGAAAAGTACACTTGTTAGAAGTTGTGGTTTCAAAAAACTCTTCTTCTACTACTACTACTACTACTATTATTATTATTATCATTATTATTGTTATTATTATTATTATTATTATTATTATTATTATTATTATTATTACTACTACTACTACTACTATTATTATTCCTCCTGTTTTCCTTCCCCTGAAGTGGAAACGACCCAGTCTTTGCTTCAAGTCGCTCTGTTTTTATTTCCTTGCAGAGCTGGGGCAGTACAGGTGCACTTTGCATTGTTAAAGCTCCTCAATGGTTTCATTGCACGTTTTGCTTCTCTCCATGAAACTCTGCTGCCTGCAAGGCAGGAGCTGCTTCCTGGAGCTGTGATTTTCCTCTGATGCTCCTTGGTGTTTTCTTTTGTTGTGGATCCCACAGGGCCATCTCCACATAGCCCAGGTGCCCCAGGGGGAGCAGGTGCAGATCACGCAGGACAGCGAGGTGAGCAAAGCCTGGGGGCTCGTGTGGGACCCTGAGAGCTCAGGGAAAATGAGAAATGGGCTGGAACCAGCACAAAATGTGCTTTAGAACCTGCTACTTCTGTCTCTGGGGTCTCAGGGGTTTATTTTCAAATTGTTATTATGTGTGTTAATTGTTGCATAAGGCTGATGATCTTTTGAAATTTGGTACTGACAGAGTTTAATAGGAAATCAGGTGCTTGCAGTGCTTGAAAATGAAATTATTCTCTTTAGGTTGATGAATTAAATGTGGTCAGAACACTCAGGGCCTTTAATGGTGGAACAGGAGTTGGAGAAACCTTCAGCCACCAATTAATAAAGAAATATTCCAGAATGAATTTACCCTCCATTCCTGACCTTATCTGGCACTGCAGTATTTGCCCTTCTTAATTTTTTTCCCAGAAAAATAATCCTGTGGAATGGGATGGATAAATGGATATGGATAGCTGGAAATGGATAAATTCAATCCCAAACCCTCCAATTTAGGCTCAGCTCCCAAATCCAGGTGGATTTCCCTGTGTGTGTGCTGCAGTTATTGGTTATTTAAAAATCTCCTGACTGCTTAAACTGCTCTTGAATTTCTCATGCACTTTATTTCAATGCAGAAGGAATAGAAAAATCAGGTTAAACATTAACACAGGCAACAATTTGAATCTGTCCCATTTCCCTGTCAGGGTTTTCCCTCTCTAGGAAGTGGATCTGCCTGGCTTGGTTTAATCCCTGTCCAAAGAACCCAAATCACAGCTCATAAAACCACTTTGTGAAGGAGTATTGTTAACACAGGCAGCTACTGGAGAATAAATATTATCATAAAAATTCTATAAATATTATAGTTAAAGGCTTGTCCTTTGAAGGGCCTGTCAGGCCTTGAGAGGGAGAAGAAAGGATTAAAATATCCTGGCTCTAAAGTGTGGTGCTGCCATAAAACTGAGGGAGTTTTTGGGTAAAACACCACTGAAAAACTGATGATTCAGCAGAGATTGCTGGACTGGATCCTGAGGTTCCAGCACAGCCTGGATCCTTTGGCACTTCATGTCTGTCAGACTTTCAAAGGCTGCATTTGTCCCTGACAGATGAAAACATCTGTTTTTAAATTGATGACAATGTACACAAGTGAGAGAGGAGCTGCCAGCAGGAGAAACTGCACAAAAAGGGGATTTTGTCCTCCAAAATGTGCTGCTTCACTGCAAGGCTCTTTTGGGAAGCTGCCTTTCCTTAATCCAAGTGTACTTTTGGAAAGACATCAGTGAGCATGTGAATAAAAACTTCATGTCATAAAGATTTCCTGATTGGACTTTGAACCTTAAAATACTTTGATTTATTGAGTTTTTTAAAATTATTAGTATTATAGATGTAATCCCTGTTACAGAACTGTGTTGGTTTTCAATATGGAATGAGGATAAATAAAAAGCAAAGAGTAAATAGCTCTGCAACCCTGTAAAAGTGTTAGATTGCTAATTCTGGGATAGTAAGGGCTGGATTTCAATTTGCAGGTTTATATAAAGAAGAAAACAAAAAGTTTTACCTCAGAAAAATTTTACATAAAACAAAAAAAAAGGCAAAACATGTTGGTTGGGAAAGGTCCTTGCTGTGAGGCTGAGTGGAGCTGGATTGCCTAAAGAACCTTCAGCAGAACTTTTTAAATTCACAGATTTCCTTCACACTGAAACAGATTTTTCTGCAGTTTTTGCACTCCCAAACTTGTGCTGATTGTCCCTTGTCTCCTTTTCCAGGGGAACCTGCAGATCCACCAGGTGCACGTGGGTCAGGACGGGCAGGTAGGAGCAGCTCTGGGTGTCAGCAGCATTTCCCCTGGTTTTTGATGGAGATTGGGATAATCCCCATTTTTAGTGCCTGTTTTAAAGAGCCAAACCCGCTCTGGTGATTGGAATAACTTGCAAAAGGATAAAACCTAATGGAGATACTTGATATTTGGTTCAGCATTCCTGCAGGATGTTTTGTCCCTCTGTTTTCTCCCTCCTTTGGAGTTGGGTTGAGTGCCCGTGGTGTTCCTGTCTGCTCTCCTCAGTCCCCAGGAACCAACATTTATTAAAAAATTACTCTTTTTATTTACATTTTATCCTTTTCCATGGCATGGCTGTCCTGAGGAAAGCAGATCTGCTCTTGTCCTTGTTGATGAGAGGTTTTTTGAGGTGCTTCTGCAAACAGCAGGTGAGGAAAAGCAGCTTTTCCTTGGCTGAGCAGTCACTGACCATGGAACTGAGCTCAGGATTCCCAGAACTGCTCAATTTGATCTCAGACACACTTAAAATGTTAAACTCTGCTAAAACAGAGCACAAAAATCATCCTGCAAGAAGCTTCCAGGCCACATGAATCAGAGTGTGATTATTGTTACATATAGTGTTGGTATATCTGTTTTAAAACTGAGTTTTCCAGATATTTAAATGGAATTAAACTTTCAATCAACAAAGCAAGTCAGATTCACCAGGAATTGTTTGGTTCCTGGTGAATCTGAATAAATTGGGAAACATTTGGGATCCTGCCTGGGATGGGGGCTCTGCCATCAGCAGGGCTTCCATTGCTGGGAAATTTTGTTGTTATGGTTATTTTTTAGTTATGGTTATTTTTTAGTGAATCTTTTAGTTATGGTTATTTTTTAGCGGATAAAAACCAGGACAAAACAAATATTTAAGGGATTTTTAGCTCTGTTCTGCAGTAATTACTGAATCAGAGTGTGAGGAATTGTTTGGTTCCTGGTAAATCTGAATAACTTGGGATAAATCTGGGGTCCTGCTGGGATGGAGGCTCTGCCATCAGCAGGTTTGGGGCTCACAGGAGCCCCCAGCACTCTGAACTTGGCAATATTTGGGTTTCAACAAGAAAATAAACCCCTGGAAATGTTCTTTGCTCAGGGCTGCATCAGAGGTGCTTCTGCAGGAGTGAATCTTGGGAAGGTGATTTTTTTTGAGATGTTATTTTGGTATTTATTGGGTTTTTTCCTTCTCTGTGAAATATTGCTGTCCAAATGACACCTTAACACTGGGTGGGTTTATATGTCTCTGAGTGTGGCACCAAGATTAAATTTATTTGTAATTAAAACCTCACAGCATTATTTTCCCCTTGCATTTCCTATTCCTGTGGAAATTTGTGTGTCCATGTGTCTGTGCATTCGCAGGGATGTGAGACAGGGAAGAAAAGGATGATTAATGATCTTTTCTGGGATTTTAATGATGTTATCTGTCTGTACTATCACTCAGATTGGGATAACCTCTCTCCTGCCTCAGTGGTTGTTGGCTGTACCCACATGGATGGGAAATCACTTTGACATTCAGTTTTTAGGGAATTTTTTTAACTATCTGTGCTCTGAGCTCTTTAAATTTTGGTTAGAACAAAGGGTGAAGTGCTGAGTTTTTGCTTTTTCTCCACTCACTCAGCTGCATTTTGGTGTGAAAGAGCTTCAGTGCCTTGAGCATCACCAGGAGCATTCCCAGGAGCCCTCAGCTCCTCCTGAAGTATTTGCCGGGAAATTGGTGATTTTAGTGGATTAAAAACCAGGAGCAAGCAGAGACTGAGGGGATTTTTGGCATTAATTACTGAAGCACTGGAAGGGGGTGAGCAGAGGGGAGCTCTGGGGCTGCTGTGTGGGACCTGTGAGCCCCAAAACTGCCCAGGAGCAGGAGTTAAACCAGCTCAGCTAAACCCTGCTGCTGGTTTAAGGCTGGGAGTGGAGCTGATCCCTTTCCCTTGGCACCAGGAGTGGGATGAGAGCAAGGAACGGGCCTGGCATGAGGGGAGGCAAACACAGCACGGAGCAGCAGCTTCCACTCAGCTGCTCCAAGAAACTCCTGCAGTTTTCCCACCTGTCCATTATTTTCCAGGCTTTTTCCTGGATCTTTTGAGGCCTAATCTGGATAGTCAGGAATATGGAGAATCAGGAATAACATGGGGCTTCTGTGACTGAGTGTTTTCAGCTGAATAATAAATATATCCTCACTGAAGACTGAATCTGAGCCTGGCTGCTGCTGAATGCTCTCTGGGAATATTTCCTGTGGAAATTCCTGTTTTCCATGATTTTCTGGGCACACAGCAGGGGCTGGGGGTTCCCCTGTGCAGGTGAGGTTTGGTGCTGCAGCTTCTCCATCCCAGTTCCAAGTGAAAGATTCAAAGAGCAGGAACTTGGGAAGGAGGCAGAAAACAGCACAAACCCTGATGAGATGTGAGCAGGGAAATCTCCCAGGTGCCCCAGGTGCTCAGGTACCAAATCTTGGCTTTTCTGCAGAATTTTGCTGATTGTGCTTTCCCCCTCTCTTGCCTTCAGTGTCCTGGTGGTTGCTCTGAGCTCAGATTTTGTTTTTCTGGCATCCCTGAGCATGGAATGAATGAAATCATTCCAGAGGAGCTCTGTCTACCTCCACATGTGTTCTATTAGCTGGAAGTTTCAGATTTCAGTGCACGTTTAATAAAAACCCCAAACTGCAAAAATAATTAAAGCTTTACATTAGCAGGGCCTTGAAACCTCAGGAAAGTGGGAATTTCTTTTTTTCTCTTTGTATTTTGTCCTTAGGAATTACCAGAAAATTTCACTTTTGTCTCCTTTGATTACCTGCCCTGCTCTTCCCCACCTCCATCCTTTTTTCCCTTGGAATTTTGGTGATCCCAGGAAATGTTCAGAGTGTCCTGTGCCTCAGGGATACAAAAACCTGGGATATAAAAACCAGCACAATTCCAGGAGTTTCCCACTCCTTAATTCTATTTTTTAGCCATTCCATGTTATACACCCTCACTGCCAGTGCTTCTCCAATTTAGGGATTAATTAAATGGCACCAGGGAAATAGTCTTTAATTATTGCCTGGTTGTTAAATGGAAAAGTTGATGTCGTTTAAAATCTAAAATAGGATTCTGTGTGTTCAAGGAGAGCCAACGATTTGTTCTGCTGCAGGAATGAAAAACTGGGGACAATTGCAGCATTCAATTCAGTGTGGGGGAGTGGGAAAAGCAGGAAAATCCAGGATGGGGCTGGCAGGGAAAAAACAGCAAAGAGTGCAAAGAGCTTTTGGAGGAGATAAAATCTGCAAGATTGCTTCTGCCAGGTGGTTTTTCCAAAAAATAAAGTTTGGATTTTGTGAATTGTGGACACCAGAGTGTCCCAGGTGAGCCTGGAATCAGAGGGGTGCTCTGAGAGAGAGAGGGATCCCATCCCATTATCCCATCCCATTATCCCATTATCCCATCCCATTATCCCATCCCATCCCGTTATCCCATCCCGTTATCCCATCCCATCCCATCCCTTTGGATGGAGCAGGAATTGCATTTTCTGTCCCTGAACTTCTGCCTCCCATGACTTCAATAATGCAATGTTATCCAAAATGGATTATATTATCTCAAACTCAATATATAACCCCAAACTGAATATATTATCCCAAAAATTAATGATAATTTTAAACAATGTTAAATGTTGTTAATGTTATTTTTTTAATTCAGAGTTTTCCACTCCCAGACCTGTTTGTTCCCATGTTTTTATTCCAGTGTGGAGCAGGGATCCATTGGCACTCCCTTGAAGTAATTTAAACCTCTCAAAATTGACCTTTATTTCATTTACCAGGATGGATAAATATTCTCAGAGACTTCTCTTCCAGATATTAAAATATTATTAAAATATGGCTATTTAAATTATCCAAAAATAAGACAAGAACCTTCTAATGCAATTTTTAACTTGCACAAATTTAATTTGCACAAATTATATACAAATTTGATTTATATATAATTCATTTAATTGGAATATTCCAGATTTAAAAACACTGCAATGCTTTATTTGAGTTGCTCAGTCACAAATTAATCCAAGGGAGGAATTTTTCCCTTCCCCAGTCCAGGAGCAGCAGAGGGCAGTAGCATTAAGATGATGCTGAGCTGTTTTCTGAAGGAATGAGAGGGAATTTGGAGGGGGGGAAATGTGGAAATTCTGTGCTCCTGCTGCTGCTGCTGCTGTGGAATTCCAAAAGGTTTTCCCAGTTCCAGCCCAGCTCCTGGAATAACACACATGGAGAAATGCTTGTTACTGGAAAAAAATTTCAATTAAAAACTCAGTGCAGCTCAGCTGGAGCTTAAAAACTCCTCGATTGGTTTGGAAAGAAATTAATTATTATTTTTAACTGATAGTTCTTCAGGAATTGTTGTAAATTGTCCTAAATTTGTTCCTGGCTTTTGGAGCAAAAAGGAAAAGAATAGTTTGGAAACAATTGTGCTTTGTGCAAACTCTGTGAAATCCCAAATTTATCTATTTATGGATAAATAAAAGTGTTTAAATATTTAATTATACTTGAATAGAAGCTTTTTACAGGCAAGATTTTTTGTGTTTTCTTGAGGATTTTTGTACACAAACTTTAACTTGGTGTTTGAGGGAAAATTTTCTGATTGGTGATCAGTACCATTCAAAATATTTCCAGCAAAATTAATGTTGTAAGGAAAACAGGAATATTTCTCTTAAATCTGGCTTAAAAATGAAGTGCAATAAAATATTTATATCTACACTTATGTATGTAACACAGATTTCTGCATGGTTAATTTGTAGTTTCACTGCAGAATTTAGGATGGGTTTGGAGAAAGTTTGCACTTAATTTGGAAGCTTAAAACAGGATAAAACAGTGCCCAGGTGGAGAAAAACTGAAACAAATTGGGCCCATTTTAAAATTATTGCTATTATTATTATCATTATCATTATCATTATTATCATTATTATTATTATTACAATATCAATATTACCACCATCATAATAATAATCATCATGATAATCATTATTTTATTTCAGTGATTTTATTTTTAGTATTTTATTATTAGTAGTTTTATTATTTAATTATATCAACTAATTTTATTATAATTAATATTAATAATTTAGTTATAAATGATAGAATTCCTCTACCCCAGCACAAAGGACAGACCTGCAGTGACACCCAACCAAACAGAAAATAAGGAAAAGCCTTTTTTAAAATAAGGAGAGTCTGCTTGGAAAAATAAGGAATTTGGATGGGAAAAGACATTTTCTGCAGTTTCAGAACTGAGGTATTGAATTGGAAATGCCATTTTTGCTCCATGCCAGGGTGGATCCATCTGGGCTGGGGCAGAGCTGTGCCCTGGATTTCCAGGATTTCTCCTTTGTGGCCGCAGCTTTTCCCCTCTCCAGGTCCCTGTCCCAATCCCAAGTCCCTCTCTCACCTCCCAAACTTCTCTTTTTTCTCTCCCTTTCTGATCAAAATGCACAGAGAGGTGGCAGAATCCGCTTTCATTTTCATTTGATATCAAACAGGAATTTATTTTATCCCCCCAATGACTTTTTTCCATTTGTGGAAGGTTCTGGCTGCTGGGAGGAATGAGCAGAGGTGATTTGTTAATCTCTTACAGGCAGTTCTTTGATAGTCCCTCAGTTCCCAGTGATCTGTGCTTGTAAAACAAGATTTTTTAATGAAGCCTTTGGAAAAGGGGAATATTTTCTGCCTGTTTTTTGATTTTTCTCCTCAGAGAAAGTGGGTTTGTTCCATTAAAATTCCATTCAAGCAGACAGGAGCATTTATAATGCTCCAAAGAATACCTTCTCTATTTTGGAATATATTATGTTCTTTATTCACCCAAATCTTGTTTTAATATTGCTGTAAACTTAATAAGAAGAGATGAGATAGGAAGTGATAATCTTTTAAATATAAGGGAAAATCATTTTCTTCACCTTGATAGGAGGCAGAGGCCTAAGCTGCCTCTTATTAGAGCTGTTGCTAATAAAAATCTCTGCTTGTAGGCTGGCAGTGCTCACAAAGCTAT
The DNA here is from genome assembly GCF_028018845.1 of Melospiza georgiana. Taxonomy (NCBI): domain Eukaryota; kingdom Metazoa; phylum Chordata; class Aves; order Passeriformes; family Passerellidae; genus Melospiza; species Melospiza georgiana. The sequence continues at coordinate 19,771,317 of NC_080443.1, forward strand.
CAGGGCTCATCTGGAGAAATCATTTCTTTTTTGTTTTGTTTATTTTTTTTCCTGCTCTTCATTTATGATTTTTCTCATCACGTGATGCCAGCCCTGTCCTGATGCTCCACGTTTCCCTTATCCCATTCCTGTGCTCCACTCTCATTTATTTGGAATTTTTGGGGTGTGTGGAGCATTCCCTGCCTGGGAATCACTGCGCACACCCCAATACCAAGCCAGGGGGGATTTAGGGATTTTGAAGCTGGAGAAAAGGAGCTCAGGGGAAATTCCCTCTCCCTTCCCACTGCAGGAAGCCCCAGGGAATCTGTTCCGGGTTCCCACATTTAGTGTGGCAGGGTTAAATGGCATTTTGGGCTGGACACAGCTTTGGGAATCTGTGATGGCTAAAAATGGGAAATGGCTCCTCTTTTTCATCTCCTCTCCATTAAAAAAAGTGGATTTTTGCCAACTTCAGGCACCAAACCATCCCTTTTAAATCTAAACCTCACCTGTAGGATCAGTTTCTCTTTTTCAAAGCAGACCTGTGTGATTTACAGAGATTTTGAGCAAGGCAGTGTTAAATGCAGGGAAATTTGACAGTTGATTGACTTTTGTTTGTGTTCAGAGATTTAATCCTTCACGTAGTTCGACTCCATTTCCAGCCAACTTTCCAGAATCCTTCAAATATTTCAAACTAGCTGAGCAATAAATAAATGTTATCTACAGAATTCTGATAAACAGAAGAAGGATGATCCAAGATCCTGAATTTGGGATTAGCTTTGCACATCTATTAAAATAAAACCCTACCAGATGAGCACTTTAAGATGCTTAAAGATGATCCTCAGTTGTTTTGTGAAGGAATGAGAGGGGAATTTGGAGAAATGAGCTGCTCCGTGATTTAGCCATTAAAATCCCCCCTCAGCAGCCCAGTTTTAATTCCTGCTCTCAGCTGCTGTTTTCATTAGCTGGGATGGATTTCCTTCATTCAGGGAGGAGCATTTGGAAAGTCTGCTTGGAAAACCATCCTCTGTAGGCATTTCTTTGGTGTTCTGTGATCAGAATTCCTCTTGTGCAGTGAGGGTTTGAGTGCTGAACTTGCTGTGTTTGGTTCCCAGTCTGCTGGGATGAATTGGCTCCTGCTCCATCAATTATCCACTCAGAGCCATCAGTTCCTGCCTGGGCTGGAAGCAAAATCAGAGCTGCTCCAGCCACTTTGATACAAACTCTGGGCTCCCACCAGGCCTGACTGAATGAATCTCTTTGAAAAATTGCCTTTTGATTTTATTTATTTATTTTTAAATAACTATTTCTATTCTTGAAATCTGTCACTCTGGAATGTTGCTAAATGTTTGCGTTAAGCAGCACGAGTGAGTTCAGCAGGAGGAAGTGTTGGGATTCTTGAATTTCCAGTTAACTCTTGTGGGAGAGAGAAGTGGCACTGCCCATGAGGGACTCGTCCCACAGGAGAGGTGACAGGGGACAGGGTGACAGGACACAGGGAATGGCTTCAAACTAAAGGAGGGACAGCTTAGATAGGATATTTGGGATAAATCCTTCCCTGGCAGGGTGGGCAGCCCTGGCACAGGTGCCCAGAGCAGCTGTGGCTGTCCCTGCATCCCAGGCAGTGCCCAAGGCCAGGCTGGACATTGGGGTTTGGAGCAGCCTGGGATGGTGGAAGGTGTCCCTGCCATGGCCGGGGTGGGAACAATGTGGATTTTAAGGTCTTTTCCAAGCCAACCCATCCTGAGGTTATCTGAAATCCAGCCCAGCCCATCCTGAATTGAGTTTGTGTGGGGTTTGTGATGCCCCAGTGCCAGGGGTGTGAGAGCTGGGAGGGAAAAATGCTGAGATTGTAGGAAAAAGTCCTAAAAATTATTAGGAATTCCCAAAATTATTAGGACTGTATTGGTCCTTGAGTTCAGGTCAAGGCCTGACTTTCTCCTGCTCTATTGGAAAATATCATTATACAGAACATTTTTTGAGGTGCTGCACTTGTAAAAGCCTTCATTAGAGATGCTCCATTGTGAAGATTTCATTTAGAGGCTTTGCTTTTCTTTGAAGTCCTTTCAAAGGTTAAGATGATTTGCTTCAAGGTGGGGTTATTTTATGGAACAAATCAAATCCTTTCATTTTCCATGTGTTGAGTAATGCCTTGTTCATTTTAATGGGAAGCCAGTGGAATCCATTTGGAGTCTGCTGTCAAAGTTGATTTCTTTCAACCTCTGTCCCTGATCTTTAAAAGAGCAGAATTTGGTCTCACTGATGACAGTTGGATAATGAAAAAGGAATGACAGCCCTGCAGAGCCAGAGCTTTCCAGAGTGAACATTCCATGTTTTTAACAGTTTTAATCTTATTTCCTGTTCCATTAATCAGGCTGAGCCAGATTGTTTTGTAAGTATTTATTGTTCGGTTGTTTTTTCCCTGCCTGAAGTATCAAATAGGAAGAGTTTTCTTTTCAGCCTCATATAAATATATAAATAAATATAAATTATCAAATTACAACAGTGGGATCCAACTTCCCAGATTTTGTCAATACTGAGATTTTGACATTCCTCATTTCCACTCCTTAAATTATTGACATTTCCAGGGAATTCTGTGGGTTTATCTCTTCACAATTTCCTATAATGAAACACTCAAATCCTTTAAACTATGGATTAGTGCATAAGTGTAAAAAAGGGAAGTAAATTCCTAAAGAAAATCAATGATATTTAAATAATTCCTTGGTAGTGCATAAGATCTTTTATAATCCATTTTGCTTTGATGGGAAAACACAAATCAGAAGTTGATGTTCCCAATGATTCTGCATCCATGGCATCCATCAGCCTTAATCCAAACATTTCCAAGCACTGATGATGAAGAAAAGGACTTTAAAAGTCACATTCTTGAGCCTTTGGGCTGGGCTTTATGAGCCAGACCTTGCTGTCAGTACAAGAAGTGCCATTCCTTGGGAATTTTTTCTGAATTCATTCAAATGCCAGATGAATTCCAAATGTTGATTTTTGAGGGATGGTGTTTTCTGTGTCAAGGCAAACATTTTATTAAAATGATAAATGGCTTTGTCATCTGTTTGCATTTTGCCTGTAATTATGATTAAAGCAGAAATTTGCACAAAATGTTTGAATGAACTAAAAATCACTGGGTTCTTTTTGGCCCAGCAGAGTGCAAAAACCAAAAGCTACAAAAATTCCCAGACTTCCTTTTTCTTTTCCTAATTTGGAAAGTTATTTGTTTCAGGGAGGGAAAACTGCAATATCATGGAATAATGGAGTGGTTTGGGATGAGGGGATTTAAAGATCAAATTCCACCCCTGCCATGGGTATGGACACTTTCCATTATCCCAGATTTTTCCAGCCTGGTCTTGGACATTTCAAGGATGGGACATCCAAAACTTCTCTGGGAAGCTGTAAAAGTAGGGAAATATGGTAGCAAAACCACAAAAATAATTGATTTTTCAATATCCAGCCTCAAATAGATCAGAATTAAGTATTCTGTGAGGGGAAAAATGAAAGTAAAAATTATTTTCAACAATAAAAAATAACTAAAAATCCAGTTGGCTTCAGAATCATCCTAAAAAAAGGAGGAGGGATTTGGGAGCAGCTGCCTGGGATGTGTTTGGCTCCATGCTCCATTAAATTTTATGGCTGATCTGACATTATCTGCTGCAGAGTATCCTGGCAGCAATCAGCCATTCCAGGCTCTGCTCAGGACTCTGTGTTAAATTTTCTCCTTGGAGTGGGATGCAGGTGGGCTCAGGTGTGTGCCCTGCTCAGCTGTGTGCAGCTGGAATGAAAATCCCAGAAAACAGCAACACTCCTGGCATTTTGTGACCTATTCCTAGAGAAAATTGCTTTAAAATTCAACTTTTCCCCTCATCTCTGCAGATCTGGGCAGTGCAAAGGTCTGAGTGTAACAGAGGAGAATTGTTGGGAGAATTGCTCCTTTGAAATGAAAAAATTGGGAGCGAAAATTGTTTTTTCTGACCAATAAACAAGTGCTGCATGGAATTCAAAGGAGAATTTGAGGGAATATTTGGTGTCAGGACTCTGTGTGCTGCTCCAATTAAACAGAAATATTTTCTCTCGCTGACCAAAGTCTGACAATTAATTAAACGAGCTGGAGGTTAGCACAGAGTGAGATCCTGGAGCATCCCAGAGAATTCACATTCCTCAGCAAGGGAGGTGGTTCTGGCTGGGATATTTTGGAATACAAACATTTTCTAAGCACTCAAACCATCATAGCAGAGTTCAGCCCAGCCCCTGTCAGTGATCAATAAAAATGATGCTCCCTCCATTAGGAAATCCTGGAAATATGTAACACTTAAATAGATATTTGTGGATATAAGAGAATCTGGGGGGTGAATTCCAAAGAAAAAGCCCAGGGTTTGTTTTTGGGGCTGGCAGGCAGCAGGAGCCTCTGGGTTTGGGAGCTGACAGTGTTTTTTGGGTTGACAGAAGCCAGTTCCTTGCTTTTACCCAGATTTTTTGGGACTCCAGTATTTTATTCTGTGTGAGCACCTTGTTCTGCATTCAAATTTCCATGCTGATTTAGAATTATTTTGATGCTGGAGTTGTTTTACCTGTGAAAAACCAGGTAAAAAATTGATTTTCTGCTCTTAGTAGGATCTAGAACTGCCTTGAGAATGAGCTTGAATAAATCCTTCATTTTTATCCCATTCTTTTACCTTTCTGAGCTGCTCTTTTCAGGTCAAACCTCAGACTTTCTCCACTCCTACATTTTATTTACAATATTCATCCATATGTTTAATCAGGGCTTGGTTTCTCCCTCAGGAGGGTCTTTGGCATCTTTTTTCTTGAGTTGCTCCAGGAAAAATTTGGCTCCTGAAGGATCTTCCTGTGTTGGTTTGGTTCCCCTTGTCTGTGTTCTTTACCCATCCAAGGCTGCCTGGCTCCTGCTGGAATTCCTGCTGGAATTCCACTTTTAGGGGACAGCTCCCAAAGACCTCCCAGCTTTTTGTAAATTCACAAAATTTGGGATTTGGGCAACTCCTGCGTGTGGTGATTCCAGGGAAAACCTGGAATCCAGAAAGGTTCTGGCTCAGCAGCAGAGATGTGATCTCACATGATGACCTCATGTAGAAATCACCACGTTGGAAAGAGATCAGAAAACACCAGGATGCCACTGGGGTTCTTCTGCTCATGTTCCACGTGCTGCTTTGATATTCCCGTGCTGCTTTGATATTCCCGTGCTGGTGGTGTTTCCTCTGAATTATTTGAGGTCATTTTCCTCATCAAGATCAGATTTTTCATCATAAATCAGCTGTCATGTTCTATTATCAGTCCTTCTCCCACAGCTTCACATGGGAGTGATGTGAGAGTTTCAAAATCTTTATTTCAGGAAAAATCTGCATTGTGCCAGCCCCGCCCTTCACCAGCAAGGTGCAATATTTGGGGGACGGCACTTTTAAAAGCTGAATTTTTGGGGCAAAATACACAGGGTGAATTTTGAGTTATTTTGAGTTTTTCTTGTGAAGCCAACTTGGAACAGGAAATACAATTTGAAAAAAGCCCAGCCCAAATGTGCACATGTGATTTTTCAAGGATTTGATTGATGCCTGAATTCCATGTGGTCCAAGGCATACAAGGAAAATTGAGGGATATCCTCAGTGGGAGAGCAGAGGATGTGAAACATGCACTGGAGTGAAAATCTGGTACAGGAGAAAGTTGAAGCAAGAATGGACTGAGCCCAGCTCCAGGGAATAGGGCTGGGCAGGAATTGCTGCTTTGGACACACTTGAGCCACTTCATTTTCTTTTAAAGGAAAGAAGGTGACTGGAACATTGGGTCAGAGAAAGGGGAGCAGTGCTGCGTTCCTGGAGCATCTGAAACGAGGAGATGCAGTTTTACCCCCTGAGGCAGGAGGTGCTAAAAGTGCCTGAAATCACAGGAAGCCCTGGGACTGAGCACAATTCCACAAGCGTTATTTCAGTTCTGAAGGGTTTTATTGTTTCTGTGGTGAGAGATGAGGTTGTGATAACGAGCTCATGGGAGAGCCTCAGGAGGAAAGTTCTCTTTAAACCACTGAGATTTTCCATCAAAACAAGGCACTGGGTTAGGGATAAAACTGTGGCTGCAGCTCCAGAATCATGGCATGGTTTGGGCTGGAAGGGACCTTAAAATTCATCCCATTCTACCCCTGCTATGGCAGGGACACTTCCAGTGTCCCAGGGTGCTGCAGCCTGGCCTTGGGCACTGCCAGGGATCTGGGGGCACTCATCTTCTCTGGGAATTCCATCCCAACCCCTCCCCACCCTCACAGGGAGGAATTCCTTCCCAATATCCCATCTATCCCTACATTCTTTCAGTTTAAACCTGTTTTCCCTCATCCTGTCATTCCATGCCCTTGTCCAAGTCCCTCTCCAGCTCTCTCAGAGCCCTTTTAGATGCTGGAAAGCTGCTGGGCTTGAGGAGGAATTCCAAATATTCCAGGAAAAAAGACCTGGAGCCACAAACCACGTGGATCAGAGAGCTGGAGCCGAGCAGAAATAGACTTGTGAAATTTTTCCTTTTGAATAATCCAGCAGCTCTTCCTCCTCATGAGGACGGGAGGGTCACAACAGCATCCCCTGAGAGGCACAATTATATTTTTATTTGTGTTTTAATCACTTTAAACCAGACAGTTATGTCAGATTCTCATTGGAGCTCAGCTCAAGCCCTGTTGAGTTTTGCAGCCTGGTTTTGCTCACACAGAGCAGCCATGGCCAAGGGACAGCCCAGGGGGACAGCTGGGGCTGCCAGAAGGATTTCTGGCCTGGGTTCATGTTTGTTGGGATCTGTAGTGTCGGGTTAGAAAAATCTCTGTTGAGCCTGAGCAGCGCTGTCACTATTTTGGAAGTGCTCTCAGATGGGAGGGGTGATAAATAATGCTCTGGAATGGTGGGCAGTGCTCTGGGAAGGGCCCCATGGAGCAGGCAGGAGGTGCTGTGGGGTTTCAAGCCAGGCTGGGACACAGGGAGAGGTCTGGAGGCAGAAGGAAAGGAGGATCCTGGAGTGGGGTGAGCCTGGGGCAGAGCAAAGAGTGAAAGCAGGTTGGGGGAAGGAAGGAGCACTGATTTTCTGTGTGTTCAAAAGAAGTGTGAAATCTCTGGAAAGAACCTGAGTTGAAAATTTCAAAAAGGGACCAGGGAGAAATCTTCATGGGAGGCAGCAAATCCATGGGGTGGATGTGGGAACGCTTTGGAGAAGCTCAGCAGAGGGTGCAGAAAGGTCACCCTGGAGGTGCAGCTGCCACTCCTGGGCTGGCCTAGACAGGGGAGAGATGCAGAAGAGATTCCTATGTCTGGATCAGCAGCCAAGGAATGTGAGGGATAAAGATAACTTGTGGGATAATTATAAATCCACAAATTCTTCACCCTGCTCCCCTCAAAGCAATGGGACACAGGAAGCACCAGGACTGAGACAGGACCAGAATGGTTTAAAATTTCTGCCTTTTTTGTATTTTACCTCAGTGTAATCAGGAGCCAGAGCTCAGGAACCGGGGTGTGGAGTTGGTGTAGAATCAGGAACTGGGATGTGGAGTTGGTATAAATAATTGTTCACCAGTGCAGTGGAAAGGAGGAGGAGGGGGGTTTGGCGGTGCTGCAGCTCTGGGAAAAGTTTCCATCTTCCCTGGGAGAGTCCAGCTGAGGCCTGGCCATGAGCTGGCAGTGCCAAGGAGAGCAGATGGGTGATACCCCAGTGGAATATGGGGATTGCTGTTTGGACTGCTGCTCCAGGATTCCCAGTGAAGCACAGAACTGGGACACACTGGGTGTTTGCAGCCGCTGTTCCTGCAGCTTTTGCCAAGAGCTCAGTGGAACAAAGAGCAGAGTTAAATTTAGTCCATGACAACCTGATCAAAACCAACCCCACAAAGGCAGAGCCTGTCCAGCTCCAGGCCCAGCGTGGCCTCTGGAGCTGCCAGAGCTACCACAGAGTTGGGATCTTGTGGAAAATCCTTCCAGCTCTTGCAGCAGGAGGCTCGAGGCAGCTGCTCTGCTGCTCTCCTGTGTCAGTGTGGGCTCAGCTGGCCTGGGAATGCCTCAAGATTTTATTTAAGGTAGAAACCCAGGGGTTTTGTGGAATGGTTTGGTTGGAAGGAACCTTAAAATTCATCTCATTCCACCCCTGCTATGGCAGGGACACCTTTCACCATCCCAAGGTGCACCAAGCCCTGTCCAACCTGGCCTTGGGCACTCCCAGGGATCCAGGGGCAGCCACAGCTGCTCTGGGCACCTGTGCCAGGGCCTGCCCACCCTCACAGGGAACAATTCCTTCCCAAAATCCCACCTAACCCTGCCCTCTGGGAGTTTAAACCCACCCTATCCATGCAGAAATTCCTGCTGGTGTCCAACCTGAGCCTGACCTGGCCCAGCCTGAGGCCATTCCCTCTGCTCCTGTCCCTGTTCCCTGGAGCAGAGCCTGATCCCCCAGCTGTCTCCTTCTGGCAGGCATTTTTAGGGAGCAGAAAGCCCCCCCAGAGCCCCCTTTTCCCCTCATGGCTCCAGCAGTGGCACAGAGCATTTTCCTTCTCAAACAGGAATAACACAACCACAGAAGTTGCAGAGAATATTCCACATTGTGTTGGTGCTGGGGCTGAAAGGTTCTGGAATTGCTGCTCAGCTGGAAGGTGCTGGGAATGCTGCTCAGCTGGGCCTTGGAGCAGAGACGTGATGTTCAGGCCTTGGAACAGCTGGGCTGGAGCCTGGGCAAGGTGCTGGGAAAGGCTTCCTTCATCCCAGAGCCAGCTGGAGAGGACAGCCCTCACTCCAGCCCTCACTCCAGCAATGGTGTCAGCACTGAGGGAACACAAACCACCACACAAGGTCCAGCTCCATTTTCTTTTGAGCTGCTCCTTTAATTCAGGAGAACCAGCCCTGCCAGCTGTGCACAACCACCTGTGTTATGCTGTCACTTTTTAAGCTGCCTGCCTCTCCTCAGGAGGACAAGATGACACTTCTGGAGGCCTTCAGACTTCATTTCTCCCCTCTAACGAGATCAGGCTGCTGCTGAATATTTCCCCTTGTTTTGTGTCAATTAACACCAGGAGGTTTCTCTCTGAGCAGCCCAGGACTGCCTTTATCTCCTGCATCTCCAGGGCCGTGTTTGTGCATCAGTATTTGTCAGGAATTGTCTTCCCCACAGTGATGTGTGGAGCAGATTTTCTTCATTAGGCCCAGCGGTGCTGGAAGATGCAGGATTTCACAAGAGAGTAAACAAAGGCGGGTTTGTGGTGGGGCAGTGGCCCCACGTTCCTGTCAGTCCTGTGGTTCTCATTCCTGCTGCTGCGGCCTCGTTGGAGCGGGCAGGGTGAGCATGGGAGACACCACAAATCCCAGCATTTCACAGGGAATCATTCCTTCCTTGGAGTCACTTTAATGGAAAACCAGCATGCAACCTGATGAGAAAAACGTGCGAAAAAACCTTTTCTTCCTTCTCTTTTTTGCCTCCTTGAAATGGTTTTTTTCCCAGATTATTTTTAGCCGTGGGCACTTTGAGAAAGCTTTGAAACCTCAGAGTTGTAACATTTGTGGAATTAGAGCACTTGGAGGAGGTTTATTTTTAAGGAGCCGTAAAGTTCCAGCCAATTAGAAAAGAAAATTATTTGTGTCTGGGATAGTTTGCTTTAGATTTTAACCAATTTCTGCAGCTTATGGAGGGTTAGGAAGTTGTTGGATTTCCCTCTGAAGAGATAGAACATAATTTCTAATACATTTCACAGCAACATCAGATATTAAAAACATAAGAGGGTTTCTAGCTCAGCAGAGCACTCAGCACTCCCTGGTTTTGCATGCAGCACTGGATTATATTCCCTCACATCTTCCTCACTTACTCTGTCATTCCTTGGATGTTTACTCTTGATGATTTCAAAACACTGAACAAGTGAAAACCACGAGTTTTTCACCAGTTCACTGAAGATCAATTTAGTGACTCCCATTTGTAAGAGAAATATTGACACACTTTGTTGTTTTAGGACTTGGATTTATGGTTCTTGGGGATGGAATCCATTCCTTAATGCCATATAATCCATGGAGTGTTGGTCACAAAGCCAGAAATTGCTTCTGCTGCTACTGCAAAGTGTAACTTGAGAAAAGTCCCCTCACTGATGGTCTGAGGAGAACAGCCACCAAAAGTGGTCACAAAAAAAATGTAAAAATTGAGGCTGTTACTGCATTGTGGAGCTTCTTAATATGTGATATTTTATCAGTTTAAAAGCTGAGTCAGTCCAAAATGTACATATAAAACATGAACACACCCAATGTGCAGCCTATGGCAGGGAGTGGGGGTTTAGTTTGCATTTCAGGAAAATTCCCATATGGAGGAGGTTGTAAAACAGCTTCTGTGGGCAACCCTGGGTAGTGGAGGATTCCCCATCCCCGGAAGTGTGAAAAATCATGCATGTGGCACTTGGGACATCACCCAGGGTTAGTGTGCTGGGTGATGGTTGGTCTTTTCCACTCTTAACACTTCCATGATTCTCTGATTATTGTCCTTGAATTCATTTTGCCAGGTGGGATTCATTCTGGCAATTTGGAGGAATTTGGGGGCAAAACTGGTATTCTGTAGAAAAACTGAAATGCTAACATTTCTGACTCTGGAGAGGACCTTAGTGCTGCTCTGCCCCAAATTCTGGGCTTCCCTGGTGCTTTCAGTTTAGTGATGTGACCCTGTTAATAATCAGGAGATTCTTTATCTGAATTCCACTTTTGAGTGGAGTTTTTTCTCTCTGAGTGTCCAGAACCAGTTTTTAACTCCATAGGATTATCCCTGGATTTTATGCAGCAGTGAAAAGAGAGCTGGAGCTTGTCCTGTGCCAGCTGAGTTCCAGGGAAGCACAAATGGGATTTTGGTCCCTCAGGCATTTTTAGTGATAATTTCCTGTGGCTCCCCCATTTACTCCCCCCATTTACAGTTTGTTTGGCCTCTCAGGTTGCCCAGTGCAAACCCCACTGATAGTGGCTTCCCTGCACCATCTCATTTTTAGGGCACCTCGAGCTGTGTAGAAAAAAATCAGGAAATATCCTTTGCAGGAATTCATAAAGACCAAAGAAAATGGAGCAAAACTTCCCTTTGATTTACAGCTTTACAATGATTTTCCCCACACAATCTTTTACTCCTCCGTGTCAGGCACTCGAGACAAAATCCTGTCTTTGCTGATGGGACTTGGCCAAAAGTCAGCTGGAAAACTCTGCTATTTATCCATTGAGGAAGCAGCTTTTACAAACTTTCCTGAAGGAATTCAGCTAAGTGTTTTCTTTAAATGAATTTATTTCCAGAGCCACGTTGTTACAACATCTCAGGCTTCTGGAGCTGCTCCTTCCAGCTCCTTGAAGATCTTCAGCAATTAGGCTGCACTGATAAAGCCAGGGGGGCTTATCTTGTCTCTTCTTTTAGCTCAGAGGAAATAATTTGTGCATTTTATCAAGGATAAGAAGTGGGAATTGTGAAATCTGATCCCTCTCCTGCCACTTGGTGACCCAAAGGAAATTGGTTCCCCACAGCATTTCAGCCCTGCTGTGTGATAGGTGCTGCTGGGCTCATTTTCCAGGGAATTCTGCAGCTCCTCCAGGATTTCAAACCAATCCCAAGCCTTTTTGTGTATCACTTTTATTGAAATAAACTAAAAATGAGGTTATCTGGAGCTTACAATAACTGTGAAATCTTTCTGCTGGAAATCTGTGTGTCCCACTTGTTTGGAAAGATTTTCTCTTCCATTATTCATTACAGGGCCCTTAAAATTATACTCCAGTGACAAAGCCTCTATTTATTTTTAGACAATTGGCATCCACTTCTGGCTGACCTAGAATGTTTCTTTGATGACAATGCCTGTGATCCAGCTGGGTTTGCTGAATGGTTGCATAAACAAAGGCAGATAGTAAAATGTGGGAAAGAAAAGGCTATTTTTATTATATTAGAGACTGTCCAGCCAGCTCCAGGCCCGATTTTAAATGTCATATCTCTAACACTGCACTTCAACTAAATGCCCTGATCATCTCCAGAATATCTCTGGAATTTTATCATTATTGCATTGCAGGGTTAGGAGGAGGCTAAGAGAAAAAAGTTCAGAGTGGAGGTGATCCACAGATAAAGACAATCAGTTTGGTATCCAGCCTCTTCCTTCCTGAAGAATGTAGGTTAAATACATGGAACTGGGAGCAAAGTCTGAGCTGGATGTTTTCTGCAGTCCCATTTATTCATTTGTTGGCCAATTCATGTTTCATTGCAGCAGCTTCATTTTTAGTGGATAATAACATTGCCTGTGGGCAGAGAATTCCAGGTAGGAGAACAAACAGAATCTCATTTTAACTCACATCATGGAATCACTGAACAGTTTGGGTTGGGAGGGATAATAAAGCTCATCCTATTCTACCTTCCACTGTCCCAGGTGGCTCCAAGCCCTGTCCAAGCTGGACACTGCCAGGGATCCAGAGCTGCTCTGGGTGCCAGGGCCTCTCCACACTCCAGGAAATCCAAAGGGAGTTTCAGTGCACACCATCACCATCCTCATTTCTCCCAGCAGCTCAAAAAGAAGAGCCTGAAGCAGTTACTGGTGCAAGAAGGTGTCAGAGTGTAAAGTCTGGCCACAATTCAAATTCCAGTGTAAATTCAGGGGAAATTTCTGTGTTAATGAGACTTGAGACCAAGTGGCAGAGAACTTCCTTCCATGGACTTACATTGAGGTTCTGCATTATAAATAATAGAGCTGGAAAGAACATCCTGATATTCCAGTTCTGGCCTCTCAGTTGTCGGGGTTAACCTGTGTCAGGGAAGGATTGGTTGGATTTTAGGAGGATGTTCTTCCCTCAGGGAATGGTCAGGTAGCAGAGCTCAAGGAGTGTTTGGAATTTTGGGATTGGTGATCCCTGGGATTTCCTTCCAGCTCAGGGTGTTCCATGAGCAGCTGCAGGTTCTCCCTGGAGCTGCCAGCAGAGAAGGAGACCCAGCAAATCCTGGGCTCCTCTGGGTTGTGGCCACACCTTGGGCCAAGGAAAACCATTGCTGCCCCTGGAAAAACCAATGGCACAGCCCAGGAGCTCCAGCAGGAGTTTCAAAAGCAGGAAAATCAGTTTGCTTCCCAGGTTTTTACGTGTCTGGGCAAGGATGTTTGTAGGATGTGTGCATTCCCTAGAAGTGCCCCAGCTTTTAACCACGACCCATCAGCAGAGATTTATTCCTACCCCATAAAACAATGAAAGCACCCAACAATGCTCTGCAGGAGCATCCTAAAATCAGAATGATCCTGTTTGTCTTGGACTGGGAACTTTGCAGAATTTATTTAGGAGCCTTTTTGTTTATCTGTTCAAAACAGCCTTTCAGTCAATGCTAAGCTCGATGGCTTCGGTGTAATTTTCCATGGTTCAGACTTGAAGTAATAAATAAAATGTAATAAGAATAAATTATAAATATTTATAAGGCTATTTTCGGCTTTTATGAGGTTCTTAGGATTTTGAATTTAATATCCCAGCCAAAGCTGCACTCAGAGCTCTTCTCTTCCACATCCAAATGCCTGCTCAGGGCTTTGCAGCCGGATGGAGCTTGGCTGCCAAAGCTTCACCTGTGGGCATGCCAAGGAAAGCATCCAGTGGGACAGAGCAAACACAGGCAGCAAACCTGGCACCCACACCAGGGCACGGAGTTCAGCTCCAGTGCTTCCCTTTGATTCTCCAGAGCTCACTCCCATGGACTGGGACACGCCAGGTGTGTCAGAAAAGGTTTTCTGAAAAATATCGGGGAGGAAAAGGGGGAAAAAAGGCAAAAATAATTTTAAGGTTTCTAGAAAAGCTGTTTTTATAAAGGATTTTTCTGTGCTTGCATTTTAATAATTAATAATTCCACACAATGTGCTTTAACCAATATTTTCTGTGTTTTTCCTTTAAATTTGGGCTTGATTTAGATGGAAAAAATTGTGGGGGCTGGTGCTAAAAAAGCAATAAAGACAATCTTCATTTTGGGTTAATTGAAGGACCCAGTCCTTGCAGAAGGACTCCTGAAGAAGTTGATTACATTCCCTGTTAATTAATTAATAAGCAGAGGGTTTGGGACCAGTAGTTTAAGGCCAGGAGTGGCCAAGCCCTCGGTGAGACATGAGGCAGGTGCTGGTTGGAAGGAGCTGAGCTTTGAGGCCCCAAAGCCAAAGCATTCCATGGTTCCATGAGATGGGGGGGTGATGGATCCCAGCAGAGCTCCCACCTCCAACTGGGCAAAGAAGATCCTGTCCCATAAATGGAAAAACTGAGAATTCTCATGTTCCAGAGTTCTCCTGGAAAAAGAGATTGCTGGAGTTCAGTCCATCATTAAACCCCAAATCTACCAAACAGCTGATTTTTCATGTTAACCTTTATTTGGGGAAAGTAATATCCCACAGCCTACGTGGAAAAAAAGGAACCTTTGGCCATACCCTCATTAAAGCTGATTTTTGCAAAGCTTCAATGAATTCCTGCCAAAGAAGAGAGCAGGTTGGATGCTTTTTATTGTTAAGAAATGGGAAAATAACAAATGTTTCCCTGATCCCTGAAGTAATTCATTCTCTGGGTAACATTCTTCATTGATAACTACATTTTTTATTTTGAAGAATGATCCCAAATCAAGCCAGAAGTTAATAGATGAAAGGAAATTTGCAGAAATACCCTACTGAATACATGGTCTCTGTTAGGATTTGCCTGTTTATTAATATCATGCATAAAAGTTTTTAAACCCACGTGGGTGGAAATAGGATTTTAGTGTATTTGTAAAATCCATGGACTTACGTAAAAACACTCTCTAATTTACTACCAGGGTTTTACTGCTGTGTCTAAGCTGAAGGGTTTTGAAAGAGAAATTTTCTTTTCTTGATGTCAAACAGATGTGTTAAAAATATTTTTTATTATTATTTTTAATGTGGATTTTACTGATAGAGGGGATTTTTCCCCATGGATTGAACTTTGTGATTTTATCTGATAGTGATACTTGTCAAACATGGGGGTTATGGGCTTTGAAAAAGTGTTAGTTGGATATTTCTGCAAAAAATCATAAGATAGAGGAGGAATTAAATATTTTTATTCAACTTGATGTAATTTTTCTAATCTTTTTCTCTTTTAGAGAGTGATTAGAAAATTAGATTTTCCCCTGTAGCCACTTTGCAAGGAGAGTCCTCTTGGTGTAAGAGCTTTGAAGACTGAAAGTTTAAATCTTTAATGTCTCAGTGGTGTGGGAGCTGCGTTTCCAGCTGGGTCTGCTTTATTTCAGTGACAATGTTCAGCTCTGCTCAGTAATGCAGGGAGAAATATGGATTTGGAAGGAGCAGCCTGAAAATTTGAGCAGCAGATAGAGAACTGCCGTGAAGAGGGTGCTCACATTTCAGGGGGAATGTTCAGGATGAGCCATTTTAGAGTGAGGAATCCTCCTTACACTTAGTTTAGCTCCTGCATCACACCCTGAGATAGAGGAGAGCATGAAAGGGGTAAGAATTTATTTTTTAATGTTTAATAATTGTGGTTTAGTCTCAGTTCTCCGAGTTGTTTTTTGCTGCGGGGGCAATAAATTCATCTGGCAGGCTGTGAAATCCATATTAGCAGTTTTTAATAGCCTCAGCATTTACCAAAATGAATAATTTGGGGGTTCTTTTTGTTGACTAATTTAGATTTTAATGGGTTATCATTAATATTCCTGTCAGTCCCTTCAGCTGTCAGCAGACATCGTGTGCTGAAGATCGCCGTGGCATCAGCATCAGGAGTTTGGTCACTCCTAAATAAAACTGAGCGGCAGTGCTTAGATGTGGGTTTCCATCCTACAATGAAACCTTTCACTTCTAACTCATCTTTGTGCTGCTCAAATTCCTCTTGGAATTCTTCTTAATTTGCAACAGCGACGCAGAACAGTTGAGTGTTCCGGGAGCCTTTCCCAGTCGTTTCAGTGCCTTCATTTAAAGAATATTCCACCCTTTATCCACGTTTTTTCCCCTTGGCTCTCCCATCCCCTGCATCCTCAGCTGCCCCACCTTGCTCAGGTGGTTCCTGATGCGGATTTTGGAGCCAGGGGATTTCTGTAGTTCGGGAGGAGTGCAAGAGCCTCGGTGGAAATTGGGAAATTAGGATCTGGGAGCGGAGCGGTGCTGGGGGATACACGAACCAGCTGTGCTGCCAGAGCTGGGAAATGTCCCCTTGCATTTGGGAAACACTTCACATGCTGCACAAAAATGCTGCAAAGCTCAGAAGTGTCTTGTGATGCTGAATTAAACCTGGGAGGTGTGAGGAGATGTTTTTATTCTGCACCGCCGTGCAGCAACTGCAGCCCCGCTGTGCCTGCTTGTCCCGGGAATCCTTCAAATTCCCAACCTCCCCTCCACAGCAGAGAACCTGCAGGTCTCTCATGTATTTCACTGCTTTTCTCTGGGCCAATTCTCTATTTTCTTTGGTTTGTTTCTAAGGTTGAGAAGCTGAAAGTTGGACACGTATTTATTTATATGCATAACACTAAATTCTGTTTTTCAAAATGGCATTTCCTTGTTTCCCAAGCCTTTCACATCGGTTTAGGCTGACATTACAAACCTGGTCTTGGTTTCTTTTCCACGAATTTACAGAATTAGTTTGAAAATCGTTGTGGCATGAACTTGTGCTCTTTGGGGATGATTTTCACCTGCCTTTGGAATGCTTTTTAGTGCTCCTGCATTGGTTTGGGTTCAGCATCTCCTAGGATGTGCTCCTTGCACTGGAATCTGCTTTTCTGAGGGTTAAGGTTAAAAAAAAATCCTGATAATTAAAAAATCTTGAAGTTTTTTTCTCCTCATGAAAAAATGAATATTTTTCATGAGGAGAAAAAAAAAACTCCTCATATAAAAAATATGAAATCTCCTCATATTTTTGATTCAGAGTTTTGGACTAAAGATTTGCCGTCTCACAGAGAAACTAACTTCAATTCTCAGCAGAACTTGTAGTTATACTGGTATTAAGTTATATTTGAGAAGAAAAACATTCTGCAAACAGTGTATTTTAAGTGAAAATATTGTGAATTACTTCACCATATTCTCTTTTTCACCAGTAAATATGATACAGCTGAAACAATGACTGTTTCCCCCCTTTAAGTTGTTAAACAGATACACTCAGTGCCTGCTAAATTGTGTGTAAATTCGGATTTCTGGCATTTCTTATTTCGGGGGGAAAGAAAATCACTCAAACGCCCCATAGAAATTAATTTTGTGAAATCACTCGAGGGGAATTAGGTCCATCTGCTCAGAGAGTTCGGCCTTTCGAAATTCACTTCCACAAGAAAAGAAAAAGGAGCCATTGTTTGACTCGAGAGATGCTCGTGCTGTGAGCTGGGGTGTGTTTTTGTAGCACTGGCTGTGAGCTTTTGGAGGAAGAGGATTGTTTTTGGAAGGGTCTTTTATTTCCTTGCAGATAAAAATGGGTAATTAATACATTTTAATGATGTGTGTAAATTAATGAGTGCAGCTATGGACAGATGATGTGCAAGCTCAGAGCAGGAGACAGAATTCCAAGTGAGGAGACACAGAACTCCAAGAAAAGAGTTCTAAGTTCTGCTCATGTCTGTAATTATTCCCATGCACTTACAAAACCAGGAATTTAAAAAGATATAGATACTTTTTTGCCTCAGTCAGTTAATATAAAACATAGAGTTGAACTAAAATCTGATTTTTGGGCCCCAGCTGAACTCAGAGGGTTTTTTGAGACAGAATTAGGACTGAATCCCTTCAAAATATCTTGCATTGATGATTAAAAACAAGGAACCTGCTTAAAAAAAAAGTGTATGTTATATAGATCAAACTCTAGCTTTGTCCCAGCACTTTCAGGCTGATTTTCAACCTGTGCTTGAACTCTAGTGAGAGGGAAGGATTTGGGGAGTTAGCAGTTTTCCTAGTGAGTTTTCCCTTTTAAAATCCTGCATTTCCAACTCCAAGGAAGTTCCCAATGAAATCCCTGTTTCCCTGAACCATCAGTACAGAGACAAAATCCAAAATACTCCCAAACTGTCCTGGTTTTATGTCCAAATTTTGAAGCCTAATTAAGTAATGGCCGCAGGGGGTTTCAGATCCTTTGCTTGCAGCTGGATTTCCAAGGGCAGAATAACAGTAGCAGGGTGCTAAAGAACTGCTAAAGATTTATTTTTGTGGCTTTGTGTGGCTGCTCTGCTGAACTGACAGTTCCAAACTTGGCACCAAATGAAAAGATGAACTTTGGAGTTTATCCAGAGTCACCAAGGCCTTGTGTTCAGCCTTTGAACAAAGCTTTGCTAAAAGGTCTACGTGGGATCTAAAGGAACTCCAATTTATCTGTGAGGATTTTATTTTTCCTTAAATCTTTGGTTTTCAAAATTGTTGAGTGTTTTTTTCAGAATAGTTTTTTTTCCTTTTTTTTTTTCAAGGTGCTAGGTTCACCATTTAAACAAGGCCTTGCTGAAAGGGTCTATGTGGGACACAAAGGAACTTCAATATATCTGTGCTGATATATTTTTTTCTTAACCCCTTTTTTCCCCAAAATTGTTTAGTAGGTTTTTTTTTCTGTGTAGTTTTTTTTTGCTTTCCCCCCCCCCCCACATAGTTTTTTTCCCTTTATTTCAAGGCCTTAGGTTCACCCTTTCAACAAGGCCTTGCTAAAAGGGCGTACTTGGAACCCAAAGGAACTTCAATTTATTTGTGGTGATTTCTCTTTTTCCTTAATCTTCTTTCAGAGTTGTTAAGTAGGTTTTTTTCTATGTAGTTTTTTGGGGTTTTTTTTCCCTTTTTTTCCAAGGCCCTGGGTTCAGCCTTTGAACAAGACCTTACTACAGAGGCATACGTGGGACCTAAAGGAACTTGAATTTTTCTGTGGTGATTTTTGTTCCTTCAGTCTCTAATTTTCAAAATTCTTGTATTTTTTTCTCCACACAGACTTCTATACTGTTATCTCTGATTTCATTTGGGTCTTTTTATGGAAAAAAATTATATATGTGAAGCTTTTTTCCCTGTGAGAGCACTTGCCAAGGAAATCTTTCTTGCAGTTATCCAAAGGAAAGGTCATTTTTACAACGAGACTTCAGATCTGTATTTTCAGACAACTCACAAACACTCAGCCAGCAATAGCAGGGGCATCTTTCAACTTTAACCTTGTGTTCTTTAAAATTTGTTTAACCAAAAAAAAAAAAGAGAGAAATTGGAAGAACTTTCATCTTTTCCACTGAGTGATTCTTTGGAAAACTCGGATAACAAAGAGGGGGAGAAATGGGAATGTTCAGCTTTTTATTTTGAATTTCGATAAAAACATTAAATTACAATGCCCATGAAATATATAACTCGCTCCTGGTTTTTTAGCCACGTGACTTTAATTGATGTTTATTTCTGTAGATTAAAGCATTAAAAACTTCAGCAGGTTTTATTCCAGTTTCTATTGAAACACAACCCGAATGTTTCTTTATGAAAACCATAAAACCTACATTTCACTACAGCTTTTCCTGTAAATATTTTATTTCCCTGAGTTATTTCTTGCTGCCTTTAGCTACAAGTATTTAAAACAAAAACAGAGCTCAGGAATCTCCTTGAAAACAATTCTTCATCGGGGACAGGCAGCAGCTTCCAAAGGGAACAGGAAACCTGAACCACTTAATGCCTCTGTTAATTAAATTTTCAGTCATTTCTCAGCCTGTTGAAAGTGTGGAGATGCACATGACGGATTTTTGGGGGTACTCACTCCAGGAAGCTTCCAGGTGAGGGAGAGGTGGCTCCCATTTGGCTTTGGCTGCCTTTGAGAAGGGCTTTTAGGGGGATTAATGGAAAATCCAACACAAACTTCATGCAGAGGTTGTGCTCCTACAGGAGCTGCAGGGGCTTGTGGCTGCCTTTGTCTTTAACACCTGAAAAGCTGTTTTGTGCTTAAAAAAAAGTGGATTTGGGATTCATGGGCTAATTTATTGCTGTATACTGTGCTTTTCTGTTAATGATGATTTATGGAGCAGACAGATGATATTTGTGGTTTGTAACAATGGATGTGGCCAAATTCTCTGGTTATTAAGGGGGACCATCACAAATTTAAGTTATAATCTGCCCAGAATCCCTCCTGCCTTTCCCTTCTCCTTTATTAAACCTGGCGTGTCGGAGGTGTGAGAGATGAGGGAGGGAATCAGGGTGTCCCAGAGGGGTCTGGAGAACATTTTCCATTATTTCTCCCCAAGCAGAGGGTCCAGACCTGGACCTGCTTTTGGCATCAGTCCCCACATTCCAGGAACATTCCCCCAGAGCCAGGGGAATATCCAAGGAGTTCTGTTTGGATGCTGGGAATGTGCAGCATGAACAGAGTTGGAGCTGAGGCTGAGAGTGATATTTGGGTGTTCTCAAAGCTTGGGAGTCTTTTTCCATGGAAATTCCAGAGAAGGACAGAGCCAAAGTGAGGATTAGAGGGCATTGCTGTACCCAGTCAATAAAGCTCCTAATTAAAAGGGGAATGTAATTGAGTTAGAGAGGAAAATATCTGTAGAGGATATTGATTATAATAACATTTAGGGTTATGTTCTGAAGGACAGATTTATTACCAAAAGAAAAAGAGGTTTTGTATAATTTTCAGGATGTTGGGACTCCTTTGGTGGTGTGGGAGAGTGAAGGTTAACGGGGGAAGAGTGAAATTGTGTGAAGAGCATTTGGGTGGGTGTTAGATCCAAAAAACTGAATTATTATTGCCAGCATCAGCACAAACTGGAGTGTGTTAAAAATGCATGAAAATATGAACATATTAACTTTGCATGATGTTTTAAAAGTATTGTCCAAAAATTGTAAATAATAACAGGAATAACTTCCATAATTCTTCTAAATCCTTCAGAGATTCTTTTGGGCTGCTCTCTGCAAGGATATTCTCTAAATTAACAAAGTTAATTTAGAGATTAGTTTAAACCAAATAAACCCCTGTGTAGGCAATATATGACAGAATACCAGAGGATTTAATTTATAGATCTTAATTCACTTTTGAGCCTAATTAGATTGAATTTAATAAAATCACTTGAATTATGAGTGAGAGTGCTGAGGGTTTTAATGGAGTTTATCTCTATATTTTTACAAATATCCCTGTATTTTAGAGGGAAACCATTTATATCTGTCTCTATATTTTATCCCTATATTTATATATATATATATATATATCTCTCCATGTATTTGATAGGGAAAAATATATATGTATCTCTATATTTTATCCCTATATATACGTATATATATCCCAGTATTTTTCCCTGTTCCTGCTATGGATAGCCACCCCGAAATATTTACAGGACAATCCCAGGCAAGAACAGGATTTTTTGGATCTCTGACTATAATTCCAGCAGACCAGAAGCACCACGTAATTCTTTAGCTTGCTCAGTCCATGTAAAATATTCCATAGATTTGGTTGATTTTAGATCCACTCTTTTCAGGAGTGTGGTTGGAAAAGGAAATATCCGGGATTTTGTGTGGATATTTTGTATCTGTATTTTATCTTTACTCATCTGTGGCTGCAGTTTCCCCAGTAACGTTCTCTGGAGGTGGGGATCCGGGAGGCAGAGGGGGAATTAAGGAATGAAGGAATGAGGAAGGAATTCTGAGGCATTAAGGAATATGAAGTTACACATTTGCAGGAAAAGCTGGTAAAGCTGCTCAGGGCTTGGACAGGACACAACATTCAGTTTTTACCTTAATTCCAGAGCTTCCACAGAACTTTTGGGAAGGGCACCTGGTGTTTCCCTGCCTTATCTCATGTGCCTGTTCCTCATTTTCCCAGCTGAATTATTTTTTGGGGGTGAACTTCAGCTCCTCACACTTTCCATGCTTTCATTCCTTGTTGTTCCCTTTCAAACAATCGGGAATTTTGCCATTGGTTTGACAGGACCTGGATCAGAACTTGAAGTTTTCAGCTCCAGCTCCAAAACCCATCCCTGCAGGGATTTAAAAGTGGATGCAGAGCTTGGGGACTTGGCAGTGCTGGGAATGTTGGACTCCATGGCTTTGGAGGGGCTTTTCAAACCTAAACCAATTTAGGATTTGGGGATTATTTGAGTTCCTTGGTATTTTGTGCTTTATGGGCTCCAGAGTCATCGATAGATCCAGCATTTGTTGTGTGATGTGGAGGGAACAGAGCTGGGAAGGGTTTGGAGCACCAGGAGCAGCTGGGGGGGCTCAGCCTGGGGAAAAGGAGGCTCAGGAGGGACCTGGATTCCCTGGAGCCAGGGGGGAATTGGGCTCTGCTCCCAGGGAACAGGGACAGGGTGAGAGGAACTTGTAGGGGATGTTTTGGTTGGAAATTGTGGAAATTCCCTGCTGGAAAGGGCTGCCCAGCCCTGGCACAGCTGCCCAGGGTGGAATCCCCCTTCCTGCAGGGATCTAAAGCCAGGTGGATGTGGCATTTGGGGTCATGGATCCATTCCCCTGGCAGCTCTGGGAATGTTTGGATTTGATGATCTCGGAGGGCTTTTCCAGCCTTGGCGCTTCCGTGATTCCATGTCGGATCAGGGTTGCATTTTCCAAGGTCCAAATCCCTGGATTGTGTTTCACTGGAGTTTTTGTCCTGCACTTGGAGCAACACAAGCCTTATTTCCATGGGATTTCCATGGGATTTCCATGGGGTTTTGGTGGGATCACCTTGCTGTGCTTCCCTCCAGAG
Source organism: Melospiza georgiana (assembly GCF_028018845.1). Classification (NCBI taxonomy): domain Eukaryota; kingdom Metazoa; phylum Chordata; class Aves; order Passeriformes; family Passerellidae; genus Melospiza; species Melospiza georgiana. The sequence goes on from NC_080443.1 coordinate 19,793,882, forward strand.
CTGCCAGGATCCCTCAATCCCGCTCCAGGCCAAGCTCGTGCTGCCTTATCAGTTCAACCTTCCAGCATCCCCAAATACTCCCTGAAAACCCTTCTGTCCTTCTCTCAGGAGCCAGAGGAATGAAACCCCTGGGAAATTCCCCAGGATTTGGGAGGAGAGAGAAAATCCTTCAGATTGGCAAAATGTGCTCATCTGACAACACCAGGGCTCCCAAATTTATTATTGTTTTCCTTCAAAAGAGAAATTAAGGAGCATCTTGAACCACTTGTCCTAATTGGCCGAGCCAGTGAAATCCATATGGATGCATATTATCCATAGAAAAAGGGGAGGATTGCAAATATTTCCCCTTTCTGACAAATGGAACCATTTGTTGCTCATTTTTCCCTATCTAAACAGAGCTCCCGAGGCTGGAGCCCCGTGAGGGAGAGGAGGGGATTTCTTGGCACGGGAGGATCGGCTCTGCCTGGAGTTTTCCCCCCTTTTTTTCCTGCAAATCTCCTCGAAAAAAGGGGGAAAAAATCCACGAGATAAATCAAAAGAGAAACCCCTTTTATGCCTGCAAGGGGTTTTGTTCATCAAGCTGTGGAGTACATGGAAAAGTGATGGATAAACCTTCCTGTGTTGGTTCCCGGAGAGATTTTGTGGAAAAAAAAGGGGGAAAACTGTGGAAAAATTATAGAAAATATTTTATAAATACAGATAGTAGTAATTCTCACAGACCAAGTGCTGTGAGCAGAGCAAGGAGGATAAAAAATGAAGTTTAAACAGCAATAATTTAAATTAAACAAGGATTCCGCAAGCAAAACTGATATTTTGGCTTTTAAAATGCAGATTTTTTTTTTTTCTGTGGAATTAATTCCATTAATTCCAAGGTAAAAATTTTGTATTTTTCAGGAACATTTTAGGATTAATTTAAATAACTATTGCTGTGTGCATGTGCTGGTTTGTCACATAATATTCCCAAATATACAGAATTTAAGAGCATCTGAAAGAGGAGAACAACTCGTGGCTTGTGGTTATTTCCCTGTGGGTGAAATTTTTGGTGTCAAACCTGGTCTTTGGGTTGATTTTTTTTAATTCATCATGGGTAAAAATTAAATAATCATAATTAGCAGATCAAAATTTATTTGCTTTCAGCTGAATGGAGAATTTACATTTTATGGAACTTTTTAATAAGAACAAAGAACATTTGAGGTGCAGTGTAAGGAGTATAAAATTGTCAGTTTTAAAGCAAAACTATTTTTGCTCAGTGCTGCAGGATTTAAGATCCATAAATTTGCAGTTAGACAGTAATTAAAGTGTATCCCATTAATTATATTTTTATTCCATTAATGATTTTCACTCCCTGAATATTTTTTTACTCCATAAATTATTTTTACTCTATTACTGATTTTAACTCCACCTTTTGCATTTTAACAAACCTCAAGGAAAATGTCTTGAGGAATTATCACAGATATTCCTTATTAGTGTGAGATCTTAATATTATAATACCAGGGATGAATCAATTAATGAGGAATTAACTTGTTTAATTAAAGTTCCTTCCCAATCCAGTCCTTTGACTGTAAATCTGGATTTGTAGGGGGAATAATGATTATTTTCCCCAAAAATGGCCAAATTTGGATGCACTCAGGTTCACAGGATCCTGCCAAAACAGAGGGGACAGGAAATGTTCCAGGACTCAAAAACTCATCCTGGATAAAAATCCCTGCAGTGGGGAACTAAGATAAGAAATCAGAAATTCTGGATTTTTTGGTGCACGTTTTTGGGTGTTTTCTCTGGTTTTGAATGGATTTTCTTCTGGTTTTCCCAAGGAAGGAGTCACAGGAGGTTTCTGCTTTTGGGGATCCCACTGGATCCCACATTCCCTGAGGAACAGAGCGAGCTCTGAACCCTCTGCCTGTTTTTCCCCCTCTTCAATTAGCAGGCAATGATCAGGAGAAAGCTTTGCTTTGCTTTGCAGGGAATGATCAGGAAAAAGAATTCTGAATCCCCAAGCTGTCAGTTACAGGAAAATTTGGGATTTTCAGCTTTCCTCGGTTTGGAGCTCTCTGCTCCCAGGGCTGCTCCTCTTTTCCAGGCTCTGTTCAAGTCCTTGGGATTCAAAAGGATCTTGATGTATTTGTGACAGTTTTTCCCTCAAAATCTTTGGGATGGATTTGATTTCACTGTTCCCTTTCAGCTGAACAAATTCTCCTTTGTTCTGGTGAAAATGAGCAGGAAACTTCTAATTGAATTTTAACTTCTCCATTTTAATTTTTTAATTTAATTGACACAACAAACAGATTTGGTTTTTGTGGTGGAAAATTTGGCATTTTACGATTTCTGTGTTTAATTTCCACGCTGAATAATCAGATTTTTATGCCCTTTGTACCCTTTTAATGGATGAGGGTTTGCTATTGATTTTTGATGTGCAAATTCCTTAAAGCTGCAGCGAGCTCAAACCTCCTCGAGAAAAACTCATTCGTGATCAACCCAAGTCCAAAGATTTTGAAAAATATTTCATGGATTCTTGGCAGCTCTTCTGAAGTGGGAACCAAATGAGAGCAGGGATAGCCCCAGGTCAGCTCTGGGTGTCTTTTAATGAGTTTTGGGTTTAATCTCAATATCTCAACTCGAAACAATTGCTTCTTGAAAGCAGAATATTTAATACACTGAGCAGTTGCTGACAGCTGCGTGGAAAAGAAAAAAAAGGGGGAATTTGTTTCCAGCTAAAAAAGAAATGCTTCAAAATGTTTTTATTAAAAAAAAATTCTCCACGACAGCTATGGAATATCTTCATCCTCGGGTTTTATTCGCTCTGTCACGGCCGGGATTTACAAGCTCATGAAAAGGTTACAATCCCAATAAAGCCCCACGGAGCAGGGAATTAGGGAATTACAGAGTCTGTAAAACCTTGGCAGTGTTTAGTGAGGTGTGAGGTGAGGTTACAGAAAAGCAGGGAGTAAGGACAGGGAAGCCCTTGGAGTTTAAGAGCAGGTGGCCAAAGGTCGGGGTTAAACTCTGTCGGGGTTAAGCAAACTCGGCTTTGTTAGGTCTGGGTTAAACGGAGCCAGATCCCTCCTGACAGGGAAGTGCAAGGAATGCAGGGAATCAGAATTATCTGACAAGTACTGGTGCTGCTGGGGGTGTGTGAAACAAGTGTTTAACATGAAATTTCAATGGTGAAATTTTCCCTCTCAAAGATTTCTCTTCATTTTTGCCTGTAAGGAATTCTGGGAGTGGGATTCAGTCTCTTTCCTTTCCTTTGGAATATCAGCTCAAGGCTTTGAAATCCTCTCTCGTTTTATTTGCTTTTCATTTGCTTTTCATTGTGATGTTTCCCCAGCTTTCCACAAAATTCTTTATTTCCATAGGATCGCTCTGGAAAACAAAACCCCCCCACCCTCATTTAGATTAACTCAAAATTCAGTGTTTTCCATCAAAAATCCAGGTGGATTCGTTACATAAGGGATCTTTCATAACCTTTGAACTTTCCTTAAGCTCAGCTTCTCCCAGAGGGATCCTTCCCCAAGTCCTTGCTCGGCCTCATGTCTCCACAAACACGCGGCTCATCCTGAGCCAGCTTCCCAAATCTTGGACATTTCCCGGGAACATTCCGTGTCTGGGCAGTTCCTCTTATTTACCTGCGATTGCAGGGATGGGAGCCATGGAATTACTCAACAATTAAGTCACTCATTAGGCAGATATCTCAAAATCCTGTCGCTTTTCAACAAATTTTAGGGTTGAAAAAAAAACAAAAAAAAATTTGTCGTTTTGCCACCCCATAAATAAAAAAATAACAGCAGTGGTGGGAGATGAAGTCCCTGAAATATTCCTTGTTGGAAATTCCTGGCTTTTGATAAAAACTGCCATTAGTGCTGGGAAGGGATTTAAAAACAGGACTTTCACAGTCTTAAAAAATCCCCTAAAATTGTTCATCTGATCTTTTTAGCCCTTAAAGTCATAAGTGACCAACAGACACAATAATTTAGTAAAGAAATTCGGGAACCGTTCCCTTTTGTTAGCACTGAGAGAGTAAAAACTTGGAGAAACGGAGGGAATTAACAGCTTATTACTCACTTTTCTTCCTGCTTTTGAGGTCTACGAGAGATTGTCTTGAATTAAACTTGAAAACAACATCACCCACCCTCCCCAAATATCCTAAATCAGGATTTTAACCCTGTCTTGGCTCTCCAGGGTGCCTGGCACTGCTCCCTTTGACTCCTTGGTGGCCAAAATCCACTTGTGCTCCGGCTCGGAGCAGGATTGGGGCCAGAAATGTTCAAAATGTGGAACAAGCGTGAGAAATGTTGGGCTGTAAAAGAAATAATTTCTTTATTTCCAGGGAATTTCACATGATTTGTACCCTCAGCATCACCCAGGCTCGAGGCTCCCTCACCCTTTGGCTTGGTAGGATTTTGTTTTCCTTGGATAAAATCCTTCCCCAGTTCCCAAGCAGCGAACAAACAGATTTAGACAGAAACCCCGCAATTGTTTGTTCTTTTCAGGCTCAAATCTCATTTCCAGCCGCAGGAAAAACAATAAAATGGGTGTTTGCTTTCTTTTTTTGCTCCTCTGGTGATAAATATGATTTATTTTAAATTTTCTCGGGATATCTCAGCTATTCCAGTGGAAGCTTTGGAAGGAGAATGTTGCTTTCCCTGCACTATTGGCTGCTGCTCAAGTGCTTTAAGTTTGTGCAGGAATAAAGATTTTAATTTTTAAATTAATTATTTTTCTTAATAATTTCCATGTAGAACTAAATGCAATTCCTCAAATTTTAATGACTGTAATTCTTTTAATTGTTTCTCACAACAGAACTTTCCCCCTCTGTTTTAACCTTAATAACTCCAGCACACCAAAAATAAACTGGAATTCTCCCTCCTGCAGAATTGTCTTACATGAATCTTTCCTGCACGTCACATCTGTGGATTTTCTCAGCTGTTTATCAGGACAGAAATCCCATCCCCTGGGTGGAAACCCTGGATTTACCTTGCCATGGAATAGGAGGTTTTTATGCCGGGGTTGTGGAACGGCAGCGTTGGCAGTGCAGCCTCCAAGGTTTATTTTTCCTGGAGAGCTCCGTATTCCGCTGGAATTTTTATCCTGGAAATCGCCTTCAAACTTTTCATTTTCTCCCTTAATCCCTTTTGGGGAGTCTCTGTCCCTGCTCTCATCCTCACTCCTGGATTCCTCAGGGAAGTTTCAATCCGTGTGAGCACCAGGCTCCGCTCTTCCCACGTGTTGTGTGGGAACATTCCCAGATTTCTCCCCGTGCCCTGAGTAGAATTATTAGGGATTTATCCACGTTAAGTATTTCCACGTGCACCTTCCTCCCCTTCAGGCTTTCGTTTGCAGCATCCAAACAATTCCAAACTTTCCTTGTTGGTAAAAAATATCCAGAAATTCCAGATGGGTTTTTCCAAGATCAAATTGATTTTTTATAATTTAATCCTTGCACTTTTTGGTCTGAAGAACGAATGTTTATTAGTAATAATAAGCTCATTAATTAATAGTTTTGCTAATTATTAGTACAGAGCTCAGGTGGAATTTACTCCTGATCTACTCCTTCCCATAGGAAGTCAGTTAGGGTCAGTTACATAGGGTTAGTTACAGAAGGAGCAAAGAGACCCCTCTGTTTCTCTCTCCTGGTTTCTTATTAATTAAAATTCCCATAAAATCCATACAATAACATTATATTGTACAATATAGATGATACATTAAATTTTATATTATAATTTCTTATATCATAGAAAAATTCATATCTTCCTATATATAACATTGTTATCTATTATTTCTATAGGAAATAAATATTATTCTATCAGGTATATTATACAATAAATTATATTATTATTTTAATTATATTAAATTAATAATTCATAATTATATTATGAATTATTATGGTACTATATATTATATTATTATGTATATACTATATAAAATAAAAATTAAACAATAAAATGAAAATAAAATAAAAATAAAATTATATATCATATATCCCAATAGAATAATAATATTATTGTATTATATAATAATATCTATAATACAATAACCATTTCGCTGTGGCCCAACACTCCAGAAATCCCTTCAGGAATGTCAGCAGCAGCAGCTTTTCCGTGGGGTGGGATCTGGAATGTTTTAACATGCATCCATCCCCAGGGAGCTCTCAAAGGGGCTCTTTGTCAATGAAGTGGGAATGGCTGGGGGGACTCTGGGAATGTCCCCAGGTCTGGGGTGGCAGCACATTTCTCCCGGGGCAGAAATGGAAAATGCTGCACGGAGAGGGGAAATGTCACAAGTTGTCAGAGGTTCAGATGAAATCACTGCCATTGTGAGAGGCACTGAGCTCGCCCCGAGGAGGCTGAGCCTTCCCTGAAATTGCCCCCTGACATTTGGGATGCGTTAATGCAGAATCTGGGGGTGGCTCAGTGGGGTTTGCTGCTGCTGAGCAGGAATTGCAGCAGGAAAACCAGGGAAAAGCGCAGGGGGGACAGTGAGAATGGGATTGTTCAGGAGAAACAAACCAAACTCCATTCCCTGGGATCAGATCAGCTCCTCAGGATTATCTGAGAGAAGGAAAAGGCTCGGTGTTCCCATAAATACAGATTTGGGATTGCAGGGTTTGTTCCTATCAGATCAGTGGGAATGTGGATCTGGGGGATCTGCAGGAGCTCCAGGAGGGTGGGACAGGATTCCAGCAGCTCCTGCTCCATCTCTGGACACCCCAGAACTGGAATTAACCCCTGATCCCTCACATCCAGGGTGAAAATAGGCAGAAATTTTCATTTCCTTGGATTTGGAACATGAAATTTCTCTCAGAGACTCCCAAACCTTTTAAAAGTTCCCCTGTTCACTCTTTGTCTGCTCCCTTCTGGGTGCCACCATTTGAACTTTAAAATCTCATTTTAAATCTAATTATCAACTCTTATTGCTCTTCTTATAACACTGCCCAACCATACTCTGGCATGCCCAGTGCTTTAATATTTATTTCCACTTTTAGGATGGCTAATTCCTAAAGATTTTTAATCTGACCACACAGAAAAAGGAGAAAAAATATTGAAATTGATCTTTTTCAGTGCTGTTTCATGCCTTATCTCCTCTGTGGTTTATTTACTGTACAGTGGCTTTCTTTGTGCTTTGTGTGATCCAATTCCTAAGCGATATATTCAGGAAAAAGCTCCAAGTAGGTAAATAAAAGGATCAGAGGGAATTTTTGGTCAGCTGCAAATCTCCTTGGAGAGTCTTTTATCCCTTTCTTTCCTGTGCTTTTATCTCCTTGTTATGACAAAAGCTTAAATAGCACTTATTGCCTCCTTCTCCTTAAATCCCATTTCTCCTTTCTCCTTAAAAAGTGTGAAACTTGGATTTAAGGGGGGTTGGGGAGTGATTTTTGAAGGATAAAGTTTGGAGTTGTTGGGACTGTTCCATCCTGGCAGAGGAAAATGTTGGTACCAGGAGGAGAACAGGCTGCAAAACCACCTCATGTTCAGGCAGAAATTGTGAATTTATGGGGAAAATGGTCCCAGAATTTCCTTAGGAGCTGGGAATTCCATAGGGAAATAGTCCCAGAATTTCCTTAGGAGCTGGAATTCCATAGGGAAGTATTCCCAGAATTTCCATAGGAGCTGGGAATTCAGCAGGGAAATAAATAATCCCATAATTTCCATAGGAGCTGGGAATTCAGTGAGGAAATATTCCCAGAATTTCCTTAGGAACTGGGAGTTCTACAGGGAAATATTCTCAGAATTTCCTTAGGAGCTGGTAATTCATTAGGGAAATATTGCCAGAATTTCCTTAGGAGCTGGAATTCCATAGGGAAATATTGCCAGAATTTCCTTAGGAGCTGGTAATTCATTAGGGAAATATTGCCATAATTTCCTTAGGAATTGGGAATTAAGGGGGAAAATATTCCCAGAATTTCCTTAGGAGCTGGAATTCCATAGGGAAATATTCCCAGAATTTAGGAGCTCTTTAGGAGCTGGGAATTCGGGGTGCCAGTGCTGCCAGCTGCAGGAATTCAGCACGAGGGGGTTCAGTGACACCAGGGTCATTCTGAGTCTCTCCATGAGCTGCTTTTGCACAACTTCCACACTTTTTGAAGGATTTTTAAGGAAAAAAACCCCAGCATGTTCTGTGTTAGATATGAAAAACTGCTTTTCATGAGCCCGAGCTCAATGGAATCTCACATGAACGGGATCTTGGCATTTTGCTCTCCCAGGGAGCGTCTGGATCCATGTGAGGGCTGGAAATTCTCTCTCCAGCAAGGCCAAATGTGGGTGGGTTTTGATTTTTCCTCCAGTGCTGAACCCATTTTCAGCCCTTCCTCAGCTCCACAAACAGCCAGACGCAGTCAGGCTCAGACTGGGGGATGTGTGAAGAAAAATCTGCTCATCTAAATCAAAATAATTCATCCCTTAATGGGCTGGGAGGAGGAAGAACTTTCCCTGACACTCTCTAAACTCCTTCCCCATCCCACAAATCCCTGTCAGCCACAGCTTGTGCTCCTTCTCTCTGCACAGCTTTTGGGATAACCTTATCAGGTTATCACTTTTATTGCTGCCCGACTCCTGATGGATGTTTGGGCCACCATAGCTGCCAAAAAACGATGGTTTGTATAGAATTAATCCATTTATTCAGCTCTCTGTGTCCAGCATTTCCCTCTCTACTCCAATAGCTGGAGTGTCCTAAGAATTAAACAATTTCTTACCAGACTTTCCATGGATTAGAGGAAAGTTTGGAGCTGTAGAGGGAGAAGTTTCCCAGCAACCCAGGGAACATTCTGTGTTTGCTGCTCGGAGAAAAGCACATTTTTGCTTTCAAAACTGAAGGGTTGATTGTAAAAATAAGGCACTTTAACCTTCTAACAGTGGATTTTAGACATCTCTGGTGAGCTTTAGTTCCACTCGTGTGGCCACACACACACACACTGGGCTTGTTTTGGGGTGGATTTTCCACCCTTTTCCTTCCATTGAGACCAAATTTCAGTGGGTAGAACACGAGTGAAGCTGAACTGGCTGCACACAGCTATTCCTGAGCACAAATATGTGCTCCCAGCCTTTATTTGAGGTTCTATCCTCGTTTTACATTATCCCAGCTGGGTATTAAAGTGAGCTCCAGAACTGGCAATGGCTTGGGGAAAAGCAGATGTGGACTCAGAGCAAACAACACTTCTGGGTCCAGAGCTCTCCTTGATGTCTGCTTCAAACTCACACTGCAGGAAAAAAAAATAAAATCAAATGGAGAGGCCTTCCAAAATGCCTTTTCAAACATGCAAATGACGCTGGGAAAGTTTAACATGTATGCAAATGTAATCTGGGGAGGGGAATTAAAGACCTTTGGCTGGCCTGGAGGCTCAGCTGGTAGCAAAATAGAAATTTTGTGCTGGATGGGAGAGCGAGGTTCAAGCACAGGCCAGGGATGGCTGGGAGCTCCACGTAGGTGAAACTTGGAGCTCTACAGCAAAGGCAGGGGTTCAGAGATGTTCTGGTTCCTGTGATTGCATCCCCTGGATGTGGCTGGAGAGGAGAATGAGCACAAAGGGTGAACAGAGGGGTGAGGAGAGCACAGAACCTCGGGGAGCCCCGGCAAGGGTAAAACTGCCCTGACAACTCACATATGGTTGGAGTTTAATCCACGGGGGAGAACAGGCACTCCACGCCTGTGCCAATTGTTTTCCACCCCCAAAGCAAAGAGATTTTAATGATTTATAGCAGAGCAGGGTGGATGTGTTACCTAATGGCTTTAGAATGACTCGGTGCAGTTTTCGGAGCGATGCAGGAAGTGCAGTGGATAAACAAATCCCTTCTTGTTCCTCTTTGTTCCCGTTTGAAACAGAGCTTTGGTTCTCTGCTAAAATCCAAATTTCTCTGGGACTGCTTTTCATGCACGCAGAAAAAAAATTTAAATTTTAAAAATCCCTTCCAGAACAAGGATTTTATTTGCGGGCTCAATGTGGAATGTAATTGGCAAATCCCATTTTTGAAGGATTTGTACAATTGTTACATGTCAGGCTACTGGCTTCAACTTGAGACAAGTCCATAAAGGAGGAAATTAATTCAAGGAATCACAAATTCATTTGCAAAATTGGGAAAACATCATGGGCAGTCCCAGAACTTGTAGTACATGACTTAAACAAACTGACACTCTCTGAGGAGTCATTTCTATTTTATGGCTGGAAATTAGAAAAAGAATATTTGCATCATTGCAAATGCTTGGTGTGAGAGAAGCAGCAATTCCCAAGCTTTTGTCCAGGGGATTGCAAACATTTGTCCACTTAATGCCTTGGCAAAAGGGAAGCACCTGTGGAATTCCAGCAGAAATGATGTGGCCTCAGGTGGAGAACACAGAGATAATTCATGGCTTATCTGTGAGCCCTGCTGGCAATCTGAGAGTGCTGATTTGTGCTGATTCTGATCTTATTCAATCCATCAAAACCCAATACTTTAAAAACTACAGCGGCTGTGTGGAACAACATCCACCTCCATGGAGGAAATCCATCAGCTCTCCTAATTGCTTTTCTTCAGGAGAAGGCTTTGGACATCAGAGATGATTTTCTGGGGTGGGAGATGATGGATCACTTTTAATATCCAGCCCATCTGCTGCGAGTTCTGGTCACTGCCAGAGCCACACTCACCTTGCCCAGTGCCAGTAATTGAAATAAAATAGATAAAACTTCTGTTCCTCTGGACTCCTTGGACATGAACTTTCCCTAGCAGATAAAAGCCAGGATTGGAGCTAGAGTTGGTGTTTTAATTCCTTTCCTACAAGTATCTGTAGCTTTTGTAGGAGTGTTTGGAGAAGTGCAGGTGTTCTCTCATATGGTTTTCATTCCAAACCCCATATGGTTGTTTTTAGCTGAAATTCTGGGATTCATATTCCCCCTCCACATGGAAATACCCCCTATAACACAGAGAAGTCCTCGTGTTCAGTACAGCTCTGTCACTCCTGTCACGAGATTTGGGTGGGAAAGGAAAACCAAAGGCAACAGACAGCTCCAGGCTCTGCATTCCTCCCTGTGCAGGAAATCAGGGAGCATCTTCCCAAAGGAGTGGGGCTGAACAAACCCTGAGGGCCCGAGTCTGCTCTTTAACTTGGGTTAAATTTCCCCTTTTCCTTGTCCTTGGGAATTTTTTTCCCTGAATTATATCCAGAGCAGGTTTTTTTTGGTGCAATTTTCTGCTGGAAACGCATTATTGTAATTCAGGTAATTCTCCAGAGCACTGTTTGCTCCTTTAAGTGCTCTTTAATTGACAAGCACTGCCTTAGAACTTTCTCCATCTCCTGATTTATAGCTTAGGCTCCTCACTCTGGTTTTTCCCCCCATCCTCCTCCTGCTTTTCCTTTGAAGCCACCACGAACTTCTGATCCTGATGGATGGAACTCCAGCTGGTGACATCATTCCAGAATTCAAGTGGAGGAGGGAGAAGATTCATTTCCTTAGGCCTTTTCCTGAGCTGTGCAATCCTAGAAGTTCTCTGTGTCTCTGTTCTTGTTTTCCCATCCATATTTCTCCTGGTTAATGGGATCCTGTCGGGGACAGCAGGAGCAGTGTTTGTTACTCTGGCAACAAAAGCCAAACTTTCAGATGTTATTTTGCTTCTATTAAAAAAAAAAAAACCCACTGCCAGTTATGATGTAAACATTTGCAGCTCCCCCTAAATCTCTTTTCTTTCTGGAATTGAAGTGCAGTGACCCTTCTGAGGGCAGAGTGAGGGATTGGAGCAGACATCTCCCAGCTGTGTGGGATTTGGGGAGATCCTCAGCGATCTGCTCAGACTCTTTTTAAGTGGCATATTTACTGCCAGCCTCATTGGAGGGGATGGAGCTTCTCAGCAGCACTGAGAGGCCAAATCCTCCTCTGAATTTATTTAGGAAAAGATTGGATGCTCCTCCTGCTGCAATTGCCTGAATCCTTCAGCAGAATGTCGTGGGAAGTGCTGAAAATACCCCAGCATTTCTCCTGACCTTTTGTTTCCAGCAGAACTAATCCCACCAGGAACTGGAGACCAGGGTGCCATTTCAAGCCAGGTTTGTATTTTCAGACAAGCAAGGATTTGCCACATTTGAATGGAAAGGAAACCATTCCTTCAGGAAGGAGGGATCCTCTCCCTCCTGGCTGGGTCGTGGCACTCACACATTTCCCACCAGGCAGATGCTGTGTGAGTGACCCTGAGGTATTCCTTGGACTGACCTCTCCTCTCCCAGTGCTGCTCACTTGCAGGAGTCTGCATCACCCATCTTTGACTCCTTCCTTGAGCATCACCCATCTTTGATTCCTTCCTTGAGCTCTTGCACTCAGCAGCTCCAGTTCAGGAAGATTTCCCTGACTCTGGAGTATTCTTCTCTGGATTATCCAGCCATTACTCAGTTGTACATTGAATAAAACCCAACAATAACATTCTTCTGGAAAAAAAAAATTAAGCCAAAGGCTTCTTTAGTATTGCTCAGAAGAGTGAATTATCCTAGAGATCTGGAATTGCCCATTCCTGGAAACTCTTCCTCTGGGAGGCAGTTCCATGGGTTTTGCTGTGCTTGCTGCTGGCACTGAACCATTTATGCACAACCTCTTGCAATTGTGCAGATTTGGGGACTCCTGAGGGACCTTAAAGCTCACCCAGATCCACCCCTGCCATGGGGACACCTTCCACTATCCCAGGCTGCTCCAAGCCCTGTCCAGGGAACACTTCCAGGGATGGGGAAGCCAGAAATTCTCTTGGAATTCCATTGCAGCACCTCCCCAGCCTCACAGGGAGGAATTCCTTCCCAATGTCCCATCCATCCCTGCCCTCTGGCACTGGGAGCCATTCCCTGTGTCCTCTCCCTCCATCCCTTGCCCAAAGTCTCTCCCCATCTTTCTTGAGGCCCTTTCAGGCACTGCAAGGTCACAGTTTGGTCTGAACCCTGAACAATCCCAGTTCTCCCAGGCTTTCCCTTAGGAGAGGTGCTCCATCCCCCTGAAGTGCAGGCTGGTTTTGGGAAGAGCCCTCAGACAACTCCAGAGCCATCCTGAGGAGCTTCCCTTGGAGCACAATTGCCTGGGAGGATCTCAGAGCAGGAGATGAGCCAGAGGAACCATCCAGATTTCCTTTCTTCCCAATATCCCCTCGAATTTGATACAGGGAATGAGATGAGGTAACTCCTGTTTCCATAACCAGTCATTTCTACTGAAATTCCATCTGCACTCAAACTGCCAATTAATTATAATTATAATTAACCTTTGCACGTGTGCTGGTTTCAAGTGGATTTTCAGTGGAAATCCGTGTTTGTATTTGATGCATTTGACATCATTGTTCAGGGCCTGAACCCTCCCTGCCAGAAATCAAAGCAAAGCCACACTTTGCCATCACTCCTCTCACTCCACCCGACCATGGCAGGCAGGAAAAGGGACATTTTGGGGACATTTTGTGGCTATAGGTTGTGTTCCTGCATTTGTCCAAGACAGGAAGGGAATCCTGACCATGGCAGGCAGGAAAAGGGACATTTTGGGGAGGTTCAGGTGGCTGCAGGATGTGTTCCTGCATTTCTCCAGGACAGGAATCCTGACCATGGCAGGCAGGAAAAGGGACATTTTGGGGACATTTAAGTGGCTCCAGGTTGTGTTCCTGCATTTCTCCAGGACAGGAAGGGAATCCCAAAGCTGGGATGGTTTATTCTTACACAATTAAAAAGTGCCCCTGCTACAAACACACTCTGGAATTCTCCTTTTGGTTTCTCCCCACTCTGTGGAGCTGAAATCAGTTTCCTTTTCCATGCCTGGGATTTTGGGGGATTTCCAGGAGGTGCTCCCTGTTCTGTGGCTCTGCTGGGGGTTCCCTAATGAAGCTTTGACAGATTTAAGGTCACTTTTTGCAAGGTTCCACTCAGCACTCCCAGAAATGCACAGCAGGGACAGTTCCTCCACTCTGAACTGCTTTGATTTATGCTGAATTTATTTTCATATCAGCACATTTCATGTCAGAAAGAAATAACAAATTTAGGTGCAAGTTGTTGTTGGGGAAGGAAAGGTCTCCAAGGAAGCAACTCATGAAATTCCCTCACTTTAAGAGCAGTGGATGCTTTTTATTTTTTATTTCCAGAGCAATTAATTGGGATATTAATGGGAATAAAGCACCTGAAAGCTCTTGCAGTGGGATTTTCTGCAAAGCCTTTATCCCACAACCCTGCATTTCCTTCAGAGAGGAATTTTTGAGGATGTGAGCCACTAAATGAATGTTTTGCTGGCATTAAATGCAGGAGATGGTTTTAGTTTAAGGCTCCAAAAGTTTCAGACTGAAAAGAATCAGGGACAGGGAGTTATCTTTTTGAAGAGAACTCTTATCAGCAGAGCTTCTTATCATTTGGAGGAGATGTGTTTGTCATTTGAATGTGTTTGGCCATCAGTGTCCCAGGATTTTCAGCTTCCAGAAACATCCACTCCTTCTGGGATTCCAAACCTCACTTTAGTTTAAAGAAACATCCCCTTTTACTGCATTCCTGCTGTAGAAATGGGGAAAAAACATGGAAAAAAGGCACCAAAATCCTAATATATCTTATTTTTGAGATTTTTATAGGTAGGCAAACACATGTGTTTGCTCAGATTAATAAAAGAGCTCACAACAGTAGCAAGAATGGCTCAAAAATGTGTTTAGAAGGTTTAAAATGTGTTTTAGAAGGTTCAGAAATGGGGTTTAGAAGGTTCAAAATGGGGTTTAGCAGGTTCAAAGGATGTGATAGAAATTTAAACATATTTGAATAATTTTGGAAGAAGTTGAAAGAAAATTTCTTACATTTTTATTCTTTTTTGAAAATTTCCCTTTCATGCCTTGGCAGTGGGATGTGAAATGGGAATTATTTGTTATGGGATAAAATGGAGTTGACATGGAAAGAAAGAGAACAGAGAAAGTAGATGGTTTTCATTATTAATATTCATTTTATTATGTTTTGTGTGGTAAATATCTCACTGAAGAAGGGTCAGAATAGAGAAATTTGGGAGATCAGTTGTTTTCATGTCCCAAATCACCAAGACAGAGGGAAGAAAAAGGGGGAGAGGAGAGGGAGGAAGCTGAAGAGAAAGGCAGAGATTCAGCTCAGTGGGATGGCACAGGGGCAGAATCCCAGAATCCTGGGATGGTGGGGCTGGAGGGGACGTTGGGGTCACCCCATCCCACCCCATGCCATGGACAGGGACACCTCCACTCTCCCAGCTGCTCCAACCCAAACTCCAGGACTCTGTGCTCGTGGGGTTGCTCAGTCACTCCCAACCCTTCTGAATATTCCAGCTGAGAAATAAATGGGGAAAAAAAAGTAATTTCAAACCTGCAGGGGCTCAGTGGGACAAAGGGTGATCCTGCCAGCATGGGGTGCTTCCAAAACTAATACTGTGGGAGGAGAGAATTCTGCTTGTTCCTTCAGAGCAGACTGGGACATCCTTGAGCAGCTTGGTGCTGGTGCTGTCTCAGAACACCCAAGATCCCAATAAAATCCTGACAACACCCTGGAGGTCATTGCTGCAGGTCACCTGCTCTTCCTCCCACGCTCCCCAGGGAAATTCGGGTCCATTCCCTCGTCCACGGCCACCCACCCTCTGATCAGCTGAGAAATCATCCTTTGGTCAGCAGAACCTTTGTGAACAATGTTATTTTTTGCTCTTTGTTCTCTTCTTTTGGTTTGAAAGATTCCTTTTGTTCATTGTGTTCAAATGTTTAGAAATCCCTCATTTGTGGCTCATAAAAGTTAAACCTGGATGTGGGGCTGGGTTTGAGAAATGCAAGGGGGACTTGTTATTTTTTATATATATTTATTTTATTCTGATTTTTGTTTCAAGAAGGGAATTACAATGAGTTTATCCCAAACCCATTTTGAGTGCTTTGAGATGGATCAGTTTTTCTGTGGGTTTGAGGCCTGTGAGGAACTTGTTGTCTTCTCCAGCCAAATGCAGATGGGATAAACATAAGCATTAATTAGGAATTCCTAAATCTACACCTTCCTATTGATAGGAATATAAACATTGCTGTAATGAATGCCTTGGCTGTGGGAAGGAATATCTTGGATTTGGGTGTTGCAGGAAAACCTTGCTCAGTGATTTCTGGTGGTATCACACTCACAGCAGGATCTGTCACTCTGTCCCAATTAACTTGTCAAAGTTAACATAATTATCAATCCCACAAGACCAAATGTACTGAGCATCCAGTATGAGAATCCATGTGCTCTGTGTTTAGTGGGAAACCCTGCTGGGAGCAGCTGGAACTGAGGGACAGCTTCTCTTGTGGTTCCTTTGGTGGGTTTTGGTGTTGGATCTGGACTTGTTTGGGTGGTTCATGGAGTGTTCCTGGTTGGGTTTGTTTGGGTGTTCATGGGGTGTTCCTGGTTAGATTTCTCTGGATGGTTCACAGGGTATTCCTGGTCTGGAAGATGGTCTGACCCAAATGTGAAGACAGTTAACCACACTTTATATGGAGTTCAGAGCAATGCACTAATGCAGTACAGGATTTGAAAAATACAAAGCTCTTCAGGCATCAGCCCTGCTGGGCAGGGTGCTGGGACCAGTTGCCCTCTGTGCTCCTCCTGATGCCTTGAGAGGCTGCCTAGAACAGGGGCTAGACAGAATTAAAGGAATAAAATAGACATTTATTAAAAGGTTTTCAAAGGATACACTTTGGACACTACAAGAGCCCAGCCAGGGCTACACCCAAGATGGACCCAAGATGGGCAACGTGTCATGAGTTTCCACATTTTTATGAGTTTTGGTCCATTTCCATATTGGGGTTAATTGTCCAGTCACAACTCCAGGTGATGCAGTCCCATCCTCCCAGTTTGCTCCCCTCCATTCCCTGTTGTTTGCACTTTTTGGGCTGAAGCTGCAGTGGTGTCCTTGGTTCTGGGGCTGGAAAAGGATTGCTCTGTGTGACTGAGCTGTGAGGAGAACTGCTGACACTTTGTACGGAATTCAGAGTCATGTACTAATGCAGTCCAGAATGTGAAGATATAAAAGCTAAAACTCAAACATCCCTGGCAGCCTGCCTTGGTGGCACTGCCCGCTCTCACCTGTCTCTCCTGCCCTCCCACAGGTGCTGCAGGGGGCTCAGCTGATCGCTGTGGCCTCGGCCGAGCCCGCGGCCGGCGGCGTGGACGGCTCCCCTCTGCAGGGCAGCGACATCCAGGTGCAGTACGTGCAGCTGACCCCTGTGACAGACCACGCTGCCTCCAGCCAAGTATGAGCCACCCCTCCTTCTCCTCTCCCTCTCCTCCTCTTCCCCTTCCCTCTCCTCCTCTTCCCTTTCCCCTTCCCCTTCCCCTTCTCCTCTCCACAGCTGTCAGATCTGTTGTGTATCTACCCACAACTACAAGCAGCTCATCATCCCCTTTCCAAACCATAAAACTCATCATTTATAATAAGAAACATCAATTTTTTTGAAGGTGGAAGTGATTCTTGATTTCTCCTGCTTTGCTGTCCTTGCTCAGTGCCTCTGGAGAAGTTATTTTGGTCATTGGTGTGTCCCTGAAGGCTGAGAGCCTCACAAAGAACAGCACCAAAAATGTGGCTGCAATCAGCCGAAAAGTATTTTCAGACTGAGGTTTCCCTCAGAAAAGTCATTCCTGTTCTGACAGCAGTTTTCCAGTTGTTTTGATCAACAGCAAGTCCAGTTGGAAGTGAACACTTGATCCTCTCTGCTTGAGGAGGAATTATTGGGGTTTTTTTGGTCGATTTTAATCAGTTTGAACAGCCGTGAAGCTGAGGCTAGAAAAAGTCTGTCATCAGCTTGAAGCTCTGGTGACAGCACCACAAAGCTGATTTAAACCAGTTGGAACACATTTTTCTGAATTTGGTCACACGTGGTTTTGAAAATCCCACTCTGTGGGCTTCTCCACGTGGTTGTGGAATTCTTTTTGCCTTGCCACTGCCCTTGTCAATATTTTATTTTTAACAGTGCTCTGGACACTGAGGCTGTTCTGCAGGGATTGTGCCTTGTTTTTTATGGATCCTCCATCACTGCTGCTCCTGTGGATTTAATAAATCCAAGAACAATGCAAACAACTCACATGAAACCAATGAAACAATCACCTGTGGGTAAACAATCTCCAAACGCATTCCAGAGGAGCAAAACACAGGAGAAGCAAATGAGATAAGAATTGTTTTCCTTTTTCTCTGAGGCTTCTCAGCTTCCCTGGAGAAGAACCCTGGCCAAAGGGATTTTTCAGAGAATGTGAATGCCACAGACAGTGGGGATACCCTGAGCTGGGAAGGACCCACAAGGACCATGACCCCAGAAAAGCACAGCAGGCAGTGAGAGCTGTTCCTACTCCAAGCCTGGAGAATTCCCACATTTCCCTCCTCAGGAAGGAAGTCTGGAGCAGAGCTCCCAAGAGCAGCAGCCCCCAGGAGCTGTGTTGGTAAAACCGTGTTGGTTTTACACTGTGCTGAACCCCAGAGCTTTCCAGGGAAAGCAGGGCAGGAATGGGACAGGAAAAGGGCAGGAAAGGAAAAGCAGACAAGCCCCAAAACAAGTCAGCCGTAAATGTTTCCTCACTTTGCACCAAGTGAAAACTGAAGGTCTGGAGAGGAGCTGGAGAAACCAACTTGGTGTTTGCACTGCTCTGAGTTTATCCATCCTTCAGGAGATTTTTTTGTGGATAAAAATATGGAATTTTCCTGTGGAGAAGGATCTCTCATCTGAGGGGAAAAGTCTTATCTGAGGGAAGGGAAAATCCCCTGACACTTCCACCTGCACTGCACTGCCACTTGCACCTGGTTCTTTGTCAAGGTGCTGAGAGGCTCCCAAGGCTTTTGCAGCTCTTTATCAATCAAAGCTCATTAAAGTGGAATTTGTTTTCCACCTGGGTTGGATTCTGTGCCAGTTCCCTCTTAGGAACAGCACAAATGTGGATTTATTTCATGTCTCACTACAAGGTACCAGTTTTCTGCCCTTTTTTTTCTTGAAGTGAATTCCTGCTCTGAGTTCAGCTGGAACAGATCAAAATCCACTTCAATTTTGTATTTTCAGTGTATTCATGAATGATTTTTGCTTGGCTTCTTTTCATGTTTTGACAGCAGTTTGCAAAGTCTAGAAATACAGAATATTTGGATTAAAATTCTGTGCTCAGATGCAATGCTGGTGGTAAATTTTGTTAGATTTGGAAAAAAACCCACCATCATTCCAAATATAAATTCTTGTAATCCCTTCAGGTCTGAGGTTGGATCAATATTTGGTGTTGCTGTTGTGCTGATATTTGATAATTCTATTTACTCAATACACTTTCCCTCTAAATGGGAAAGAAAACTTTGAGGATTATGTAAATTTTTTGTGGTATCCAATTTAGCAATCTCATAGATTTATTCAGCACCTTGGCATGAATTTATTGAACTTTTAAGCAAACACAAAATGCCCTTCAAATTAAACAAGGAAAAAATTCCTGTAGCCAAATGCAATCACTGGCAACAAGGCAGAGGAAAATAAATGAATTTAGGAGCAGCATTTTAGGATTTTGAACTTCTGGTGTTTTAATTTGAATAATAAATAAGCTGGGACTGTGTAATAAAACCTAGAATTTGGGAATTCTGGTGGATTTTCTCCCCTTGTGGATCTTTTGGCAGGTTCAAGGCTGGAGCACAAAGCAGAACCTCAAATGATGCTTTTTCATCACCAATATCCTGTCAGAGAGAGAATTCAGTGGCCAGGGTGTTGCACAGAGCATCATTTAGAGGTGTTTATGAGGGAAAATCCAGCATCTCTGGAATGATCTCTGGATTTTTTCAGAGGGAAAAAATCCTGAAATCCTTGCCCTGGGCTTGGAATTCTGTCCGTGCTGTGATGGCTGCTGGCAGGGGAAGCTTTTTTGGGTGTGAGGGGCTCTGTGCAGGCCAGTGCAGCTGCTCTGGGCAGGTGCTTTCCTGGCTCACAGAAATTTGGATTTTCCCTCCCTTGTTGTTCCTGGTAGGCAGTGAGTTGGTTTGTAAAGAGATTTTTGCTTTGGAGGTTTCAGTCAGTTGTGCTCCCTTGTAGTTCTTCCTGGTTTTCCTTGGGAAGTGAGGAGAGTCAGGTCAGCAGGAGGGATTTCCTGAGGAAAAGTTGTGCTGTGTCTCTTCACCCTAACCAGGGAAAGGCTGCAGGGGGGAAAATCAGCATTTTTAGACCCAATCCTGCTCCAACTGAGAAATTCCAAGGACAAAACCAACAGGTGATTTCACCCCCAGCAGCTCTGGCACTGCAGAACTCCTTCCTCTCTTCTCCATGCTCATCCTTGGTGCCCTTCTCAGCTCCCTGTTCCCAAAATCCCTCTGTTGGGATGAGCCTTCCACAGCTTCAGTTTGGTGCCAGACTCTGAATTTATTTCCTTTATTTGGAGCTGGTTCTTTTCCTGGGAAGAGAGAGGGAATAATTGCCTTGGTGCCACTCATGATTTTGTAGATGTTTATCATAACTGCATTATTTCAGCTTCCTCATTAGGCTTCATGGAGGCTCTTGATGTTATTTTTGGTGCCTTTGTGAGTGTGTTCCCATTCCCACTGTCACAGAGCCCACATCCATGCGGATTTTGCTTTGGAATTTTTTCCACTGGAATTCACAAGAACTTTATATTTGTATAATAAGCTCTCATTCTCTTGGTTACACCAATAAAAATCACTTTTGGATTGATTTCCTGCTGTCCCATTCCCCTTTGCAGGGCACTGATTCCCTTCAATCAGCAATCCAGCCAGAAATGCAGATAGAACACGGAGCCATCCAAATCCAGTGAGAGGACTGAGGAATGTTGGGGAGCTGGCAGTGAACTCCAGCCAGAAATGGAGAGGGAAGGGCTGGAAAAACCTCCCAGACCTCAGAACCTCCAGCCATGCCCTGCTCCCCCTCACCTGGGATAATTCCAGCTTCACTCAGAGCTGCATCACGACACCAACCCAAGTCCTGGCCTTCAAAAAAACCCCGTGGGCTGCACTTAAATCCACTCAGAGAGGACAGAGCAAATCTTTCATGGGGAGAGGCAGAACTGCATCCAAACTGTGAGACTCCATCCCTGGCCACCCCGTTGGTCCCTCCTGTGCAAATGGAATGTCTGCAGATGTTTGGGTATTGCTGCCCTGCAGTACCTGCTTTGCCACCTAGGGAAAGCTCCAGAGCTCAGATATTTTTCACTGTTGGAACAGTCTTTTTTTTTTTTTTTTTTTTTTTTTTTTGCTATGGTGTTTATAACAAAAAAAAAAAAAGGAAAATATTTAAAAAAAGGAAAAATCCCTTGACGGCAACTCTTGGCCTTTTGCTGGTGTTTTCTGTTCAGTGTCATGAAAACTGTATTTGCAGAAGACTAACACTTTTG
Source organism: Melospiza georgiana (assembly GCF_028018845.1). NCBI lineage: Eukaryota > Metazoa > Chordata > Aves > Passeriformes > Passerellidae > Melospiza > Melospiza georgiana. The sequence continues at coordinate 19,815,149 of NC_080443.1, forward strand.
TTTGTACTGTTGCTTAACTACTTTTCTAGGGGAAAATGCTTTAAAAATGCTGTAATTACGCATTTCTAATGAAAAATAAATGTGTATTTATGAATAGTGCAGCTCTAAGTTGCTCTGCCTTGGGAATGAGTCCGGGTTGGCTGGGCAGGAATGTCCTGGAGGAGCTGGGGATGGATCCACATTCAGCCTCTAAGGAAGAACCCAATCTCAGACATTTTATTTTCTAAATTCCCAATCCCAGACCCTTTTATTTTCTAAATTCCCAATCCCAGACCATTTTGTTATCTAAACTCCCAGTGCAAGAAAAATGGGATAACTGAGTTTTTGAGTGTGCGAAATGTAATGAATTTATGAAATAATTTTATGTAATGTGAACAATTCTGAGCTCTCTCCCTTCCAGTTCCTCCTGCCTCCTTTGTCCAACAATTCCCCAGAGTGGGATCCATCTATCTGAATCCAAGATCCAGGTGAAATCACCTTTAATTTAATACAGATTTTGACAAAGCATCATTGTCCCATTTGCTAATACTGAGTGCAAAGGAAACCTGTTTCCTGTCACCTGGTTATTTTAATGATGCATATTTTGGAAAATAAGTTTTGGAAAATAAGAGTTTGATAAATAGGGTTTGGAAAACAGAGTTTGGAAAATAAGAGACGGAGGTGTTGCTTTGTATTTGATTTCCAGCTGATTTCCCACAGGGTCATTCCCAATATATGGCTCATAAGGCATTTAATGAATTGATAAATGAGGTATGGCCACAAATCTCACGAGTTGAAATCCAGGATAATTTGAATTTTTAATTTTTTTGTTACCAAAGGAAGGGTTAAGCACCCCCAGCTTCTGGGAATGTTGTCCCTGGTAAGTGTTACACTTTCTATAAATTCCTCCTTCTCTTTAGGATATTTCTTGACACAGAAGCACGATGCAGACAACCACAGCTTGTGGAGCTCGGGGTCTGCAGCAGGCCAGGAATTTGGCTGCTCTTCAGCTCCTTTTTCAGTGCTGTTCCTCAGCCTGGGGGAACTTTGAAGAGCTTGGCGCCCAAAGAGAGGCCTAAAAATAAAGTCAGGCCTGGACATTTCAATAATCATGGAATCATGGAATGGTTTGGGTGGGAAGGGACCTTAAGGATCATCCAAATCCACCCCCTGCCATGAGCAGGGACACCTTCCACTATGCCAGGTTATTCCAACCTGGCCTGGGACACTTCCAGGGATGGGGCAGCCACAGCTGCTCTGGGAAATCCATTCCAGGGCTCCCCACCCTCCCAGGGAACAGTTCCTTCCCAATATCCACCCATCCATCCATCCATCCATCCATCCATCCATCCATCCATCCATCATCCATCCATCCATCATCCATCCATCATCCATCCATCATCCATCCATCCATCCATCCATCCATCCATCCATCCATCCATCATCCATCCATCCATCCATCCGTCCATCCATCCATCCAACATCCATCCCTCCATCCATCCATCCATCCATCCATCATCCATCCATCAATCCATCCATCCATCCATCCATCCATCCATCCATCCATCCATCCATCCATCATCCATCCATCCATCATCCATCCATCATCCATCCATCCATCCATCCATCCATCCATCCATCCATCCATCCATCCATCATCCATCCATCCATCATCCATCCATCCATCCATCCATCCATCCATCCATCCATCCATCCATCATCCATCCATCCATCCATCCATCATCCATCCATCATCCATCCATCCATCCATCCATCCATCCATCCATCCATCCATCCATCCATCCATCCATCCATCCATCCATCCCTGTCCCCAGTTAGAATCCATTCCCTATGTCCTGTCAGGTAGAGTTGAGAATTCCCCTCCATTCCTCTGCTTTGTGAACTCAATTTTGTTCTCTTTGCATTTTCCAGCTGAAGTTCAGGAGGAGGTTGAGCTCAGGAGACTTCAGCACAGAGCCAGCGATTTCAGTGAGTATTCCCTGTCCCTGCTCCCTCTCGAGGGTTTGGATCTGCTTGTCCAGACAGGAAATGTCTCCTGGAATGCTGGATATATTTTCCAGGCTGTGCCACCACAAATAAATCATTCCCCAAGTGAGTAATTCAGGGATGGATTCCTTCCTGGGAATGTCTGTGACATTCTGAGCAGGGTGAAGGCACCTTCACCTTGAGGTTGTACCAGAACCATGCACAAACCAGGTTTTCCTGGCATGATTTTGGTGAAATATTTTGGTGTTCAGTTTTTCTGCAGGGGAAGAGCCTCTGGTTGCCCTCCTTGGCCCTGTTGGTTATTTTTAATATTCAGTTCACTAAAGCCATGACCATTTATCCTGATTTTTACTAAAATTCTCTCGGTGGACCATTATTAAGACCCTTCAGATCATTTAATCTTGAATTCTGTCTGAAAAAAAGAATCCTTAAGGGTTTCCTGATTAAAGCTAAAATATTCTGGTTTGATGAATTGTACAACAAGAAATCAGTCCCAGAAAAGTGAGGGATGTGGAGAATTTCTTTCTGCTTTTTCTTCCCTGTTAGTTTTATGTATTTTGTCTTGCAAAACAAATCTATAAAAACCATCACCCTCCTGTGACCCAAATAAACGAGAATGTCCTTGTGAGCTGCATTTTCAGGCATTTCTTTGCCTGTAAAGCAAAGAATTCCATCCAAAAATAAAAAAGTTGCTCTGATGCTTGTCTCTGTGGTGGAGCTCCTGCTGTGTGGAGATCCCCTGGTGGCCCTGGGGTTTTTACCCAATTCCTGAATATGGAGTTTCCTGTTGGAAAAACACCAGGAGAAAACCAATCCTTACAAAAAACCCCAAACCTGAACCACTGTGGGATCTCAAACCCCTGTTAGAAATCCATTCTCCTGCTGAATTCCCAATTATCCAGAGCTGCAGATATGGAGCTGGAGCTGGAATGGGGCAGGAGCTGTTTCCCATTATCAGGGATAAGAATGTTCCTCCCATTGCTGCTGATCCCAGAGCTCTGCCGGGAGCTGGGCTGGTCCAGAGGAGCCCTGGGCACTCAGAGCTCATTTCCTGGGATGGAGCTGGGAATAAGGGAATCACTGAGCTGGGAAAAGTCAGCCCCTGGCACACAGCAATGCCTCCCACCCCTCAAGGATCCCCAAAAATGGGAATTTCGGCAGGAGGAGCCGTGCAGAGCCCACAGTACAAGGCAGGGCTCAACTCTCCTCTTTCTCAAGGTGATTTTTAATAAAATCTTGGATAAAAACCCATTTTCCCCAATTTGTGTCTCATGCAAAGTTAAATCCAGCAGCAATATCTCCTTTGTTTAACTTATTTTGCCTTTTTTTAAATTCTATTTCTCTAAGTTTTCTCCTCTTGGTTTTCCTTCAATTTTTCCTTTTTGTGCAAAGGAAAAAAAAGTCTTCTAGTGATAAATAGTAAAATTTCATATTTTGGGCAGAAAATATATCTTTTATATATTTTACCTATTTTATTCATCATATGGATTTTTTGATTAACCAACAGGCAGGGAAAAGTTCTGTAGATCTGGTCCCTCTGTTTAATCTGTTTTGGGTGTTTAATTAAACTGCCCAGTTCCAGCTCTCCATCAGGTTTCTGATGAGATTTTATTTTATATAATTGTTATAATTAATATAATTCATACAATTTTCCAGTAAATGGATTATTCCAGATTTTTCCTGTGAGTTAAAGTGGTGCTGAAACACAACAACAAAAACCTGGATGGAAAACTGAATTTAGGCAGAGCTCATTGTCCCTCAGTGTTCCATGACCTGGACTTTGATGGGATTTCAAAAAATTACCATAAAAATGAGAAATGTCCCTGCTTCCCTGCTTTTCTTAGGGAACCTCTGGGATTTCTGTTTTCCAGATGCACAGGGCTTGGCTGCCTCTGGAGCAGGGAAATCAAAGGGACTTTGCTGTTTGGCTGTTGCCACAGGGACAGAGCTCTGCTGCCCAGGGACTGAAATGATTCCAGCTGGGAGTGATGGACTCTGCATTCCCTTTGCCTTGTGGGAAAAGCAGGAAAAAAATGGGAGGTGTCCAGCACTGCCTGAGCAGCTGAAAGGTATGCTTCAGATATATATATACATAATTTATATTAATATTTTAAATATATTTATATTTATATACAATTGTATATAGTTATTTATATTTATTTTTATAACTATATGTATTTATATATTTATTTATATTGATTAATTTAAATATTTTAAAATATATACACCACATATTAAATATAGGTATATTTATTTTCATATTCACCATATATAAATTATAAATTTCTTTATATATATAAATGTGTACAATATATAATATATAGTATATAATTTATATAGACACAAAATGTATATAATATCTATATTAATTTTTATATATGCACCGTGGATACTGTGTATATTTATTTTTATATTAATACATCATATATACAACATATATTTACATTTATACACACCATATTTATATTTATAGTTGCATTTATATTTGTATTTGTATTTATATTTGTAGTTGTAGTTGTAGTTTAGTTATATTTAGACCATTTTTTAATTTTTATTTTTATATTTATTATATTCTATTTCTATTTTATATATTTATAATAATAAATATTTCTATAATAATACTATCCATAGTATTATCAATAATTTTTTTTTCTATATTTAGAAACCCCATGCTTAGCTGCATTCTGAATGCCATGAATCAGGAAAAACTAAAGCAATTTTAGCCCTTAATTTCATGCACAGGGAAGATGATTTTTACTGGGCTGATTTAACAGCTCCCAAAATTCCCCAGTTGGAAATCACAGCCTTTGGTGCTAATTAGGAACATTTTCAGTCAATATCCAGATTTTTCCCTGCAGTTCCCATGTGGCACTGAAGCCAAAGTGAGCCCTCAGGTGATGGCACCAGGAATTCTGCTGGTTCCAGTTTGGGTGGAACAGCAAATTCCCAGTTTGGTTCCTTTTCTCCCCAAATTCCTGCTCCCAGCCCCTCCAGGGGCTTCTCTCAGCCCCATCCCATGGGATTTGTCCTGGGGCCATCTGCCTTGCACAATTCCTGGGATTTTACAGCCATTGCATGACTCAATCCTCCCTCAACTCTCTTAATCCCCCTGCTCTAATGGGCTCCCTGCTCTCCTCAGCAAAACCAGCAGAGAAATTAAAGAAAAAAAAAAAAATCCAAATGTTCAGAAAAGAGGAGGAGGGAGGAATCCAGGGAAAAGCCAGGCAAAAAAACCGAGGAGCAGTTTGTTGGTTTGGTTGGATCCCTCCCTCCTTTTCCATGCTCAGGTTGCCTTTCCCTCCTCTCTGCAGCCCAGGGAGGGGGTTCCTGGGAAATTCCTCATTTTCTGGCATGAAACAGCTCCCCAGATTTCCTCGGTCACCCCAGGAGCAGCAGGAGGAAGAGGTAGGCAGCGGAGGGGAGCGGCTTGGGGGCGATTTTCGATCTTTTTTCCTTTCCCATTTTGTTTATCCCTTGCTGGGTTTTGAAGGAGTCTGTAAACATCTGGGGGGATTACATCTGGTTTGGGTTCTGCCTGAAATTCCTGGGGGTTTCGTTCAGTTGAGCGTTAGAACGAAACCAGCGGCTCCTCTGGCAGGTTCTGCCTCAGGATTTTCCAAAAATAAACTCTGCATCCCCACTCGTCCCCCTCTGACACTTCCCTGAGATTTCATGGAAGCTTTCTTGTGTGGCAAAGAGCTCAGGGAGCCTGGAGCTCAGTGACAAGAATGATTTCCTTTTATTTTCCATATTGTAAAAAGTGGAATGTCTTAATTTTCCTGCCAGAAAAACGAGTTTGTGGGACTATTCCCTTAAAAACTTCGGAATGTTTTTGCATGGATTGACAGTTTTCCGTGCTGCTCCTTTCTTTGAGCAAACACAATGCTCTTGGCACTGATAAAATCCATTGATAGGAAGTGGTTTAAGATTTTGAGGTGGGGTTTTTGTGTTTGGTTGTGGTTTTATTTTGGGATTCACCTGTCTCATTCCTTGCTCCGATCCCAGCTTGGTGCTGCACAGGTGTCCTGGGATTTAAGGTTCCCTCAGCCTCTGGGCAGCTTTAATCCATGTGCAAATCCATCAAGTTGAGAGTCAATTAAAAATCTCATTATTGGAGTTTTGCTGTTAGGAAGAAAAACTGGGGGAGAGCTTTTCAGTTTGGGCAGGGAAGGAACTGCAGGGGAAATCCAGGTGGGAATTGAGGCAGAGGGATTGGCAGTGTGTGGAGGAGGAGGAGGAGGAGGAGCAATGCCCAAACAACTCTGAAGTGGAGGATTCCTCATCTTCAGGTCCCTTCTGCCACTGCCAAATGTCACCAAGTGCAGCCCCATGGTGCCACCAGGTGCCTTGGGATGGAAATGGGAATGGGAATGGGATAGGAATAATAGGAATAGGAATAGGAATGGGAATAGGAATGGGAATGGGAATAGGAATAGGAATAGGAATAGGAATAGGAATAGGAATAGGAATAGGAATAGGAATAGGAATAGGAATAGGAATAGGAATAGGAATAGGAATAGGAATAGGAATAGGAATAGGAATAGGAATGGTGTGCAGCAGCCTGGGCTGGGTGTGCAGGGCTGATCCCAAGGGATGCCCCTGGATCTCTACAGTCCAGGGTCACTGGATCCATTCCCTGGCTCTGTCCCTCTGTTCTCTCCCTGTCCCAAAAAGCACCACCCAATAATGTGGGAAATATCCTGAATTTAGAGAATCAGGGATCATTCAGATTGAAAAGACCTTTAGGGCCATCAAGTCCAGCCATCCCCCAGCACTGCCAAGGCCAGAGCTGGACAACCCTTCTGGGGAAGAAATTGTTCCTAATATTGAGGAAATAAATGTCTTGCTCCCTTGAAGTTCTCAAAGTAGGAAGGTTCAGTTGGGCTAAAAGTGCTTTTTAGTGGGTTCTGACCAGAGGAACAATGGGTCCTTGTCTGTGGGGGACAGCAAATTTCTGGCTGGAAATCCACTGATCAACAGTGTAATAAAAAAAATTGAGATAAAAGCAATTTTTAAAAGCCTTGAAACCTTTGATCCTTTAGGGCTGGTTTCTGAAAATCCAGAATTAAAAATATCATAATTAAAAAGAGCTTTCCTACAGCACAGAGTTAATAAGCAGAGAACACCCAAGAAAACACTGATTTTTCTCTTAAAATGCCCCCTTCCCTCTTCCTTTTGTCCCTGAGATTTTAGTGGTACTGACCAGACAGACCCTTCCAGCAAAAGGAGAGTTAACTCCTGGAGAAAGGGGGTGGAGAGGGAATCCCAGCTTGGAACTTGAGACTTTCCAGCTGAGAAAGAAAGATTTGGAGATGCAGACGTAATCCCAGAGCTCTGCAATCAGCTCCCTGTCAAAGGAAAAGCACATTAAAAACTGCCCAGGGCACTGGGAGCAGGGCAGGACAGGAGCAGCAGTGCCACCACCTCCTCCAGGGTGAGTAGGGAAAAAATTCCCATCTAAACTCTTGGAAAATGGGTGAAATATTGGGAATGGCTGGGTGGGAAGGTCAGGAGCAGAGGTGAATTCAGATTGTTGGGTTCCAGATGCAATAGGTGATCTCTTCATTCAGGTTTTCCTGAGCTGGGGGGGGTCTGGAGCACAATCTCTGCTCTTTCCTGCTGTAAATCCAAAATTCCCCATGAGCTGCCAAGGACTGCAAACAAACTCATGGAGTGGGAATGCAAATTTGTGTGGATTTCCTCTCAAAGTGGCAGCATTTGGATTTGTGTGGCTTAACTCCTTCAGCCTGAGCTGCTCTCCTTATCTGCTGCTCCAGTTGCAGGGTTCCAGGTAATCCCTGCCTTCAGGATGGGCTTTCCTGAGCCTTGGAGCATCCTGCTGTAGCTCCACACTTTGTTTGCTGCCTGTGGGATGCTGCACTGAGTGGGGGGTTCCTGCTCCAGAGCATCCAAGGATTTTCTGATTGATCCAGACACCACAAAGGATGGGAAGAAGGAAGAGATGCTGCAGCTTTGCTTTGCAAGCCTGCCAGGTGCATGGGGATGGGATGTTCCAGCTGCTGTGTGATTTATTGCAGAGTTTTTATTGATATTATTATTAATAATGTTGATATTTATGGAGCAGTTCATGGTTAACACACTCATCTCCCCGAACTGTTTCACGCTGGGTTTGTGGGGCTGTGTTTGTGAAATGCCTGTTTTCCATTACAAAACTGGGAGATAAACGAAGATGACAGTCACATTTTCCTAACATAAATTTCTCCCTTTCCCTGTGCTCCTTGGAAACCATAAATTCCAGCAGCCTGGCTGCCTGCTCCAGACATCAAAAGGCCCTGGGTTTACAAGGCCTGCTTGCCTGGGTCAGGTCCTGTGCAGGAGAGACACAGATGATCCAAATCATGCACATGACACCAGAAAGCTGGGATGGGAGCAGAGTGAAAGGAGGAAGCTGGACATTGTGGGAGGGGGAGGAAAATCTCCTGAGAGAACTTGTCTCAGCTGATGCAGTTCAGGTGGTGGGGAGAGATTTCCCTGCTTTTTCTGGCCAGTCAACATCTTCCTGTTTTCCTGCTCCTGCCCTAAATGTTTTCAGCCCTAAGAGCTCAACCTTTTGAGCTGAAACTCGTGGCCAAGCTGTTGTCTCATCTCATCTCCATGAATGCAACATCCTTTGCTCTTGGCAGGCGGGACCTGCCTTTTGCCCAGATCACATCCATTCACAAACTTCCTCTCCTTGGCTTCTTCTTCCCTGGCACATCAAACACTCAGCAGGACTTTTGCTGTCCTCACCCCACATCCTGCTCTCATGTCAACCTGCTCCTTCCCCCCTGCTGCCCCTTGCCCTTGGAAGCATTGAAATTGCTTTGGAATTTTGCATTTTCACTGTTTGGTCCTCCAAAATTTCAATGCAAACAGTGAAAATGCAAAATCCCAATGCAATTTCAATGCTTCCTTTAGTCCCATTCCCTGCTTCCCTGGACCTTCTGCCCTCTGAGCTTGGAGCATCCTTCCTCATGCAGCACCCACCACCTTTTGGTGGGATATTGAGAGTATTTCTTCCATGAATCCAGCTCTCATCAGCTCAGAGCTCTGGATCAGTGATATTTCTCTTTTTATTATAATTATGCTAAGAATAAACATAATTACCTTGGAATGATGACATTGAATAAACCCAAGGCTCAAGTTACAGATGAGAAACCTTGTTCTGGGTTTTGCTCTGCTTTAAAAGCTTCTCTGTGCCTTGAAGAGCAGCTCAAACCAACTGAGCTGTTGAAATAAACCCTTTTTCACATCTTCAACCTGCTGGGTCCTCATCAACACAGGGAAACCCTCAGTAACCAACACCCCAATGGGTAAGAACAAAGAATCCTGAGGCATATTATTTTGGTCCATTATTTTAGGTCTTAATAGCTACCATAAATAAATTTGGTTTCTAAATAATAAAAATTAATATAACAACAACAACAACAACAATAATAATAATAATAATAATAATAATAATAATAATAATAATAATAGTAGTAGTAGTAGTAGTAGTAGTAGTAGTAGTAGTAGTAGTAGTAGTAGTAGTAGAAGAAGAAGGAGAAGGAGAAGACGAAGAAGAAGAAGAAGACGAAGAAGAAGAAGAAAAAAAAGAAAAATTACTTGCTTCCACACAGAACCAAGGTCTAAAATCCACTCTTTTCCCTCAGCCATCTCTCTTAAACCCAGACATAAAATTCACTTTTTCTTCACCATCTCTCTCTTAAACCAGGTCTAAAATCCACTCTTCTCCAATCCCTCATCCACCTCTTTTAATCCATACATAAAATCCCCTTTTGCCTCATCCACCTCTTTTAAACCAGACGTAAAATCCATTTTTCTCTTATCCACCTCTTTTAACCCAGACATAAAAATCCCATTTCCTCATCCACCTCTTTTAACCCAGACATAAAATCTCCTCCTTTCCCTCATCCCCCTCTTTTAACCCAGATATAAAATCCACTCTTTTCTCTCATCCACTTCTTTTAACCCAGGTATAAAATCCCTTTTTTTACTGCCTATGGATGTTCCCCTTCCCTCAGTGCTCAGCCCCAGGGTGAGGATTTGGCTGCTGGCTCAGCATTCCCATGTCCTGCTCCTGCTGCTCTTCCCAAGCCTGGACTGGGACCTTTCCTAAGGAAATTTCTGGCTCCTAAACCTGGACTGGGACCTGTCTGGGTCCTGAGCCTGGATTGGGACCTCTCCTAAGGAACTGTCTGAGTCCTGAGCCTGCCAAGAGGCAGCTCCTGCCTGGGACACATGGAGAGTGGCAGTGTCTGACCTTTGCAGCTCTCTCTTGGGAAAGGGGAGGCAAAAAAAGGCAAGAAATAAAGCAAACAAAACAAGGAACAGCTCTGCAAGTGCCAGAAGCAAAAGTCAGTACAGATAGCAAGTTGTTGGGGTTTTGTTTTCCCTATTCTATTTTTAATCTTCTCAGTTTCATTTTTCTCTGGAGCTCGTGGAAAGGAGGAGTTTCTGGATGAGGAAAAGTGACTGAACTTGTGCTGAGACAGAAATAATCTGGGTAATCAGTGCAGGGAAGGGGACACAAAACTATGTGACAACTGAGCTGAAGTTTGGGCAAATCTCTCTTTGTCTGGGACATTTTCCTGCTTTTGCTGAGAGCTCCAGCCACAGATCCAATCTCAGGGCAGTGTTATTACAAGAATTCATCTCTGAAAGCCCAGCAGAATTTGTTTGGATTACTAATTTCCTCGAGGCCTGGGGATAAGCTGGAGTGGAGGAAATGCACGGGTTAGCACACAGGGTATCCAGTTGCAGGGTCTCTGAGGGGTGGGAAATCACTTCCCAAACGTGCCTAATAGTCCTGGAGTGCAGAAATTATTAGTGCTGATTACACCCTGAACCAACAAACCATCAAAGCAGATCCCAGCCAGGGATGTGGGTGCTGAAAGAGCAGGAAAATGGATGGGACAGAGGGGAGATAAAGGCTCCACGCTGCTCTTGCTGTGTTTGTCCCTGGCTAGAGCCACATCAGTGGCTAAATTACATTTCTTTCAGCAAAGCTCTTAATGAGGAGCTTGTAATTGCCAGCATGGAGGAGTCATGTGTGGCTCTCATCCAGTTCTCTCCTTTTTGGGACCCTTGGAAAGATGGAAACCAGCTCGGTTTTACCTTCAGACTGATACTGGATGTCCTGGCTCTGGATGTGACAGGTCCAGTCCTTGCTGTCCCCTCCACAGGGGATGTGGTGACACTGCTGCTCACCCCCCTCAGGGTGTGGGGAGGGCCAGAGATCCAGGGGCAGCCCAGCCTCTCTGGGAAATCCATCCCAGGGAGAAACTGATAGGAATTGATGATGGCTTTTTCCTCAGAGACCCCAAATCACCACCTTAAATCAAAAATATCCCAGGAGAAACAGGAAACTCAGCAAGGCCTGACTCAAACAGAGGGATTTTTCTGGAGAATTTGAACTGAATCCCTGCAGGACCTGCCCTGAGTCCTGTCCATCCCCTGGGTGGTGCAGGGGCTGCTCAGACTGTGGGTGACTGTCCCTGGGAACAGCAGCACCCCCAGGTGACAATCCCCAGGTGACAATCCCCAGATGGGACATTCCCCAGGTGACAATCCCCAGGTGACAATCCCCAGGTAACAATCCCCAGGTGACATTCCCCAGGTGGGACATTCCCCAGGTGGGACATTCCCCAGGTGACATCCCCAGGGAATGGCATCTGCCCTGGAAAACCTTGGAGATGGAGAACACTCATGAGGAGGTGGCACCTGTGGCTGACCCAAGGGGGTTTGGTGCTCACGTGTCTGGTTTCATGGAATCCATGTCTTACAAACAACATCCAGGGGAAATCCTGGAGAATTTAACAGAATTCTCACTTTTTCCCAACCCTCCTTTGTCAGTTTAATGTTTGAGGTGCAGCTTTGTCCCAGACAAACCACAAACCCGATTCTGGTCCTTCTCCCCAGGAATTTGTGCTGTTCCACCTGGAAAACCAGGATTCCTTCAGGAAACTCCTTCAGGAGTGAGGGATCTGCAGAGCTCTCAGCCCCCAGGGCCTCAAGGTTAGTGGATTTTCTGTTGAATCCTTTTAAAAACCACTGGGACTGCAGCAGGATGGGGAATTATTGTGGAGGTTAAATATCCCTTGCAAGGAACCTCACAAGGATGTGGAAAAGTGGTTCCAAAAGCAAGGTAAGCAGAGGAATCTTTATTTTCCCTAATTTATTCTTTCTCCACCATCCTGGATGGAAGAGGAGCCTAGGTTTGTTTACACCTTGCATAATTATTATGAAAATGGTTTTTTTTCTAATGATTGGAATTTGTGTAAATTGACAATATCACAAAGGACAGGGTGAGAAAGAGCAACTCCAGAGCTGGGTGTTAATTATTCTCCTGTTAAAGTCTGCTGTTGAGTTTGTGTTATTTGTGTTTAATCACAGCTTTAAGGAAAGGTTTCAGCCCTTCCAGGATTGAGGGAGTTTCCTGAATCTCTATCCAGTTCTGGGTTTTCCTTGCTCAGATCACCAGAGTTTGGATTTTCTGTTATTTCCTATTTTATCCACATTATTTTAGAAGATGCAGTGCAGAAAAAGGAGGATTTCATGCAAATTAAGGAGTGAGGAGGAGAAAATCCAAATTTTTGGCTCTGGGAACTCCCAGGGTTTCCCTGTGGAGACAGGGAAGTGAAAAGAAGCAGAAAAGGAAAATCCAAGGCAGGGAAGGCACTTTCCCATCCATCCCTCCCACTCCAGGGTAGGAAAAGCACAAAAAGTCAGAAATGGTAAGGACAGAATTAATTTTTAATTTGCTTTCCCCAAATTTTAATAACCCCCAATGCTGTTAATGATCCATTTCTATTCCTCCAAAGAACAGAACTATTAAACTTCCTTTTTTCTAACCCCTCTATTCAGGGGGTTAAACATTCTCCCAGGTGCTATTCCAAAAAAAGAGCAGGCATTTAAACTCCAGGAATTTCAGTCTGCAGGACAAAAAAAAAGAGACTTATTTGAAGCTTGGGTAGGTCTGGATTTTCAGTGTCTACAACCTCCCTCCCCCCTAAAATAACACTTCAACCATGGTGAGGGAAACCTTGGGCCAAGTTTTACAACTTAACCACATGCAGAAGTGCTTATGCAACTGCTGCCTTCAAAATGAACTCAGGTTTCAGGCAAAAAAGGAGAGTTTTGGGACACTGAGGGTGTCAGACTGGTCTGGACATGTGCTGGCACCTTTGGGGGCTTCACACCTTGGCTTCTGTGCTTTGTGGTGGTGCCAGGAGGGAGCTCAGAGGGTTTTCTGTGTCTCCCTGGGTGCCATTTAAGGTTGGGCAGGAGGGAACTTTAGGAGATGAGCAGCACCTCCTCGAGTTACTGTCTGCAGGTTAAAGCAATGGAGAAATATAAAAAAATAAAAAAATAGAGAGATATAAAAAACCCAGGCCCTTTTCTCCAGCTGGTTCCATCTGTGTGGTCTGCTCTGTTGGGGAATTGCTGCTCTGGGAGATCCACAGCTCCCAGAGGGCTCAGGGAGATGTTTTGGAGGGGTTCATCAGCTTTTTTCTTCTGGACACCTCAGAATTTGGTGCCTTTGAGGCTCTGGTGTCCCCGTGGCCTTTGGATGTGTCTGTGCCACAGAGCCCCCAAAAAGGAGCACAGGACCAAGACAAAGAGTGAAAGCAGAGGCCTGGAGCTGGAGTCTTGGCTTTTCCCCAGCCTAATGGATATTCAGGGCTGGCCTGGAGCTCTGGGATTAGCAGAGTTGTTTTCCTCAGGGGTTTGGGGAAATCTCCAGTTTGGCTGCTCCAAGACCGGTTCCGGCCCCGTCTCGTGACGGGTTCATCCCATGAGCAAGAGCAGATGATAAATCCATCACCTCCTGAGATTCTCTACTTTGTGTTCCTTTTTTCCCCTTTTTCATTTCACACAATGGCACCAGGGCCTTCCAGAGGGAGTTTGCAGCTTCCAAAGGAACGGGATGGAGTTAATGGGAGTGCTGTCGGCCTCCCCTCAGTGGCAGCAGATTAAAAATCATTAATTACAATTAGTGGGAGGCTCCAAAGGCCTCTGTGGAGCTGGACTGGGATGGACACAAGCTCTTCCTGATGGCCAGGATACTGGGAATGCCTCCAGTGTCACTTTGGGATCTTCTGGAAGAGCAGTGAGGGTGGAAGCACAGAGCTGCACACAGGGATGGCTTTGGGTGCTGTTTTCCTACAGAGTGAGCTGGATTTGAACAGCACAGCCCTCAGGGGATGAGCTGCTCCCTCTGAGGGCTCTGTACATCATCCTCCCTCAGCTGGGCCTGAGCAGGACAAAACTGGGGGGATTGCATTGGTTGGAGTGGCTCTGTGGCTGTCTCTGCCCAGCAGGAAAGGCCTGGACGTTCCAGGAGGTGACACAGGAAGCTGAGGGAAGGGGCAGCTCCATCACTGCCTCCAAATAATCTGTTGGATTGGTGTTTCTCTGCCTGGAGCCAGCTGGAAAAGCCTTTGCTTCCCACAGGATTTATGGGATAAATGTTTGGGATAAAAGGGGGCAGATGGATCCTGTGGAACAGCCTTTGTGTGCCACACACTTCTTTTGGATACCAGGGGTTGGATCCCAGGCTTTCTTGTAAAACCTCATTTTTTGGTGAATCATTGAGGCCAATTCCTTCCTTCTCCCTCTGCCTCTCCCAGCAGCCATCCCTGCCCTTGGGATCATTCCTGGGATGTGCCAGCACAGGGAGCCTTCGCACAGCACTGAGGGGTTGCTGGTGTGGAAAACCCATCTCATTCCAGCCTGGGAGAGCCCCTGGGAGTGCTGCAGGCAGGGAAGGGCTGGAGCAGCCCCAGGGTGGCGCTGACATCACCAATAAAGCTCAGGCAGCTCTCTCCAGCTCCTGAGCCTCAGAGCTGGGCTTTAATCAGCTCCAGAGCTCAGCACGACCCCGCTGCACTCCCAGAGCTCCCAGGTCGTGCAGAACCAAGGATTTCTTTCAACACCCCAGGAAAACCATGAAAAACAATCTCCAGCTCATCCAGAGCCCACCCTGGCTTCCACCCACTGTTCCTGCCTGGGAGTGTTTGCCAGGAACCTCCTGGAACAGAAACCCCAGGGCTGCTGAGCAGGCTCTGCAGGAGCTGGGGATGGATGGATGGATCTCAGATCCCCTTGGATCCTTTTGGGATCCAGCCTTTGGGGGCTCCAAGCAGATATTCCCCAATTCCCCTCGGGCTCCAAGGTCTCCTCCCCACTCTTGGGGCAAAGCTTTGCTTTGCTGCAGTGCTCTGAGTTCTACTTTTGTCCTATTAATCCCTGGCAAAATAAAGCCCAGCCAGCTCCAAGCAGAGCTGGATGACAGCAGAAACACTTCAGTTCTGCTGCATTCCACCTGCCAAATCTCCAGGTGCCTCTCCAGGCTGGATCTGGCTGCTGGGGAGGGTGATCCATGTGTGCACCTGCCCTTGGGACAATGCCAGCCTTGGGCAGCTCCACTGGCTCTGCTCCAGGGGGAAAATGGGCTTGGAAACTTCTCCTTCAGAACCAGGGCAGCCCTGTTGGTTGTTTCTGTGGGGTTTGGTCCCACCAGCTCCCAGGACCTGCTTTCCACGGGGCTGGCATGAGATCTGCAATCCTGATCTCAGAATGATGGGAGCAGAGCCTGTGCTGAGCCTGTCAGCTCCAGGGAACCATAAAAAAGGAACTGAGAGTTCAAGCAAACAAAACCTGGAAGGCTGGAGAGGAGAAGGTCATGCAGACACCCTGTCCATGGCAGAACACTGTGTTTTTTGGGGCTGGGCTGCTCTGCCTGGCTGCAGATCTCTGGCACAGCCCAGATGGACTCTGTGGAGCTGCAGGAAGCAGCTCAAACTCGGGATAAACCAGGAGGATGCTTTGGAAGCAAAACCAGGTGTTAATCAAGGCTCAGGGAATGTTTCAGGTGCCTCCTCCATCCCTCCCTGTCCAGAATCCATCTCCAGCAGGATGGAGGGCTCCAGGAAAATTCCAGGAATTTTCAGGAAATTCCAGGCTGCAAACCCAGGGTCCCCATCCCAGGCAGGGAATTTGCTTTGATTCCCTTCTGTCCCTGGAGCAGCTGCCACTTTTACCCCACAAAGGAGGAGATTCTAGCTCTGCCCAAATCCTCATTTGTGGTGCCCTGTCCCAGCTGCTGGATGTGTCTGGGGCCTGTGGTGCCCAGCATGGGATTGGTTTCCTTCCTGCAAACCAGTCTGGGACTGGTGCTGGCAGCCAAGGAGCTGCAGGAACGTGCTGGAAACAATTCCCAAAACCTCCCCTCAGGGGGCACAGCAGGCCTGGCAGTGCCCAAGGCCAGGCTGGACGGGGCTTGGAGCACCCTGGGATGGTGGAAGGTGTCAGGGTTGGAACAAGATGAGCTTTGAGGTCCCTTCCATCCCAAAGCTTTGGGCAGAGGGTTCTGTCCAGGTTTACCAGGCTGGGAACCATTTCTGCAGCCTGGAATGGGGCAAAGGCTCTTTCATCTCCTTCCCAAGCCTTGGCAGACCCTCCCCATTGATCTCACTGAGCAAACCCAAAGATTATTTCATCCCTGTCCCGTGGCCCAACCAGCCCTGGAGCCAACAGGAATGTGGCTTCAGGAGCTGGGGAGAGCCCCAGGATCCCAAATATCCCAGAAATCCATGGAGATGTGTGCTCTGTGTGCACAGCCAGGATCTGCTCTGCCCCTGCCAGCCCCAGTGTGCTGGAACCATCCCAGAGCTCCACGTGCTGGGGACAAAGTGGGGACAAACCCTCCTGGCCAGGGTTTCACCCCTCAGCTGCAGCAGCTGGAGCCATCCAGGCCCTCCTGGGGCTCGTGGCCTTTCCCTTTGTCTCTGTGCTGGGGATCAAGCTGATTGCTGTCAGGAAGATAAATGTTGTCTCCAAGCTGAGATAAGAAGGATGAAATCTGCGCTTTGCAGAGGTTTGGGGGGTGCAGTTGGAAAATCAGCATTAGGATTGCCAAGAGCATGGAGGCTGATCCAGAGGGGTGGATTTTGGGGAGAGAAGTGGAACCTTTATTTGGAGGTTATTTCCCCATTTCCATCCTGGTGGAGGAGCATTTCTGGGGCATCACTTAAACTCAGGGATATTGAAGAAGATCTTGGAAGCAGAAGGGCAGATCCCAAAGGTCTGGTTTTCCCTGGATATGGGGAGGCTGAGCGTGCTGGCCTTCATCCCATCCCTACAGCTGGTGTGCACCTGAGGAAACAGATCAGCATCTGGGGGTGCCAAGTGGAGTGATGGTTGTGGCACCTCTGCTCCCCAGTCTGGCAGAATCCAGCCTGGATTCACCCCCTCTGCCAATTAAACAAAGAAATTTCCTTAAAACTCATGGAGAGCCCTTTTTAGTGAGTGCAGGTGGTGAGAAACACAAAATTTCCCAAATAAAAGCAGCAAAATGCTGGGTGGCAGCCCTGGTTCCCTTGGCTTCCTTAGAAACCCAGCTCTTAATGGATCTGCTGGAAAGTTTTTGAGATGCTGTTTGAAGTCTGGGCCGGTTTTATGTTTTATGCAGGAATTTGGCTACAGGAAGTCTCGGTTCTTTCACGTATTTTGTATCAAAATCCCTTTATAGACCAAATAATCCCTTTTCCATAGCAGAGCCTGTGCCCAGATTGCTCCAACCTGCTCATGCTGCTGAGATGATTTCTAAAAGACAAATCCATAGCCCTTTTTTTTTAATTATTATTTTGTTACATTTCCAGGCTTTTGCTGTTTTCCAGGGACATTTTCACAGGGTGGGAAAATCCCCAGCAATTTCCAGAGCTGGAACTGCTGGGGAAGTTGGGGTTCATGAGAAGCTGGGAATGAAATGAACACAAGCGAGCTGAGCTGGTGGGGGCTGCTGGAGCTTTGGCCTCTCTTCCAGTGGTGTGTAAGGAACTAAATACAGGGGAAAAAAAAAAATCTGTGGAACAGGGAAGAGAAGCAGGAGAGGAGACAGTGGAAAGGAGAAAGAGGAGAGGAGAAAGCAGAGAGGAGAAAGAGGAGTGGGGAAAGAGGAGTGGGGAAAGAGGAGAGGAGAAAGGAGAGGAGAAAGAGGGAAGGAGAAAGAGGAAAGGAGAAAGAGGGGAGAAGAAAGAGGGGAGGAGAAAGAGGAAAGGAGAAAGAGAAAAGGAGAAAGTGGAGAGGAGAAAGAGAAGAGAAGAAAGAGGAGAGGAGAAAGAAGAGAAGAAAGAGGAGAGAAGAAAAAGGAGAGGAGAAACACGGGAGGAGAAAGAGGAAAGGAGAAAGGGGAGAGGAGAAAGAAGAGGAGAAAGAGGAGAGGAGAAAGAGGAGAGGAGATGCTCAGCAGAGCTGGAGCATCCCTGAGTTCAGCAGCCGCTGACCTGCCGTCACCTCGGCTGGCACTGCCGGGAAAGCCTGGCCAGGAATTCCTGTGGTTTCCCAGCGTTCCCCAAGGGAGCCGAGCCTGCAGGAATCCCCCTGAGCAGCAGCTGCGGCTGCTCCATCCCGCCCCGCACACGCCGATAACGAGCTGGGCGAGGCTCTTATCAGCGTCCCGCTGACATCCCCGGCTCGGCGATGAAGGCCGGGGCTGCCGCAGGCACCGGAGCCTCCCGGGACACACGGACGGATCAGGGCCCCGCCGGCAATGGGACGGAGCCGGGGATGCAGGGATGAGCTGCGGGAGGGGGATGACAGAGATAAGGATGTGGTTTTCATTTCAGCATCCCCTGAAACGGGAGGGGGATGTTCCTGAGCCGGCAGGGCCCCAGATGTGGCCGGGAATGAGATCCCAGGGATGGCAAATCCCGGCTGGATTTGTCCCCTGAGCCTGGCACGGGCGTTTGTGCTGTGTGGAAAGAGGGGAAGGTCCCAGCGTGGCTTTGCAGGGCTGGAAACTCTGGAGAAGGCAAATTCCTGACTGGTTTTCAGTGAGAATTTGGCTCTTCTCGTGCTGGAACCCAGGCTCTGGTGTAAGAGCAGGAATCTGCTGTTTCAGTGGGAGCAGGCAGAAATCAAACCCTCTGTGATGACATTTAGTGAAGCGGCAGCGAATGCACCAGGGACAGCCCCAGCATCAGCCTGGATTTCCCAAGGGGGTGGATGCTGGGAAAGTCTCCTGGACACCCAGCCTGAGGGGTGGGATCAGCATTCCCAGTATATCCCAGTGTAGTGCCAGGCTGGACTGGTCATCCCTGGGTCTTGGAGCCTCTGCCCAGCCACTGCAGGGCTTTCCAGGGGAAACTCTGCATCCACTTTATCCTTTGCCCATTCCCAACTGTGTGGTTCAGTGGTAACCTCAGATTCCAACCAGGAAAATCCCTCCAAGGCCAGCCCAGGGTGTGCACAGTGGAGCATCCCTGTCCCCTCTGTCTCCAGCTTTCCCAGCCACAGCCCGGCCTGCCAGGACACAGACAGTGCTGGACAGACTCATCCCCAGGATGGGATCGGGATCTCTGAGGGTGGAAGGAGCTCTGGGATCAGCTGTGCCCCATCCCCACCTTGTCCCCAGCCCAGAGCACCGAGTGCCAGCTCAGGAATTGCTGGGACACCTCCAGGGATGGGCACTGCAGCCCTCCCTGGGCAGTTCCCATCCCTGACCCCCCTTTCCATGGGGAAATTCCTGCTGCTGTCCGAGCTGAGCCTGCCCTGGCCCAGCCTGAGCTGTTCCCTCTGCTCCTGTCCCTGTTCCCTGTTCCTGTCCCCTCCTGGCAGGAGCTGTGCAGAGCCAGGAGGGGCCCCTGAGCCTCCTTTGCTCCAGGCTGAGCCCCCTCAGCTCCCTCAGGATTCTCCATTCCCTTCCCATTTCCCTCAGGATTCTCCATTCCCTTCCCAGCTCCCTCAGGATTCTCCATTCCCTTCCCAGCTCCCTCAGGATTCTCCATTCCCTTCCCAGCTCCCTCAGGATCCTCCATTCCCTTTCCCAGCTCCCTCAGGATCCTCCATTCCCTTCCCAGCTTCCTCAGGATTCTCCAGCCCCCTCAGCTCCCTCATCCTCTCCAGAACTCCAAATGAAGGCAAACTGAGCTTCCATCTGGCACAAACCTCTTCAAACTCAACTTCATTTCACAAACAGCACTACGCTGCTCCCCTTGACCAATCCTTTGTCCCCAGGCCGGGTTGAGGACCAGGTTCAGCTTTGCTGGATCTCCTGGACAGGCAGCACTTGGAGCCAGGGCCTCTCCCGACCTTCCTGGAGCGCTCACATGTGCGGAGCAGAGCCGGAGCCTCGCCCGCTCCGAGTGCATCATGACCTCAGTTAAGCAAACACTTGCTGTAATCGCCTCCAGATCTGTCCTGGCTTTGATCAGCTGCAGGATCACTTTATCTTATGATATAAATATGTAAAACATGCATTTGTTTTCAGGCAGGATGCAAATAAATCATTGCGTAAGTTCGGGCCGAGTGAGGAGTGCGGCCTTGGGGCTCCTCAGGCTCCACCTCCTGGAAGGTCATTCCTGCAGGAACACGGCCTTTCTCCTCCCCACTCTGCTTCATTCCAGGCCTTCCTGTCACTCATGGACAGCTCTGGGTGTTCCCAGCAGAGTGGTGACGTCGGTGTGGACATGGTGTCACTGCTGTCCCATAGAACAGCGATCCCAATCCCACCCAGTGACCCCAGTCCCACCCAGTGATCCCCAGTGCTCCAAAACCAGCTTCAAACTCCTTCTGGGATTACTCAGAAGGTCTGGTGGTCATCACTCTGGTGGTCACCTCCCAGCCCTGCCACCCATTCCACATTCAGCTCATCCCCTTTGCTGTTTCCACAGGAATTATTCATCAGGCAAAGAGGGTTCCTGTTTAACCCTCTGGCTCTTCTCCAGCCTTTCCCCAGAGCCTGTGCCCATCCCAGCCCTGATCCCACTGCTCCTGCTGGGATTCCATCCCTGGATCCTGCTGGATTCCATCCCTGGATCCTGCTGGATTCCATCCCTGGGTCCTGCTGGGATTCCATCCCTGGATCCTGCTGGATTCCATCCCTGGATCCTGCTCATGGCTCTGACCCCCAGCCCCGAGCCCTTCCCCAGGTTGGTGCTGCTCCAGGCTGGAGCTAAGCTTCGATTCCCAGTGGGAAGCTGCTGGGAGTGCTCTCAGGGTGGTTTTACAGAGGTTAAGCTGAGCTCAGAGCTCAGCAGCTCCTCTGTGGTGTCAGCCAGGCTTAAGTGCTTGGTTGGTTGATGGGAAATTGGGATTTGGGCATTCCCCAGCTGAGATTCCTCAAACTCGGCTTCCTCTGCCTGTTCCCAACCCAGGCACGAGCACAGCCCCTGTTTAGGATGTCAGGGAAGGGAATCTCTTGCCAGGAGATTCAGGAAAAATTATAAAAAAACAACAGCTGATGGCTGGGAAATCTAATCTGCTGAGCCAGGAGAGGCAGATGAATATTCCCATTTTTCCAGAGCTAAGGAAGGATCAGGGTCTCCACCAGCTGTGTTCTCCAAAGGTTTCCCAAGAGAAAAGGGATTTTGGGCAGCTCTGGCTTCATTCCTGCTTGTGGCCTTATATCCACCTTCCTGCAGGCCCTGGATTTTAACAGGTTGCCCAAAAAAGCTGTGGATTCCTCATCCCTGGAATGTCCCAGGCCAGGCTGGAGGGGCTTGGAGCACCCTGGGATAGCGGAAGGTGCCCATGGCAGGGGTGGGACTGGATGAGCTTTAAGGTCCCTTCCCCGCTTCCCATGACTGTGTGATTTTTTTTTCTCATTATTCAAAGGATTTTCCAGTTTTATCCCAAATGCTCTGGTGCACTTTGGGGCAGAGCCATGCCCGTGTTCCCATCTCCCAGAGAAGAACGTGGACACAAGAGCAGGAATCAATATTCCAGTGCTGCTCCAGGGTGTCCTGGGAGGGAGCACAGGAGCTTTGGGGAGATAAGATGGGTGCATAAAGCAGTGCCAGATGATTAATGAACCTTTGTCCTGGCGAGGGAGATAAAACCCCTGCAGCTGCTGCCCCCTGCTAACAGCTTTTCCATCACATTGGAAATATTTTTCCTCATTCCAGAGGTATTTCATTATCTGCCTTTATCCAAGGGCAGATGGAATTGGAAATCTCCCCCAGCCCCGTTGTGCTCTCACACCAGAGCTCCTCCCTTTGCTGTTTGTTTGTTTTCTCACCTCTGCAGGCTCCAGAGCTGGCAGAAACCCACACCAGTTACTGATATCCCATTTCTCCTCCTTCCCAAACTTCCAGCAGGGCGTTTTGTCTCCTGGCTGCCACTGCTGGTGGATCCCTGGCTGTCCCCAAGGGAGGAGGGAGAGCTGGATCCACACCAGAGCTTTGTCATCCCACAGAGACATTTCCACTTGGAAAGGGAGGAGGAGGATGAGGCAGAGATCCCAGGGCACTTCCAGGGAGTTAAACTGGGATGGACTGGGAGAAAACACCAGGATTTGGGTGGGCAGAGCTCTGGAGCCTTTGGAGCTTGGAAAATCCCTGGTGCCTGAAAAAGCCTTTTCTCCTCTTCCTCCTCCAGCTCAGCTTTCTCCTCTCTTCCTTTCAATTTTGCCACAGCTGATCCAAGGAAAACCGTCCTGACAGGGACAGGCTGGGAATTCTCCAAGGAGGCAGCAGGGATGGAGGACACTGCTGAGAAATTGGGAGTGGGATGGTTTGGATGCTGAAAACCTCCATTTTTCCCATGGAATTCCCTTGGAATTCTTGCCACACCATCAGCACAGCCCTGGGAGGTGAAGCTGTTCACACATTAAAAAAAAATTGTATTTTCTCTGTTTGGAACTTTTTCTCCAAACTTTCAGCTGCAGAGCAGGCTGTGTTTTGTAACTTTATCCAACAAGATTCCAGACAAACCTGTGGATGCTAGAAATGCCATTTCCCTGAGTTTGGGCAGATTTTAGAGAGCCAGCACAGAAATCACTCCCAGCACAGAAATGAGGAGCTCAAGTTCACTGCAAAGGTGAGGACTTCAGCTGGGACAATCCACAGGAACATTCTCTGCTGCAATGAGTCGTGTTACTTTTATCCCATGAAATTGCTGCATTTCAGCGAGTTTGCTCAAAATTTATTTCCAGGACAGGGCTTGGAGCAACCTGGGATGGTGGGAGGTGTCCCTGCCATGGCAGGGGTGGGATGGGACGATCCTTTTCCACTTCTTTTGAAGAAAACCCCTGGAAAACGGGACAATTCCAGCCAGGGATTCTCTGAGCAAGGCTGGGAGGAGCAGAGCATCCCTTGAGCTGCTCAGCTCCCTGAGGAAGGACCAGGAACCCATTCCTGGAGAGAGCAGCTCCGGGCAGGGCTCTGGGATGCGCAGGGATGGGAGCAGCCAATGCCCTTCCCTGGTGCCTGCAGGTGCCCAGCGCTGCCCAGGTGGGGCCATCACCGCCCAGAGCAGCTGCAGGTGATTATGGGGTGATTGCGGTGATAGTTGGGGTGATTGGGACGGCCGAGCCCCGCCCAGCCCATTTCTCACCTGCCTGCGGGATTAAAACCGCCCAGAATTTCTGGTTCGGCTCCGGGAAGAGCCTTTGGTGGCGTTTATTCCTCATTTCTGAGTTTTTAGGGCCAGTAAGTGAGTTAGAGGCGGATTTCCCTCTTCCTGAGGGGCTGCAGCGGTCTTGGCGACCACCTGGATTTGGGGGATGAGGCGCCACGGAAATTTTGTCGCCTATTTTTGGAACTTTGGGCACCTTCCAGCGCCGGAGCTCAGCACTGAGGTGTGTGTGTGTGCTCTGTCCTCGGCAGGTCAGGGAGCTTTTTGTCCCCGCTGTGTCCCCAGCAGGTCAGTGAGGTTTCTGTCCCCTCTGTGTCCGTAGTAGGTCAGGGAGCTGTGTGTCCCCTCTGTGTCCTGAGCTCTCTGTCCCCTGCGTGTCCCCAACCCGCCGCTGTTGGAGCTGAGTTTTGGATTTCCCGGGATGCTTGGGAGGGAGGCTGAGCTGTGTGGGATGCAGAGCCCGTCCTGCTCCTTCCCCTGCGCTCCGAGCAGGCTTCGGTGCCAGCCCCTCAGGCTCAGGGTATGGGGAACCATTCGTGCCTCACGGGATGCTCCCTGCTCTCCGCTCTGCTTTCCTCTCCATTTGTCCCAAACCTCATCCCTGCTGCTCCTGTGCTCCGCTGGCACCCCGAGGTACGGCTGGTTTTCCTCCTAATCCCCCCTTTTTAAACCGATTTTAGCTGTAATGAGAATTTGGCTGTTGTTGGGCTGGGTTTTGCTGGTTTTATTCCTCTCCTTGCGTCCCGTGAGCTCCGCCTGAGCAGCCTCCCTGCAATCCGAATTTTGGGGGGTTTGTGCTATCCCTCTGCTCCCTTTGGAAGGACACAACATTCTGCCGCTTAAAATCCTCTTTTTAAATTATTATTATTGCAAAAAAAAAAAACCCCGAATCCAAACCCGTCCTGCTCTGGACACTGCTGGGTTTGTTCGGGCGCTTCCCCTGCACTCTGGGATTTTTGGGGGGCTCCATCCCCCGACCTGCCCCGCTCCGGCTTCCCCCGCTCTCACATCTGGAGCAGGGGAACAAAAGCGCTTTGTGCTCCCTCTGGAGCGGAGTCCTTGTGAATTGTGCAGGCAAAGCAGCGCCCGGGGCTGAGCCAGAGCCTCCGAAGCTGCTGCGAGATTTCCGTGCATCTCTCGGCCTTGGGATGCTTTTCCTCCCTTTCGTCTGAAAGTCGCTTTTGCTTTCCTTCCCCAGCTGAGCGTGCTCCGCTCCCAGCTGGAACCGCTTGGGCTCATCAGTGGCCCCGCCCCGCTAATTAACCAATTAACCCCCCCGGCCTGCGCAGGTGCCGCCACTTTGGGGCTAATTAAGGGGAAAACGGCCCCGTGCCTTGCTTGGGATCCTTCCCGGGCTGTGCTGGGTACCAGGAGAGCTTTAAAGCTCCTTTACGTGACCACAGGGTCTGAATATTTCTAGGATTAAAGATCAGCTGAGCTCGACTTTTAAAATTTCTTTTATTTTTTTTTTCTGAGAGCCTCTGATTCAGTTGTGGGCTTGCCTTCACCTGTCAGGTGTTTGAAGAGCTCCATAAACCTTATTTAGAGGTCCTGGAATTTTTGGCTGCACTCTTGAACCTCTGCAGCAAGTGTTTGTATCCGTGCTTTTCCTAGGGAAAAAAGGGAGGGATTTCCTAGGGGGAAAAATCAGTTTTTTTCAGGAGCTCTTTTCCTGTTCCTCCAGGGGCTGCTGGTGGGAAGAGGGCTCTGATTTGGGAATTGGCACTGGAGGAAACTGGAATGGGGCGCAGGAGCTGGTGCCTCCATGGTTGTCATCTGCTTTAGGAGGTGGGGATGGCTGGGCTGGTTTGTTTTCCTAACTGGAAAATTCTTCCCCTTTATCCCAAAGCACTAATTTCCCTCCTAACTGAAAATTAAAAAAAAAAAAAATTGAGGGGAGACAAGTAAAAATCCCACGTTTGGTGAAGGACTTTGGTGCTGGAGGCAGAGATTTGGGAATGCTGTCCCCAAGGGAGGGAGGGGCAGTGTCCCTGCCAAGGTGGCTCTGCTGGGTTGGGTGAAATACCCCATCCTTGGCTGGGAAGGTGCAGCACCATCCCTGGAAACTGAAAAATGAATTTATGAACACCTGGAGTGCTTGGGGCTCTCAGGAGGAGAAGTGGAGAATGAAGATCTGGGGACGGGCAGGGACCAGGCTGGGGCAGGACCTGGCTCATCCCGTGTGCATCCAGGTCCTGGCAGCTCTTCCAAACCCCTGCTGAGATCCATTTCTCTCTGCTGAGACCAAATTTCCCCTGGGATGTGCAGGAAGAGCCCCCAAAAGCCCAGGGTGGCACTGGGGGCACTGCCAGAGGTGCAGGAGCTGCACATCTGCAGCACAGCTGGCTCAGTATCCCAGCCTTAGCTGGAGCAAATGTGGAAATAAATGGATTTTATTTCGGATCAGGTTGCAGCACAGCCCTGATAAATGAACATCCCATTTTCCCCAAATGGAGGAACCCAATCCTGGAGGTATCAGTGCATCTTTTAATGGCCTTGCTCTGGGAAACACAAGGATTCTGTTGAAATGGGGATTTAATGGTTCCTGCTTCTCCCTGCAAAGCCTTTTGAGCTGGGAAGGAGACAGGGGATGGTTGGAATGCTGCTTCTTTGTGGGCAGCCCAGTTAAAATCTAATTATCCTGGTTATCAGTCAGTAAAAGGCTCTCCCAGAGAAAAGGGGGTTTTATCTCTATTTGTTTGACAGCAAACCTGAAATGCATCACTTGATACCATAACTGAGCTCTATTCACCCATTTCTGCCATTCCAACAGTAAAAAAAGGGGAAGTTTGATGCTCCCTTTAATGCCAAGAACTACAAAAAAGGTCAATTTAAGTTTTACTGGCTCGTTAATTCAAGCTGTTCACTCAAAGTGCATCTTTCCCATGCAATGGCCTAGCCTAAAAATGTTCTTTATTTGGGTTTGGAGATAAATGGCTCATCCAGGGAAAAGCTGCAGGCTCTGGAGAAGATCCTGCATCAGGGAGATGTGGAATAAGCCCACAAAATGGGCATGGAATCATGGGAAAATGGGAAAAGTTTGCTAAATCCAGGTGGGAATGTGGATGCAGCCACTCAGTGCTTGGTTTTGGGGGGCTCTGATAGGATGGAGCTGGATCCCAGTTTTGCCAGGGGAAGCTGCAGGAAGAGAGGACAGGTTATCCTGGAATTCTTTTGTCTTTATGGAGGCTGAAATTCAGGAATTGTCTTTAGAACCAGAGGGTTTTGTATCCCTGTGGAAAGCAGGTAACTGATCCCTGGATGAGCAATCCCTCCTGCTGGAAGCTCCACCTGTATGGGATAGAAATGCTGGTGGAGGGAAAGTTAAAAATGCCCAGAAAACAAAATCTGGGCTTTTTACAGAGCCAGAAGGGTTGAATTCCACACAGGAATGAAAACAAGACCTTGGAGGCTGAGGGTTTGTTCCTTTGGTGTTGGAGTTTTTTTTCCCTTTTTGGAATGGAATGGAGTCAAAACATGAGGTTTTTGGATAGGAAAGGCTCCCCCTCCCACCACTCTGCCTCCCTGCATCCCTCTGGAGGCAGCTGAGGGATCATGCTGGACCTGGGATTCTGTTCCACCAAATATTGCCAGAATTAATCCCATCCCCTTGGACTGTTTGGGCAGAAAACATCAAGTTCCTTCCATGCAGCCAAGAGGAACCATATCCTGAACCCTAATCCCAAAAAAGCTGGGATGAAAAGCTTCACTTCCAGCCAGCAGATATGGTCCTGCTTAAATCAAGTGCCATAGAAAACTTCCTGTGCCTGATTCCCTGCTTGAAATGGGAATGGTGCAAACACAGCTGGTGGCTCCTGCAGGGGCTGGAATGTCCCCACCTGGCAGGAGAGGGCCTCTGGTGCCATGGGGAAGTGCAGGTGCTAAGGACAAACCTGCCTTCACTTTGGATGAGGGCACAGCCCTGTTTTTCCAAGGAGTTCTGAGCCTTTTCCAAGTGTAACTCTTGGCTCACGGAGGCTTTGGGAGAGGATGGAGCTGTGGGAGGTGCTGGCTGCCAGCTGCTCTATAAAAGCCCTGCCTTGATCCTGAATCCCTTGGGAAGCTCATCCTGGGAGGGTCAGGCTGACCTAAATTCTGCTGGAGTGGCTGAGGTGGAGCTGAATGCCACCAAATGTGGCTTTGATTGTTCCCAGAGTGCATCCAGAGCAAGTGGAACGTGCAGGGAGCTTTGATTTCCTTGGAAAGCCATCGAGGCCAGAGCTGCTGCCACATGGTTGGGTTGGTTTGTTTGTGATCTCACTCCCTGATCCCTTTGGAGGAGTTTCAGGAGGAGCTTATCATGCAGCTGGGAATGGCTGGGAGAATCCATGAATTTATCAGACACCTGGGAGACTCTGGAGGAAACATTTCCTGGGATGAGCAGCTTTTCCTCTTTGAAGTTCCCATGGGTTCAAGGCAGACATTTCTTATCGAGGTAGTTTTTGAGGGGGGATGGAATGCCATGGGAAAGGAAAAGTCCATGTTTTTATGGAATTCCTGGATAACACTGGGCAGGGCAGGGTGTCTGCAAGAATTCCCCATGGGAGTTTGCAGCACTAAGGGCTGGTGCTGCTCACAGCTGCAGTTCTGCACTCAGGAGTCTCCCAGAGCCTTGGGGGGTTTGGCTTCCTGAAGGTGCCACCTCCTTATCCTGGAACTGGGATGGAAATTTGGGCATGGGAATTATTGTGGGTTTGATCAGGGGATCCCCAATGCCTGAATCGTGGAATGGCTTGGGTGGGATCTGTGAAAGTCCTCAAATCCAGCTCCTGCCATGAGGATTCCCAACTTTCCACTGTCCCAGGGTGCTCCAAACCCCATCCAGCCTGGCCTTGGGCACTGCCAGGGATCCAGGGGCAGCCACAGCTGCTCTGGGCACCCTCACAGGAACAATTCCTTC
Source organism: Melospiza georgiana (assembly GCF_028018845.1). Taxonomy (NCBI): domain Eukaryota; kingdom Metazoa; phylum Chordata; class Aves; order Passeriformes; family Passerellidae; genus Melospiza; species Melospiza georgiana. The sequence goes on from NC_080443.1 coordinate 19,843,395, forward strand.
CCAATATCCCATCCAGCCCCTCCCTCTGGCAGTGGGAGCCATTCCCTGTGTCCTGTCCCTCCATGCCTTGTCCCCAGTCCCTCCCCAGCTCTCCTGGAGCCCCTTTAAGCCCTGGAAGGGGCTCTGAGCTCTCCATGGATCAGCTGCACAACCTCAGCTCTCCCAGTCTGGCTCCAGAGGGTTTCCATCCCTCAGAGCCTCTCCTTGGCCTCCTCTGGACTCAGTCCAGCAGCTCCATGTCCTGATGTTGGAGTTCCCAGAGCTGGAGCTGCTGTGGGGTCTGACCTGAGCGGGACAGAAGGGAAGAATGCCCTCCTTCCCCTGCTGACCCCAGGCAGGAGCATTCCCTGTGCTCACCTCCTGGGTGCCATCCCCCTTCCCAGAAGGGTTTTCCTCCCTGTATGTGCCTTGGACAAGGTCCAAACTGAGGGAAATGGGGTTGGAATCCCAGCTGTGCTCAGGATTAGCCCAGTCCAGGTGTCCTGGTGACATCTGCACACCTGGGCACTGCTGGCCCAGCTTAGCTGGGTTCCCTCTGCAGCTCCAGGGGAAGATTCCCTGCTGCTGTTGGTGTGCAGGAATTGTTTCATGGAGCAGGAACATTTACACTCCAATCCTCCTCCTTTTGGGCAGAGGACAGTCCAGGCCCATTTCTCCAGCCTTGCTTTCATTAGTGCAGGGCTGCAGTTCATCAAGCCCCATAAATATTTATATCCTGAGCATTCCTTGGAGCACTGCACGCCCTGGCCGTGATTTGAGGGGATGCTTTGTGTTGTTTGTTGTGCAGCAGCTTTGCCATGGATGCTCTGACAGGGAATTCCCTGGTGCTCAGCTGGGAGGCACGTTCCCCTCTGGGTGTGTTTGTGAGCCTGGTAGGAGCTGTTCTGCTCTCGGTGTTCCCTGAGTGGGTGTGGAGCAAAGCTCGGTGGGGATTCCCCCATGGATGCTCTGAGTCCAAAGGATTTGCAGCTCTGCCAGCCCTGAACGCTCAGAAATCAGGAGCTGTTTCCAAAAAATCATGGATTTGTAATAAATGAGGGAATGGAGGGGGATTCTGGCTCGTTTCCCAAGAGCTGTGGTTCTGGGTGAGATCATGGAATGGTTTGGGTGGGAAGGGACCTCAAAACTCCTCCAGTCCCACCCCTGCCATGGCAGGGACACCTCCACCATCTCGGGGTGCTCCCAGCCCCGTCCATCCTGCCCTGGAACATTCCAGGGATGTGTCCCCTCACTTGAGAGGCAGGAAATGCCAATGTTGGCTCTAATGGATGAGGATTTATTGGGATTTTAGTGGCATTTGGATTTTGGACCTTGTTCTTGCTGCTCTAATGAACCTGGTTGGTTGTTAAGCCATCAGTGCCAGTGGACATCACTGGGAATGGCAAGAATGGAATTGCAGAATCATTTAGATTGGAAAAGACATTTAGGATCATTGAGGCCAAGCATGTCCTGAAGTTTTAGGTGTTTAACTGTTGATTTTATTTTTTTAACTGAATGAAAATAAAATGGTCTTTCCTGAAGGTTTTTCCAGAGTTCTGTGGAGTAAATGGGATGTGTGGCTATTCCTAATATTTGTACTACCAAAAAATTCCCTGATTTGGTGTATGAAGGAATCAGCTGGAGAAACCTGTCTATGTAACTTCCCTATGAAAGGATTCCTTTGAGACTGTTCCAGATTTTTCTTCCAAGCTTTTTATGTGTTAAAATGAACTATTTCTGGAGAATAAAAGGAGTCAGAATTATTAATAATCATTGACCGTTAGTAATAATTCAAAATTATTATTATAGTCAGAAGTTCCTGGGGTAAATAAAAATACAACCCCAAAGTCTCTACTACTTAATCAGTAAATCTAAGTGTTAACAGCTTTAATGAATTAATTATATATATTTTGTTCAATTAGAGGATATCTTTATTTTAAATTTTAATAGAATATTAATTTTCCTTCTCTCTTTTTCCAGGCAGGATTATTGACTCCACACTGTGAGAATTCCCCTCCTGAACACCTGCACCAGGTACTGCATTTCTTTCATTGCATTTCTGTGCTGTTTTCCTGTTGAATGCCACTTCCAAAGGTTTTAATGCTGGAATATTTGTGCTGTGCTTGCATTTGAATTTTACTTCTGGTGGTCTGGACTCTGTATTTTGCTCTCTGGCATCTCAGATTTTAATTGCAGGAAGAGGTGGTGGAACCTTGGAAAAGAGGGATATTGTGCAGAGTGAATTGAGATTCTTGAAGGCCTTGGAAAACCCAAGATCTTTACTCCCTGTTGCTCCTGCATAGTGTGGTGAGGGACTTTGAAAACAGAGATGTTTTTGTGCAGGGTGAATCAAGATTCATGGAGGTCTTGGAAAACGTGGGAATTTTGGTTCCTCCTAAAGCTCATGGTGAAGTGTGAAAGTGGTGATCCTTGGAAACAGGGATATCCTTGTACGGAGTGAATTGAGGGGTTCATGGAGCCTTGGAAAATCCAGGATCTTTGTTCCGGTTGTTCCCAGAGCTCATGGTGAGGGCCCTTGGAAACAGGAATTCTGTTGTGCAGAGGGACTGGAGGTTTATGGAGGCCTTGGAAAAGCTGGCATCTCTGTCCGGATGAGCACCTGGGCGTCTCCGCCGCTCCGGTCGTGCTCTCCCTGTGCCTGTGTAACTCAATCTTCCTCCCAGCTGTTCCTGATCCCAGATGGAGCCTGTCAGGAGGAGCAGCCCCATGTGTGACCCGAGCCATCCCCGTGGCTCGAGTGTCTGAAATCCTTTCATGCTCCTGTCAGCCCGAGCCCCCCGCCCGTTTCATCACCTCGCAGCTCCGGCGTGTGCCGGCACCGCAGCGCCCGAGGCGGGCTGGGGAGCGCTTGACCAATTTCTGGGATGGTTTTCAGATGGGATTTTATTGGTTTATGAATTGTTACCTCTGTTTCCTCTCCTAAACGAGGCTGCAGAAGTAGAGAGGGAATTAAGGCCAATTCTCCCTCTTTCCCAACACGGGGAAGCCGATCCCGTGCATCAGCCCCGCTCCCGTCACGTGCTCATCCTCCGCGGATATTTTCCAATCCCAAACCCGGCGCTGAGCCTCGCTGGTGTTTTTTGCTCCTTTGTTTATTCCCCAGCCGCTGGGGATGAGCGCAGAACCCCGCTGGCAGGAACATTTGTGGGAAATCACATCATGTTGCACGTTTACGCAAGGCCAAATCCACCAGAGAGCCCCCGGCGAGCGCTCGCGTGGCCACGGAACAGATTCTGTTCCCATTACTCACCAGAGAGGCTCGCTGGGTGTTTATAGCTGTTGGGTGGGCAAGAAAGTTGGGAAGAGCCGGGATTTGTCGGAGCCTTTGATGGTTGAGGCTTGGGTGGGAATGAAAGCAGCTGGCCTGGCTTGAGTCATGGGGTGGCACTGGTAGCCCTGACTCGTGGTAACTCATTTCTCACTGGAGTAACACGTTTCTGTCTGTGGTGACTCGGGTTTGCCTGCTCAGCTTCCTCCTCAGAGCTGCAGGCATTGCTGGAAGGCTCCGAGTCAGTTTTATGGGTTGTTATGACTCGGCCTAAGAGCCGGATTTGCCGGATAAAGGAGCCGAGGGCTCTTTGTTAATGAAATGTGAGGACTTTATTTAGCAATTCCCACTTAGTGCCTGTGCTCCTGGAGAGCTGCTCCTGAGTGATGGCTGGTCCCAAATTCTCTGCTCCCAGTGCCCTGCACTAATGGATAATTTTGTGTTTTCCTTGGAGAACACTGGGAAAAGCAGCTGTGGCTTCAATGCTCAGATTGAACTTCACAGCTGAGTAAAGCATCCCTTGATGGCTCTGCTTTCCTGTAGGGGAGGAGAAAGCCCCAATAAACTGTTCCAGTTGTGGTTCTGGAGACAAATGTGGGCTCTGGTGGACACTGGTTAAATGGAGGTCAAGCAAAAAGTTGCCTCATCCTTGAAGGATTTGCTTGACAAAGGTAGCTGGAATAAAGCCGGGTGTTTTTCTGGAGGGCTGGCTGTGTATCTGAGGAGAACAATTAGTGTTTTACAGGCTGAAGCCACACCAAAGGATCCAAAACTGGCTGAGACATCTGAAAGAAAAATCCTCCTCATCAGGGAGGTTGGTGCTTGGGCCCAGCGAGCTTGGCCTGCTCTTGTTCCATCCCCTCCTTGTCGACCCCGAGTCCTGATAAAATTCCTGCTGCTGGAGCTCAGCCTTGGCTGGGGAGGGCAGGGTGGTGATGGAGGAGCTGTGCTCTGGGAGCTTTGCAAAGCTCAGCCCATGGAGATGAAAAGGGCTGGGATGCAGCTGGAGCTGGGGTTGAGGCAGGGGTGCTCCCCATGGCACTTCCAAGGGAATAAATAAAACCTTTGGCAGCTCCCAAAAGGTCACTGGGGTTCTGGGATGGGTGTGAAGGGAAGCCCCATGTCCCTCACCAAATTGGTCCTATTTTTCCCTATTTTTCTTTTCCAAAGGATGTCAAAATGTAGAAGTTAGTGTGAAAAAAAAAAGGGCTAAAAAAATGAGAGCAAGAGATTGAAAAGCTCTTAATCTACTGCATTTCTGAAGAAAAAGCTAAAATAAATGGAGTGAGTTGGTATTTATGCACTGGGATCGTTTTGAAAGAGAAAACTTTGGAAACAAAAGGATAAGATAGAGTGAGAATCCGAGCTGGAAGCGAAACCCCAGCACTTTCTGCCTTGGCCACGGCCCAGCCTTTGTGATGGAAGTGCCACAGAGGATTTGCTGTCCCCTGCTGCTCCTCAAACCAGCCCTGCACGGCAGGCTGCTGAGCCAGAACCCCAATTTTAGGATTTTATGTAGTTTTGGGGGTTTATGGAGTGGGGGAGTGAGGAAATGGGATTGTTGGGGCGGTGCAGGAGGTCAGCACAGATGAGTTCATGGTCCCTTCAGGACTCACAGCTTTGTGAAGAAATGCGCTTGAAAATCCTCTGGTATTGCAGGGGAAGGGATTTTTGTTCCTGGAGATTTACAGGAGATTGAGACCACAGGAAGATCCTTGCTGGCTGCAGGTCCCACCACGAGGTGCTGGCTCCTGTGTCCCTGCTGTGGTCCTCAAGGGAGTGAAGTTCCTGGAGCTCAGGACTCTAATGAGTTTTCTCTCATTAGGCATCACAAAATAATATTTAAAGGACACACTGGTCAAAGAAAGCAGTTGGTTGTTGGATGCTTTTAGGTGTTTTTATATTATGAACATTTGGAGTTGAGGGCAGCTTGGTGCCTTGCACTGGGAACTCTGAAATGAGCAGTGGATTTTAGAGAAAAATCCTAAAAGGAAACTCTGTGTCTCCTTTTTCTTCTTTTCCTTTCAATCTGATTTATCTCCAGACATCTCCATAGGTACCATTCCTTTGTCATGTGCAGAGTTCCATCAGGACAGACATCTGGAACAGAGGGTGGTGATAAATCCCCCCCCAAACCCCATTTATTCACTTCCCAAAATAAGTCATCTGGGGAAAACAAATATTTGGCTTTGTGTAGGAAAACCAGGGAATAAAAATATTTCCAGGTCAGCTGTGTGACTGATGATCAGTTCTGGTTCTGATCCTGTGCTGGGGGACTGATCCCAGTGATTCTGTGCTCCCTGAAATCCCATTTTTCCTTCAGGCTGTGCCGTGCCTGTCCTGCCTTTCAGTCCAATTCCGTTTTGCTGCTTTAATCATAAACCTGAGTGAGTTTAATGAGCTGTGTTGTGCTGAATTGCTTCCAGACTGCAGGTGAAGTGCCTCCAAGAGGAGGTAGATAATGTTCTCCATGTGGTCCTGTTGGGATGGGACTGAAGGATGCTGAGGAGTTTGGGGATGTTCCCCTGGTTTTGTCATCGTTTGAGCTGGAAAGGAATCCCCTCTGGCTGTCCCTTGGAATGTGAACAATGTCCATCATGGATTGGGGTTGTTGGGATCCATCTGCTCTGGCAGGGGAGGAGCAGAGCGCTGTGAAAAATCAGGTTCAGAGCCCTTGGAGCTGAGCAGATCCCTGTGGTCACAGCTGGGTGGGACTGGGAGGGTGAACATCCCTCAGCGTGGCACAGGGGATGAGCTCCTGAGCCCTATGAGGAGCTCAGGAACCTCCCAGGCTGCCCAAGGACAAAGAATTGGTGTTCCAGGGGTGCAGGGTGGCCCTGGGGACACAGCTCTGCTGGCCTGGCAGCATCTCCAGGCTGTGGAAGCTGGGAGAAGCCCCCCCAGGGCCATCAGCTCAGAACTTGCAGGAGGGATTTAATCACAAAATTTATTTGGCTGTGAAGCCTTTTTGGGGCAAAGCAGTTCCTGGGGATGTCCTGGAAAACCAGAAAGTAGCTGAGGGGTTCCTGGGGATGTTCTGGAAAACCAAAACTGGCAGAAGGGTTCCTGGAGTTGCTCTGAGAAAGAAAAAGTGGTGAAGTCATACCTGGGGGTGTTCTAAAAAACCAAGAAGGGGCTGAGTGGTTCTTGGGGATGTTTTGGAAAACCAAAAAGGGGCTGAGTGGCTCTTGGGGATGTTCTGGAAAACCAAAAAGGTGCTGAGTGCTTCCTGGGTTTGCCCTGAGCTGGCTGTGGCCCCTGGGGTGGCAGTGCCAGGCTGCCACAGTGGGCTGGTGATGCCCAATTCCAAATAACATCCAGCTCAGAAAGAGGAAAAAAGCCCCACAAAAAGCAGCCAGGATGATTGGACTGATCAATTTTTTTGTCACTTATCTCCAAGATTTGAAAAGCTTTTGTGGGAATGGGAGGGAAATCAGCTGCTCTGGGGGGCAGAAATGGAATCTGGGGGCCCAGCTCCCTGTGCCTCAGTGGGAGCATGGCTGTCCTCGCAGGAGCTGTGCAGACGTTTCTTTTTATCCCAAACAGAGCAATTTCCTGCCTCCCTCGTGTTCCTGTCTGCCTGTGCTTCCCCAGGAGCCCTGCAGCAGCAGGAATGTGGCATCTGTCAACACGTGCTGCAGGAGAAGCACAGGAGCTGAGAGTGGGGCTGAGTGTGTCTGAAATAATTTCATTATTTATGTGCTGCTGGAGGAGCAGGCAGGATGTGGGGAACACCAGGACTGTGGGCTCAGAGGGCAGAGGAGGTGGCAGAAGTGCAGATAACAGATGTGGTGGCATGAGGTGAATCTGGAATTACTGAAAGGAGCAGATTTCAACAGGGTTTAGTCTGGGGCAGCTTCAGCTCTGTGGGACTTGGAGCTCTCTTACACCTGTTGGTTAATTTGCTTTTTTGGCCAAAACTCTTTCTCCTGCTGCATCCTGAGGTGCTGGCACCTCTTGGAATCACAGATGGGAGGCCCTGGAGCATCACTTGAATTTCCAACCTGTTACTTCCCAGTGAATTTAATCCAAGTTTTTGGGTTCATTCGTTTAAACATTAAATACTGGGCTAAATCTGAATTCTCCCTCCTGGGTTGGATGTGGGGTGTCCCGAAGGTTTTTATGCCATGTGAAATCTCCATCACACCTGATTTATTTAGTGCAGATGCCACCACCAAAAAAATAACTTGTCCTGAATGGGCTCCTCTCTTGTAAGGTTGAGTTTATTGATCACATTGTTTAAACCTTAAATATTAGGCTAAATTTGAATAACTTTCCCTTCCTGGATTGGACCTGGGAGTCTCCTGTGAAGGTTTTTAGACCCTGAATCTCCATCACACCTGATTGATGCCCCCAGAAAAAACAAAATAAAACAAAAACCTTGTCCTGAGTCAGCTCCTGTCTCATAATGCTGAAAAATGAGACCTTTGGTAACTGGGGTAAGAAAAGTGCTTTGATTATCATCATTCCCTGCCCAAATATTGCTGCTGCTGGGCAGGGAGGGGAAGGATGGGCTGGCAGGAGTTGAGGATGCTGATTCCATTCCCCTCTGGCTCCAGGTGGGACTGTCCAGAGCAGCTCCCCGAGCCCAGGGATGGATTTCAGGAGCAGGGGATGGCTTTGAGCTGAGCCTACAGAACAGTGCCCTCTCGTGTGCTGACAGGGCTGCGAGCAGCACTCCCTCCCAAACTCCTCCCGGATTCTGGCGTGTGCAGAAGGAATTCAGAATTCAGCCTGACCTATGTGCACAGGTTGTTGTTTGTATTTTTTCCTCTCTGTGGCACAATGGCTCTAAAGATTTTTGTGACAGATTTTAAGTTATGTTAATGAATGATATTTTTTAATATACTTTATAGTTCAATGAACTGATATTTTTTTTTAAAATTCTAGTAGGGAAAAATGTTGCAGTGTGATGCAAAGGCCTAACAGCTCTATTTTATTTTATTTTGATGTTGAAGCTGACGGAGGTTGCTCTGTCTGGCAGCAGCTGAGCTCATGTTTAAGGTGTAGATCCCAATTTCAGAATGATCCCAAAAGAGGAAACCCACCATGACTATTTGCATTTCTGGGTGGTTTTGGTTTGCTTTTTCCCATCATTGTTTGTCTCTGCAGTGGGACTGTTTGAAGTGCTCAGTGAGGTTCAAATCCTTCTTTTGCCAGAGATTTTGCAGATTCCAAACCTGTGTCCTCTCTCCTGTGCTGCTCTTTGGGCACAGCCTCCCAGTCCAGCCCATTTTCTCCATCATTTCCCTGTCTGGGGATGATGAATCCCATTCCTGACCTCATGGAATCATTGAGGCTGGAAAGGAGCTCCAGGATCAGCCATTCCAGCCCTGCAACCTGTGGCAGTGCTGCTCCTCATGGTTTATTCTCATTTATTCTCATGTTTTACTCTTGGCTACTCCTTGCATGATCTAAGTTTGGGATTTATCTGGGTGAAGTTATCCAGCCTGGAGCTTTGTCTGCTCCATGGACAGATGTTATTTCATGTCTGGGTAAATATGGAGAAATCAGCTTCATTCCAGGCCCATATGTGAAGTAAAAATGCTTCAGTGCTTTTAGGCTGCTCCCACAGTAAATGGACCTACAAATTAATATTCTTTAGGATTGTAGCAGAACCTGTGCTGGGAATTAACTTGATTTGAGGGTGTGTTTTCTGAGCAGATTTAAAAATAATTCCTCTGGTAAAACTTAGGCTTTTTTTGGGCTTTGTAATGCTGCTTTGCCTGTGCCTCCTCCTGCTTCAGGAGAGTGATTTTTGCCTGATTTTCCCTGTGATTTGGGGGTGTTTTCATGCAGGATGGATGGAGCCTGTCCTGAAGTACAGAGTACATGTTCAATAAACAGCCAGTGTGGGCCCTGCTCATGTTGGGTGTGTTTCCCTGGTTTTTAGGAAGGGGATGTGTTTGGATGGAGATTTCTGTTTTGCACTCAGGTTCCCTTTGTGCTCACTCCAAGGGCTGAGATCCCGTGTTTGGATCAGCCAAGGGAAGTCAGGAGCTGGAATTGCCTCAACCAGAGATGGTGTCCATGTGGATGAGCTTGGAGCACTGCCTGACATCTTTATGGTCTTGCTGTGAAGGGTTGGCCTGGATGACCTTTAGTGTCCCTTCCTACCCAAATGATCCCAAATTTCTGTGGGATCTGGGTTGTCCTTGGTGGCGTTTCCCTGTGGTTGGTCCTGTTTTGCTTCCAGCACATTTCCTGCTCAGTTCCTGGCTGTGAGGATGGAGATTCCAGAGTGACCCTCATGGAGCCTCCTCTGCTCGCAGCCCCAGCGCGCTGGGGGAAACAACCAAACATTTCTTGATTTTTGCCAAATGGAACAATGGAAATTCCCATTCCAAGGGCTGGGTCCCTCCAACCCAAACCAACCTGTGGAAACTCTGGCCTTGCAGAGGAGCTGGATCAAACCATCTCTGGGGAATCTGCAGGGTTTTCCCAGAGAGTGGTTGTGAGTGGGGCTGGAACCCCAGCTGGTTTGGAGAATCTGGGTCAAAAGGGGCAAATAAACCAGGAAAAATCCCTGGGAATGCTGGTGCTGTGCTCCAAGATGCTGCTGAGAGAACAAGAAGCTGCTCAGGCAGAGTGTGGGATTTAACCTGGGAGAGGATTGTCCTTCTGGTCCCGTTCAAGTCAGGGAAAATGATTTAGTGTGCAGATTTCTCAGTTTGAGTCAAGCAGTTTCCCATTTTTCTCTTGGAAACCAGGTAGGAGGATCCTGAGCATTGGCAAACCTGGATGGGAAGGGCTGGTGCTGCACCCCTGCTTTTCTTGTTAACTAATTCCAAATTTGCTCTGAGCTTGGTGCTGACTCCAGAGTGGAGAGGCAGCACTAATCCCACTGTCTTGACCAAAGGAGGTGCCAAAATTTGGGGTATTCTGTTCAGGGAAGCCCAGCTGATGCCACAGGGTGCAGGACTGGGCTGTGGTGGTCCATGCTGGGCTGCTGGGGCCTCAGAGCTCTGAATTTCTTGCCTGAATTTCTTGTGACACCAGAATTATCTCCCTGACATTGTGCCTGCACGCAAAGGCTGCACCAGCAATTCCATGTTCTTTTAATCCCCCTGCTCGGATAAAAATCAGATGGGAACAAATGTGCAGCACATGAGGACTAAAGACTTTTATTACAGTATCTTTTTAATTATCAAGGTGGGGAATCACGTTTTACAAAGTCCAGTAAATTGAATTTTATTATGGTTTGTGTGAGGACTTATTTAATAGCAGGCTGCACGAGACACTGCCACAATTCCTCTTTCTTTCTGGAGGTTTATTTGTTGCTCTTGACCTCGGGTAAAATGAGCTGGGGCTGGAAGCAGAGGGTTGCAGATCTAACCAAGGGATGGTTCATGTTCATGGTTTAGATTAGCTGAGTTTAATTCCAGATTGTGTGCACTTGGAGCAGCTGGGAAACCCAGACCAGGCAGTTGGGCTTTATTAGGAAAGAGCTTCTGCTCTTTTCAATCGGTGCTTTGGGAAGTCTCAAATCCTGAATTATGGCTGTTTGCTTTGGAAGGAGCTGCAGTTCTGCTCTCTGCTCCTTGCTGTTGGAATTCAGGGCTTCTGTGGAGCCTCCTGCCTGGTGCAGGTGTGGAGAGGGGATGGATTTGGTTCCCTAAGCTGGGAACTGCTGGGTTATCCATGGAATCATGGAAGGGTTTGGGGTGGAAGGGATCTTAAACTCATCCAGTTCTACCTTCTGCTGTCCCAGGTGGCTCCAAGCTTTGTCCAACCTGGCCTGGGACACTGCCAGGGATGGAGCAGCCACGGCTTCTCTGGGAATTCCATCCCAGCCTCTCCCCACCCTCCCAGGGAAGTTTTCCTTCCCAATATCCCATCCAGCCCCACTCTGGTGAAAATCACAGTAATCTGTGGGTTTCTGCTTTGTTGGGAATTTTTTCATTAACACTGAGGTCTGTTCGCAGTGTTTTCAGCTCTGGGTGGTGAAAAGTTCCCCTCTTGGATTTCAGATTTATTATTTGGATTTATTTGGTTGTCTTCCCTGTTTCTGACAGTTTACAGTCTCTGGGAGGGTCAGTCCACACAAAAAGCCCTTTCAGTTCTGGATGCTGCTGCAAACAAAAGTTATGAGCAGTATTTTGGATATCAAGTTCTGTGTGTTGAGGAAATGCCAGTTTGATTGAATTGCACATGGATCCCCTTTCCCAAATTTGTGTCTGGAAATGCAACAGACAAAACTGATCCCTGAGCTGAGTAAATGGGAACACAAGTTACAACTTGCACATTGAGGTTCCAACGTGATCAGATTTATATTCCCATTTTAACTCCTAAGAAGAGTTTTGGAAATGAAAATCAATCCTATAAACCCATGGAAGACCTTTCTGGCCCCATGGCTACAGCAAACACAGACATTTAAGAGATGATTTTCATATGCATGGAGTCTTCTTAGAATTCTGGAAGGGAACAGTTTGTCTGGGATTCATAATAAATTATTCATCCTTTTATTACCATAATAATCGCTTTTTATGGTTACCCAAGTGAATGTTATTATGAAAGCACAGAAAAATCTATTAATTATTTTCCAGGTTTTTACAGTATTTCGGTTTTTTCCTCAATTTTTCCCCATTCTGGGAGCTTTTTTGATGTTATCAGAAAGCAAAGTTATTTTTTTTCCAGAGATAAGTCTCTCCACACGCTTGTTTTGTGTATCAGAGCTGGAAGAACATGAGATCACCTTATCCAGAGAAAATGCCAGTCTGGAGGCCTCTTCCCTGCGTTTTGGTCCCTATGGATCCTGGGGTGTTTCCTTTTAACCTTGTGTAGGTCCATAATTTACTTATAAAAAAAAATCAAAAACATGGGGTGGGGTCTTAAAAATAAGAAATGCTGCCTTGTGCCAGGAACAACTGGAAGCAGCCTGGAATGGAGGATTTCCCCCCTTTAATAGGAAGAAGGTTTAGTGCTTGCTGATTAATAGGAGCCTCCAGGGCCTAAATTTGTCCAGAGTTTCACAGGGATTTGTGATAAATTTATAAATTCTTGTTCACAACCTGGTTGTTGGAGGGCTGGACGTTTGTTGGTTGGATTTTCCCCAAATAAATGATTCCTGTGTGGATCAGCAGCTCCCAATGACATTTATTTCCATGGTTTTGACCAGCCTGGTCTGTGGAAGCTCAGCCTCAGCAGGGGTTGGGATGAGGGGAGATTTAAGGTCCTTTCCAACCCAAACCATTATAGGATCTTCTGGAAGTTTCCCAGAGAGCATGGACTGGGTTGTTGCTGTGGAGTTTGTAATAATTCTGGCTTTGGAGGGAAAAGCTTAGTGGAATGTTGTTGAACCAGGATATTTGGTGGTGTTAGAGGCTGAGGGAGTGTGAAAAGGACAGATAAATCTTGGTTTGCGTGTCTATTGATGGGCTGAGTCTCAGGTAATGCCAAGTTCAAGGTTGCCTGTGATGCTCTTAGGGTCTGTAAGTGATGTGGAGCACTGAACACTGAGGAATCTTGGAATAATCAAGGGATAAGCTTGGAATTCTTCAGTGAGATCAGCTCTGTTGGTCATTGTGTGGTGCTGATGACACCGAGGTCGTGGTTCAATGCCTGGATGGGCCTCACTTAAGAGTTGGACTTGATCCCTTCCCACTCAGAATATCCAGTGACCTGGAAATAAAGTGGGAATGAAAAATGCTTCCAGAGCTTCCAAAGTGCTTAAGAAATTCAGTTTTGCATGTTGGATCTCCTGAGGGAATCCTGCTGGATGGGTCCACGTGGTTCTTGTGTGACGCCGCGCGTGAGGGAGTTTGGGGGTGGGAGATGATGATAAAAGCCCAGCACAGCTGGGAGGTTGATCCTGGCTCATCCCAAATCCCTGATTTCCTGCTTGTGACCCAAGGTGGGTCCGAGAGGATCGGGTTTAGCAGCAGAGCTCAGCACATTCCTAAGCCTAGGCACAGGCCTAACCCTGTGGAGTAGCATCCCAGGCTGCAGCCTGGAGAAATATTCTCCAGGAGAGCTTGTCTTTGGAGCTGGCTTGGTTCTGAGCATCCATTTGGCCTCTGGGTGTTGGAAAGATTGGAAAAGTGTCACATTTTGGGGCCTGTGTGGGGTCTGGGGTCCCCTTTTGGGGCTTTGGGTCCCCTTGTGGGGTCTGTGCTGGGCCCAGCCCAGTGCACACCCTTCCCATGGTGTTTAAACCCTTCCTACATGCAGAAAATCCTGGATAAATACACTCCAGGCTATTTTATGGTGCTTCACCCACCAGCAGATCCAGTAGCCCTTTGGCCACCTGGTTTTGGTGTTGGCTTCTTGTCGCCAGGGACGTGGCACTGGAAGCTGGGAGAAGCTGCTGGGAGCTGAATTCTTCCCTGCCAGATGCCAAGGAGCTGCTTCTCCAATTTTTTTCCTGTTCTGAGTTTATTATATTAATAGAGAAGAAGTGCTTAAAGCCCTCAGTGGTTGCTCAATGTAGCCTTTGGCACCACACACAGCAGTGGTGGAAAAAAAGCAAACAGAAGTGTGAAGAGCCCGACAAAACACATGGAAAATATCTTGTATTATATAAATAGGCTCAATGCCTGTGCCTCAAGTGCTGCCTCTCATTCGAGTAAATTCCTCCCACCAAGGAGGCAGAAAAATCAGAAATTCAGAGGTGGGAGCAATGAAAAGGGGGAGCAGTTGAGTGTTCTGGAGGTGTTTTGCCCGCAGTGGATTTTTAGAATGGTTGGAAGGAGTGTAAAGGAAGGAGATGCGATGATTTGAAGGTTGTTTCTGAGAACACACAACAAAAGAGGTGCTTGAACAGGAAAATCATCACACTGGGTTATCAGATGTTGGGGGTGTTGCAGAATCAAGCTGTTCCACAGCTTGACACTAAGATAAGAGATGAATGAGGTTACAAAACCCAAGAACTCCAAAAATAAAACACCAAACAACTGCAAAAATTCCCAACAAAAATCCCAACTAAAGAACACCAAGAATGGGAATATTTTAGTGGTGAACATAGTACTGCTGGGTTAATGGTTGGATTTGATGTTCTGAGAGGTCTTTTCCAACATTAAGGATTCCAGTGACATGAGATGAACACAGGGGTTTATAACAGAGCAAAAATGATTTGGGTTTTTTGTTTGCTGTCATAATTTGGGGGAGTTCCTTCCTCTCCATGTGCTGGCAGAGGTGCTGGTGGTGCACAGGTGAGGATCCTGTCCAGGAGATGTGGTAGTACCTCCAGTACATCCAGATCATTTCAGGAAAATTGCCTTTGTAATTCTTCCTGTGATCCAGGGATTTGGGGCTTTTGGGGATGGAGAACCCTGAGGGCTCCCAATACAACCTCCCCTCTCCATTCTCTAAGGAGCATCCTGCCTCTTATCCACCCCCTCTTATCCATTCTCTGCTTCCATCATCTTTCATCTGCCCTTAATTAACTTTTCCAATTCTGCTGAGCATACAACATCCCCAGATTAACCTAAGAGGGAGTGCAAAGTTCCCAGAGAATTGAAAATCAATTTCTGTGTCTTCGTGTACCTGTCAAGGATTGAGTGCCAGGGCTGGAATTCATCCTCTGGTAGCTGATGGTATCGTGTCCACCTAAATCACCTTTTTAGCAGTGCCTGAGATGGGTTAGGCCGAGTTCCCTGGCTGCCATCCCCTCCTTGGTGGGATGGGGAAGCAGAGGGGTTGGAGTCAGCGCTGACTGTTCCATGTCTGGCAAAAATCTGGTTGTGGAGCAAGAGGGAAATGCTGGCTGGTCAAAATTCCTGGGTGTCCTCATCCCTGACAACAGCTGAGCTCTGCTGTTTATAAAAAGGATTGAGGGCCTTGAGTTGGGCTTAGTCAGCTGCTGATCCCTGGGAACGAGGAAGGGGGGGTGTTGTTTCTCCATCTAATCACTTGCAGGCTTGTGATTACAACATTTAATGATGATGGCCGAGGTCAGTTTTTAATTAGCTGAGCCACATGATGGGCTCTCGCAGTGCCAGCAAAGCCTTTCCTCATTGATGTCTGGCGTGATGTTCCAGGAGAGCAGCTGTGCCAGTGAAATCCTGGATTTATGGGTTAAATCACGCTGTGTATTTCCCAATCCTGAGCTGTTTTGCTCTGATCTGGATGGGACATGGTGGGTCCAGATTGCAGCGTGCAGCAAGTCCCTGTCTTTGTTCAACATGTTGAGTAGTGAGCAATAAATAGGAAAAATAATACTCCAGAAGTCTTGGGAAGTTGGCAGATGTGGCTGTTACCAGGACTCACATGATGCCGTGGCCCGGTGGAACCGAGCTGTTGCCGATTGAATCACATGTTTTTGTCCTGGTAACAACCAATAACACCCCGCTCCTTCCCAAAAATCCTAAATATAGTCCTGAGAAGCTCCAACCAGGGAGGATTGGCACGGGGCTGTGCCTTTTCCACAAGCCCCGTGTGATGGCTGGGATGCAGAGGGTCCGTGCCAGGAGCAGATGGCAGAACAGGCTGCACATTCCTGAGTCCCTCAGCCTCTCCTCTCCCCTTCTCTGCGAGGAGGGACGGAGGGATTCACGCATGGCTTCGCCTCCAGCGCGGCTGGAAAGGTGTTGGAAAGGGCAAAGGGATGACTTGGGTTTTCCTGGCCCACACGTGGATGATAACAATCCCCCCAACTCCCTCCCTGCCGTGGGATGGGGTGGAGGAGATGATTCCCCCAGGGATGAGCCAGCCCCTTCCCAGCTGAATGCACACGTTTGTTTTCCTGAACGTACATCTCGACAGGCTCCGTGCACGCTCTGCCCTTGACCCTGCTTGCATGTGAGCTATAAAATTTTCCATTGATTTCCTGGAGGTCTGGAGCTTTCAGGCGAGGCTGGGTCCCTTTGAGCCATCCAGGTCTGGAGTGTGTTTAGGGGATGAGGTTTAGCCAAGTCTGAGGTCGCTCAGAGCTCTGCACGTGAGCGCAGCTTTCCTTATCGTGCTGCTCTGCCGAGCCAGGGACACGTCCCTGGGGTGCTGCTCCTCAGCCTGAGGCAGATTCTGGGGGGGCTTCATCTCCCCTCAAAGTCTGGGGCTGGTCCCTGGTGAAGGCAGAGCTTCCAACCTGTTGCATTGTTCATAACTTCATCAAATTTGGCTCTCAGACATCACTACTGGGATTATTTTTATGTTTCCCCGTAACGTCACTGTCAAATTATGGTTCCTCAGTTGTTTTTTATTTACCTCACTTTTGTCATCAGGTTTAGCCCAGTTTGTTCCTTTTTTCCCCCTCGCTTTTGTAATCGGGTTTAGCACAGTTTGTGGTTTTCCCCTCACTTTGGTCACCAGGTTTAGCCCAGTTTGTTTCTGCCTTCCCTGTTTCCATCAGGAGCCAGGGCCCCTACCAGGAATCTTCCAACCCTGACCTCAGGCACTTTTCTGCTCTAAAGAGAAAAGAATTAATCTTCCTGAGAACCTTTTTGCTCCCCATTCTGGACAGTTCCTGACACCCACTGGTCCCATTCCAAAGGAGATGTGCTGAGTCAACTCTCTCCAGTTCCCTCACATTTAACTTTGAGCCTTTCACAGCACCCAAGATTCCCAGTAAGAAAAAATTGGAGTGTGTGGAAGTCGGTCCTGCATCTCTGTTAATTCAACACTTGATGATTTTTCTGCTGAAGTTTTGGTTTATGCAGAGCTGAGATAAACCAAGGCTGGGTTTTGCCTCAAGGATTAACATTGTGCTTTGTGAGGTTGAGCAATGTTTTGTCCTCTGAGTCTGACCTGGAATTGCAATTCTGGGGGAATTTGGAGGGAAGAGCTGTTTGAATTACAGGAGCAGCTGTGGACTGAGGTGAGGGCTTGGTTGGGATGTCCCCCTTACTCGCAGTGGGAGCTGTTCCTCTTATTCTTGGCACCCAGGAAATGAGAATGGCTGGAAAATCCTCTGGAAAACTCAGAGGTGAACTTGGATAATCCAAGATTTGCTCTGTCACTTTGGCACTGTTTGACAGGGTTGGCACAAGTTTGGCTCTTAAAATTCCTCAGGATCCCTGCAAAGATGAGGATGAGGAATTTCCTTGCGTTTTTGTCTGGAAAGGTGTTTGCTCAATCCAAGTGTATCCAGTTCTGCCCTTGGGGAAGAATGAAGAGCATAATTTGGTGATGGTTGGGTTTTTTCCAGGCCACTTTGGGTTAAGCTTTGGCATTAGTGGTTGTCCTGCTGGAAAACTCAGGGCTTGTGCAAGGAGATTGCAGGGAAGTGTTAAATCCAGCTGCTTCTGCAACAGGATGTGGCTCCCACTGGGAGGTTTTCTTGTGTCTGGACAATGCCAGTGGCTTTCATGAGGCTCTCATCTTTTCACCATGCTGATTTCCTTCTCTTATCACTACTGGCTTTACACATGAATTCCCATCACCAGGCGAGGGTTTGGAGGCTCTGATCCCGGCCGGATCAATTCCAAGGCGTTCTGAACGTGCCAGTCAGGAAGGCACTGTAGCGTAGCCTGATATGAAATATTTTGAGTGTCCTGCTGTAGGTCTTGCCTTTATAAACAAGAGCGATTCCAGAAGTTGAGCGAGGATTGATAGGATCAGGATGTATTTGCAGGGAGGGCTGGCTCAGATGGAGCAGCTGTAGCTTGCCCTCCGTGGGAAGCGGAATAATCTGCTGTGCTCCCTGTGTGGCTGTGAGGGGGGAAAAAGGCCTAAAAATGAGGAGAAACTTCTTGAGTTGAAATGTATTTTCAGAACGAAGTGTTGCAGGATGGATTTGGGATATTCTGGGAGTGTGCTAAATTAATTCCAATCTTAATTAAAAGGGTGTACTCAACTCTTAATGAGTGCAAGCACATAGCTGGGATATGAAGTGAAATGGAACACTTAGGATTTTTGGGAGAAATCCTCTCTTGTGAGGATGGGGAAGCTCTGGTAGAGGTTCCCAAAGAAAGTTTGGCTGGTCTATCCCTGGGTGTGTCCATGGCTGGGTTGGACAGGGTTTGAAGCACCCTGAGATAGTGGAAGGTGTCCCTGCTGTGGCAGGGGTGGAATGGGATGAACTTTGTCCCTTCCCAGACCATTCCATGATTCCTTCAGGGCTGGGTGTGCTCTGCGTGGTCTCAACATCCAGGACCTTGGGATCCAGCTGATATTGGGCCTTTTGGGAGCCTGGAGAAAGCACTGGAAGGTGTGATGTGGGCAGACCCACCCGGACAAGGTTTTGGAGTGATGTTGGAGGACACACATTGGAGGAGCTCCATCCCGGGGCACCTTTCCCTGGTCCCAAGCTCTGCGAGGGTGAGCGCGGCTCTCCCATGTTTCACAGAGCGCCATTCCATGGCGTAACACCACCACACCCTCCTGGAACAGCGCGGCATCCTCGGGGAAAGGAGAAGTGGATGGGGTGGGGAGCCCTTGGTGGAGCTCCACACCCAGCCCTCAGCTGCTCTGCTGGCCATCCCCAAGCTGGGGAGCACCGGGGCGCTCGCTGCGGGGCCGCTCCATGCCTGGCTGCTGCCGGGCCCCGCAGCTGGGCCGCAGTTAGAGCACAAACACCCTCAGCCATCCCAGCTGGACGCGAAAGCAGCCGCGCGTTCCACGGGAAGCGCCGATGCCAGAACGGGGAGGTCAAGGCTGTGCAGTGTTTATCTGGCAAAGGAAAAACCCAGTCGGATGGAAGGCGGTGCCTGGGGAATCTCCGCAGCGGTGGGATGAGCTCCGAGCACGACTGGAGATAATGGGGCTTGGGGAGGGGATTGAGCCAGGGAATATTGGAGAGGATCCAGTTCCCCAAGCCCAATGGCCACCCTTCTTCGGGATGAAGTCATTGGAAGCAGCACAACCACTTATCCAGAGGGCCAACCTGCTTCCAGGAGTTTTGGGATCGTGGGTTAAACAGGTTTTTGTGTTCCCAGCCCTCTGTGCCCACTGGTGCTGCCTCATTTCCCCCTCGGAGCAGCTCCAGCTCATCAGATTCCCTGTCTGTTTTCTTATCCAGGGGAAGGCTTTTAGCTCTTCTTTCCTGCAGAGTGAGGTGCTCAGAACTGTCAGCACCATATGATCCATCCCTCCAGGAATATCCAAGGGGATGGAGGCAATGTGTCAGAACATGTGGAAAAATCCCCCAGAGTTTCCAGTTGATGCTGGAATTATTAAAACCAAAAAAGCGGAGAAAGCGTTCATGGAGCTCTGGAAAATGCCACTGATAAGGATCTTTTTAGGGCTACTCAAATTTCTCCCATGAAAAGATGATCTCAAAGTACCAAGGTTTGGGTCTGGATTTGCAGTTTTCCAGACTCTGGGGACTTGGAGCTTGGAATAATCTTTTGGCTTCTTGTACAGCGTAAGAGGGACCAAAGCTCCAGCAGCAGGAGGCACCTGGAAGCTGCTGGAGATGAGCATGGAGCTGGTCCTCTTTTCCTGGACAAGGATGAAGCCAATGTCCCAGTGATGGCCACAGCCCCTGGAATGGGTTCTGATGAGCTTTGGATGAGTTTTGGTTTTGCTCTGCAGAAATCCACAGCTTTTCCTCATCGCTCCCCAGAACTGGATCCATTCTGAAGAGCAGCAATACATGGAAAATGGAATATTTTGCTTATTAAAGTCACTTGGAGAATTGCAGTTCCGAGGTTGGCAACCAGAGCTCCGAGAGGCTGAAGGAGCTGGAGAGTTCATTGTTCCCCTTTTCCAAGAGAAACTTCCACATGTGCCAGCACTTTTATTTATAATGCTCAAATAAATAGAGTCCATTTAAAGGTATTATTGAGGGAGCAGCACTTCAAATATATCATTTTTATGTTATTAGACTGCTTGGAGTGAGGTGTCCTACTGCAGGCAGATAATCCATCCCCCTGCCTGGATTCCAGGCTGGAACTTACTGGAAGCTTTGCACCACAAGAATCCGAGTGAAGGGATTATTTTCAAGGGAAGAAAAGGGAGCTTGAGGAAAATAAGGCTGGAAGGCAGAACCTCAAACCACGGTGGAGAAATTTCCTGACAGCAGCTCCGCGTCTCGTGACCACCTGATGGCTCCTGAGCTTTTTGGGGATTTCAGCAGATGCCCAAAGGGGAGCTCAGCTGGCTGGGAAGGATTTGGGGTAGGCTGCACCTGGAGTTGGGGCCGGCTGTCCCCCTTCCTTCATTCCATCCATTCTTTTTTTTGTTGGAACAAGGGAAATCCGGAAGGAATCCAGACGTTCTGAGAACATCAAATGATGGCGCTGACCTTTGCAGGCTGTTCCTGGTGTCCTGTGCTGGGATCTGTGGTGTGAGGGAATGCTGCTGCTGGGACAGGAAAGGTGGTGCAAGCAGCCAGATATTCCAAGCAGCAGGAGAGAGGGAAGATGGGCTCGCAGAGGATCTCGTGTCAGAGCAAGGTCCCTGTGTCCAGCTGAATTCCCTGCAGCCAGGAATTCCCAGGAGCTGATTCTGCTCTGTGAAATCCATGAGATTATTCAGGAACGCCAGGCTTGTGCACGTGCCCTGTGAATTCCTGATGGAAAAGTGCTGTGGCATGTGAGCAGGTGTAGGATAAAGAGGGATAATTCCCCATGTATTTCCCCGTTCTCACAGGTGCAGAAATCAGGATTTGGCCATGGTCAGAACTACCCCAATAGCTGTTGGAATCTGGCAGGAAAAGGTTTAAAAAAGTGGGAAGAGAACTGGTGCTGTACCTGATTTTGTCAGAGAGGAGCTGAACTCCAACCCAAGGGAGTGCACAGAATTAAAGAGAGGAGCAAAACAAGATGCAAATGTGTGGAGTGCAGGGGGATTGGAAAGTCCATTTAATTCCCAGCTCTTTGGGAGCTGGTTCTGGTTTTCATCTGCTCCTGGTGCAGCCTTGTCCAACTTCCTCCAGCTTTTCCATGCATCTCAATCCCTCAGGAGCTAAGACCAAGCTCAAAGGTTTTTTAGCTAAAAAGGGATTTTCATGTGAACATTGGAAGCTTAGGAAGAAACTCTTTTATCTTGAGCTCTGCGTGTTGCTGTGAGGCTTCCAGGTTACTCCAGGGCTGCACCAGTTGGGTACTGTAGGGGAAAGGGCTTGGGAGATGGAGAAGGAAAACTTCTCAGGAGATGGAGGGGAGAAGCTCCCTCTGGAGGCTCTTGGACGAGCTCTGTGTTATTAACAGTCATTTAGTGCTCTCAAGGAAGTGCCTGGAGGCTGGAGCTGGGATCTGTCACTCCCAGTGTGGTGGTCAGGCAGAACAAGAACCAGAGGAAAGAGCAAATGAGGTGAAGGAGAGGAGGAGGCAGAATCTCAGATTTGGGATCAGAGTATCCAACCCCACAATTTTCCAGGATTTTTTTGTTGTTGTTGTTTTTTACCTGCAGCTGCAGGAAGGACCCATCCTTGTGGCAAGGCTCCGGAGTGATGTTGGTAAATTCCAATCTCAGTGTTCCTGACAGCAAATGTTTGATTCTTGGGGAATTTCAGAGCCTTGTGGCTGTGCTTGGATGGTTGGAGGGGAATGGGAATCAGGGGTTCCTTAGGGATGGATATAATTAATATAAACTTCAGATTTGGTGAATTTTGTATGGATATTCCCGAGCAAATAGTTAAAATAAGGAAAAGGTGAAGGAACAGAAGTTTGCTTTCCCTGTTACTATTTTTATTTTCCTTTTTACTGTGTGGTCGCAGTAAAAATTCTCCTTCTGGAATCCCAGAGTTTTCTTTCCCTCTCACCCTGATTTAGGGCAAGGGTTTGAGCTCCCCCCTCCTCCTGGCTCCTTTGAATGGGGGAAATGAGGAGGTTTCTTAGGAATATTCTGTTCCCTCCCTGCTTGCTGCCAGTTGGCATCTCTGCAGCCCCTCCACTGCTGCATATTTGGGGATGCAGGAGATTTCTCCTGTTCTTTGAGGTTTGCTGGAATTTCTGTCAGCTCCTCTGGGCAAAACCACCCTGATTTAATTGGGAGAAGCCAACATGGAGCTGAACTGTCTCTGGTTGTGTTTGCTTGGGAAGGAACAGCCTCTGCCTTGGGTTTGCCAGGATCAGCCGTGTTTTGTCTGGGAATTGCAGCAAACAGAATGATTTGGGGTTTTATTTGCATTCTGCACATCCAGCCCCGTGGAGTGCTTCAGGGTGGCATTTTTATCCTGATCCAGCTGCTTGCAGCTGTTTTCCTGCTGCTTGGGCTCCCAGATGTGCTCAGCAGCTGCATCCAGTATGGAGCTCACTTGGAGCATGGCAGGGAGAGGGGGTGGCAGATGCCTGAGGGCTTCTGGAGGTGTCCCCTCCAAGCTGGTTCATGGAGAAATTCCCTCAGGTGATCCTGCAGCTCCTGGAAATGGCTGGGAAGGGATCCCAGTGTTGGTGGCCCTTTCCTGGCCTGGGCACCTGCCAAACATCCCTGGATTTACTGATGTGGGTTGGGGTTGGACCGTTGGTTCCAAATGCCATTCCCAGCTCCCAAAGCCTGGAAAAACCCCAAATTCCTGCTCTGCTGAGTCACCTTCCACAGGGATCCTGCCCTGAGGTGGTCCCTGCCTTGGGAGAGGGCATTTGAATGCTCCTGACTCCTCAGATTTATTGGAGGATGGACATTCCTGACCCAGGCTCCAGGGGATCAAACCACCAGGAAATTCTGTGTGGTGGATTCCCACAGGGATTTAGCACCTGATTCCAGGCTCCAAAGCATCCAGAGCAGCTGTGGGCAGGGAAAAGGGGAGGGCAGGAACAAATCCAGAGCATGGATGCAGCTCCAGAAGTCCTTCTGTGGGACGAGCCCTCAGGCAGCCCAGAGGGTTTGTGTAGATGGTACCTGTGGATCTCAGCTCTTTTTGGTTCAATTCCTTCCCTGGAAAAGATGGATCTGATGGTTTATCCCACAAGGGTTGGGTACCTGAAAGCACAAAGGTCATGGAATGGTTTGGATGGAAAAGGACCTTAAAGCTTATCCAGTGTCCAGCCTGGCCTTGGGCACTGCCAGGGATCCAGGGCAGCCTCAGCTTCCCTGGAAATCCACCCCAGGGCCTCCCCACCCTCACAGGGAAGATCAAAGCAACACTTTGGAATTGGAAATTGGCTTTTTTCCCGTTCTTTAACCCATCTGGGGGTGCTCTTGCTTTTCCCCTGGCACTGCTGATCCACACTCCATGTGTCCAGCTGATGGAAAGCAGGAGGTGG
This sequence comes from Melospiza georgiana, assembly GCF_028018845.1. Classification (NCBI taxonomy): domain Eukaryota; kingdom Metazoa; phylum Chordata; class Aves; order Passeriformes; family Passerellidae; genus Melospiza; species Melospiza georgiana. Next base: position 19,866,690 of record NC_080443.1, read on the forward strand.
AATGACATCATCCACCCTGCAGGAGATTAATCCCTCTTGACAGGAGCAAACCTTTCCCTTCTCCTTTTGTTTTTCCTTCTTTTTCTCTTTACATGGAATCCTTGTCCTTTTCCAGAATGGACAAAGGATGAAACCAGCTTGGAAAGTCCTGAAAGAGCCTCACTGTCACTTGTCCAGCTTTTATTTCCCTCTGGCTTCAGCTCCATCCTTTTCCAATTGCATCCTCTCTATTCCCTATCTTTGATTGGAAACAGGGCCCTTTCCAAATCCTATTTAGTGTTTTAATAACCCTGAATGCATCCTCTGAGCACAAAACAATCCTTGTGGGAAGATCCCAGGTGAATCTTGGGTTCTTGGGAGCCAGATATTCCATGCTGCTGGGTGGGCATGGGATGAGGGGTGCAAAAAGGAAAAGGGAATTATCTTACTTGGAAACTGCCAATGTCTTAGGGGAAAAAACAAAAAAAGGTGGAATGGCTCCTCAGTAACAGAGCAGCTGCGGGTGCTCCAATCCTGGAAGTGTCCAAGGCTGGGTTGGAATGGGCTTGGAGCAGCCTGGGACAGTGGAAATTGTCCCAAGAGTAGGATGGGGTGGGATGATCCTGAAGGTCCCTTCCAACTAAAAGCATTCCATGATTCTCTCTGGAGGGAATAACAGTGCCCTTGAGGAAACTGGTGTGGAGTGGTGTCTAGCCAAAAGATTACTGGGAAAGGGGCAGTTTTTGTTTTAGAGTCAGAAATGTAAATTATTAAATTTTGACTATAATTCTGTGAAGAATGGGAGTGGTCGAATTCCTCCCATCTACTTTGAATTAATTTTGATGAGCTAAACCATTTTTTTTCAATGGAATATTCTCCATTTAAAATTGTTTGCTTCTCCTGAGGGCATCCACAAACCTTCCTGTTAAAATGTTATCAATTCTGAGAAAGCTTCCAATTATTCCTTCAGTCTTCCCTTCACCTGGAGCTGGCTGTTGTTTGTTGGGAATTTGAGTGTGTTTTCTGCCCATAACCACTGAGTGAATAATCCAGGTTTTTGCCTGAGCTGCCCAAAATTTGGAGCAGGCTCAGATTTTTGTCTTTTGGAGCAAATTTCCCCCAGGAATGGTTGCATCCTGGATTGGATCTGATTTCTTTCCATAGGGCCCTGAAGCTGTGCTATTAAATAGGGCTTTTTATGGGCTGCAGCAGAATCTCTCTTTCTTCCAGCCTTTCCTGAGCTCTCTTCCCACCTGGAATTCTGAGCCACAGCAAGGCCATAAAATGTCTGCTCCTGTAGCTGCTCCTGTCAGACCTCCATGGTTTGTAACAGGACCTTTTCCCCAATAATTCCAATTTCCACCACTTGTGGTCACGGTGGGATTTGCCCACAGGACCCATGAGCTGGTTTTTGGTTTTTTTTTGTTTTTTTTTTTTTTTTTCCTGGATAAATTGTGCTGCACTTCCTTGTGCTTTTCCCAAATCCTTGGCATGGCCACAGCTCCACCTTTTCCCTGGGAAATCTTTGTGCTGCTCAGCCCTGTGTGGTTGGGAGCACATGGATCAGGACTGGCAGATTCAGATGGAGCTGGGTCATCCTCCAGGACACCCAGAGCTCTGGAGCACACCCACAAAACTCTTGGGGACCCCTGAGGTCTCAGCACAGCCCCCATCCCCATAAACCTGGGAATACCACTGCTGATATTCCATACACCTCCATCCCACACCTGTGCAGCCTCTTTGGCTCCCAGCCTGGATTCTGCTCCCCAGGAAACCTCTTTTTTCTGGATTCCTAGAGAGGGGGAGAAGTTTCCAAGCTCCCAAGTTCAGCGGGGTTTTCTCACCTCCAAAAAATGCCTGGAGCTGAAATGTTGGCGATAAAAGATTTTCAGGGCGTGGGTCCCTCTCCTGAACTCCCTGCTCATCCCTAGGAGCTGTGTCCAAAGAAAAATGTGGAGTTTTGAGCTGGAAAAAAATGCATTTTGCAAGGAACCAAAGCACGGAGAGGAGCTGCTGCTCTCTTCTTCCAGCTGATCCATTTGTGCTGAGTTCCAAATATTCCTGAAGGGTAACAACCCAGACAAGATGGGAAGAGCCCAGCACGTGAAAAAGTGTCTCTTTAATCTATGTGGTTTTAATCAACTGGTTTTATGGCATCCCCAGAACCTATTTCTGGGCACAGGAATGGGATTTTTCCCACAAATTGCGTGGAGAAAAGCCAGGGCAGTGCCCAGATTGGTGCTGGGCTGCAGGGCTGGATGTGGTGGGGCTCAAAGCCTGGCAGGAATTGGCCACTCTGAATTTTCAGCTCTTTTCGCATTAATCTAAATCTGCATCCAGTGCAGAATTCCATCTGTGCCTGCTGCTTGGAGCAGGGAGGGAGCACATCTGGCCAGATGTGCTGGAAAAGGGTTTGCAGTGCAAGCCCAGCTGTGAGGGCTGTGATGGTCTCGTTCCCTTTGGGGTGATGATACCCAAAATATCCCAAAATTATGCTTAAAAATAGCCCAGGATCTCTCCCCTTCCTCCTGTTATGGCCAGAATCCCTACAAATGGATTTTCTGGGAAGGGTTTTTGATGTGGAACAGGGAGAATTAGGGAGATAAGTTACTCTGTGCTTTGTGCTCTGCTTTGGTTTAATCGTGTGGTGAATGAAGCCTCCAAATGTCTCCTTTGGGATCTGGAGGGAACATTTGCAAGGAAAACGGGAATTTCTGAACTCGAGGATTATTAGGAATCCTGGATGATGGGAACGTGCTGGGTACCAAATGATTTAATGTATCAATCACTGAGTAACATAAATCAGTGTTCAGTGTAAATCTTTGTCCCATCGCTCTCACAGGTCCTTTCAGATGGGATTTGAATTTGACCTTTTCCTCTGGATTCACTTGGAAAACACATTTTCCCAGGTGCCAGACATCTTTGTGCATGAGGAGTTTTTGGGTTTTTTTTTAAAGGATAACTCATTTTTTTTTTGAGTAAGTTGCAGTGCTTTAAGTGAGGAATTGAATGGTGGAAGGTGTCCCTGCTGCTGGCAGGGGGTTGGAATGAGCTGAGCTTTGTTCCCTTCCAAACCAAACCATTCCACTGTTCTGGGGAGGTGAGGTCATAAAAAGAGCCTGGACTTTGATCTCTTTACATTTGGCTGGAATGTGCAAATCATGTGGAGGTTCAACTTTTCCAGAGCGATCCAGAGCAAAGGCTGGTGGTGACACTGGGAGGGAGCAGAGATGGACCAGCCAGGAGTGCCCTTCCTTAGATATTGTGGCAGAGGGTTTTAGGATCACCAGGGTTGTGTGGCACCAAATTGCTGCCCAAATTGTAGGGTTGGAGGTGACTTTTGCCCTCATCCTGCTCTCTTCCAGCGCATCCATACGGTGTCCACACCACTCAGACGTTCCCCTCCCGCCCTGCCAAATTTCCAGCTGCTGCAAATGAGTGTTGAGGTTGCTGTGAGCTCATTGTCGAGGCAAACAGCTGGCTCTGCTGGAATATAGGTTTGGATGGGGCTCCTCGGGATGGGAATGTCATTAATGCCTCTGTGTGAAGTGAAATAAAATTAAATTCCTCCCGCGCGCCCCGTGGGATTTCAGCGCTCCGAGTTCAAGGGGAACGGGGAAAATCCCTTCAGTGGAGCTCTCAACGTTCAGCTCCCACCAGGGGAGAGGCGGTTTGCGACCTGGGCATTCTGAGTGTCTGAAAATCCTCCTGAAATTCCAATTTCCTGCTCTTTATTGCTCGGGGAACATTCAGCCTAATTGGAGTCGGTAGGGAAAAGGTAGAGTTAAGGTGATGATGCTGATGGAGCTGCTGGGATTGCAGCTTTTCTGGGAGTTGCCCTCACACGTGTGAAAATGAGGCATTTCCTGCTGTCTCCTGGGCTGTCAGCGGGCTCTAAGAGTCGGGATAAACCTCGGCATCCCTCCTTTTGCTGGCTGGGCTTTCCTCACCTTCCTACAGGGAATTGCACCAGGAGGAAAAATCCTGCCCTGGTTACAGCCAGAAGGTGGAATCTGGATTTCCAAACTCTGTCCAGCCCTGGGCATGTTGTTCACCACTCCCAAAATGCTTTCCCCAAAATACAGGTGCCAACTTGTGTGCATCCCCATAGCTTCCCCCTGAGCAGGGAGAGTCCCAGGTGGGAATTCTGTGGCTGGGCCCTGTAACAAATATTGGGGTGTGCAGAAAAAAAAAAAGGAATGGGGAAAGGAAAGAAAAGCCCACCTGCCTTGCTTTGAGCAGCCCTGATTCCATTGTCTCTCCTCAGAACATCCTGCTTGGCAGCTGAGCCCTCTCCCCAGAGCTTTTCCACACCCCCTCCCTCCTTCCTGCAGCGGAACGTGGCTCTGCAGATGGAGGTTGTTTGCTTTGTGGTTACAGATCCAGAGAGAAATTAAAAAGGGAGGGAAAAAAACCCCCAACTTTTCCTTTTTTTAGGTTTAGAGGGTGGAGTCACTCACTCTGTTCATCTTGGGTTTCACCAAACTCCAGGGCCGGGATGGGAGGTGAGCTCCCAGCATGGAATCCCAGACTGGATTGGGTGGGAAGGGGCCTTAGAGCTGCTCCAGTTCCAGCCCCTGCCATGGGTTGCTCCAGGTTGCTCCAAACCCCATCCCTTGAGCTCTTCCAGGGATTGGGAGATTCCCAGCTGTGAGCATCCCGGTGTGGGGAAGGGATGAAGGGAGGAACTGGGAGATGATTCCAGGGGAGGAATTGCTCTCCATGACCTTCCCTGGGCTGGCAGCGCTCCTGTGCCTGCTCCCTCCAAGGATAATGCACTGATGAGGGTTTTTAGGACGGCAAAGAGCAGGATAAGCAGGATGATGGTGAGAAGTCTTTGAAATTACACCCATCTCCTGACACAGGTGGTCTCCCAGCTCCCCTTGGAGTGTGTTGCTGGTCCATGTTGGGATTTGGCATTCAGGGATTGCAGCACCTGGAGCGCTGAGCCATCCAGAGGCTTGGGAAGGAGCAGCCAGCTGTGCCAGCCTTGTCTTTGCTTCTCCCCATCCCTCCTGGCACAGCAGTGGAGGGGATGTGCAATTCCAGCTCTCCATGCTGGAAATGTTCCTTTGGGAATGGGATGGACGGGAGAGCTCGGAGCAGCCGGGGGATGTTTGTAGGATGACACAATTAACGACTGCCCCACCAATTTTATGGACGTGCTGAGAGTTCAGGATGTCCACTGGAGCTGGGGTTGGGAGGTGGGCGAGGGGAGATGGTGTCAGGAGCGTGGGGCTCCTCCAGGACCACCCAGGAACGGCGCAGCTTCCGCAGCTGTGGCTGGAGAGCCCCAGGGCTGCCAGGCCACGGCTCCGGGGCAGGATGAGTGGGCAGGAGGAGCTCCCTGGGGCCAGAACTCACGTCAGAGGGGATCAGCAGGAGGGGCGGGATCGGGGATGCTGGGGGCGATGAGCAGGAGGCAGGATCAGGGATGCTGGGGTGGGATAGGCAGGAGTGGGGATGCTGGGTGGGATCAGTGGGAGGCAGGATCAGGGATGCTGAGGTGGGATCGGGGATGCTGGAGTGGGATAGGCAGGAGTGGGGATGCTGGGGAGGGTCAGGGATGTTGGGTGGGATCAGTGGGAGGCAGGATCAGGGATGCTGGGGAGGATCAGGGATGTTGGGTGGGATCAGTGGGAGGCAGCATCAGGGAGCCCAGGATAAAAGGGATGGAGCAGGCACAGCACAGGAGCCGCAGCTCAGTGCTGAGAACTGAGAGCTGCCACTGCCCTGAGACATCTCCAGGACGTTCCCATGGGATTCCATCTCTGTGAGGGACTCTGGAGGCCCTGACCTTCCAGGTGAGGGTCTTGCCCACCTTGCTGCTTTTTTCCTGCCACCCACGTGGAGCTGGAATTCCTCAGGAGGAATTGGAGTGAGCCCTGGGCTCTTGGGATGGTTCAATGTGGGGTTTGCCCTGTCCAGTGCTCTCCCCATCCCACCCATTCCTCCTTCCTCCCATCCAGGGATCTCTGAGGCCATTTCTGAAGGGAGCAGGCAACAAAGGGGAGCTGGGATGGGATTGGCATCTTGTTGGTTTGGGGTTGGTTGCTTGGTTTGTTTGTTTGCTCCGAATGGTTTTGCTCCGGTTGCAGCTGGAGCCTTGCCCTGAGCTCCAGGGGGTGTTTTCTGGGGAATCAAAGGACTTTTATGCTGTGAAATGCAAATGTGAGGGTGCTGTGCAAGACAGGCTGAGGGCTTTGTAAATTTATATATTTGTATTTATCAAAGCCCTTTTATTTCCTTGGAATTCTGTGACTGTGCTGCTCTAACAAAGTGAGCTCTGATTCAATTTGTGGTTCTTATCCAACCTGCAAACAAGGCTGACTTCTGGAAGTGCTTTAAAACACATCAGGCTTTTCCTCTCAGAGCTCATTACAGCATTTCCCTCCTTTGTTTCTTCCTGAGTCCCACACTGTAACTCAAGTATCCTGCCCTGGGATGCATCTCAGAGGTGAAATCCCTGGAATTCTGCATGGGTTTCACCACAGGGTTCCTGTTCTGCTGCACAAAATGGATCTACTCAAACCCTTGGTTCTTTAGGGTTTTTTATTTCGGTTGTTGTAACTAATTTTGCATTTTTCACATCCCTCTTGTTGCCTGGCTTTCCATCTTTTACCTTTGCAGAGGTGAAGTCATGTGCAGTATCATTATTGCTGGAATGAGCTTGAAGGTTCATTATGGCACAAGGAACATGGGCTGGGTTTTGTGCTCTGATTTATTATTGCACCTGTCTTGGCTTTAAAACAAATTAATAGGGAAAAATCTACTAAAAACTGGAAATCTGGGGCACTATTTTAGTCGGGGTGTTGTGAGACAGGGCAGGAGCTGTAATTGCAGGGGTGAGTTGGAAAATCCTTCCCTGTGAGGTTGGGGAGACCCTGGAATGGATTTCCCAGAGCAGCTGTGGCTGCCCCTGGATGCCTGGAATTGTCCCAGGCCAGGTTGGACAGAGCTTGGAGTACCCTGGGACAGTGGGAGGTGTCCCTGCCATGTCAGGGATGGGATGAGATGAATTTTGGAATCCTTCCAACCCCAACCATTCTGTGTGAGGCCTCTGAGCTGGAGACAACTGGTGTGTACCCAGAGCTGCTGGCTGGAGCTGGGAGATTGGGAATTTCAGGCTTGCAAACCAAAGCAGACAGGCGAGAAGGGCTGGGTGGCTGCAGTGGGAGCATGGAAAGCTCCTGTGGATGCTGGGGAAGCAGATGCAGCCAAGATGCTGCTCAGGCCCTCAGACACAGCCACATTTCCCTCTCCTCTGGCAGGAAGGGCCATTGGAAGTGGGAAATGCCAGGGATGCTCCTGAGGGATGTTGTGTTTGCACTGCAGAGGTTTTCCTTCCCCCAAGCTCTGTTTTTGCCCAGGGAGCTTTGTTTTTGTTCCTGGTAGCTGTTGTTTGCTGGATTGGCAGCAAGTCTGATAAAATCTGGATGGGTTGGAGAAATCTGAGGGATTCTCTCTCCTTTGGAGAAGCCTGGCTCAGATTCAGGTGCTGTTTTTGTCCCTCATGCAAAGGTGCTGCAGCTCAAAAGCTCCTCACGCTCTCTGCATACCAGGGAAGGAGTTGGTACAGAATGCTGCTCTCAGGAGGGTGTCCTTTAAGGGCAAATCTTCCACCAGAAAATTCCTCAAAAGGTTTTTGGGATTGGGATGAAATGTGCCAGCTTTGCAGTTCCAAATTCTGCTGGGAAAGGGGGAGTAGAGCTGGTGAGCTCCTGACACACCTGGATGGGAGGGAATGGGCAGGTGCTCCAGAGGTGATCCCGTGATCCCAGAGTGTGGAATGAGCCTTTTTGAGGCAGGATCCTCCAAGCACCCTGGAAGTTGCTCAGAGTTGGATTTATCATCTTGGAACTTTGATTTTTTTTAATTAGAACCACCCAACCTTGTCCTCCACCCTGACAGGCTGGAGAAGCAGCTCCTTTTTGGTCCATCCAGTGTTTAAATCCCTTTTTCTGTATGTGGAGAGGAGGTTTTTGTCTGGGTTTGGGAGGAAATTTGGAGACCCTTTGCCTGAGGAGATGCTGCAGTCCTGAGTCATCCAGAGCATCCCAAGGACTCCATGTGCCTGCCTGGAGCTCCATCCCAGCTCTGAGTTATGGTTTGGAGTTACAGCTTTGAGTTTCAGCAGATGGATTCATCCCGCTCAGCTCCCAGAGCAATAAACACAACAAATAATTCATGGATGCGCAGCATCCCCAGGGTCCTCCTAAAGCCCTTAATCACTGCCTGGGGCTTTTCTCCCTCCATGTTAATGAGCCTTTCTGTTTTCCATGGGTATTTCTCCTCTGCAAGGGTGCTTTAACTCAAAAATCCCGGATTTAAAGTCAGTCAGAGTGAGGCTTTGAGGCCGCAGAGCAAGTGCTGCTCCTGTCCCAAAAAATTCTCATGACATCTGAAAGGGATTTTTCTCAGCAGCTGTTTGTGTCTCTGGGGATGAAATTAGGTGACCTATATTCCATGGAAGGGCTGCAGGACAGGGCTCATCCCGAGGCAGGAATTTCACTCCTGATAAATAATAACCAAATCAAAAAGGAGGAAACCACATCTGACTCTTGATCCCGCTCAGACTCTGCCCGTTCCCAGGAGCCAGCGTGACTAATGGGATTGCTCCGGGGCAAGCTGGATGTTTCACTGGAGTAAAAATAAAATCCAGAAGCCCAGACTGGTGTGTGTGTGTGTGACGTGAGTCATGCTCAGGCTTCTGCAGCTCCAGCCCTGCTCTGTGGGATCAGACAGCAGATCCTGCTGAGCTCCGTGCCAGGGGCAGGAAGGGCACGGAAAGTCCTGACAAAATAACCGGGAGGTGACTCTGCCGTGCTTGGAATTGCTCTGTGGCTGAAAAATTGGGGTGTTATCCAAATTTTGGCATGGAGCACAGAGGACTGTTCAGCCTCTATGTGGTCCCAGTTTTGGGGTTTTCCAGCTGGGATTACTCCTTGTGCAGCCCCAAGCAATGTGTGGCATTCTCACCTTCCCATGATGTGCTGGGGCTTGGAGCAAACTGGGAAAGGGAAGGTGTTCCTGCCCATGAAGCAGGATGAGCTTTGAGGTCTTCTCCAACCCAAACCATTCCATGGTGACTGCTGGAATGGCCAGAGGGAACTGGGGTGATCAGGATGCGATGGCTTTGCAGGGAGTTGTGGAATTGGCCAGTGGGGCTCGAACTGGGAATGGGAAGGGCAGGGAATCACTTCTCCCTCTCCCCATGCTCTCCATGAGCAGCAATGGCTGATGGAAACACAGAGACACCTCCAGGACCTTGGCTCATTCTCCAGAGGTGTCCTGGTTCTGCTCCAGGAAGGATTTCACCCACAATAGACCCAAAATCTGGCCCCAAACGGAGCAGGAGCCGGCCTGAGCTGGGGCTTTGAAGGCGCTCAGGTCATTTCACACTTGGGGGTGAGAACTGTGCCAAGGAAGGGGAAATATCCCAGGTTTCCACCCAAGAGCAGGCAGGAGTTGATATCTTGGACTGGGCTGGGATTGAGTCATTGAGTTTGGCTCCAGGAGAAATGAGCTGGAATCGCAGTCGGTGCAAACCAAACTGGATGAAGGCACAGGGACGGTGCCAAAAGTGGGAAAAGGTGCCAAGGTTGGAAGGGGTTGGGCTGAATTCCTGCTGGGATAGAGCTCCCCTCCATGAGGGACAGGGGACAGTGACCTTGAGGGGCTGCCACAATTAAAGTATCTTTAGGAGCACAATATCCTCCTGTTCTTTACACAAAACCAGAATAAAATCCTCCCAATAACTCTGCTGGGGAAATGTGTCTCGGGCTAGATAAAAATGAACTAAAAAAATCTTCCAGTAGTTTTTGGTTGTATAACACTGAAGGCATCACTTATTTCTTGCCAAACCCCCCTGATAAGACCCCTCTGTGTTTTTCCTTTTAATTAAAACAAGGCTTTTTATGTACAAATAAAGCACTGGTGCCATATTTTTCTTTTATGGAATATTATGTCATGGCAGGATTTGTGGCTGCACCAGACACTGAATTCCCAGCGGGAGGGAAGTAAATCTCAAGTGCATTCTCCAGTCCTTCTCTCCACCACTCCTTGCTGATATAGAGAGGCCCAGTGCCTGCTCATAAATATTCCCAGCTTTCCAGAGGATCCTGGATGCCTCTGCTGCTTTAATGCTTTGGATTAAGAGTTGCAAGAGGGACATAAATTTAATCTCCGGACCTACAGAAAGGAAAAGGCTGTCTAAGTTTAAAAATGTTTTTCTTTGCAATAAAACCAGCGGAATTATTGATTGGAGTTCCTGGGACTTGCAGAGGCTGGGGGTTTTTTTCCATTTTTATTTCATTTTATTAAATGCCCAGGAGCAGAGGCTGTTTATTATGTGCCAGCACAACCCCAGCCAGGGCTGCTCCCAGGCTTTTTGGTGACATTTGGATTTGTTGTCCCAGAAATGAGGAGAACATGAAGAAATATGGGAATGTGTGTGGGTGACACTGAGAGCTGGATCTGCAGCAGGAGGCCTGGAATGATCCAGCTCTTCTTGGTGGCCTTCCCCAGGGAGGGAAGGGAGAAAACCACTGGACAGGAGTGAGAAATCTGTGGGATTTTGGGAATTACAAGGACATGGAGTCAGCAGCCCTGGAAGTGTTTATTAGATTAAAGGGAGTTGTGACTCAGTTTTGGGGACACTGGGGAAGTTCCTGTCTGGTTCAAGATGTTCGAGAATCTCCTGCCCTGCCAGGGAGGTAGAGCAGAAATCCTGGGAGTTTGTGGATGTGATTCCTGCAGGTTTTTAAAGGAAAACTTCTCATTGGAGAGAGGCTGCTGCCAGTTCCTGCTGGAACCTGGACTTTTGGCTCTCGGGGAGTTCCCTCCCAAGCCATGGATTTCTTGCATTGCTGGAATTTATTTGATGGGGGGTCCTGCCATGCCTTGTGGAGGGGGAGTGGGATCTGCTGCTGGAATCATCCCATCCATCCAGAGCAGAACACACTCCCAAAGATTCTAATGCCTGATCTGGGCATTCCTGGGCTTGAATTGCAGCCAGTTTGCTGGAGTGATGTCATTTGGAGAGCTGGCACAAGGAGAGCTCTCCTGACTTGCAATCCTAAACCACTTTCCACCTGCCTTTCCATCTTGGCTGTGCCTGAGAGGAAGGAAAATCCATTGTTCCCATCCCCCTCGATGTTTTGGGGCTGGAATATTAAGGGTCCTGGTTTCCCCCCCAGGAAAGGAGAACTTGGAGTGTTTCTGGTGTGGTTTTTGGGGTGTCTTTGAGCATGGCCCCCCCTCTGCTGCTGGCAGGGTCTAACTCCTGCCCAGAGCAGCAGCTCTGGCCCCTCTGCCCTTTCTCCACGAGCTTTTTCCAAGGGAAAATTCATAAAACACAAAGTCTGCTCCCCTCATCTCCTGGCTGCCCCTGGCTCTCTCCCCAGAGCACGTTATTGGATTTTGGTGGAAATGCTCTGGGAGCCCCCCAGAGTTTCCAGGGGGTCTCTCACCCTCTCAGCTCCCTGATGCTGCCTGGGCTTCCTCACCTTGGATTCCTTTTCTGGACCCTTCCCTTGTCCAGCCCCTCTTATCCCTGATCTCCTTGCTTTTCTTCTCTCAGCCTCTTCCTCCATCAGTATTTCTGTCACCATTGGGACAGAATTTCTGTCACCATCCTCTCCTTTTTCAGAACCTTCCCTCTTGGAAATTTTCTTTAATCACTTTTCACCTTTTTTTTTAGTTCTTGGAATTTAGGGAAAATCTGTACAAATACCTTTGAAGTAATTTCATCTTCCTTGCTCTGATGGCTGCAGCCAGGACTGGGGCAGTGCCAAGCAAACTTCCCAGAACTTTTCCATGGCTCCCTTTTAATCCTGAAGTCCTCTATTTTCTCCTTATTTAATTATCAAACTTCCCATGATACAGAACCCCAGAATTATTTGGATTGGGAAGGACCTTAAAGCTCATCCAATCCCATCCCCTGCCATGGACAGGGACACCTTCCATTATCCCAGGTTATTCCAGCCTGGCCTTGGGCACTGCCAGGACTCCAGGGGCAGCCACAGCTTCTCTGGGCACCTGTGCCCATCCCTCCCTACCTTCCCAGCCAAGAATTCCCTCCCAAAATCCCATCTATGCCTGCCCTGCTTCTTGGGCTGCTTTGTGTTGGCCAAGCTTTGGCCTCCTGGAGCCCTCTCAAAGTGAAGAATTTCCTTTTCCATATGAAAAACCCACATTAATTGTCAAGGAGCTAAGGTCAGGGGGAAGCTGGGGGTGAGAGAGAGTCTGCAGGTTCTGGGATTAACATCAGGCAAGGAAAGGGAAAGGGGAGAAGAGGAAAGGGGAACAGTTCCACACTGAACATGTGGTTGCTCTTTTGCCTCATTGTGCATTATCAGCCCAGTGATTTACACAGGCTGAAATCCATTCCAGAGCATGAGAGCAGATTAATAAATATGGGATTTTGGGCCTGCTTGAACAGATATTTGTCTGTAGAATGGCTCCCTGAAGGTGTGGCCCGTGTTTTGCGGATCAACCACTTTCCACAAAAGCAACGTGCTCCATCCCTGACACGGATTTGTGGCATCAGCAATTCCTAAAGCAGCTTCAGAGCAGGGAAAATGTTTGGTTTGGAGTTTTTTTTTCTGGCTCCGTCCTTTTCAGTGTCTATTTTTTAACCTAAAGTACGTTCTTGGCTCGGCCAGGAAGACCAACCAACTTTTCTTTTTTATGATCCTTTATTTGCCAAAGATATTAAAATGTATATATTTATATATATTTATATATTCCTGGAGGAAGCTGCCAAAGCAAACTGTCCTCACTGTGTGTCTGCTCCCGGGTAGCTCTGCCAAGGAGCAGCTCTGGATTTTCCTCCCAGTCTAGCCTCCATCTGGGACAGAAGCAGAGGAATGGGAGCAGAATCCAGGTGTTCCCAAATTGCTGAGCTGGTACCTTCCCATCTCATCCTGGGGCAGGGAAAAGTGGGAGTGTGGGGCTGGTGTTCACGTTGATGTGGAATTGGAAATATTCCAAATCTGTTTGGGAATATCCAAAGTTGAGCATTCCCAATGAATCCGTGCCAAACTTTGGAAATTCTCAGTGGCCAAGGTCTCAAACCAACCCCGTGAGGATGAGGGGATGGAGCTCCAGGAATGAGGGGATGGAGCTGCTCCTGGGGGTGAGGAGGTGGATCTCCAGGGATGAAGGGATGGAGCTCCAGAGATGAGAGGATGGAGCTCCAGGGATAGAGGGATGGAGCTGCTCCCAGGGATGAGTGTTGGGAGCTCCAGGGATGAGGATGGAGCTGCTCCCAGGGATGGATGAGGGGATGGAGCTGTGCCAGTGCTCAGGCGGGTGAGTCACGGCCCCTGTGAGTCACATCCCAGATCCATGATTTCATCGCTGGAGGTTCAGGCTGAGAGTGCCCCAAGGAGGGAGATTGATGACCCTGGAAGAGCAGAGGAGTGGGAGTGGGATGTTGGAGGGGAGTGGAGTGGAGCCCCGAGCTGGATGAGGCCCGCACGTATCGGGCTGTGCTGATGTCATCGTGTTGACAATGTGTGCTGGAAAGAAAAGCTCCAGGCCGCAATCTCCATGTTCCTGGAAACTCTGAGGAGGATTTATTGTTCTGTGCTGCTGAATGGGGCTTTGCATCCGCCTTTCCCTGCCTTATCCAGGGTTTGGGTGTGTGGTTCCAGTGCTGGAAGAGCGCGTGCCTGCTCCGTGCAGCTCCAATCCCTGCGGAAGGAGGGAAGGCCGAGAACTCCCAGGAACAAAATCCCCTCCTCAGCAGCCTCCTGAACTCCCCGAGCCCTTCCTGACCCTTCCAGGCTGTGCCTGCAGCCAATTAACGAGCCTTTGCAAGCTCATCCCTTCAATTGTTCTGCTCCTTCTGCTCCTGAGGGTTTCCTTGGCTCTCCCTGCTCCCTGGGAACACCTTGAGGCAGGAGCAGCACCACGCTCCAGCCTGATGCCTTTTGCAGTGAGGATTTCCAAAATAATCCAGACTGTGAAATCCCTTCACTCTGCACCTGCTGTCCAGCCTGGAAAAGAGCTGTACAGGCTGGAATATTCACAGGGAGGTGGTAACCAAACAGTAAAAACAAGGACTGGGACAAAGACCAGAAGGTTCTGTGCAGATTTTCCTGGGATCTGAGGGTTTCTCCATGTTGTGAGGGAGTTTGAGCTGCCCCATCATTAACCTTGCTCAAAAATCAGGGATGAGCTCAAAGTGAGATACCTGTGGTTTTCCCAAACCTTCCCAAGGGCAGGAATCTTGGATTGCCTCTGCTTCTGCTCCATGGACAATTCCAAGAGTTCAGTCCCTCTGCCCCAATACCCTGTTCTGGCCTCTGAGGCAGAAAAGCAATAACACAAAAGTAATGAAGGTTTGGGGAGCTGCTGTGGGGAGATCTCTCTGGTTTGTGTCACAGACTGAGAGCTGGGCCTGGGGGTCTGCTTTCAACCTGATACAATCAGAAACAGCCCCAGAAAAAGGCTGCTTAATTAAAAAACTCCTTTGTGCAGCTCAAATAAAACCCAGCAGCTGAAAGCCAGGGGAGGAGATAAAGGCACGGGGAGAGGTGGATGCTCCGTGGCCTGGGGCATGAACAAAGCCCAGAGCAAAGCCAGATGTGGGCTGGGCTCCAGATGTGTGCTCTGAACTCTGCCTACCTGGGATGCAGCTGAAATGGGAGGAGTGTGGCCAGGAGGGGCAGATTTCCAGGAGATTGGGATCAGGGTGGGCAGTGCCAGGCTCTGTTCCTGGCAGGGGTGAGAGGATGGAACTTGGTCCTGCTCTTTTCCCTTGGGTGATGCTTCTCCCTCTATTCCTGTCACTAATTTCCCCTGCAGGACCTGGGGGCTGTGAGCATCTGGCACCTGCAAATCTCAAATCCTGCCCACTGTGTGTGCTGGGGATCCCTGCTGATGGATTTGGCCTTGGCTCTGGGTAGTTTAATTTCACCAAAAAAAATGGAGTAAGAGGGGCTGCACAGCCCTTCCAATCTCCAGGGGTTTGTTCCTCTTAGTTTCACTTAAGAATTTCCCAATATTCCTATTTTATATATTTTAAATAAAATGCATAAAATATAAAATATGTTAAAATCTTTTAAATATTTTACATATTTAAAATATTTTTATATATATTCCTATACAACCCATTATATATGATATATGATATATCATATATCATATATTATATATTATATACATTGTACATATTATATTATATTATATTATATTATATTATATTATATTATATTATATTATATTATATTATATTATATTATATTATATTATATTATATTATATTATATTATATTATATTATATCATATTATATTCCTATATGGAATAGGAATATATGGAATGTACAGGAATATTATATATTCCCATACAGTCCTCGAGAATCCCCCTGCCTTGATCTTTTTCCTGCAGTAACTCCCTGTCCTTTGAATCCAAAGTTTCACAGCACTGTGGCTCTCAATCCATTTGGGAGCAGGGTGAAGGCTCCTGTGGTCCTTCCCATTTTTCCTGGCCTTTGGATGCTCCTGTGGCCTTGCTGGCCCCCAGCTCTTCTGCCCTTTGGTCTGGGCAAGATGTGCTCAGTTCTGCTCATCCTGAGCTTGCATTTCCCTCCTCACTCTCCATCCCTGAAGCTTTTGGAACTCCTCCCTGGGAAGGAGGAGGATCCTTTGTGGGGTATGAAATGCTGGGAATGCTGAGGAGCTGTGGATAAACCTGGCTGGAGCAGCAGCCAGAGCTCAGCAGGTACCAGGCCCCACCTGCCATTCCCAGCTCCCCCTCCTGGCGCGGATGGAGCAGGAGCAGCTGCCAGGGAAAACAGGAGGAGGAGGAGGATGATGAAAAAGCCCATTTGGATGTGAAAGCAGAGGAGTTGTGCAGCTCTTCCCCCAAAACAAAAATAGCAGCTCCAAGTGCATTCAGAGGAGTTCTGGCACTGCTCATCCTCCATGGATGGGAAGCACATTAGGAATGGTGCCTGCTCTGGAGCAAGCAGCTGTTATTGTGTCCACTGCAACTGTGGCAGTGTTCGCAGAGCACAGCTCTCCTGCTGCCCTGGCATGGATTTGGGTCTCTCTGGAGTAAATCAGACTCCAGGGAGGGCAGTACTGTCATTCCATTCATGCCAGGCCTGGCCTGGCTGTTCCAGGTCCCGTGGGTGGGTTTTGATATCCAGAGAACGAATCCTCGACATGGATCTGACCCAGCCCCCTGGATTTGGACTCTTTGCAGGCTGAAATCCGGATGCAAACTTCTCCCAGCTGCACCCTGTTGTCTCTGAGCC
The DNA here is from genome assembly GCF_028018845.1 of Melospiza georgiana. Lineage (NCBI taxonomy): Eukaryota > Metazoa > Chordata > Aves > Passeriformes > Passerellidae > Melospiza > Melospiza georgiana. Next base: position 19,882,938 of record NC_080443.1, read on the forward strand.
CAGTCAAACCCTGTCTCTGAACCACCCACAGGCTTCAGGGATTGAGCTTAGCTCAGCAGGTCAGGATCTGCTGAGCCAGCACTCAGAGCATCCCGACCCCTCTTCCCTGCTCTCCATGAACATAGCAATTCATGGAAATCTGCTGGATCTCCACAGCCTGGGCTCAGCTGGAAGCGTGAGCAGGATCAGAGCTGGCAGAGTTTTGGGTTTGGTTGGTTTGAGGAGGGAATGAGCTCCCACCTTGTGCTGGACCAGCCCCACTCACCCAGGATACTGCCGGCCCTGTGCTGTCAGATCAGGGCTGGTTTTGTTCCAGCCTCAGCCCTCTCAGCTCATTGGGAAAGCTGATGAAGAGTCAGGAGGTCCTGAGGGAGAAGGAAGGATGGAGCAGAGCAGTGTGTGGGGATTCTATAAAGGAAACAGCATCGTAAAACTCCTGGGAAAACTCTTCCCTTCAGTTCCTGCTCAAGTGGGAATCTTGTGCCATCTCTCAGTCCTCTCCTCACAGGGATGTGCAAAATGCTCAGGCTGACCCGAGTTAAGTGGAATATTTCTGTGGTGGTTCCAGCTGAGAGTGGTTCTTGCTGCCTCATCCTGAGCTGATTGAGTGTGATTTAAGTTTCCCTGGGCAGGTTTGCCCACCCAGAACAGGAATATTTCATTTCCTTGACATTCAGAAGATCCAATCCTCAGCTATAACTTTTATCTGTTCCTGTTTATTCATTAGTTTTTCAAATCTTAGGGATTTGGGGCAAGTATTTTATTCGATGTATTTCTTCTGGGCAATATTTTCATGATAAAAACTTGATGTGTGCAGGTCAAGCCCATCCTTGGGTGGCAGGAGTTGTGCTGGATTTAAATTTTGGATATTATTCCTCATATCTGAGATCTCTTTTCCCATAGATGCAGATCTTTGCCAGGTGTGGAGTCTGTGTTTATTTTGCTGTTTGATAGGGGAAGTTTGGTGCTGCTTCACCTCTTCTGTGACTCTCCAGGAGCAGCAGCAGTTGTGGGAACAGAGGACAAGCCTTGGCTTGCAGGGAGCAGAATTTGGAGCACTTTAATTCCCAGGGTCATGGGTTTGCTGTTTTATGGGAGCCCATGTGCTGCTTTCCCAGCAGATGAAAGGGTTTTGCTGTCAGCACTTTGAAAAAAAAAAAAAAAAACTAGAAAAAAACCAAACTCAAGTGGGACTCTGGGTCTGCCTTTGGCATCTCTTGGGGCTTTTTGGGTCAAGCCACCCACTGGAAAAATCCCCCAATTCTTTCCACTGGGAAAACCCACAAAATGTGCTGGCAAAGGGAGGACAATGGAGGCAGATTAAAGCCAGGTAGTGGGGCCATGCATTTTTAGGGATGCTTCATGGATCATTTAACCAGTTTAAGCACCCGGTAGGGCAAAATTCCCATCTCCTTCACTTTTTATTTTCCTGAATCAAGGAAAAAGCTCACATTATTTCTCTATGTTCCCCTTAAGAACAAAGCTAAACACCATTAAATCACTTTAATCAAAGTCCTTCTTAAAATGTTTCCACACCATGGCTTGGGAGCATTCGGAGAGGATCCAAACCTGGATGTGGTGATGGAGATTTGAGCTGGGCTCAAAGTTTTGTTTTCAGAATCTGCAGAGATTTGGGCAATTTTTTCCAGGATGAGGAGTTCATTTGCTGAGAAATGCAATTTTGGGGTTGACTGCAGCTCTTTTCTGAGTTGGCACCAGGAGCTCATCTTTCTGTAAAGAGCAGTTCAGTGTTGTTCCTACATTTTCAGAGCTCAATATTCCAGTTCTTCCATTTCCCAGTAATATCTTATAGCCTCCAAACCTTCCTGCAAAGGGCAAGAATGATCAGGAGCACCAAACCAAAACGAAGGGATTGGTCATGCTTTGGGGTTGACCTGAACTGAGAGGATTATTTGGGGTTTTCTTTTGCCGAGCAGAAAAATAAATCCGGAGCTTTTCACTCTGAGTGCAAACATAACCTTCCCTCACCCTTGGAACGAGCCAGGGAATCTCACTGTGGGATTGGCCTGCTGGGGACTGCAGAGCCAATCTCCACATCCAGGGGGCTTTTGCAGCTTTCTCACCAGGAGGGTGAATTAGGATTTAATTAGGATTTAATTAATGCTTTGATCTCGGGCACTTCTGGATCCTCATTCCCTGTGCCTGCTCCCAGACAAGTCCCTGTCCTTGTCCATGGTCACTTTGTCCTTGAGTGCAACCAGGTTCCATTCTTGTGAGTGCCAGGAGGGCAGATTCAGACCTCAATTAACTTGGGTAATTAATTAAATTGAGTTTAAAGGTCAGGGTGTTGCACCTCAGGGCAGCACTTTGAGCATTGGGAATGCATCCATAAAATTCACCTCTTTTCCAACAATGTGTTCTGGGGGTTGGAGGGGATCCCTGCCAGGTTTGGGAGTTCCTGCTCTGTGGTATTGATCTAGAATTGATCTGTGCTGATCTGGAATTGGAAGGGTTATGGAATGGAATCACAGGCTGGGCTGGACTGAGAGGAATCTGAAACCTCATTGTGTTCCCTGGGCAGGGACACCTTCCATGGAACAGGCTGCTCCACGAGAACATTCCTTGGGCTGATTTGGTCTGGAGCACAGAGCTGGCTGCATCCCAGAGCTGACAAAGCCTGGAAGGTACGCTGGGACACTGGGACACTCAGCTCTGCCACGCCAGCAGCAGTCCCAGCTGATGGCCCTGGAGAAGCCCAGAGGGTCCCTGCAGTCACGGTCACCCACAGTCAGTGTTCTGGGGGATCAGTGCTCTGAGGAGCAGAGGAATGGCAGGATTGCTTCAGTGCTGTCAGCACCTCCCCATGCAGGCAGCCCTGCCTCCTGGAACAGCAATCTCCTCCCTGGCTGGGCTGAGCTGGTGGTGTCACAGCCTGGGAGCTCCAGCAGGGCTGTGCTGACGAGTGATGGCTCTGCTGGAGGTGCTGACAGATTCTGGGGGAGATCCTGGGGCCAGGTTCTGTTCCTGGATGTATGGGAAACCAGCACACTCCCATCTCCTCCATCTTCCAGCTCCTTCCCTGCTGCTTTTCATTTTATTGCCCATCTCTCTTCATTTAGAGGCTGCCTTTTGGGAGATGTCTCTCTTCCATCTTCCTCCTGCTCATCCCTCACGTTGCCTCTTCCTTGCTCCTCCGGTTTTGCTGTCAGAAGCAGTTTGTCCATGGTTGTCCATGTTTATTAATGACACATCCGTTATCCTCTGGGCTGATTTTTCTGTGGATCTCCCAAATTCCTGCTGCAGTTGCATCTCCCAATTTCCCTGTTGTTTTATGGAGCCAAGGGAAGCTGGGGAATGTGGCTGAGGGGGGTTCCTGTGTGACAAACTTGGAATTTCCCAGCCTCCTGCCTCTTCTCAAATCCATGCAAAGCAAGATAAATATTCCCTGTCCTGCCATCAGATGGATTGGAAACGTGCAAATCTCACTTAAACCAAAGGACAAAACCACTCCTGGGTTTGCTCAAGTCTCCCCCACATGTAGGAAATAACTGTTCCAACTATTCCTGAGGCATCTCCAAAGAGTTTTAGGTGGCTTTAAGGGCAGGAAGCTGCAGCAGGGGAGGGTGAGGTTGGATTTTAGGGAAAGGTTCTTTAAGGCTCCCCAGGGAATGGTCACAGCTCCAGGAGAGTTTGGACACTGCTCTCAGGGATGCACAGGGTGGGGTTGTTGGGGTGTCTGTGCAGGGCCAGGAGCTGGATTTGGATCATCCATGTGGATCCAACTCATTTAATTGCATTTATTTCTGTATTTCTGCAAAAAATGCTCCTGAAAGCAACTGTGGGTGATTCCCCTGTTCCTGTGGAGTTGGGAATTAGGGACACACACACACACTGCAGCCCTGCAGTTGGGATGTGCCTCTGTGGATGCTCCTTTGCACTGCAAGGCCCCAATATCCAGATGTCTGTGGCAGGGAGGCTCTGCAGACATCAAACCCTCTTTCATATTCCCCTTTCAGGTCAGCTTTGCCTTTCCTTGGATGGAGTGAAAACAAACAGATGTTCCCAGAGAGCTGGGCTGACCTGGAAACCATTAATTAGGGAGTGAGGGAAGGAGCAGAGTGCAGGGTTTGGATTTCCTTTGAGGAGAACTATTTTTAGGCTCAGGGCAAGTTAACAGCAACCTGCTGCTGGGGCCAGTGGGGAAAAGGAGGAATAATGGTTTCCTTTCAGAGAGGGATGGTTCCTGGAGTGCTGTGATTCCTGGGATTCATTTAGGGGAAGTTTAGATGTATTAATATGGGGGAAAAAAGTGGATGTGTGTCCCTTGTCTTGGTCTGGAAGAATTGTAGGATCATGGAATGGTTTGGGTGGGAAGGACACTCAAAGCTCCTCTCATTCCAGCTCTTGCAATGGGCAGGGACACCTTCCACTCTCCCAGGTTGCTCCAAGCTCTGTCCAGCCTGGAACACTTCCAGGGATCCAGGGACAGCCCCATCTCCTCAGCACCAGGGCCTCCCCACCCTCCTTGTAAACCTTCACCTGCTTTGGATCCCAGTGCTTCTGTGGGATTCTTCCTGTGGGATTATCTATTCCCACCAGCTAAACCAGGCTTATCTTTGCTCTCTGGGCTGGTTACATGTTTTTGGGGCCAGCCTGGTAGATTTCCAGAGCTGTGCCACCCCTCTGCCTCCCTGCAGAGCAGGGAAGGGGCGTCAATCCCGGCCTTGCTCCCACAGCAGCATTCCCAAGGCTCAGTTGGAATGGGAAGTTTGAGAGGGAAGTGTGCTCAGCTAATATATCAGGTTTAGATACCATATGTCTGTCAAACACAACCCAAAAAAGCCATTTTCCACCTCTCTGGTTAGTGTGCCAGTAGATACTTGGCCAATTCCAAAAGAAGTGAAGGAAGCTGTACATAGTACATTCCCCAGATCATCCACAAGGGATCTTCTCGTGGGCTTGTGTGAAATGACCCCAGCTCTGTTTGTCCTGTGCTGCTCAACCCTGGCGTGCCAAAGGCCACACGAGCTGCTGGAGCTGCATCCTGAGCTCCCCAGCACCTGGATCCAGTTCCTGGAAACCTGAGAGCTGTGGAAGGGCAGGGCTGCAGCAGCCCTGGGGAACGTGTGGGAGTCCTGGTGTCGTGTTCAGCTCTGGAGCCTCCCCAGCTCCATCCTCGGGGAGGGATCTGCGCTGTCCTGGAGAGCTGGCCAAGCAGCAGTGAGCTGGGAGCAGCACAGAGCCAGCAATGCAGAGCAGGCTGTGAGCGCTGGGAATGGTGGGGATGGTGATCCCTGGGCATCCAGGGCTTGGGCAGTGCCCTCTTGGTGTCCTCTGTGCTGCCCAGGGAGCTGTGCCAGCCTGAGGATGCAGGGAATTGTGTGGCAGCACTGAGGATGTCCAGGCAGGTGTTAAAGCCTGGCTCTGCGTGCTCACAGATGTTTTCCGGCACAAGCACAGAGCCAGGGCCTGGGGTGGGTTCCCATCCTCTGTGAGGTATTTTTGTGGGAGTTTTTTCCTCCTCTCTCCACTTTTTGGGGGTGTCATTGCCACAGTTCATGTGCCACGTTGTGGGGTGTGGGAATCTATAAAATCAGAGGGTTTAAAATCAGGATTTGCTGTCCCCTTGTCATCAGCCAGCCCCAAGTGCTGCAGGTCCCTGCTGAGGGGGAGAACTCCACTAAATGCATCTGATCCTCTCAAGCATCACATTCCTGCCTCGTCTGGAGATCAATCATCCCTCTGCCTCAGCCCAGGCCTGCAAGGCTGCACTTCCACAGAATTCAGTCATTTCTGGGAGCAAGACCTGACTTGCTGCTCTGGGAAGGAGGGGATGGATGGGGCTTGTTTTTATTGCTGTGGGTTTAAATCACCCAGATTTAATCATTGCAGGGACAGAGAATTCCCTTCTGGAGCTTGATCCATGGCAGGAGGAGAGGGGCTGTGCCCTCTGTTATGGGCAGGGAGTTGGGAGATGTTTTCCCTTGGAAAGGCTCCTGCCTGTGTGTGTATATTGCATTAAAAGGTGTTTAATCCTATTAATCATCCTGCTTGTAACTATGCTATGATCCCATCCCTGGATCAGCACAATCCCTGGATCATCACAATCCCTGGATCAGCACAATCCCTGATCAGCATCCCTGCAGTGCTGGTGTGGGATGGGGAGGCAGCTGAGCCCAGCTTGCACAGGTGAGTGCCTGTGGCAGTGGGACAAGGTGCTCTCAGGTGCTTCTCCTTCCTGTGCAGCCAAGAAAAACATCAGGGAGGATGGGATTGCAGAGCCCAGGGGAGAGGGGAGCTGTGCCTTCCAGCACATCCTTAAAATTGTAGGATCATGGAATGGTTTGGGTTGGAAGGAACCTTTAAGGTCATCTCATTCCTGCCCTGCCATGGGGACATTTCTGCTATGCCAGGCTGCTCCAACCTGGCCTGGAAACCTTGCAGGGATGGGGCAGCCCCAGTTTCTCTGGGCACCCTGTGCCAGTGTTTCACCACCCTCAGAACAATTCTCCACCTGCTTCAGATCCCAGTGCAGTTGTGGGATTATTTTTGTAGCATTGAATTTTCTCCCAGCTAAAACAAAAACTTATTTTGGGGCTTGGGGTTGCTTATATTTCTTGGGAATGAGCTGGCAGATGTCCAGACACCCTCTGCAGGTGAAATACCTGCAGCAGGGCTTAGATCTTGTGTCCAAGTCATTTCTGTTGCTGCAGTGTGGATTGGTTGGGAGAGGCTTGGAATTCTTGGTGTCATCTCTTGTGAGTGAGGAAAATTCATGGCATAATCACAGCTGCTGAGCAGGAATTGTGCTATTCTGCATGTTCTCTCTTTTTTAATAAAACATGGGTTGGCTGAATAATGTGAACAATTTGAGCATTTTCTATAGGACTAAATCACAGGGATGTTTGTTTAACCTACAGCAACAGCCCTCAAATCTGTGGGGTTTAATTTGAACACATATTTTACATAGGTGAGATGACAAGGTTATTAAAAATGAAGCCATTGTGGATGTAAAGCATAAAGAGACATCAGCAGTGAATTTTCCTTCCCCTCAGCAGAACCCTGCACCCCTGGAGCCAAAAGCTGAGATCCCAGAATCATGGAATGGGTTGGGCAGGAAGGGATCTTTGAGATCATCCAGTTCCACTGTCCCAGGTGGCTCCAAGCCCTGTCCAGCCTGGCCTTGGACATGTCCAGGGATGAGGAAGCCACAGCTGGGAATCTGTGCCAGGGCCTCACCACATTTATCCTTAGGGAAAAGAAACAAGGACGGGGTGTTTCAGTGATTTGCCTTGGTGTTGTGCTTGCTTTGGGGGATGAATTCCCTACAAATGTGGGGTTGTCCACGTGGGAATGGATTTGGGGCTGGGCCCCAGCAGCAGCTCCAGGCAGGAGCTGTTTATGAGGTGGGAGAACGCCAGCCCTGAAAGCATTTGGGACAAAGGACAGGGGGAGGTGGCATGCAGGAGCACAGGGAGGATTGATTTATGTGCACCTGTAATCCAACTCCCCAGAGCTCCCTGTGCTTTTGAGTCATGTCCATCATGCTGTAAATCAGTCAAACCCCCATCAGCTTTCCCTCAGAGCAAGGCCCAGCTGCAGCTGAGCAGGAGCAGGAGCAGGGAGGTGCTGCAGCTCCCCTCTCCTCACCTTGGGGAGGAAAACAGGGAATCACTCAGCAAAGGGACACAGGGGGTGTCCCTGAGCCTGCCGTGGCTCCAGGGGTCACTGCCAGACAGGTTTTACCCTTTCCCTGCATTTCTCACCCCTCTCTGTCCCGTTCATCCTGAGGATAATCCGTGCTCTCGCTGCTCTGGGAGCAATTCTGCTGTGGGGTTTTGGGGTGTGATGATGCACTTGTGGTTCCTCCTGTCTCAGTGCTGATGGGGATTCCCGGCATCTTGGAAAGCTGGCTGCGTGGTTAAAGACCTCTAAAGGAATTTGGAATCTGTGGGATGAGGCAGAGAGGGCTGGGAGAGGGAGAGCCCCAGCCAGCAGCGCTGAGGATGGGCTGGAGGACACAGGGAGTGGGCCAGGAACACATCCAGGTGCACATCCCAAATCTCAGCTGCTTCTGGCCCTCAGGAGAAAGTGGGAGCAGCAGGACTTGTCCTTTCCAAGGTGTGGTATTTGTGCTTCCAGAGAGTAGAGGAAAGAGAAGTAAATCAATTGCTGGATTTCAGTTTGACTGGAGTAAGAGCAGATTGTGGCATAATCTTGTATATTAATGATTAATATTCTCCTTTAATTAATATAGTTAATAATTAATATTCTCCCTTTAACTTATTTGGAGGCACATGTTTGGTTTGAAGCATCTCTGTTGCGTGTGTGAGAGAAATCCTAGGAGCAGTCTGAGCATTCCTGCAAATCTGGGGGGATTCCTGATTGCTTCCCATCCCAACAGCAGAACCACTTGGAGCAGAGCCCCGTGGCCCCCTGCCCTCTCTGAAGCACTGTGTGATGACATGTTCTGAGCCTCATCCCAGCATCCCCAATAATCCTGCTTTATGGCACTTGGAGGCCATTCCCTACTGTCTGTCACTACCTGCCTGTGCAAAAGGTCACTTTCCCTCTATTTTCCAATTCCTCCTTTAGCACTGGAAGGGGCTCCAGGCTCTCCCTGGAGCTTTCCCTGCTCCATGCGGAGCATCTTTGTGTTCTCCTCTGGATCAGCCCCAACAGGTCCTTGCCCTTCTCGTGCTCAGGACCCCAGACCCGCACTCAGGATTAGATTTTTGTGCTCATTTTTCCAACAGGACATTTCCACAGATCCAAGAATGGTCCCCACTGGAAAAAAAAACAAACCTGTGCAAATTTAAGGCACCTCCTGTTGGAGTTGTCACTGAGCTGTTGAGTCTGTGCCACCCAGCTGTGACAGTGTCGCCGGTGGTGGGGACAGCTCTGCCCCAGGGCTCCTCAGCTGCCCTGGCACTCATCCCAAAGCATCCTTGGAGCAGGAGCATGAGTGGATCCTCCTTCCATTCCTGGAGGAAAACCCAGGAGATGGGAACCCAGCAGCTCCCACCCTGCTCTCCCAAACTCCCTCCTTGTCCCTTTTGGGGATTTTTGCCCATAACTCAGTAACTCTTGCCCATAGCTCAGTACTCTTTGATGCTCGCGGAATATCTGAGATCTCGTGGGGCCCCCGAGCTCCTGGGTGTTACAAATTGGGTCTGGAATGCTGATGGGCTCCTCCTGCTAGTGCAAGACCCTGGTTTTTTTGTCATCTTTATGTGCACACGCATTAAAAAAAAAAAAACCCCAAGAAATGCCAGAAAAAATTCAAGGAAAAAGGGAGTAAAAGCCCCAAGAAACAAGGCAAGAAAGAGAGGCAATAAAGGCCACAAAAACTCAAGACAAAAAAAAACCAAAAACAAGACATGCCAGAAAAAGGTACGAAATTGGTTCTGCCAGGTGCGATCAAGGTGAGCGGGTTCAGTTTCAGGTCCAGGAGATGAACAAGTGTCAGATTAGCTTGGGGCACTGCTGTGCAATGCAGCCGTGACAGGATTTATGTTTAAATATAGTTTAAATAAATTGGGGATTGTTTGGCTTTTGTTGGGGTATGGGCTGGAGATTTCATAAAAAATATAAAACTAGAAATGCAAATATATCATATATATGTCGATATCAATACATATTTAATAAATATAAATAGAAGTAAAAGAAATCTATTGTGTCAAAAGAATATATTTATTATTATATAAAAAGGTATTCTCTCCAATATATATAATATCTATAAATGTAACAAACGAAAATTACAAATATAGATGTGAATAGAATTATGACAAACAATCTGTCGTAAAAGGTGCCGCAAAGCGCGACTGTCGTAAAAGGTGCCGTAAAGCGCGACTGTCGTAAATACGGCCGTAAAGCGCGACTGTCGTAAAAGGCGCCGTAAAGCGCGACTGTCGTAAAAGGTGCCGTAAAGCGCGACTGTCGTAAAAGGCGTCGTAAAGCGCGACTGTCGTAAATACGGCCGTAAAGCGCGACTGTCGTAAATACGGCCGTAAAGCGCGACTGTCGTAAAAGGCGCCGTAAAGCGCGACTGTCGTAAATACGGCCGTAAAGCGCGACTGTCGTAAAAGGTGCCGTAAAGCGCGACTGTCGTAAAAGGTGCCGTAAAGCGCGACTGTCGTAAATACGGCCGTAAAGCGCGACTGTCGTAAATACGGCCGTAAAGCGCGACTGTCGTAAAAGGCGCCGTAAAGCGCGACTGTCGTAAATACGGCCGTAAAGCGCGACTGTCGTAAAAGGCGTCGTAAAGCGCGACTGTCGTAAATACGGCCGTAAAGCGCGACTGTCGTAAAAGGTGTCGTAAAGCGCGACTGTCGTAAATACGGCCGTAAAGCGCGACTGTCGTAAATACGGCCGTAAAGCGCGACTGTCGTAAAATGCGCCGTAAAGCGCGACTGTCGTAAATACGGCCGTAAAGCGCGACTGTCGTAATGGCGTCGTAAAGCGCGACTGTCGTAAAAGGTGCCGTAAAGCGCGACTGTCGTAAAGGCGTCGTAAAGCGCGACTGTCGTAAATACGGCCGTAAAGCGCGACTGTCGTAAAAGGTGTCGTACAGCGCGACTGTCGTAAATACGGCCGTAAAGCGCGACTGTCGTAATGGCGTCGTAAAGCGCGACTGTCGTAAATACGGCCGTAAAGCGCGACTGTCGTAAAAGGTGCCGTAAAGCGCGACTGTCGTAAAGGCGTCGTAAAGCGCGACTGTCGTAAATACGGCCGTAAAGCGCGACTGTCGTAAAAGGTGTCGTAAAGCGCGACTGTCGTAAATACGGCCGTAAAGCGCGACTGTCGTAAAAGGTGCCGTAAAGCGCGACTGTCGTAAAGGCGTCGTAAAGCGCGACTGTCGTAAATACGGCCGTAAAGCGCGACTGTCGTAAAAGGTGCCGTAAAGCGCGACTGTCGTAAAAGGCGCCGTAAAGCGCGACTGTCGTAAATACGGCCGTAAAGCGCGACTGTCGTAAAGGCGTCGTAAAGCGCGACTGTCGTAAAAGGTGCCGTAAAGCGCGACTGTCGTAAAAGGTGTCGTAAAGCGCGACTGTCGTAAATACGGCCGTAAAGCGCGACTGTCGTAAAAGGTGTCGTAAAGCGCGACTGTCGTAAATACGGCCGTAAAGCGCGACTGTCGTAAAAGGTGCCGTAAAGCGCGACTGTCGTAAAAGGCGCCGTAAAGCGCGACTGTCGTAAATACGGCCGTAAAGCGCGACTGTCGTAAAGGCGTCGTAAAGCGCGACTGTCGTAAAAGGTGCCGTAAAGCGCGACTGTCGTAAAAGGTGTCGTAAAGCGCGACTGTCGTAAATACGGCCGTAAAGCGCGACTGTCGTAAAAGGTGTCGTAAAGCGCGACTGTCGTAAATACGGCCGTAAAGCGCGACTGTCGTAAAAGGTGCCGTAAAGCGCGACTGTCGTAAAGGCGTCGTAAAGCGCGACTGTCGTAAAGGCGTCGTAAAGCGCGACTGTCGTAAATACGGCCGTAAAGCGCGACTGTCGTAAATACGGCCGTAAAGCGCGACTGTCGTAAAGGCGTCGTAAAGCGCGACTGTCGTAAAAGGTGCCGTAAAGCGCGACTGTCGTAAAGGCGTCGTAAAGCGCGACTGTCGTAAAAGGTGCCGTAAAGCGCGACTGTCGTAAAAGGCGCCGTAAAGCGCGACTGTCGTAAAAGGTGCCGTAAAGCGCGACTGTCGTAAAAGGTGCCGTAAAGCGCGACTGTCGTAAAGGCGTCGTAAAGCGCGACTGTCGTAACTACGGCCGTAAAGCGCGACTGTCGTAAAAGGTGCCGTAAAGCGCGACTGTCGTAAATACGGCCGTAAAGCGCGACTGTCGTAAATTCGGCCGTAAAGCGCGACTGTCGTAAATACGGCCGTAAAGCGCGACTGTCGTAAATTCGGCCGTAAAGCGCGACTGTCGTAAAAGGCGCCGTAAAGCGCGACTGTCGTAAGTACGGCCGTAAAGCGCGACTGTCGTAAAAGGTGCCGTAAAGCGCGACTGTCGTAAAAGATGCCGTAAAGCGCGACTGTCGTGAAAGGTGTCGTGAAGCGCGCCTGTCGTAAAAGGTGTCGTAAAGTGCGACCGTCGTAAATACGGCTGTAAAGCGCGACTGTCGTAAAAGGTGCCGTTACTTCGATAGATTTCTATTCATCGTTTGGTATTATATCTTTATATCTCTATATATTTATTATATATTTCTGTATGTCGCTTTACATTTCTATAGTACTTATAATTTTTAAAATAAAACCCCTGCCTCTAACGAAATAAAAAGCAAAGACACCCCTTTATTTTAAACACATTTAAAATTTTAAAAATAATTTTGTTTGTCATAATTCTATTCACATCTATATTTGTAATTTTCATTTGTTATATTTATAGATATTATATATATTGGAGAGAATACCTTTTTATATAATAATAAATATATTCTTTTCACACAATAGATTTCTTTTACTTCTATTTATATTTATTAAATATGTATTGATATCGACATATATATGATATATTTGCATTTCTAGTTTTATATTTTTTATGAAATCTCCAGCCCATACCCCAACAAAAGCCAAACAATCCCCAATTTATTTAAACTATATTTAAACATAAATCCTGTCACGGCTGCATTGCACAGCAGTGCCCCAAGCTGATCTGACACTTGTTCATCTCCTGGACCTGAAACTGAACCCGCTCACCTTGATCACCCCTGGCAGAACCAGTTTCGTACCTTTTTCTGGCATGCCTTGTTTTTGGTGTTTTTTTGTCTTGAGTTTTTGTGGCCTTTATTGCCTCTCTTTCTTGCCTTGTTTCTTGGGGCTTTTACTCCCTTTTTCCTTGAATTTTTTCTGGCATTTCTTGGGGTTTTTTCTTCGTTTCTTCTTGCCCATTTTGGTGTTTTTTCTGGTTTTTCCTGGCCCCCCTTGGGGTTTTTTTTTCTGGTTTTTTTTTTTCCTGGGTTTTTCTTTGCCATTTTGGTTTTTTTTTTTTTTCTGGATTTTTCTTCCCCATCTTGGTTTTTTGTTCTGATTTTATTTCTTGCCCATCTTGGGTTTTTTCTCTGGTCTGTTTTCAGGGATTTTTCTTGCCCATCTTGGGTTCTTTTCTGTTTTTTTTTTTCTGGGTTTTCTTAGGGTTTTTTTCCGTTTTTTTTTTTCTGGGATTTTTCTTGCCCATCTTGGGGTTTTTTTTTGGGGGGGGAATGCTCATCCCTGCAGACACTTGGATGAGGCTCTGCATGAAGATATCCCTGCTTAGTTCAGGGCCTGGAAGTTTCCTTTCCAAGCCAGATTATTCCCTGATCCACACCTGATGTGGATCCTGTGGTTTGTACCCGAAGCGCTGCTGGGAGGGGAACTCGGAGCCCGAAATCCTGACGGGTTTGGGAGCACAGCTGGGCTGAGAGGTGCTCAGGGAGCCACTGATCCCATACAGCAGCTGGTGCTGGGCTCTGCCAGGGCTGGACTCACGTCTGGACACCTGATCCAGGCTTTTCCTGCTCATCCCATCATCCAGCCGGGGGTGGGAGCAGTGGGAAGCTCTCCCAGGGAACTGAGACAGCCTAAGCTTTGCTCTGGAGGTAACACTTTGTCCTGAGGCTAATGGGAAACACTTGTGGCAATGCTCAGGGAAAAGAGGTGTTTGGAACAAAATTCCAGCTTGGTGCTACTGCTTCTGTGATGTTTGGCAGGATCCCTGTAATTCCCAGAGCAGGTTGGTGATGGCACAGGCAGGGGACTGGAGCTGCAGGAAAAGGAGTTTGCCCAAGGGAAAACTTGGATTTTCTCCTGGAGAGAGTGAAATGCAACAGAGAAATCTTTTCCCAAGTTTCTGATATCTTCTGGGAAAAGGGATCATTTAAAAGAATTAATTACATCTTAATTTGTCATCCAAGCAGAGCCCTGCCATCTGTCAGGGCTTTGATCAGCTCCCACACCTGACTCGCGTGCAGCAGCTCCATTTCCAAACATCCACAGCTGTTTGCTGGAGCTTGGAAGCAGTGCCAAGAGATTGGAAGGTGCTGCCAGGAAAAACTCAAGTTGACGAATGGGAATTACCCTTCCTGGGATGGCTGGGAGTGTTTTTAGGAAATCCAGATCTCTTGCTGGTCTCTGGCAAGTCGTTTGTATTCCAGGCAGGATCAGGCAGCCACCTCCCATTTCAGTTTATTTTATTTTAGTTTGTTTGATTTTAGTGGAGCACCCTCAGCTCAGTGTTTTCCTTGAGCAGGTGAGTGGGAATTGTGTCCATATCCTGATGTGGGAGCTGGAGCTGGAGCTGGAGCTGGAGCTGAGGGGAGGTGGGGAGGAGGAAATTGCTGTGTGGCAGCACTTAATTCCTGTTCCTTCATTTATCCCTCCCTCCATGCCTGAAATCCGTCCCTTGAGTGGGGTCTGTAATGCCCCAGACCCTTTGAATTGGGTCTGGAATGCTGATGGGCTCCTCCTGCTAGTGCAAGACCCTGGTTTTTTTGTCATCTTTATGTGCACACGCATTAAAAAAAAAAAAAAAGTATTTTTTCACTCCATTGAGGCCAAGAGCCAAGGAAAGGAAAAGTGCAAGGGAAAGAGCAGTCCAGGCAGTTGTCAGCCCTCCCCCTTGCCAGAATGATTTGGAGATCTCTGCAGAGGAAAATGGTCTTTTAATCTGCCATCGATATCTGCAGTGAGCAGGACGTGGAATTCTGATTCCAGGTCTGGATGGGGTTACTGAAATAACAGAAAAGTGGGAAGAGGGCTCCTAAACCTCCCACAGAGCCTCAGTGATGAGGGCTGTGTGTGCAGAGCAGCGGTAGCTGCAGGAGGATGGAATCTGTCTGTCTCTGTGGCATTCTCTGGAGCTGGGGATGGAGAGGCCCGGGCAGCCAAGGACGAGCGTGCTCCTCTCTCTCTCTCTGTGCATTTTAAAGGATATGCTACTGGAAGTGTGGAAAACGGCTTTGACTGGAGCTGGAATTCTTCACAGAGCTGCTCAGGGCCCTGTCTGGAATTAGGAAACTCGTGGGTTTTTTCTGAAGAATAACTCCAAGTCTGAGGGTTTTTCCCTTTCCTTCGGCCCTGTTGTAGCTGGAGTCTCCAATGCTTTCCCTGGTGATATTCCCTGACTTCTCCTGCCTCACTCCTGGTGCTCCAGGTCTCTGCCCCGGTTCTGTGCATGTTTCAGAACCATAAACGTGATGGATCCCTGTTTTTTAGCGAGCTGTTGAATTATTTATGGATCTGCTGGGATGCGGGAGCTGCCAGCTACCGGCACGCAGCCAGCCGGGATTGGAGCCAAACTGGGAAAGGGAAAAGCCTTCCACACTGTGAGCTGAGCTCAGGGAACGCTGGGCGTGGGATCCTCGGGTCCTCCAGAAGGTCTGGAGCATCCCTCAGGAGCAGCATCCTGCTCTGAAGCCGTGGCAATGCCAGCAGCGGGGAGGGCTGGCCCCAAGCACGGCGGAATTCCACGCACTGTGCACTGAGATGGATTTAGTTCCTGACCTTTTAAAATCCCGGGAAAGGGCTCGCTGTCTGGGCTGAAGCGTTTTCCAGCTGTTCCCTGTCTGGGGGTGCCACAAGCCAAGGCTGAGGTTTCTGAGGAGGAGCTGTGAGACTTCCAATGTCAGGGTGACACGCGGGGAGCACGCCCGGAGCTGCAGGACAGCTGGGATGTGGGATGTGGGAATTGGGATTTGGGATTTGGGGCTGGGCGAGGAGCAGGAGGGCTGGGAAAGCCACATGTGGATGTGGGAGGTCTGTGCTGAGGACTGGGCAGCATGGATGGGATCCAGGCTGGAGGAGCAGGAGGATGAGGGATCTGGAGCACGTTCCTCTGGCAGGGCGCTGTGGGACAGAGCAGCAGCTCCTCCTCATCCTCCCTGTCCCCATGGGATCAGCTCTTTGGGATTACTGTCCTCACAGGATCAGCTCTTTGGGATCAGCTCTTTGGGATCCTTCTCCCCACAGGCTCAGCCCTTTGGGATCACTCACAGCAGGAATACCACTCCCTGTTGGTTGATTTTCTTGGAGATCTCCTTGAAGACCTTTTGGGAGAGCAGCTTTGTTGAGCCCCCAGGTGGAGGTGGGAGGATATTTGGGGATGTGCTCCCAGACCTGTTCTAAGGGATGGTGTCAAACAGGGGTTCAGAGGGCTGTAAACTCCTGCCTGCTCCAGGCTCTGCAGTGAATCCGTGACAATCCAGAGGTTTGGGGGCTGGAGCAAACCTGGGTGAAGTAAAAACATGCTGAGATAAATTTAGGGTGCAATCCACCTCAAAGAGACGAAAGGTGGGCACAGGTGGGGTTTGCAGAGGTGATTTTCCAGCCAAACCCCGAGCCAGGAGCCAAGGGATGCAGGAATATCCTTGGGAAGGAGTCTGGGAACGGGAGCTGTAGGTAGGGCTGCATTCCGGGTGCATTACAGGGAGAAAAGTGCATTTGTGAGCTGAGCTCAGCCCCTGCCAAGGGACACGGGGCCGCTTCCAGATGCCTGCCCTGAACCTCCAAACAGTCCCACATTGTTGGGCCCGTGAGTCACCCTTGTGTCAACACCAGGACAAGCCAAGCATATTATTCCTTGGGAGGGAAAGGGCTGGAGAAGACAACTCCTGCTTTTTTACGTTCCCGTTTCACCTCCAGGCCTGGCATCCAAGGAGCCAGCGGTGCCTTTGCTCAGAACCCTGGGGTTGTGTGAGGGAAAGGGAACCAGAGCTGGGCTGGGGACAGAGCTGCCTTCCTAAAATACCCTCTGATGTCACAGCTCCTGGGTGTGGATTTTTGGAAGAGGGAGAGAACAGACTGGGACTTCTGCTGGGAAAAAAATAAACAGAGAGGAGAAGTCTCCCATTGATTGGGTCTCCTGAGGAATTAGGCAGGAATTTGCTTCACATCCCTGCATATTTTTCTCCTTACCTCTCCTGAGGTTGAGGGAGGAATTTTAAGCTTCCCAAAAACTCAGCCCTATTTTTTTTTTGGTTTTTTTTTTGAGAAGCACAAGGAAGAACCAGACTGAGGGTGGGAATCCCAATGGGCAGAGGTTTATTGGAAACTCTGGGCAGCTTTAAGGGCTGGGAGAAAATTCAAAATTCAAATAAATAAAAGCCAGTGCTGGTTGGGGGCTGGCAGTGGTGGCAGAGCAGGAAAACCTTGGACATGATCCACCTGGAAAACGTGGCTTGATCACCCCTGCAGCAGGACTGAGGGCAGCAATCATGGAATGGTTTGGGTTGGAAGGGACCTTAGGGATCCTCCAGTTCTGTCCATGGGCAGGGACACCTTCCACCATCCCAGGCTGCTCCAACCTGGCCTTGGGCACTTCCAGAGATGGGGCAGCCACTTCTTCTCCTCTTCCCTCCCAGGGAACAATTCCTTCCCAATGTCCCACTCACCCTGCCCTGTGGCACTGGGAAGCCATTCCCTGTGTCCTGGCACTCCATGTTCTTGCCAGGTCTCTTGGAGAGAGGCACTGAAGGGGTTCCAAGGTCTCCCTGGGGTCTCCAGGCAGGTCCATCCCTGCTCTGTGCACCAACCTCATCCTGCTCTGGTGTTTACCTGGGAGATGTGAGAGTTTCCCTGCACTTCCAGTGAAGAACTCTGAGCTCCTTCCCCCATGGACTCCCCTTGGAAAAATGCTCCAGATTCCCCACCATGTCCCTGCTGTGGAGCTGGCACAGTGCTTGGCCCAGGGGACACATGGAAAAGCCCTTCCCATGGGGCTGGAGCTGCCTGTGGGGGCTCAGGGATCAGGTTTGGGGTGCATTGGAGCCTCCCCCTGCTCCTTTTGGAAGCAAAGTTCTCCCTGTGTGTTCAAGGGAGGGGTTCAGAGGATGCTGGGATGAGATGGAAGCAGGATGGACCATCCCAGGAGGTGGATTGTGCAGATCTGATGGGACACCTCCAGCATTCCAAACCTCTTGGAGCACATCCCTGCTCCAGGTCCAGCAGTGGGAGTCTCCCAAGGTGCTGCTGTGCTCTGTGGGAGCATCCATGGAGGAAATCCTTGCTGGGAAACATCAGGAGATGGTGTTGGAAGAGCTGACAGCTCCTTCCTCATCCAAGGGTGGCCCCAGAAAACCGGGATGAGCATGGTGCCAGTTCCTTTGACATTCCTTCTGAATGTCCTCCTGAGGGAGGTGAGCTCAGGGCTCCAACACCAACAGCAGAGGAGACAAGGAGAGTGTTTCAGGGGAGCTGGAATGGCTCTGGGATTCAGGCTGGTGGCGTCTGGATGGGAGGGAATCCATGCCAAGGGCGGGCGGGGAGGGCGAAGCCTTGGTGGCATTAGGAAATTCCATTAAAAATTCATATTTTCTCCTGACCTTTCAGTTTCTGGAAGCGCAGACACAATAAACAAACGTGGAAGGGAGGAGCTGGTGCTGGAATATGGGGCTGGAGCAGAGTGGAAAGTGGAAAGCAAACAAGGAAGCAATTAAGGGCACAATGAAGGGAATTAAGCACCGTGCACTTCATTCCGGAGTTATTTATACTCCGAGGCAGAACTAAAAATAAACATAGGATTTCCACAAGGAAAACAAGCTCAGTTCCCTCTTTTAAACAACTTCATGGAGCTGTGATGGTTACAGATGGAGAAATTCCTTGGATCTCCTTCTCCATGACCCAGTTTTTGCCTGCAGCAGGGATTTTATAGCTGGGACTCTGGGTTTGCAGAGCTCTGGGAAGTCTCTGCTGAGGCTCCTGCAGCATTCCAGAGCAGGGCAATCACTGCTTTCCAGGTGGAACCTCCACTCTGGATCTTCTGGGTACCACCAAGATTGGTAGTATCTAGATTAGATAAAGATTGAAGAATCATCCCTGTGATCTTTGTTTTTGGCGGGGACAGTGTGGGATGGACCCAAACCTCCTGGACGAGGTTCCAGGCTGGCAAAGAGCAGCTCCCAGTGGGGTTTGGATCCCCTGGGTTGGTGGAGGGAATGTGGGAAGAGCAGGGTTTTCTCTGGGATAGCTGCAGGTGTGGGGTCTGAGCCACCTCAGGGATCTCCTCCAGGGCTTCAGTGCTCATCATGGGTTTGCTGAATTGGGAATTTGGGGGGAAACGTGGGATTTGGAGGTTGTGAATACCCACAAAAATTTGGGCTTTTGAAGTGCATGGAGATGTGTGAGGAGATCCAGGTGGATTTGCTTCCTTGTGGAATTATCCTGGATGGGATAACACTGATCCTTCCACTGTTGGTCCTTCTCATGGTGTGTGTGAGAAGGTCCTTCTCTGGTCCTTCACTGTGGTCCTTGTCATGGTCCTCTCATGTGTGAGGAGATCCAGGTGGATTTGCCTCCTCCTGAGTGGGATAACATTGATCCTTCCACTGTTGGTCCTTCTCATGGGTGGTCCTGGCATGAGGCAGGATCCCTGTGAGCAGGCAGCAATCCTGGAATGGTCTTGGTTGGAAGGGACCTCCGGAAGTCCCTTTGATGAGCAGGGACATCTTCCTGAGGATCCAACAGCATTCCCATCTCCCTGTAAACATCAGGGTGTGTTCCTGCTGGAAACCTTTCCAAATCCTGGTTTTCCACCCTCTGGGGTCACAGAAAGGTGGTCCAAGGTGGCTTTCCCATTCCTTGCTCCCACTTTGTCTGTAGGCACTGCCTGTATCCGTGCTGGGATGGGGACTGTCACCATAATCTGGGATCATTCATGGATCCAACTTGAGCTCTTTTGGAAGCGAGGAGAATTCCCTCCTGGCATGAAGGGCTGGCGCTGGCCTGTCCTTTTGGGTCATTCCCTTTGGTGGAGAGCTTGGAATCTCCTCCCTGCTGAGGGAAAACGGGGGTGACAGCGCTGTGCAAATCCCTTCCTTCTGCTCCAGGATTGCCCAGGATCCTTTTGGATCATCCCAAATTCTTGTTACTTGCGGGAATTGTTAATTTGCATAAAGCTTGGGAGATGTTACAGAAGAGCTCATTAGTGGTAGACGTTGTTATTAATTCCCTCAAATTTCGGTTGTTGTTGTTTTGTCTGAGGTCAGGACTGTGATTGCCAGTGATCCAGTTCATAGAGTTGTGGTTGGGCTGGATGTGCTCAGGAACATATGGGGAGAGTGGACGGGAGAGGGATTTGGCAATTAGGGGAACGTCTCTGTGCATGTTTCTGGAATGTTTATGCTTTTGCTCTTCCGAGTTTAGACGAAGGATGGGAAACATCCCAGGCCAGTTGCTTTGGAGCCATTAGAAAGGAGTGGAAATGAGGGGGGATAAAAAGATCAAGTGTGTCGAGTGCTGCTTGTTCTAAATCCTTCATTCTTTGAGTATCCAGACCCTGGATACTTAATCCAGGCACTTCAGTCTCTTATTTAGAGATAATTCATATTTTTTTGTTTATTGCCTTCAAATATCATGAATATTTATTTATGATATATATTAATCTGTATATTAAAATTATATATAATAAATAAATATTCATATAAATATATAACAAATAAATATATAATAATATATATTAATTAATATATTGATATAATATTTTGAAAGGTCATATTTATTTATTTATTGCCTTTAAAAATCATAACTATTTATTATATGATATATATATAATAATTCAAAATTTCATAACAATTTATTTATTTATTTATTACCTTCCTGCTGCTTTTCTCAGGCTGCCACTTTAAGGACAGAGATGTCCCCAAGAAAGGAAAAAAAAAAAAAAAATCTCTTGCTTAGCAAGTTAAGGGAGATGGGATTCCAAGTCCCAGGTCAACTTCTTATCCCTCAGGATCAGTTCAGCTCCTGGCAGCTCCTTCTGGGACTCCCCTGGTTCTGTGGTATCCAAAATATGTTCCAGGCCTCTTTCCTACTTGAAGATTTTGGTGTGGGGTTCACTGAGTTTGAGGTCCCTTTGTTCCAGGAAGGTGAGATCCTTCTCAGGAATGGCCCAGGAGCTGTCCCTTGATCCACAGCCTCCACTGGAGATTCCCACTGTCCCTGTCCCGTGGCAGCTCCCTGGAACCAGCACTGGATTCCCTCAGACTCACTCAGTTCTCCCTTCCTTGAAACCCCCCTGAATTCCCACCCAAATGTATTTTGGATTTTCTCCTCTTCTGCAGTGTTGGATTGTCTCGTTTGGGCTGTGAAAAACTCCAAACTATCTCCAGCTAAGGGGTAAAATGGGCAGAATTGTTGCCTGTGAGGGTGCTGAGGCCTGGCACAGGTGCCCAGAGCAGCTGTGGCTGCCCCTGGATCCCTGGCAGTGCCCAAGGCCAGGCTGGACAGGGCTGGGAGCACCCTGGGATGGTGGAAGGTGTCAGGGTTGGAAGTGGATGATCTTTAAGGCCCTTCCAACCCAAACCATTCCATGATTCCATAAACCATAACTAAAAAGCCCCTGAGGTGCTGAGGAGCTCTGGGAGCTGTGCTGGCCCTGGACAATGGGAAAATGATCCCATTTTCCTTGGATTTCCTTTGTTTTGTCCCAAACGTGAATTCACTGAGACTTTTCAGGAATGTGGCACTGCCATAGAGCTGACTCCTTGCTTAGACTGTGGTGGTGATGCACAGGGATGTGGAACAGATTAATTCCTTCCCTCTGGAGTTTGCTGTTGCATCTTTCCTCAGCTGTGATCTTTTCCTTCTGGTCTCTCCCTCAGTCCTTCCCTCGCCAGCCACATCCCTGCCCTCTGCTCCGCATTTTTTTAAGGCTGGAAAAGCCCAAAGAGGTGATTTATTGTCCTGTACAGACAGGATTGCATCTCATTACCTCCCACTTGGAAGTGATTTTTCCACTTGATGTCCTGGAGCTGTTGCACAACCCCCCTGGCAGAGGCACGGTGCTGTGCTGGGAATTCCTGCTGGGAGCAGCCTCTGGAGCCTCCTGAGGACCACAATGGGTTTTGTGGGGAAAGCGGGGGAAAGGGGGCTGGCTTAGGGTTGGTTATTTCTGTACCATGAGGATTTTGGGGGTTGCTGACACCGTGTCCCCCTGTAAAATGTGTCCTTTGGGGACAAAGGAGGGAAAATCCATAGGGAATGAGGCACCACTTGTGGGGGAATGCCATCCCACCCAAGCTAAGCCTGAGCCTGAGCCCATATTCCACAATTCCCTCCATGGGCTGGCGTCACAGTCGCCAGTTGGGCCTGTCAGGAATTATTTAAACCCAACCCAAACATTGGCAGGATCCAAAAGTGCGACGGGAACCACGGGAAGAGGCAGGAACGGGATGCTCTGCCTCTGGCAAGCCCTGCTCCTTGCTGGCTCCTGCTTTGCATTAAGCTGGGACTTACAAAGCCAAACAAACAACTCTCCCTGCTGAGGGGAGCAGGGAGGAGGGCGTCAGTCGGGGTTTGCAGGGATCACAGTCCATGGCAAAGCCAAGCTGCTCCAACGGGGTTTGTGTGAAATGTTCTTTTCATCCCGTGTAAGAGCCACGGATGTGAAGGGAGCTCATCACACCAGGCTGGGTTTGTGCCTTTTTTAAATTTATTTATATCTCATTTTTTAGAGTTTAATTTTTTGGGGGTTTGGAAGGGAACGATTCTTACAGTGGTTAGAACTGCTTCTTCCTTGGAAATTCTCCCAAATCCCACTCAGAAATGCGTGTGGGAGAATCCAATGGTTGAAAGCGAAGCAAGCCATTTGTTGCAATCCAGGATGAATTTGTAACATTTTTTAACGAGCTGAAAATTTGGAGGGCTATGATTTCCATTCACTCAACATTTTTGAGAGGATGATTTCAAGAGGTTGTCAACAAATAGTAACTCTTGTCTTGGTCCTGCATTCCCAATGGGAATTTCCAGTCCCAAAGTTTGAGACGTGATTCAGTCCAAGCTATGATTTTCTGGTGCTTTTTGTGTTTAATACGAGGCGTTTCTGGAGTCCCACCACAATTGTTCTCCCATTAGCAGTGAAACCCAACTCCTTCTCTGAGACAGCCAAACGTGGGGATGTGGGACTGGGAATGGGACTGGGAATGGGTGTGGGATTGGGAATGGGACTGGGATTGGGAATGGGTGTGGGACTGGAATGGGTGTGGGATTGGGAATGGGTGTGGGACTGGAATGGGTGTAGGACTAGAATGGGATTAGGAATGGGTGTGGAGTTGGGAATGGGTGTGCTGCTGGTTGTTGGTGGTGTGAGCTCAGGTTGGATTGAGCTTGCTCCCACCTCAAGTGACACCAAGGGACATAAGGCCGAAGTATGGGGCAGAACTGGAGCCAAACCAGTTTGTAGATCACACAGATTTTGGGATGTGGGGAGGGAATGAAGACCTGGTGGTGTTGTCTCCATCTCCATCCCAGGGTTTTGGTGCCTCCCCAGTGGGATGAGCTGAGCGTGGCCAGCCCAGGTTTGCAGCTCTCCAGCATCAACTCCAGCTCACAAATCTGGGGCTCAGCAGGGAGCACCTGTGCCATGAACTAATCAGGGACAGGTTCAATTCCCACAAACACCCTCCCCCTCATTAGGAACCCCTCAGGATCCCGAGGAGGTGCTGAAATTCCTCATTAACAGCGACAGCCCAAGGGGGCAGGAATTCCCGCCACTCCTTTGTTGCCTGCTAATGATTTAAAAGGCAATTAGCAATTATCCAGGCCAGTGTTGTGTCCATGGCCAGGATCACAGGGCCAAAGTGTGGAGGTGAACTGGTATTTGCCGTGGGACTGAGGAATTTGGAAGGTTTGTGTGAGGAAGAGCTGCTTTCCCTGCTCATCACCTGCCCTGCTGCTGTGTTGATTTTGTGCTGCTCTACTCCTTTTTTCCAAAATCCCCTTCCCTCCTCCCTTTTGGGTACATTCTCTTACATTTATTCTGTGTTGTCCTCGATGGTCTCAGTGTTGCAGCCCTGGGTTTTAGAGGATTTGGGTGGAAACGCAGTCAGGTCTCATTTTTCAGCAGAAAATGTGTTTTGTGCCCAGCGGTGCCATTGTGGGACATGGAGGTGCCAGGCAGGAATCCCTGGTGCAGGAATTGGGCTGAGGCAGCTCCTCCAGGCCCAGCCTTCTGCCCAGGCGTGTCCTGCTGAGCACACTCAGGGTTTCTGCAGGGAGCAGAAAGCTCCAGCAGCATTCCTGGGATGCCATCCAGGAGGGCAGAGCCTCTGTGTTTGCCCAGGTTGTGGCAGAGGGAACAACGCAACAAATTCCTTTAAAAAATGGGATTGTGAAGGGGTAAAACGTGCAGCTGGAGCCCCTTCCAGATGTGTGAGGAGGAGAGGCATGCAAATGCCTTAAAATACCATTTAAATACCATTTAAATAGCATTTAACCACCATTAAATACCATTTAAATTCCATTTATTCCCCAGTGCTGGGGTTCACCCCAAAAGACCCTTTAACACTTCCACCCAGATGTGTTTGGGTGCTGATGGGTCCCTGCTCATTTGCTTTAAAAGCCAAAACTCGCTCACAGCTGCTTGAAAAATCAAGAAGGACATTTTGTAGCAGCAATAATAACCTTGAAGGAAGGAATCCCTGGTGGGTTTTCCCAAACTTTGCTGCTTAATGAACCAACTGATTGAGCCTGTGGGGTTGAAATAATCCTTCCAAGGACCTTGGAGCCGTCCCATTAAGTCAGGGGAAAGATTTTACAGCCCAATTTTCGTTAATGAACCCAGACTTTGTTGTCAGAGGGAGAATTGGGGCTTTCTCCAGACCGACTTCAGGTGCAGGTGAAGAAATTTAATTTCTTGCCCTGCATTTTCAGCTGACACCTCATCATCAGTAAAAGCTGTAATGTTTCTTTCTCTTCTTTCCTTATGGACTGAGGGACAATGGAGAGGTTTGTAGGAGGAAAATCCCCCGTGTCATGTTTAATGCAAAGATAACTCCTCCTTAGCTCAGGAAATCCCTCAGCTGCTGACTTTTTCAGGCTGGGGGAGAGAAAAAAAAAATCACAGTGTGTTTATGGTATTCTTAAACCCTTCCTTAAAACTGCCTTTGGCCACTTCCAGGGACAAAAATCTGAGCTTGGAGGGACCTTGGAAAGTCATTATCACCCTGGTGTCGTCAGGGGGCTGCTGCGTGTGATTGATGCTGTGGAGGTGTTGAGGGATGGCTGCACAGAGGGGGCTTTGTTGTCATCATCCTCGCCCTGCTTTCCTTCCCACCTTTCCCCGGCTGCTCCCTGGCTTCTCCTGCGGCTGTGGTTGCTCCAGCCTTTCTCCAGAGGTCAGTCTTGGCTGGCTTTTGTGGCTTTGCTCTCCCACCTTGCACTCCTGAGCGTGGAATTTCTTTCCCCCTGGATGCCAGGGCAGGGTCTGCTCTATCCAGAGGAAGAATTTCCTATCTGTGTGCCTTTTAATGTTGCTGATCCTCTCCCAAACCCAAGGAGAGGAAATTCAGTGAATAATTTAGTGTGGAAGGATCTGACTCTTATCAGGGACCCCAGAGATCTGAGTGGGGGCAAAGCGCGGGTGGGATTTGAGTTCCCCGAAAATTCAAAACCTCTGGATCCACTTAAACCTTTGCAATACCTGCAGATCTACTTCACTCCTCACCAGAGATCCCTCTCAAAGTACAAATTAGGGTCTGAGTTCAAAATCCTTTCCTTGTAAGACAAAACTCCTTTTTCCTTCGGTGGGAGCAGCATTCCCAGCCCTGCCAAAGCCTGTTTGACCTTGGAGCAGCCAGGGGATGAGGAAAGCTGCTCCACAGTGACCCAGACAGGCTGTGGGTGAAGCCTGAGAGGGGAGAGCCCCTCGGGAGGAGGCAGCATCATCATCCTCATTCCCACCAAAGCTCCCGGTTGCCAAAGCAGCGCCAAGCCCCAGTGACCTTTCAGCCTCCTCCTCGAAGATTTACAGTGGAAAAAAGCTCCTTCTTGTGAGGGAATCTTGCTCCCTGCTCCCAGGAGAGCCTGCAGCCGTGGTGACTCAGCCCTGGAGCATCCCGGCTTCCCGGATCCCTGCGGCAGCTCCGGGAGAATCCTGTGCTGGCCCGGCTGATGTCACCTCCTGCTCTGGCTTCCCTCAGCCCTCCAAACTGCCCGGAGCTCACAGCTTTGATCTCAGCTCTCCGTCACCACTGCTGGCTCGGGGCCTGACTGGCTTCTGCTGGAATGATGACATTTTAAAATTCACTTTGGAACGACAGAGGTCCCAAAGTCCCGGAGGAGTGGAGGTGAAGCTTGCTGGAAGTTGGGGCTTGGCTTTCCAGAAGATCCAAGGCACTGCTTGCCTGTTCCAGGCAGAGCTGCAAAGCACAGCCAGCATTTGGAATGGGAATTTTCATTTTCAGAAATTCTCTGCTAGGTACCTTGCAGGGCAAACCATTGGAGGAGGAATTTTGGAATTTCCAATTCTGGGAGAAGTGGAAAAATAAGTACACTGAAGTTGGGAAGGAGGCTGCTGCTCCTCAGTAAAAGAGGAGCTGGAAAACAAAGTGGGAGATGGGTCTGAGTCCTGAAGGAGAATTTGGGACAGATTTCCAGCACTCAGTCAGGTGCTGATTTTAGTTGGGATGAATGGATTGCCAGGTGGCTGCCATAGACTGGGTGGATCCCAGTGCACTGGGAATCAGGGAGCTGTTGATTATCCCTGGTTGCTCCATGCCAGCAGAATTGTTGGGACCTTTAGGGTGGAAATCTGCACCAGCAGAGCACGTGGGAGCAGAGCTGAGCTTTTCCTTCCCACAAAATCTCTCCTTGGTTTGTGCTGTGCCCAGAGGAATTCCAGCCCTGGAGGATGGAGCTCTCTGGGCCTGCTGTTAACGAGGCCACCATCCTGATCAAACCTCAGCTGGAACATTATCCCAGACAAATCCCTCTCTCCCTCTGCCCTGGCCCAGTGCACAGAGCAGAGAAAGTCCTTCAGGCTCATTTTTTGGGATTCAAGCAGAGGTGGAGCAGCGCTGGTGCCAGAGATTGCACAACTCTGCCCGACTCCAACCAGCTCCAGACAGAGCAGGGGAGGCCTGGTGAGGGCTCGTTAGGGATAATGAGTAATTAGGTGTGAAACTTTCAGGAATGGCAACTCCAGGGCTGCAGAGGAGTGTGGGAATGAAGGGAGGAGTGGAGAGGAATCCCACTTAGCACCGGTTCAATCTGCAGGCCGGGTTTTCTGTAGGAAGCTGGCATAAGGAAAACAGGTGACCTGGGAAATGCTTGGATTTCCTTCCCTTCCCCTGCAGTTTTCCCCAGCAGAGCTGCTCTGCCAGCTCAGCTCCGAGGAGAAAAATCACATCCAGCACTTCCAGCCAGGAGCTGTAGCCCAAATCCCTGGGCTTTGCTATCAGCTCAGTGTTGTGTCACATTCTGGGCCACCCGTGAACCTCAGAAAAGTCCAAAATGCCAGGAAATCTCCATGTCCAGCTCTTCCAGAGGCATCCAGAGGTGGCCATGAGCTGCAGCTTGTGGTGGTCCCAGCTTGTGGTGGAGCCTCCCTCTCTGGAGATGTTCCAGAACCATCTGGACACAGCCCAGTGCTCTGGGGTGATCCAGGTAGAGCAGAGAGGTTGGACCAGATGTCCCAGCATGGTCCTTTCCAAACTGGATGTTGTGATGTAGGTCGTGATGGTGAAGGTGCTTTCTGGGAAGGATGGAGACAGGCTGATCCAGGATAATCTGTCCATGGCTTTTAGCTGCTGTCAGGGCTGGAAGGAGCATTGATACCTCAGCAGATACCTGGGAATTATCCCAAAAATTCCCTCTACTCCAGATGTGATTAGAGATTTCAGGCTGCTGCTTCTTAAACCAGCATCCAGGATGCTGCTGCTCCCTAAACCAGCATCCAGGATGCTGCTGCTCCATGGGGCTCCTTCCATGGCTTCTGTCAGCCACAAGTTAAGGGGAAAACCCAAAAATTCTTCATTGGAAATCTGCCCAATCTCCAAACTATTTTTGTTGCCTGCACTCATCAGATAACTGCAGGGGTCAAAGAGGTTTCATGTTTTGTTGTTGTTTTCCAGTTTTGGGACTTTTTTCCCTGCAATTTATGAAGTCCCTAAAGCCAGCGCATTCGAAATTGCTGAGTGAGGGAATTGTTTAGAGCAGCTCCATGGAGGGACTCTTGTTTTACGTAGAAAATGTGTTGATTTGGGCAGGTGCCAGTCAGGAAATTCCAAAAAGCTGGAGATGGCCCCATTACAAACAGTTTAACCAACCTCAGATGTCCCTTTGCTATCGGAATAGGGAGCACATGGTCCTGGAAATAATGAGATAATTAGCAAATGCTTAGAAATTAAACCTTCTGGCTGCCTCTGGGAAACACTGAATCCAGTGGCTCCACCTGAAATCTCCCATTTTCCCCCATTTGCCCTGCAATGGGCATTTTCCCTGCCAAGATGCGAGGTTGGATTTTGCATCTTGTGTGTGTGTCACACTTGGATCCTGCACTTTCCTCCTGAGGAAAGGCTGGATGAGAGGCTGAGGCAAAACAGGGATGGTCTGAGGCACAAGGAGTTGGCAGGAGGAGGGATGGGGTTGGGAAAAGTGGGAGAAACAGGTGCCCATCCAAGGAGAGCTGCACTTCCCGCTTCTCTTGCCCAACCCCTGTCCTGCTGCTTCATTCCTGGAGCCTAGGGAAGAAGGAATTAAGGCAGGAAAGTCTCAGGAAAACTCACAGCCCTCAAAGCAAGGAGCCTGGAGTTGGGTTTTCCATTTCTCCTTTGGTATTCCAGGAGTCATGACCCCATTTAAGGAGCAGACTGCTGGGAGCTCTTGTGGGTTGTAAAGACATCAGGTCACTTGTGCCTGTGCCCAAAGATGGATCCAGGAGTCCCACTCTGGCCATCCAGCTGTGGGAATGTTGTCCCAGTTTTTCATTCCTGTGTCTGGGCTTCCGTTCCTGGGGCTGGGATCGACACATGGATGCTGGACATGTGTGTTTTTGTGTTAGAGGGAGGAGGAGGGAGAGCAGTGTCCAAAGGAGGTGCCTTCAAAGCCATGAGGATTGGGAAATGCCTTTTACCACCTTCCAGGGTGGTGGGAAGGATTGGAGATGTCAGGGATGATGGATGTCCCCTATCCATGGCTTGATGCCAAAGTCTTAGGGTGGAATTATCTGATGGGGATTGCTACAGCATTCTGCACCTCAGGATCTCCAGCCTTGGAGCACCCATTAGTTTTGGAGCATGGATTGGAGATGTCAGGAGCATGGATTGGAGATGTCAGGGATGTCCCCTATCCATGGCTTGATGCCAAGATCTTGGGGTGGAATTACCCAGGAATTATCTGGAATTATCTGTACCATTCCTACAGTATTCTGCACTTCAGGATCTCTACCCTTGGAGCACCCATCAGCCTTGGAGCATGAATTGAAGATTCAGGGATGCCCCCTGTCTATAGCTTGATGCCGAGGTCTTGGGGTGGAATTATCTGTACTATTCCTACAGTATTCTGCACTTCAGGACCTCCACCCTTAGGGCACCCATCAGTTTTGGAGTGTGGATTGGGAGCCCTGCACTCCCTGAGCCTGGGAGGGAGCAGTGATCCATGCACTTGGACATCCTCATCCCTTTCCTCGTGGAGCTCCAGCGTCACTGCCCGACCTCCAGCATTTTGGGGAGTTTGGAGCCATTTTTAGCTGCCAGGGGGAAGGGAGGGAGGGAGAGAGAGAGAGAAATTCCAGGAGGTTGGAGCGGCATCCCCGACACAATGGGAACTTTTCTTAGCAATTTTCCACTGCGCTGCAAATGGCAAAGATCATGGATATATTTGCATGTCTCAGACTGTCCTGGGGAGTTAACTTTCCCTCTGTTGGGGTAATAATTTTCACATCACAATAATTTTAGCGTCGGGAGAGGATAAAAAAATCTCCAGCTGAGGAGAGATCTTTGTTCTTACCTGGTGTTCAACCTCAAAAAAACCCCAAGTTTAAGGAACTTGACCTGTGTGGGATCAGGAGGAGGTGGCAGGTGGGCACCAGGGTTGATTGCACTGCTCAGCCCAGTGGAACCACCACGTGCATTCCTGGCTGGAGTGACAATAAGGAATTTTTTGCTCTGGGATAAGTCAGGATTGGAGCGGCCTTAGGGTTGGCTCTGAGGACGTGCAGCTCTTGACAGCCTGAAAGCAATTAGCCCAAGAAGACAAAGCAGAACCACTGGGAGTTGCTGCAGCTTCCAGGACCATTGGATCAGACTCTCCCTGACTCTGGGCCATGGCCCTGTTGGGGTTTTCCCCCAGAATTTGAGATTTTTCCCAGTGCTTGCTGCAGGGGGGGTTGTGTGATCTGCATGGAGCTGCCACGAGCATCTTCCCCACCATGGGACCTGGCTGAGGGCAGGATGGAGGCTCAGAGGGTTCTGCCTCTCCTTGTCTTCACTGCAGGTGGGGTCTGCCCCTTCTCCCAGGGAATAGGGGCTTGTGAGGGTGCTCAAGCTCCAGGACGAGCTTCCTTGGGCTTGTAGACTGAACAAGAGTAGCTTTAGATGGAATATTGGGAAAATTTCCAGGGAAGGAAAATCCTTCCCTGGGAGGGTGAGCACAGGGTGCCCAGAGCAGCTGTGGCTGCCCCTGGATCCCTCACAGTGTCCAAGGCCAGGCTGGATGGGGCTTGGAGCACCTGGGCTAGTGGAAGTTGTCCCTGCCCATGGATCAGAGTTGGAACAAGATGATCTTTTAGATCTTAAAAAAGATCTCGGGATCTTTTAGATCCCAAACCCTTCCATGATTTCATGATTCAGTACACACCAGGTGCTGTATGAATAAGACACATCCCTGACTCTGCTGTTCCCAAGCCCCATCCCTGGTGCACGAGCCCAAGGGAACAGACACATTCCCAACAGCAGGAAGGTGGGAATGGCGCTGGGGCTGCAGAGCAGCTGTTTGTCCATTCCCAGAAAAGCCCTTCACGTTCATCACATCTGGACAGCAAATGGGCCCTCCTGGGGGAGCCTAGGCCTGACCTTTGCTCCTCCTGCTGAAGAACAAATCGAAGACAAACGTGGAACATTTGCTCTGGGAGCCTCCTGTCGGCGCCAGGAGAGTCAGGCCTGGCCCGGCTGTGCTGCTCCTGTCACGGATTTATGGAGGTGTGGATGGAAATGCACGGCCTGGAGTCCATTCCTGGTGTTTGGCTGGGGCTGGGGGAGGCAGAGCCTCTCTTTGAAGCAGGGGAATTGGGGATGTTGTTGTTTTAGATCTGTGATTTTTGGTGTTAGTGGAACTGTGAGTCCCACCCCGTGCCAGGACAGTGTGGGAAGGATGTTGAAGGACAATGTGCTCCTTCATGGCATGGTCACCACTGGGATCTGCCAGGGCTCCTTGGGTTGCTGAGATGATGGAGATTGATCAAATTGCACAATTAATGGTATTTATTAAATAATTGGGTGCTTAATCTTCCTTTTGCATTGCACCCACGGGGCTGATGCTGAGCCCTTCACAGACTCTCGCACAGACAAGGCCTGGACCCAGCATTTTCTTTATATTGTGGATTTGGACCAGCCAGTTTCACTTTTTAGGGTTGGTCCATGGTTTTCTTACAGTTCCCATCAGACAGGCCTGGGGGCCTTTCCTTTTGTGCCAAAAAATGGAGATTAGACAGTCAAAACAACCCCATCCCTCCATTCTGTGTCACTCATGGAAAATCAAGGAATGTCTCTTCTCTTTTTGTTATTATTTGTGACATGACTTTGGTTTAGAACACAAAGCCTGGTCTGCACCCTGCTGCTCCAGTGCTGTCCCAGGTTTTGGCAGCAGATCTGGTGGCAGCTGGGTTTAGTTAGGCCAGGCCCAGTGGCAGATCCCAGTCCCTGCCTCCTTCCCTCCTTTCTTCGGTCATCAATGAAGCCATTGAGGGATCCTTTAATAAATAAACAACAAAAAAGCATTTTTGGGCAGACAGTGGGATGGAAAATGACTCATAGGAAAACAGGGATAAGGTCCACTCTAGGATCAGGCATTCCATGTGTCAGGTTTCTGCTGGGGCTCCAGGAATGCTGTGGTTTTTCTCTCAGGATGATGCCAGTGTGGAATGATGTCACTGTGGAGCGTTTGGTCAGGAGGAGCTGATGGGGTCTGGTGGTTGCTCACAAATATATGTCTTCCAGAATTTGGAAAATCAGTGGCCAGTGCTTTTTGGGAGGCTCCAGGCAATTATTGCCATCAGTGTTTCCAGCCTGGCTCCATGCCATGAAAACTGCTGGAGTCATGCTTGCTCTCCTCCTTCATTTTTGTGGGAGCTGCTTTTTCCCCTTGGGATTGGGTGCAAACAAACTGGGCAGGATCCTTTGTGTTGGTTTAGTCCTGCCAAAGGATGGATCCAGTCCTGGAGGATGTTAATGGGAACAAAGAGGAAAATCCTTAAGGGATGGAGAAAAAGCAGCAGAAATATGCTGCACAGTTGAAGTTGGGGAGCCAGTGGATGGTGCTCACCAGAAAGGCTTTGGGAGGAGAAACCTGAATCCATTAACCCTTGATCCTCCTCCGTGAATTTTAATGGGAAAAGGGACAATTCCAGGGACACTTGTTCCAGGGACTCTTCTGCAGAGCTAAGGAGATTCCTGAGGGGGATGGTGCCCAGTTTCCCTTTCCTTGTACCCTGTGATCCTTGTTTTCAGCACCATAATCCCCAAACCCACTGCTGTATCCATTTTTTTAGGAGGTGCTTCCTTCCCATAATTTACGTGAACTGATCATTAGAAAGGGGGAATTTAAAAACCCTCTTACAGCTCTGTCTCCAGCCTCTGTGTGCAAAAATTTCTGCACTGTGATAATCCTAACTCTAGGAATTACAATTCCATGATCCATTAGGTAGTTTCATCACTTCTTCCTCCCTGGGTGATGCCTCATGTAAAATACAGATATAAACCCACATAATATATTTATAAAATGTATACATAAATTACTGGAGAATCCTGGAATGGTTTGGGATGGAAGGGACCTTAAATAAATTATTGGAGAATCCTGGAATGGTTTGGGATGGAAGGAACCTTAAATCTCATCCCATCCCATGCCCTGCTATGGGAAGGGACAATTTCCACTATGCAGGTTGGACAATTGTTGCTGTTAACACATAAATGTGGGAAAAGGAGGGGAGAGCCCCCAGCTGGGCTCATTTCCAGAGGCTCCCAGTGCTGGGATGAGCTGCTGCATTCCCAGGATGGGGACAGCATCCAGGTGCTGCAGGAATAATGCAGGAATAACACAGCCCAAGGACAGCATCAGCTGGGGAAAGCCCTTCTGGCCACATCCCATCATGGCAATGGCATGTGCCATTCCTTCCATCCAGTCACCCTTCATGGGCTCATTGACCTGGAACTGAGCTCCTGGAGGAGCTGGGATTCCAGCCTGTCCAGCCCCGAGCAGGGAGGCTCCAGGGCAAGGGGGAAGCCAGCTTGCCATTCCCATGGATGTTTTTTAGGGGATTAAGGAGGGAACTATGGCTCTCCAGGCCTGTCTCAAGGTTGAGGAATTGCCTGGAGGGCCTGCTGGAATCCTCTTTTGGATGACTGGAGATTTTTGTCCGATCCGCAGCGACAGGAGGCGAGTCCAGCGGGCTGGGAAGGGCCCCGGAGCTGTCACAGGAATGATGGCAGCTCCCTGTGGCTCCATGGAAAGCTGATCCTTCCATGGGGACAGGGGACACCCAGCCCATGCCTCAGACTCGGCCTCCACCACTTTGGTTTGGGGAGGAACAGAGGGAGAGGAGGAATTGGTGAAAATTCCTGCCTTTCCTGAGGTTCAGTGCTGCCTGATCTCTGGGAAATGCCCATGTGTGGCACAGGGAAGATGGTTTGGAGTGGGACCATTTGGGTCTCCACCCTTAGGTCACCCCCATGAGTCTGGAGGAGCCTCTCCTCCCACGGGCCTGGCTGGGAACTGGAACAATGGGAAGTGTTTGGGGAAAGAACCGGAATGTGGGGGGCTCTGAGGAGCCCTAATTCCATCCACAGCATCATCCCAGATGTGTAACTTCTGGGAAAGCCTTCCCAGCCCCATTCCTGGAGGACAGGGATCAGTTCCACTGTCACAAGGGATTTCTGCTTTGCCTTGCAGCTTTTTCTGCTCACATTGCTCAGGTGCTTTGCCTTGTTGCTGTCCCATTGCTGATATCCCTGGATAAAGAGAAAAGTGGGAAAACAGAGGAGCAGCAACACAGAGCTTCCTGTTTGTTAAAAAAAACAAATGGCTTAATGGGGTTTTTTATTTATCCCAAAGGTGTCCAGGGGCAGATGAGGGGCTGGGACTGGAGCAGGAGCCTGGATTAACACTGAGGCCATCCTGGACGGCTCTGATCCCCACTGGAGCGTGGATCCAGCAGGGAAGGTAAGGAAACAGATCCTTATTTATTGATTGGTAAATCAAATAACACAGTGGGGACAGTTTTCCATGGTCTGGACTTTGCTCATGTGCTTTTGCTGGCTGCTCCCTGATTTCCTGCATCCATGAGGACGGAGCTGTCCTTTCCCAATGGATCTGTAGGATTGTTTGTCCTTAGGATGTGATGCCTTTTATAGGGTGAGCCCAAATTATCCTGCGCCTTCCCAAAGGAACCTGTGAAAACCAACACTCAAATCCCACATTTGGGAAGCAGAGAATGTCTCAGGTGGAATCTTGGCCATTGAGGGTGGATGTGTGACTCTGTTTCCATGTTTCAAGGTCCCATGCATGGGACACTCTCTGTGGTTTTGGGTGGAAGGATGTGTTTGCAGCCCAAAACCTGACCTCATTTTTCCTTGTGCTGTATCATTCCCAACCCAGCATCCCGGACTGCCTGGTTTCCAAATCCAGGATTTTATGGCAGTTCTTTCCTGCAGGAAAATTAAACTTGGGGGGGAAATAAAATAATTTTAGAAATTGAGCAACACCGAGCAGCCTCCAAGTAAGGGGGACTCCTCAGGGTGTGCCAGGGGATGTTTTGGTTGGATTTTAGGGAAAATCTCTGTCTGGAATGGGTTGTCCAACCCTAGAATCCCCATCTCTGAAGGGATTTGAGAACAGGATGTGGCACTTGGGGACATGGTCAGTGGAGCACTGAGGGAATGATGGGTTGGACTCAATCTTAGAGGGCTGTTCCAATTTAAATGATTCCATGATTTTAAGAAAATATGGGAGAGAGATGGCGATTAATGAAAAATCCGGCGCTGTGCAGAGGTTTTGGACCTGGGCAGGACTTGTGGGCAACCCTGAAAAAACCCCAAACCCGGGATGTGTTTGCGAACAGGCAACAACAGCCACGAAAAAGAACCATTTCCCTTTCCAGCTCCTCGGGAGCTGGAACTGGTGTGGAAAAAGATGTTGTGAGTTACTGGTGATGAATGAGCCTCTAACAGCCCCATTAATCAACGCTAATCATCGGGGTTGTTTGGGGAGGGGAATTTGGGGTTGGTTCCTGGATGTAAACGCCTTGATGGGGATCTGGACAGGAATCCTGTGCCTGATGTTTGCTTGACCGTCTGGTGACTCAGGAAAATCAGGAGGGCCCAGCAGAGCTTTTGCTGGCGTGGGGAGCTCCGGGGACTCCTTCCAAAAGCAGCTCCAGAGGCGGATTCACGTCCCTCTTGGTTCTTGGGGGGATTTTAACCGGGATTTTCAGCTCTGGTTTTGATTTCTTTGCTTCTGCTGAGTGTGTGCCTTGGCATCTGGGCATCTCTGTGGTGTGGAGCTGTGATTCCAGGAGGGTGATTTATTCCAAGTGGTTGTTCCATGAAAATCCTCGCTCCAGAGGCTCCACAGCCGCTCTGCGTCGCTCCCACTCCTAAATCCCTGTAAAGGATCTTTGCTTGTTCAGGAAAATCCCTTCTCTTCTTTGGAAAATGTAGGTGTGACAGAAAACATAATTCCTAAGGTTTTACCCAGTTTTTTTCCTATAAAACCAGTGAAATTCCCCATCCAGGAGAGTGGGGAGGGATTCAAGGTTGAAAGCACTCGGTGAATTCCCATTTTATGGTCCCACAAGTTTCAGGGACAATTTCCATGAGCAGAACTCCCATCAAGCCCAGTGTAAGGATCCCACCCTGCCAATTAGAGACTTCCAGGGTATTGGATTTATGGAAAAGCTGAACTTTCTGTGCCCTTTTTGCACAGATTTCCTTGTGCAAAAGGAATGGGAAACTCCGTAGTGAGCCCTGATCCCTGGATCATCTGTTCTGAAAACAGAGCTGGATAGGAAGGAAAACAGGAGGAGGAGGATAAAAAGTTATATCCCAGGTTTTACCACAGGGAAAAGGTTGAGGAGGTCACTGGAGTGGCTGAGCCACCGGGAATCACAATTTTAGGGAAGCAGCAGCCCAGGAGCTGCTCTTGGCCAGGGACGGTTCCACCAACCACAATCCTCATCAACATTTTTTATGGTGGAATGGGGATTATGGTGCAGAAAAATAAGGAATCAGGGAAGAAAAATGCCCATAAAGTGCTGCTGGAAATCCCCATTCCCTTCCCAGCCCTGCCTCCCTCCCTGTGAAAGAGCCTTTATGGACCTAGTGTGTCAGCAGAGGCTCGGGTTTGGGTTTTTCCCTTTGTCTCAGGGCTCCAGGGACCTTTGTGCTGTGCAATTCCCGAGGTTTATTTGCTCTCCCGAAGAGCTGATAGCTGGATATATCCCCAAAATCAACACTTTGGATTGTGCTGTTTGTTTAATGACCTTCCCTCACTTC
This sequence comes from Melospiza georgiana, assembly GCF_028018845.1. Lineage (NCBI taxonomy): Eukaryota > Metazoa > Chordata > Aves > Passeriformes > Passerellidae > Melospiza > Melospiza georgiana. The sequence continues at coordinate 19,919,343 of NC_080443.1, forward strand.
GGAGTGATTAAGTCCGTCTGCGGCCGGGTGTTTTGCTTAGCGTTAAATTCCCGTTATTTTGGGAAGTTCATTTCCACACTGTTGCCTTCCTGTAAGTGAGGAGGGTGGCTTTGCATCCAGGTTTTCTTCCCCTCCTCCCTGGATTGCAATTTTCCCTTCCTGGCTTGCGAGCAGCTTCCAAATTTTGCCTCTCAGAGCGTGAAAATCCACCCTGGAACAAGAAGCTTTCCCCTGGAAAGCCCCAAATCTCCCTCCCGATGTGGGAAAGATGCTGCAATCCTGCATCCCCTCATGGCATTGGGATATCCCAAAGTCCAGTCCCTTGCAGAACCTCCCAGGATGCTGGTGGGCACCAAGGTTCAATGACCTCATGTCCCCTGTCCGTCTGTCCCGACAAAGGATGGCTCCAGAGGTGACATTTGGGATCCAGGATTGGGATTTTCCCGGTGTGGGATCCAGTGGAGGCTGAATTCAGGGAGGGACAGCAGGACTGAGCCCTGCCACAGCAGCCCTGCTCTAACTGGAGGTGAAAGCAAATTCCAGCAGAGCTCGGGGCCAGCTGGGATTTGTAGGACAGCAGAACGTCCCAAAAATCCCAAAGGGGAGACGTCTCCTTAGTGGGGTTATACTGGGGGAAAGAGTCCATGGGGGAAAAGCAGAGGGATGGGGAAGTGTGAGGAGCTGCTCTGCTGCTCTCCAGGCTCCATCCAATCCACGCTCCTTCTGCAGGAGATGCTGAGCTCCTTGGGTCCAGATGTGGGGACTGGAATTGGGGATCTTTCCTGGCTGGAATTAGGAATGTCCCTTTACTGGAATCAGGGATCCTTCCTGCTGGAATTAGGGATCTTTCCTGGTTGGAATTAGGAATCTCTCCTGGCTGGAATTAGGGATCTTTCCTGGTTGGAATTAGGGATCTCCCCTGGCTAGAATGAGGGACCTCCCCTGACTAGAATTAGGAATCTTTCATGATTGGAGTTAGGGATCTCCCTTGACAAGAATTAGGGATCTCCCCTGGCTGGAATTAGGGATCCTTCCTGCTGGAATTAGGGACCTTTCCTGATTGGTATTAGGGATCTCTCCTGACTGGAATTAGGTTAGAATTGGTTGGGTTGGGATTTGGATAAAATGGATTTATTCCAATTCCACCTTCCACTAGGCCATGTTGCTCCTGCAATCAAAAAAACCCCAAAAAATAAAAACCAAACCAAACAAACAAAAATAAAAAACCACACACACACAAAAAAAAAAAAAAAACAACAACAACAAAAAACCAACAAGAAAACCCCAAAAAACAAGCCAACAAACAAAAACCCCAAAAAACCAAAAACCAACACCCCCAAAAAAACCAAAAAAAACCAAAAACAAACCAAACCAAAACATCAAAACCAAAACAACCCTCTGCTCTCTCCGGAGATATTTTACACGTAAATATTTCTCAGATAAATTAATCTGAATTTATGTAGAAAACCACCCCAAAATGGAGTCATGGATCCTGCAAGACTTCCAGGAAATTAGCACAAGTGAATTACCCCAAACAAAATTACCCTGCCCAGAGCACGTGTGTTCAGGGGAGGGTTTGGAAATCAGCAGAGAAGGCTTGGAGGGGTTTTTTTTTCCCCCTTGGAAATTTAATGGATCTCATCATTTTGCACATCCCTATCAGAAATAGGAAAGAGCCTGCCTTGTCCAATTAGGAATTAGGAGGAGAGAGGCAACAGGGAGAAAGATTTCTATTTATATTAAAAATAATAATACAAAGAAAGAAAAGTGAACTTGTTCTTGAGCTCTATGAAATCCTGCTGGATTGGGAATTCTCTCCTGCTGAATCGAGAATTTTCTCCAAAACAGAGTACCAAAAAAAAAAAAATGACGGGAATTTGTTGCCAAAAATGTATTTAAAATGCACCAAGGTGAGGATGGAAGGAAAACCAGCAGGGATGAGCTCTTCCAGAATCCAGGCACACATTCCCCAAATGTGGGATATTTGGGATATTTAAATATTCACTGCTGCCTGAGGAAGCAGGAAACTCCTCCTGCCATGGGGGAAGTACAAAGCACAGTGGGACAAACTTGGATGGAAGAGGTTTGGGAAATGCCCTCCATCCTGGGGTTTGGAGCAGCCTCTGGGTGATGATTGATCATCCCAGGCTTCTGGAGCAGGGATGTCCAAAGCTGGTGGGGCTGGAGGTGCCAGGGGCAGCTCCAAATCCCAGCCCAGAGCTTTTCTCACCGCTCAGGTACAGCCAGAGAGGCTGAGGGAGCAGCAGCTCCCAGCTCCTGGAATGTTTTTTCTCCCTGTACAGTTCACAGCCAGGTCAGTGCACTCCAGAGGGGTTTTTTTGTTGTTGTTGCTGTCACAGTGGGGAATTCTCTGGCTCAGCCTCTCTCAGTGGAAATCCTTGGCAGGTGAAGCGTGGATTCACCTGCCTCACCTCAGGCAGCTGAGGCAGATGCCAAACCTGAGCTGATCATCCCAGAACAGCCATGGAAAGGCACCTGGAATGTCATTGAGCAGGTGGCTGTGGAGTCTGGGGGAGCACCAGGAGTCCCCAGGACAGGGAGCACAAATCCCAGGCTCTCCTGGATGTGTCTGAGCAGCCTCTGGGTCCCCAGGGAGGGACAGGATCAGTGCAGGGGTCCCTGCAGGGGCTCAGGGCTTCACTGGGACCTCCTCGAGTTTCCCAAGGGAAATCCCTCTGGATGAGCAGGAAGGTTTCCCTGTCCCAGGACATTTTGCTGCTCCAGCACCATCCCAGTGAAGCTCCCAGCACTTGGAATGAGCTGCTCCAGAAATCTGTCTGGACAGGCTGTTTTCTGCACCAAAATGTGGTCGTTGGATGTGAAAATTTTTTGGCTTCCTCTGAATTATTGGAGCGCTGGATTTGATCTGGGATGGACTGAAACTCCCCCCACGCCCTGTCCAGCCTTCTCCCCTCTTCCCTAAAGAAATCCCCCTCCCAAACAAAGCTTTGTTATGTCTCATTGTCTTCTCTGGCACTTGGAATTGGGAGCTTTTCCCATCTCTCTCTCTCTGGCATCTTTCCACGCTCTCCAAGGCTCTGTTGGTTTTGCAGTGATTCCCACTCTGGGACTCGACTCCAGGACCATGGGAAAGGCTCTGGGGCTGGGATGGGGCTGAGGAGAGGCACCTCTGACCCTGCAGGGCTGGGATGGGTGAGGAACACACAGGAGGAAGGAATCCCAACTTTATTCCTCAATCCCAGCTTTGGCACGGCTCGGATGTGGCCATCAGGGACACGTGTCCTTCCTTGGGGACAGCACTCTCTGGGGCTGGGCTGGGCGCTGGTTGTGTCCGAGAATTCCAGAGAATTACCTGCATTCCCAGCATTATCAGATCATGGAATCAGTTTGGGATGGGAATTTTAAAGCTCATCTGGTCCTGCAAGGAGCAGAGACCCCTTTACCTGGAGCAGGTCACTGAGGTTGAACATTGCCAGGGAAAAATGAAACATTCCAGCAACTGCAGTGCATGGAAAGGGTGGAGTGACATTTCCCATGGACCAGGAGACACCAGGGCAGTTTCCCCAGGAGAGGGGGATTGAGAAAACACCCTGCACCCTGCAGCCTTTTGTGCAGCTGGAAATCTTTCCCTGGAGCTGGAATAAAGAGAGATTTCCCCCAGAGAGAGCAAAATCCATGGAAATCCCAGCGTGATGCTGGTCCTGCTGTGCCTCCATCCCTCTGGAGCCTGCAGGGCTCCAAACCTGGACAAAACCAGGGCTTCTCCTGACTCTGCCACTCCCTCTGCAGGTTATTCCCAATCCCGTGCATTTCTCGCAGCAAATGAGGTTTCCCAATCCCTGGATAAGATCTGCCTTGCCCTCAGTGGAGTCATTAATTCAATCTGTTGCAATAGCACTTTAATTGGGTTAAATTAGTGCCCACCAGTCCCAGGAGCAGTGGAATAAAGCTCTTTATTGTGTGAGGATGCCAAGTGCTGGGCAGGATCCTGGTGCTTATCTCTTATCTCTTATCTGTCTCCCAGTGCATCCTGTCTCCCAGTCATTCCCGGTGCCAGCATTCCAGCAATCCTCAGTTGAATGCTCCACAGTGTGTTAAAACCTCCTGGTTGTGCCAGAAAAAGCAGAGTTAAAATTAATCAGAGTTTAATAGGAGTTAATCAGAATTTAATCAGAGTTAATTGGATTTAAATCAGAGTTCGATTGCTTGTGTTGTGCCAGGTGTGATGATGATCCCAAATTCTGTGTGATGTCTTTTATCCTTTCTGTCCCACATTCTTGTCCCCCCTGAGCTCTGCTGTTTGTAGGACCAAGCTGAGCTTTGTCAGGAGCTCCTGATCCAGGGGAAAGCCGGCTCTGTGCTTGGGAATGGGAGAAGGATTCACTCAGGTGCTCTGCAGTGAGCAGGGAATCCAGACAGGCTGATCCCTGCATGGATTGTCCCAGAGCCAGCTCTGCCTTGGAGAGCACCACCAATCCCGGAGAACCCCTGGTGCTCTGTTCCAGCCAAGCCTAGACACAGATTTAGACAGAATAATAAATGTCCAAACCCATTCTCCTGCTTCTTTGCCTGTAATGCACGGCGAAAGGTCTTTGAACACAATTCCAAGCGCTCTGAACAATCCCATATCCCCCCTCCTCCTGCTCCAACGCACCTGAGCTCCCCTCCAGGAGCTGCCTTGGCTTCGTTCCCAAAAGCAGGGGCTGGGAATTCCTCCCTCTCACAACTTCCCCTCCTTTTCCAGAGGATCCCTGCTCAGGCCCAGCATGGGATCCAGGCGTGCCCCCCCAGCTCTGCGCTTTGGTTCTTTCAGCGCCGGAGTTCAGCTTTAAAAACCGCTTTGTCTGAGTGATCCGGGTGTTTCTGGCTGTGCAGCTTCCAGAGGCTCATCCGTGGAAAACAGCGATGGGAAAAACAGGTCCAGGAGGTTTTCAGTCATAAAACACAGACTGAAAATGCCCTCGGTGAGCAGAGGTCACAGGCAGGACGAAGGCTCCCCAAACCATCCAGGCTTTCCTGGTTTTTTTTTAGGACAATAATGTTTTTCATGGATTATTGGGGTAAGATTGAGAAACAAAGCCAAGGAAAGAAAAAAATCTCCAGTCCTTTAAGATTCTGGCATCCCATCTTCCCGACATCCCAGGTCTCAGGAGAGCTGGAGCTTGGGCTTGGAGATGCCCAAAGCAAGGAAAAAGGGCAACCCTGAGTGAGTTCTGGCTGTTCCCACCCTGCAGATTTAAGGAATTGTGTGAGTGCCAGGAGGGAAGGAGGGAATCCCCAGCTATCCTGGCATCCTGTCACCCCAGAGCAGCGCTAATTGCAGCTGCACTAATGAGCTTTTCCCAAGCACCACATCCCAGCTCTCCCTGTCCTTCCCCCATCCCATCCCTGCTTCCAGCATTGTTGTGTTTCCCTGGATTATCCAACGACAATCCCTAATTAAGGAACGAGGTGCTGGAGCATCCCTGGCTGTGGAGAGCTCCCAGGAATATCTGCCTTTGCCATCAGGCTCTGGGGTTGTTTATTTGTGGGAAACAACAGCCAGAGACCTCTCATTCCATGCTTCCCATCTGTCTCCATCAGGGAGCTTTTCCTCACCTCGGCATTCCTGGCAGCCAGGGAGTTCCCTCTGGAGCTTTCCTGCCCTTCTCCTGCCTCTCCACATCTTTGGAGGGAATTTTCTGCCTCTCCTCCCACGCTGTCACCTCTGGGCGGGGACACAAGGGTGGCTCCAAGCCTCTGGATCCATCTGGTGCTCCAGCAGCAATTCCTGTCCCACTGTCCCATCCCAGGAAAAAGCAGGAAAGCAGGACAGCATCTACCTGTGGATATTTCAATTGATAAGAGAGTTCAAAGCCATTAATTCATTGATTTTGGGGCAGATTTGATTTAAATCTCATTTACGGTTCATTTTGGCTGCTGCCAAAGGATAAATTATGGATTTCAGGACTTTTTCTCATTTTTTGAGCCTTAAAATGGGATTTGACATCCCCAGCCAGCTTTGGGGACAGCTTTGGTGGCTTTGGGCTGCTGTAGCAGGAAATAGAGGGAAAATCAAGATTAGAATCCATCAGCACTGGAAAAATGGGGACAAAAGCTTTTTTCCAGTTTGGAGTGGTTTATTTACAGGGATGGGAAAAGGATTTTCCATCTGTTTGCTGGGATTTGGTTGGTTTGGAGGGATAGGATGTGGATCCAAGGCTTCATTCCCAAAACCTGCTCCTGTCCCACTTAGAGCCCAGTTTGCCTCATCCTGGGGCTTCCCAGCTCCTCAATCCATGGGGCAGAGCAGATTCCCGGGATGGATGAATGCGTTTAAGAATATGAGGGAGCTCAAGGATCTGCTTAGCTCAGCCCAAACTCCAGGATTCCTTGGGAATCCCGAGGCTGCCGGAGCTCCAAGCCGATTTCCCCGAGCTCTGCTCCAGCTGCCTTTCCCATTCCTGGGGAGATTTTGCTGGAAAAGCAGACGGGAATTGCTCCTGGAGCATCGCGGATCCCACCAGGAGCTCCTGGGCCGGTCCCTGCTGGAAGGGCGGGAGGGAAATGGGAATTGTGCAGGGATGGGGGCTCAGTTCCCTTTTTCCCTTTTCCAGGGACAGGAGGCAGCGCCTGCCCTGGGGACAGCCCTGCTAAAGCCGTTCCCGAGCTCCCCCCAGCCCCTCACACTCCTTGGTTTTCCATAGGAAACTTCGCTCCAGAGCCCAGAGTTCACTCAGGGTTTTATGGGATTGTGCAATCCAGGCTGCTCCAGTGGGTTTGGAAGGGGGGAATTTTTTTTTTTAATTTCATTTAATTTTTATTTAAATTTTTTCTGGTTTTCTAAATTTTGTTTTATTTTTTCTGGTTTTCTGAGTTTTATTTTAATTTTTATTTTACTTTCATTTTTATTATTTTTCAGCTTATTTAATTATATTTTCATTAAATTTTTGTTTAATTATATTTTTATTCATTTTCAGCTTATTTATTTATAATATTTATTTCAGTTTATTTTTGTCTTTTTATTTTACTTATTCTCTGTATGTTTTTATTTCTATTTTATTTTTCATTTTGATTTTTTATCTTACTCATGATTTTAATTCTATTTTACTTTTTATTTCATTTTTAAACTCTTTTTCATTTTACTTTTATTTTTGCCTTTTTATTTTCTTCTTTTATTTAATTTCTGTTTATTCCTTTCCATTTTATTTCAGTAATTTTTATTTTTATTTTATTTTTTAGTTTTACTTTCTATTTCATTCTTCTTTTGATGCCATTTCTCTTTTAAATGTATTTTATTTATATTTATTTCTTTTTCATTTTATTTCCATTTTTATTTTATTTTATTTATTATTTATTTGTTTTCTTATTTCATTCTTCTTTTGATGCCATTTCTCTTTTAAATGTATTTTAATTATTTTTATTTATTTTTAATTTTATTTCAATTTTTATTTTGTTTACTTTATTATTTATTTTTTTCTTGTTTTATTTTATTTTATTCCATTCCATTCCCCAACCAAGTGGCAAAAATACCTCTTATACTGAATATTAAGGAAGGATCACTGGATTTTCCTCCCAGCCCAAAGCCCCACACTCAGGATTTGCCTCAAAGCTCCCACACCCCAGCAGAGGGAATTTGGGATATTCCCTCTGCAGGTTTAATCCCAAAGTTTAGGGATTTGTGCTAAAAGGGCCTTGAGAAAGTGAATGAGAAATGGAAATATTCCCATGAAAAAGGGGTTTGGAAGCCCCTAGGGACAGCACAGGGTGCCTTTGGAATGCTGTGCCAGAAAATGGAGGGAAAATAATCTGCATGGATCTGGGAAAAGGGTCAGGAAAGCTCTTCACCACTTTGGCTTTGCAGGACATCAAATGCTTTTCCTTCTGTCGGGTGGAATTTGCTTCCAGGGGGGAATTTTGATGTTCCCTCCCCCTTTTCTGCCCTTTTTTTTTTTTTGCTGGAGCATCCAAGGAAGCTCCTGGCTTCTGCAAGGTTTCCAGATTTTCTTTTTCCACGATGTAACCTTTTAAAAATTCTTCTGCCCTTAGGAATCTTGGGATGTTTCAGGTTTCCTTGGCCAATCCGGAGCCTTGTGGAGCTCAAGCTGTTCCTTTGAAGCCACAAAAGGCTCAAATGCAACCTAAGGAATTTGCTACCAGAAAGGGTGGAAAATTCCCCCTCCTCTGGGATGTTCCCTGCCGGATTCGGTGGCAAGAAAAGGGGAGGGAAATAAAAAGGGCAGGAAAATAAAAATGAGGAATAACTCAGCATTTGGGGCCCAATAAAAACAGGGAATCTTAAAGCAAAATGAAAAAAATCGAGAAGGTTTATGGGTGTTTGAGGAAAGGTCAGATTTTACTGGATTTCTTCCCAAGAAGGTCGGAATTTCAAAAGGTTGATCAAGAAATGGTCCCTGTCTGGTTCTGCTGAGCAAAATGTGGAAGTTGTGGGGTGGAGGTGGTGAGAAATCCCACAAATGTTTAATTTTCTGCAATTCATTTATTTCTCTTTCATTGGCTGGAGATAAAGCTTTGCTCAGATCCACAGTGGGGACGTTGGGATGTTGGGGATGTTGGGGCTCCAGCTCGGGGCCATCTCAGGGCACCCATAAATAATTGGAATTAGGGATCGATTTTCCAGTACCACCTCCTTGGGTTCAATGGGGACATGATGGAAAAATGGGAACGCCAGTTTGAGGACAGGACCTGCAGCACTTCCTCATCCCAAACATTCCTGAGGGGGACTGTTCCTGCTGTTATTTGGATCCTCCATTTGGAGATCGTCGTGTCTTCAACAGAAAAACAATTTCAATCTGATCCAGCTTGTTCTGGATCCCTGCAAACCAAATCCAGAACTCCCATCTCACATGGAATGGTTTGGGTTGGAAGAGACCCCAAAGCTCATCTCATTCCACCCCCTGCCATGTCAGGGACACCTCCCAGTATTCCAGGTTGCTCCAAGCCCCATCCAGCCTGGCCTTGGATATTTCCAGGGATCCAGGGGCAGCCACAGCTTCTCTGGGAATCCCAGCACAGGGATCCTCTCCCTTCTGGCAAAGCGCTGGTGAGCTCAAACACCTGCCCCAACACATCCCAGCAGCTCCAGGAGCCCCTCAGGGCAAACCTCGGCACAAGGAGAGGCAGGAGAGGGAATTCTGGGCTGCTAAAAATATTCCTGAGGGGAAAAATCCCACCTCATCCCCTTTTGGTGACTCCATCCCAACTGTGCACTTGGCCGTGGTGCGGCTCCTGCCAAAGGCTGAGCTGGAGCTCCCGCTCTGTGCTCGGGCTCTGGCTGTTGCTAGTTTTCCTTGGGAGCAATCGGGATTTGCACGTTCAGACAACCTCCTGATGCTCGTCTGGCAGCAGGCAGGCCTGGATGCGGCGTAGGAAAGTTCCTTTGTCTCCTGTTTCCATTTTTCTTGGAAGGGAGGGCAGCGTGAGAGGCGGCGGCCGAGGAGCGAGGGCTCGGATGCGCCGGCCAGATTCCTGCATCCAGCAGCTGGGAGCAGGGAAAGGGATTTATCCCTGGCTTGGAGGCCACAGCTGTGATGGGTGCTGGGCTGGAAAACTCCAGGGAGGATTCCCTTCAGTGGATGGATCCAGAGCAGGGTGGGGAGAGGGATGGAGAAGTGGGATGAGCATGGGAAGCAGCCCCCAGCAGGAATTCAGGTCCTCAGATGGGACAGTGGCACCCCAAATCCTGGAGCAGTGGCACTCAAATCCTGGAGCAGTGGCACCCCAAATCCTGGAGCAGTGGCACCCCAAATCCTGGGACAGTGGCACCCAAATGCTGTGACAGTGACACCCCAAATCCCATGGTGCTCACTGACTCTCAAATCCCCAGCTGCCGAAGATTCCTGGAGATTCCCAGGTTCATTTGGACTGAAAATGGTGGAACTGGAAGCTCAAGAAAAGTGCCAGAGTGAAGAAATAATAGCAAATCCACCCCTTTTTTCCCCAGTGGAGTTATTTTGAAGGCAGTATCACTTTGCCTGGCGAAATCTGACTCAGGAATTTTGCCTCCTTGAGGCTGGCAGGGCTGGCAGCAGGACAGAAACGTTTGCTCCAAGAAAACTTGGCAGAAAGCAGGATTTCCATTAAAAAAACCCAACCCAAACAAGAAATCGAGTTAATCCCTTCATTCTCTCTGCAGCTTTTCCCTCCCGAGCTGCCTCTCCACCGCCTGCCTGGGTGTGTTTCGGATCCCAGGTGCCTCCCAGCAATTAAGTGGAGTTAAAATTCCTTCCTGACCTTGGGTTTATCAAGCGCCGGCGCTCAGGTTTGGCATCTGTCAGGCTGCTAAAAACAACATCCCGCGTGCTGGGGCTGGTTCCCAAAGCCTGGGGGCACGGGGGGAATCGGGAGCAGGTGGGACCGGGAACAATGGTGGAGGCGGGAGATGCTCCCGTGCTGGAAAACCCAGCGGGAGCAGGAGGAGGAGGAGGAGGGCTTGGCAGGCAGCCACGTCCACAGACACTCCCAGGAGGTACCTGTCCTTCTAGACTCTGCCTTTGGAACTCTTCATCTGGTGTGGATGAAGAGTTTGGCTCTCCCTCTCCACTCCTCCCAAGGTGGGGCAACCATGGAATGGCTTGGGATTGGAAGGGATCTGAAAGCTCATCCCATTCCATTTCCATCCATGGGAGACCTTCTGCTATCCCAGGTTGCTCCAAGCCCTGTCCACCCTCGCCTTGGACACTTCCAGCTTCTCTGGAAAACTTCTGCCTCGCCACCCTCACAGGGAAGAAAGTATCCATTGGTCCTGGGAGGAAAATCTTCATCCCAAATATTCCCCCAGCGCTATTCCTGATGGTGACCATGGAACTGGTTTGCCCATGTGGGGAAGTGGAAAATGGGATTTTCCAGCTGCCTGTGGTCAATGCCGATGTCAATCCCAATGGGAAGACATCCAGAGGCTTGGGTGGGATGAACATCTTGGCTTTGTATGGCTGAAATAATCTTTAGATCTGGGAAAAGTAAAAGAAGCTGGGACAGTGCCCTGGGATTTGTCTGTAAAATCAAGGAGTTGCTTTAGGTCTCTGTGTCCCACCTGATCCTCATGGCAGGTGTAAGGGAAGAGGATCCTCATGGCTTCTTGTAAGGGAAGAGGGCTTGGGAGAGGGAGATATTTATCAAGACTAAAATAATCAGGCAGCAGAGGATGCAAAATTGGCTCAGATTCCCAGAATCCACCTAAACCTGGCCTTTTTTAGACTGTGTGTGTGGGGAATGTCCTCTGCTCACATGAGGGAATGGACCCTCTTCTCCTGCTCCACAAAAACCCAGGTTCGGTGGGATTTATAAGTGAAAACCTCCTCTGACCAAACCTTACATTTCCATTTCCTCTGTAAAACTGGGAAATCACCACATTTTTATTGGGAATCAACTGTTCTGCCCCAGCTCGGAGCAGCGAGCTCTCCCTCGGCAGAGCTGCTGCTCCATCTGTCCAAAGGGAGCAAGAATTCCAGCCCAAACCTTTCAAAAGTATCCCAGAAATGGCTTGTTTTGGCTGGGTTGCTCCCGTGAACTTGTTCCAAGCTGGCAGGGAATGGGGAAGATCTGCTGGAGCAGGGTGGATGTGGGCGAGCGCTGGAGCAAGAAGAAGCCCTGGAAAGTTTGGGTGGATTTGGAGGAGAGTGGCTTTTTGGAGTGGTGTGTGGAGGAGAAAGCAACTTTTCCATGGATCCAGCTGAATCTGAAGGCTCCTGAAGCCAGCAGGCCAAGATGCCACTTAAGGAATTCTCAAATTCCTCCTGCTTTAGTGGATAATAATCCCATAAATAAGCCCCCTTCCCACCATGGGAAGCAAAGCAAATATCTTGAAAAAACACATTTTGCGCTGAAAGATTTCAATTCTCCACCTTGGGCCGGCCCCAGAAAATCCTTTCTTCTCCCTTTTTTCCTTGATTTCTGTTCTTCCACAACGCTTTGAAATGAAATGATACCAGCAGTGGGAGAGGAGCCGAGCGGATTGTGCCAAACAACCCCGCAGCCTGGAGCTGCTCCCAGCTAGATCCTGGAATTCTCTCCTGTCCAAACAACCATCCCGGCTGGATCCTGGAATTCTCTCCTGTCCAAACAACCCCGCAGCCTGGAGCTGCTCCCGGCTGGATCCTGGAATTCTCTCCCGCTGGCTGATAACGTGAGCGTGATTCACGCCCTGGCAGATCGCGGTGTCAGCTCCACTCGCAGCTCCTTTGAAATGCAATTCCCTTGGATTGTCATGGGAGATATTGGAAAAGCTGCTGGGAAAAGAGGAACAAGAGGGCAAGAAAGGCTCGTGGGGGTTCGAAATGCTCTGGCATCGCTTTTTGGGGTCACTTTTTGCCATCCAGGGTCTCTTTGACAGCGCTGGGATGCAGGAATGATGGAGCTTGGATAGAGCTGCACTTGTCTTGCACAGTGGTGTTTCCCAGCTGGGGAGGACAGACTTTCTTTGGATATGGTGGTTAGGAAGAGCTGTTGAAGCCATGCAGGGATGGAGGAACCACAAAAATTGGCTTTTCCCAAAGTGCTGCTTCTGTGCTCCGATCCCATCGCTGGCTCCGGTGACTCCAGCAGGAATTTTGCACCCGTTCGGTGCCTTGGCTTTGCAAAGCTGGGGCTGGCTGGCACCAGGGGCCCTTCAGCTTCCAAGGAAGGAAGGTCTGGATTTCCAAAATCCATTTCTTGGTTTGGGAATGGAGGTGCTCCCTGGGTTGTTTCATAAAGGTCACGCGGCTCCGGCCGCCTGCAGGAAATTATCGTGCCCCAAACTCCAGGAGTTAAGACAGGGGAAGGAGAAATCCCTGGGAAACAAAACAAAGGGAAAGATGAGAGTCCTGAGAAATCCAGGCTGTCCCTTAGCGAGGCAGCGTGGATGGAAGGGAAATTCTGGTCAGAACAGTTTTGTTGAAGGGAAAAAGAAGGGCAGGGGTCCTGTGCTGCTTCCCTCAGGCACACTGAAGGGAAAAACATCCTAAAATACCTGGAATATCACAAAATTCCACTGGGGAATGGGAGCACCCTCGGTTTCCTTTGAAAAGGTCAAAATGCCACAGTGATTGAGATGGATTTGGTCTAGGTGAGGCTTTTCCCAGGTTTTTCCCACGGCTTTTCAGCTCATCCAGCCTCCAGTTTTTTCTCGGAGCTGCCCTCAGAGCATTCCCCCCTCCAAGTTCACCAGAATTTGCAGTGATTTAAAAAAAATCCATTTTTCCAGCCCCCCACCTGAGGCTGGGATGATTTACTGGGAGTTTAGACTTGCAAAGTGCTGAGTGGTGATTCTTGTTCTGGAAAAGTCCCCTTTTTCCATGGGAATTGGGCTTCCTAGCAGGAGTTGTTGGGAACAGCAAATCTTCCGTGGTTTATTTGTCTTTTCTGGGTTTGGCCAGGGATTGGCATCTCCATGGCTGATCCTGGGGCTTGTGCTGGGTCCCAGAGACGATATTTTCTTAATTAAGGCATAAATAAAATAAAAGTTTAAAAAATAAAATCAATCAGAATAAAATAGCCAAAGCAAATCTAGAATTATGCTGTGCAAAACAAAACCTACAACTTTTCCAAGCTTTTCCCCATTTCAGACTGGTGAAATCCCAGCAAAACTCCAGCACCATGCCTACACCTTAGGTGATGGGAGAAAGCAAACCCTGGCATGAAAAAAGGGGAGTAAAAAAAGGCATTTCCAGCTTTCAAAGGGTGATGGATATCCAAAGAAAATTGGGCTGTGGCTGCTGAAATCGTGCTGGGAAAGTTGACATGACCTGGCTGGGTCGTGGTTGAATCCTGTCCTTTCTCAGCCCGCAGTGAAGGAATTGGAGATGCTTGGACACCATCCTGGGAAGGGGCTGGATCTGTCCCTCCGTGGGGTTTGTTTACTTTAGTCTGGGGCGAAGCTTCTGGAGCGCTTTGGAAGCGTTTCCCGGCGCGTCCACCGGCTGCTCCTCGCGGAATCTGCATTTTTCCTGGTGACCCTCTGTACTGTCCGTGGCCTCTCCTCCTTCCCTCGTCCCCCTCCCCTTGGCAGCCACGATGTCAACAAAATTCTGCTCCCAAAAATGCAGCCTGACCCTCTTCTGCCCAGTTTTGGGGGTGGTTTTTTACCCCACTGCTGTCCCAAATTGATGGATGGATGGATGGATGGATGGATGGATGGATGGATGGATGGATGGATGGATGGATGGATGGATGGATGATGGATGGATGGATGCATGGATGGATGGATGGATGGATGGATGGATGGATGGATGGATGGATGGATGGATCTTGGCTTTGATGTTGAGTTTTCCTGGCTGGTGCCATCCTTGGAGCTGGGAATGCAGGAAGGTTTGTTCTGGGAGCAGAGTGGGGTTTTCTGGGAGCCTGGTGGATCCCACTGGGAGAAAGTTGGGGTCAACAACTGGGGCTGCTCCCCATCAGCAGGGCCCTACCACGTGTGGGGAGAAGGGATCTGCTGCTGGAAAAACTCCTCGAGGAATTCTCTTTGAGATGCAGAGAACAAGGCTGGATGGGAGAATTGCACTTTGAGGTTGGATCCCTGGCTTTGGGATGGAGCTCCTGGATTACGTGGGAATGCTCCTGGATTATGTGGGAATGCTCCTGGATTACGTGGGAAATGCTCCATGTGATGCTCCAACCTGTTCTTCTCTGTGTGCTTGGATGATGTTGGAGCATTCCTGCAGGGATTTTCTTGGAGAAGCAAAGCTCAGCCTCTCAGTGACGGGCTCCCAGCCCGTGTCCAAGGTTCCATCAGCTCCTTTTGGCTGCTCTGGGAGGCAGCTCCACCACAGCATTCCCAGAAGGATCCTTCCATCGATCCAGGAATAAGGAGAACAGACGAGGGGCGGAGGCAGCGGATCCGGGCTCTCTCCTCTCTGGAATGACGGCATCACTTGTGGGATTGAGAGGATGAGAACTGGGATGAGCTCCCTCCAAGAGGGTGGAGGGAGCACCCAGGGGACGGTGGCAGAGATTTGGCTTTCCCCAAACAGCTGGGAGCAGCCAGCTCCACACACTCCGAATTATCCTGCTGGGCGACTTCCAGCGCTCGGCTCCCACTGAATTCCTGGCCCCAGAGCGTTATTGTCAGGATGCTTTTGTCTGACTCAGGCCACTCCAGTCCCACCCCACAGTGTCTCCCAGTCTCCTCCCAGCCAGGAGCACAGTGGCTGCTGGGTTTCGAGGAAGCCTCCTGCTTTCCTGTCCCTTCTCAGTCGGCTTTTCCTCACCCTCCCACTTTTGGGGCAGGCTGAAGCCCATCCATGGGGTCTTGGAGCCCATCCATGGGGTCTTGGAGCCCATCCATGGGATCTGCTGGTCTATTGTTTGACTGCTTCCTAACCAGCTTTTGTCTGGTTGCTTTTTGGGGATGGCTCAGTGAGAGCTGTTCTCAAGGAGACACTTGGAGAATCCCAGAAAATCGGGAAAATGTGGCTGCTGGAAGTGTCAGAGCCCATTAATGGTGCCAGACATGCCCTTTCTGCTCCCTCTCCTTCTCCATTCTGCTCACTCTGGGTTGATTTTTCCAGGAATTCTCAAGGCTTTAAATAGCAATTCCTGAATGGCAGCAGCTGGTGAGGAGCTGAGTCCACCCCTCATCGTCCAGCCCAGCCACACTCCATGGGAATTCCTGAGCTCTGCCACCAGAGGCACTTGGGAAGGGCAGAGCTGCTGGAGAGCCACCAAGGAGCCACCAAAGCCACCCCAGCCTTCCAAGTGTTTCCCAGCTTTAAAACTGGGAATGGGCTTGGGATGGGAGGGTTGGTGGTCCCAAACATCCCACGGTGACCTTGGCAGAGGCTGTAGATCGTGGGATCACAGGTTCACCAAGGTTAGAAAAGAGCTCCAAGACCATTGGATCCAGCCTGGGACTGATCCCTCACCAGGAGAGACCGCAGAAGGAGTTCCTGTGGGAATGACCGGACCATAAATTCCTCACAAGTGGCAGCAGAGGAATTTGCTCCCGGCCTCCCATGCCTGCCCCTCTCCATCTGCTGCCCTTGGAGATGGGACACTTGGGACAGCGGCTGTGTCCAGGAGGAACCCAGGATCCAGCATTTCCCAGCTTTGGGAATGAGCAGAGGGTCATAGCTCCTCTACAGGCAACATTTTGGAACCCAGGACTGAAAGGACACACAAGGAAAACAGACTGTGTGACGTCTTCTGCAGCCAAGCAGGACTTATTCCATAAACCTCCACATGGCACCACTGCAGAGCTCTGGGGGAGATGCAGAGGCAGCAACCAGACCAAGACCCCTCTGCAAGGAGTGCTCACCTCATTGGGACACCCCAGAAATTGTCCCTAAAACATCCCTGAAGATGGATTTTAGGGAAAAGGGTGGATGTGCTCCACGACCTTGCTATTGCCAGAAGGGATTTCAGCCCCTGCTGCCCTGAGCTTGCACATCTGGAGGCAGCAACCCCAAACTGCAGGAGCCCTTCACCCTCCCAAGTGCCACCTTGCCCTTTTTTGGGTTCATCCACCCCAAATTCCAAGGCTGGTGTTTCTCCCATGCCCTTCCCAGATGAGAAGTCTCCAAGCTTTCCTGCGGTTTTCCAGCGCCACTGGGAGGCCGTGGCCGCCCAAAAGGAGCGGCCAGCATCAAACATCTGTGTCTGATATCTCTGTTTACCACAGTCTCGTTGGGAGCCACATTCATGGCACGTGAAGTCATCTGGCGTCCTCTGGAGATGCTTCCCTGCAGCACAAAGTGGCTCCCTTGGATCCGCAGCTCATCCCACTCTCCATCCCTTTGGCTGCAGGGAGACAGAGGGGGAAGAAAAAAAAAGAAAAAAAATCTGTGTTGATTTGAGCATTGTGTGAAAGTATTTTCCCATCGTTTTCCATGAAAAGAATGATTTAATTAACATTTTTAGATGTTTATTATTGAAGGAAGCCTGTGCTGCTGCCGCTGCCTGGGTTGGGTTATTTTTTTCTCTTTTCTCTTGGTTTTCCCCAACTTGTGTTTGTTATGAAAGAGTTGAGTCACATTCCGTGGGATAGCTGGGAGGGAGGGGGGAGGATGGATGGATGGATGGATGGATGGATGGATGGATGGATGGATGGATGGATGGATGGATGGATGGATGGATGGAGGGAGAGCACCCACCCATTCCACCCTGCTCCACCTGGGATTTTGTTTTGTGGGGCATCAGCTTGCTGTGGTTGGTGTCCATGCATGGAATAATTGAAGAATAACTTTAAATGGCTTTCAAATTCCCAGACTGGCTTTTTTTTTTTTTTTTTTTTTTTTTTTTTTTTTTTTTTTTTTTGTGGTTACACTATCAGTGTGAGAAGCTCCATCAACCTTCTTCCCATGGTTATCATGGAATCTGGGAATAGTCTGGGCTGGAAGAGACTTTCTCTTCTGACACCTCTGGTTTAAGCAGCATTTCTTGGGATTTATGGCTTTTAAGTCACTGATTCTTGACTTTAGGAAAAGGAACTGTTGGGATACACCTTTCCAAAGGGAGATCACCCAAACCCAGGAGAGGAGTTGAGGTCATGGTGAGGATCTGATGTCCTGACCTCAGCAGAGCTGCTGGAAAAGGAGATTTTTAAGAGATTTGGAACTGTAAGGGAGAGTGCCAGCCTGGTTCCTGATGGGATATGAAAATCCCATGGACAAAACCCCTCCATCCATCCCAGCAGGTGACCTGAGGTGTCACCAGTGGCTTGGCAATGGAGGTGGATCTCAAGATGCCATGAGATCTGTCCTAGCTCCTCAGAGTTATTTTCCAATTTTACAAAGGAAATGAAAACATAAACTTTGGTCAGAGGAGGCATTCTCACCTAAAAAAAGCCGTCTAACCTGGCTTCCTGGGAAAGCCCCTGTGGATTTCATGGAGTGGGAGAAGGGGGTCCATTCCTAATCTCCTCTAAACATGACCTGATTTTGAGGGTCCACAAAACCCCATCCAGGTTCCTGGCTCAGTTCCCCTGGAGACCCCTTGGTCTCTGAGGAGGTTGGTGACAGATTTGTGCCAAAATTGGGTGCTGGCTCTTGAAACCAAGTAACATCTTCGGGTGAAAGGTGTCAGATCTGGATCAGGGCTGTTTAGGGCCAAAAAAATCCCAAATTGAGGTCCACAGTCCATTTTTGTCTCCAGGGCTCTGCCCAAGGAGGGGGTGGTGGTGGCTGCAGGTCTCATGCACCAGTCCCAGGGATGGGTTTTTTTACTGCTTTGTGGCTTTGTTTAAAAAAAAAAATGGAGAAAAGAGAAAGAAAGAAAATCCATTTTTAGCCCTTTAAGCACATCCTTAACCTCACACCAGCTCCAGAGGCTCCCCCGCACCAGCGCCGGGGCTTTACTCATCAGGAAAGTAAACATGGGCTTAAGGGCTCTGAAACAGCTTAAATCCCAAAAAACCCGCCCTGGAGGACAGGGATAAACAGAGCTCCAATGTTATCGTTTGTGCAGGGGGTGCTGGACGCGGCCACGACCGCAAGAGTTCCTCCCCAGCCCGGGAAAGCGCCCGGGAGCTTGGCCGGGAGCAGCTGGAGCAGGGAACGGATTTGTTTGGCATCGTCTGCCCTTAAAAAACAGCTCCCCCCATCTTCTGGGGGGGCCCCATCTCAGGGGTGACTGCAGGGTGGCTCCATCAGCAAGATGAGTTTGAAATCCCTCTCCTGATGCGCCGGTGCTCCGCAGCCAGCACCGTTCCCAGAGGGTCCCAAAATGTGTCACAATCAGCTCTGAGCCGATCCTGAGGAGGGCCTTGGGCTCCATGTGGGGTTTTGTGCTGGTTAATGGTAGGGCTGGATGGTCTTGGAGGCCTTTCCCAGCCAGAATGATTCTGGAATTCTCCTCCATGCATCAGACCTGCGCCGGGAACTTGCACCGCTCTGCTCCGGGAGATGCCGTAGGAAGCAGGGAAGGTGTGTGCACATATTTATATCCCAGAAAAATCCCAGCCCTTGGAGGCTGGAATTGCAGAGAGGACGTCTCCTCATCTCTCTCTGGGGCTAAAGATAGCCCTGAGTGCAGCTGAGCTGTGAATCAGGAGGAAAAAATGTGGGTCAGCTCCTGAATGGAGCAGGGAATGCTCCGGGACGCGGCTGCTCCCGACCTCGCTGTGCCGGGGAGGAATCCGGGCTCAGACCCCACAGCTGCTCCTGATCCCGCTCCAGAGGCTTCAGGAAAGGTTCCCAAACCCCTGGGATCCATGGATTGTGGGGCTGGGGGCTGTTCCCTGGGGATGGAGTTGGTGCTGGGAGCAGGGATCCAAGCGGTTCAAGCCGGAATTCCCAACCCATGGATGTGTGCACACGTGTGTGCTTGGTGTGGCATCTGCATGTGCTGGGACAGGGTGACCACAGGCACGTGTCGGTGGACAGACTAATGGTCACTTGTGTCCATGGACACACTGATGTCACACTGATGGTCACTCATGTCCCTGCACACACTGGTGGACACACGCGTCCATGTGTGTCCTCTGGCCATGGGAGTGAATCCCTCTTTTAAATCAATTTTTTTCCTGTCCCACTGTTGCAAAATCCACTCCTGTTTTTCCTTGACAGAGAAAAACCTGACCTGGACTCGGAACCAGGCAGAATCCCAAAGGACAGGCAGGAGGCTGGAGCTGGGAGCCCTGGAAGTGTCCCTGGCCCTGTCACACACTCTAGGTGTGCTCACAGAGGAGTTTCTCTGTTTTCCATCCTTTGCTTCCCCCTTTTCTATCCCAGGAGTGGGTTTCCCTCTTGGAGACAGCTCTGCTCCCAAAATACATGAGGAAGAGGATGAAGTGGCATTTCTGGAGTGTGGCATCACCTGGGATGTGCTGGGTCACCAAATCCTGGAATGGGTTGGGTTGGAAGGGACCTTAAGCACATCCCATTCCCTGAGCCATGGGCAGGGACACGTGCCACCACCCCAGGTGGTTCCAAGCCCCTGGAATCACACCTCCCCTTGTGGAAGGGACATTTGGTGCCGTGCCACAGGTACACAAGTGCCTGAACCGCTTCACCCTCTCCCAAAACACAACAATTTCAGGCTGAGAATCCCATTCCCGCTCTCCCTCTCCCTCCATCGCCGCTGGAAGGTCCCAGCAGAGCTCGAAGGTTGAGGAGGCAGAACTGGGACGTGCTGGGAGCCATGACCTGCCAATCCTGGGAGCAGGAATTGCCGTGGGCGAGCCCGTGCCTCTGGCTCCTGCTCCACCGCCGTCCCGAGGATTTCCATCCTCCCGAAGCCCCGGCGCCAGGAAATAGTTAACCACTCCAGGATTTTGATTAGCAGAGCCTCAAAGTCAGTAAAAAAGACAGTCGGGGAGAACTCTCAGGAGCATGCTAATGAAGTGAAGTCATCGGCACACACCAGAGGAGTATCCATGCCTGCTCCACGCCGGAGGATTCCCGCAGCCCGGCGCAGGTGGAGCGGGGACCCGCGTCCCGGCACCTTCGCTCCCCTCCCTTTGGATATTGCCACGCTTCTTTCCCTGGGATTTTTTTTTTTTTTTTTTCGCCTCACTGGAGTTTAATGATATTTCCAGCTCGGCGGGAGCTGCGGGAAGACTGGAGATAGCGCAGAGAGAGGCTTGGAAAGGCAGCAAAGGCAGCTCCCGGCTCTGCGGGAAAGGTGAGGGCATTCTCCTGGAAAATCCCTTCTTTTCTTGGGAAATCCCTTGGGTTTCTCTCTGTCGCTGGCGCTTGCTGGGGGTGGGGAAAGGGGGGAGCAAACGGTGCTGGTCGTGCAGCTGGAAAGTTTGGGAAGTGGTGTTTTTGGGGCTGGAGATGTCCAGGTGGTGCCCAGGTACAGAGCAGGAGCGGCCGCCTTAGTCCCGCTTGGAAAAATCCCTGGGAGTTTTTAGAGCGTTAAAAACCATCCTTCTGCTCTTGTGGGACTTTGCAAAGAAGCTATGCAAAGGTTGGATCCTTTCTGTTGGGATCAGCGCCTCCCGGGTCCTACCTTTGCTGTAAAAGTTGGAATTTTTTGGGGAATAATTCAGAAACTTAGGACAGAGCAAAGTTTTAGTTGAGCCTGAGGGCTAAACCCGGTAACTCCAGCGTGGCCAAATCCACGGCGGAGCTGATGAGTCGCCGGGGCTGTTTAATTTATAAGAAGTCCCCCCACGAAAACATTGCAGTTTTGTTTATGGGAAATGCAAGAAAAATATGCAGACGAGGTTTTGCTCCTAAACAGCCGAGGTTAACCCGTTCAGGACGGTGGTTCCAGGATTGTTCCTGGGATAAGCTGAGCACAGATCGCTTTCCAGCGGTTAGAAACGAGCTGGTGACTCAGTGGCTGCCTCGGGTTTAGCACTGTGCAGATCCTCAGCCTGGCTGTTCCCAAATTTTGTGTTTTCTGCCTCGTAGAATTTGAATTTTCCTTTCGGAGAAGTGTCGGAGCTTGCGGCACTGCGAGGATTCCGAGGCAGGCAGGGAGGCAGCTCCTGGGTTTTGGAGATCTCCTGGAATAGCCCGCTCCTTGCTGCAAAAATGCATCTGTGAAAAACAAAATCTCCTGATTTTATCCATGTGGGATTAGCGGGATATCAGCATTTGCCGGGTTTTTGGGCCTAGGCACTCCCAGCAGGGCTGGTGACAGGATTACATTTTTAATCCTCTGTGGAAGCATCGTTTCCTCAAATCCCAAAAAGTGAGAGCTGCTCTGAGAGCGGCGCCTCTGTCCCAGAGCAGAGCCCTGCAAACCCCATCCCTGGAAAACAGCTCGGTGTTCCCCTGCTGTGCCTTCCTGGGAAGTTTGTCCCTTTTCAGGATCCCTGTGCTCCCAGGAAAAGCACTTTAGGGTGACATCTCTGCAACCCTGTGGTGGCAAGCCCAAGTCATTGGATTTGGGGAAGAAATCCTTCCCTGTGAGGGTGGGAGGCCCTGGCACAGGTGCCCAGAGCAGCTGTGGCTGCCCCTGGATCCCTGGCAGTGCCCAAGGCCAGGTTAGATGGGGTTTGGAGCATCCTGGCATAGTGGAAGGTGTCCAGGGTGGGACTGGATAATCTTCCTTGTCCCTTTTTGGGATTCTGGAATTCCCTGACCCTTGGTGATGTGTGCCGTCTCTGTGCCACCCTCCCAGCCCAGCTCCCCTGTCCCAGCTCTCAGGGTGACCCTGGCATTCCCCAAATCTGAGATTCCCCTGGCGTGTCCTGCCTGATCCAGGCTCATGGCTCTACTGAGCTAGGAATGAGCAAAAATTCCCAATTCCTCCTTTTTTTTTGTGTGTGGGTAGGGTCTGATCTCCTCACTCGCCAGCGGGTTCAGCCGTGGCCAGCTGTGGGTGGCAAAGCCTGACCCCTGGGGCAGCTCTGGCTGCCTTTGGAGGGAGATGGGAGCACGTTTCAGAACCTGGCATGCTGGAATGCTCCTCTCCCCAGGCAGCTCATGGATTTTGTCCCTCTCCCAAGCCCTGTTACAGCTGGAGCTGCTCCATCACCTCTGGTTGTGCATCCCGTGCAAATATCCCGCTCACTCCTTGTGAGCTGCAGCTTTCAGGGGGTTGCAGGACTCTGAGACCCAACAATCACCCATGGGGAGCTTTCTGTGGGCTCCAAACCCTCTTGGAACGTCCCCCATCCCTTTTGGCCGGCGGTGCTTGGAGCAGAAAGGTGTTAAAGGGCCCGTGGCCACTACTGAGCAACAGTTACCAACAACCTCAGGCAAATAAAATGCAGGAGATGATGGAAACAGCTTCCCTGGGTGAGTCAGGAGCGGGTGGCTGCTGCTCCCTGCTCCTTCCTCGATGACAGCATCCCCCATGCAGCCCCTGGGGATGCAGAGCTGGGATATTTATGATGCTTTCACAGAATGACAGTTTCTCTGGCTGCTGGCAGAGCTGGGATTTGCACATTGCCGTGCTTTGGGCTGGGTTTGTGGGGCTGTTATGGGCATGTTCCTGGTGCCATGTGCTCTTTTCCTGGGGGTTTTGGGCTCCCTGAATGTGATTGAGGCAGCAGCCAAGAGGGAAATGCAGGTGTGGAAGGAAGGGTGTTATCCCAGCGGTGTTTGACACAGATTATCCAGGAATGGATTGCCCTGGGATAATTTTGGGGAGGCCGTGGCACATTTTTTCCAGAGAATTTGTGGCTGCCCCATCCCTGAAAGTGTCCTAGGCCAGGCTGGAGCAACCTGGGGTTGTGGGAGGTGTCCCTGCCCATGGCAGGGCTGGGATGGGATGGGCTTTAAGGTCCCTTCCCACCCAAACCATTCCATGATTCTGTTCCACAGAATTCCCCCCACTAGGCTGAGCATTCCCAGGGAAATTCCTGGGCTCCATCCAAAGGTGGGAAAGCAGGAATCACTTTTGGAGGTGCCCATCCTGCTGCTGATTCCCACTCCAGGGAATACCAATAGAACACAAAACTGACATTTACTCAAAGCATCTAAAAATCAGTGATTTTAACCCAAAGCAGCTTTCCCAGGATGGCCCTGCTGCTGCTGCTGGAAGGGCTGGAAGCCACTGGAATGGCATTTTCCAGGGGCAGGTGGATTTATTTCAGCTCTGGGCTGCCATTCCCTAGCTCCATATAAAAACATCCATGGACATTTGTCCGTCTGTCCGAGCCCATTTTGCAGAGGGATTCCCTGGATCCATCCAGAGAGATTCCCTGGATCCATCCAGAGGGATTCCCTGGATCTCCTGGCACGTTGTGCTCCCAGAATCTCCCAGGATTTGGAGACAGCAAAGAAAAAGCGCAGGAAAAGTGTCCATGCCAGAGCTGCTTCACCATCCCACGGGCTGTGCTACAGGCTGTGACATCCCAGGGATCCCAGCTGTGGGAAAAGGATGGGATTTGGGATGCTGGGGGGACCTGGCTCATGCAGTGTTTGGTTGTGCCCTCTCCAAGGTGGAAATTCTGGGGCTGTGCAGTGTGGGTGAGCCAGCAGAGCCCAGCTCCTGCAGGAGCAGCAGAAAGTCAGGAAATCCCTGTGACAGGGAAGTGCAGCTGCTTTTCCCAGCACCCTTTAAACACATCCCAGCTCCTCTCACCCTGGGATTGCTCTCACCGCTGCCTCATTCCCATCATTCCCATCCTGCCACTCTCCACCATTCCTGTGGATGCTCCCTCGCCTTCCCATCCTCTGCCATCCCAAGAGCTGCTGAGGAACCCCTGGAATTCGTGGCTGCCACCTCCAGCCTTTCCCAGGCAGGTGACTTTGTGAAACGATGGAGATCTTCATCCAGGAGCCTCTGGAGCCGTTGTCCCTCTGGCCTCCACCCTGTGGCATCACCCACGGGCCCGGCTGGCTGCAGTGACACCACAAGGAGGCTGAGAGGTGACATCGCTGCAGGATGTGGCACTGCCCCATGTCCTGGGTGTGGGACAGGCTTGGGGGAGCCTCTCCAGGAGTTTCCACCTTTCCCTGGCAAGGACAGATCCAGGAGACAGATCCGGCACAGGGCTCGGTTCAGAGAGTGACCCCAGCACCTTCAGATGTGCTCCTCTGGGAGATCAGGAGGAGGGGATGCAAAGCCCTTGGAAGCTCCTGGTTTTGTGGGAATTTGGGCTGGCATCCCTCTGCAGGGAACGTGGGGGCAGAGGTGGCCCCACCAGCACGGCCCTGGACCCTCTGGGCTGCACCCTTGGGATGCCATGTGAGGCACCAACCCCTGGGAGCATCCAGCACATCACAGGAGCTTCCTTTGCTCCAGATGAGGAATTTCTCCCATGGCACAGGGAGATCCCCCATCCCAGTCACATTCCTGCTGCTCCAGAGCCTCAGTGCCCACAGATCCTGCAGAATTCCAGCCTGGGAAGAGCAGCAATCCTGCAGAATGCCAGCCTGGGAAGTGAAGGAATCCTGCAGAATTTCAGCTTGGGAAGTGCCCACAGATGCTGCAGAGTTCCAGCCTGGGAAGTGCAGGAATCTTTCAGAATTCCAGCCTGGGAAGTGCAGGAATCTTTCAGAATTCCAGCCTGGGAAGTGCAGGAATCCTGCAGAGTGCCAGCCTGGGAAGGGCAGGAATCTTTCAGATTTCCAGGTTGGAAAGTGCCCACAGATCCTGCAGAATTCCAGCCTGGGAGGTGCAGGAATCCTGGAAAATGCCAGCCTGGGAAGTGCAGGTCCAGGCTGTGATGGGATCATCTCACAGGATGGATCTCTGCTTCCCTGTGGGCGCTCTTCCCTCTGCTCAACACCCTCATTTTTCCCATTTTGTCATCCCAAACACAATTCCTGTGTCTGCGTCCATGGCATGGTGCACCTTCCCCAGAGCATCCCAACTTTCCTCTTCGCTTCCAGGCTCTGGGGAAAAACGCCCTTGCAAGAGATGGAGTTCTGTCCCATGCCTTGATTAAAAGGGAGTGGAAGGAGAGGCTTTAGCTTGAGTTTATCCTGATTAAAGCGCGGGATAAATCTCGGGATCACCGCTCTCCTTGGATCCCGAAGGATTCCTGCGGGGAGCACGGGCCGGGGAGGCTCCGGAGCAGGTTTTGGACGGCAGCCGGCGTTTTGGGGCGGGAAGCTGAGATCCCGGAGTACAACATCGCCACCTGTTTGCCGCACGAGAACGAACAGCAGGGAAAATCCCGGCCGGATGGAGCCCGGCGGGATGCGCGGGGACCGGGATGGTCCCGGAAAGGTGCGGCTCCACCAGGATGGATCCCATCGGGATGAGCTCCAGGGAAAGAGGAGCCCACCAGGACACAGCCCACCGGGATCAGCCCCCTGGTACAGCCCCAAAGCAGGATGGGTCTCCCCAGGTTGCAAACATCGGGATAAATTCCATTGGGATGCAACTCCAGGGGGATGCACCCCATTGAACAACGCTCCACCAGGATGTATCCCATCAGGATAGATCCCACCAGGATTCCATCCCATCAGGATAGATCCCACCAGGATGTATCCCATCAGGATAGATCCCACCAGGATTCCATCCCATCAGGATAGATCCCACCAGGATTCCATCCCATCAGGATGTATCCCACCAGGATTCCATCCCATCAGGATAGATCCCACCAGGATTCCATCCCATCAGGATAGATCCCACCAGGATGTATCCCATCAGAATAGATCCCACCAGGATTCAGCCCCACCAGGATAGATCCCACCAAGATTCAACCCCAAATCAGGATATATCCCATCAAGCTTCGCCCCATCAGGATGCATCCCATCAGGATTCAGCCCCATCAGGATTCAGCCCCACCAGGATTCAGCCCCATCAAGGATCCCCATATCAGGATGCAGCCCCTTGGAAAGTCCTAAATCAGATTAATCCCACCAGGGTACAGCTCCATTGGGATAGATCCCACCAGGACGCATTCCATGGGACAGCTCTCCATCAGGAGGGCATCAGGATGAAACCCCAAAGTTCAGGGTCGCCCTCGTGTCATGGGGAGTCACTGAAAGCCCTTAGAGCCTCCAGGTAAAATCCCAGAATTATTTGGGTTGGAAGGATCCTAAATTTCATCCAGTGCCACCCCTGCCATGGCAGGGACAACTCCCACTGTCACAGGGTGCTCCAAGTCCTCTCCAAGCTGGTCTTGGGACTGCCAGGGATCCAGAGGCAGCCACAGCTGCTCTGGGCACCTGTGCCAGGGTCTCCCCACCCTCACAGGGAGCAACTCCATCCCAAAATCCCATTATTCAGGCAGTGGGAAGCCATTCCCTGTGTCCCATTCCAACAGGCCCTGCTAAAAAGCTGGGATATTTTGGATATATGGCAATAAACCCAGGATCCATCCATGCTGGGTTTGTCCTCCTTCCCCTCAGAGCTGCTGACACAGCACGTGCAGGATATTCCAAGCCCTGGGATAAACCCCCCGTGCTCCCCCCGTTCCCATGGATAACGTGCTCATGGATTAAGTGTCAGGCTTTTGTTTGAAAGAAGCCTTCAGGAAAATGACTCCACGAGGCCTCTGTGTGCTTAAATTTGTCAGGATTTGAAATATTTGGATTTCCTGGATGAGCCTGGACATTTAATGGGCAGCCCTTGAGTGTGGAAGCTGTGGCTGCTGCAGGAGGGAGCAGAGTGCCCACTCCCCCTCTGGAAAATGGGAATGGGCCAGTGGGGATTGTTCATTAATGGGGATTTATGGCACAAACCCGCTACTGTTTGGTCAGGACAAACAGCCCTAAGTGGGATTTTAGTGCTGGGAAAGCAGCCCTGGGGCTGGAGCTGCTTCCCAGCTGCTCTCAGAGGGCTGAATTCCCTCCTCAGGGGGGCACAGGGAGTGGCTGGAGCCAAGGAGCACCAGGATTTGGGGTGGGAAGGAGAAATAAGATCAGGTTCGTGGATTGGGGTCCTTCACCTGTGCTGTGTTTTCTCTGGGGAAGTTTTAGTTGGGGAACTCGCTCCTGGTGTTCCCTTGGCTGTTCTTGCTCTGAAGATGTGTTGGTGTTTATCCAGATCCAAATAATTCCATGTCTGGGCTGGTCCTGGACCCAGCTCTGAGGGATGGAGGATCTGCTCCCCCGGGAGCTGGGGATGGGCTGGAGCCTCCTGGTGCTCTGCAGGAACAGCTCAGAAGGGGCTGGGATGTGGGGCTGCATTTGGGGCTGGGATATGGGATTTGGGGCTGGGATATGGGATTTGGGGCTGGGATATGGGGCTGGGATTTGGGGCTGGATTTGGGGCTGGAATTTGGGGCTGGGATTTGGGGTTGGGATTTGGGGCTGGGATTTGGGGCTAGCATTGAGGGCTCTGCTCAGTCTCCACCTCCAGATTCCCAGGTGGGTTTTGGGTGGCAGAAACAACCTCGCCTTCCTCCATTTGGATGGACCCATGGATTTGTTCTCTCTTGGTTTGGAGCTCCAAGAATGTTGGCCAAAGCCATGTTCCCAATGGTTTTCCCTACATTTCTGCTGGGATTGGGTCTGTGCCAGTGGAAATGGGGCATTTCTGGGCAAAGCAGCACCAAATCCCTTCCTCTTACACCACCGAGGTCTTTCCTCTCACCTCTGAAGGTGTCCTCATTCTTTTCCCATCCCATATGAAAATCATGGAAAGGGTTGGGTTGGAAGGGACCTTCAAACCCATCCAGTTCCAGCCCTGGCACCTTTCCCTTGTTCCAATCCCACCCAGCCTGGCCTGGGACACCTCCAGGGATGGGAACCCCAAACCTCCCTGGGCAGTTCCAACCCCTGCTCACCCTTTCCATGCAGAAATTCCTGCTGATGTCCACCCTGACACAGCTTGTGGCCTCATCCTTTTGTCCTGTCAGAGCTTTGTCACCTTCTGCCTCCCACAGGTGTCCCTGGCACCCTGTGCTGGCTCTGCAGGTGACACCTGGGGACAGGCAGTGCCTGGGCCACGGTGGGGCTGGAGCTGGTGGAGGTTGTTGGGAGCTGTTTGTGTGGAGCTGGAATTGCTCTCCCCATGCTGGTTGTTGTTATGCAAAGCCAAGTCCTAAAATAATATTGAATTTCCTGCGCCATAATTTGGAGGAAAAGCATTTCTCTGGAATTCTGTAGTCACTGGGGGGGGGGTGTCCCCCCATCCTGAGCTCCTCAGGGTGGGAATGGAGTCTGTGTGGAGCAAAGACCCAGACCAGGGCAGAAACCTCCTCCTCTTCCTCCTCCTCTTTTTATGATTTTTTAACCCTGCAGCAGCTCAAAGCCCTCTGAAAAGCTGCTTTTGATTCACACGCTCCAAAAAAATTCAGGCTGAGCCACTGTGGCTCCAATAAAACTTTAAAGAGGGTCTGGACGTGGTGGTGGGAAGGAGCTGGGATGGAAATGGGGATGAAGGAAAGCCTGGTTGGAGTTAGGAGAAATTTGGGAAGGCTCCTGGCTATGGTGGCATTGAGGGATGCAGCTGGGCTGGATGGAGTGTCCAGGTGCCCAGAGCATCCTTGTTCCAGCTCCTTGTTCCAGAGCTGGGTCTGGCTCACAGGAGCAGGGCCTGGGTGAGTTTGGTTGTTTGGATGCAGCTCCAGAGGAAGCTCCAGAGCAGCTCTGGCTCCGTGTGCTGATCCCAAACCCGCACGTCCCAGCTGGGCCAGCACAGCCAACAGCAAAATCCTCACGTCAGAGGAGCTGTTCCAGCTGGGAGAGCCCAGGGACAGCAGCCAGATCCCAATCCCAGGGAATGCAGCAGCCAGATCCCAATCCAGGGAATCCAGCAGCCACATCCCAATCCCAAACCAGGGTATCCAGCAGCCAGATCCCAATCCCAAGTATCCAACAGCCAAATCCCAATCCCATCCAGCAGCCAGGTCCCAATCCCAGGGTATCCAGCAGCAGCCAATTCTGGGAGTTCCAGGAGCAGATCCCATCCCATGTTATCCAGCAGCTGGATCCCAGTCTGAGTCCCAATCCCAGGTATCCAGGAGCAGATCCCAATCCCAGTCTCATCCCCCAGCCAGATCCCAGCCTCATCCAGCAGCAAATCCCAATCCAGCCCTTTTTTCCACGCCTGTTCCCAAATGTGCCCGTTTCCAGGGAAATGTGGGTCTGGGATGGGCCTGTCCACATCTGGCCCCAGAAAACATCTTGCACACAGGAGCTGCAGATGTTGGGCAGGGAGAAACATCTGGGCTGCTTTGACAGGGGGAGCCAGAAATTCATGGGATGGGAGACACTGCCCAGCAGGGCCAGGGAGCTTCCATGGGGAAAATCCCAGCCCACAGCCCCTCTCCTCCCTGCCCCGAGCCTCCTCTGCCACCCAAAAGCTGCTGGAACCCCAGCATGGACCCCGCAAAGATTCCTGAAGGACAAATCCGCAGGGAGACCTTCCGGGATAACCCCAGATATCCCACACTGCAGCACTGGCACGGGACCACCCATCCAAATCCACCCATCCAGAGGGATCCCCGGGCATCCCCAGCACAGCCTCCCTCCTGGGAGCCTCGTGCCTCAGTTTCCCCATCCATAAATTGGGAATGTTGGCTCTGGCACATCCCTGGCCTTGTGCCATCCATAAATTGGGAATGCTGGGTCCAAAAACTGCCTGACTCTGGCACATCCTTGCCCTCATGCCTCAGTTTCCCCATCCATGAATTGGGAATGCTGGCTCTGGCACATCCCTGGCCTTGTGCCATCCATAAATTGGGAATGCTGGCTCCAAAAACTGCCTGACTCTGGCACATCCTTGCCCTCATGCCTCAGTTTCCCCATCTATGAATTGGGAATGCTGGCTGTGGCACATCCTTGATCTCGTGCCTCAGTTTCCCCACCCATAAGTCGGGAATGCTGAGTTCATACTCAGCCAGGCTGGCACATCCCTGGCCTTGTGCCTCAGTTTCCCCTTCCATAAATTAAGAATTCTGGGTCCAAAGCCAGCCTGGCTCTGCCACATCCTTGTCCAGAGCCATATGAACCATAAATTGGTTCATACCCAACCAGGCTGGCACTTCCTTGGCCTCGTGCCTCAGTTTCCCCATCCAAAAAGTGGGAATGTTGGCTCTGGCACTTCCTTGATCTCATGCCTCAGTTTACCCATCCATAAATTGGGAATGCAGGGTCTGGCACACACCTGGCCTTGTGCCTCAGTTTCCCCTTCCTTTAAGTGGGAATGCTGGCTCTGGCACACCCCTGACCTTGTGCCTCAGTTTCCCCATCCATAAATCAGGAATACTGGCTCTGGCGCATCCTTGGGCTCGTGCCTCAGTTTCCCCATCCATAAATTGGGAATACTGGGTCCAAAGCCAGCCTGGCTGGCACATTCTTGGGCTCGTGCCTCAGTTTCCCCATCTATAAATTGAGAATGCCGGCTCTGGCACATCCTTGGGCTTGTGCCTCAGTTTCCCCATCCATAAATGAGGAATACTGGCTCTGGCGTATCCCTGACCTCGTGCCTCAGTTTCCCCATCCCTGAGTCAGGAATGCTGGGTCCATCCCCAGCCAGGCTGGCACACTCCCAGCCCTGCTGCCCCATCCAGGACTGACCTACTTCCCTCCAGCAGAACTTTGTGCTCCACTTGTTTGACCCAGCACCTTTCTGTTTGCCCAGAGCCGGGAGCGTTTCCCCTCGGGCACACACAGGGGGAGCGTCTGCTGCAGACACAAACCCCTGCTCTGTGCATCCCTGCAGGAGCCCAGAGCCCTTTCCCCACTGAAATCCACCCTGGAGCGCTGCCACCTTTGGCTTTGCCCCCTTTTCCCCCGTGCCCGCGCTGGTTTTGGGGACAGGGAGGAGAAAGGTGACATTGTTCCGTGCTGGAAGCAGCAGCAGCATCCCAGCTCCCGGCCTCTGCGGCTGCCTCAGTCATGGCTGTTTGCATATGTTAAAAATATTTAGTCCAGTGCTAAAAAAAATATTATCCCCGAGCTGTTGGGGCCAGCTGAGCATAATGGCACCTATGTGTCCGTGTGCTCAGAGGCACACAGGGCTCCTCTTTGCCTCTGGAGCCATCCTGGGCTGCAGCAGGGATGCTGGGGGTGATCCTGGGCTGCTGGGAGTGCTGCTCTGCCCCTGGGATGGAGGATTTGGGGCTGCAGCAGGGATGCTGGGGGTGATCCTGGGCTGCTGTCTGTGGGAATGCTGTGATCCCCCTGGGAGAGGGGTCTGGGGATGCTCGGAGTGATCCTGGGGCTGCTGCCTGCTGGGAATGCTGCTCTGCCCCTTGAAAAGGGGTTTGGGGCTGCATCAGGGATGCTCGGAATGATCCTGGAGCTGCTGCCTATGGGAGTGCTGCTCTCCCCCTAGAAAAGGGCTTTGGGGCTGGGGGAGCTTGGTGGGGCAGTGGGGTGTGCAGAGCAGGGGGGATGACAGGTCACACAGGGGTGTTGGCTGTAGGAAAAAGCAATAAAAGCTGGGCTGAGTGCTGAGTTCCAGCTGCTGGGAATGGCTCCCCAAATCCATGGATGCGGGGCTGAGACCTCCCCAGCTCCATCCACCCCCTCCCAGCCTCAGCTGTGCCCGTGGCCTGGAGGTACCCAGAGCTTCTGGGAACAGGGAGAAGCTTCCAGCTGAGTTCCACAGAAAGAATTCCAGGACAGGCTGAGAGTGTGGGAGGGAAAACATTTCCCTGTAGTAATCTCCCTGTGAGGAGCAGCAGAAAGGAGCGTGGAGTTTGTTCTGGCTGCAGGAGGAGGACAGCAGCGAGCTGCAGCAGCACTAAGGGATCGTTTCCTCGGCTTTTTCCCCCTATTATATTTATTTTTCAAGCGGGAAAAGGAGCTGGAGGAGGGCGTGGAGGTGAAATAATCCTGTCTGGAGAGCGTGAAGGGATCATTATGCCCCGTCCTTGGGCTTTTCTGGAGGGTTTTTCCCCCCTTTTCCGAGGGTTCTGCGGACACTGTGGCCATTCATGGCTCGGCTGGGGGTGTGAGGGGCGCGTGGCCGGGCGGGAGACGGGAATAATTCCTGCACAATGTGCAGCAGGGAAAAATGGCCCGGTTGTCTGAGGTGGATGGAGCTGGATGTATGGAAGTGTGAGAGCATCAATGCAGCCATTTATGAGCGGAGCTTTTCCCCCCTGAATAAACTGCGCGGCTCCGAGGAAAAATGTAAATGTTCGGGAGCCCTCGGAGACAGGATTTCAGGGAAAAATAAGGACAGCTTTCAGGGCTGGGGGGGAGAAGGGCCTCCTGCAGCCCCCCACTGCTGGGCCAGGGATTATTTTCCTCCGTGGTTCTCCCTGTGCCCAGTTTAAAGGGATTTGTGTCCCGGTGTCCCAGGGAATGTTCCCCGCCCGCCTCAGAGCTGGGAATTCCTCGGTGAAAGGTTCCATTCATCCCTGCCCTGCTTCCCTCTGCAGCCACCACACCACCCCCTGGGCCTCTGCTCTCCTTCCCATAGCTGCATTCCCACATGGAAGGCTGGGAAGGGATGCTCCAACACTGTCCTGGCAAAGGGATAATCCCCCCTGCCTTGGTCCTGATTTCCGGCCTGGAGCTGCTTGGACTGCAGGGTTTGAGGAGCCTGAGAGAACAGGAAAATGGGGGAGATGGGTGGTGCTGCTTCCAAAATTCCCATCCGTGCCTGGGACAGTGGAAGGTGTCCCTGCCCATGGAATGGGATGAGCTTTCAGGTCTCTGCCAGCCCAAACCATCCTGGAACTCCACAAATCAGCCCCTGGCTGGTCTCTGGGACTGCATCCTCAGCCCCTTCCTTGGAACCAAGGAGAGGGTGTTCCCCCAAGGAAAAATCAAGGAAAGAGCCCCAGGTGTGTTGAACTTGGAGAAGAAGCAGCTGAACCAGTGGAGCACTGGGAGGGTACTGGGAGAACTGGGATGCCACCAGCAGCATCCAGGAGTGTTCCCCCATGGAGAGCTTGGGATTGTTGGGATGTGCTGGAGACAAAGTGGGGAAAAAAACCCAATATTTTAGTTCTGGGTTTCATCCAAAATAGGCCTTGGATGAAATTGCAGAGGCTTTGGATCTGAAAGAGTGGCTCTTATTTTATAGATTTATTTTGAATATATGTATTTTCATGTATATACCCCATGTATTATTTAGACCATCTATATAAACCCCATATATTGTATATATATTATACTTTAATATATTTCCACACACATCATCGATTATATGCACCATATTTTTCTATGTATCCACACATCATCTGTTATCTAGATCTTATATTTTTAATATATTTATTTACACACAGTCCATATTTCTAGAGGTGGTTGGAGAGCAAACCCAGGGATCGGAGCTTTTCCATGTCCCAGCCATATCCCAGAGATGCCAGGAAATGTTTGCTCTCTTCTGAAGCTGAAAAAATGCCAGAAAATAGGGGGGGGGGAAATTGTTAGACTGCCAATAATTAAATGTGAGCAATTCGAACCCAGTCAGGAGTTGGTTCATCCCAGTTATCACCATCAAAAATGACGTTTTCCAAGGATTTGAAGGATTCCCAAAGATTTCCAAGGATTTCTGCAGCCGCTGCTGTAAATAGGGATCTGCTCCTCCAGGGGCTTGGATGGACTCCAGGCCAGGGGTTTGATTGCAATTCCACTCGATTGCCAGGATTAAAGGAGGGCTCTCCGTGTTCAGGGAGTGCCAGGAATACTCCAGGGAGCTCTGGGAATACCCTGGGTATATTTTGGGAATACCCAAGGAATACTCCAGGAATACTCTGGGAATAACCCGAGAGTACTCTGGGAATAGCCCCAGGAATGCTCTGGGAATACTCCAGGAATACTCTGGGAATAATCTGAGAGTACTCTGGGAATACCCCCAGGAATGCTCTGGGAATACTCCAGGAATACTCCAGGAATACCCCATGGATACTCTGGGAATACCCTGGGAACACTCTGGGAATACTCCAGGAATACTCTGGGAATAACCTGAGAGTACTCTGTGAATATCCCCAGGAATACTCTGGGAATACTCTAGGAATACCCCAGGAATACTCTGAGAATACCCCAGGAATATTCCGGGAATAACCTGAGAGTACTCTGTGAGTACCCCCAGGAATACTCCGGGAATACTCCGTGAATACCCTGGGAATACTCCAGGAATACTTTGGGAACACCCCATGAATACTCCAGGAATACTCTGGGAATACTCTGGGAATACTCTGGGAATACCCTGGGAGT
The DNA here is from genome assembly GCF_028018845.1 of Melospiza georgiana. NCBI lineage: Eukaryota > Metazoa > Chordata > Aves > Passeriformes > Passerellidae > Melospiza > Melospiza georgiana. The sequence continues at coordinate 19,953,662 of NC_080443.1, forward strand.
AGCCCAGGAATACTCTGGGAATACTCCAGGAATACTTTGGGAATACCCCAGGAGTATCCCAAGAATACCCTGGGAATACTCTGGGAATACCCCAGGAGTTCCCCGGAAATACTGTGGGAATACTCTGGGAATGCCCCAGGAATTCCTGAGAAATACCCTGGGAATACCCCAGAAATACCCCAGGAATACCCCAGGAACACCCCAGGATTATGGCACTGTGGGAGATGCGCTGAGCCCGGAGTCAGATATTCCATTATTTCACAATTCCTCCATCAATTCCGGCTGAGATTGGGGGAACCCCCCGGATCTCCTGCGCATCCAGGGAGCGTTCCCCAGGTCCCCAGGCGGGCTCTGCCCCCGGAGGAGGCTCTGGAGCAGCTCCCGAGGCTCCCGTGGGATGAGCTCCTTGAGCTCCTTTGATATCGGAGCCGGGGCTGGCGGCGCTCCCCGCTCTGGCAGCGCTGCCCAAGCGGTGCCAGCACAGCCGCGCTTCCAGAGGGGCCTGGAAACGCAATCCATGATCTGATAGTTGGGAGCAGCTTTTTTAATTAAGGCTCGGGCCAGGGGCTGGCTGGGGAGGTGGGGACGGGGGGTGTCCCCAGGGGTTTGGCGCATCCCGGCCTCTGGCACCCTGGGCAGTTCCAGGGCTCACTTTTCCTCTGGTGGCACATTTGCAATGAAGCCTTTTTGCCCCTTTCTATCCACTTTTACCCCTCTTACTGTCCCCTTTCACCCTTTTCTATCTTCCCCCTGCCCTTCTCCCTATGGCCCTTTTATCCCACTTCCATTTCCCCCTTTCTGTACCATTCCTCCCCTTCTATTCATTTCCCTCCCTTTTTTTATTTCCCTTTCCCCCTTGTATCCCACTTCCTTTCCTTTCTGTCACCTTTATTTACCTTTCCATTCGTTTCCCTGGCTATTGCCATTTCCTCTTCCCCCTTTTCCTCCTTCCCCCCCCCCTTTCTATCCCTCTTTATTCCTTTTCCCCTTATATCCCTTTTTTCCTCTTCTTCTTCCCTCTCTATCCCTTTTTTCCCCCCTTTCCATCCTTCACCCCCTTTCCCATCCATTTTTCCTCTTTCCCTTTCTGTCCTTTTCCTCCTTTCCCTTTTTCCTCCCTCCCTATCCCCTTTTCACCCCATCCTTTTTCCCTTTTCCCTCCCTTCCCCCTTTTCTACCTTTCCCCTTTCCGTTTTCTACCCTGTTTTTCTTCCCCTTTCCCTTTCCCTTTCCCTCCCCTTTCTATCCTTTCCTTTATTCCCTTTTTTTCCCCTTTTCTATCCGCTTTTTCTTTCCCTTTCCCTCTTTCCCTTTTTTACTCAGTTCTTCTTTCCCGTTATCCCTTCCCTCCCCATTTTTTCTTTCCCTTTCCCTTTCCCTTTCCCTTTCCCTTTCCCTTTCCCTTTCCCTTTCCCTTTCCCCTTCTCTTTCCCTTTCCTCCCTGCTTTTTCTCTCCATTTCCCTTTCCCTTTTCTCCCCATTTCTTCTCTCCCTTGCCCTTTCCCCTTTCCCTTTCCCCTTTCCCTTTCCTCCCCTTTTTTTCCTCTCCCTTTCCCTTGTCCCCCTTTCCATTTTCTCCCCATTTTTCTCTCCCTTTCACTTTTCCTTATCTCTCCCCATTTTTCTCTCCCTTTCCCTTTCCCTTTCCCTTTCCCTTTCCCTTTCCCTTTCCCTTTCCTCCCCATTTTTTCTTTCCCTTCCCCTTCCCCTTCCCCTTCCCCTTCCCCTTCCCCTTCCCCTTCCCTTTCCTCCCTGCTTTTTCTCTCCCTTTCCCTTTCCCTTTCCCTTTCCCTTTCCCTTTCCCTTTCCCTTTCCCTTTCCCTTTCCCTTTCTCCCCATTTCTTCTCCCCCTTGCCCTTTCCCTTTCCTCCCTTTTTTTCTCCCCCTTTCCCTTGTCCCCCTTTCCCTTTTCTCTCCCTTTCCCTTTCCCCTTTCCTTCTTCTCCCCGTTTTTTCTCTCCCTTTTTCTTTTCTCTCTCCCTTTCCCTTTCCTCCCCGTTTTTTCTCTCCCTTTCCCCCCCCCCCCATTTTTTCTCTCCCTTTCCCTTTCCCCCCCGTTTTTTCTTTCCCCTTTCCCCCCGTTTTCCTGCCCCTTTCCGTGTCCCCTTTGCCCCCAGCCGGTGCCGGGATGGGCTCATTCCCGTTCTCCTGCGCTCCTCTCCTTCTCCCGTATCCCGGCTGGTGTGCGCTACTGGCTGGTGCCGCGCGAGGGGCGTGAGCAGCTCCGTGCCTGCGGTCAGTGATGAAGACTTTCTGCTCTTTTCATCCCCGCAGCACGGAGCCACCGCTCAGGGCCAGCCGGCAGCTCCTAATCCCCGAATTTTGGCCTTTTCCAGCCCCTTCCCAGCAGAATGCAGCCTTCCCCTCCGGCCGCCTGATGATGAGGTGAGTGAGTTCCCTTTCCTTTGCTGCCTGATGTCATAAAAGTGGGGTTTTTCCTGGGGGGAAGCCTGGGGGGAAGGGGAATGTGCTCTTTGCCTCACTTCGCTGCTGGGGGGTCACTCCAGCGCTTTCCCAGGGTTTGTTCCCCTCGGCATTCCCAGCTGGAAGCTCCTGCATTTCCCTCTGCAGACACAACTTTCTCCCCCTCCTTTCCCCCCTCTCTGCCTCATTCAATGACTCAACGAGGTTTGTCAGAGTTAAAAAATGATGCTCTTTGCTCAAACTATTCGGGATATTTGTGTCATCCCAGAACTTTTGCAGAGGAAAATCGTTGCCATTCCCATTCCTCCCTCCCGAGGCCGAAGCTGCCCCCGGGCCCCCTCTCGGGGCTGCTGCTGCTCCTGGGTCCCTTTGGCTGCTCTTGGCCGCTGTCACCGCCCGTGATGGTGCCACCCCTGCCAGGAAAGTGTCACCCAGAGCCACCCCTGGCAGAGCAGGAGTTAATCCCACCCTCCCTTTTCCCCCCTCCCTCGGCTTCAGCTGCAAAAAATATGAAGTGAGGATGGATCCGCTCATCTGCGGAGCAGAGGAGTTGCTTTGATGTCGGTCCTGCTGTCGGTCCTTCCTTTCCTCCTTCCCCTCCTTTCCCCCCTTAACCCTTCCTGCCTGGAATTGCAGCCCCCCCACCCCAGCCCCGGGAATTCCGTGTGCGTGGCAGGGGGGACACGCGGGGGGCTGGAATTCCCTTTTGATTTGGCACCCCATTCCCGGGATGCACATCCTTGGGGGGGACACCGGGGACAGGGAGAGGGTGGCGAGCGCCTTGTCACCTGTGGTGGCCTGGGAAGGCTGAGCTTGGAGGTGTTGTGTGTTGTTGGGGTGGGATTTTTCCTTGTGGGGGGATTTCAGGGGGTTTTAACCCCGTTTTTGCGCCGCTGGAGAAAAGCGCCGCTGCCGCTTTAAGGCAGAAGTGTCCCTTTAAGTGACTTTCCATTTGCTGTTTTGGAGAGCCGAGAATTCGGTTTCCCAGATTTCCTCTGAGTTGTGTGCAGGAGGCAGAGGGAGTTAAAAATGACTCGGGGAACCTTCAGCAACTGCAAGGCAGAGGGGAACAAAAAAAGGGGGTGAAATGATGTGTAGGGCATAAACCGAGATTTGGGGGGAGGAAGATTTAGGGAAGAAAATAAAAGAGATTTAGGGAAGAAAATAAAGGAGATTTAGGAGAGAAAAAAGGTATCTGCTACTGTTTCCATTTGGTTTCCTGATGTTGTTCCCAAATCCCTGCCTGGGCAGCGGGGAAATGGGACAGTGGGGAGTACAGGGAGCTGGGAGGATGCAGCACCCCGGGTACCCAAGGGTTAACAGCCCTCACCAGCTGGGGAGCATCATAAACTGCAACCGTTCCCCACTAAATTAATTCACACTTTCTTTTCCTGATGTTTGCCCTGGGAAAGGTGAAAAAAATTAAAAAAAAAAAGAAAAGAAAATTAAGAAAGGAGGGAAAAGAAGAGGAAGGGGAAAAAAAACCCTAAATAAATAATGGGCTGGAAGGGGCTGGGGAAGGCTCTGGTTCCTCAATTAGCTGGGAATTGCCTGCTCCCGACCAACGGAAGGCAGCAGCAGCGGCAGCGCTGGAGCCTCTGGATTTGTGGAGCTCTCTCCAAGTGCCAAGTCTGGTTGTGCGGGACTTTGGAGGGGTAGGTGGAGGAATCCGAGCGCTCGGCTCCCTTAACCCCTTCGGAGCCGCGCGGGTTTGGGAGCGCGGCTGGGGCAGCGCCAAACCCGGCCGTGGCTCCGCAGGGAGGGAGGGTTTGGGTGTGCAGAGCTCGGGAGAGGAGATTCCTGCAGCTGGGAATTCACCTGCAGGAGTGCTGGGGCGTGAGCTGGGCTGGGTGTCACCATCAGTAGCTGGGGACATCTGGGACTGGGGCACAGAGGGGTTTGGGGAGGAGCAGGGGGTCAGGGGGATCCCTGATCCCTGTGCATGGAAGGGGAATCTCAGGGAGTTGGGGATGTGCGGGTCAGGGGGTATCCATGATCCTCATGCATGGAAGGGGAAGCTCGGGGATTTGGGGATTGTGGAGAGGGTCAGGGGGTATCCATGATCTTTGGGCATGGGAGTAGAAGCTCAGGAGTATCCATGATCCTTGTGCATGGAGGAGAAGCTCAGGGATTTTGGGAATGTGCAGAAGATCAGGGGGTATCCACGATCCCCATGTATGGAAAGGGGAAGTTCAGGGATTGTGGAGAGGGTCAGGGGGTATCCATGATCCTTGTGCCTGGAGGAGAAGCTCAGGGATTTGAGAACATGCAGAAGGTCAGGGGATATCCATGATCCTTGTGCCTGGAGGAGAAGCTCAGGGATTTTGGGAATGTGCAGAAGGTCAGGGGGTGTCCATGATCCTTGTGCCTGGAGGAGAAGCTCAGGGGTTTGAGAACATGCAGAAGGTCAGGGGGTATCCATGATCCTTGTGCCTGGAGGAGAAGCTCAGGGATTTGGGGAACGTGCAGGTCAGGGGGTATCCATGACCCTTGTGCATGGAAGGGGAAACTGAGGGATTTGGGGATGTGCAGAAGATCAGGGGATATCCATGATTCCTATGCATGGGAAGGGGAGCTGGGGATTGTGCTGTCCACATCCATGGCATGTGGTTCCCTGGAGCAACCACCAGGGAGCAGAGGGCACACAGGTGCAGGGCATGAGCAGAGGGCACACAGGTGCAGGGCATGAACAGGAGGGAGCAGAGGGCACACAGGTGCAGGGCATGAACAGAGGGCACACAGGTGCAGGGCATGAACAGAGGGCACACAGGTGCAGGGCATGAACATGGTGGGTATAAAGGGTTGGGCTGATGCACAAAAGGAGCAGGTGCCAGGAGCTTTCTGCTGTGGTGCTTCTATGTTTGGGTGAGTGCTCAAAGCCTTCTGAAGTTGTGTGGTGGCACTCTCTGTGTCATGGCCATCTCAGCTGTGACACAGGACAGCAGCCACCAGGGATGGGCTTCCCTTTGGAGCATCTCCTGAGGGTACCAGGATCCGGTGCCTCAGGCTTTGGAACAGACGATCCACGGATCAAACCACTGTGGAAGAGGCTGGAAACCAGAACCTGAGGTATCCCACAAGAGGATGGGTCATTCATATCCAAGAAACCCATCTGGATTTATCCCAGCTCCAGCTGCAAAGGGAGTTCCCATGCTAAAGCTTTAGGATGCAGTTAGTGATGAGCATTCCCGTGAGCAGGGTCCTGCCTGGGGCTGCTCCCACCCCATTCCCTGTGGGATGCACGCAGGGACACCAGGACAGACAAACCTGATGTGGGATGGACTCTGCTCTGTGAGGACACTCCTCTCCCTTCTCCAGGATCCTGCTCCACAGGGATGGGATCCAGCAGGGCCTGGTCCTGTCCTCTGTGTTTTCCTTTGGGTTTGGATCTGTTTTCTTTGGGTTTGAGGGTTGGTTCCTGGGCAGCTGTCGCCGCTCTGGGGTTGGGAATGCAGCACAGGAGTGCCCAGGGCTGGCAGGGCCAGGGGCAGGTGTTTGCTCTGGCCTCCTCCAGCTGCTGCCATGCCAGCCCTCCCTGCATCCCCACCTGCACTCCAGGCTGGCATGGGCCTGGCACCCGCCCCTTCCCTTCTCCTGGTCCTTTCCAGCCCTGTGTCCCCAGCCAAAAGCAGCTCCTCGAGGGAGATCTGCTCCAGAGGCTCCTGGAAAATTCATCAAAAGGACCAATGTCCCCTTCAAAACCCAGCCTCTTTTTGGGTTGAATCTGCTGCTTTTTCATTAAGGGATGCTGCCTGTCCCTCCTGCTTAGGAGGCAGGGATGGGTCAGCTGGGAAGTTCTAACTGGAGTAGCCATGGTAGGGAGAAGGTTGGAGGGAACTGAGGCAGCACTGGTTCAGATCCAGGTGTTCTCCCATCCCTTCTCCATCTTTCCTGGGATCTTTTTGGCTTTCCTGGCCCTTCAGCCCTACCTCAACCAAGTGTCCTCAGACTGGTGGCTGGGTCAGTTGTGCTTTTGGGTATTTTTTCCTCTAAACCAGGAAATTTGGCTTCTCTGAATGTTTCCCTGAGCTTTGCCAGGATGTTAAGGATGAAATCCCAATAGGAGCTGGACGTGGGGGATCCACATCCCAGTGAATGCTGAATATTGGGGATGCACATTCCAGTAGGATCTGGATGTTGAGGATGAAATCCCAATGGGAGCTGGATATGGGGGATGAAATCCCAGTAGGATCTGGATGTTGAGGATGAAATCCCAATAGGAGCTGGACGTGGGGGTTCCACATCCCAGTGAATGCTGAATATTGGGGATGCACATTCCAGTAGGATCTGGATGTTGAGGATGAAATCCCAATAGGATCTGGATGTTGAGGATGAAATCCCAATAGGAACTGGATATTGGGGATGAAATCCCAGTAGGATCTGGATGTGGGGGATGCACATCCCACTCCAGCCAAATCCACCAGAGGGGCCCAGCTGAGCACCCGCTCTGATTTCAGCACAGTGGCTGAGTTTTCCTGAAGCAGCAGCCGATTCCAGCAGCCAGGAATGCTCAGAGGAAGTGATTTTATTTCCCTGCTGGAGGAAGCTGCAGCTCTTTGAAGTGGGCCCAGAACCTCGGGGGGCTTCAACCTTTGGCATCAGGGTTGGATCACCCCAGCCCCAAATCCAGGGATTGTGGCCACTGAGGGGTGTCCAGGGCACTGCTCACACCCCATTTTGGGAGGAAAGCAGAGGGTTTCGTGCCTGGAGGAGCCCAGATGTGGCTGGGTGGGATTTGGGTCCTGCTGCTCTTGGGAACATCTGGCTTTGCCACTGTGTCCCGAGGCGCTGGAAATGGTCACATCCTGATTCCGGAGCAGCTCCCGGCTTTGGGATGAGGTTTTAGGGCTGGGCCTGTCTGGGTCATTGTAAAACTCCTTTGTGCTTTGGGGCTGTGGCTGCCTGCCCTAAAACTCACCCCTAAAAGGCACCTTCTTCTCTGGAAGCTGCAGAAATGACTCTGTGATGGGATCATCCCTCAGTGATCATCACTGGGATCCTGGACTGGAGTAATGGGAACGTGGGTGGGTTTGGGTCAGTTCCCAAATGAGTCTCACACCATGGAATGTGGGGCAGGCAGTGGCAGGGACAGAGGAACCCCCCATGGGTCTGTTTGGAGCCTTTTTGTTCATTATTCCATTAAAAAATCAGGATGCTGCTGTAGCAGCCCCACAGAGCTTTGGGGGGAGCCCCCCACAGCATCCTCCTCCCTTCCCAAAATCCCTGACTCCTGCAGCATCTTCCCATCAGAGCTCCAAGGCCTGGATGTCCCAGCAGGGGCAGCTTGGAGCCATCTCCAGCATCCCTGGGATGTCATTCCCATGTAAGCCAGGCGCTCCCTTCTCCTGCATCCACTCCCATGGAGCAGGCAGGACAGGCAGGAACGGCCTCTGCAGCCCTTGGGGTTTGCTGTGCTGGGAATTCTGCATGTGCAGAGTCCTGAGGAGCCCTCAGGGGACACAGGGGAGGTGCTCGGGGCTGCTGCAGGATGGTCCCAGCCTCAGGAGGAGCTCTGTGCCTGGGGAATCCTCATTTGGCACCGTCCGTGGGTCCTGCTCCATCCGTGGGTCCTGCTCCATCCTCTCCGTGGGGATGGCACTACAAAGGCTGCAGGAGCTCTGGAGGGAGAGGATTGATCCAGATGCACCCCTGGGATGCTGAGGGAGTGCTGGGTGGCCAGAATTCCGGAATCTCCATGCCTCCCTGTGTCACTCCACAAACCTTTCCCTGGGCTTCCCATGGGCTCCACCAAGGGACACTCCAGGAGTGCTGGCCCAGCAGGGATTGGTGTCCTGGGGAAGCAAGGCAGGATCCCACCCAGAGGAGCCCCCAAACACCTGCCAAGGTTGGTTCCTGTGCCAGGGATTGGTGATCCCATCACCTCTGCCTTGCTCCCTGAGAGTATTCCCTTTGGAATTAGAAGGTAGTGGAAGGATGCTGGACATGTCCATGAGCCCACACCACTTCTTCTGGGTTCCAGTCTGAGATTTAAAGCTCCAGGTGGGTTTTTCAGCCCAGAAAATCCCAATTTTTCTTTCACTCCCAGCACCCTCAGCTCTGTCTGGGGCTGAACTTTTGCCCTGCAGACAGAGCTGGATTTGATTGCGCCCCATAAAGCAGCTCCAGCTCTTCCCTCCAGGAAGGTTCATGAGGAGGATGGAAAGCAGGCCCTTAATGCCCTAAGAATTCACCTCTCTTCCCCCATCTTCCCTTTCCTGAACTTTTAAGCTCATCCAAAAAGCTCCATACGTTGATGGCAGGGCTGGGATGCTGCAGCTTTGCCAGGAGGGCAGGATTTCCACGGAGTTCTAAGTGGAAGCAAATGGTTTTAAAGGAAATTAACTTTACAGCTCTATATAAAAAAGGCATTTTATTGCTTTGCTTTGCCTGTCAGTCAGGAGAGGCAGGAGGTAAAGGAATGCTCAGAGGCTGGAGGCAAAGAGGAGCAGACCCATGGATCTCCAGGTGGATGGATTTGGGCTCTGGAAAACCCTGGATGCTTGGAGTGATGCTTAGGATGCTCCAAGCTCTTAAATGTTGGCTGGGGATGCAGACACAGAAACACCTCAGGGTTTATTTATGGAGAAAACCAGCAAATCCCTAGGATCTATTAATGAATCTCCTCCCATGGCGTGGATTGGAGGGCTTGGGCTAAGCAGGAATCAAATGGTGGCGTTGGATGTCCAAGGAAGGCAGCAGGAATGGAGGGAGAGGAGGGGTTGGTGCCTTCACGATCCAAGCAAGGAGAAGCCTGTGGGACCCAGCTGGATCCATCTGTGCATGTCCAGAGAAGCTGGGAAATCCCATGGGATGGGGAGGGTGACAGCCATGGGGACCTGAGCATGGCATGGCCCCAGTGCCACCCAGGGCCATCCCTGCTCTGGATCCTGGATGTGGCAGGAGCTGGAGGCTCTGCTGGGCTCCTTTGGGGCTGCACATCCCCTCCTCCCCAGGTGGGGGAAGAGAACCCGTGCAGAGATATCTCTAGAAATCGTTGCCCCAAAGAATGAAGAATTCCCCTATAATTTGCCAGTATTTTGTTGCCCGAGCTTTGTCTCCAGTTTGACAGCAGTTTCCAAGATCCTGCGCCCCATGGATGATTTGCTCATCACAGCTCCAACGCAGGCAGAGATAGAGCGAACCCATGCTAGTGTTATTACTGAAATCCAAAATGTTGGACTTGACATTTCTGCGGCAAAAATCCAGTAAGTTCCACCCTAGAAGTGTCTAAGATGGAAGATGACCGAGAAAACAAAAACACCACAAAAGATACAGCTCCAAGTGTCAGCGATCTGCAAGACTTAAAACAACTTTTGGGAGAAATCCATTAGGTCAAAGCTGTTTTGCTCCAAGGACACCCCCAGGAGCAGCCGGGTGACATGTCCCCATTGTCCCCTGGCCCAGGGGATGGGGCAGGGGCTGCTCTGGGGGCCGGGGGGGCTCTGCTGTCCCCGAGCTGTGGGAGAGGCTCCGGAGCAGGAACTCCCCCTCTGCAGCTCCAGCTGTGTCAATAGAGCAGCAGCAACAAAGGGGCTCTTTCTGTGCCTCTGTTTGTGCAGGGGGACAGGGACAGTGGCACTGGGACAGCGGCTGCTGGGGACAGCCCCGTGCAGGGAGAGCCGGGGCTGACCAGGAAGGAGATGGGAGCGGGGGGCAACGAGGGAATCCTGCTTGTGTCATTAGAGACATGGTCATTTGCTTATTAATTATGTCAGTTATTACAGATGATGGGAGGTTTACATATATAAATGGGGGAATCCTATTTCTATCATAGCCATAGTCATTTTCTTATTCATTATATCCAGTTTCTGCATATTATGGGAGGTTTATATATATATATATATAAATGAGGGAATCCCATTTGTATCATTATAGCCATTGTTATTTTCTTATTCATTATATCCAGTTTTTACGGATTATGGAAGGTTTACAAATACAAACGAGGAAATCCTGTTTGTATCATTAGAGCCATTGTCATTTTCTTATTAATTACGTCCAGTTATTGCATATTATTGGAGGTTTGCAAATATAAATGAGGGAATACTGCTTGTACCGTTAGAGCCATTATTTTTTTCTTATTAATTATATCCACTTTTTGCATATTATGGGAGGCATATATATATTTTTATATATATATATATTATATATATATATATATATATGACAGAATCCTATTTGTATCATTATAGCCATTGTCATTTTCTTATTAAATATATCCAGCTTTTACAGATTATGCGATATATATATATATATATATATATATATATATATATATATATATATATATATATATATGGGAGAGTTAAGTCACAACATCCCTGGAAGTTTCCTCTCCTTCCTGTGATTCCATTCTATTTATATATTTATCTATTTATATATTTATATGTATATAAATGTGGGTTTCCTTTTGGGGCTTTGTTGAGAGCAGAAGATCACTGAAGCAAGGGAAGAGCTGTCTCTGGAGCCAGGATTTTTCCCAAATATCGTCCAGGACCTGGGGTGTCTGCACACCCCTGGCTCTGCTGGCACATCCCTCCCTCTGTGCCTCTCCCCCATTCTCTCCATCCCCACCTCCAAGGACCCTCCCTGACAGGAGCATGTGGCACATCCCAGGACAAAGGGGACACTGGTGGACACCACGGGGACAATGCCAGGCTCTGACCGCTGCTCTCCCACCCGGTGAACCTGCAGGAACTTCTGGAGAGCTCTGCAGGGCTCAGAAGCTCTCCCTCACCAGAGCATCTCCAGGAATGCTCTGCAGGCTCTGGAGCAGCAGCTGATCCTGGAAACCTCTGTGCCCTCCCTGTGCCCCCAGGAGCGGGTCCAGCCCAGGTGCAGCAGCCTTGGGGGTTCCTGTGCTGTGCTTCCTCCTCCTCTGAGCCCCAGGAATCCTCTGCAGCCCCGGTGTCAGCTGTGAAAACAAGAGCAGCCCCTTCCTGCACGGCCCCTCCGGCACAGCTCCGCTCTGGGCTGGGCAGCTGAGGGGTCCTGGCACTGGGAGCACTGGGAAGCTCAGCTTGAATCACTGGAGGATGCCCAGCCTTGTGTCACTGGGAGCACTGGGAAGCTCAGCTGTGGCCACTGGAGGATGCCCAGCCTCTCTGCCAGCTCCCAGCTATCAGATTCTGGGATTGAAGTGATGAAATGGGAGAGGTGACTCGCTGGATCCATGCATTGTAAAGGGAGAGGTTCCCACCAAAGTCCTGGTGGGAGCACGGAGCTTCTCCCGTTTTTCTCCCCAAATCTGTTCCAGCATTTTAAACCCAACATTTCAGGATCTCATCCCTGCTCTTGGCACTGCTGCCATCCTGCTGGAGATCCCAGATTCTGCCTGTGTTTGTCACCAGCCAGGCTCCCAGCACGGGGAATGTGCTCCAGATCTGCTTCTCCCTTCTGCTGGTGGATGAATCCATCGAAGTTTCCTGCAGAGCTGCTGGGAATCTCGGGAAGCTTTGCTCCATCTTGAAGCCAAGGATGTGGCAGGAGGCTGTGCCCAAGCCAGCGTGCACCTGCCTGTGTCGGACTGGGAGCAACTGGGATTCTGCCCCTTGGATCCCCATTTTCTCCATGGATTTGGTGGTGGCACCGTCCTGACATCCCTGCTGTGACACCAGCCTGCTGGATGTGACATCCACCCCTTTTCTCTTTCCCACAGGATGCCCGAGGCTCTGAGGATGAGTCTGCAGTGAGGGGATGAAGCAGAGCCATTCCCATTCCTGCCTGGCCTTGGGAAGCAGTGGATTTATGGGAGCATCCATGGAGATATAAATCAGCAGCTCTCCATGGCTGCTGCTGATTCCCACACACAGATCCATGGAAATCTCAGAGCTGACAGAGACAATCACTCCTGGCTGCTCCAGAGGCCTCTCCAGCAGGAGCAGGGGACTCCCAAGGAGAGGGGAATGTTTGTTCCTCAAAAAACCCTCCTTGCATGGAGCAGGGCTGGATTTTGGCGGCTCCTTCCCCAGCTGGATGCTCTGTCCCTGACCCAAGGGTCACCTTTGGGGACAAACCTGCTGTCCCCTGAGCTCTGAGGATGCCATGGAGCTGCAGTTCCCAGGATTCCACCACTCCTTGGAGCCGGGCAGAGGAAAACAAAGCCCTGCAATTAAAGAGCTTCTTAATTGCAGCGCTACACGCGGCTCTTCCGCTGCTTTCTAAGTTTGGGGCCGTAATTACAGCGGCAGGGAAAGGCAGCAGCTGCAGCCCTGTGAGCCAAGCCCTGCCTTCCAGGGATTCTTGGATTTGACCGTCTGGATCCTGGGCTGCAGCCTGGCATGGGATGAAAGGGAAAAGCAACCCCAGGCTCTGCTGGGCAGAGCCCTCGCAGCCCCTGCAGCCCCCACCGGGCTCCTGGGGCAGCGTTTGTTCCTCTTCTGCCTCTTTTTCCTCTTTTTAATGGGTTTTTTTGCAAAGCAGCTTTAAAAAAAAAAAACAACCCAGGGAGGTCCTGTCCTGGTGGATGCTTGCAAGGCTCAGTTTGGAAGCAGCGGCCAGGAAGATTAAAGGGTGCCTGGGGAGCAGGGCTGGGTGTCAGGATGCTGCATGGGCTGAGAGGGAGTTGTCCTCCTGCCATCTGTCCCTGTCCCCAGCTCAGCTGGTTTTGGGGAGAACCCACTCTGGTGAATCCATTTCCCTCTGCCTTGTAGGGTTGGTTAATTTGGGATCATCCTGCAGCTCCCCAAGCAGCTCTGGTTGCACTTTTGTGCCCAGAGGAGATGGGAAGTGTGGGCACAGCCGTGGCAGGCACACACCCACACCCAGAATGAATGTTTCCCCTGTTTGTTCACCCCGTGGCTTTGAGGAATCCCGGGATGAAGGCCACTTTCTGTGGCAACAGGAGGATGTCTCGGGAGCAGGGGAGGGAAGCTGAATCCCGGCTGTGTTTTGGGTCCCGGATCCCGAACGTTTTCCATCACACAGGCAGGTTTGTGTGGGATCACCTGGGCAGGAAGCAGCAGGGAAAAGTGATACCCCTTCCCCAACACCCCCTTCCCCAAAATCCAGCGGCAGCCCGGGGTTTAATGGAAGAAGCAGCCACTTCACAGCAGCTCCTGCTCCATGTGGGAAAATTATTACTTGCAACATTTGGCTGGAAAAGGGAGGAAAAGGAGCAGCACAGATGAGAGATGCACAAAGTTATTCCTCATCCCCATGCTGGGATGAAGATCCCACATGACTTTTCCTTGAAAAAAAATCTCTTTTAGAGACTTAAATCTCCAGAGCTTTAAATCTCCAGGTGAAGGGAAAAAAATGTTCAAAATGTTCTTGGTCTGTGAATTCACTGGGAAAATATGTGGGGTTTGGTGGCATTGCTGAAGGGCTGAGGGAAAGGAATCCTTTCCGGTGTCCATGGGATTAGGTATTGTCTGGGATTCTTTCTGTGGGCAGGAAAAATGTTCCTGGGATGAGAGTGGCCCTTCAGACAGGGAGTGCTGTCCTGACCCTCTTCCCTCTCCTCCCTGCCTTGGGGAGCTGGAGAGAAACCATTAATGAGTTGTTTTCACCTTTTTTTTTTTTTCCTCATGTTTATTGTTTTTAATTGTCGCTGTTGGGAGGAATTCAGTTTTCCAGCCAGGACATAAAAATATCCCTTTTTCTCCAGACTCCCAGAGGATTAGGCTGTTTCATTCCTCCTTCAGTGGCTGAAGAGGAGGAAAGGGATGAGTCACATGGATCCCACCCCAGGCTGGGGGAAATTCCCAAATTCCCTAATTTCTGTGCTTCCCAGCACCTTTTCCCACTCAGCATCCCTCAGCGCTGGGATTCAGCTCTGGGAGCTTTGGGAAGAGCAGCAGCATCCTTTCCTCAGACCTCTGAGGCAACACTTTAAAATCTCCCCGTTCTGCCTGAAAACCACATCCCAAAGCAGGAGAGAAATTCCCAATCCTTGCTTTGCATCCCTAAAAAAGGATGTTGTACCTGGAGCAGCACAGCAGCAACAGCTTTGGACTCCAAGCTTCTCCAGCTCAGTCAGCACCAGCAAAAGGAAAATATTGACAGGATGCCATTCTTCAACCCTCGGCCCATTTTTATTTTTGCCTGATGAAAGAAAAACCCAGCAGCGTGAGGAAGGGGATTTTGTCGCTTGGAGAGTCTCTGGAGAAAACATTCCTGGGAGCAAACAGAGCCTGGATTTGTCTGGGCCATGAATATTGGCATTATTCGTGCAGGGATGGGGCCTGGAGAAGCAGGAAAAGCAGCAGGAGGAGCAGCACAGAGGGGTTTCTCCAGCTCGGGAAGGCTCGTGCCGTGGTGCAGCACAGGGATGTGTCCCACATCTGCCACCCAGCAGCTGGAGCAGCAGGAAGGGCTGCAAATCCCCAGGCGGGATGGTTCTCATTCCTGGCCCTTTGAAGTTCCAGGCATGTGCCGGGCTCGTGCTCAGCACCTGCGAGCAAACCTGACCTGGCTGAGGGGATGGAGAGGGGCTGGGAACACCGAGGGGAAGCCAATGGGAAACTGATGGAACACTGAGGGGAAACCGATGGAACACTGATGGGAGACTGAGGGGAAACCAATGGGAAAGCAATGGATAACCCATGGAACACCAAGGGGAAACTGATGGAACACCAATAAGAAAACCGAGGGGAAACCAATGGAGTGCCAAGGGGAAAATGATGGGAAACCGATGGAACACCCATGGAACACTGATGGGAAACCGATGGGAGCAGCAATGGAACACCAAGGGAAAACTGAGGGGAAACCAATGGGACACCGATGTGAAACTGAGGGGAAATCGATGAGAAACCAAGGGGACACTGATGGGAAACCGACGGGAAAGTAATGGAAGACCCATGGAACACTGAGGGGAAACTGATGCAACACCAAGGGGAAAGTGATGGGAAAACTGATGGAACACCGAGGGGAAACCCATGGGAAAGCAATGGGAAGCCCATGGAACATTGAGGGGAAAATGATGGAACACTGATGGGAAAATGATGGAACACTGAGGGGAAACCAATGGGAAAACCAATGGAACACCGAGGGGAAACCAATGGGAAAGTGATGGAACACCAAGGGGAAACGGATAGGAAACCAGTGGAACACCGATGGGAAACTGATGGAACACTGAGGAGAAACCGATGGGAAAATCAAGGGGAAACCAATGGGAAAGTGACGGAACACCAAGGGGAAACTGAGGAAACCAGGGGAACCCTGATGGAACACCGACAGGAAACACACCAGGATTGAGCACAGCTCTCCCCACCCAACCCCAGCAGGCTGTGCGAGTCCATCCCGCTTTTCCACAGCTTTGGCCCGGCTGGGTGAGGCTGGCAGTGCCCAGAGCTGGGCTGGCAGTGCCCGGGCTGGGGCTGCTCCCGGATCCCGCCCGGCTGCCGCGGCGTGCTTGAAGCTGTCCATGAATGTGTCTCTGTTCCCCAGACTTTTTATAGCTCCGGGCGTTTTTCTTGGCCGCGGGCGCCGCTGCTCCCGTGGAGAACAGAGAGCATCGCTCAGCGCCGGCCAGCGGGGCTGCGGGGGCTGAGCAGCACAGGTTTTTTGCGATTCTGCTTCCCAAATTTCAGTTTTTCCCCCCCCGTGGCTCTGCCCTGGCAGTGGTTTGGTTTGCAGCTCAGATCTGGGAGTGTGTTAGTTTGATTGTCCATCCCTTTCTTAAACTTTTCCCTGCATGGCACATCCCTGTTGCCTTCCAGGAGCTGTGGATTCCAGGGAAACCCAGTGCAAGGTGATGGCAAACTTGGCTTCAGGCAGCAGCTGCAGCTGGAGGAAGCCAAACCAGGTCATTCTCCATCAAAATCCCGACAGCTCCTCTCCCCTCTCCATGATGCAGCTCCTCCTTGGATGTGGTACCCACAGGAGCATCCCAGCCCCATGGCTGGGAGAGGGAGCCTGAAGGAAAGGCAACCCTACAATGCCAAGCTGCCCTCCCTGCTCTGTGGGATGTGATTCCCTTCCCTCAGAACCCTCTGCATCCCTTTAGGTGTGGGGCCAGCCCTGGGAATGGGCTCAGGAGAGGCGGCAGCTGGAGCATGAGCACCCTGTCACCCCCAGAGGGACACAGGCAGCACCCAGGGGCCACCCCAGCCATGTCCCCCCACAGGGATCCCCCAAATCTCCCCATTCCCAGTGCCAGCACAGGGCATCCTCCAAATCTGGCTTCAGCTCAACTTCTCCTTTGCTTCCCTTCCCAGAGCCAGGGGAGCAGTGGGGCTTTGCAGGGACAGGCTGGGGTTAAACCTGGGGTTAGGGCCAGCTTGGGGTTAAACCTGGCTTTAAACCAGCCCAGCAGGGCGCTGGGCCGGGGGCGTTTCCCAGCACAGCCCCGCGTGGAGCTGCTCCCCCATCCCTGTGCTCCGCTGAAATCGGATCCGGCCCCCACCAAGCCGGAGTTTGTCCTGCAGCATTTTCAGAATGTTTCACATTCAGGAGACACCCGAGGAATGTCTGCTGGGGAGGACAAACAGCCTGCCAGAGGACAGAGCCCCTTCTCCAGGGCTGGCCCTGCTCGGGTCCTGCTGCAGAAGGCGTTTGTTCCATGGAAAGAGAAACTGTGGCTTCTTCCAACGCCTTCCCAGCGGGATTCACATCCCCAGAGCATCTCCCGAACGCACAGCCAAGCATTTTTTGGGAGAAGAGGCAGCATCCCTGGCTCTCTCCATCCCCTTCCTCCTCCTCCTCCTCTCTGAACCCCTCGCCCAAAGTTGGCACCGCTCGGGCTGCTCCTTTCAGACACCTTTGCTTCCCTCTGCAGGAAAACTCCATCAATTACAAGTTGGCCTCTCAGAATCCCGTTATCCCAAAAAACTGGACCCCAGCAGGGGTGGAAGTGCTGCCGGGGAAACCCGAGTTCATGTCTGCACAACGTGGCCTGCCACAGCCACCGGCTACTTTTATCTCCATCTCTTGACTATTATACTTAATCAGGAAAGGGGAGATATTATATTTTTTTATTTGAAATCCACTTTTCTTTTATAGAGAGCAAATTAGAATCACTTTTAATTGAAAAAAAAAAAAAAAAAAAGGAAAAAAAGAAAAGCTGATAATATTCTGCACCAAATTTTGGGCAGGGAATAATTAACAGTGCAATAAATCCCCAAAGGAAATGCTCATTAATCTTGTCTTTCCGAAGCAAATTTCAGAGGAGAGCTGATTGAAAACATTGCTAATAATTATAGGAAAGTTGACAGCTTAAAAGCCCCCAAATCTGGCAGCAGTCTCCTCCTATCAGATGCTGTGGGAACTGGTTCAGGCTGGACAGGAGCATCCTGACATTCTGGGACAGGGTTAGGATATGGATAGATAGAGGGGATCTGGGTCTGCAGGGATGGGCTCTGGCTGTGGCTCATCCCGGGGTGACAGGGTCATCCAAACTAGCTGGGTGGGTGGGATCAGGGCATCTGTGCTGGGGCTGCTGGTCCGTGCTGTTATGGTCCTTGTGCCACCTATGGATCATGTTCTTCCCATTGTTATTGTGCTTCCCATGGTCCTTGTGTCATCCTTGGTCCTTGTTCTTTCCATGGTCCTTGGATCTTGTGCTTCCCATGGTTCTTGTGCTTCCCATGGTCCTTGTGTCATCCTTGATCCTTGTGCCATCCATGGTCCTTGTGCCACCTATGGATCATGTTCTTCGCATTGTTCTTGTGCTTCCCATGGTCCTTGTGTCATCCTTGGTCCTTGTTCTTTCCATGGTCCTTGTGACACATGTGGATTTTGTTCTTCCCGTGATCTTTGTGCTATCCATGGTCCTTGGATCTTGTGCTTCCCATGGTTCTGCTTCCCATGGTCCTTGTGTCATCCTTGGTCCTTGTGCCATCCATGGTACTTGTGCCACCTACGGATCATGTTCTTCCCATTGTTCTTGTTCTTCCCATGGTCCTTGTGCTTTTCATGGTCCTTGTGTCATCCTTGGTGTTTGTTCTTTCTCTGGTCCTTGTGACGCGTATGGGTCTTGCTCTTTCCGTGGTTCTTGTGCCACCTGTGGTCCTTGTGCCATCCATGATCCTTGTGCCACCAAGCATCCTTCTGCTTCCCGTGGTCCTTGTGCCACCTATGGATCGTGTCTTCTCATTGTTTGTGTGCTTCCCATGGTCCTTCTGCTTCCCATTCTTGTGTCATCTTTGGTCCTTGTGACACATCTGGATCTTGTTCTTCTCGTGATCTTTGTGCCATCCATGGTCCTTGGCTCTTGTGCTTCCCGTGGTCCTTGTGCCATCCGTGGTCCTTGTGCCACCTATGGATCTTGTGTTTCCCATGGTCCTTGTGCTATTCCTGGTCCTAATTCTCCTTCATGGATCTTGTGCATTTGGATCTTGTTCTTCCCGTGGTCCTTGTGCCACTTATGGATCACGTTCTTCCCATTGTTTGTGTGCTTCCCATGGTCCTTGTGTCATCCTTGGTCCTTGTTCTTCCCATGGTCTTTGTGACACGTATGGATCTTGTTCTTCCTGTGTTCCTTGTGCCACCCGTGGCCCATCCAAGCCCCAGGTGAGATCCTGCCTCTCCATCAGCCCAACCCCAGCTGGATTCCCTGGATTCCTTCATCCAGAGCAGTTTGGGAAGGAGCACCAGGATTTCCCTGCCCTGGATCCCTGATCCCTCTGTGCCTGCCAGGGCTCTGCAGGGATTTTGTCACAGCCAGGACCTGGGTGTCACCTGCAGGGAAGTGCCTCCCTCCAGGGGCTTGCAGCATCCACAGGAATTTCAGTTCTGGACCCTCAAATTCTGAGGGATGTGCTCATCCAGCCCTTGTCTTCCACTGTCCCAGGCTGCTCCAAGCCCTGTCCAGCCTGGCCTTGGGCACTGCCAGGGATCCAGGGGCAGCCACAGCTTCCCTGGGAATTCCATCCCAACCCCTCCCCATCCTCCCAGCCAAGAATTCCTCTCCAATATCCCATCCAAACCTCTCTTTTTCAGTGTAAACCCATTCCCCATCCTGCCCCTCCATGCTCTGTGAAACTCTTCCATCACCCACCCCAGTCTCTGAGGAGTTAATTTGCATTTTTTGGATATTTTTGCCAGGGTTCCACCTGCTCCAGGCAGGTTCTGCCATCTCAGGGACCCCAGGGTCCCCTCCCAGCTGCTCTTTGTCACCCAGAGCCATCATTTCCACGAGGCAGCTGCTCTGCCCCTGGCTGCCCCTTTTATCTGGGCTCTGTTAAATGATCTCAAATATGTGATATGATAAAGACAAACAAACACCCGCTCAATTTAGTCCACCCTAATGCCAGACTCTACTTTTACCCAAGTAATTAAGATTAATGCAGTTGATAATTTAGGAAGTATTCTTAAATGTACCCTTCTGGCAGCATCTCACGTGTAATTTTACCTTCGAAGATTTATCGGAGCACTTAGGTAACAGATAGGTCCTCAGCAAACAGGAGCATTTAGGAGGAAAATGAAAGATTAATATTCCTTAAATAAATGGCAGAAGAAGTCAGGCTTTATTCCAGCCCCACAAAGATGCTGCTGTGAGCCCCAGGGAGATGAAACCCAGCTCCCCTCGGGCTCGGGAGGTCTCAGATGTCCCGTGCCTCTGGATTTTTGGGGATGCAGATGCTCTGAAGGGCATGGAAACCCAGCAGGGGTTTATTTAGGGGGCACATCCCAGCCTGGCACATCCCAGCTGCTTTTCCTGCTCTGTGGTGGGTGCGGAGAGGCAGAGCTGAGCCCTGGGAGAGCCTCCCCTGTCCCTGTGTGCAGCCATCCCATTTCCTTCGGGATTTCCTTCGGGATGGGGCTGGCACCCAGCTCCCGGAGCAGGGCATTGCCAGCCCACCCTGACCACCCATGCGGGGCTGGGATGCTCCAGCTGGGGCTGAGCCCTGCCTGGTGTCACCTCCTGTCCCCCATCCCAGGCGTGCAGCCTCCTCTGGAAGGGCCTCAGGGCTGGGAGGGAGCCTGGGCATGGAGCCCAGACAGAGCCTTGTGACAGCAGCTGGTGACACCCCTGCATGCTGTGGGGTGTCCTGAGAGCTGCCAGGCTCAGCCTCTCCTCCTCCTTTCCCTCCTGCTCTGTGATGGTGCGTGACAAGTGAGGAAGGATTAGGGCTCTTTGCAAAATCTGCATCCCCAGATCAAGTCTGGAAATTCGCTGCTCACATCCAGCAAATCAATTTGGGATCACTGTGAGCAGGAAAGAAACTTTCTGAACAATATTCCAACTTCTCTGAGCCAGGAGAATCTGCTGGACATCACTTCTTGCTCCAGCACAACCAGAGCAGGGCCGTGTCCATGTGTCCCTGTGTGCATCCATGTGTCCCTCTGTACCTGTGTGTGTCCCTGTGTGCGTCCCTGTCCCTGTGTCCCTCTGTGTGTCTTCATCCCCAGAATCTTTCCCAGCCTCTCTCCCAAGGTCCTTTTCAAGCTCTCAGCACTAAGATTTGTCTCCTTCTCACTGTGGTTTCTCCCCAAGGGATCCCCAGGTTTTCTGTCCCTTTGGAGCAGCCCCATTCCCCAGTCCCAGTTCCCTCCCTGGTGACAAGCAGGGCCCAGGGCTGGCAAGGAAAGTGTCCCATCCCCCTGGATGTGATGCTCCCACAGCTGCCTCGTGTCCTGGCAGGAGGCAGAGCCCTGATCCTGCTTTTATTGTGCCTGGGACATGGGTGTGATGTGTCAGGATGTGATCCATGTTTTCTTCTTCAGCTCCAGGCTGGAGCTGGGGCTGGCAGGGAGGGAACAGCGAGCCCTTAAAATCCCCATCTTTACCCAAATTTGGGGAAAAGCTCCCTCTGGGAGGGCAGGGAGGGTTGGGAATGGCAGGGGCAGGGTTGGGCACAGCTGGGAGAGGTTGGCAGCTCCCTGTGCCCAGAGTGTACCCAGGAATGGGGTTTGGGCTTTGGGCAATTCCCCCTTCCTCCTGCTCCTCCTCCTCCTCCATCAGTTCCTGCCTCTCAGGGTCATGGATAGGATGCACCCAAAGGCATCAGGGATGAGCTGGGATGCAGCACAGGGAGAAATGGGGATCCCATCTCCTCCATTCCCTCATTCCCACAGCCCCCAGTCAAAGGGACCCATCTGGGGGTGGCCAGGATGGGAATTTTGGGGTGGAATCCCCCCTTTTTGGAGCTGAGCACTGCCCACAAGCAGCAGCACCACAGCCAAGCCAGGCACAGATTCCTGACATATTTTTCTCTTTCCTTTGCAGCCAAGAAATTCACTTTTCATGGGAGGTGCAAGTGAGAGCCGGCAGTAGCTGAGCACGGAGGGTGCCAAGGTAGGCCCAGCTGACAGCACGGGCTCAGGTGCTGCTTTTGGGGGGCAGACTCTCCTGCCCAGCCCAGATGGGCTCTGGCAATGCCCCTGGCTGCAGGGATGGATACTCAGGGACCTTCTCTGGCCCTGCAGCTGCTCAGTGGCAGGAGGGAGGGAGGTTAAAGGGACTGCAGAAGGGGCAGTTCACAGGGGAAGGGATTTGTCCCAGCTCCAGACTGGGTGGGATTGATCCATCTGGGTGGGATTTCAGTCCTTTAGCCAGGGGTTAAAAGCCTCTTTTTGGGGACAGAGTGTGTTCAGAGTCACCCTTGTGCCACATGAAGCCGCTGAGAGCCCACAGAGCCAGGGGGTTCTGTGTGGGATCCCCTCGTGGAATCCCAGAATTGTTTGGGTTGGGAGGGACCTTAAAACTCTTCCACTCCCTGCCATGGCAGGGACACCTTCCACTGTCCCAGGTGCTCCAAACCCCATCCAGCCTGGCCTTGGGCACTGCCAGGGATCCAGGGGCTGCTCTGGACACCTGTGCCAGGGCCTGCCCACCTTCACAGGGAATAATTCCTGCCCAATATCCCACCTAACCCTGCCCTCTGGCAGTGGGAGCCATTCCCTGTGTGCTGTCCCTCCATCCCCTGTCCCCAGTTCCTCTCCTGGAGCCCCTGAGGCCCTGGAATGCTGCCTCCACCCCTCTCCCTCCCACCAGCACAGCCAAGGGCAGCTCCAGCTCCCTGGCAGCTGCCACCCAGTTGGCATCCTGAGATTTTCCAGCCACCCCCTCCCACGCCTGTCCCTGATCCCTGAGCAGACCTGCCACGCTCCTGGCTGTGACAGCAGCAGCTCCACGGAATCAGGGAATATCCTGAGCTGGGAGGCACCCACAGGGATCATCAATCCAACCCCTGGCCCTGCACAGACACCCCAACAACCCCACCTGAGGGCATTGTCCAACCTCTCCTGGAGCTCTGGCAGCCTCAGGGCTGTGCCCATTCCCAGTGCCCAGCACCCTCTGGGGAAAGAACCTTTCCTGACACCCACCCCAAACCTGCCCGGCCCAGCTCCAGCCATTCCCTGGGTGCTGTCCCTGCCACAGGGACCCAACCCAGGCTGGTTTGTTCCCCCTGCAGCCTCTGAGCTCACCTGGACCAAACCCCAGGCGGAGCCCCCCGAGCAGAGCCCCTCACCCCGAGCCCTGCACGTGTCCCAGCCCCAGCAGGGCTGCCCTGGGCACTGTCCAGAGGCAGAGCAGGAACAGTCCCTGCCTGCCTAATCAGCCCGGGCGATAGAGCAGCGATAGATAAGCGGGGGGAGCGTTATCAGGCTGATTTCCAGATGGAGCTGAGTCACCGCCAGGAACCGACTGCCAAGGTCAGGCAGGGGAGAGGCTGAGCCCGGCTCTGCCAGACCCTGTGCCCCCTCTGCCTGCCATGGGAAGGAGCCATTCCCTCTGCTCTGGCGTTTCCTGGTGGGATATTTGGCTTTTTCCTGCTCACACATGGCCATTCTGTCTGGTTCCAGCAGAGCTGGATTTACCCTGGGGAGATCCTTCCCCTGGCAGTGCCCTCCCCACTCTGTGCTCCCTGTAGAGTGTCCCACATGAGCTGCTGGTGGGATCTCACTGTTCTCTCATGGGAAGGAGCCATTCCCTCTGCCCTGGTGTTTCCTTGTGGGATATTTGGCTTTTTCCTGCTCACACACAATCATTCTGCCCTCTGGTTCCAGCAGAGTTTATCCTGGGTTTATCCTTCCCCTGGCAGTGCCCTCCCCATGGTGAGCTCCCTGTAGGGTGCCCTGCATGAGCTGCTGGTGGGATCCCACTGTTCTCTCATGTCAAGGAGCCTTTCTCCGTGCTGAGGGTGCTGTTGTCCCCCAGGATTTACGCCCTGCAGGGAACCTGGGAAGCTCGGAGGTGCTGGGGACCCTCAGCTCAGCCCTGCCCCGCGGGCACAGCCAGCTCCAGTGAATCACAACCCGTCTGGCACGTCGGGCTCCCGGCAGGACGGGACCTGCCCTGCCAGGAGAGTGCCAGGCACAGCTCTCTGTGCCAGCCAGGCTGCTGCCACCGCAGCTGGCCGTGTCCCCTGTCCCCGAGGGGCTGCAGGAGGCCCCAGGAGAGGGAGGATGCTCTGAGCCCCCCGCAGGGCACACCAGGGCAGGTGGGGATGGCTCTGCCTGCAGCACAGCCAGCCTGGCAATAACCACAGTGGGTTTTTTAAAAGCCAAACTCCCTTTGCCTCTGTTCCATCCCTTTCCACCTCCTCTTCCAGGAGCTGAAATGTCAAAATCCAGGGAGTGCTGCCAGTGGTAACCCATGGAGGAGCCTGGCGCTGGGGGCAGGCTGGGGCTGTAAAAGCCAGAGGGAGCAGTCCCAATTTCCATTTTTTCCAGGGTTTCCCATCCCACGGGGGGTGAACTGTGCTTGTACCAGATCCGTGACCCTTTGGGGGATGGATGCAGGAGCTGCCTGGGCAGTATCACTTTAAATCAGCACAGCCCAGCCCTCCTTATCGATTGCCCCATCGGAGCCTCGTGAGGCCCTGGATTTCCCTGCTGGGCCACCTCAGAGCCGTGCCCCTTGGCCACAGCCAGCAGGAGGGACCCCCTGGCAGGGACAGGGGACCTCCAAACCCTGGCAGGGAGATTTTGGCGAACAAATCCCTAATTACACCTTGCCCTTATACCTGTGCACCATCTGTGATTTGCATGGAGTAAATCCACACCCATTTCCTGCCCAGGCTCTGCCACTGCCAGCAGGACGTGGGTCCCATCAGCAGTGGGACAGTCTTGCGTGCCACCAGCCCTGCTGTCCCCATCCCCACGCCTGTGCCAGCACAGGGAGCAGGATGTTTGTGTCTCCTGGCGCTCAGCACAGCCCTTGCCATGCAAATCCTGCAGCTTTCCAGCCACACGGCTGAGCCTTTCCCTGGCAAAAACAAAAAAAGGCTCCTTTATGTGGCTGAAAAGCCCGACTGTGATAATGTAGCGAGCGCTGGCCTTGGGTATTTTATCTTGGCAAGGAGCCTTTGCAAATTTAAACAGCAGCTCGCGGGCTCTGGAGCCGTGGCTGGCGCAGGCATAAGTGGGGCATTGTTTTCCCAGCAGAGCCCTTTGTGCCAAAGGGCCGCGTGTGAGCTTTGGCCGCGGAGCCGCGCGCTCGGCCCCGACCCCGGATCCGTTTCACTCTGCAGGGTGTGAAATTGGGGAGGAATTCAGGCCTGGGAGCTGGAACCAGAGAGGGGGGATGCAGCCACCCCTGTCTATCCCGAATATCCCAAATTAACACAGCGTTGGGGGTGCTGGGTGCTCAGATTCCAGGTGGGAATGGAGAGGTGAGGTCCTGGATAGATGCAGGGCGCTCCCTTTTTCCTTGGAAAATCTTCTGTGCTCAGGTCACTCCAGGGCAGGATGGGTGAAGCCAGTGGGGTTGGGATGTGTGGGAATTACACCCAGAAGCAGAGGAATAAACTGAATTTCCTGCTGCTCACGCCCTCCCAGCAGCGCCGTGCCCTGACCCACTGCAGCAGACGGTAAAGAAACATTTCCAGTGAGGGAGGAGAAAAAACCCCTCACTGTTTCCAGCAGACTTCTCTTTAGAAAACACACTCTTTAAAGCTAAACTTCACCCTTCTTTTTATTAAAACCTTCTTCATATAAAATCCTGGTGGCGCCTTTTAAAAGGCTGCGCTTGACTTGTGCTCCGCGTCCAACGCCCCGAGGTCTGGGTTGTAAAATCAGCTGGGAAATTCGGGACTCAGCTTTTCTGGTTTTGCCTCCATTATAACATCTAAAATTTCCAGGGCAATTCGCAGGGAGGCTGGTGAAGTCCTTTCTCCAAGGATTTCAGAGCAATGAGGGGCAGCTCCAGGGGGAAAGTGCAAAATCCTTTCCCTTCGCCTTCCCTCCAGCAGTGGGGACCTGGGGACACGGGAACATGAGGACACAGGCGCACAGGGACACGGGCACTCGGGGACATGGGGACAGAGAGCCCTTCCCAGGATGCCTCTCCCAGCCCATCCCGACAGCCCTTCCCACTAATCCGTAGGTGGAGCTCTTCTGTCATCTTTTTCTGCTTATGTCGCTAAGAACTAACCCAGAAATAGCTTTCCCGGGAGGAAAAAAAGTGCTTCCTCAGCAGCTTTTGCCAGAGGTGAACCGCTCTGAGCATCCTTTGAAGAGCCCGAAGCTGCAGGGCTTCACCCCAGCGGGAGGGTTGCCATGCCCCCTCCTCCAACCACAGCCCAAGAAAAGGGGCCAAAATCTCTCCTGACCCCTTCCCTGACTGACTCCCAGCCTTCCCCTCTTGTCTCCTGTTCACTGCAGGTCTGGAGGATGCGGCAGAGCCCTGGTGGCCCTCGGGACCCACCCGCAGCCCGGCCCCGGGGAGCTGCTGCCCCTCTGCCGGTGCCCATCAGAGGGGGACCATGCCCGTGACAGGGGCACAGCAGCTCGCAGCGGGACAGGAACGGGACAGCGGGGCTCTCTAGCCTTGTCCCCTCCTCGGTATCATGACTGGAGAGACCCAGCATGTTTACACCATCAGCGATACTGAGGCTGGCCCCAAGGAGCCCGACAAGGATTTTGGCTGTGAAGGCTGCGGGGACAAGGATGGCAGGGCGCTGGGCGGGGAGGGGACATCCCCCTTCCCCAAGGACAAGGAGCCCCACAGCCAGCGGGAAGCCGTGATCCGGCCGCAGCAAGCGGGGAAGATCGACTTCAAATCCCTGCAGTGCAAGCCCAAGTTCGGCAATGACAGCACCTGGGGAGAGGCCAAGGGCAGCCCGCTGTCCCCGCTGTCCCCGCCGGGGAAGGGCCGGGCCCGGGAGCGCGGCCGGCGCTCGGCCAAGGGCGAGCGGGGCCACCAGCAGCTCTACCGGCTCAGCATCGCCGGCGCCCGGCCCAGCCCCACCATCGGCATCGCCTACCCGCAGCAGAAGGTGACGCCCCCAAAGAAGCCGGAGGTGACCCCCACGGCCGGCAGCTACCGCTTCCATGTGCCCGGCATCGCCCAGCGCGACGCCGAGCTCCGGCCGGAGGAAATCGCCTTCGGCCGCTGCTTCCCTGACACCGCCAGCAGCCAGACCTCCGCCAGTTATACCTCACAGCCCGGCCCCAAGGGGCAGCCCCCCGCCGCCGGCGTCCCCCTCAAGAGCCCCGGCACCCATGGGCAGCTACATTATTTGGAGTTCCAGGCAAACCGGGCCGAGTCCTGGCCTTCCCCAGAGAAGAGCTTTGCCGGTGCTACCTACGGGATCTCGGTGCAGAAGCCCAGCTCCTTCTCCGAGGGTGGCAAAGTCGCTGTGCACGGCCTGGGGGCTTTGCCGTGCCAGTTCCCCTTCCAGCTGCTGCACGAGGCGGGCAAGGAGCAGTTCCACAGCAGCCAGGAGTACCTGGACGTGGGAATGGCCGCCACCGCCCAGCTGGCTCCCGCTGCCTTCGCCTTCCACTCGTCCCCCAGAGAGTGGCCGGAGGAGCCGCCGGGTGGGGGCTCCTACGAGAGCGTGTCCCCCGAGGGGAGGCTCTACGGGCTGCCCGCACCACCGCCGCCACCGCCACCCTTCCTGCACCCGCCGCCCCCTCCGGCCCTGCACCACGGCTCCTTGCCCTGCTGCAAGGGCAGGGCTGAGCATCCCGCCGAGCCCACTGGTGCTCTCCCGTCGTCTGGTGCTATCGACCAAAACCCAAGCACTTTCCAAGAAAACCAAGCTGTTTTTCCGTCTAGTTTACACTCGCCTGCCATGCCAAAGCCGGTGGGGAAGAGGCAAGCCTCGGCCAAGGACGGCGTCCCCAGCCCGCGGCTGCTGGCGCAGAGCAGCCCCCTGAGAAGGAGCGTGCCACCAAAGCCCCTGTCCCAAGTGCACTTTCAGAGCAAGGCCTATTGCAGCTCCCCCGCGGGAGCCGTGCCTTTCGAGACGAGCGTTCCCACTACGGCACCCACCCACCCCCGGCTTGTGCAAGCTTGGGAAGGTGCCACGAAGGCGTTTTCTCCCATGGACCAGAATTCAGCACCTTATTCAAACCCTGTTGGAAACCAGTTCTCATTCGAGTGCCAGTCTGGCCCCGAGCAGAGGCAGCACAGGCAGAAAAATGCCAGGCTGCCTTGGCAGCAGATGCACCTCCCTCCTGCAGTGCCCGGTGCCAACAGGCTGGAGCTGTCAAGACACATCAGCAGCCAGAAGCTCCCCTTCCCCCTGGGCACATCGGACTGGCAGGGCAGCGGGAAAGCCCAGAAAGGGCCCCCCATAAGCAATTCTCCAGGGTACCACAGCAAAAAGCTGTTATCAGGAGAGAGCCTGCAGAGGGGAGATCCCAGTGTGACGGGAGCTTTCTCCTTTGAGAATGGGAAGGAACCAGGATCTCCTGCCTGTGACTCGAGAAGCAAAGCCCTGTTCTACACTATGGCTCCAGCAGCTCCTCCTCCCTCAAGGAGTTCATCGGGCTCAGGGCTGGTCCTGCCACCATCAGCCTTGGCAGCTGCCTCCCCTTGTGAGTCCCCACTGCCGTCCCCTGTCCCCAATCCCACGTGTGGCAGCACCTGCTCATCGCTGTCCCCCATGTCCAGCAGCCCACTCAACTTCGAGGACAGCCAGATGTCCGGAGCGCTGACACCCTCGCCCTTCTTCCAGCACCCCTGCCACGCCAAGGATGCCAACAAAGCCTTCCACCCCTCCGAGGTGCTGAGTCCCAGCTCACTTCATTACCACCCCCCGGACTCTGTCAAGTCGTTCAGCTTCCCTCCGGATGCTCTGAAAGAGGACAGCCTCCTGAAATGTGCCCCGGGCAGCGCTTTCCACAAACCCAGCGGGGAGGTGGCCAAAGGATGCTCGGATGGACTGGATGGGGAGCAGCCTCCACCACCCTACTCCTCCCATCACCTGCTGGCCACCTCCCTGAGCAGTGCCAGCCTGGACCAGCTGGACGTGCTGCTGACCTGCAGACAGTGTGACCAGAACTACAGCAACCTGTCCTCCTTCCTGCAGCACCGCCAGTTCTGTGCCTCCCACCCCTCTGCCCAGGCAGAGCCTAGGGATACTCCCCGTGCAGCTGAGGGGCGCAAGGTGCTCCCACCAGAGCCTCCAAAAACCCCTGGCCTGGCGCTCTCTCCAGACCCCCAGGGGCATCTGTTAGCGTTAAACAAGAGTGATGATTTCTTGCTGGACGGGGAAGGCAAAAGCGAGGGCAAGGAGGATGCTCTGAAGGGCGGCCTCTTCCACGGCCTGGCCACCGGCTCCCTTCCGCTCAGCGCCTCCGACCTGGACATCGACGATGCCAAGCTGGACAGCCTGATCACCGAGGCCCTCAACGGCCTGGGGTACCAGTCTGATAACCCCGAGATCGACAGCAGCTTCATCGACGTCTTCGCTGATGAGGAGCTGCCGGGCGTGAAGGCGGCTGGCACGGCCCACAAGGCCAAGGAAGGGCAGGCCTCGGAGAGCAAATCCAAGCAGGCAGCAGAGGAGAAGGCAGCAGGAGAGGCCAAGGCTGGCTGTTTTTTTGAAGATGGGGAGCAGGTGAAGAGAGGGGCAGGAAAGCGGCACCGCCACAAAGGGAGGGTGGCACGGAGGGTGGCACCTCAGGAGCCGGATCCTGGGCCGGAGGGAGCAGAGAGGGCAGCCAGGCTGAGGGCAGGCAGGAAGAACAGCATCCCACCAGCCAGCACCCCCAGGAAACTCGGCCAAGACCCTGCCAAGAACGAGGTGGGGCCAGGCATGGCCTCCAAGAGCTCCAAGCCACCGCGGTTCTCCATGAAGGACGTGAGGAAGAGGAAGCCCCGAAGTGGGACGTGGAGCAAGGAGCTCATCCACAAGATCGTGCAGCAGAAGAACAAGCTCCACAAGCTGCAGGTGAAGAGCAGCAAGCAGGCCCAGGTGCCCCAGGCCACTGAGAGGCCGCTGACAGCCACCAAGGAGGGTGGGCTGAGGGAATATGACTACGTGTCTGACTCAGATGAGGAGGGGGCAGAGTGCAGCAAGCCCCGGGGCAGGAGGAAGTGTGGCACGAGATTCATGGGGAGGAGCAAGTACAGCTTCAGCAAGAAACGCCTGGGCAGGAGTGAGAGGGCCAGAGAGAAAGACCCAGCCTGGAGCTACAGCCGGAAAAGGGACGGTCAGAACAGGGAGGCACGGGAGGACGGGGATGTCCCGAGTCAGGAGGATGCTGAGAAAGAGGATTGTGCTGCCAGAGCCCGAAGGAGGAGCAGCCACTCACCTGCTGGCAGCAACCACAGCGTGCCCAGGGAGATGGGCACGAGCCCACCCTGCACTGGTGGGGCTGGTGACAAGGGTGGCACACAGAGGAGGAGGCGCTCGGGCGGCCCAGCCCATGTGCCAAGGACTCCCCTCAGCCCTCCCCAGCACAGCAGCCCAAAGATGAGCCAGGAGAGCAAAGAGGACATTCCCAGGGGGAGCAGGAAGTTTGGCTCAGCCAGACCTTTGCTGGCAGGCTCCAGGACACGGCCGAGTACTGAACCAGATGTTGCTGCCATGGACTGTGCAAAGGAGGAGCCATCACTGCAGCCCCAGGAAAGGCAAATGCCCAGCACGGCCACCCCAGGCAGGAGCCCTGCCAGCTTCTCCTCTAAGGAGGGGCTGGAAGAGCCCAGAGGAGCAGCAAAGCTCCCGGGTGAGGCAGGAGAGCCCACCCTGCAGGCTCAGGGCTCTCCTGAGCTCACCGTGGACCACCAGAGGCAGCAGTTTGCCCCTTTCCCAAGCGAAGGGCTGAAGTACCACGCAGAGGAGGTGATTGCTGCACCTCACAGCAGTAACAAATCGAGTCCTGGCCGTGGGAGTGCCACCTGCTCGGAAGCAGGAATCAAATTCACAAAGGGACAGGGGCTCTGTGACACTCAGAAGGATTATCCCAATCCCACAGCAGCTCCCAGCTACGGGGGGGATGCAGTGGGAATGATGCTCGCTGCCAAGACACCTGACCCCTATGCCAGCAGTGACAACACATTTTTTGATCCCAAAGGCCTTCCCGGTCACTACGAGGACAACCTCTTCCCAAAGCCCCCAGCCCTGGGCTCCTCCCACATGGATGACATGTACCTGTGCCGGGATGACATCAGCGCCAGCTCCTTTGAGCAGAAGCACTCCAGCATCTCCCCTTTCGCCATGGAGATGCCGCAGGGCAAAGTGTCCTCCCCTCTCGGCTTTGACTCCTCGTCGATATTTGGCGAGCTGCCCGTCTCCGAGTTTGATCCCTACGAGGGCAAGGACGGATATGTGACACCCTTCCCCTGTGCCCCCCGCAAGCCGCTGCCCTTCGAGCAGCCCTACCCGCCCTTCCTGCCCGAGAAGGACTGGTCCCTCATGGAGGACGTGGCTCCCATGCTGCCAGAAGACATGGCTCAGTTCCACAGCCTCTCTGTGGAGAAGCCACCGGCCAAGAAGTTCCCCGAGGAGCAGGAAGGAGCTGTGCCCAGCAGCCAGCTCTCCCTGCCGCTGCCAGACAGGATCACGGATTACAGCGTGGCTTTCATGAGCAACATTTCGGATGACGAGCTGGAGATCAAGCGCTTGGTCACGGAGCTGGAAAGCCAACTGCAGAGCAGCAAGCTGGACTCTGAGGTGGCCGTCACCCTCCAGAAACCCGAGCCAAACGTGGCTGCCCACCTGCGAGAACAGGGCGCCGAGCGGTTCCCGGTGCTGCCGGCAGAGCCAGAGGCAGGCCAGGAGAAAGGGCTGGTTTTGGCAGGTGAGCTGGGCAGATCGAGCCTCTGCACTGAGGAGAGGCTGGCAGGGGACAAGCCAGATGTGGTGGCTGCCCGTGAGGACTACGAGAGACCCAGGGAGCCCTGGGCGTGCCCGCTGGAGCTGGGCTCGCTGGAAACCCGGATGGGCATCCCAGCCCCGCTGGCCACGAACCATTTCTGCTCCAAAGACAGCAGTGAGCAGCTCCAGGGAGCTGAGGCCACTGAGGAAAGAGACCTCAGGAAGATGGAAAATGGGGCTTCTTC
This sequence comes from Melospiza georgiana, assembly GCF_028018845.1. Lineage (NCBI taxonomy): Eukaryota > Metazoa > Chordata > Aves > Passeriformes > Passerellidae > Melospiza > Melospiza georgiana. The sequence continues at coordinate 19,985,210 of NC_080443.1, forward strand.
CAAAAGTCTACCTGGCTCAAGCACAACTGACCAAACAGAGGCTCCCATCTACACCAGCCCTGTGACAAAAAGTCCTTCTGTTGTCACCAACTCCATGTTCCCCGAGACCATGGGTGCAGCAGAAGTAACCAAAGACCCCCTGCCATGCCAGTGCAGTGCTGAGAGCTTCCCTGTGCCAGGGAAAGCAGACACTGATCCTGCAGAGATGGAGAAGTTTGATGCCCATCTTCCAAACCCTAAACCCCAGTTTGGCTTTCAGCAGGGTCCCACCCCAGCCTTGGATCTCGCCTTTTCACCTCATGTCAAAGAGGTCCCAGATACAGAGGAAAACCCCTTGAGCAGGACTGAGCCTCCCAAAACAGTGAAAAATGCTGTGGATCTCAAAGGGGGTGGAGATGGGCCTGGGCTGGTGGAGGAGACGGAGGAGAGGAAGAGTCCCAACACCTATCAAAGCCCTGCACCCAGTGACAAAGCCTTCAAGCCCAAAGTGCTATTGCTTGAGATGCTGAGTGCACCCAAGGAGACCGAGCACCCTTCCCAGGAGATGATGGGGGCATCCCAGGAGGCGTCTGCCAACCCTCTGCAGCAGCTCCAGCTCTTTGTTGCCCGGACGGTGAAGAACAACGAGGAGGAGCTGTTGATGCCCTGCTTCCCCGGGCTGCTGGCTCCCTGTGCCACCACCCACGTCCAGACAGAGCACCAGGAGCAGAGCAGTGCTGCCTTGGAAGGAGAAAATCAGACCCAAGGGGAAGGGGATCTCCCCAGTGGAAGCAGCACTGGAAATATCGCTGCCCCAGGGACAGAGGTGCTTTCTCCCAGTGGATGTGAGCAGCTGGAGCTGTTGGATGCAGAGGGCTCTCACCATGCAAAACAACCCACGTCGGCAAAGCCAGAGGTGCACAATAATGTAACAGAGCTGCAGCACTTAGCAAATGAAGCCCCAGAGCCGAGGGACATTAATATCCCTGCAGATGGTGTTTCCCAGGAGCACGATGACCTCTCACCAGCCAGCAGCACCGCCGTGACCTCGCTGCCAGGGCAGGGGAGGAAAGATGATCGGCTCAGGGAAGAGCAGGAGGGAGATAACAACACAGCGACCTTGGCATTTAGGAAACATGAGCAATCCCACCCCAGCCGTGGTTTGCTCGAGGAAGAAACGCTGGGCAGAGAGGAGGGAGAGAGGCTGGAAAGGAGTTGGGTGGGGAAGGGGGCACAGCACCAGGGCAGTGCCCCCGCCAGTCCTGTCAGCCCCTTTGGTCCCTCTGAGGGGGATCTCCACCAGGATCGCAGCTTGGGGATGGAGATAAAAGCCAGCATGGTCAGTGCAGATGATCCCAGAGAAGGGAATGGCAAGTTGTCCCTCAATGGCTGTGATTACACAGGGGAGTCTCCAGCCAGCCTGCTCTCACCAGCCAAATATTCCAACCTCAAATGCTGGCAGAGAAGTGGGACTGAGGGAGAAGAGGTCCCCAGTTTAGGCACTCAGCTCTCAGATGAGAAGAAATACAGCTCCTCCCTGCCTGCAGCACCAAGTTCATCCATCACAAAGAGTTGTCCTCCCGAGGCCAGCAGCCATCACATCCATCACACCGTGAGCCCAGCAGAGCAAGGGACATGGGAAGGGGCACCTGCCTTCCCTCCCTCGCCGCATCCCTGCAGGGCTGTGCCAACAGAAGCGGCTGAGGAACATTCTCATCACCTCCCTGATGGTGTTTTGGGTAGCCGTGAATCACCTGGAAGACAGGGGACAGTGAGACCCTGCACTCTGCTGCATGGGGATGGTCTGGTGGGCTCTGCCTTGGAGATGGGTGGTCCCCAGGAGCCGCCTGGGAAGGACTGTTCTCTTCCCTGCTCGCCGCCTTTCCACCAAAAGGGTGTTGGGAGAGAGATCCCCGAAAACACCAGTGCTGTGCTGCCAAATGTTAAAGAAAACCAAGAGTGTGCCATCACAGACACAGTCATTAACTCCACCCCTCCAGAAACCCAGGATTACCCAACCCAGCCCACAGAGGATCTTCTGCCCGTGGAAGAAAGGGAGGTCAGCCTGAACCAAGAGAACAAGCTTGAGAACTGCTCCCATGTCAGGGATAAGCATCCAAGTGAACCAGAGGTTTTGTGCAATGGTTTTGCTGTTCAAGACATGTCAGCTGCCATCAGCAGATGTCTTACAAGGGTTGGAGATCTTGGTCCTGCTGAATTAAATGGCCACGAGTTTCCAGGGGCAGCAGAGGTGAGACTTGGTCTTTCCAAAACCACAGAGAGTGAAGGAAAGAGTTTAAAAGGGGAGAACTCCAAAAGCCATGGGGTTGAAGAAGCTGGGGGTTGTGTGTTGAACAGCGTGGGCCAAGGAGAGGACTACACACCCAGCAATACTCCAGACCCATCCCAAAATGACCTGCACAAAGGAAGGAAGCCCAATGGACTCCCGGTGACCTGTGACATTTGTTCAGCCACTTTCCGCTCCAAGCCCGGCCTCACCAGGCACAAAGCTGTCAAGCACCAGGTGAAGAATGGTGGTTTGCCACAGCCCAGCAAGGCTCCCAGGTCCTCTCTGATTTCTGCTCACAAGACATCAAAAGCAGCCCAAAAGGTGCCCAGGAGGAGCCTGAAAGCATCAGTCAAAGACAGAACTTGCAGCTCACAGGCACTGACCTCCACCGTTGAACGCATCCCCAAGAAAATACTCCCAGACCTGGAGAAAGAGCCCAGCACGCAGATGCAGGAGGTGGTGAGCAGGGTGCTCAGCGACCTCAGTGTGATCTCCTTGGAGATGTCCCAGGAGCTGCACCACACTCGTGTCCTGCAGAGGGAGGTGAAGGCAAAGGGACCGCGCCTGAAGGCAAGGGGATCGGGAGAGGCAGCGACTGGGAAGGATTCAGGATGGCAGACCAGGAAAGGAGAAAAGGGCAGAAGGAGCCAAAGCAAAGATCTCGGTGAGGAGAACAGCAGTTCTGAGAAGCAGCTCAACAGGAAAGTGAGGCGAAGGAAAGCGAAGGTGTTTCCCAGCAGGAATCGTCCCTGTGAGCTGGAGGAGAGCACAGGTCCTGCTGCCCTCAGCTCCAGCCTGCCCCAGATCATGGAGGGCTTGCAGGAGCCAGAGGGTTGCATCTCCACAGAGGAGCAAAACAGGACCAGCACAGCCCAGCGCTCCCAAAAAGCCAAAGAGTCCTCTGGTGCAGCCGAGCTTGAGGAAGACCTGGGCAGCAGGATGGGGTCTCTGAAGGAGATGGTCAGCAAGGAGACAGCCACCGGCACAGTCACCTGTCCTGGGCAGGTGGAAGATCCAGATGCAGTGGAAGACACGCAGGCTTGCAAAAAATGGATCAGCGGGTTTGTGAAGCAAGTGGCAAAGGGATGGGGCAAGGTGGGCACAGAGCAGCATCGTGGTGCTGATGGCACAGAGGACATGGATGCTGGGACTGGGGACAGTCCTGTGGCAGGCAGTGACACCAGGGACTGGAGTGGTGCCCTGCAGGGTCCCGTAGCTCCTGCTGAAGTGGCTTTGCTGCTGGAGAACCACGATTTGGGAACCACCCAGGATGTTCCTGGGCATGGTGCTCTGCAGAGCTCGCCGAGGACCAGTCCTCCTCCTGCAGAGCCAAAGCGGTGGGTGAAGGCAGGTGTGCCACCAGGCAGGGAGCACTGCGGGGACAGCACGGCCTCCTCAGATCTCCAGGGCTTTTTTGACGATGATTCCACCTTCTCCCAGCTGTTCCCCAGGGATGAGCAGCTCGTCCGGAGGAAGTGCACGCGGGTGTACGGGAAGCGCAGCAAGAAACCCAAACCTGTCCCCGAGGTCAGCCTGCAGCCAGCGGGGGCCATCGACTTCTTCACCATCCGCCTGGCCTCTGACCTCAGCGACACCAGCTCCTTCTGTGTCACCAGGGAGGACCCTGGTGAGTATGAGACCATCTCCGTTGACGATGCCCTGATGCTGAACATGTGTCATGGCAGCAAGGCAAAGAGCGGAGATGCTGCTCCAGATGGATCTAAAAGCACCGAGATGAGATTGGACCAAGAGGTGACCGACCAAGGGAAGGAGGACATTGACCTGGAGGACAACATGCTGACCTTCTTGTGCCAAAACAGCCACATGGACAGCGTCCCCAGCTTGAACATCTGGGGCAGTCTGGAGAAGGAGGGGGAAAGCCTCTCTGCCGAGGACATGTTTGAGCCTCTGATGGAACTTGAGGATGAGCATTCGCTCCAGGAAGTGAACTCTGAGCCCCCTGACCTGGCAGAGGAATCCTACAATGCCAAAGATAACGGGGATTCAGACTCCCCTGAATTTCACACCATTGACATCGAGATGCTGAATGCAAAGCTGAAAATGAGAGACATGTGCTTCTTCAGCCCTTGCGAGGATCTTCCTGGCCATGACGAGGACAGCGCTGTGAGTTTGAAACCAAAGTCGGGCAAGCACAGGAGCAAGCTGGAAGATGGCAAACTGGGGAAAAACCGCGGGGACATCACCATCAAAACCAAAGACAAGCAGTACAAATGCAAAGTCTGCTTCCAGTGGTTCCTGACGCTGGGGGAGCTGGACTTCCACAAGCTCTCCCACAACCCTTCCCCTCCTCCCACCTGCTACATGTGCGTCCAGCGCAAATTCAGCTCCCGGGAGCAGCTGCGGGACCACCTGAAGGAGAAGCACGCCAGGAACAAGGCCGGGCTGTGGGCGTGCGGGATGTGCCTGAAGGAGATCTCCGACGTCTGGATGTACAACGAGCACCTGCGCGAGCACGCCACGCAGTTCGCGCGCAAGGGGCAGGCGCAGAAATCGGTGATGGGCCTGCCCGGCTGCTTTGGGGAGGACAATGCTGCTGTCACACACTTCCTCAACACCATCATGTGCCGCAAACCCTCCAGGTCCTCCCAGCACGGCGACTCCAGCAGCCGGCAGGGGGTCAGCAGAGAGAGCAAGAGCCCCAAGGAGGTGCCCCTTGAGCAGGAGAAGGTGATGAAAGAGCCCATGGAAAGCAGTGTCAAAGTGAAGCCACCTGCACCCAGCTCGTCCAAAGCATCCTCCAGCCCATCTCCAGAGCACGCAGCAAAAGGTGAAAGCACCCCAAAATCTGTCCCCATGCACCCAGACTGCAAGGACCCCTCCCGGGACTGCCACCACTGTGGCAAACAGTTCCCCAAACCCTTCAAGCTCCAGCGGCACCTGGTCGTGCACAGCTTGCAGAAGATTTACCTGTGCCACAAGTGCCCCATGTTCTATCAGGAGACCAAAGAGCTCCGGAGCCACCTGAGCCAGGAGCACGGCGTGGTGGAGGAGCAGGAGATCAAGCACACCACCCTGTACGCCTGCGAGCTCTGCGCCGACGTCATGCACGTCATCAAGAAGTCCTTCATCTGCAGCATGTGCAACTACACCTTCTCCAAGAAGGAGCAGTACGACCGGCACATGGAGAAGCACCTGGCAGGCGGCAGCAAGACTTTCAAATTCCGAGGGGTTATGAGGCCTGGTGCTGCCTGCAGGGAGGGCAGGGAGAAGGTGAAGGAGGACGGATCTGTCCGGGAGGGAATGCCACCGAGCAAGAAGCGGAAGGTGGCTCACCATGGCAGCTCAGTCCCACACAGGTCACCAGTCCACCTGGACCCCACGAGTGACCTTCAGCTGGTAGAAGCTGGAAGCCCCAGCCTACAGGTTCCCACTGAGTCCTTCCCAACAGCACCTGGTGGCCTGGGAGCACCCCAGCCCTCCATGAAGGCAGAAGTCATGGTGGGTGACTTCTCGGAGCTCCTGGCAGAGATGGAGAAGTCTCCATTTGACCCTTTGCCACCACCACCCTGCCTGTCCCCATCTCTGCCACCAGCTGCTGCTGGCAGCCCTGAGCTCAGCCACATCCCTGGCCTGTCCATCGAGGAGCTGGAGAAAGGAGCCTTTGATGGGAAACCACTTCCTTTCTTGGACTCGCCTGAGTTTCCCATGGACCTTGCTGGCTTGGCTTGTCACCAGGCCACCAACCAAAAACTGTCCCCTCCCCTCCTGACCCAGAAACGTGGCGGTGCTGATGCCCATAAAACAACAAGCACAGGCAACAAAGATGAATTCAGGGCCTGTGTCCTGGAAAATCCCAGCACAGACACCAACGGTGTGGAAGGGATCCCTTTTCTCCAGCTTGCCAAGAAGGTCTCAGAGCTTCCTTCTCCTAAGGCAGAGTCTCCACAAGCCCCAGACACCCACAAATGGGGCAGCCCCAATGATGCCTCTGCCTGGGAAGGTGCAGCTAAGCCAGCATCTCCAGAAGGTGCCCACCAGCCCCTGCCCCCAAAGGACAAGTCAGCATCACTCCCAGTCAACAGAGCTTCCAAAGATGCAGTGCCACCAAAGAAAACCGTGAGCAGTGAGGCTGCTCCTGGTGTGGGCAGCCCCGAGGAGGCTCAGCAGCCCATCTCAGGGAAGGAGAAATCCATGCCTGAGGCTAAGGACAATAATGCTAACACCAAGGACCAAAGTGGCAACCCAGGCAAATCCAGCAGCCACCAGCCCAGAGATGAGGTGGCCAGCAACACCACGAGACACAGCAAGCTTCACCCCAAGAGGAGGAAAGAACACAAGTCCCTGAGCCACCGGGGCAGCTCCGGCTCCCGGGAGAACATGGAAGGAGACGGGAAGAAGAAGAAAGCCCGGCCACCATGCCCGGGCAGGAGCGAGAGCACCGCAGAGCTCAAACGTGGCAGCTGGAGCAGCGCCGAGGCTCCCACCCCGTCCCCTCCTGGCAGGAGGGACACGCACTGCAGCAAGCTGGCACCCAAGCCCAGAACGGGCCCCCAGCTGAAGAAGATGGTGCTGGACCCTTACAACCAGAAGAAAGGGGAGCTCCGCCACGCCAACGGGGACGTGAGGCGCAGGAAAGCCATCCTGGGCAAGAGCCTGCACCAGGTGCTGGCCAAGGGGCCGGCGCCGTCCCCGCGGGGCTCATGGCACGGCCACCACGGGGCCAAGGCAGCCGGCCCGGCCAGCTACCGCAGCGCCGAGTCCCAGAACAACCTGCTCAGCCAACTCTTTGGGCAGAAATTAACCAGCTTTAAAATTCCTCTAAGGAGAGATACTTCAGAATAATTTATGGAAGTGACTTATGGTGATCCTCAGCTGCTTTCATGGGGTTTGCAAGGGAAAAAAATTATCAAAGCATTAAATTCGTTTGTGTAGCATGATTTCTCTGTCTAGCTTAAATGAACTTGCACTGCAGCCTCTGTGAAATAGTTTGCTTTGTGTCTACTAATCTACTTTAATTCACCTGATTTATCATGCAAATGCTAGAACTTTGATGTTGCTGATGATTTTCATGAACTGAAATTGTAATCGCTTTGGGCAGACTGAATCGTCGAGAGCAATTGCTTTATTGCAGAAGTGCTGAGGTTATAAGGATACTTGCAAATCTCAGACCCTTTTGAGTCTGTGTCTGTGTTATCTTTGTACAAAGTACTTGAAGAGATGAACTTCATTCCGTAGACGTCTTATTCATAAGGTGCAGTACACTGTAGAAAGCGAATTTTTTTTTTTTTTTTTTTTGTGGAAGATTTTGCACAAATAATCCCGTACAATTCATTTAATTGGGAGCTGGCCTGAGCGATGATACAATTAAAAAATTAAATTAAGACCCAAGTGTCCTATATTTTGACAGCCATCCCTAAGAATTTTGTTTCTACATCGTCAAGAGAAGGACGACCCAGCTCTGGGGTTCTGGGGCTGTCGGAGCCCTCCAGAGGATGCTGCCACTCTTTGACCACTGTAGACGATGGGACTGGAGGAGAAGCGTCCCCGCGAGCAAACTGCACCTTGACACTTGTGACAAACTCTGATTTTTTAGGGTTTCTTGGGGTTTTTGTGTGCGTGTGTGAGCGTGTGTGTGTTTTTTCTTTTTGTTTGTGGGGGGGGTTGTTTTGTGCAACGAGAAAACTGTGCCAATTTACCGCAGCAAAAACCGGTACTGTCCGAGTGCCCTCAACGGTATCACTTCTAAACTCTCTTACTGTATTGACGTAGTGGCTCTATAGGTATCCGCTTGTACTATGCAGTTACTGGTGCTATTCTTCATTTGTAATGTGAATACAGACTTCCTTGATTGAAAAAAAAAATGGGGAATTGGTAGGGAGAAGTGATTATCTGTCAAAAAAAAATGGAGCAGGAAAAGAGAATTAAAAAAAAAAAAAAGGCCAATTCAAAGGGGAAAACATTCAGCCTTAGGGAGAAAAATTAACTTTGGGGGAAAATCCAACTGGGGGGAAGAAATACAACTTAGGGGGAAAAATACAATTTTAGGGAAAAAACACAACTTTAGGGAAAAAGCTCCTCTATGCTGGTACTCCATAGTGTCAAAAATGTTACGTCACATTAAACGAGCGCGTTCTACAACCAAACTTTTGGATCCAGAAAGAAATCTCAGGTGCAAATGAGGACATGGAAAGATTTTATTGAAATACTCCCAAGTCAAGGAGGTGAAGTAATGCACTGATGTGATATGAACAGTCAGAGTACTTTGCGTCTGTCCTGCAATGATTTTTTTTGTTTTGTTTTAGAGTTAAAAGGAAAAAAAAAAAAGAGGCTTTATTCTGTTAATATGTATCTTTACAATTCTTTGTATTGTATAAAAAACTATTGTAGGTAATTTACCTTGGGTGCAATGTGTTCTGTCAAAAGTTTTTATTTTGATATTTTGTCCAGAGAAGCAGAGAGAGAGCAGGAAACGCCGTTTTATGATGTTGTCCGTGTGCTTTTAAAGTGCCTCTTTAATATTGTTAAATAAAGTATGAGATAAAAATATGGGGTGGTACTGTAAAGTCATCCATGATTAATCTTTTCAAATATATTCCAATATTTTCACAGAAATTCCATGTCTGCGTGATGTTTGTGGGATGTTTGAGGCGTCCTCTGTAAAGGGGCTGAGAAGGTCCTTGATGCCACTGCTGTCACCTCAATGGTTTGCAAAGTGGTGGAGCTTCTCAACAGTGAAGATGCTCCTGCAGCTCCTCTTCCTCACAGATCTTGTCCAAGTGCTGCTCATGGCAGGAGAGTCTTGCCCTTGAGGGGAAAAATCCAAGGTGATGGTGGTGGTGGCTGGTTTGGTATTCCTCAACTGGTGGTGGTGATGGCGCAGTTAGGTCATCATGGATTGGCCATTGTCACAGCCCAATTTGGTCATTACCAACTGGCAGTGGCAACAGCCTGATCTATCATCATCAGGTGGTGATGGTGGTGGTCCAGTCTGGTCATCATCACTTTGTGATGGTGATGGGGTTACCTAGTTTGGTCATCACCAACTGTTCATGGCCCAGGTTGGTCATCAATTTGTGGTGAAGGTGGTAACAGTGATGGTGATGGAGATGGTGATGGTGATGATAATGGCCCAGTTTAATCATTCCCCATTTTTGATGGTGATGATGATAATGATGGCGTTGATGGTGACGGCCCAGTTTGCTCATCTCATATTTATGGTGGTGTGGTGGTGATGATGAGGATGGTGATGGTGACGGCCCAATTGGCTCATCCCCAGTTGTTCGTGGTGATGACAATGATGGTGACAGTGCTGGTGACAGCCCGGTTTGCTCATCCCAAATTCATTATGCTGCTGATGATGATGGTGCTGATGACGTCCCACTTTGCTCATCCCCAGTTGTGATGGTGATGATGACAAAGATGACAGTTTTGGCCATGGTGATGATGGCAACAGCCCAGTTTGCTTATTCCCAATTGATGATGATGATGATGATGGTGAGGGGCCATTTTCTTCATCCCCATTTGATGGTGATGGTGTTGGTGATGATGATGATGATGGTGAGGGCCCACTTTGCTCATCCCTTTTTGATGATGATAGTGATAATGACGGTGTTGGTGATGGCGATGATGATGATGATGCTGCTGCTGGTGATGACAATGGTGATCGATGATGATGATGATGGTGGTGAGGGCTCATTTTGCCCATCCCCATTTTATGATAACGATGATGGTGATGACAATGGTGATTGATTATGATGATGATCATGATGATGATGATGATGATGATGATGATGATGATGATGATGATGATGATGGTGGTGGTGAGGGCTCATTTTGCCCATCCCCATTTTATGATAATGATGATGGTGATGACGATGGTGATTGATTATGATGATGATGACGGTGCTGCTGAAGGCCCAGTTCTCTCATCCCCGCTTTGTCCTCGAGCTGACCTCTGCGGCCCCGCCGGGCTGGGCTGGGAGCCCCCACAGAGGCGGTGTATTCCACCCATCCATCCTTTAATTCCTGTATCCCATCCTTTAATTACCGCCGCAATCGCAACACGGAGCCGCTGTCAGTGAGAGATAGCTCGGCACCGCCGGCTGGGATCCTCGCCACTCGGGGCTTGTAACTAAAACTGCAGGATTAATTTGATTAATTGATAGAATTATTTTCCAAACTACTCTTTTGTTTATGGAGGCTTAAAATGCTTGCCGCCTGCACCCTCCTGGTGTGTTGCAGAGTGGAGATAAAGTGGCTGAAAATAATTAGTATGGCTTAATTTAGGGAAAAAAATAACCTCAAAAGAATTTTGCAGAAAATTTAAGGCGGCACATTTTACTTTGTTTTGGCAGGAAATATTATGGAGCTGGAAATGGGACTTTTATGTTTTCCCTGTGCTATATTTCACCAGGGCAGCAAACCTGCAGGGCGGAGGAGGAGATTTTCATGCCTGGTTGTTACCAGAGCTCTCCCACACCTCCAGATTCATCACCTGGGCACCTGGAAATGAGTCTGCTGGGAGCCAGGGGAATGCTGCAGGGATGGGACCCATCCCCAGGGCCCTGGATGGGTGCAGGGACCCCTTCCCAAAGCTGCACCCATTTTCTGGAAGCCCAAGACATGAGTGATGCCCACCTCTGTCTCGGGAATGCCACTCCCCAGGGAGATGTTGGCATCATCCCCCCATCTCTGGGGGCTGAATTATTTAATTTATCCTTTCCCCTCTAAATGTGAGTAGGTTTTTTCCCCCCTGTTCTCCCCCACACCCATCAGCTCCTCTGAGCTGCCCAAAGCCCCCGGGTTTGCTGAGTCCTGCATTATCCAGCAGCGTTTGTCCCTCAGGAGATTGCAGGCCCCTGTCACCGTAATTCCAGCGAGGATGCAAAGCCAGGCAGCTTCTCCCTGTGGGGATTAACTCCCTGCTCAGCAGGGGACAGCAGCACAGGGGGGCTCCCCTGGACCCAGCACATCTGGGGGTCCCAGCCCTGCAGCCCCAGGATATGGGGCCAGTCTGCACCCACATGGGGTGGGACAGATCCAGGGGCTGCAGGGTGGGTCTGATGGGAGCAGCCTGGCATTGATGGAGCCCCTCAGGGGGGATTTCTTGGCTTCTTGCCACCACCCTAAATTTCCCTCAAGCTGTTTGCTCTCAAAGCCCCCCCAAATCTTTTCTCAGCCCCACAGCCAAGTTTCTGAGCCAGAGGTGCTTTAAGCCTCTCCATAAAGCCTGGAGGATAACAGGATCCACCATGGTTGTCACGCTGCAAGCAGGGGCTGAAGATTTAGGAATTTTTTTTTTTTTTTTTTGCTTTTGAGTCAAATCTGGCCGTTCCTTGCACAGCAGGAATTTAAAGCCCAGCTCCCACTTTCCCCCCCAGGGTGTGTGACAGGGAGGGATCCTGACAGGGTGCTGAATTCATGCAGGAAAACCTGCAGCCCTGGGGTTGTGAAGAGTGGGAAGAGGAGCACAGGAGCCATGCAGCCCCCATGGATGCCATCCTGCCAGCAGTGATGCTCCTGAAGCCCAGGAATGGCTTGGATTGCTCCTTTTGGGAATTAGAACATCATTCCTACAGGAGGAGATAGTAAGAGGGAGGGGGAAATAAGCACTGAGACATCCCAGCCTTGGATTTGGGGTGTGGGGGCTGCTCACCCACACATTCCCACCTGGTTCAGGAGCACCCAGCACCATTTCTACCAGGGGCGGTTTAGGTTGGATACTGGGAAAATTTCTTCATGGAAAGGTTTGCCCAGCCCTGGCCCAGCTGCTCAAGGCAGAGCTGGAGCCCCCAGCCCTGGAGGGGTTTAAAAGCCACGTGGATGTGGCACTTGGGGACATGGTTCAGTGGTGGCCTTGGCAGTGCTGGGGCTCGATGATCTTGGAGGCTTTTCAACCCTAAACCATTCCAGGCTTGGGATGATTTGGTTCAATCCCAAACCCTTCCACGCTGCCACCGCAGCTCCCGGAATTCCACAGCAGTGGGACGTGCCCAAGTCAGGGAGGAACATGCCCAAACCGTGCCCAAACCGTGCCCAAACCGTGCCCAAACCGTGCCCAAACCATTCCCAAACCGTGCCCAAGCTTTGCTCCTGCCCCGTCCCACCCGTGTCACATCCATGCCCAAGCTGTGCCCAAGCTGTGCCAAGGACCCCGGGCTGAGCCAGGGCGGGTGACAAGTGGCACCCAGGGCCGTGTTCTCCTGCCAGCAGGTGGCAGGGCCCTTCTGCAGGTGATGCCAGTCCTCCCTCTTGGGACAACAAAACCGCCTGAAATAGGATATTTTGAGCAGGAAAAAAGCTGGGTTTGGGGCATTGGCAGACCGTGCCAGCGGGCAGTGGCACCGGGGGCTCAGCACAGCCCCCCAAAATGCCCCCCTGAACCCTGAAATCCGGCAGAGGCAGCGCCTGGCTCTTCCCATTGACATTCCTGCGCCGCCGCCGCCTCCTCTCGCCGCGTCTCTAATAATATCAGGGCAGATTAATTGGCACTAATACAAATGTACACAGCTCCATAAAAAGATGTCACCTCGCTCACAATGGGGGGAACGGCTGCTCCCGCATTATCTCTGCTCTGCAGGCGTGTAATTCACTCCTCGGGAAAACACGCTGTTTGTTCGGCTCCCCTGCAAACAGCGCGGCCTCGGGAAGGGAGCAGGGAGAACACCCAGCCCTGCCTCTGGCACCGCCACCGCGCCGCCTGTCCCCGTGCAGGGCCACCCATGGGTGCCCCCGGGGGACGGGGCAGCGGGGTGTGGCATTTGGGGACACCCCTGAGCAGGGATGTGGCATTTGAGGACATCCCTGTGTCGGCATGTGGCAGCTGGGGACATCCCCATGTCGGCATGTGGCATTTGGGGATGGGATGTGGCATTTGGGGACATCCCTGTGTTGAGATGTGGCATTTGAGGACATCCCCGTGTCGGGATGCAGCCTTTGGTTGGTGGTTGAGACTGAGAATTGTCACCCCTGGAGGGTCTAGGTGGGTGTGGGATGGTGCCAGGAGGGGAATTAAAGGGACATTGGCCGGGATGCAGCCCTTGGGTGGTGGTCAAGATTGAGAATTGTCACCCCTGAGGGGTCCAGGTGGCTCTGGGATGGTGCAGAAAGGGAATTAAAGGGACGTTGGCAGGGATGCCGCCCTTGGGTGGTGGTCAAGACTGAGAATTGTCACCCCTGAGGGGTCCAGGTGGCTCTGGGATGGTGCCAGAAAGGGAATTAAAGGGACATTGGCAAGGGACGTGCCAGGGGAAGGACTGCAACCTGTTTCCTTTGCTTCCCAGGGCAGGGTGGCAGCACCCATCAGCTCCAGCGAGGCTTTTGGGGCATTTTTGGGGGGGAATGCAGCCCCCCGTGGGCGTGACAATGTCCCCTCATGATGCTGCCACCCCTTCTTCCAGCACAAAGAGCCATGGACAGCCCCCATCCCCCTGCTGCCTCCTGGGCAGAGGAAATTTGGGCACCTCATCGGTGTTCGCTCCCCCCAGCCCCTCAAACCCGCGCAATTAACGATGCTGTGTTTAATTAAACGCTTGTCTAATTATCTCGGCGTAAGCAAACACGCCAGGTGGGTACCACGGGGGACACCCATGGATGTGCCAGAGGAACCGGCTGGATCTGCCGCGCCCCCAGCCCCAAAATCCCCACAGCAGAGCCGGGGGGAGCCCGGGGACCCCCAAAAGGGCCGGGATGGGTTTGGGATCCCCTCAGGAGGCAGAACCATCACGGCTGGCACGGAGCAGAGCCCACTTGGGACAAAAAAACCCTAAAATAGGATATTTTGAGCAGGAAAAAGCTGGGTTTGGAGCCTTGGCTGGGAGGGATGGGAGAGCTCCACAAGCAGAGCTGCCCCCCGAGGGGATGGACCCAGGGATGGTCCCAGGGATGGTCCCAGGGATGCTCTCCAGTAAAGCAGCAATTTGAGGCCATTTGAGGTGAAAGGCGCCACCAGCACGGTTTTGGGGGGTGGTCAGCCAGAGAGCCTTGTCCTCAGCAGCGTCTCCCTCCTTCCATTGGGTTTTTTTTTTCTTTTTTCTCCCCTGGATTTCTTCTTAATTCCTAACTTAATTTCTTTTGACATCCTCATTGCCGGTTTGACCTCTTTACTGGAATCATGCGCTGCTTAAAACTCATTATCCCACCATTGAAACAGGAAGTTAATTAAAAACCCTTAAAAAAAAAAAAAAAAAAAAGAAGAAGAAGAAGAAAAGGGGGGGAAAAAAAGCACATCCCATGTCCGGGGATAGATGGAGAAGGGATATGACCGAGCTGTGCCATGTCCCCACAGCCCCCTCCATTGATCCATCATTATTTGGGGACCACCAGCCTTCACCACTGGCAATGATCAAAAAACCCATCAAGATCTGGGGACCACAGGCCATCACCACCAAATCCCCCTGATCCAAGGTCAGCCACGGCAAAGTCCAGTTTGGGAGAAATTGTTGTTTTTCACAGGACAATATTTCCATCGTGGATTCAAAATCTAAGTGGCTCCTGTTTAACCCATGTTTCAACCCAAAATTTGTCCATGCTCACAGGTCACCTGGGTGGGATGATGCCAAGGGGGGACCCCAGGATACCCACACCATCCCCAGGGTGTCCTGGGGCGTCACCGACCCCATGGAAGTCACAAGTGGGAGGTTTCGGACCATTCATCTGGAAATTAGAGGGGTTCCAAGGGATCCAAAAGAGCCCCTGGGCACCCCACAGAAGGTTTGGGGGGCGCCATAAGAGGCTTTGAGGATCTGCAAAAGGTGAATTGGGACTCAGTGATAGCAC
This sequence comes from Melospiza georgiana, assembly GCF_028018845.1. NCBI lineage: Eukaryota > Metazoa > Chordata > Aves > Passeriformes > Passerellidae > Melospiza > Melospiza georgiana. The sequence goes on from NC_080443.1 coordinate 20,000,217, forward strand.
TGAGGTTCCAGCAGGGGGACTCACTCCTGCTGTGAGTGCAGGAGCTTCCAGAGAATCACAAGGGATCCCAGAGGGGAATTTAGGGAACCCAAAGAAGGATTGAAGACCCCAAAAGGGAATTTGGGGATGCTGGGGATGGGTTGTGGAACCCAAAAGGAGGAGTTCGACCTAATGGGGTGGTGCCAGACCCAAATCAGGGGCTGGAGCCTCACGGGGCTCCCAGAGCGGGGCTGGGACCCCTTTGGGACCCTTTGGGGACCGCGGCGGGAGCGCGCACGGAGCCCCCGCAGGGAGCGCGCCCCGAGGCCACGCCCCCTCTGCCCTTAGCCCCGCCCCGCCGCGCGCGCCATCCGGTGGGCGTGGCCGGCGGGGGGCGGGGGCCTATGGGCGGCCGCGGCGGCGGCGCTGGCCCCGCCCCCCGGAGCGCTCCGCGGGTTTGATCCGGCGCGGCGCCCATTGAGAAAATCCCGCGGCGGCGGCGGCGGCGGCTTCGCTCCGCCGAGCACGGCCCGGCCCCGGCCCGGCCCGGCCCCGGCCCCGGCCCCGCGGGCGGGCGGGCGGGCATGCGAGCAGCCGGGGGCCCGCCCGCCGCCACCCACCTGCCGCCCGCCCAGCCGCCAGCCGGGGCGCCGGGCTCGCCCCTCGCCGAGCGATGTCCAGGAGGAAACAGAGCAACCCCCGGCAGATCAAACGTGAGTGGCCGCTACCGGCACCCCCGCCGCCGTTCCCTGCCGGACCCACCGCACCCACGCCCCCTCCCCGCTTATTTTTGTGCACCACGCCTTCGGCGGCAGCGCTCCCGCACCCCTTCCCGCGTTGCCCCCGGTACTCCCGGGACACACCCGGGATACAGCCGGGAGCCCCCCGGGACGGCCGCCGTGGGTGCCCGTTCCCGCTACCGGCCGCTCGCCTGCCTCGGTCTCTGTCCCCGCCGCTCCCTCCTCCCTCCCGCGCCGCCTCCCCCCCGCCAGCGCGGTGGCTCCGGTACCGGCTCCCGATGGGGGCCCCGATAAGGCTTTAAAATATTCCGTTCTGCAAGTCCCGTCCTGATAACATCGCTCTGTCGGGACGGCCTGAAATTGTGATCTTATCTCCCCCGCCTGCCTCCCATCCAGCGCCGGCGGCCAGGGCCGGGGGCTCCCCGAACCCCTCCCCGGGCTCCCGATCGCCGCCGGGCCACCCCAGCCCTGCCGAGGGCTCCCCATCCTCCCTGGGGTACCCCAGCCCTGCCGGGGGCTGCTCACCGCGGGGACAGCGCCCTGACCCTGCTCTTCCAGTACGGGGACCCCCATTTGCCTGGGCGCTGCTGGACCCGCCGTGCCACCGTCCCCATGGTGCCCATGTGCCATCCTCCCCACCGGGCACGCTGTCCTTGGCCCCCCAGGTGCCGCTCTGCATCCCAGCCCAGGTGGGACGTGGCCATGAGGAAGCGCCGCAGGATCCCTCGGGGCTTTGGGCACATCCCTGTCCCTCCCTGGGCACATCCCTGTCCCTCCCTGGGCCATGGCGCTTCCCGAGGGTTTCCACCGGCCGGGCTCTTGTTTTGCTCCAGCGAGGATGTACCAGCAAGGCAGAGGAATCCTGCAAAGTGCTGGAAGTTTTTTGGTGCCGGGCTCAGCTTGGCTTTTCTCCCTCCTCTCCGGTGTGTGTGTGTGTTTTTTTTCTTTCCCCCTCGAGTCGATGGAAGCTGCTGATAAGAGGGAGATGGGAGGATAGGGAAGGCTGGCCACCATGTGATAATCTACCTTTATCTTTCTCCTGAAATAATTGCAAGGCTGAGTTGCACCTACCTGTTTCCCTGCCTGGGGTGATTGCCGTGGTGATAACGCTCAGCTAGACTTTTACCCGGGGAGAGTTAAAAATAGTCCCAGCTGCCTCCTTTCTTTTTTTTTTTTTTTTTTTTTCTTTTTTCCGGGATACTTTTCTCCCTTGGCTTTCTCCAACTTCCGCGGCTTTATTTCGGCAGAAAGCCGTGTCTGGGTGGCTGCAGCTCGCTCAGCCGGCAGCGCTGGGAGCCCTGGGAGCGGCAGCGCTGGAATCCTGCGGGATGCCCGCTCCCAGCGCCCACTTTGCGGGGCAAACTGGGGCAGGACGAGGCCGTGGCAGCTCGGCCGGGCGGCGGCGGCTGCCGCTGCTGCTCCTCGTATCTCCTTCCTCTGCTGCTTTTCTGCAGAGATGTGAAGAAATGATAAAGTGGGAGGCTGATCTCAGGCCGCCGGCGATGGCCAAAAGTGATTAAAAGCTGAGAGCTTGGAAGCCTTCCTGTATGTGTCAACATGAAAACAGTCATTAGAGGCGGCGAGCGCGGCGAGAGCGCCCTGCCGCTGCTCCATCGGGGAAGGTATGCATGAATCAGGGCTCCGGTAACCAGACTCCTCTCATGTACACACCGGACCTGTTTCCACAAAGTCTATCCTCCCTATCATCTCGGCTGGAGCATTAAAAACCTCCTCCAGATTGGTATCTGCTGATTTTATTTTCCTGGGTGACGCGACGTTCTCGCTCGGGCTTCGCCTTCTCTTGCGGGGTTGGGGTTTTGTTGTGCTGTTTTTTGGAGCCCGATGCGAGGCGCAGATTAAGGCTCGCGGGGAGATCGCCGGGAGAGCGGGCGATCGCCAGCGCAGATAAGGCAGAGATCAGACACCGGACTATATTTAACCGGCTGCTTTAACCTTGCCCTCCTCGCTGCCTTTCCGGGCCGGAGCCCAGCGGGGCCGGAGGGGCCGGGGGTGCCGCTCGCTCCCTCCGAGCCCCCTCGGCAGAGCTGCGGAGGTTTCAGAGCCGATCGCATCGCGATGGTGGCTTTCGATAGCGCAGAAAACACCCCGAGCATCTCTGCCTTTCATTTCTGGGGGTTCCTGCCCGCAGAGGACAGTTTCTTTCCATCCCTGCCTGTGCCACCAACCTCCCTGCAGCTGCTTCTGCCTTATGGGGTGGTTGATTTTTTTTTTCTTTCTTTCTTTTTCTTTTTTTTTTGTGTGTGTCTGTCTTTTGTTCTGCTGGTAGATAGATGTGAGGGGCTGATAGGGAGCAGGAGCTGATCTCCAACCCAGATAGCCTGTTATATTTATTAACTTCAAACATGGGAGCGCGGGCGCCCAGCTGATGAGCGAGGCTCTGGCAGCTGCCGGTGCTTTCACAGCGCCGGGTCCTGCGATGGGGGAGCTGATAAGCGAGATTGATCTCATCGCGCTGATGTGCCTCCCCCTCCCTTGTTCTTTTAATACACATATTTTTTATTATTTTTTTGTTGCTGTTCCTAAGCGAGTGTTTTGTCATAGTTGCAGGGGCCTGTTTGTGGTTTTTTTTTTTTTTATGGTGGTGGTTTTTTTTTTTTTTTTCCTTTTCCCTTTTTATTCTGCGCTCAGCTACAGTAGATCTGAGCTCCCGATAAGCGCCAAGCCCCGATCTCCATCCTGATAGAGATTGCCAGGGCTGATAAGGAGCACTTATCTCTCCCCACCAGACCGGAGCAGGATTCGCTACAACAACAAACACAGCAAAGAGGGGCAAAAGGGCTCCAACAATTTGTTCCACTGCAAATGTGATTAACGCAGGCACTTTAATTATCTGATGGGGGGCAGCTGCATGTGTGTTTTTGTTTCTCAAGGTGGTGGGGTGGTTTTTTCCCCCCCTCCACGTGCTCTGTGAAGCGAGCTGGGTTGAGAAGCCGAGCTCTCCCAGCTCCTGTTATCGGCTGCAGATGTTGCATTAGTTTGATGAGAGCTTTGACTTTTTTTGATCGTTATCTCCCATTCTGCACCGCCGAGCGAACGCACGGCCTGGGCTGGAGCGGGGCGGGGGGGAGGTGAAAACACCGTCATATTTTTGCATGTGGATTTTCTTTAATTGCCATTAGATGGTGTCAGATAAGGAGCGCGATCTGCGCTGTTAAAGCCGCCGTCTCTCGATGGGCCGTGCTGGGCTCGGGTGTGCTTTTATTTGGTTTTATTTTTTCCTCTCCTCCTGCACGCTCGGGCGCTCCCCGGTGATGCCGGGCAGGGGTGGCCGTGGGAGAGCCCGTGAGCCCATCCTTCCCTCCCTTGGGGGAGCTTGGAAAATCGCGTTTCTTTAAAAGATGACAGTGGCCAACCCAGCGTCTATTTTTAGCGGCGGCGTGGTGAGCCAGCCGGTGGCGTGGGATGCTCCCGGCACGCCTCCTGCCCGCTCCTTCCCGCTGCCTTCCCTCCCTCCCGAGTCCTCCTTCCCTTTCAGGTGACTCTGTTTCAACCTCCTCTGCTTGTTGTTGCCTTTTTTTTTTTTTTTTTGGGCTGTTTTTCCCTCTGCGCTCTGATGCAGCTGCACTTTTCCATCCCCGCCACCTCCGTGCCGTGCCTCAGTTTCCCCATCCGCGCCTCCGAGGTGGGGGTGTTTGGGGAGGGGTTACCCCGGGGTGCTCCATGGGGTGGGGAGGGTTTGCTCCTGAGACGAGCTGGGTTCCATCAGGGCCTCTCAGCTCTGCCCTAAAACCGGAATTCTCTGCCCATCCCTGGGCTCCCTCAGCCTCCCAGCCCCCCGTACCCCACTGCTGGCATGCCCAGGGTGGCATCCCCGTGTCCCACATGTCTGTGACACCCACGGGGCGCTGCCTGCCTGCCCTGCCAACCCCTCCCCTCTTGAGCAAACAGCCCCGAGGCTTTTGCCAGCCCTGGCGCGGCGGTGGCACCGAGCAGCTGGCAGGGCGAGGGTGGCAGAGCCCTGTGGCACCGCTGCCCCCGCAGTGGCTCTGCCCAGCCCGGCTGTCACCGGCCTCGGGGATGTGACACTGGGGGCTCCCAGGGCTGGGGAGCCTCGTGGGATAGGGGAGGGACTGGTGGGACATCAGTGGATGAGCGGGATACCGGTGGGACATCAGTGGGATACTGGTGGGATCAGTGGGATACTGGTGGAATCAGTGGGATACCTGTGGGATACTGGTGGGATCAGTGGGACTCTGGTGGGATGCACCCAGCAGAGCCCACCATATGGAGTTCTCCCAGCCGCCCCCAGGTGTTTCCCACCAGGCACGTTCCTGCCCCAGCCTCAGGTGATGCTGGAAGAAGTTTCCCTCCCCTTGCACAGCCAGGTGTGAGCATCCCTGCAGGCCCCAGCTCCAGGAGAAGCTTGGCAGCTGGTGGCCAAGGGGACAGCTCCATCCACCATGGATAATGGAGAGATGGCACTGCTGGCCAGTGCCACCGCCCCGTGCCCTGCCAGCTGTGCCACACTGCATCCCTCGATGCCAGGGAACCCTGTGAGCCCTTTGGGGCCGTGCTGGGGGTGCATCCCAGGATGGCTCTTCCTGGCCACCCCCAGGAGAGGAGGATGAGGAGGATGCTGAGGGAGCCAGGCCTGGATCCAGGCTGGCCATGGCCAAACCAGTTCTGCCAAGGGCCCGGCGAGGGAGGTGAGGAGGCTCTGCCAGCAGCTCCTTCCAGGGCCGTGGGCGCTGGGGCTGGGTTGGTTTTGTGTCTGCTGCTGCTCTTCCACCTCCTGAGCCCCCGGGGGACACCCCCACACCATCCCCAGCGTGGGCACAGAGCCATGGTGATGGACTGTCCCTGGCACCCCGGGGAAGCCACCTCCAGCCGGGATTTACACCTCGGCATCCCGATGGCGAGGTTGGGCAAGGTCTTATTTTGCACGGTGAATCACGAGGCCACCTAGCCAGCTGCAGCTTCCCCTTTGGCCAAGTTGTGATGGGGCCAGCTCGGCAATCAGGGCTGGGGAGGAAAGCAATCCCTTCCCCACGGGTGTTGCAGGAATTGTGCGAGGAGGCAGCGCCACGGCACAGGTGAGCCCGGGTTCCTGGAGAGGGGCAGCACCCCAAAGGCATCGCCCTGTCCACATCATCCTGGGGCAGGAATCGCCGTGCCATGGGACATTCCCAGCCCTGAGGGGACACCCACATCCCTGGGAGAGCAAAGGACAAGGCTGCCCAGAGTGGGAGCAGCAGGGCTGGGGATGGAGCTGCTGGTGCTGCTGGATTTGGGGTCAAACGCAGCCGTGCTGGCCGAAGGAAGAGGATGTTTTGAGGATGTTTTGAGGATGTTTTCTCTCCGTCCTGCTGCAAAAAAAAACCAAAACATGATCTGCCTTGGAAAACACTGGATGGGGCGTTGCTGTGGAGGGAAAACCAGCCCAGAGCTTCCACAGAGGCACAGCCAGGGCTGAGAGCTGATGCTGCCCAGAGAGAGGGATGTGAGCAACGGGCAGGAACGAGGAACCTGGAGCTCCTCAGAGTCAACATTGGAGAAGATGAATTGGAAAAGGCCTCTGTGCCAGCCCTGCACCACACTCCATGCTGAGGATGTGGATTTTTTTCCTTCCCATGGGGCCAAGAAATCAGCTCCCCCACTTTGGAGAGGAGCAGCAATGGGAGCAGCAGGCCAATATCTCCCTTTCTTTTCTGCGCCACGTCCCATGACTGCTCCTGCTGCCTGACTCAGGGCTTTTGGCCGCTCCAGCTTGGCCGGGCTGTGTCCTGCTGCTCCTTTTATCAGGAAAGTTCAAGTGTTTCGGGGTAATACAGTTCCCTCTTCCGATGGCTGCCCGGTAAAGGCTCCACATTGTTCCTGCAGCAACATGTTTTTTTGGAAGGGCTGAAATGCCGAAAGGAATGCAACTGCTGACCTTGGGCTGCAGTGGGGTTAAGGAGTGTGTGCCTATGAGTCACTCCAGATAAGAGCCTTCCACGGCTCTTTTCCTCCAAAATAATTCTTTATCTCCTCTTTCTCACATCAACATATTTTCTTGACATCTCCCCTTCGATAGCGCGTGGAGGAAATGTGCTCCTCGGGTTTGTCCATCTGATGAAATGTGCATCCATTGTTTTCCCTCGGCCTTGACCAGCTGGGAGCCTGACCCCAGCATTTGGGGATGTGCCTCCCTGTCAGTGCCAGGGCTTGGGGATGCTCAGTGGGGTCATGGCTGGGAGATTTTGGGGTCAGTGTGTGGGTTTTGGGATGTTCATTGCGGTCAGTGCCTGGAACTTTGGCAGTATTTAGGATTTTTGGGAATGCTTGGTGGGGTTAGTGCCTGGAGACTTTTGGGATGTTCAGTGGGGTCAGTGCCTGGAGTTTTGGCAATATTTAGGATGGGTCCCTGCATTTTTGGAGCTGCTTGGTGGGGTCAGTGCCTGGAAATTTTTGGGATGTTCAATGGGGTCAGTGCCTGGAGTTTTGGCAGTATTTAGGATTTTTGGGGATGCTTGGTGGGGTCAGTGCCTGGAAATTTTTGGGATGTTCAATGGGGTCAGTGCCTGGAGCTTTGGGAATATTTAGGAATGGTGCCTGCAGTTTTGGGAATGCAAACCCAGAGTTTGGGGATGTTTGATGGGGTCAGTACCCCTTGCTTTAGGGATGGGCTTTGGGGTCGGTGCCCAGGATTTTGGGAGTGTTTGGCACGCTGGATTTTGGGGATTCCCCACAGATTCAGTGCCTGGAGCTTTAAGGATGTGCCTTGGGCTGAGTGCCCAGGAATTTATGGATGCTTGAAGGAGTTTGGGGATGCACCTTGAGGCTGTGCCTGAGCCTTTGGGGGGGATGCTCAGCAGGGTCAGGAATGTGCCTTGGGATGGTACCCAGGGCTTTGGGTGGAGCGAGAGAAGAGTGAAGAGCAACTTGATGCTTGATGAGATTGGTGCCAGGGGTTTTGGGGATAATTCTTTGGGTCGGTCCCTGGGGTTTGGGGATGTGCCTTGGGATGGTACCCAGGGTTTTGGGATAGTTGATGAGACTGGTGCCAGGGGTTTTGGGGATACTTCTCTGTGTCAGTGCCTGGGGTTTGGGGATGTGCCTTGGGATGGTGCCAAGGGTTTTGGGAAGCTTGATGAGATTGGTGCCAGGGGTTTTGGGTTTTGGGGATACTTCTCTGGGTCAGTGCCTGGGGTTTGGGGATGTGCTTTGGGATGGTACCAAGGGTTTTGGGAAGCTTGATAAGATTTGGTATACTTCTCTGGGTCAGTGCCTGGGCTTTGGGAGTGTGCTTTGGGATGGTACCCAGGGTTTTGGGATGGTCCCCAGGGTTTTGGGATGCTCGATGAGATTGGTGCCTGCGGTTTTGGGGATGCTTCTCTGGGTCTTACCTGGGGTTTGGGGATGTGCCTTTGGGTTGATACCCAGAGTATGGTGATGTTGGAGGAGTCAGTCCCCGCGGCTTTGGAGATGTTCCCCCGGAGCTTTGGCAGTGTGAGACCGGGAGCCTCAGGCAGAGCATCCCCATCCCGGGAGGGCACGGCGGGCAGGAAAAGCCGCTCTTCCCTCCCCTCCCTGCTCCGCCGGGAAGTTTGGCCGCTCTCTCTCTCTCTCTCTCTCTCTCTCTCTCTTCTCCGTCTCCCAGCCGAGGCCTCTCATGCTACTCGCAGCTCCTATGATAATGCGGAAAGTTGAACTGGCCCCATTACTGCGCTGCGATGGTTGCGGCGATAAGGGCGCGATAATGGCAGCGATAGCGGCAGCTCGGTAGCCAATGGCTCCGCCGCTCCTCCCATTAACATTCCCCACCACGGCCGGGCTCGGAGCTGCCTATCTGCTCTCCATTTCCACTCCTCCGCTAGATAAGAATGGAAATACTGACTTCATAGCTCACTGATTAAAGTGTCTGGATTTCTTGATAATACACAGATAAATTATGTTTTTCAAAAAGAAGGTAGGGAAGGGAGTGCGAGGGGAGGGAAAAACCTCCAGTCCATTTTTATTATTTTTTTTTTTCCTCTTTCCTTCCCTCTTTCTGGCCGTGCCCTGGGAGTTGGGATTTTGCCGCTCCAAAATGCCCTTCCCAGCTGGAGGGCAGAGCCCTGTGAGGTGCCCTCAGGAATGGGGGGGATACAGAGGATTTTTGGTGGGATGGAGATGCTGTTCCTGCACCCAGGGACCTGCTCCCATCATGGGCAGCTTGGGCTTTGCCAGCTGTGCCACATGGCCAGGATCCTGCAGGTGGGATCTGTCCCCCAGCTGGCAGCACCAGGGATGCTCAGGAAGCATCTCCATTTCTCCATCTCTGCAGGATGTGCCCTGGACGCTCATCCCTCTGCCCCATCCGTGCTCAGCTCCTTGGCTTTCCTCCCTCATCCCCACTGGAGCAAACAGAGCTTCCAGACTCCTTAGCTTGGAGCAGGTATCGACCACAAGCCTGTCTGAGTTTGTTTCATCTAAATATAAAACTAAAGAGCAAACAGTATAAAGTTCATTTTTTAATGTGCTGCCCCATTCCAGTTGGGCTGCTCTCTTTATTTTTTTTTTAGGGGAACTGTGATAAAAAGCAGAGATAAAGCCAGGACTGTTTTGTGTAGGAGTCGGTATCTGCGTTATCTATCTCCCTTTTTCACTCTCCGGGCAGCTCTGTTGTTTTTCGCTCTTATCTCGCTCCACCAAAATGCCAAGAACAGGAAAAAAAAAAAAATTAGAAAAAAGAAAGAGAGAGAGAGAGAGGCAGCACAGGCACGTTTGCACGGAGAGAACTCGGTGTCCACGGAGCTGGGCAGGAGAAGGGCTGGGAGTTGGAGGAAGAGGAGGGTTGGGAAGGATTTTGGGAGCAGCGCTGTCCCAGGGATCTCCATGTGCCAGGTTTGGTGCCAGCTGCTCTCAGCTGGGCCACCCAACCTGGCTGTGCCCTCCGAGGGTCCTTCCCTGCCCCTGGAGCCCCACAGTTCCTGCTGGTTCCCTGGGGTGCTCCAGGATGGCTCTGGGAGCTGGGATGGGGCATCCTGTGGGACTGGGAGCAGCAGGGACATCCCAGCCAGAGCATCTGTGCTGAGATCCCCTGTCCCCATCCTTGTCCTCATCCCTTGGGCCTTGTTGTCACCCAGGCCTGCCACAGACTTGAAAGCCTTGGGGTGGACACTGAAAACCATCCCTGTTCCCTTTCCATCGCTTTTGGGAGCAGGATGGACCTGGCAGGACCTGGAGGCGCTTCCCACAGGAAGGGGGATGGCTCCAGCTCGGCATCTCAGGGTAATTTGTCGCTGGATTAGCCCAGAGCTTGACCTCTGTCCTCGCTGTCACCTGCTATTGATGTGCTCAAGTGCTGCCTGAGCATCCCCACCCGCAGCCACTCCCGCCTGGAATGTCTTTATTCCAGATGGGAGAAGTATCCGAATTGAGGGCTTTTCCCCCAGTTCCACCCTCTGGCAGGGAGCAGGGGTGGCATTGAGGGTTTTTCCCCCAGTTCCACCCTCTGGCAGGGAGCAGGGGTGGCATTGAGGGCTTTTCCCTCAGTTCCACCCTCTGGCAGGGAGCAGGGGTGGCGTGCTTGGAGCCTGATCTTCCTGGATGGAATTTCTTTGCGTATCCAGCGGCTCCTGAAGCGCCCACATCCTGGATCACCATGGGGACAAACACCTCCCACTGCTCTTGGATGGGCTTTGGATGGAGGCAAGCCCCAGGCAGGACTGCTCCTTCTCTCCCAGTCTCAGCAGCTGCCTCAGTTTCCCCGCTGTGCTCCCGTGGCGGCTCCGTGCGCTCTCCAGGCCACGTTCCGCGCATCCCTCTCTGGAGCATCCCCATCCATCCATCCATCCTCCGCGCCCGGCACGGCTCCGTTCCGCTCTCTCCAAATCTATCAGGGCCTTATCGAGCCCATCTGAAGCCTAAAGTCACTCCATTGTCATTGTCCCCGGCTCCGTGTCCCGGCTGCCTGCCCTGCCCGCTGGATGCGCCGGCGGTCCCCGTTGGGAATGGCGGCCCCCGGAGCGCCCCAATCTCCCGGGATCTCTCGGTGCTTTATCGGCCCATCGGAGCCGGGGCCGGCGCTGGCGCCGCTCGCTGCTGATAAAGTTACAGAGTTCAGGCAGTGATGAATGTTCAGTAACTGCACCCGCCGCGATCCCGCCCGGGCTTGGCAGCGCGAGCAGCTCCGGCTGAAACCAATCCCTCCCCTATCAGCAGCGCTGCTTTTTCTCAGGCTCGGCCTCTCCCCGCTCCTGCTCTTCCCTGGGGGGCTCCCCCAGGGCAGCGCAGCACCGAGGGATGCTCCGGGGGCTCCGTCCCATGCGGAGGGGTCTGGATTTCGCCCTGGAATGGTTTGGGTTGGGAAGGAACTTGGAGCTCTTCTTTATTCCAGGTGGGAGAAGTATCCAAATCCAGGGCAGGGACCTTCCACCAGACCAGGCTGTGGTGGTTGGGACAGAGCAGCTCCCCAGCAGTGACTGGAGCATCCCATCCCATCACATCCCATCCCATCCTATCCCATCCCATCCTGAGAAATCCCAGTCTTCCCAACACCTCCATTCCCACCCTGTCCTTCGTTCCCCTCCTGGAAAAATTAGGCCTAAGTATATTATAAATGTGATCATTATTATAAATGTAATCATTATTATAAATGTAATCATTATTATAAATGTAATCATTGTTATAAATGTAATCATTATTTTAAATGTAATCATTATTATAAATTTAACAATTATTGTAAATACCATCCCACAAGCAAGGGCAGCATCCCATCTCATTGTGAGAAATCCCAGCCTTCCCAACACCTCCATTCCCACCCTGTCCTTCGTTCCCTTCCTGGAAAAATTAGGCCTAAGTATATTTTAAATGTAATGATTATTATAAATTTAACTATTATTATAAGTTTAACTATTATTATAAATTTAACTATTATTGTAAATACCATCCCACGAGCAATGGCAGCATCACCCACCCCCTCCATCCCCTGACCATCTCTATTTCCCCCACCACCCTTTATTCCCCTTCCTGGTATGAATTAGGCCTAACAGATTATAAATTTAATAATATTAATCAATATAAAGCCCCTCATGAGCAGCTGGAGCATCTTCCCATCAAGAATTACAGCATCACCCAGCTCCTCTGTCCTCTATTCCCCTCTGGGATAAATTAGGCCAGAATACAAAAATGTAATAAGCCTATAAAATTAATTTGTAAATGATTATAAATATCCCCCCATCAGCAATCCCAGCATCTCTACCACCTCCTGGATAAACCAGTAATAATTTAATACCAAATCATGATCAATACATTATAAATCCTCCTCTACACCTCCCAGTCCCCCAGCCATACTCTTTTTTCCTTGCCCTTTTCCCCCAGAGCACCACGGGCAGGGTCAGGGTGAGCTTTATCTGGAGGTGATGGAGAAGGGCCCCAAATTTGAGATAAAGCCCCCCGGGGCCGGCCCCAGCCTCTATCAGCTCCGTGCACGGGGCTGATCTCTCACGGGGAGATACCCCTGGGAACAGCCTGGCCCGGGATGCTGCAGCCGGCCCGATAGGGGATGGAGGGGCTGATTTGTGCTCCAAAAATCCCCTTTTTCCACCCAAACGGAGCCCAGACTGTTGGAACTGCGTGCAGCATCACCGCGGGGAGGTTCAGCACCAGTTTCTTTGTCCCGGCTTGGCATCCCCGGTCGGTCGGCGGGGAACGGGGAGCAGCCGAGGTCGTTGGTAAAGCAAACACCGGCAGGGCCCGGGGAGGAATTGGGTGAGAAGAGCGGGCGGGCGGCCCATCAGATAGCGGGTTTGCAGCATTTGCAGCCCGGCTCGTTCTCTGGGTGTTGGTGGCACGGCCCTGCCACCAGACCCCGGGGAATCCCGGGATGCTCCGGGTCCCACCAAAGCACCAGGGCTGCCTTTGCTCAAGGAGCAGCTGGGACTGGCTCCAGGAGCATCTTCCCCCGGGGAATTCTGCCCTGCTCCTGCGGCACTTTGCTCTTGGCTCTGTAATTTAGGGGGAAAAGAGGTGGTTTAGGGGACAAATCTTGAGTGGAATTCTCACATTTCCAGCATGAGGCGATGGATGAGTATCCTGGTGATGCTTTGTGCATCCCAAAACCTGTTTTGGAGCCCTGCCTACCTGCTTTTGGGTTGGTATTCATTATTATTATGGTTATTATTATTATTATTATTGTGGTTTTTAATTGGAAGAGGATGGTGCCAGTGCAGGGATGAGGAGGAGCTGGAAGGATGGAGAGTGGATGTCCCCACTGTGCCCCCCAGTGCCAAGGCTGAGCTTTGAGGTGCCTGGAGAGAAGGTTTGGGATGTGAGTTCACCCAGGTCCAGACTCTGTCTCTCATTCCCTGACTCCTGGAGCCCTCCTTGGACTCATCCCCTGCCCGATGGGACTTGGAGGAATTTTTATTTTTAGAAAGAAGGGTTGTGGATTCCCAGAATGGTTTGGGTTGGAAGGACCTTAAAGCTCATCTCCTTCCTCCCCCTCCACGGGCGGGGACACATTCCATTTAGCCCAGGTTGCTCCCAGCCCCATCCAACCTGGCCTTGAACGCTTCCAGAGATGGGAATTGGAAAGGAGTCGGATGGGAAATTTTATTTAAATTCGTATTTAAAAATAAACACTTGGACCTGACAGCAGCGCCGAGCGCCAGCCGGGGAAGGCAGGTTGCCACCAGCCTGCACGTGTTCCCAATCCAGGACCTGCTTTCCACCATGGGAACTCCTCCTCCTCCTCTTCCTCCTCCTCCTCCTCCTCCTCCCTGCTCCAGAGCCGGTGGGAAAGTCTGTGGCTGTTGCTATTTTCTATCTGTTATCAAGGCCTCTTATCACTTTGCTCTTGTCTCCGTGCCGGCTCTCCGAGCGCCCAGGGTCTCGCTCTTGGCAGCCTGGAAAAGTCCCCCCCCCCTCCTCCTCCTCCTCCTTGATTCCCTATATTCTTTTGCCTTTTATTTAATTTACCAGCTAAGCACAAAGAATCAAGAAAAGCTTTATTGTTCCTGCGCTGGGAGAGCCTTAATTGGAGTGCAGTGATCAAATCATTACCTGGATAACGCCGGGTTTCCCTGGGAATGCCGACCCTCGGCCCAGCCCTGCTGACACGGCCACAGCTCCCTGCAACTTTATACAGTCACTGCCTTCTTTTTTTTAATATTATTTTTTGAGGGGAAAAAAAGAGGAAAAAGAAGGAAAAAAAAAAATCCTTGCTCGTTATCAATAAAAAAAAGGAGGGAGGGAGAAGAGTTAATCGTCGAAGCTAAGTATCTTGGAAGGGAGCGTTTTTTGGCTCTTCCCCTCTCTGTAAAACCAGCCTCAGTAATTCAGTTTTAAAGCATGAAAAAAGGGAGTTGATGAAATTCCACTATCAGCACTGAACCAATATGCAAAATATCTCGCCGAGAATCAAATAGCTATTATGTTTTCATTTCCATTTCAGCGTATTTGCTTAATGAAGAATAGACAGATCAGGCCAGCCGAGGGAGGCTGTGTGCGGTGATAACTGTGCAGGGCTCCCAGCAATCCCGGGCAAGTGACGCTCCCTCCGCTCCTGCTCCTGCTCCCTCTCCCTCACTTGCTTCTTTTTTTTCCCTTTTTTCCCCTTTTTTGATTTTTTTTTTCCCCAGTGGTTGGTTTAACCCACACAGCTGGGGGGTTGGTGGGCACTGGGTGCTGCAGTGGGGCTGGGATTCACCCAAGGACACCATTCTGGGATGCTGTTGGCCACCCAGCCTCCCCGTGGGCACTGGTGACACCGTGGTCCCCAAACCCCTGCTTTTGCAAGGTTAGATTTATCTTGTTTTTATTATATTTTTATTTATATTTATCTATTTTATTCATCCCATCTCCCTCGGGAGTGCTTTGGGGTGGGATGCATCCTGGGGCTGTGTGAGATGATTCCAGGATGCTGTTGGCCACCAATCGTCCCCATACCAGGTTTGACACGTTGGATTTATATGGAGCAGCCCCATCTTCCTCGTGGCTGGGCCTTGGTGTTTTGGGGTGGGGTGTGGGTGGTCCCAGGATGCATCCAGGGATCACAGTGAGAAGATTCTGGGATTGTTGGTTCCCCATCACCCCTGTAGGTATTGGGTGACACCAAACCCCAGCTGCATTTAGGTGGAGCATCCCCATCTCCTCCCTGACTGGGGATGGAGATTTCAGGGTGGGGTGTGGGTCATCCCAGGGTGGATCCAGGGACCCCAGTGATGGTCCTGGGATGCTGATGGCCACCCATCATCCCTGTAGGAACTTGGTGACTCCACTCCACTCAAAGCTGGATTTATACGGAGCATCCAGTTCGATTTATATGGGGCATCCCCGTTTCCCTCCTGGCTGGGGATGGGTATTTTGGGGTGGGGTTTGGGATGCATCCATGGGATGCTGTTGGTCGCCCGTCATCCCTGTAGGCCACGACGCTGTGGTACCCAAAGCCATCCTCATCCTCCTGCTGCTTTCCCAGGCAGGATGTGGGTGGGCTCAGCACCCTCGGGTGGGTGCCAGGTGCCCTCCTGGTCCCACCCATCCCTTCCCAGCCCCATCCAGCCCTCCCTGGGCAGGCTGGAGGTGCCAAAGCCCGGCGCAGGCGAGCGTCGGGTTAACTTTATCAGAAGCCCAAGAGCCGTGAAGGCGTGAAGGAAGAAATTAGCCTAACAATGTTTCATTTACAGCGGGAGAAACGATTTGTTAGCTGGCGATTGTTTCTGAATATTATCAGAGCCTTTTTAATTGTGCTGGAACTGAAATTAGCAGAATTAGAATAAATTGCCTTCCCTTCTCCGGCAGCCTCTTTATTCACGCTCATTGTTGTGTGCTTTGTATAGATTATGGGCTCTTTGTTCTGCTGCTGTAAATATACATGCCTGGAGTCACGGCGAGCAGCTGAGGTCTGCAGACGGGCTGGCCCTGCTCTGATCCCCCCGTGGTCCCCTCTTGGTCCCCTCTTGGTCCCCTCATGGTCCCCTCATGGTCCCCTCATAGTCCCCGGTCCTGCGGCGTCGTGCGGTGCCAGCCATGTGTGCCATGTGTGCCATGCGTGCCACCGGGGCTGGGCCCTGCCTGCCTGGCTGGGGATGTGGCTGCGTTGCCATGGGAACAGATGGCAGGGCTGAGGGGTGTCCCCCGTGTGCGCCCCGTTTGTCCCCGTGTCCCCCCTGCAGTGCCATGCCCGTGGGTCGGTGTCCCCTGTCGGATAAGGGGCGGTGGGGATCATTTCTGGGGTGGGCACAGAGCCCCTCTTGCTGCCAGGCTGATTCCCCGCCGTGCCCCAGGGAGGGGGCACCTGCAGCAAGACATGGCCACCTCTGCAAGGGGACAGCACCCCAGGGAGAAGCTGCACTGCAGGGATGGCTGAGCAGAGCTTCCCTTCCTTCCCCCCCAGAGTGGGGCATCTCCTCCCGGCATCCTGATTTCCCAGCTGGCAAAACCCCCTGGCACCTTTTCCCCGCGGCTGTGCCCTCCTCACCGCCCTGTCCGTGCTCCCACAGGGTCCCTGGCAGCGATGGAGGAAGGCGAGGACGCCGCGGTGGGGGACAAGAGCCCCTCGGAGAGGGACGGGGCCACCTCGGACGGCGAGGGCTCCGCCGAGCGCGACACCTGCAGCCCCCCCGGCAGTGAAGGTGAGCCCTGCGCTGTCCCTGCTGTCCCCTCCCCACGGGGACAGGCCCTGCCACCAGAGCAACCTGCTGGGATCAGCTCAGGAAGCAGCCTGGCCACCCCTCGGGGTTGGTGGGACAATGACAGCCCCATGTCCCTGCAGGTTTCCATCCCTGTGGGCACAGGCCTGTGTCCCTGGGGTTCCATCCCTCTGGGGACAGTCCCCTGTCCCTGGGGGGGTTCCATCCCTCTGACACCCACGGGACAGCCCAGATTGCCAAGTCAAGTCCCTTGGGGTATGAAGGGACCCCCTTGGGGTGTGGAGTCACATAGTCAGTGTTTAAAGTGACCTTTCACGGGGATATTAAGTGACATTTGGGGTATCAAGTGACCCCTTAGGTGCAGAATGACCCTTCCCCCTAGCTTGGGGTGCCAGTCACATTCCCTTGGGGTGCAAAGTCACGTTCCCTCGGGGTTCCAAGCGTCCCATGCCAGGGATGCAGAGTGACCTCTCGGGGTGCAAAGTCACATCCTTTGCAGTACAAAGTTCCTCTCCGCACCCATGATGAAAGACACGTCCCTTGGGGTGCAAAGTTCCCCCGCTCAGGGGGACAAAGTCACATCCCCTGGTGAACCAAGTGACTCCCCCGGGGTGCCAAGCAGCCCCAGAGGGCACAGGTGGCCGTGCCACGGGTGGGCTGCGGGCACGGGGCCGTCGGTGGCACCGTGCTGCCCACGCAGCCGCCAGGCTGGAGCCGAGCTGTGCCCCACCCCAGAGGTGGCTGCGACTCAGGGCCGGGCTGAAACAGTCCCAGATATCCTTTGAGTTCCTTCCTGTGGAGGTGGGGGCAAATCCCAATCAGTTAATGTTTGCTGCGCCCTTTGAGATAACCGCGCCGGGGCAAGGCTGCGCCGGCTCACAGAGCTCCCGGCAAACCCTGCTGCCTGCAGCTGCATCTGGGGGAGAAATGTCCCCAAAACCAGGGCTGCCAGGCCCCGGTGCAGCAGGGATCCAGAGCTGCCAGGCCCCGGTGCAGCAGGGATCCAGGGCAGCCAGGCCCCGG
Source organism: Melospiza georgiana (assembly GCF_028018845.1). Taxonomy (NCBI): domain Eukaryota; kingdom Metazoa; phylum Chordata; class Aves; order Passeriformes; family Passerellidae; genus Melospiza; species Melospiza georgiana. The sequence continues at coordinate 20,017,534 of NC_080443.1, forward strand.
TGCAGCAGGGATCCAGGGCTGCCAGGCCCCGGTGCAGCAGGGATCCAGGGCTGCCAGGCCCCGGTGCAGCAGGGATCCAGGGCTGCCAGGCCCCGGTGCAGCAGGGATCCAGGGCTGCCAGGCCCCGGTGCAGCAGGGATCCAGGGCTGCCAGGCCCCGGTGCAGCAGGGATCCAGGGCTGCCAGGGATCCACACAGCTGGGGCAGGGAAGGACCCCAACAGCCGGGATAGGGAAGGGATCCTGAGAGCTGAGACAGGGAGAGATCCTAATAGTGGAGTAGGGAAGGGACATGAATAGCTGGGACAGTCAGGGACCCCAACATTTAGGGACCCTGATAGCCCCAACAGGACGAGGTAGGGGGAGATCACAAGACAGGGAAGGGACCCCAAGAATGAAGGGCAAGGAAGGCACCTCAGTAGCTGGAGCAGGGAGGGGACCCCAGTATTTGAGGCAGGCCAGAGACCTGCCTCAGGTCTCTTCAGCAAGGAGTTGACCCTAGTTGGAGCAAGGAGAGACCCCGATTTCAGCAAAAGGACCCCAACAGCCAGAGCAGGAAAGGGATCCTACAGCAAAGCAGGGCAGGGAGCCTGATAACTGGAACAGGGAGGGGACCTGATAAGTGGAGCAGGGAAGAGACCCCAGTATCTGAGTCAGGGAGGTCTCCCAGGCAAACTTTGCTCGCTGGCGGAGGGAATCAGGGCCCTTATCTGATGGGGGAGCCGGGCTGGGGGCGAGGAGCCGGAGCCGGGGCGCGGAGCTGCACCTGGCACTGGCCTGCCTCGATAAAGAGGTGATAGCAGAGATAAGGCCCAGCAGCAATAACGGCCACTAAAGCTTTCAGCGCGATGGATAAAAATCGATATGCCAGGCACTTTGATTTATAGCCAAAAATAATAGGACTTTTATACCCGGTGATTGATTTATTTGATGTTAATCATGGCGCTTATCACCTGTATTAATAATCTGCAGTGGTGGTGACGTCACCCCTGGGCGGCCGCGGTGGCGCCGATCGATTGGGCTCCGCTGCTCGATCCGCCCGGGACGCCAAGGCAAACATGTACTTTGGGCACTAATCTGCCACACTGTCATATGCAGATTGCCTTTATCAGCCCATCTCCAGCAGCAGTTAATGGAGAAAATAATTGTTATCAAGTTGCTATGAATACGCCACAAATAGAGCCGTGAGGGGAGCGGGGCTCGGCCCGCTGGCGTGGCACGGCGTGGCGTGGCATGGCATGGGTGTGCCAGGCGGTTGGGGTGGGCTGATGGGGCACTCCCAGGGGGATGTGAATCCCCTCCCTGTGCCCATGCCAGCCCTGGGTGTTGGGTGTTGCTGCTCTGGTGGTCCCAGCCCCTGGGGATTGCTGCCTCTGGAATGCCCTGCTCTGACCTGCTGCCTTCCCCCTCCTGCTGCAGAGTCCAGAGATGCTCTGGAGAGTCCAAAGGAGCCGGAGAAGCCAGATCCTGGAGAAAACCCCCAGGAGCCAGACAGCTGGAATGGGCCAGGTGAGTGTCTGCTGTGGGGCCGTCCTGCTCCATCCCAGTGTCCTGAGATCTGCTGGAACAGCCTCCAGCATTCACCTCCTCTTGCAAACACCAGTATGAGAGGAGAACTAGGAGCTGGGCAAGCTGCAAACCCCAGAAGCCCTGCAGAGGGGAGATGTGAGGTGATGGGTGTGATCCCTGACATCTCCAGGGCGCTGTTGGGATGGTAAAGCATGGATGTGGGAGCAGCAGGGATGCCATCCCCACAGCTGGCATCACACTCCCTGGCACTGGCAGGGTTTGGGCCCGTCCTGCGCTGCACCAGGGCACTTCACCAACATCCTGGCAACCACAAGAGCGACGCTGGGGTGGTTTGGTGATGGTTATCAAAACCCCAAGGAGCAAATTCAGCCTCTATCTCCCCCTGGTATCTCCACGCGGGCATGGGGGCACCAGCGAGGCCAGGCTGGCCCTGTGGGCACCCCCAGCCCTATCACCCACTTATCTCCAAAGCCACGGGGTTACAGACGTGTGCCACACAGATTCACAGAACCAGGGAATGTCTGGGGTAGGCAGGGAGCTCTGGAGAGCATCCAGCCCTAGGCAGGGACATCTGGAGCAGGTGACACAGCAACACATCCAGGTGGGTTTGGGATGGCTCCAGACAGGACACCCCACACCCTCCCTGGGCAGCTGTGCCAGGGCTCTGCCACCCTCCATGGGAAGCTCTTCCTCGTGTTGAGCTGGAACTCCCTGTGCTTTAGTTTGTGGCCGTCACTCCTTGATGGGGGCTGTGGTTGTTCCACTGGGAGTGGCTCCTGGCAGGTGGATGGGGATGGGGCCAGGAGCACCTGGCACTCCCAAGGGTGAATGTGCCACATTTTGGGCACATTTTGTGCCCTGTGGGTGCTGCCCACACCCTGCTCCTCCCAGGGGAGCTCCCAGCTTTGGCTGGGAGTGTTGGGCAGTGCTGGAGGACAGCGATGGCCCTTTGGGGATGGACGCCCAGGGCAGGTCCCGCTGTGTCCCCGAGGCCACCGGGCTGCAGCAGCCCTGGGAAGCAGTGCCTGCCAGCACACGTGCTCCTGCTGCAGCTGCCCAGATCCCCACAGTCCCCTTCCCCTTCCCGAGGGGAAGCTCCTGCCGGCCCCGCTGATATCCCAGCCCTTCCTGCATGTGGTGTCCAGGAAGGAGCTGGAGGCCACCCCCTGCTCCTCCTTATCTGCTCCCAGCCCTTTGCCCCCAGCGCTCCCGGGGCAGGGTGGGATGGGGCTGCACCTCCCACCCCACATTCCCCCCATGCCCTGTGGGGTCACCACACCGTGCTCATCCCAGATCTCCCCAAGGAGCCTGACTGGGGCCGTGCCTCCCCTTCTCCTCTGGGTTATTTGCATTCTGTATGTAAAGGAGATTTGCTGGTGGGGCCCTGCAGCCCGTGTGGTGCGGTGGCAGCGGTGCTGGTGGCGGGAGCTGCCGGCGATGCCGCGCCGATAGAGAGCTCCAACCGCCGCCGTGGCCCGGCTATCAGGGGCTCTGCAGGCTCGCCCTTTATCGGGGACGGAGCTGCCCAAAAGGGAAGCCGGGAGCAGCCTGGCTTCGCTGCTTTATCGGGCAGGATCCGCCAGCTGTCAGCGCGAGGATGCGCCGCGCCCGGGGGGCTCCGGTTGCACCCCACGGAGCTTTGGGGGTCGCTGGGTCACCCCCGCTGTGGGTCGGGGATCCCAAGGGTCATCCTGCTGATCCAGAGGGGATGTGGCCCACCAGGAGCTCGCCCTGGGGCTGCCTGGCCCCTCCTGGCAGCAGTGAGGAGGGTTTTGGTTTAGCTTTGAAGTGACCTTGTTCCCTGGAGGGGGCTGAGGCTCTTCCAGCTGATGGGCAAGTTCCCTGGGGGGCTGGAGGATGAAATCCCAAACTTGGGGAGCCTTTACAGATGTAAGGAGTCACCATCCCTTCATCCAGAGTGCTGGGACAGCCTGGCTCTGTTCTGCCTGCCCGTGGGAGCGTGGCCATGCTTTGTGCTCACTCCATCCTCTGGCGGGGCTGGAGACAGCACGTCCATCCTTCCCAGATTCCCCCAAACCATCCCAAATTCCCCCAAACCCTTCCCCACAGCCCCTCCGTCCATGCCTCAGGTTCCCATCTTTCCCATTCGTTTTGGTTGGCCCTGGGGAAGGTTGGGTAGCAGAGAATTTCAGCAACACCCCGAGCCCCCAGGGCTGCCCCATCCCTGCCCTGCCAACCTCAGCAATCCCAGCCAGCTTTCCCAGCAGGATAAGAGGAAAAACTCTGCAAAATTCACATGGAGCTGGTGCAGGAATGCAGCAGAGAGCCCGTCTGAGGGTCAGGCTGCTCAGCCTCATGATGAGCACCAGAGGATTCCCACTGGGAGCTGCTGCAGCCCCTGGGAATCCTGGATTCTTCCCTTTGCACCAGGTAGGATGGAGCTTTTTGCTTTTGTCTTTGTGGGAGCAGCACAGGCAGGGACAGGGTTGGAGCTGTGACCAAACCCAGGGTGGATTTTGCATTATCCCACCTGGGAATTCTTCACCCCCTTCCCTACACCAGCATCGCTGTTTGCAGCTCCACCTTGCTGAACTCCCTTGCCTGTTTGGCCTTTATTTAATATCCAATTGCTAACTATGAGCTATTAATTTAATATTCATATTTCCTCTGGGCAGCAGTGATGGCTCTGGGTTGATTACAGAGCTCAGGCTCCTCTCCTGATCCCCCAAACCCCTCACCCCCATCCTCCATATCAGGATGGCACAGAGCAACTCCTCTTTTTTTTTTTTTTTTTTAGTGCATCTAATTAAAACTCCCAAGTCCTTTTCCCCCCCCCCCTTTTCCTCCCAGCTGCCCCTTCCCTTCAGTTGTGTTTATCTCCCTCCTCAATAATCTCTGGCTGCCCAGGGTTTGTCTGGAAACCTCAAGGTTCATTATCGGGGTGAGCAGGGCACAATGGGGGGGACAGCACCCCCACATCTGCCCTGTCCCTCCCCTCCACCCTGGCATGTGCGGGTGGGAAAATTATCCCAGCTCTTCCCTGTTATCACTGGGAGAGGAGCAGCAGAGAGTTGTGTCTGTGGGAGGCTGCTGAGGCATGGGGGCACTTGGGGTTCAGGGCATTGGCACCCCCAGTGTCCCAGCACCCTGAAACCCTCCCATGTGTGTCCTCCTGCCAAAGGCAGCGGGGTGGGGACAATCCCAGCACTGATGGTGGCACCTGTCCCTGGTTTGGGATGAGGAAGAGCAGCTGGGAATGTCCCCCTGTGCCTGGGGTCACTGCAGGGTGGAGGGGACAGGCTGGGGACACTGATGGTGAAGGGATGCTCTGACTGGTCTGGAGACGTTGCTGAGTGGATGATCAGACCAGTTTGGGGACAGTGACAGTGTGGAGGGATGCTCAGGGTGTTTGGGGACAATGAGTGTGAAGGGATGCTCAGGGTGTTTGGGACAGTGACAGTGTGAAGGGATGCTCAGGATCTTTGGGGACAGTGACAGTGTGGAGGGATGCTGAGGGATTTTGGGGACAGTGACAGTGTGGAGGGATGCTGAGGGATTTTGGGGACACTGACAGTGTGAAGGGATGCTCAGGGATTTTGGGGACAGTGACAGTGTGGAGGGATGCTCAGGGATTTTGGGGACAATGAGTGTGAAGGGATGCTCAGGGATTTTTGGGGACACTGACAGTGGAGGGATGCTGAGGGATTTTGGGGACAGTGACAGTGTGGAGGGATGCTGAGGGATTTTGGGGACAGTGACAGTGTCGAGGGATGCTGAGGGATTTTGGGGACACTGACAGTGTGAAGGGATGCTCAGGATCTTTGGGGACAGTGACAGTGTGGAGGGAGGGATGCTCAGGCATCTGTTCCCATTTTCCCTGGCATTTTCCTGCACTCTCATGGTGAGAGCCCTGAGGGTGATGCCTCCCGGTGGTGCTGATTGACAGCTGTCAATCACTCACCTTCCTGCTCCGCCCTGCCTGGATCTGAGGAATTGGCAAAATTTGGGGCTTGAACCCCCCGTCCCCATCTGGGTGCCCCCTCCTGGGGGTTCTGCCACCCCCAGGCCCTGGGGCTGTGGCAGGGTCCCCCTTGCTCCCCTCCCCTTTCCGTTCGGGATATCTTCCCTCTGCATCAGCTCCGGGGCCCCTGCATCCCCTTCCTCCCCTCTCTGGCTTCCTGCCCTCCCCAGTGCCCTCCTCCTGCTGCCTGGGCACAGCCAGGGGTCCCAGGCGAGGGGACAGGGTGTCCCTGGCACAGGCCTCCTGCCATGCTAGCAGCCCCGGGGCAGCCAGGAAGTTTTCCTCCTTCCCATCCTTCCTGAGCTCTTTCTGGTGTTTTCCCCAGTGTTTATTCCTGTCCCCAGGTCCTGTGTGTTTCCTGCATGTCCCTTGTGAGGAGGATCCCGGGGAATGGGGGCTGCCTTGGGATGGCATGGGAACCCCTTGGCATGGGGGACAGAGCAGGGACAGGGCACCCCTGGCACAGAGGTCCTGGCAGCCCCAGGGAAGCCAGGAAGTTTTGCTGCTTCCCATCCTCCCTGAGCCCTTCCTGACCTTATTTATTCCCAGCGTTTCCATCCACATCCCTGCAGGCACAGGTGCCCGTTCTGTCCTGGCATGGGAACCCCTTGTCATGAGGGATGGGCACCCCTCGGGATGGGCACCCCATCCCAGCAGGGCACAGCAACACCCCAAAGGCAAATGTCTGGCAATGCTTATCAGCCCATCCTGCAGGGGCAGGGCACCCCAGCTTCCGTGGGGTGATCCCGGGGCACACCTGGCACGGCCAGTGCCACCCTGCCAGCAGCGCCTGCCAGCTGTGCCCCACAGCTGGCGAGCAGAGCGGGCCCTTTTGGGGTGCAGCCCCCCCAGGAGCTGGGTGGTGCCCAGGGGCAGGGCTGGCTGCTCCATTATCCAGGGGCAGGGTTCAGCCCGATAAGGAGTCGCTTTTGGACTCGGGCAGCAAACAATCAATAAGTGGCGAGCGATGGGCAGCAGAGATAAAGGCAGAGATCCCCCCTGGCTCCCGCCCCGCCGGGGCCTCCCCAGCAGCCCAGAGCAGGGCACAGAGCCCAGCTGTGCCACAGCCATCCCCTGTGCACCCGCAGAGCTGAGCCCAAGCAGGCTGAGCCCAGCAAGGCTCGATTTAAACCCTCCTCGCTCCTTTGTCGTCCCCAAGGCTGCCCTGATTACTCGAGCACCCGGGACGGCAAAGCCGGGATAATCTCCTTAGCCCCTTTGGAGAGATTTCCCTTTGTGAGCCGAGGTGAAGAGTGGAGATGCTGCGTGTTCACAGCTTAAGACTCTTCCCAATCGGCTCCCTCCATCTTATCGGAGCGGTGCCATCACATCATTGCAGTAGTTGAGTTGTCAGGATTTATTCCTTCCGCCGCGCTCTCGCCGCTTCTAAAAACAGCAGCTGGGGCAGGGCTGGGGAACTGGGGGGAACTGGGGGGAACTGGGGGGAACTGGGGCTTCTCCAGCTCGGATTTCCCCAGGCAGGAGCAGGGGAGCCGTGGGAGGTTGGTACCCGTTGGTGGATCCATCCCTCCATCCATCCCAGTGCCAGGCCGGCTCCTGCAGCCACCCACGTTGGCTCCTGGGTGTTCCAGGGGTGCAGCCACATCCAGGCACCCACATCTGCTTTCCTTGCAGGAGGGAAGGGCAGAGGGTGCCAAACCATCCATCCCATCCCATTTCAAGCTGCTCCTGCATCCCTTTGCCTCCCACATCCACAGGATTTGAACCACATCCAAATGAACTGAGGAATCTGGAGGTCCGTCCATCCATCCATCCATCCATCCATCCATCCATCCATCCATCCATCCATCCATCCATCCATCCCTCCCTGTTTGCCAGTGTCTCCATGCCCAGGGCTGGCTCTGGCTGTGCCCCCCAGGCTGGCACAGGGCAAGGTGGCTGATCCCAGGCTGTGATCCCGTGACACACCGATAGCACTGTTTATCCTGATTGTATCCAGGCAGCTGCAAACACTGCAGGGCCCTCCAAGCCTGGGTGCCCACTGAGGGGCACAGCAGTTGGTCTGGATGGGGTTCAAGTGCTCTGGATGCAGCTGAGGCAAAGGGATGTGGGAACAGCTTGGAGTGGGGTGGGGAGGGATGAGTGGGTTTGTCTGGGGGCCCTCTGCCCTTCCCTCCTGCTCACTCCCAAAGGAGAACAAATGGATGTGGCTGCATCTTCAGAGCTTGCAGTGCTGCTCCTGGCAGTGCCATTCCTCTCCCTGGCCCTGGCAATGCTGTGGTCACCGTGCCCGTGGGCTCTGGCCGTTCATCTCCATCACACCCTGTGCTGGAGGAAGGCTCAGTGATGCCTCCCTGGAATTGTGCATCCCCACAGCTTCCCCCCTCCCCTGTGCCCACCCTGGACCCTTGGGATGGGCAGGAATGTGGGTGCCAGCCGTGCCTGCTTGGCCGTGGGGTGGTGACAGGATTAATCTTTGCTCCTGGCACAGCTCAGCCGATTCCTTTGGAATCTCTTGATGGGAAGATAAACCAGGAGCAGCCCCGTGTTCCCTGTCACACCAGGCAGGTGCACCTGCCTCTCTGGGGGCTTTTCCTCCCTTCCTCCCTCCCTCCTTCCTCCCTGCTGCTTTTCTCTGTGCCCCAGAGCAAACAGGCCGGTCCCTGCCCCGATTTGGTTAATGAGCTGGCAGATAAGCCCTGCTCCCTGATAAGGAGGGACCGATGGCCAGGTGAGATACCTGGGGGGTGTTCACCTGCCAGGGGATCCCACAGGGAGCTGCAGCTCAGGGACTTTGCTCCAGGGCACCCCAGGGGCTGGCAGCAGCTCTCCCCAGCCTTGCAGGCAGTGGGATGTGCCTGGATCCAGGTGGGATCAGTGGGATCACTCCCTGGTGGTCCCGCATAGGGACACAGCTTCTGCCTTTGGGCTTTGTTCCCAGTGTGGAGCACACAGCATTTCCCAGGCCTCCTCATCATGTTCCCTGTTCCTTCTCAGCAGTGCTGTGTGTTTAGCTGGAAAAAATCATCTTTCCCCTCCTTTTTTCCCCTCTCTGCAGCATCCCTGGCTGGCCCGGGCACACTCATCCCTCTGGGGGAGCTCCCAGCGCCACGGAGCAGGGGTCCAGCACCATCAGTGGGGTCCCAGCACCCCGTTTTGGGGCGGGTGGAGCCCGTGGGGCTGGCGGGAACGGGGCTGGCTGTGGCAGCACTATTTTTGTCCCCCTGTCTGGAACGGTTTTCTCTTTATCAGCGCCTGCGTGTTTTCTCTGCTGGGGATTGATACACACAAGATGAAGTGCTCTGACATGGGAAGTGTCAGGCGAATGCTCTTATCTCACAGACATGGTCTCCTGACCCAAACGCTGCTGATTACCACTGAGACGGGCAGGGGGGGCACCCGCAGGGGGACGTGGCCGTTGGGCTCCGGGCCCCAAAAGCAGCCGGGATCTTTGGGGTGCCAAAGGCCGAGGGGCTGCCGGGGGTTTAGGGGTGCAGGGGAGGCTGGGGATGCTGAGGCTGGGGGAGTTCAGCGCTCCAGGAGCGTTTTGGGATCGGATGGGAGGTGCTGGGAGTGGCGGAATAATGTGAGGTCTGACTGCCCCGCTCAGCCGCTCTGGTGGTCACTCTGCTCCCTGCCTGCCCCAGTCCTTCATGGACCCTTCCTCAGGCTCACTTTGTGCCAGGGAATAAATCCCAACAGCTCCTTCATCCCTCCTCCTCCTCTTCCCTGTGCTGGAGGAAACAGGCAGGGGGATGCAGGGCAGGAGGGTGCCAGGGATGCAGGGCGTGCACAGCCCGTGCCGTGCTCATCCCCAAAACCCCTTTGCAGGGATGAGATCCCAGCTGGACACAGAGCTGGCATCTCCATGGATGGCCAGGGTGCCTTTGGGAGCGCTGTGGCTCCAGGGGCTCCCAGGCTGTGAGGGTGGGCAGGACAGGGGGGCTGAGGCAGAGCCCACCACCAGCAGGGCTGGGGGCTCTGCACGGGGCTGCAGGGTGCCAGGGACCAGCCTGGTGACCCCAAACACCTCTAGGAGCCCGGACACCTCCCAGTTCTGCCGGGATGGCACCGGCTGCTCCCCTGGGATGAGCTTCAGGCAGTGCCCAGGGTGGCCAGAGGGGACCCGCAGGTGGCAGTGGCACCTGGGCCATGGCAGGTGACACCACCCAGCGCTCCCAGTCGCTCACCTCAGCTCACCCCAGCGCCGGGAGGATCCAGATGTCAGCCCTGCTAATAAACACATCAGATTTCAATCTCCGCAGCCCTGGGATCGCTTTATCCTCCCCGCGCTCCCGGCTCCAGAGGCAATTTTGCCTTCAGCCAGCGCAGCCTCCTCCCTGTCCCCGGCGCCCGGGACTGCCTGCATCCCCTCGGGGCTCGGGGGGCTCGGGCACACGCGGGATGGCTTCGTTCTGTGTCCCCGGGGGGCTGCTCGGTTTTGGGGGGCAGCATCCATTGAGGGGCAGGCAGCACATCCATCTGGGTATTGGTTACCTGCCATCTTATCTGCGCTCCCAAAGACAAAGGCACAGTTAAAACATTTTCGAGCAGCCTTCATAGCGTATTCACATGTTATCTAACCCATTAAACCAGAGCCTTATCAGATAATCAAAGCCATTAAGCCCTGAAGCTGCTGCGACTTCGGGTGCGGGGATGAGAAACGCTCCTTCCTCTGCCCGGGGCCGGGCTGGGACCCCCGGGCTGGGCTGGGACCCCCCACGGGACCCTCACCAGCAGCTCCAGCCTGGTCCCCACACCCCCGGGATTTGGGGTTCTGCAGTCCAGGGGGGTTTTGGGGCACATCCCGCTGATGCTGTGCGTGTCTCCCCACAGATGAGCTGGAGATGCGGTCCCACACCCCCGGGATTTGGGGTGCTGCAGTCCAGGGGGGATTTGGGGCACATCCCGCTGATGCTGTGCTGTCTCCCCACAGATGAGCTGGAGCTGGAGGTGCGGGATGGGCACAGACGGGTGCGGAGCCGCCGGAGCCTCCCCGAGGGCTTCTCCTGGGGCCCCTTCCCGGGCAGCATCCACAGCGAGCCGGCATCGCCGGGCCACGGCGGCACGGTAAGGAGCACCCGAGGGGACAGGGAGTACGGTGAGGTGGAGGAAACGTTCTTTGGCAAGAGAAGTCCCTGCCTGAGCTGCTCAGATTCCTCAGGGAATCTCCTGCTTTGAGGTTTCCCTGCCAGCCCAGAGCAGGGGACAGGAGGACATTGCCGTCCCCTCTGCACAGGCTGCTTGGTGGCACCTGTCTCCTCACAGGGGAGATGGGATCTGCTTTTTCCCATCTCAGATTTGCTCCCTGGGGACTCTGGTGGTGCCTGGAAAGGTGTAGGGAAGGGGCAGGAGAGGCGCACCAAGGGGATGGTGGCTGTTGGTGGCACCACTGGGGGAGCAGCAGAGGAGGGACGTGGCCATGAGTGTGACTCTGGGTGTTTTTAGGCTCTGGATCCTCCATCCCAGCCACGTCCTTCCCTCCACATCCCCCCTGAGCCGCACACAGGCAGCTCCAGCCCAGGATCCTCAAGCCCTGGCTCCATCCCCACCTCTTCCTCCTCCTCCTCCTCTCTCCTTTGCTCTTTTTTTTTTTTTTCTCTTTTCTTTCTTTTTTTTTTTTTAAGCTCAGGCCCGTTTATCTTTGCTGAATTAAATCCTTGATTAACCCTTATCTGCCCAGTTTGGCTCCCTATCTCCCGCTTGGCGCCGTGTGTCCAGACACCCGGTACAGGATGATTGATTTCCCCAAGATATGCTCAGCTTTTTTCTGATACTTCATTTATTGTCTAAATATTTTTGCTCCCATTTCAGCAGCTCCCTTATCGAGCCCGGCTGATGATTCCCAGCCCTGCTCTCCTCTGCCACTCTCCTCCCTCCCTATCTCTGCTCGGGGAAGGGAGGAAGGAATTGCAGCCCCATCCCTGATAGGGGCTGTCACCCTCAGGTCCTTTCCTCTTTGTTGCTGGCGGCGCTGGGGGGGAGTGCAGGGGGTCTCCCCCAAATCCTGCCTGGCTCCGCTCTTCATCTCCGGGGAATAAACCCCAAACAGCACCCTCATCCCTCCTCCTCCTCCTCCCTGTGCTGAGGTGGAGCTGGTGAGATGTGGAGCTGTGGGAGATGATCCCAGCCTGGGGTTTTGCTGGGAGCTGGGAGCACTGGGTGGCTTTGGTATTCCGTGGTGTGGAGCACCGTGTGTCCCATGGGATGAGGGAAAAGGAGAAAGAGCGGGAGGATGAGGAGGAGGAGGAGGAAGATGCCTACTCGCCCCCACCTGCTCCCGCAGGGTTCCCCCAAAAGATCCTTGCACAGGAGGGTGTGCAAACCCTCTTGCAGACATCTCGGGGTGCCGAGGGCAGTGAAGCCCCTCTGTGAGTGTGCCCGTGTCCCCCCCGGGCCGGGCCGGGCAGGGCCGTGCGGATGCGCTGCCGGCGGATGCGGAGCGGCTCGGGTTTCAGATGGGTGTGCGATGGTTATCGGGCTGTGCAGCCACACAGCGACCTCTTTGTTCAGGGAGAACAAGGGAGGGCTTCACGCCGGGCTGAGGCCGCCGTGGGGAGCTGGGCTGGGCACCCCGGGGTGCTGGGGGCACCTTGGGGTGCAGTGCAGTGCAGGCAGCCCCTCCAGGCAGGGCTGTCCCCATGCCGGGAACAGAATTCCCAAGGGACCCCGGGGTCCCAAAGCCCCCAGCCCCATTTCCCGTGCTCACAGGGGCAAGGGGGGTGCACCCACCTGTGGCAGTGTCACACTTGTGTGCCACATCCATGTGCCAGTGTGTCACACCCTTGTGCCAGCGTTACACCCGTGTGCCAGTGTGTCACGCACATGCACCAGTGCGCCACACCTGTGTGCCAGTGTGTCACACATGTGTGTCACACCCTTGTGCCAATGTGCCACACCCTTGTGCAAGTGTCACACACGTGCACCGGTGTGTCACATCCATGTGCCAGTGTGTCACACCCATGTGCCAGTGTCACACACACGTGTAACACTCTTGTGCCAGTGTGTCACACCCATGTGCCAGTGTCACACACACGTGTAACACCCTTGTGCCAGTGTGTCACACCCATGTGTCAGTGTCACACACATGCACCAGTGTGTCACACCCATGTGCCAGTGTGTCACACACATGTGTCACACCCTTGTGCCAGTGTGTCACACCCATGTGCCAGTGTGTCACACACATGCACCAGTGTGTCACACCCTTGTGCCAGTGTGTCACACCCATGTGTCAGTGTCACACACATGTCTTGGGGGCTTTATCAGGCTGCCAGCACTCGGCTCCTGGCAGTGATAAGGCCCCAACTGGCTGTGACTGTCAGGCTGAGTTGGAGGGGTTGGAAATATTGGGATGGATAATTAGATTTCATATCGTTACTGCAGCAGCCATCGGAGGATCAGGGAGATTAATTTCCCCCCCCTTGTGCTCATTAATATTCATTAGAATGCAGGGAGGCTGAGCTGGGCACGGGCTGAGCAGGGAGTGCTGTGACCCCCTGGCAGCCCCTCAGTGACCCCAGCCCCATTTTGGGAGTGCTGTGATCCCCTGGCAGCCCCTCAGTGTGACCCCAGCCCCATTTTGGGAGTGCTGTGATCCCCTGGCAGCCCCTCAGTGTGACCCCAGCCCCATTTGGGCAGTGCTGTGACCCCCTGGCAGCCCCTCAGTGTGACCCCAGCCCCATTTGGGCAGTGCTGTGACCCCCTGGCAGCCCCTCAGTGTGACCCCAGCCCCATTTGGGCAGTGCTGTGACCCCCTGGCAGCCCCTCAGTGTGACCCCAGCCCATTTTGGGAGTGCTGTAAGCCCCTGGCAGCCCCTCAGTGTGACCCCAGCCCCATTTTGGGAGTGCTGTGACCCCCTGGCAGCCCCTCAGTGTGACCCCAGCCCATTTTGGGGAGGATGTGACCCCACCTCAGTGTGACCCTGGTGCTGACCCCTGTCCCTGCCCCACAGAGCCCCCCCCTGACGCTGGTGCTGGGGGACGAGAGCTGCTGGCTGTCCTTGCTGCCCCTCGTGCCCGGAGAGCCCGATGCCAACGCCGTCATCTACAGGAAGGGTTGGTACTGGGGGCACTGGGGGTGGCTGGGAGGGGTCCCCATCCGTGTCCCCTGTCCCACTGCTGGCTGTCCCTGGGCTTGTCCCTGTCCCAGCTTCCCTGGGTGGCTGCAGCCAGTGGGGCTGGGGAGGGTATCAGCAGGAATGGGCATAGAGATAGGAGCAAGGATGGGCACAGGGATGGATCCAGGGATGGGCACAGGGATGGTTGTAAAGATGGGCACAAAGGTTCAGGGATGGGCACAAGGATTGGCAGAAGGGTGAGTGCAGAGATGGGTGTAAGGATGCAGGGATGCAGAGATGGGCACAGGGATGTGGCAGGGATGGGTGCAGGGATCACACAGGGATTGCACAGGGATGGATGCAGAGATGGGCACAGGGATTGCACAGGGTTGGATGCAGGGATGGATGCAGGAATGGGCACAGGGATGGATGCAGAGATCACACAGGGATGTGGCAGGGATGGATGCAGGGATCACACAGGGATTGCACGGGGATGGGTGCAGGGATGGATGCAGGAATGGATGCAGGAATGGGCACAGGGATGGATGCAGAGATCACACAGGGATTGCACAGGGTTGGATGCAGGAATGGGCACAGGGATGGGTGCAGGGATCACACAGGGATGTGGCAGGGATGGATGCAGGGATGGATGCAGGAATGGGCACAGGGATGGATGCAGGGATCACACAGGGATCGCACAGGGATGGATGCAGGGATCGCACAGGGATGTGGCAGGGATGGATGCAGGGATGGATGCAGGAATGGGCACAGGGATGGATGCAGGGATCACACAGGGATTGCACGGGGATGGATGCAGGGATCACACAGGGATTGCACGGGGTTGGATGCAGAGGTCGCACCGGGATGTCGCAGGGGTGGCACCGGGATATGGCAGGGGTGGCACCGGGATATCTGCAGACCCGGGCACGAGCCCGAGCGGCTCCGGGAGGGCGGTGCGGGCTCAGCACGGGCAGACACCGCCATCTCCAGGCCACGGCCGGGAGGGAGCAGCGGCCGAGCCGGGGCCGCGGGTGCAGGGCGGGACGGAGGGGCCGGGCCGGGCGGGCAGGACGGGGTGCGGTGTCCCCGCTCACCGCTGTCCCCTCCGCAGACGAGGCCCTGTGGTGCCGCACGACGCGGGCGCTGCGGGAGGACGAGCCCCTGAGCGCCCTGGTGGTGGCAGAGCCGCCGGCTGTCCCCAAGCACGGCGTGAAAGCCGAGCCCGGCGAGTCCCCGTACCCGGCGGCGCTGCACTCCGACATCCAGCTGCTGCCACAGCAGGCCGGCATGGCCGCCATCCTGGCCACCGCCGTGGTCAACAGTGAGCCCGGGGGGACACGGGGAGGGAGAGGCAGGGAGGGACACTCGGGAAGGGACCCACAGGGAGGGACACATCGGGAGGGACTCACGGAAAGGGACACACGGGGAAGGACATGTGGGGAGGGACACATGGAGAGGGTAACACACAGGGAGATGCAGGGAGGGACACACGGGGAGGGACATGCAAAGAGGGACACAAGGGGGGACACACAGAGAGGGACATGCTTGTATGGACACGCTGGGAGGGACACACGGAGAAGGACACACGGGAAGGGACACACAGGGACACGCTGGGAGGGACACGCAGAGAGGAACATGCAGGGAGACACACACAGCACCACAGCCCTGCGGGGCTCCCCAGCCAGTCCCACAGGAATGTCCCTGTCCCCAGCCCATCACACAGCGATGTCCCTGTCCCCTGCTCTCCACAGAGGACGTGTTCCCGTGCAAGGACTGCGGGATCTGGTACCGCAGCGAGCGCAACCTGCAGGCACACCTGATGTACTACTGTGCCAGCCGGCAGAGCGCCCGCGCCGGCTCCCCCGCGCTGGACGAAAAGCCCAAGGAGACCTATCCCAACGAGAGGGTCTGCCCCTTCCCTCAGTGCAAGAAGAGCTGTCCCAGTGCCAGCTCCCTGGAGATCCACATGCGCAGCCATAGCGGTATGGCACGGCATGGCGTGGCATGGCATGGCACCCCTGGTCTGGAGGCTTTGGGGTGGCAGCAGGGTGGCCGGTTGGAGGAGGCTGGGCTGCTGGAGGGGCAGGGAGGATGCAGGGCTGGAGCACGCCGAGCAGTGGGATGAGGCTCTCCCCAGCTGGTTTGGGGCACTGGTTTGGCACTGCTCGCTTGTAGGGTCTTCCCCCATCTCAGACCTGTAGAGACAGAGGGAGCTGGCCCTGTGGGGTGGCTCTGTGGGTGTCCCCATAGTCCCTGTCCCCCTGCCCTCAGCACTGTGTCCATCTGTCCGGCAGGAGAGCGGCCGTTTGTCTGCCTGATCTGCCTGTCCGCCTTCACCACCAAGGCCAACTGTGAGCGGCACCTGAAGGTGCACACGGACACCCTGAACGGTGAGTGACCCACGGGCACAGCCCTGTGCCACCCAGGGATGGGCACCGTCCCTCCTGCCCTGCTCGCTCAGCCCCGTGCTCTGTCCCCTCAGGTGTCTGCCACAGCTGTGGCTTCATCTCCACCACGCGGGACATCCTGTACAGCCACCTGGTCACCAACCACATGATCTGCCAGCCGGGCTCCAAGGGCGAGGTGTTCTCACCTGGGTCAGCCCTTCCTGCTGCCAAACCCCTCGCTGCTGGTGAGTCCTGGGGCTGTGGCCATGGGATGACATGGGATGGCACTGTCACCCAGGGCTTGTCCCCACCTGGGCCTGCTGGTGGGAAGGGAGGTGGGGATGGTACATGGTCCCTGTGCCAGGATGTTGGGAATGGGGAATGGGGTGCCAGGGGTGTTGGGAACAGGACATGGCAAACATCCCTCTGCCAGGATGTGTGGAACAGGGAACGGGGTGAGGATCCTGCCCTGGGGGTGTCATAACGGGGGGACAGGGCAGCACCCCATGCTGGTGCTCTCGGTGACGCCAGTGCTGATCATCCCTGTGCTGGTTCTGTTGGTGACACTGTCCCCTCTGTCCCCCTGCAGGGCTGAGCCAGCCGAACAACGCGTCCCTGCGCAAGTGCAGCCTGGGCGCGTTCCTGCCCGAGGCGCTGCCGGCCCTGCCGCCGCACGTGGTGCTGCCCGGCCCCGACACCGCTCCGGCACCGACACCGCCGGCACCGGCACCGCCCGCCTCGCCCCCCGACCCCCGGGCCGGCAAACTCTCACCCCCAGCCCAGCCGCAGAACGGGGAAGGGCCTTCATCGGCATCCTCCTCATCCTCCTCCTCCTCCACGTCCGGCGAGCCCGTGCGCGTCAAGGAGGAGCCGGCGGGCAGCCCGGCCAGCGAGGCGGAGGCGCCCAGGAGCGGGGAGGGGGCCGGCAGCCCCGAGGGCGGCTCCCGGACCTCGTCCCCCCGCAGCCTGCCCTCGGCCAAGGTGAAGTCGGAGCTCGCCAGCCCCACGCCGGGCTCCAGCCCCGTGCCCAGCGAGCCGGGGACGGGCACGGCGGGCGGCACCGTGTTCCTGCCACAGTACGTGTTCGGCCACGAGGCCGCCGTGGTGCCGCAGGCCTCGGAGATCCTGGCCAAGATGTCGGAGCTGGTGCACAGCCGGCTGAAGCAGGGCCACGGGGGCACGGTGCCACCCGCCATCTACACGGGCTCGCCGCCGGTGCCCAAGGGCGCCACGTGCTTCGAGTGCGAGATCACCTTCAACAACATCAACAACTACTATGTGCACAAGCGCCTGTACTGCTCCAGCCGGCACCTGGCCGAGGACAGCCCCCCCGGGGCACGCAAGCTCAAAGCTCCTCCCGGGGCAACCAAGGGTCCCCTGGCCCCGGGGACGCTGCTGTCCCCCCCGGCAGGCAACGGGCAGGGCCCGGCATCGGGGGACGGGGACGCCGGGCGCGATGCCACCCCGCCATCCGCCGCACCGGAGGGCAAGGCTGAGGAGGGGGGCACCAAAGCGGGGTCCCCCGAGGCAGAAGGGAACTCGGGGCGGTGCAGCGAGGACAGCCAGAGCCCCGGCAGCTCGGCGGGCGATGAGGGGGACGAGGACCCCAGCAAGACGCTGTGCGAGGCCTGCAACATCCGCTTCAGCCGCCACGAGACCTACGTGGTGCACAAGCGCTTCTACTGTGCCTCGCGGCACGATCCCCCCCTGCGCCGCCCCGCCGCCCCCAAAGTGCCCTTCCTGCCGCAGCCCCTGCGCACCCGCAAGCGCCGCAAGCTCTACGAGATCCACGGCACCGCTCGCCGCCCCGCGGAGCCCCCGCCGGCCCCGGAGCCGCCGCCCGCAGAGCCGCCCGCGGCCGCCCCCGAGCCCCGCGCCGGCCCCATGGACGCCGAGGGTCCCATCGACCTGAGCAAGAAGCCGCGCTGGCAGAGCGAGCCGGCGCCCACGCCGGTACCGGCACCGGCGCCGCTGCTGCCCCTGGCCGACTACCACGAGTGCACGGCGTGCCGCATCAGCTTCAACAGCCTGGACGCGTACCTGGCGCACAAGAAGTACCAGTGCCCGGCCACGCCGCTGCAGCCCCGCACGCTGGAGCACCTGCAGAAGATGAAGGGCGCCATGGCCGCCCCCCTCAAGGGCCGGCACAGCCCCGGCAGCCCCGGGGAAGGGGACCCTGAAGGAGGGGTGCGGGTGAGGGCGGCCCCGGCGGGCAGCCCCGGCATCCCTTACCCCGGGGCGGACTCGCTGCAGCGTCACCCCAAGGGCTCCCTGCCACTGCCGGCGGCCAAAGGTCCCCTGGCCGCCTGTCCCTACTGTCCCCTCAACGGGGCCATCAAGGGCGACCTCCTGGAGCACTTCCGAAGCGCCCACGGGCTCTTCGTGGCCAAGCCGGGACCGCCGGAGGCGCCCGGTGCCAGCAGGACGCCCGAGCCCCCGCTGCCCACCGCGTCCCCTCCGCGCCCGCCCGGCCCTCGCCTCCGCCGGGACAGCGCCAAGGAGGGCAGGGACAGCAGGGACAGCCCGCGGCCCCCCGGCTCGCCCGCCTCGCCCGCGGCCCCCGAGGCTCTGCGGGAAGCCCCCCGCAATCCCCCCACGCCCCCCGCCTACACGGACAGGGGGGTGCAGACGCCCCCGGGCAAGGCCGTGCCCGGCCCGGTGCCCAACGGCAACCACAGGTACTGTCGCCTGTGCAACATCAAGTTCAGCAGCCTGTCCACCTTCATCGCCCACAAGAAGTATTACTGCTCCTCCCACGCCGCCGAGCACGTCAAGTAACCCCCCCAGAGCCCCCCGGCACGGCTTGGGGGGCTGCAGGGGCTGGGGGATGGAACCGGTGCCTGACACCCCCCCTGTGCAGGGGTTGGGGTGATGGAGGATCCCCCCAGGAGGCTCCACCGGGGGAGATTTGGCATCTGGAGAGCCCCAAAGTTCACCCGGGTTGGGGGGTGAGGACACTGGAGGTGGGGTCAGCCCCCACCTGTGCCCCCGGGGGAAACTGAGGCAGGAGGACTGTGCGTGGCCCTGCCCTGGGGGCTGCAGGGGGCTTTGCCCCGTAGACACTACGGGGCTGGGGTGGCGGGCATGGCACCCCAGGAAATCTGGGGGTGTCCCCACTGCAGAGCAGACCCTGCGAGGATGGAGCTGCTCTGGGAACTGTGTGTATAAATAAGTGTGTACAGAAATAAATATGTCTGCTAAACACCTGTGTGGGGTGGGGGACACTGGGGGGGCTGGCACAGCCACCAGCAGCCCCCCGAGGGGCTGGGCCGTGGGGACATGGGGTGTGTACAGCCACGGTGACAGCAGGGACAGGGCACGATGTCCCAGCGCTGTCCCCGGGTGGCACCTTCAGCAGCCATGGGGCAAATTGCTGCTCCCAGATGGGGCTCAGCTGGTGCTGATGGCTCATTAATTATCAAGGTAATTAAGCCCCACAGCGCCGGGTGGGGCCCCGGTCTCTGCCACAGGAGCAGTCCCTGCCTGCAGCTCCAGACCCTGCTGTGGGTGCCCAGGTGAGTGTGGCTCGGGTCTGGTGTCCCCCACAGGGTGACAGGGGAGGATGGCCCTAAGGACCCCCCAGAGCATGGCTCCTCACCTCCCCACAGCTCATCCCAGTGCTTCCCAGTATTCCCAGTCCAGCAGAGGCGGGCAGTGGGTTGTTCCCCTCCCTCCCTCCCACCCTCTCTGGCAGGGATGGTGCCTCAGGATCTTTCTGTGTCAGGGACAGTCCCCAAAGGCCAGCCCAGTGCCCCCAGCCCTGTTTGTTTCCCAGCTGGTATCCCTGGAGCTGCTGGGCCCTTGGGATGCCCCCAGACCTGGCCAGGCCAGCAGCAGCACCCAGGGCTGTGCAAGGCTGGGGTGGGCACAGGGACTGCCCCTGCCCAGGGCTGCCAATGGGGCTGGGGACCCCAGGGACCAGAACACCCCCTCGTGTCCCTCCCTCTGTGCCAGCCCTGCACAGGCAGGGGCACAGGGAGATCTTTAAAGGGAGCAAGGGCAGGCGTGGTGCCAGCTGCCACAGGCCAGGGCTTTGGGGTTAGCCCCATTACTGAGTTGTGGGTGTCTCAGCTCTGTGCCAAGGAGTGGGAGCCAGGCTCTGGTGCCAGGGAGGAGGAGGATGATGATGAAGGCAGCAGCTCCCCTGGGGAAGCGCTTGCGACAGCTTCCCTCCTGGCACCTCTTACACCACCACCAGCTCAGGGTGCCAAGCAGTGCAAGGGCTAAGCATCCTGGGTGTCCCCCCCACAAAGACAACACAAAACACAGCTGAATTCAGGAGAACTTTACTTAAATAAATATATTTACAGAGCAGCAGCTATTCCAGAGCAGGCTTGGCCACACTCAGCCAGCGGAGTGCAAGGAGAGGCTGTGCCAGGCACCGTGGCAGCCTCTGCCCAGGCATTGACCTAGCGGGGTGCTGAGACCCCCGAGGGCTGGGGGTACAGTAGAGGGGACAGGCCAGGCCAGCCAGCCTCACTGTGACATCTTCTTGTAGGGCAGGGCAGGGAGGCTGCAGGGCAGGAGGTTCTGCAGGGGCAGCGAGCTCTTCTCCTCTTCCTTCTGCTCCTCCTCGGTGGCATCCAGGAGCTGCTGCATGTAGCACGAGGTGCCCAGCAGGACATGGCCCGTGGCCTGCATGCTGAACAGTGCCCAGCGCAGGGCTTCCCTGGGCAGGGAGAGAGGGGTCAGCGTGCCACGGCAGGGCTGGGCAGTGCCCCTGTCCCCAGAGTGTCCCCTGTGTCCCCAGGGTGTCCCCAAAGCCCCACACTCACTTCACCAGGCGCCGGGCCCCGTAGCAGCGCAGGTCGTAGGACATGCTGTAGGTGCCATACAGGGTGGCTTTGACGTTGAGGCAGCCCAGGTCCTTCGGGTGGGTCTTGTACAGGTCGAAGGTGACGCAGGCGACGTCGATCCTGCGCGGGGGCTTGCGGGACAGGCCCACCTGGTAGCCACGCGTCTGTGGAGCAGCAGCACCGCGGTCACCTGCTGCACCCCACCCTCCCAATCCCACCTCAGCATGAGGGGACAAACCAGCCCCTCAGGGGTCCCTCACCTTGGGGGCAGTCCAGCTCTGCCCCTTGCTTAGGGCCATCAGGGCCGTGCCCTCCTCCAGGGTCCGGAAGAAGGATTCTGTCTCCACAGCTGTGCCGTCCTCATCCAGCACCAGCGCGATGGGCGCGGGCAGGGCCAGGGCGCTCTGGGCCTGTGGAGGGGCTGGGGGTCAGCAGGGCTGGGGGCAGGCCCTGGGCGGGCAGACAGAGCCCAGACAGATGGACAGAGGGGCAGACAGACAGACAGACAGACAGACCTGGCGCAGCAGCTCGGCCAGGCTGGGGGCCATGACGCCCTTGCGCACGCTGCGGTCCCCGTTGCACACGCGGTAGGGCTTGGGCCGCGGGGCCGGGCCCGCCAGCAGCTGCTGGGTCATGGAGGCGCTGGCTGAGACACATCTGGGAAGGGACACAGGGATCGGGGTGTTCTGAGAGGCAGCAGGAGCCCCTGGCAGTGACAGCACCCATTGAGGGATCTGGGGGATGTCCCCCATGCTGGGGACAGGGGGTCCATGGCACTTACTTGGACACGGGGGCAGCCAGGCGCTGGCTCAGGGATTTGGCGTAGTCCATCTTCCAAGGGGCACGGAGCAGCCTGCGGGGAGGAAGGACAGTGGCTCCCGTCAGCTCAAGATCTGTTTCCACCAGCACGTCCAACTCCGCTCCAGGGGTTCTTCTGCTGCTTTCAGCTCCCGTCTGCTCCAGATCTCCCCGCTGGCAATGCCGGTGACAGAATTGAGCCCGAGCTCTGTCACCGCTGCCTTTACAGGGGCTGGTCCTGCCCTTTGGCCGGGGCCAGGCCAGCGGTGGCCGCCCGGCCAGAGTCCCCTGCCAGCAGGGCTCTTGCGCAAAGGGACACGCGGGGGCTGAGTCAGCGCTGGAGCAAAGGTGAGACAGCAGCCCTGGGCTCCTGGGAGAGGGCACTGGGGCTTTGGGGCCAGGGACACCCACGGGAGCACCCCAGCCCTGCTGATCCAGGGGTATCTCCAGCCAGGAGCCTCATGGGGGTCCAGCAGAGCTCCCATTCCCTCACCTCCAGGGAACAGCAGCTCTTCTCCCGAGGATCAAACCCGTCCGCCTCACCTGCCCTTATGTACCTGTCACAGAGGCTCCTCCCTCCCCAGGCCGCACCCTTCTGCCCGCCGGGCCCAATGGGTCCGGTCCGGCCGGGGAGGGACCGGGAGCCGGGCGGGTCCGGCTGAGGGGGTACCAGGAGCCGGGCGGGTCCGGCTGAGGGGGTACCGGGAGCCGGGCAGGTCCGGCTGAGGGGGCACCGGGAGCGGGGCGGGTCCGGCTGAGGGGGCACCGGGAGCCGGGGAGGTCCGGCTGAGGGGGCACCGGGCGCCGGGCGGGTCCGTTCGGGGCAGGTCCGGCTGACAGGGTCCCATCAGTCCGTACGAACGCCCCCGTGGGTGTCACAGGACGGTGCCAGGCTGTTCCCAGGGGTGCTCAGGGACAGGAGGAGCTGCACTGACCACGAACCAAACCACGAGAGGTTCCCTCTGAACGCGAGGAGAGCCTGTGCCCATGGAGGGTGGCACAGCCCTGGCACAGCTGCCCAGGGATGTGCGGTCTCCTGTCTGGAGCCATCCCAAAGCCACCTGGACGTGTCCCTGTGTCACCTGCCCCAGGTGTCCCTGCCAGAGCTCCCGAACATTCCCCGATCCTGCGGCACGCGGGTGCCCCGTCCCTGTGCGCGTGTGCCACCCCGGCACATCTGGAACCTGGCACATCCCTGCCCCTCCACGTGCCCGCCCGCACACGCCCCCTGTGCAGATGTTGGCGCGTTCACGCGTCCAGCTGTGCGCGCACACCTGCGCTCCGTCCATGCCGTGCGCGGCCCCTTTAAGAGACCGGGGGGTGTCAGAGCGCGCGCTCCCCCCTCCCCTCGCCTCGCGCCGCCGGGCCCCGTCGCGCGCGGATGACGTCACGCCATGGCCGCCCTGCGCCGCCGCGAGTAGAGGCCGCTCCGCCGCCCCGTCCCGCGCTGCCGCCGCCGCCCCGCCGGTCCCCGCCGGCCCCCGCCGCCCCCGGCCCGCCCCCGCCGCGCCCCGCACCGCGCCGGGCCCCCGCCGCCCCCCGACACCGGTGAGCCGCCGCCCGCGCCGCCGCGGCCTAGCGCCCGGGAGGGGGGGCGGGCCCGGGCCCGGCGGGGGGAGCGGGGGCGGCACCGGGGAGGGGGGGACGGGGGCAGCCCCGGGAGCGGGAATGGGGCGGGCGGCGGGGACGGCAGGGGAGGGGCCCGCGGTGTTCTGCAGGGGGTCGGGGGGAGGCCGGAGGGCGCGGAAATGAATGAATTCCCCCGCTCGGTCGGGACCGGGAATGGGACCGGGCGGCCCCGGGTTCGCGGGGAGCCGGGGCACAGCGGGGCTCGGCAGGGACACGGCGTGCGGGTGGCTCTGACTGTCCTCCTCGGCTGGCAGCGGGAGCAGGGACAGCGCCAGCAGCCGCGGCCCGGGGGCACGGCAGGAGAGCCCGCCTGGCAGGAGAGGAGCCCCGGAGGTGAGCGGGCACCGCGGGGGCACAGCCGGACTGCCCCGCCTGGCACGAGAGCAGCCTCGGAGGTGAGCGGGCACACACCGGGCACCACGGCAGCCGAGGGTGCTTGGGGTTTGTCTGCTGCAGGGTCAGCTCTGAATGAGTTTGGGGTTTGTCTCCTGCAGGGTCTGAAATGGGTTTGGGGTTTGTCACTCATGGGGTCAGTGCTGGGATGGGCTTGTGGTTTGTCACCTGCAGGGTCAGTGCTGGGATGGGATTGGGGTTTGTCACCTGCAGGGTCAGTGCTGGGGTGGGATTGGGGTTTGTCACCTGCAGGGTCAGTTCTGGGTTGAGTTTGGGGTTTGTCACCTGCAGGGTCAGTTCTGGGTTGAGTTTGGGGTTTGTCACCTGCAGGGTCAGTTCTGGGGTGGGATTGGGGTTTGTCACCTGCAGGGTCAGTTCTGGGGTGGGATTGGGGTTTGTCACCTGCAGGGTCACTTCTGAGGTGAGTTAGTGGTCCCTCACCTGCAGGGTCAGTTCTGAATGGGTTTAGAATTTGTCACTTGTGAGGTCAGTCCTGGGATGGGTTGGGGTTTTATCATGACTGACTCATGGAGTCAGTTCTGGGATGAGTTTGGGGTCCATCACCTCTGGGATCAGCTCTCAGTGGGTTTGGGGTCCATCACCTGCAGGGTCAGCTCTCAGGTGGGTTTGGAGTCCATCACCTGCAGGGTCAGCTCTCAGGTGGGTTTGGGGTCCATCACCTGCAGGGTCAGCTCTCAGGTGGGTTTGGGGTCCATCAGTTGCAGCTACTGATCCAATATCAGTCTTTTGAGTGGGATTATCCCAAATCCTGCTGCACCCAGGTGTGACCCTCTGGTTGTCTCTTCCTGAGGCCCTGAGAGCTCACACTCAGCATTTGCTGGGGAGAGCTGCAGGAAGGAGCTGCAGGAAAATCAGCTGTGCTGGGAAACAAACTGCATCTGCCTTTCCCTTCACAAATCCAAGGGGAACGTTCCCAGTTAGAACTCTCTGAGCTCTGCTTCAGACCCAGCTCCTGGAAATGCCCTGAGCACCAAACTGACCCCACAGGGCTGAGCTTGGGGCACTGAAGGGTGCCCTGAGAGCTGCTGAGTTCCCTGGGCACCCTGCACCTCAGAGCTCCCTAAGGATGGCAGAGATTTGAGGATTTTGGTTCATTGACGCTGCTGGCAGCTGGAATTGCAGTCAGGGCAGGGCTGCACACAGAGGGTTCATCCTCTCAGTGTTCTGTGTTTCCCCTCTCCTGGATCCTGAGGAATTCATCTCCTGCTGTCACTGCTGCTCCACGTTTTTCCCTGGGTTGGTTTCTGCTTTTGCAGTTTTTTGTTCCCTGAACCTTTGTGTGCTGCCCTTCTCTCCTCCCCTGTCCTGTCAGCTCTGTTCCCTCTGCTCAGCTCCCTGCCTGTCCTCCCACCCTGCTCCAGGGCCTTCCTGCCCTGCTTTACCCCTGCATTTCATGGGTCTGATTCACAGCACCTCCTTGGCTTCTAGAAATGGGATTTTACCCTTTTATCCCAAAGATTTCAGCCTGAAGGACAAAGCTTCCTCTCTTCTTTCCTTCCCATGTGTCCTGTGACATCCCCAGGGCTGCCAGGGGCACAGAAATTGGGAATGCACTTGGTTCTTCATATCCATGGACCTTTGTAGGATTTTAAGGGTGAATTTGATGGCTCTGCCCAGCTCCAGGTTTTTGTAGGAGCTCAGTTCCTGCCTGGAATTTCTTCCTTTTTAATTTTGCAACTTTTGGTGCTGTTAAATTAACACAGAGAAGAAACTTGGCCTGATTTTGCAAAAGGAGCTGCTGGGTAAAAATTCCTGCCCTGACTCCTCTGGCCTTGTGAAAATCAGCTCACAAAAGTGTGAGGTTCAGGATTTTATTTGAAATGTATCCTGGCAAGGTGGAAGTGGATTTTTAAAGGCAATTTAAGTAACAAAGGGTTTTTCTCTGCCTGCCTTTAGTGCTGTGCAAGGCTGCTCAACCCCAGTGCTTTCAGTTCACACATCTTTGGATGTCATTAAGCTTTGATAAAAATATAAAAGTGAAAAGCAGGTGGGTTTAAACTGCTGGAGCGTGTCCACAAATTTCTCCTCCCCTTTTTAGGGGGGAAATGTGTGATTTGAAATGTTTCTAAGGAGGCTGGGAGGCTTTAGTAGGAACAAATTGGCTCCATCCAGGCATGGTGAGGATGGCCAGGTAGGAGGAGCAGCTCTGTCCCACCTTGTGCAAGCCGTGGGACTCTGATCAGTTCAGGAGCATAATGAAGCATAAATTCATCCTTCATTCCCTCATTTGAGATACTCCAGAGCCCAGGCTGTGAAACTTCCAACTCACTGTTATGTTGTGGAGCTAAAACCTCCTCACTCCTGGGAAGTTCTGCTGCCAGATCCTCAATTTCTGCCCTGAGAAGCTGTGACCTGCTTTGAAGAGGCTTCCAGCTCGCTGAGCCATGCCCAAATCATTCCAAAACCAGGGAAAAACCCCTTTTTTTTTTGCCTGAAAATCCCCTTTATTGATTGCTTTTCCTCCCTGTGACAGGGCTGCCCCAGCTCATTTAGCCTGGGAGTTAAATGAGGAGAGTTTGTGAGCCTGGATGGAATTCCCAGTGCCCTGTGCTGCTCCAGGCTGCTCAGACACTCAGGGAAGGAACATTTGACACACTTTGAGCAAAAGGAGCTGGTTTGGAACAGAAATAGTTGTGCAGCTGGGACCAAAGGCGGCTTTGCCTGAATTTGGAAGATTTCTCAAGATAAAAAGGCTGCTCAGTGAGAGGCATTAATACAGCCCTGCCTCTTGCCTGAGCTGCAAGTCAAACAAGCTCATCTGGGGCTTAGGAGAGTTAAATTTTTGCTTTTATAACTGGTTTTGAACTAGGAAGAAACTGGCTTAGTTTTAAGGCACAAAAAAAGGCCAAGTTTCTGATGAGGGAGAATGAAACCTGGGGGTTTCACTTCTGCCACTGCTGCTTGATTTAAAGCACTTCCATGGAGCCAATTTTTCTTAGGTTTTTGTGATGTTTGTCTTTATGTTTCCCTAAAGGACAGCAGAAAGCAATTAAAAACCCCCAATGTACAGAACCCCCAAACAACCCCTAAGAAACACCTCAGAAATCCCCAAAAACCTTTCAGGATTTCAGAGATCTGGGATAAATTGTGATTTGCAGTTTGAAAAACCTCTCCAGAAAAACCTCTCAGAATTCCAGAGGTTTGGAATAAATTGTGATTTGCAGATTAAAACACCTCTCACAATTCCAGAGGTTTGGAATAAATTGTGATTTGCAGATTAAAAAACCTCTCACAATTCCAGAGATCTGGGATAAATTGTGATTTGCAGTTTAAAAATCATCTGAATAAAAACTCTTGCAGAATTCTAAAAATTTAGAATAAATTGGTTTGCAGATTAAGACAGCAGTTAAAACTGGAATTAAACTTGTCCTGTTCCATCATCGGGCAGTTTTCCTTTTAATTTCCAACTCCCAATTTTTTTCCCTGCTGCTGATTTTACCTTTGGACATCTGGGCTTTGTTTTGGGACATTTCCATGCAGGGTAAGATTGCTGCCAAAATCTGCTTTGTTGGTTTTGGGGAATCTTGGAGCAGCAGCCCAATCCCTGAATCCAAGGCATTACACCCCAAAAACCCTCCCTGCCTGGATTTTCTGAGCCCTTCTCACTTGGGCCATCATTTATTGTGTTTCTTATCATTTCTGCTGATGGAAATTAATAGGAAATTATTACAACTGCTGGATGCTGTGGATTTTATAAAAGCTGCTGTGCAGGTCAATGTTTTGTATTTCAATGTTTTATATTGCTCACCATCAGAGCATATTTGTTTCCTCCCATCCCTCTAAAGGTCTGCATGTCAAACACAAAAAGCCATTTGCTTCACTTAAATACTTTTTTTTTTTTTCTTATTTTTTTTGCTAGTGCTTATTTGCAGGAAAACAGAAAACAAATTTCCTGAGTCCACGTGGCCCTGGCAGCTTTGATATTTGTGGTGGCCTCTCTGGGCTGACCTTTGTGTTCACACAGAGTCACTTCTCAGGCACTTGGGCAATTAAAATCTTCAATCTGAGCTGGCTCTTAAAGCCAGTCATGATTTGTGCAGGAATTTATGAGCTCAGATCAGGCTTGATGTGCTCAATAAGGAGAGGATTTGTTCAGCTCCATCCTGGGGAACTGCTCAGAGCTGTTGTCACCAGGAGGCAACTTCTGGCTTTTCATTTGGCTTTGACCTTGTCAGGGAAGTCAGAACTTTGCTGGTGAGCCAGAACCAACTTCAGTGTGCAGAGGAAGCTCAAAATGTGGATTTTCTGCTGCTCTGGGCCCTGCTGATGCTGAGGTCATCTCGTGTTTATCAATTCCCTGATAGCAGCAGGGCCCTGGGGGCTTGGGGAGAGCACAGTCAGCCCTAAAATGCAGCTTAAGGTGCTTCTGGGAGGGGTTTGGATTTATTTTCTGGTTTTAACTCCTCTGCAGACCTCCCACAGCATAAGGAGCAGCATTTTCTGGAGTGGGACTTTGATCTTGGGAGTTTGCAGCAAATTCTGTTCATTAGCAAAAGATTTTGGGGGTTCAGGTGCTGGGAAGGCTCAGTTTGCTTTACTTGGGGCAGTATTTGGTATGTCTGGGTGGCTTTTTGATGGGAAATCACCTTTCCTGTGCAAAACCAGCTGGACAAACAGGGGAAAGTGTCAGGAAAAGGTGAAATAGCAGCTTAATAAAAGATTAGTAAACTCTGATTTCATGATGGATGGCTGGGAATGTTTAAAAAGCAACCAGAGTCTGACATTTGTAGCATTTCTGCTCCAAGGGTTTTTAAAATGACAGGTGGAACTCTGCTCATTTATGCTATGGGTTTGTGGCAGCACTAAATGAACTTGCAGAGAGCAGCTGGAGTGAAACATGGGACACATTAAAATGAAGATGATTTGTAATTTTGTGGCTTGTTTTTTTAGGGTATTTAGAGCTTTTGTGTGGATGTGACCCAGTCAGCTCAGCCAGTTCCAGTCAGGCATTTCTATAGTTTATGGGATTTCTTTTCTGGAGTAAAATTAATGCACGGCCTAGCTTTTTTCCCCTGCTTTGCACCCTGCCCTTTTCTGTTGTATTTATTTGCTTTATTCTGGATGGACATGGCATTTTTAACTTCCACCAAGCACAAGTTTAGACATCTTCTAGGAAGGTCTCTGTGCAGGCAGCTGGATCTGCTGCTTTGATGGAATCTGGGGGTCTTTACTGAGGGTTCTGCCCCCTCAGGTGAGACCCAGCCCAAGGAGGAGCTGGAGCTGCTGGAGGAGCCCAGAGGAGGCTCCAGGGGGATCAGAGGATGGAGCAGCTCTGCTGGGAGGAAAGGCTGGGACAGCTGGGAATGTTCACCTGGACAGGAGAAACCTTGGGGCCTGAAGGAGCTGCAGGAAAGAGGGAGAGGGACTTTGGAGAAGGGATGGGGGACAGGACACAGGGAATGGCCTCAGGCTGAGGGAGTGCAGGGATGGATGGATGGATGGATGGATGGATGGATGGATGGATGGATGGATGGATGGATGGATGGATGGATATTGGGCAAGAATTGTTCCCTGTGAAGGTGGGCAGGCCCTGGCACAGGTGCCCAGAGCAGCTCTGGCTGCCCCTGGATCCCTGGCAGTGCCCAAGGATGGGGTTTGGAGCACCCTGGGACAGTGGAAGGTGTCCCTGCCATGGCAGGGGTGGGATGGGATCTTTATGATCCCTTCCAACCCAAACCAGTCTGGAACTCCATGAAATTCCAGCCTCAAGCTCTTCATTGTCTGTGAAGGGCAGCACACTCCAGGCTGGGGCAATATTGCCATCAGTTTTTTATGCAGTTTAAACTCTGTATTTCCCTCTTGGAGGGAAACCATATTCCTGAATTTCTGGCATCCCAGAATGGTTTGGGGTGGAGGGGACCTCAAAGCTCCTCTCCCTCCAGGAGTGGCTTCCTCAGGGCCCCATCCAGCCTGGCTTTCCAGGAGCTCCAAGAACCTTTCCTTGGGAAGCAGAGCCCAGGAGGAGGAGCCCCTGAGGGTGGGATTTCCCTGCCTGCCCCCTTTGCTGCCCATAACCAGAGCTGTTGTCCCTGCAGGCTCGCGGGGACTGATGGACGTTCCCGACAGCCCGCAGCGAAACCCCTGCTCTCCTGAGGACGAGGACCAGCAGCTTTCTGATGAGGAGGTCCTGAAGGAGAGCGGCTCCGAGCGGGAACTCGATGGGGAGGGTGGCCAGGGGAGCCTCCTGGGCGAGGAGGAGGAGGCAGGCAGGGCCCTGAGCCGGGCAGAGGAGGAGGAGAACCACTCAGACGAGGAAGATCGGCTGAGCGAGGCCAAGTCGCAGGAATCCGACACCAACGAGCAGGGCGTGGAGCTGAAGAGCCCCCGGCCCCGAAAAGGGGAGGAGGAAGACAGGACAAACGACCTGGAAGTGTCCTCTGTCACCAGGGAGCTGGATGAGCACGAGCTGGACTATGATGAGGAGGTTCCCGAGGAACCCAGCGCTGCTCCTGCAGAGGAGGACGGGGAGAAAGCTGCTGGGGAGGATGATGAGGAAGAGGAGAAAGGAGATGATGCCCCTGAGGATGAGAAGAAATCCAGCAGCAAAAGTGATGATGAGAAGGATGGGCAGGATCCCCTCAAGGAGAAGAAGAAAGAAGAGGATGATGGGGAAATTGATGATGGAGAAATTGATGTAAGTAGGAGGTGGGCAGAGCCCTGGGGTGCTTCTCCCACTGCAGTTCCTTCCTCCTCCTGGTGAGAATATCCCTGTCCCTGCTGTGCAGGAAACCCTTTCCCTGGAGGGAAGGCCAGAGCATGGAGCAGGCCCTGATTTCAGGGGTTGTCCTGTGCTGAACCAGAACTGTGCCAGAGCCATCAAATGAGCTTTGTTCCCCCTCAGTGTGGGGAGGCTCCAGTGCTGTGAGAAACTGCCCTGCCTCAGCTCCAGGGGGGACTTGGAAATGATGCTGGCAGCAAATCCCATGGATGGGGTGGCCAGGAACTGTTCAGATTGAGGGGCTGCTGCTGGGGGTGTTTGTGCTGCTCAAACCCTGATCCTGGGCTGTTCCAGCAGCATCTGGGTGCATGGAAGGGCAATGGAAGGTGCTGGGCTTTCTGGAAAATTCTCAAGGCATGGCTTGGATATGGAGTAAGAGATGTGCAGTGTTTCACAGCTCTGAACCAGCCAAGATACTCAGAGAGATCAGAAGTGGGGTTTAGTTGCAGGTGGGGGTAGGGAAAATCTCACCTTTAGCCATGGCTGTGCTCAGCAGGGAGCTCTGCAGAGCAGCAGCTGTTCTGTGCAGCTGAACTGCCATTTCCTCCTTTTCCATGAAGGAAACAGGGCAGAGTAACTCCAGTAAAACCCCTCCTGTGGGCTCCTGCTCTGAAAGTGCCTCCCGGTGGGGGGAATGTGAGGAGGAATTGCTGCTGCAGAGCCCCTGGGCTGGCTCCCATTGCAGAGCTGCAGCTGCACAGCTGGGCTGGGCTGTGGGACTGTCTGGGGACAGGCAGGGAGGCCCTGGAGGGGACTGGGCTCACTGCTGGGGCTCCTCAGCTGGGCAGGGGACATGCTCTGTCCTCCCAGCCCCATTCCTGTGGCTCTGAGCTGGCAACAGGAGCCTGGGAAGCTCCTGAGCCTCACTGCACACACTCTCCTCCCTTTTCCCTAAAGAATCGTATTTTGTGTGCTTTTAACTCTTCATAATTCGTTGACAAGTTTAATTGTTTTCAAAAGTGACACGGTTTTCCTCCCTCATGCCCATCCTGGCAGGTGATTTTGTTCAACACGTGTTTTCCAAAGGTTTTGTGTATTCCTAAATCAGTTAGAAGGAATTCCAGTATCTTACGGGCAGAAAAAAAAAAATTCCTGTAGCCCTGACTCCATGCCTGCTCCTTGATTAAAATATGAATGCTCTCCTTTGGAGCCTGAGGCATTCTTGGGAGCTCTCCTCACAAAGCAGGAGATGAATCTGTACCCTGGTTTTCATACATTAACTTATAACAGCATTCTCAGCTGCCTGATTCCAAGGAGACCTCCCAGAAATAAATACTTCCCCCTTTGTTGCAGACTTCACACAGCTCTTTTGAAATCAGCAGAGTGGAGCTGCTTCTCCCATTCATGCAGCACTGAAAGCCAGCCCCAGCTTTGGGGAAAACTTCAAGCTCTGCATTTTCTTCTGCCTCCTGGTGTGGAGGGAGGGGAATATTAATGCAAATTTTAATTGGAGTATAAGTGCAGGCTTTGAAATCCGGTGCTGTTGAGGAGAGCTGTGTCCCTGGCTGAGGCAGCAGAGGCTCCTCACCCTCCTCTCTGTGCTCCTGGGTTTGTCTGCAGCCAAGGAATGGCTTTTCCTTCTTGCCAGCTGCTCAGTGCATCAAAGCAGGGAATTTTCCTCATCTTTTCCACCCAGAGAGTGGCTGTTGCCAGGCACAGGGAAGGCCCATCCAGATGCTCCCTCTTCACGTGTTTCATGTGCTGAAAACAGAAATGGAGGCAGAGAGGGAAAACCAGGGTGTCCTTTGGGATAAAATCATGATTTCCTGGCCAGGTACCCCTGACACCTCTCTGGTCTTTGTACTTTAGCCTCCTGCATCCCGAGGTCCTTTTGGTTTTCCAGTGCAGCCTAACAAAGCCAGGGAAGGGTTTTTTCCCTTGGAAAAAGGAGAAAATGCTGGTATTTGAAAGTTCCAAGAACTTCTCTTCTGGAGGTGTTTCATGGCTGTTATTTCTTAATCTTGGAGCAGCCTCCAGCCACCAGAATTCTCTCCTGGGGCTGCAGTCCCTGGGGATGAGGCAGAGTTTTGTTTGAGCTGGTTCCCAACTCCAACATGGAGCTGAGGAGTAGAAAGGAAGGTGGAGATGACTGGAAGAAATCTGTTGGATTTATCCTGAGAAGTTCCTTTGTGAGATTGTCCCTGGAGAGGGACTTTGGACAGGGGTATGGAGTGATGGAAGGAGGTGGAACTGGCAGGATTAATTTGGATTTTGGGAAGGAATTCCTGGCTGTGAGGGTGGGCAGGCCCTGGCGCAGGGTGCCCACAAAAGCTGTGGCTGCCCCTGGATCCCTGGCAGTGCCCAAGGCCAGGCTGGATGGGGTTTGGAGCAGCCTGGCGCAGTGGAAGGTGCTTTTACAGCCACCTGGAATATTCTGTCCTCCCCTTGTGCAGGTGCTCTGGGGCATTCCTGTGACCTGACCTTGTTTTTCTCCTGTGGTTTTGCCCCAGGGTGTTTGAACAAGACTGGGAAATGTCAGGTCCCACATGAAATGTCAGCTTTGTGTGTCTGTTCCAGGATGATGACTTGGAAGAAGGGGAGGTTAAAGACCCCAACGACAGGAAGGTGAGGCCCAGGCCCACCTGCCGCTTCTTCATGAAAGGTAACCCCACCCTGGGGGCTGGAGGAGCCAGAGCTGCTGCCCTTGCTCCTGTTTGGGGATTTTGGTTCTCCATTAAGCTGCTGTTACATGATAAATTCTGCCCCAAGCGTCCTCAGTGCCACCTTGCTGTTTGTTGGTGGCCAAAGCTGAATTTTCATGGGGCCACTACATAAAAACCACTACAGTGTGGTGAGCCTGGAGGAGGTAAATAAAGGGAGACTTGCAGTTGTTTTTGGAATAAAACACAGAGATTGTGGCTGCTCCATCCAAGGCCGGGCTGGACAGGGCTTGGAGCAGCCTGGGGTAGTGGAAGGTGTTGGGATTGGAACTGGTGAGCTTTAAAGCCCTTCCAGCCCCAACCACCATGATTCTGTCCCTGTTTGTTTGGGATGCTCTGTGGTCCTTGCTTTGCCCTCAGGTTTCCTGTGAAAGGCAAAGCTCCCAATTGGAAATGTTTGTCAGTAACAAATGAGGATCTCATAGGCTTATTCCTACATTTAATTACCAGATGTGTCCAGCCCTCCCTCCCTCCCTTCTCCCCACTGGAGGAGAACATTGTACGTTGTTCCATCTGTGTGTGGATGTGTTTGTCCCCTCTGGCAGGTGGGGAGTGCCATGTGTGTGCAAACAGGTAAATCCCAGCCCAGCTGCAGAGGAGAACAGTCAAACACCTCCAACAACATTACTCCTTAGAGGGTTTTACCTGCCTGCTGGGGTTTTTGTGGGGCTGGGGTGCTGCTGGGAGCAGGGTCTAACAGCTGTGTGTGTGTGTTCCCACAGGACACTGCACCTGGGGCATGAACTGTCGCTTTATCCACCCCGGAGTGAACGACAAAGGAAATTACTCCCTCATCTCCAAACCTGAGCCCTTCTCCCCCAACGGGGCCCCTCCCATGGGCCCTCACCCGCTGATGCCAGCCAACCCCTGGGTATGGAACCTCTCCTGGCCAGTCATGGCTTCTGCACCACCCTCCCCATCCCTGCACTGCTCCAGGTGGGCTTTTGGACAGCCTGGTCTGGTGGGAAGTGTCCCTTCCACTGGAACCAGATGAGCTTCAATGTCCCTTCCAACCCATGATCCTGGCATTTTCCTGCTCTTTATTTGACCTAATACCTCAGCAGTTGGACATGTGATTTTTAAATGGAGATATTGGAGTTGCCAGTAGAGGGGGGTAAAATTCCACGGATTCCCAGCTTAGTCCTGCTGAGGCACGTCTGGAGTAACTCTGAGTAGCTTTACAAAGCACAGCTTTGCTGTTTAAATCTAACTCAAGTGTTTTCTCCTGCTCTCCTCACCTTTCCAACAGGGAGGCCCAGTGGTTGATGAAATCTTACCTCCACCCCCTCCAGACCCTCCAACAGAAAGTGCCTGGGAGAGGGGACTCCGGCACGCTAAAGAGGTAAATTCCTTCCTCAGGGAATTACTGGCTGCCTCCAAAATCCACTAAAAAAAGCTCTTTTTGGAGCACAGGTGTCTTGCTCTTTCTCTGTTCCTTTTGCCTTTTAATCTATTAATTGTGATTTGTTGTACATCACAGTTGTTAGACAGCCAAGAGGAGCTCAAATCCAGGTTGGGGGGGTTATATTTAAGAAATAGTGGGAATTTGTGTCCCTCAGCTCCAGCCCTTCACAAAGCAAAGCTTTAAGATGGTCTAATTTGCCTCCCTACAGTGCCTGTTTCTCCAGTGTGTGATCACTGCAGGGGGGAAACTTCTGCTTCCTGTTGTCCTGAGCTGGTGGAACAGGGAATTAATCAGGAAAAGTCTCCAATATCCTGCACATTCTGAGGGAAGAAGGTGTTCTGGCTGCAGGAAACCTCCTGAGGGCAGGATTTTTAATATTCCAATTTCTCCCTGCCCCAGGAACCTTCTCTCCTCACACTATTTTTTTTCTTTGAAAAGGTATAAATTTTTTTTATTAAAAAAAGTTATTAAAAAGGTATTTGTAGTGGTTTCATCATTGGTTTTTCTGGGTTTGGATTGAAGGCTTTGAGACAGTAATTTGTGTTCGGACTCAGGTGTTTATTATTTCTTATTAGTAAAACAGTCTCACTGCTGTGAGTTCAGCAGCTTTTCATTAGAGGGCACAAAATGGCCAACAAGGTCTTTTAAGACTAAACTATCTAATTAAGAACTGACACCAAGATTATTTTCCTTTTTTTTTTAATTACTATTTTCCGTATTTTCCTTTTTAACTGATGCCAAAGAGCCCCCAGTGAGGATTTTTCTGCCCAATTACAAAATACCACCCAAACCCAAGAAGAAGAAGGAAGAAGAAGCATGAAGAATAAAACCCAGGACGACACCCTGTGCCCTCCATCTTTGTTCCATCCACAACATTCTAAAAATTCCAAATCCTAAATTTCTCACCACGTGATACACGTGCACCGCTCTCTATAATCTATAGATTATAGATTCCATTTTTGTGGATTCTGATCAGTTCTGGAGCTTAGGAAACTTTCTCCATGAATGAGGTCAAAGTCAGTGCTCCCCTGGGGGTCAGGGCACCCCAGAGCAGACAGAGAAATATTCCTGGGTTTCCACAGGTATTAAAAATACTCTTCTTTTTAAAAAGTTATTTAAAAATACCTTTCTTCTCTTTGAAAAGGTATTAAAAAAAGCAACAATGAGGAAGGAGCAGGAGCCTGACTTTGAGGAGAAGAGGTTCACAGTGACCATCGGGGAGGACGAGCGGGAGTTCGACAAGGAGAACGAATTCTTCCGGGACTGGAATTACCGCATCACCCGCGACGTGCGGGACCCGGCGTAAGAGACAGCCCTGGCAGCTCCAGGGAGGGACCCCTGGGTGGGGCTGCACTGCAGGGAGCCTGCCTGGGGTCCCCTGTCCCTCCAGACTCGGGGTGGCACCTACAGACAGGGAGCAGCTCCCTTGAGCAGGAGGTTGGGAGCTTGAGCCGCCTCCGCTCGCTCCGGTTCAGCCCCACCTTCCTTCCCGGTCTCCTTGAGCCCTTCCTGCCTCCAGTCTCCTTGAATTCTGCTCCTCCTGGGCTCTCTCCAGCTCTGCATTGCCTCCCTCACACCAGTGTGTTCTTCCAGCTTTTTTTCTCCCTTTTTTTCCTTATCCCAACCATGAGAAGTTGGAGCGTGTTCAGTGTGCAGGAGCTGGTGGCCCTAGCTGGGGCAGAACTGGTTTAACAAACACCTGGACTGGTCCCAGTTAAAGCTGGTACCTGGTTTAACAAACACCTGGACTGGTACCCAGTTAAAGCTGGTACCTGGTTTAACAAACACCTGGACTGGTCCCAGTTAAAGCTGGTACCTGGTTTAACAAACACCTGGACTGGTCCCAGTTAAAGCTGGTACCTGGTTTAACAAACACCTGGACTGGTACCCAGTTAAAGCTGGTACCTGGTTTAACAAACACCTGGACTGGTCCCAGTTAAAGCTGGTACCTGGTTTAACAAACACCTGGACTGGTCCCAGTTAAAGCTGGTACCTGGTTTAACAAACACCTGGACTGGTCCCAGTTAAAGCTGGTACCTGGTTTAACAAACACCTGGACTGGTACCCAGTTAAAGCTGGTACCTGGCCACAACAAGCCCCCTAAATTTAAGTGTTCACGTCATTGGGGTTTTAAGGTTAAATTTAAAGTGTTGGAGACCTCAAACCCAGCTCTGGGAAATTGTTTGGGAGTTCTCGAGCCAAGAAAAGGAATGGGAAGAGAATTTTTGGGAGAGAGGCTTGGATTCTGCAGGAGAACAGGTGGATTTGTCTCTCCTTGCTCGTACATCCTCTGTTCTTCCTACATGGACAGATTATGGAAATATTTCCACTCCCAGAGGGTTTGCAAGGCTTAGTTCTGTTTATTTTAGAGTGGATGAATTACAAAAAAAACCTCTGAAAAGGAGCAGATTAAGCTTTTGTTCAACATTCTTTGATTTGCTCTAGAGTGCAATTCCTTTCCCTAATTAAAAAAAAAAAAAAATACAAAAAGCCCTGTCCTCAGTTCTGCAGCCTGAAGGAAAAGAAATTCCTAAACTATTAACATTTTCCTGAGTTTAATTAGCTCTGGATCTTGGCCTTGTGTTCCTCTCAGAGGCACCTGGGGTTTACCCCAGTGTTCTGGGGGCTGTTCATCCATTATCTTCATTTTATGACTGCCCTGTAAAATGCACCAGCAGCATTTTGACCCTCTCTGATGTAGGAATTGTTAAGAGCAGGCCTGGTTTTCATATAGTCCATAAAAAAATGTATTGCACATAACCAGTGTTAAACAAAACTCATCCAACAACTGGAATTGCTGAGAATTGAAGGCTGTGTGAACAGGCTGTGGCATTAAAATATCTCCTTTGTGTGTGACAGGAAAAGTTATGAATCTGCTACTGTAAGCTCTAGAAAATGCTGATTTTTCTCCTCCCCACACACAATTTGTTGCCCAGCTGGACACCTTGCAGCCACCTGAGCACTGGAAGTGCAGCTGGGATGTGGAAAATGCTTTCAGCACTGTCTTGTGACATGTGGAGTTGTCTCAGTAGTTCATGAATCCCTTTTTCTTTTTTGAATGACTATAGGGAGGTGGACATCAAAGAAAACATTAACTATGGGTAAGCAGGTCTTTGATTCCAGTACTGTTACAACTGTAAGAGAATTTTCCTTTGCCTTTTTTTCCATTGCATTTCCTTCAACTTCTGGGGCCACAGACAGACCCCTGGCCCCTCAGCAGCTGACTCAGTGGATAGATTGGATTATTTTTGGGGTGGTACCAATTATTTTCTAATGATTTAAGCACTGAATTACCCAAAGACACAGCAGTGATCCTTTTTGAAATTAAAATAACCCTCCAGTGTTATAGGAAGGGGAAATTTGGACTTGAGGCTGTGTGAAAAAGCAGAATTTCCTTTCTGGCATGGCTTGAGATGTTTTTCTCTCTTTGAACACCTGATGTCACTGAATCCAGGCTGCTCTGGGGTTGGCATCAGGAGTTTGTAGCTGACTGAAGCATCCCAAATCCTGGTTCTCCTTCCCTTGGCTTATTGCTTCTGTCCAAAAGAGAAATCCTAAATTATTTAAGAGCACTAAAAGATAGACAAGTACCACTCACAGGGCAGCACCTACATCTTAAGCTGGTTTAGGTTATTTGGCACTGTAAAAATTCAAAAAGTGGCCTCTTTATTCCTTTTTTTTAATAAATCAGAGTCTCATTATGGATAATCTGGAATTTGGGAGCACTTGCTGTATAATCTTAGCTCTGCCACTGACTCCTCTGTGGCCCTGGAAGTTTCTTACTCCCTGTACCCCCTCCTCATCCTCACAGTGATCCGATGATATTTGCACTCCAGGTGCTTGGATGTTGTTGAGTTGGGGAATTAAAACCATCAAACAATGTGAATAGAAATCAGGAGATGGAGGAAGCAGCTTTAAGGAGGGTGGGGTTTGCATCCTTCTCCTCCCCAAAAATCCTTCATTCTGCAGCTGTGTGTGTGCCACCAGTCCATGGCTGGGCCAGCAGCTGATTCCCAGTGCAGGATATCAGCTGGAGAAGTGGTGCCTTCATTCCAGGGGGCACTTCCAGGTCCAGAGTGTTGCTGACCTGCCCCCAAAGCTCCACTGCTCCCTGTGCAGAGCTCCTGTCCTGCACTGGTGGCCCTGGTGTCAGCCATCCCTGCAGGGGCAGGAGCTGGGGCACTGCTGAGGAGTTTGGGATGAGCTGTGGGTGCATGGGCAGCAATCCCAGCTCTCAATCCAGGAGGCAGAACGTGTCCTGCTCCCTGTGCAGGCACTGGAAGGAGCTCTCAGAAGCACTTTCTGTGTTTGCACCACATTGATTTGAAGGCTGAATTTTTGGTAGCTCTTTTTTTGGTGTTTATCAAGAAAGGTTTGTGCTTTTCTCTGATAAGCCTCACTTAAAAAAAGACTATTTTGTTGGGCTGTGTGCAGAAAATAAACATCTCTGCACAGCCCTGCTGCATTGAAGGTGGTTTTGTTGTCCCAGTGGCTGAGCTGACGTAGCACACAGAGTTTTTGTGGTGCCAAGGTGCCTTTTCCCTCTCTAACACTCCCTGTTTTTCATTGTAGGCTTGATCCCTATGCAGATCCCTATTATGACTATGAAATAGAGCGCTTCTGGCGTGGTGGGCAGTATGAGAATTTCAGGGTTCAGTACACAGACCCCGACCCCTACCGTAACTACAGAGTAAGTAAGGAACTCCCCCTTCCCCCTTTTCCTTCCTGACTCTCTTCCAGGTTCTTCTGGGCCTTGGCACAGTTCCAGGGCAGTGCTTGAAACAGGAGTTTTCAAATAGTTCAGTCTTGGCTCAGCCCCAGCACAGAGCAGGCTGGAGGTGAGGGGATGGAGGATGTTCTGTTCCAGCACCATGAGGGTGAAAGCAGCGTGCCAGGCTGGGGAGGGAGGCTGGGAAGCTGCCTGATGGAAAAGGACATGGAGTGCTGCTTGGCAGTGGCTGGGAAAGCCACTGGCACCTGGCTGGCACCAGCCCTGGCATGGCCACAGCCCCAGGGCAGGGACTGTCCCTGTGCCGGGCACGGCTGAGGCCACACCTGGGGCTCTGCTCAGGTTTGGGCTCCTCCAAGACAGACCTGGAGGGGCTGGAGTGTGTCCAGGGAAGGGAATGGGGCTGGGAGGGGAATGGAGAATCCTGAGGGAGCTGGGAAGGGAATGGAGAATCCTGAGGGAAATGGGAAAGGGAATGGAGAATCCTGAGGGAAATGGGAAAGGGAATGGAGAATCCTGAGGGAAATGGGAAAGGGAATGGAGAATCCTGAGGGAGCTGGGAAGGGAATGGAGGATCCTGAGGGAGCTGGGAAGGGAATGGAGAATCCTATGGAGCTCAGGGGGCTCAGCCTGGATAAAAGGAGGCTCAGGGGGGGCCTTGTGGCTCTGCACAGCTCCTGCCAGGAGGGGACAGGCTCTGCTCCCAGGGAACAGGGACAGGAGCAGAGGGAACAGCCTCAAGGTGCACCAGGAGAGGATTAGATTGGATTTTAGGAAAATTCTTCCATGGAAAAGGTATAAAGCATTGGAAAAACTGCCCAGGAAAGCAGTGGAGTCCCCAGCCCCTGCAAGTGTTCAGAAAACCTGTGGGTGTGGCACCTGGGGACCTGGTCAGTGGTGACCTTGGTGATGGTGCTGGCTGAGGGTTGCACTTGATGATCTAAAGGTCTTTTCCAACCTTAACAATTCCATGTCTGAGGTGGGAAGGTGGTTCCTGCTCATGCTCCTTGGCTGCTCCTCAGTGTAGCAGTTGAGCAGTACTTGCCCATCCTTGGACATCTTGGAGTTTGCTGGAAAGAACCTGGTTGAAAACTTCAGAAGGGCTCTGAACCCTTTCCCTGCTCTTCCTTTCCCCTCATGCACATTTTGTGCCTCTGCAGCAGTGACCAAACCAACCAGTCCTGCTTGGGGGGAGCTTTTCAGTGCTTTCCATCAAATCCTTTTCGTAGCTTTTCCTTTGCTCTAAATCCTTGTTTTCTGCGGGACAGGAGCCTGGACCTCACTGTGGCCACACATGACCAGTTATTTTCCTGGTGCTCATTTGCAAAGTTAATTATCTGGTTATAGAAATGATCAGCAATGAGAGGAAAGACTTGTAAACATCAACACATTTATTTAATAAGCCTCAAAAACCAAATTAATCCAGGCATTGCCTTTGAAAACAACAGTTGTGTGGGATGTGATGCTGGGTTTGTATCCAGGGTCTGCTCAGCAGGATCCAGATTATTATTCTCCAGATTATTGATCTCCAAATAATTGATCTCCATGTCATTGGGTTGCAGATTATTGATCTCAATCCTTTGCTGAGGGAGGGCGGATGTAATTCCTGGCATTCCCATTCATTGATCTCCAGGTTATTGATCTCCATATTATTGGTTTGGAGATTATTGATCTTGATCCTTTGCTGAGGGAGGGCAGATGTAATTAATGGCATTCCCAGAACTGATCTGGAATTGTAACTCCTGGCATTCCAATGTCATTGATCTCCACATTATTGATCTCCAGATAATTGATCTCCATGTCATTGGGTTGCAGATTATTGATCTCCATGCCATTGGGTTGCAGATTATTGATCCTTTGCTGAGGGAGGGGGGATGTAATTCCTGGCATTCCCATGTCATTGATCTCCAGATGATTATCCCCATGTCATTGATCTCCATGCCATTGGTTTGCAGATTATTGATCCCTTGCTGAGGGAGGGCAGATGTAATTCCTGGCATTCCAATGTCATTGATCTCCATGCCATTGGTTTGCAGATTATTGATCCCTTGCTGAGGGAAGGTGGATGTAATTCATGGCATTCCCATGTCATTGATCTCCATGTCATTGATCTCCATGTCATTGGTTTGCAGATTATCGATCCCTTGCTGAGGGAGGGCAGATGTAATTCCTGTCATTCCCAGACCTGCCACCTTTGCCGGGAGCTGTTCCCACATCACCACCGTGGTTTCTCTGTTGCTTTTTCCAAGGAACGAGAGCGAGAACGGGAGCGGGAGCGCGAGACCCGGCAGCGGGAGCGGGAACGGGAGCGCGAGCGGGAACGGGAGCGGGAGCGGCGGCAGCGGGAGCGCGAGCGGGAGCGGGAACGGGAGCGCGACAAGGAGCGGCAGCGGCGCAAGGAGGAGTGGGAACGGGAGCGGGAGCGGGTGAAGAGGGACGAGAAGGACAGGCAGCACCGGGACCGCGACAGGGACCGCGACCGGGACCGCGACAAGGACAAGGACAAGGCCAAGCCGCGCTCCCCGCTGCTGCCCAGGTGAGTGTGAGCCGGGGTCTGCCTGCGGGGAGTCAGTTACTGCCTTGTGATTATGGGAAACGTGGGTTGGGTGGTGTTTGCAGGGGTCCCAGGACGAGAGAAGAGACGAGAATTTTGACTCTGTATTTCAGAAGGTTGACTTATTATTTTATTATATATATTATTTTAAAACTATTCTAAATAGTATATAGAAATAATATATATTATATTAAAACTAGACTAGATAGCATGTATAATGTATATTATATATTAATTAATTATTAATTATTAATTAATTATTAATGTATATTAATTATTAATGTATATTATATATTAATTTATATATTATATATATATTATATATATAATTTTTAAACTATTCTAAATAGTATATAGAAATAATACATAGTATATTAAAACTAGACTAGATAGCATGTATAATTAATGTATATTATATATTAATTAATATA
This sequence comes from Melospiza georgiana, assembly GCF_028018845.1. Classification (NCBI taxonomy): domain Eukaryota; kingdom Metazoa; phylum Chordata; class Aves; order Passeriformes; family Passerellidae; genus Melospiza; species Melospiza georgiana. Next base: position 20,059,583 of record NC_080443.1, read on the forward strand.
TATAATATATATTATAATATAATATAATATATATTATATCTAGTACATGTAATTAATATATCTTACATAATAATATATGATTAATATATTGTATTAAAATACATCAATATATTTTAATATATTTTATATTTATAATAGACATTTTAATTATTATACATTATTTTATACTATAAATTCTAATATTATATATTAATTTTTAATATGTATTATATTCAGGGTATATTAAAATAACTATAAATATTATATTAAAACCATACTAAATAGTATATATAATTAATATATATTATATATTAATTGATATATATAATTAAAAAGTATTTTATATATAGTATGTATAGTTAATATACGTTAAAACTACTAAAAGAACTATAAATGTTATATTAAAGCTATACTAAATAGTATATATAATTAATATATATTCTAATTAATATATACTTTATATATATTACATATATAGTATATATAATTAATATATATTATATTAAATAGTACTAAAATATTAGAAGAAAGGATTTAATCAGAAGGCTAGCAAGGAATAGAAAGGAATGGAATGATAACAAAATCTTGTGACTGACTAGAGTCCAAGACAGCTGCACTTTGGCCATTAATTAAAAACAGCCACATGAGGCCAATCGAAGATGCACTTGTTACATTCCACAGCAGCAGATAATTATTATTTACATTTCCTATCTGAAGCTTCTCAGCTTCTCAAGAAAAAAAATCCTAACGAAAAGATTTTTCATAAAATATGTTTGTGACATTGGATGTGCTCTGAAGGAATGCTTGAAGTGCTTAAACTTGTAGATAATATTGGGAGTTGGTTGTGCATGTCAGAGGCTTCTCCAGGAGGGCCAGGTTCTCTTTTGGAATTAAGGAGGATATGAATTGGCAGACTTCAGGTTGATTATTGTCTATAATACTAATATTGAAAGAGATTTGAAAGCAGGATAATTAAGATATTTTCAATAATCTTAATGGCATGAAGCTGTGTAAAGTAACATTTAGGGTGGATATTAGCAAAAGCTTCTTCACTCAGAGCACAGTTAGGCGCTGGTACAGGTTCTCCTTGGAAGTGATCACAGCACCAAACCTGACAGAGTTCAAGAAGCATCTGGGCAGTGTTGTTGTGACTGATCCCAGTGTGTGTAATTGCTGAGGACAGTTGTGGTTAATGAGCCTTGTGGCCACTAAGTGGAGCTAAAACATCAGTGACAGTGAGTGCATAACCTGACCCTGAAAGCACACCCTTTGGTGTGGAGATGCTCAGCTCCTCCCTCTTCCCTTCAGGCTGGAGAGGTTTTGGGAGGATGAAGGACTCCATCCTGCAGGATGGTTCCCTAGGAGCCCTGTGGTGATTCCCTTTGGAGCCTTGAGACATGTATGTCACAAGAACCAGGGCTGCTTTGGGAGTTTATGGATAGCAGAAGTATCTGAAGATTTAAGTGCAGCTCGAAAAAGGAAAGGAGTTGTCCTTGGAATGAGTCTCTGCTCAGTGGAATTGCAGCATGAGGTCAGGTTTGCTTCCGCTGACCACTCATTTGTGAAAATCCTGGTTGTGACCAGTATGAAAGAGAAAATGGAACCAGACAGACTGAAAGTGCAGCAGTGTGATTCCTGTTTTGTTCCTCTGTCAATGATTTACCTACCCTGCCTTCCCAGCCTCCTCTGCCTGAGGCTCATTTGTAAAGCACTGGATAAATATCCCAATGGAATGGAAGCTCTGATGTCACAACCTCATTTGGCTCAGAATCATGGAAAAGTATCACATTTTTTGTATCACAGAATCATGGAAAAGTATCACAGAATCATGGAAAAGTATCACATTTTTTGCAGAGGGACATCTTGGAGCAACCTGGTGTAGTGGAAGCTCCCTGCCCTTGGCAGAGGGGGTGAAATGAGATGAGCTTCAATGTCCTCACCCCAACCCATTCCATGATTTGGGATCTCCAGGAAAACTGCTGAACAGTTTTTTGGGAAGAGTGGCAGACAGACACTCCCAGGGTGTGTGGAGCAGCCTGGGCACACTCAGGCGTGTGTGGGGCACAGAGAAGTGCAGGGCAGCTGTTTCCCGAGATTCCCTGGAGCCTTTCCTGCTGCCTGGTGTCTGTGCTGTTCTCTGCACTGGAGGAAGGTGTGGAACACCATGGGCATGAGGAAGAGTTGGATCAATGAAGAGCAGGGCTGAGAATGCCAGGAATGAGGCTCCACGTGGAGTCAGGTGGTTTCAGGTGGGAGTAGGGCTTAGTCCTGAATCCAGCCCAGAATTTTTATCTGCATTGCTGAAAGGGTAGCTGGTTTTTGTCCCTCTTTCCCAAGAGGAAGTGACAGTTTCAGAACGGTCTGGAGGAGCAGTTATAGGAACACCATAATTACACGTTCCGTTTAATTATAATCTTCACTTCACAACCACGATTTGTGCACGTTAATTACCACGTTGCCCCAGTGGTTTCTGCTCTCCTTGGCTTGGTGATGGGACAGATCTTGTCCGGACCCATGTGATGGAGGTGATGTCAATGAAAGTGATGTCACCTGCTTGGCAGCTCAAGGTCACGAGTCAGTGACAGTCAGTGTGACCCAAGGATGAGCCTGCTGGCTGCTCCTTCCCCTGGCACTGCTGGAGTCCTGGGGCAGGGCACTCTTGGCAAAGTTTGGGCTGCCCAAAGGGTGCTGGCAAGGAGCAGTGGCTGTGCTCACCAATCTTGGATCTCTCTCATTCCATGAAACCACGCGAGAGCCCAGAGATGGGATGGACAGCATTCAGGGGATACACATTCCCTGCTTCCCTCTGGCACCAGAGAGCTGGGGATGTGTCTCGTGCCTCCAAAATACGCTCCTTGAGATGAGTCTTGGTCATTCAGAAATAGTTCCTGATGCACCTCTTTGCTTTTTTTGTTTTAAATCTACTACAGAGAGGGACTTTTCAAAGGGCATGGAGTGACAGGGCAAGAGGAATGGCCTTAAGTTCAAGGGAGAGCAGGTTTAGATGGGATGGTGGGAAGGAATTCTTCCCTGTGAGGGTGGGGAGGCCCTGGCACAGGTTGCCCACGTTGGAAAGGACCCTAAAGCCCATCCCATCCCCTGCAATGGGATTTCATTTCCCATGGTGGACATCCCTGTCAACATGACCCCATCCCACAGCTCTGCAGGTGTCTGCTGGAGAAAACAAGCCTGCAGAAAGAAGTTTTGAAGGCGCTTTTTAACAAGTGAAAGCATGATTCCAGCTTCTCCCTTGGAGGCCACGTCCCTCACCCGTCCCTTGGCGCTTGCCCAGCTGTCCCGTCACGCTCGTGCTGTGACCTGGCTCTGGCCTGTGTCCCACGTCACTTTGTGACCAGCTCCCAACTTCCTCGTGGCAGTGCAGTGGCTCGAGCCGTGTCACCTTTCCTCCAGACTGCTCCGTGCCAGCTGCAGAGGGGCAGCTCTGGCATCCTGGCTCCGAGCAGCTCCCGCTGAACGGGTCACACCTGGGATTGCTGCGCGCTTCCTGGCAAGCAGGATGCAGGGCAGTGCCACTGCACACACCTGGGGCTCTGCTGCCTCTATTTATAGACTCTGGGCTTTCTCTAATTGCTGGATCCCAGCTTTTGGCAGGTCCAGCCTCCCCGGGCTGGCTCACGCCACAGCTGCCCGTTAACATTCCTGCCACTCGCACGGCCCACGCGGCCCTGGCGCTGAGGAGCTGGCATTGCTCCTCCTCAGGAATGGGAGAGCTCCTCCTCAGGAATGGCAGAGCTCCTCCGCAGGGCTGGGAGAGCTTCAGAGATGGGAGAGCTCCTCCTCAGGAATGGCAGAGCTCCTCCAGAGGGCTGGGAGAGCTTCAGAGATGGGAGAGCTCCTCCTCAGGAATGGCAGAGCTCCTCCAGAGGGCTGGGAGAGCTTCACAGAGATGGGAGAATTCCTTCACGGGGCTCGGAGAGCTCCTCCTCAAGAATGGGAGAGCTCCTCCTCAGAGATTGAAGAGCTCCTCCAGAGGGCTGGGAGAACTTCACAGAGATGGTAGAGCTCCTCCACGGGGCTGGGAGAGCTCCTTCAGAGATTGGAGGTCTCCTTCACAAAACTCGGAGAATTCCTCCACAGGGCTTGGAGAACTCCTCCTCAGAGGTTGTGCAAGCAGCACTGAGCTTTGCCCAAGGCACAGCTGAGGGTGTCTGTAATTCGTCCATGCTGGTTGCTCTGTCAGTGTAGGGGCTCCCACAGGAGCTGGAGGAAGGAACAAACCAGGACCTACAGAATTAAGGGATGAGAGAACCCAAAAGCAAACAGCCAGGAATGCAGGAAAAAATTGCCTTTCCATTCTGCTGAAAGCAGGGAGGTTTAATCTGATCTCTAAACAACAGAGGAGTTTAAGGCTAAAAATGTGGAGAAGCCAAAATTGTTCCCAGCATTGCTGGGTGATGGAGCTGAGCAGGAGTAGAATTTAACAAAGATTTAAACCCTGATGCATTCAGGGACAAGTGTTTTCTTTTTGAACCTGTGGAAAGAAGAGGCTGCAGTGTTTGGGCTCCAATGGGATTGTCACATGTGGATTGGCCTTTTTTGAAGGAATTCACAAAATTGTCTTCCAGTACCTGTAGGAGCTACTAAGGGGGAGAGAGAGGGACTTTGAACAAGAGCATGGAGTGAGAGGACAAGGGGAGATGGATTCCAACTGGCAGAGGAGAGGTTTAGATTGGATTGTGGGAAGAAATTCTTCCCTGTGAGGGTGGGCAGGCCCTGGCACAGCAGCTGTGGCTGCCCCTGGATCCCTGGAACTGTTCAAGGCCAGGTTGGAGCAGCCTGGGCTGGTGGAAGGTGTCTGTGCCCATGGCAGGGGGCTGAATGAGATGAGCTTTAAAATGCATTCCAAACCAAACCATTCCATGATTCTGTGAATGTGCAGTTGCTGTTTTAAGCTTTGGGTTGGGTTTTTTTCCCCAAGTGAAGATGAGCACTCCAAGAAGTTTAAAATCTGAGATTGCACTGCTGGTAAAACTGTTCCTCCCCCTCCTCCTCCTCCTCCCTCCTCAGGCATCGAACACTCAGACAAGCCAGGACACTTTATGATCAATTAGAGGGATAACTTGGCTGTCTGTCCTCCTGCTCCCATCTCCAGAACGAGTTCTGATGCCCCAGGCTGGGCCTGATTTTTGCTGAGTGCAAAATTCCTTCTTTTTCTCTGCGTCTTGCCAGTGGAGCTCCCTGTTGTGCAAAGCCTTTCAGGGATAAAGAAGTGACATGAAATACGTCCTCTGAAGAAACTTAGAGCAGTGCAAGATGTTCTGACCCTTAGCTGGGGGCAGAGGCTCTACACACTGAAGTAATTTGCTTTAATCCTTTCTGTTGTTGCCAGAGGCCTTTATCCCACCAGCTTCTGAGGGAATCTGTTCCAGGAGCTCGTGAAGCAAGCCAGGGTTGTGGGGCCTGTTGGTGGTTGCATTCCCAAAGCACTGAGGGACATTCAGGAGATCATTCCCAAGGGGCAGCACCTGCACTGATGTCCCTGTGACGGGGACAGCACCCAGGAGTGGCTGGAGCTGTGCCAGGGAGGTTTAGGGTGGATATCAGGGAAAGGTTCTTCCCCCAGAGGGTGCTGGGCACTGCCCAAGCTCCCCAGGGAATGGGCACGGCCCTGAGGCTGCCAGAGCTCCAGGAGAGGTTGGACAGCACTGCCAGGGTGGGATTGCTGAGGAGTCTGCAGGGACAGGAGTTGGACCCACCAGAGGGAGAAGGAACCTCAGTTTTGCTGCCCCCTCAGCTGGGGTGACCCTCAGTGTTATGATCAAGCAAGGAAGAAGATGGTCCATGAGATGGACATCCATGAGATGGAAATTCCACCTGGATTTCCTCTCCAAGGAATGCTGGGGGTTCTGGTGAGGAGCACCATGGCAATATGAACCTTGGAGTGAGGCATTGTCATCTCCAGTCTTGGAGTTTGTCCTGATGTCTGACCTAAAAGCTCTTCCCACAAAGACCAGACAAGCTTCAGGCTGTTCCTGGGGAGGCTCAGGTTGGACATCAGGAGGAAATTATGGAAAAAATGACTGGGCTCTGGAATGGGCTACCCTGGGAGATGCTGGAGTCCCATTCACCCCTGGAGGTGTCCAGGGAGGGACAGGATGTGGCACAGGGTGGGGATCAGTCACAGACTGGACTTGGTGACCTTGGAGCTCTCTTCCAGCCTCAGTGACTCTGGGATTCTCATGGTGTGGAGCCCAAATTCCATGGAACAGCAGTGCCAGGTAGGATGAGGAGAAGGGAGGGGCTCTTGTCCTCAGAGATGTTCCCAGGAGGTGCCAGCAAGGAGCAGTGGCTGACACACCATCCTGTCATTATCACACACACCACACTTTTTTTGGAACGAAGCTCCCTCCATCAGGACTAAAACCTATTAATGGAGAGCACTTAGGCATCCATTAAAAACCAAAATAACCCTGGGAGGGGGGACTCAGGCAACTGACAGCAAAGTCAGCAAGGACAAAACCTAAATCCTCCTAAAACCTTTCCAGCAAGGAACGTTGAGCTTCTCCCAAGGTGTCACCTGGAGTGAGAGGTGCTGCAGATTGCAGGACAGAAGGTGACGAGGTGACGTGATCCCAGGCCCTGCTCACCCTTGTGTTGTTTTCTCAGGCTGGCTCAAGTTGACTTTGTTAATCTGTGAGCACGTTAATGAGCAGGATAACCCAGGCTCTGGAATCAGTGCAGGTTATCCAGGGCCTGCAAGTCAGAAAGTGTTGGAAGGAGCTTGATTAGATAAAGGAGTGGCAAAAAGAAGGGAATGCAAATGGAGTGATTCATGGTGGTGTGTGCACCACAAAGCAACTGAACCGTTTTTTTTTTTGGAGAATCTCTAATTCTGAGTGTTCCTGGGTCGTTGTTGTCTTTCCTGAGAGTTTCTGGTTGTCTCCCAGTGCTGCCAGCTGGATTTGTTCCCTGTTTTTTGGGTGTAGAAGCTGTGGATGAAAGTAGCTGTAAGTTGTGGAGGACTCAGTGATGGCATCTCATCCTGCTGCCTAAAGGTGGGAGGATGGTGGATTTGGGATCCTTAGGTTTCCCTATGGAAATCTGTTCATTCCTACAAGAAATCCTTCATTGGTTGCCATTTGTCTGCCCAGGAGGAGGAGCAGGCAGGACAGACAGCTGTGTGCTCTGCCTGTTTGGGGAGTTGGGCATTGGTAAAAGCCTGGAATGCCCTGATTTAGTCCTGGATCCATGAAAATTGAGTGAAGGGGGAAACCAGCCTCCATCCAGGGGCAGGGATTTGCTCTGCAGGCGTCTGCACCTCCCTGGGCAGCTCCAGCAGTGCAGGGCATTGAGGGAAGCAAATGACCCCAGGATCTGAGCAGTTCCAGGACTGCTCAGAGAAGGAATTCCCTTCTTTTCACATTCAGAGCACATCCCGTGCCACCCCAAGGTTCTTTGGAGTCTCAGTGCAGTGCCCTGCATGGAAGCTGTGCTGTGATAAACACGATAACAACTTGTTTACATCCCCGTTTTTCATGGTGCAGCTGCCACCCCGAGCCATGGAACCTGCTTAGACAGCTCTGCTTTCATTTCTGCTCCCAGGACTTTGGGGAAGTTGGTGATAAGAACAGCTCTGCTCTGGAGCCAGGCTGGGAGAGCTGGGGGTGTTCAGCTTGGAGAAGGAAAAGCTCCAGGGAGAGCTCAGAGCCTGAAGGGGCTCCAGGAGGGCTGGAGAGGGACTGGGGACAAGGGCTGGAGGGACAGGACTCAGGGAATGGCTCCCAGTGCCAGATTAGATTGGATATTGGGGAGGAATTCTTCCTTTTGAGGATGGAGTTGCCCGGAGCAGCTGTGGCTGCCCCTGGATCCCTGGAGGTCCCCAGGCCAGGTTGGAAGGGACTTGGAGCAGCCTGGGACAGTGGTAAGTGTCCCTGCACAGGGACTGGATGAGTTTTAATGTCCCTTCCCACCCAAACCATTTTGTGATTCCATGATGATAAAGTCTGTGAATCAAACCAAGCTTTCCAAGTTCTCCGCAAAAAATTCCTGCCGCCTGGAATTTCTCTTGGTCCTTGAGCTGCTGCCTCCACTTCCCCACCAGCAGCAGCAGCAGAGTTTCATTACCCTAAACAGAGGTGGAGAGCAGTGAGTGACTCGGATATGGATCTCAAGGAGTGTGATTTTCTGTGGCATTTCAGAGATGGAGTTCCAGGGAGATCCCCCAGCCTGGATTTGAGTGGAACAGGGTAATTCCAGGGCAGGATCAGTGGCACATTCCAGGCAGGATCCTGCCTCCTGCTCATGGAGAGGAGGCTCTCCAGGCGGCAAATGCTCAGCCCTCAGGGAAGATGCCATCTCAGATAGCTTTATCTCCCTGCTGGGATGATTTCATCCTGGAGGTTCAGATCCTATCTCCACTCTTTAATTTCCAAGCCTCTCCCTATCAGGCTTTGAAGAAATCCTTCCTTTTTTTTTTTTTCCTTTTTTTTTTTTTTGAAGTGACTGATAACTCAGCTTGAGATGGAAACAGCTTGAGAAAAGCATTTTCCCTGCTAATATTTCAAATATTTCACCAGGACCCATGGGCAGCAGCTCCAAGGCCCAGCATTCCTTGTCCTGCACAGACAGGGTTGGCTTTCCAGAGCTGTTCTCCCTCTCCATTACTCCAGGACAGGAAGAGTTCCTGCGTGCTTGCACTCTGCTGGAATTTATTTTGCAGCACTTACAGGTCCCTCCACAGCTGCCCTTGGCACATGGCTGCAGTCATTCCTCGAGTTCCACTTCCTCTGGAAAATTCCACTGCAGGAAAAGCGGCGCCGGCGCTGCTGACGCAACCGCGGCTTTCCTGCAGGAGCACAGGGGCTGGGAAACCATCCCTGCACTTTCCTCCTGCACAAAAGGGAGCTGGAGGAGCAGCCCCAAGCCAGGCTGACGTCAGTGCTGCCCAGGGGTGATGGGGTTTGGTTCCCTGGGCCGGGATGGGGAAGGACAGGAAGCTTTTCCCTCGCACGCTCCTTTTCACCTCCAAGATTAGAAATGCTGTGGCAGCATTTGCATAATGCATGAGCACAACTTCAGCTGGGCAGCTTTCTTTTTTCCCCCTCCAGAGTTTTGTTGGGCTCAGTGACGTTCAGCTGGGTTTTTTTTGGGAGGCAGGTTTATTTGGGAGCTGGCTGAGCCACGCTGGGGTGCTGCCAGCTGGAGCTGCCTCTGCTGCTCCTCTCCCTGCCAAAGCCACGTTCAGCTTCACTTCTCCTGATTGCTGTCATTGCATTCCAGCCAAATGGGCATCAGCGTGTTCCTTCTGGAAAAGAAAACTTTCAGTTGTTCTAAGGGTGAAATTGCCTTTGGAAGCTGCTGCCTGAGTGATTCTTGAGGACCTGGGTGGAAATTCAGGTGCTTTTGGTCACTCCTGTCTTGTCTCTTCTTCCCTCTAATTATTATTTTTAAAACCTTGTGGAAGAGACTTAGCAGTTAATTCTGAAATATTTCAATTGTTTCCTAAAAACTGGAATTTGGTGAAAAAGATTGGGATGAACATGAAAGTTCTTTGCCGCTCTGTGCTGAAGTGGGTGAGGTTTGCCAGCAGCCTGGGCAGCTGTGCGAGGATGAGGATGAAATCCTGAGCTGATCCCAGGCTCACCAGGCCTGGAATTCTTCCCTCCTTCCCTCCTTTTCACCATGACAGGTTGATCTCACTGAGCCAGCAGCAAACCATTCTTCTTTTTTAATTTCTTGAATGCAGCACAACATCACCTGGCTGTAGGGAGTGCAAGTGAGGAGAAATCCTCCCTTCCTCATCTCCCAGCCACGGCACCTGGCCAGGCTGTCATTGGGATGTTCTCTAGGGAGCTGCTCCTCCTCACTTTCCATCCTGCCTCCTGAATTTCACTGGAGAAGATGAACCCAGCAGCACCAGCTCCCAGTTTTAGGTTGAACAGTTTCTTTGGTGATGTCACATGTTGGAAGCTCTGAGGAAAGGCTTTGAAATTCTCATGACAGGAGCAGCACCTTCCTCATCTGTAGCGTTTAGTGCTGAGTCAAAAAGCCAAGCACACCCCAAAAGGAGACTTTCTGATGTGGTTTTCCTGGGGAAAAACCTTTCCTCCACAAAGTGACTTCATCCAGAGGGAGTTGCATCAAACCAGGTAATAGGTGCAGGTAAATGAGATTTGCTTTCAGAGTCATCCCTGCTCCCAGCTGGCAGCCAGGCTCTGGAGCTGTTCCAGCTCCCAGGATGGGCTGTTGGATGGGAGTTTGAGGTGGTTTTAAGGGACAGTAAATCCTGGAGGATGCTATCCTTTCTGAAAACTGGTTCAGGAGGGAATTGAGCCTCGAGAGGTGCGAGGGCATTCATTAGTTCATGGACTTGTGGGATACCTGCTCTGGAAAGGACACACAGGGATCTTCAGCCAATGCTTGGCCCTGCCCAGGACACCAAAATCCAATGCTGGGCATTGTCCTGGAGCTCTGGCAGCCTCAGGGCTGTACCCATTCCCTGGGGAGCCTGGGCAGTGCCCAGCACCCTCTGAGGGAAGAACCTTTTCCTAATATCCAACCCAAACCTCCCTGATGAAGATGTTGGTTTCCAGATTTGTCATTCTGGAGAAGCTTCTCCAGAGGTTTTATCCTGGATAAAGCTGCCTGTGGCAGCAGAATGTGTCCCCTGCATCTCCCAGAGCTCACAGACTGCAATCCCCTGGGAAGGGACACTGGATCAGGATATTGGGCATTTTCCATGAGCACCCTCGCATGGTTTTCTCTCCTTTTTCCTTGCTCTTTATCCTGCACGGAGTGGAGGCTTTTCCCAGTCTTCCTTTCCTTCTTTCTCTGCACTTGGTTGATTTGAGGATATTCCAGAGGTGAAATGGCAATTCCAAATGGGTTTGTAAACATCTGCTGGAAGGAGCCCTGGAGCCAGCTTGGACTACTGAATGTTAGCAGGTTATAACATATTCCAATTTTTGGTGCTCCTCCAAGGTGAAATACTCATGGAATTGTGCCTGTAACTGGGAAAATTTGGCCAGAGCATTGCAGGTACTCTGAGTTAATCAGTGCTGAGTTAAACAGGATGTGTTGGAGCAGTGCTGGGAGAGGGGAAGGATGGAATGGACCCTGCCTGGGACTCCCTTCCTGGGCACCCCGTGTGGGATGGAGGATCCAGTTCTCTTCTCCTGGAGCTGGGGTGAGATTGGTGGGAGGGATGAATGTGAAAGGATAGATTTTCCTCTGAATATTCCAAGGGAGTTGTGGGACAAAGAGCAAAATTGCTTTTACATCAGCAGAGATAAGGAAAGAGTCAGATGCTGGATTTTTAGGTCAGCATATCCCAGTCCTGGGCTGGGGATGAGGAAACTCTGCCAAAAAGGAGGGGATGAGGCTTCTGTGAGGTGTGAAGTCTTCAAAGGCCAGGCTCCTGACCAAGAGCTTTCAATATCCTGGGGTTTGTTGAAGTGTGCCCGGAATTATTAGAAAACTCGGAGGTGGCTTTTTTATCTCAAAAAGGTCGAGGAAGCTGTATGGGGAGTGGTTGCTGCAGTGCTGTGAGTAATGGGGAGGTGCTGGCTGAACCCAGCAGGGAAGGGGCCTTTCCTCCCCCAAATTCCCTGGGAACTCACTGCTTTGAGGAAAGGAATAAATGCATCATTGTCCTGCTGATGTGGTGAGTGCAAGAGGCTTCAGAAGCTTTAATCCCTCACAAACTCTGCCTGAAACCCCAGGGAGAAGGGTAGAAGCAGGTAATTGAGGAGCTGAGTGCAGGTTAGAGTGAGGGCAAGGAGAAATTGCAGTTCAATCACCCAGAGATAAGAGAGGTAATAAAGTCTCAGCCTCAAGAAACTCATCCTGGACTACTCAAGGAAGTGTCTGGGGCAGGTGCTGAAAAGTTGGCCCTGAATTATTTTCAGAGGGTTGGAGAGGAGAAAGGAAACCTGGAGAACCAAAAAAGGAGAAATGAAAGTAGAGCCCTGAAAAGGGGAGGGAGGAGGTGGAGAGAGAGGCCTGGCTGGGCACCTGGGCACCTGTTAGGTGGTGTTTGAATAATCCAGGGATAAACCAGCCTGGTTTATGGCCAGGGGGAGGGAACTGTTCCCTTTGGAAGGGGACAGGAGGTCACTGGGTCCTGGCCTGTGACAGCCCCAGGGGTGTCCTGGTGATGGCAACACCAGAGTGACCCTGGCTTGGTGCTGGCTGCTCTCCCCTGCCCCAGCTGGGCCTGCTCCAGCTCTGGGCTGCTCCAGGCAGGACCAGCTCTCCCATTCCCTCCCTCTTGCTCCTGTCCAGCCCTTGGAGGCCAAGAGCGGGGCCTGGAATCAGCCAGGAGCTCACAGAGTGCTCAGGGGGACTGAGGGGTTCCCAGAATGGCTTTACAGAGCAGCTCTGCTTTGTCACTGCTTCACAAACTGAGTTCTCCCAGCACCTTACCACCCCATAATGCTGCTGGAATCCCACAGGGGAGACCAGGAGCTGTAAGCAATCAGTCTAAGGCATGAATTTGGGGATTTTTCCATGGCCATGTATACCTTTTATAATAAAAAATATGAACATTAATTAATAATTAATCTATTATTTATTATATTATAATATTGCTAATTGATTATTGATACTATATTAACATGGTATTATAATAATATTATGTAATATATTTATATATCATTGCCATTAAATTATTCCATAATATTACTATATTATTATATTAAATTCTAGTATATTTGAAGAATTATACAGCATTATTATATTCTTATATTCTTATGTTATTATATTCTTATATTCTTATATTCTTATATTCTTATATTCTTATAGTATTATATTATTATATTATTATATTATTATTATTACATTCTATTACATTATATTATAGTATGGTGCATTATAGTATAGTATACTATAGTATAGTGTATTATAGTATAGTATGTTATGTTATATTAATAATTATTAAATAGTAATAATATTATATTATTATAGTATATATAATTTTATATTATAATACTATATTATTATCGTTTATATTATATAATATTATATAATATAATTAAATATTATATTATTTATAGTTATATGATTACTTACATCTATTATATTATATTATATTATATTATATTATATTATATTATATTATATTATATTATATTATATTATATTATATTATATTATATTATATTATATTATATTATATTATATTATATTATATTATATTATATTATATTATTCTGTCATTACACAATACCATGTCTGGCTGTGTCCCCTGTCCCCGTGCCCTCCCTGTGTCCCCCAGCCCAGCTGCTGACGTGTCCCTGTTCCGCAGCCGGCAGCCCGAGCTGCCCAAGAAGGACAAGGAGTCTCTGGCGCTGGGCACTGCCCCGTCCAAGCGGGCAGACGAGTGGAAGGACCCGTGGCGCCGGTCCAAGTCCCCCAAGAAGAAGCTGGGGCTGTCGGTGTCCCCCAGCCGCGCCCGCCGGCGCCGCCGAGCCTCGGCCTCCTCTGCCTCTGCCTCGGGCTCCTCCAGGTGAGCCGGGGGCTGGGGCTGTGTGCTGGGCACCTGCTGGCTGCTCTGGGCTGTGTGCCACGGGGTGCTGAGCTCTCTGCTCTGGGCTGTGTGCCACGGGGTGCTGAGCTCTGCTTTGGGGTCTGGGCTGTGTGCTGTGGGGTGCTGAGCTCTCTGCTCTGGGCTCTGGGCTGCATGGTATGGGGTGCTGAGCTCTCTGCACTGATTACTAAGAGTTCCCCAAGGACAAGGCTAGTGGAGTTTGGAGCAGAACACCTTTGGAAACAAAAGTTTGGGGGCTTTTCAGGAAGCTCTGAATTTTAATATTTAATCTCAGGAAGCTCTGAATTGTAATATTTCTTTTCAGGAAGCTCTGAATTATAATATTTCTTCTCAGGAAGCTCTGAATGGTAATATTTCTCTTGCAGGAAGCTCTGAATTGTAATATTTCTCTTGCAGGTCCTCTTCTCGTTCATCCACCTACTCGGGGTCTGGCTCCTCCCGCTCGCGCTCCAGGTCCTCCTCGTACAGCTCCTACTCCAGTCGCTCCTCCAGGCACAGCTCTTTCTCAGGCAGCAGGTCCAGGTAGTGCTCCTGGGACTGGGAACCAGTGGTGGGATGGTTTCCAGATGCTTCCTGACAGTTCCTCTTTGCTCTGTTAAGATGGAGCACTCCAAGCCCTTGGCTGAGCGAGGGAGGCTGCGGTTGTTGGCTGAAGGAGATCTGTCAGCCACCCCCTCCTCTCCCCTGTGCTCCCACCCACAGGTGCAGTGCTGTTGTGGCTGGGCTCTTTCCCATGCCTGTGGTGGATTAACATTCCCATCATTTGCATTTTCTGGTTGGAAGGAGTTCAGCAGCATCTCTTTTCCGTGGAGCTGGGATTTCTATTTCTAGAGGCAAATCCCGTTTCTTTATTAAAGCAGTTGTGTCTTGTGATAGTCCTGACACTTCAAAGTAGCAATCCAGTGTCCCATGCTGATTAAGATTTATTCCTCTGCTACTTCCTTGCCCCTGCAGACAGTTTCCCAAGTCTGGAATACCCATAGTAGGAGAACTGGCTCCTCAGATAGGAGCTGAAGCCACACAGGTGCCCAGAGCCGATCCCACAGGTGATGGCAGAGCACACTCTGTCACTTCTGGGACTGCTTTCCTAGGAAAGGCTCAGCTGGGAGCTGATTCCACCTGGGAAGCAGAATGAGCTTCCCCATCCATCCACGCTCCAGGCAGGACAGTGCCAGTGTGGGTGACACCCTTGGCTGCCTCTCCCTGAGGTGACAGGGTGAGGAGCACCCTGTGCCAGCTGTCCCCAGAGGAGCTGTCACACAGGAGTCAGGCTGCTGAGGCACTGGGGTGCAACCAAGGCACTTCCAGTCTTGGCACGGGGGTGAATCACCCCGAGAGCAGCACGTGGTGTGTGCTCAGGGCTCAGGAAACAGCTCCTGCCCTTGACTGTCACCCTAGGGATGCTCCACTTAATGCTCCTTCTTGGGTTCCAGAAGGTACAGATTTGATTTAGGTGAATTTTTTGTCTTTCTCCCAAGTTTCTTTTGGTTTTGTTGCTGTTTAAAGGTTGAACTGCTCTAGGAGTTAACAGGACAAAAAGTGATGAACATAAAACTCAAAATCCTGCTTATTTTCCTGTGTATTCTCCCTAAGGAGAGAATAGAGAGGATGGAGGAAGCCTCAGGTGTTGCTGTGGAATACCTGGGCTGCCTCTCTTCTAGCTGATCTCATTTTTCCTTCTGTTTCCTGCTTTTCCCATTGTCTGGTGACAGAAGTTAAATTTTGCTGCACAGAGTCCAAATATAAAGTCAAGATAAGTTCAGAAAGATTCCTGTGGAGGGGGCAGTGGTGGCTGAATGCCCTGAGAGCCAGGAGAAGCTCCTGCAACCCCAGAGCCTGAGCTGAGTGATGTCTCCTTCCTTTGCAGGTCAAGGTCCTTCTCATCTTCTCCCTCTCCTTCTCCAACACCATCTCCTCACAAGCCACTGGCCAAGGCTAAAGGGGAATTATTGCCACCTCCTGGGAAAGGGTAAGGACCCAAATTCCTCTGGGTGAGCAGTTCTGACCTTCAGGGGCCTTCAGGAAGAAATGCAGGATTAGATGGAATATTGGGAAGGAATATTTCCTGTCAGACTGGGAAGGCCCTGGATGCCTGGAGGTGTCCAGGGCTGGATGGGGCTTGGAGCAGCCTGGACTGGTGGAAGGTGTCCCATGGCAGGGTGTGAAATCTTTGAGGTCCCTTCCCATCCAAACCATTCTGGGATCCTAAACCTCACTGAGTTTAAGAAAGAAATGAAAGATGTAAAATACAACCTTTATTGAAGGGTTTTTAGCTTGGCAGATTTAATTAAGTAATGGCACTTTTACTTATTAAATCCAAGTTAAACTGTGCAAGTATCCTTAAATATTACCTGTGTACAAGTGTTTAAACACTTGATTTACTGCTGGAGCATTCTCTGTGTGCAGATATATTTGTATAATCTAAATATACATAATAGGAGCTATAAAAAAGTTTAAATTCCTTCCTCTGCTGTGGCTTTGGTTAATCCACAGCCTCAGAATAAAGAAATGGTTCAACCTCATCAACTTTTCACACTGGAGACGGATGAAAACAGGACTGGAGCTCTCTGCAGCTGGGTTTGGCACGTTCTGGCAGCCCTGCTGCTCTTTTAAATTCCTGAAATTGCTATTTCACAAACCCTGCAGTGGCAAATTACGGGGACGTTGGAGGGTGACACAACACCGCAGTGATGTCACCTCTTCTAAGCTGACCTGCAAATAAATGACACCATGGGAATCCCCCTGAATTCTCCAGAATTTAGGACAATCCCCTTTGCCACAATTCTTGTCCTTTGTTACCCTGCCTTTTGGGGTTTTTCCCCCTCCACCTTGGGGCTCAGCCCTCCCAGGCCCTCTGCTCCCTCCTGGCAGTGCTGGTTTGGGGACAGCAGGGCAGCTGCCCCAGCTCAGGGGTTATTGTCACTGGCTGACACAGTGCCATGGGCTTAACCCTGTGCTCTGAGGGGGTAAATGCAGATATTGAGCTCTGAGCCCCAAATGGGGCAGCCCTGAGCAGCCAGAGCCGTTCCCATCTCCTGCACTGGGTGGGATTGGTGCTCCCATCCAGTTTTCCTCAGGGAACACAGGCCAAGGGACAGATCCAGGCACACACAGGCTGTTTTGCACCCTCCTGATCTGTGTGCTGGAGTTAAAATGAGAATTTTTGCATTAACTGTGCACATTTCATTTTGAAGCCTGACTGGCAGATTTTAAGCAGGTGTAAGTGTCTGGGATAAAAATGATGGAATTACATGGATGAGAAACAACATTTCCACCCAGTCTGCTTCAGGAGTTCATTTACAAGTCAAATATCTCCAGAATTGGCTGTTGTACAGTAATTTGTCTCTGAAAAGATGAATCGATTGAGCATATGGGGAACAAATCCCTTTAGGGAAATCTGTGGTGTTTGTGTTTTGGTGAAGCAGCCAAGTGTTTGAAGCTTCAGGAGTCACATCAGGGCCAGGTTGGATGGGATTTGGAGTAACCTGGGATAGTGAAAGGTGTCCCATGGAATGGAGTGGACTGGGATGATTTTTAAGGTCTCTTCTAGTCCAAACCATCCCAGGATTCCATAACCTCTAAAATATTAAACAACAAACCAGAGCACATCATTTCTGAGGACATCAATGCTCTGTGCCCACCCCCTGGGACCACACACCTGAAAATTGTCATTTTTCCAGGGAGAAATCTGTGAAGAAACTCACTGCCCTCCCAGTCCCTCAGCCACTCACAAAAATTACAGCAGCAGCCCCGGAGGCAGCCAAGGCAGGGGACAATCGGGAGGCCAGGAGGAAGGAACGACAGACAAGGACTCCACCCAGGAGGTGAGAGACAGGGGGGTGGAGGGAGCCTTGATCCGTGGCAGATCCAGCAAATGCCAGCTCTTTGATCCCATGGCAGATCCAGCAAATCCCAGCTTTCTGTCTCCTGGGACATCCAGCAAATCCCATAGCCTGGTGTTCAGGGAGAAATCCTTCTCCTGGAGAGGGAGGGAAGGGGAACAGAGCTGGACTGGGGTGGTCCTGATTCACCTTGAGTGGTTCCTGTCCATGGAAGCTGGGGGAGGATGGAGTGGGTGGAACACAGGAAATGTGGCAAAATCAGGGTGGGAGTGGGGAAAAGGGCATTTTTGAGAGCTGCTGCTTGTGGAGGTGGGGCAGTGGGGAAGGAATGTGGGATCTGTTTGGTGCCACACGGATCTGATGTGGTGGAGGGTCAGCAGCTGGCCCACACTGACCACAAGGATATTCCCCAGCACAGAACATCATTCCCAGGGATGTTCCCCAGCACAGAGCATCATTCCCAGGGATATTCCCAAGCACAGAGCATCATTCCCAGGGATGTTCCCCAGCACAGAACATCATTCCTAGGGATGTTCCCCACCACAGAGCATCATTCCCACCACACAAACTGGGAGAAGTGGTGGAAGAGGCCATTTGGTGTTGGTCAGAGGGTGCTGAGCAAATCTCTGCTTTTCTCTGGGGCTTTTCCTCCCCTGTCTCTCTTTGCCATGACAATTCTCATTGTGGGAGGGGGTTTGCTGCCTTGCAGGAGGACCATCAGTGGCAGCATCAGTGGCAGTGCCAGCAGCTACAGCGGCTCCAGCTCCCGATCGAGGTCCTTGTCCCGGTCTCTCTCCAGATCTCATTCCAGATCATCCTCTGCCTCAGTCTCCCACTCTCCCTCTGGCTCAAGGAAATCCAGGTACAGCCCTGAGCCTTTGTGACCTTTACTTAACAGCAGAGATTGTGGCTGTTGGTCACAGGTTTGGTTTCTTGCAGTGGAAGCTCTCTGTAGCTCCAGCAGCACCAGCTGCAGGTGCCTGAGGGTGGGACAAGGTTGGGGATGGGATTGCAAGTCCTGAATTGTGGTGGGAATACAGCGTTGGAGAGGGCATGGAGTGATACAACAATATATAATGGCGTTAAACTGATAGAGGGGGTATTTCAGTGGGATATCTAGGAGAAATGTGAGGATAGGGAGACCCTGGCTCAGGTTGCCCAGAGAAGCTGTGGCTGCCCCATCCCTGCAAATGTCCAAGGCCAATTTGGACAGGACTTGAAGCAGCCTGCTCTTTTGGGAGGTGTTGGGGTTGGAACTGGGTGATCTTTAAGGTCCCTTGCAGCCCAAACCATTCCATGATTCCCTGATATTTCTCTTGTGGTTTATTCAAGGAAATAATCCTGTCATGTGTGTCCAAGTACCCATTTAAGCTAAATGATGACCAGAACAACTCCTTCTGGCCAGGGTGATCCCACATCCTAATTAAACTACAAATGAACAGTTTCAGGCTATGGAGCTTGGCTCTGCTGAGCCTCTCCTACCTCTGGTTCCTGTCCGTAGGGGAGATGCTTGGCCTGTCAAGAGAGGCAGGTCAGAAAATCCCCAAAAGGCCCAGCTAATGATATTTTCCCTTTGCTGGCAAAGTTGCAGGTCCAGTTCCTTTTGTGCTTAGCCCCAAGTGAACAGTTCCAAGTCTCTTGGTCTGTGGGATGTGTAAACAACAAACTCCTTCCAGCAAAGAAAAACAAACCACTCTCCAGTCATTCCTTCAGGTTTTTTCATCTCCTCACACACAGGATTCCCTGAATCCTCACAGGCGGAGCCTTGAAACCCAACACTTCCCTGGCACACGGGTGTACGAGTAGTCCTGGGGTGTAAAACCAGTGGCTGGAGCAGGATTTGGCTCTGAGCATGGCAAATTCCCATCAGTGAACTCTGTGGGACTCCGAGGTTCAACGTCCGCGTTATTTTACGGAAATCCCGGCTTGTTTACTCCGTGCTTGTCACGTTCATCAGCCCAGCCTGGGGTGATGCAAGAGCTTCAGAGAGCACCAGGGCAGGGATGGGAAATGGGAGCACACTGGGGCTGCCTGTGCTGCTCTCTGGGAAGGGGAAACGTGGCAGATGCACTGTGTGCCCCCAGCCTGGTGGCCTGGTGGGGTTCCTGGCTCATCCTGGAATCCATCAGACCTCTCAGAACTCAGCTCCTGGTGCCAGAGGCTGCAGAGGGTTGGTCTGTGCTGAAGCTGCCACAGCCCCTTCAGTCGTCCCAATGCAGTTTCCAGGCAGAGAGCCTGGCAGAGCTGGGCGGTGTGGCCCGTGGAACAGGCTGGAGAGGCTGCCTGAATATTCATGGAGTGGGATGGTTTGGCTTGGAGAGGAGCTTAAAGCTCATCCAGTCCAACTCTCTGCCACCTTCCACTAGACTAGATTGTTCCAACCCTGTCCAGCCTGGCTTGAACACTTCCTGGGATAGGCCCTGCTGGGAGGTTTCCATCTTGGAGGTATCAGTCGTGACAGTGGATGCGTGCCAGCAGCAGAAACCCTGCCAGGGAACCCTTGCCCCGAGCTGTAACACTGACCTGGATGTGCCAGTGCACTCCCTGCTTTCACTCCCTGTTTTCCTGGGCAAACAGTGACCTGTTTACCCATTGCCTTAATCCTGGCTATAAATAATCATTACTTTCTAGGCCTGCACCCCACAGCTTTGACATTTTCCGCACCAGCAGCACCCCAGCGCACACGGCCTTTGTGCATCCTTCCCTGCCGAGCTTCCCAGCATCCAGGGAGATGCAGAAAGGCTCTGCTGCCTTGCTGGCTGTGCTGAGCCGTGTCTCTTGGCAGGTCCCTGAGCGTGAGCAGCGTCTCCTCCGTGTCCAGTGCCTCGTCCAGCAGCAGCTCCGTGCGCAGCGCCGACTCCGAGGACATGTACGCAGACCTGGCCAGCCCCGTGTCCTCGGCCAGCTCCCGCTCCCCCACCCCGGCCCAGCAGAAGAAAGGTACAGGGACCTGCTGTGCAGGGGGTGGATCCCTCTGGGGAGCCTTTGGAGGGGAAGGGAGGAGCAGGGATCCTTCCCTGGGAATTCTGTGGGCTCCGGGAAAACCCTTGAGCAGAGGGGATGCAGGAGCAGAGGTGCTGTGGAGCAAATGTGCGTCCACGTCCTTCCATCCCTGTGCCAACCCTTGTCTCAACCCTTTTCCTGCCTGGCAGTTCTGCCTCTCCCATTCTCCTTCACCCTTAGAAGGTGATGTAAATCTGGACAGCTTTGTATCACTTTGCTCTTCCTCTGCTCCTTCCAGACCATGGCAGAGTCTGTGGCAAAAGCTTTTTTGTTCTTTGTCTTTTTTGTTGCTCTCTGTGGAAATTCAGGCTTTCCTGAATCCCTTAACCTCGTGTCCAGCAGCTGAGATAACTGCTATGGGCTTTTTCCATCCCTGGAGCAGCATCCCCTTGCCCAAAGGGAGAGAAGGCAACAGGAATCATTCCCAAGTCACCCCTTGTGCTCTCTGCTTTCAACAGGAAAGTCAAAAAAAGAAGACAGTGCTAAAGAGGAGAAGAGGAAACGAGATGTGCCCGCTCAGCTCCTGAAATCAGCCAAGCCCACCCCGGGCAGCAAATCCCAGCAGCTGCCCCAGGGCCAGCAGCCCTCAGCCCCCCAGGCACAGCAGGGCAGCTTCAGCGGGCACAAGGAGATCAAACTGACCCTCCTGAACAAGGTGGGAATGGATCCCTGGGGCTGGGATTCCCTGCTGGCTTTTGACTGTTTAGACCAGTTTGCAACCCAAGGCTTCCTCCTGTCTCCAACCTCTTTTCTCCCACTTGCTCCTGGAGCCGTGTGGTAGATGTGGCACTTCTGGGGGCCAGAGGGGATGGATCCCAGTGGGAGAGATGGATCCCAGCAGGAAGGAGGGGATTGATTCTGCAGGAAGGGATGGATCCTGGCTGGAGGGAATGGATCCCAGCAGGAGGAATGGGATGGATCCCAGCAGGAAGGAGGGGATGGATCCCAGCAGGAAGGAAGGGATGGATCCCAGCAGGAGGAATGGGATGGATCCCAGCAGGAGGGAGGGGATGGATCCCAGCAGGAAGGAGAGGATGAATCCCAGCAGGAGGAATGGGATGGATCCCAGCAGGAAGGAGGGGATGGATCCCAGCAGGAGGAATGGGATGGATCCAGCAGGAGGGGATGGATCCAGCAGGAGGGAGGGGATGGATCCCAGCAGGAGGAATGGGATAGATCCCAGCTGGAGGGAGGGGATGGATCCCAGCAGGAGGGAGGGGATGGATCCAGCAGGAGGGAGGGGATGGATCCAGCAGGAGGGAGGGGATGGATCCCAGTGGGAGAGAGGGGGATGGATCCCAACTCCAGGCTCAGCACTGCTGGGATGAGCTCAGCCAGGAAGGTCTGGGGCTGCCTTGGAGGGCAGCACACAGAACCAGTCTGGCAGCACACACCCTGTGCTGGCTGCACTGTGGGGCTGTGTTGGCGGCTGCCCTGGGGCACATTCCTGCTGCAGCTTCCAGGCTCTTCCCCGCTTGCTCGAAGGTCCCGCTGGGGCCTTTCCCCTGGGAGATGCTCTGGGAGCTCCTCCTGTGCCACCCCAGAGCGGGCTGGGCACAGAGTGCAGGGGCACAAGGGGCAGCTGGGGTGCCCCCTGGCTGCTCCCCTCCCCTCTGATCCCTGTGCCCCGCTCAGAGCCCTGGGCACAGGTGCCAGCCCCAGCCCGTGTGGGGGAGTTGTTCCCCGTGGGGTTTGCTGCTGGGGCAGGGTGTTGGCCCCATCACGTGGGCAGGTTCCTGTTTTTGATATTTTGCTCTGCCAGCCCAAATTCCCCGGCGCAGTCTGAGGCTGCAGATTTCTCTACTTCCCTGTGCTCTGACGTGAGGAGGCTTTATCAGAGGCAGGAACTGCTCTGGAGGGAGGGAGGGAGGAGTGTGCAGTGACACATGACAGCCTGCAAAAGGCACGGCTCCACATGCCTCCTTCACATCTGCTATCCTTGGTGCTGCTGGGGAAAAACCATCCCAAAAAGCTGCTCTTTTCCTGTTCCTGTTCTGAAATTAGTACAGCCTTACCCCCAGAGCAGGGGGTGTTGCTCTTGGCTCCTGGTGGTTGGGAATTAGGTGGATTCGGGGCTGGCTGGCACTGGTGTGAGCAGAGTTTACTGGGAAGGGTGTTTGCAGGAGGCAGGGAATGGCTGTGCCTGTGTCCCTGTGCAGAGGGAAGTGGCTGCTCAGCTCCATTGTTTCAATTCCATTGCAGGCAGCTGACAAAGGAAGCAGGAAGAGATACGAGCCAGCAGACAAAGAGAGGCCAAGCTCTCCTCCAGCCAAACGGGCCAACCTGTCACCTGACAGAGGTGAGGCTTCCTCCAGCAGCTGGAGAGATCCACTGCAGCCATCCCAAACCCTCAGAGTGGGATTGCCACAGATAAAGGGGGGTAGTGACCATCCTGCTGCAAGAACACAGCAGAGCTGAGGCCCTGGGCAGGCCCAGGGCACATTGTGCCTGGTGTGACTCCACTGTGTCCCTGTAATCCTGTCCAAAAAACCAACCCCTTGCCTTTGAAGGCACAGAGTTCTCACCTCCACATCCACCCCACGGCCTCCTGCTCGCTCTGCTGGCCTCGGAGGTGGCTGTGGAAATCAGGTTTAGGTTGGAAATTAGGAAATATTTTTTCCCAGAAAGGAGCAGACTGTCAGGGGGGAGTCCCCATCCCTGGAGGTGTTCCATAAGTGTGTGGATGTGGCACTGGGGACAGGGTTAGTGTGGCCATGGTGGTGCTGGGCTGAAGGATGATCCTGAAGATCACTTCCATACCCCAGCCACTGCAGGCCTGTGAGTCACAGGAGTTTCCTTTGGTGCATCCTGGAGTTTTCCAGGGGGAGCTGTCCCTGCCAGCCAGGCTGGTGCTTCGAAAGGCTGGGAGGGAGGGGAGGGATGGATGGATGCAATCAACCCCTGCCTGCATCAGCCAGCCTGGGACAGGAGCAGATTGCCCCACCTCTGGGTGACACAACCCGCTCTGCCCTGGATGTTTAGAAAGACCTGGGCTTTCCAAGTGCTCTGCTGGGGCTCAGTCCTCCCCAGCAGCAGCAACAGCTCGGGAAAGCGAGCTGGCAGGCACAGACAGGGCCTCGGTGCCACCCTGCAGCCCTGGCTGTGGCTGCCAAGAGGCACAGGGGGTGTGGGGGGAGTTGGCAGCCAGAGGTGGCTGCGGGTGACGTTGGAGCTGCCACGTGATGTTGTTTTCCCTGGTGGCTCAGCTGTAGGTGGATCTTGTTGACTCTGGGTGCCAGCCAGAGAAGGTCTGTGCTAATAACCTGCAACATTCACCTCCTGCAAGGGCAGCCTGCGAGGGACTGCCCCAGGTTGAAGTTCACTGGGGTCTGGTTCACACACGAGTGGCAGGGCAAGGCCAGGATGGTTTTGGAGAGGCTTTGGTGCCATCCTCTGCTTTTTGGTAAAAAGCAATTTCTGAGCTGCAGCACAGCTTCATTTGGGCTGGAAGGGACCGAAGATCAGCGACAGCTTCCACAGCCCCAGGTTGCTCTGAGCCCCATCCAGCCTGGCCTTGGACACTCCAGGGATGGGGAGTCCCAGCCATGGAGCCCCAAATCCAATTTTTAGTGTTTAAGCCAGTTTTCAACCCAAGGCAAAATCCAATGGCAAAGGTGCCCTTGGCCGAGTTGGGACTGAGCCCTTGGCATCCCAGCACTCAACTGCTCAGTGGTGGTGGCTGAGTGTGTCACCTGCTCTGTCACCTGCACCTGTGGGCTGAGGCTGCCCCAGTGTCCATCCCCAGGAGCAGAGGGATGCCCTGGCACACACAGGGGCTGCTGCCATGGGGACTGGGCACCTTTCCTGCCTGAGGTCAGAGCAGGGCAGCAGCTCCACAGGCTGCCTTGCATGTGGGATTCCCTCTCTGTTCCTGGGGTACCCCAGCTGCTCCCCAGCCTCCCTGCGTGCCCAGGGCAGCTGTGTTGGGGCAGGGCCTGGCAGCTGAGCCGTGCTGCACAAACACGGGGGTGCTGCTGCCCGGGGCAGGCCACGCTGGCTCCCAAAGCTGCAGAGCTGCCCTCGCCTGTCCCTGCAGGAGCCACTGCACCCTGTGACCCGCCAGGGCAGAGCCAGCAGCTCTGCAGGCACAGAGTGCCATGGAGGAGCCTCGCTCCAGCAGCTGGAGGCTGAGGAAGGGCTGGTGGAAGGTGGTGTGTGCAGGTGACTGCGGGGCACAGCCCTGCCTGGCTTCTCTGCTCCCCCAGAGGTGCAGGGGGAACACAGCGAGGCTCTTCCAGCTGCTGCTGGACCTGGCGTTGTTTTTGGCATCGTTTTTGGCACAGTGTGGTCAGTGGGTGCAGGCAGGGGTGGCCTGTGCCTTGGTGCCCAGCAGGAAAATGAAGGAATGTCCTTGTGCTCTCCCCAGGCTCTCGCGATAGGAAGGCGGCCGGGAGACCCTCGTCCCCCAAACAGGAACGGCAGCGGGGCCAGAACCCAAAACCTTCCCCTGCACAGGCAGACAGGTGAGTGCTGCTGCTTCTGCTGGGCCTCACAGCCCTGCAGGGCCTGCAGCCCCTCTCCCAGGCTGTCCCGGGCTGTCCCAGGCCAGCAGCTGCAGTTTCCATGGAACACAGTGCCAGGAAGGACGCGGAGCTGCCTGGGCTGGTGCCAGGGGTGCCAGGGCTTGTGCAGAGCTCCAGTTGGGAGAAGAGCAGGAGCACCCAGAGCCAAGTGGGTCAGGAGGGAGCTCAGCCAGTGCCTCTGCAGCTCTTTAGCACGGTGTTAAAGAGCACCAGAGTGCAGCCCCTTCCCCCTGGCCAGCTCCTCCTGGCTCCTGGTTCCAGAGCCTCATTCCCCTTTTCCCAGCCTGGCACAGCCTCAGCTGCTCCCTTTGCTGCTGTGGCTGTGTCCCCTGCATGGGACAGAGCAGGGACAGCCCTGCCTTTGCACCTTCCATGCAGCTCAGCCAAATTCCTGGCAAGCTGTGCCTGCTGCAGCGCTGCAATGTCCCAGTGCAGTGTTGGATGTGTGGATCTGGGGACTCAAGGGCTGTGGATCCTCTCCAGGGATCTCTGGGGGCAACATCACAGGGAAGGATCTGAAGGATTTGGGATTGAGGGGATGCTCCAGGGCTGCTCTCCCCTCTGGGTCTCACAGGGAGCTGCTCACTGCAGCCATGAGCTGGCACTGAGTTTAATCCTGGGAATTTGAGAATCCCCATGTAATATCTGTTTTTTTACTGTTAAGCCAGTTTTCAACCCAAGGCCTCCTCCTATCTCCAACCTCTTTCCTCCCACCTGCTCCTGGAGCCATGTGTTAGATGTGGCAGTTCCTGCTATTTCAGTTCAGCTCAGAAATTAGGGAGAAATCCTTCCCTAGTGAGGGTGAGGAGGCCCTGGCACAGGATGCCCAGAGAATCTGGCTGCCCCATCCCTGGCAGTGCCCAAGGCCAGGCTGGAGCCTCCTGGGGTAGTGAAAAGCGTCCCTGCCTATGGAAAGAGATAAATTTTATGTGGGAAAGGACCTTAGAAAGCAATGTGGCCAGTGGGGCTCAGTGCACTTTTCATCTTAGAAAGAGATGAAACTGGGATGGGAAAGGATGTTCAAAACTGTGATTTTAGTGTGGCCAGCAGGGCTCAGTGCACAACCCCCTCTTGGATCCCCTAATTTGGGCCATTCCCGTCTCTCTCTGTCCCTGCAGGAAACGCCAGCTGTCCCCTCAGTCCAAGAGCTCCAGCAAAGTCACCAGCGTGCCGGGCAAGGGCTCGGAGCCGGGCCCTGGCGCTGCCAAGGGCGGCAAGTCCAGCACCCTGTCGCGCAGGGAGGAGCTCCTGAAGCAGCTCAAGGCCGTGGAGGACGCCATCGCCCGCAAACGCGCCAAGATCCCGGGCAAAGTATAGTGGGCTGTGCCCCCAGTGACTGCTGAGGTTTTTATAAAGAGAGGCAGAAGCCAAGCGGCCGCTTTGGGATTTTGCAGTTCCTCGTCTTCGTTTTGGCCGCGCGGTTCTTTTTAAAAAAATAAAACAAAAAAAACAAACGTAAAACCCACACATATACACACACACATACACACACACACACACAAAACAAAGAAATTAAGGAAGTTTTTGCCCGACGAGCGGCTCCGGGAGGGCTCCGGGGCCCTGTAAATGTGCACAGAGGACTCCAGCCCTGGGTGCTCCCAGCTCTCCTGTGTCCCCTCTCCTCTTTGCTAGCCTCCAGTTGTATTCTCCTAGTTAGCCCTGCTGTGTGTTGAGTGTCTTCAGCAATGCAGTTCTAGTCCCGTGTGCCGAGAGAGCCGAAAACTGCTGTGAACTGCTGGCAGCACCCTCCTCCCCCAGGAACAATATAAATATATCTATTCCTGCCTCAGCCCTCGGGAGTGCCCTGTCGTTTCTTTGGAGCAGGGGATGGCTTCAGTTGATTTCCCAGGAGCCCTGCAGGTGTTGTGGGTGTCCGTCTGCCAGGAGGGTCCTTCTTCCTTTGGTTTTTCCTTTTTTTTTTTTTTTTTTTTTTTTGTTTTGTTTTCTTTTTTTTTTTTCTTTTTTTCTTGTTTTTTTTTTTTTTTTTTTTGGAGGGATCTCCCTGAAATAAAATATTTTGATAACCAGTTTTACTGTTTCCTGCTTTTCTCTGCATCTCCCTTGCCTTGGGGGGATCTGTACCCCTCATTTTGGGGTTTTTGGGGCACGAGCAGCTCCATGGAGCTGGAAAAGCTGCTCTGTTATCCAGGGGAGCACCCAGTGTGAAACCATTGTATTACTGGTGTGTAACTGGGGGCTTCTGCTGCTTGTGCCCTGCCTGGCATCGTTGAGGGGTCCCTCTGATAAATTTAGGGAGCAATTTGGGGGCTCTGAGTGTTTCCCAGTATGGAACCAGTGTCCTACTGGTGTGAAGCGTTAGTGGGGGGCATCATCTGGGGCACCTCTGCCAGACCCCTCTCATTCAGATAACACTTTTTGGGGTCTCTGGATTTCCCATCCTCCAGCCCTGCTCCTTGCTCCAGCACCAAACCAGCATCCCGCTGGTGCCGCTGGAGGCCGTGGGGCCATCCCGGAGGGCCGGTGGCAGCCCTCGAGCCCTTCCCAGCGTTGCCCAATTTGGGATTTCTGCCCGGGAATGCCACGGTGATCTCACGGTGCCGCTGACGCAACGGGGCACGGCCTGGGGGATGCCCGTCCCGGCCCGGTGTCACCGGGACACCCCTGCCCGCCTCCCTGCCCAAATTGCGGGGCTCGGAGGCGCCCGTGCTCCCGGCTGGCACACGTGGAGAGCAGAAGGAAGTGCCGGCCCTGTGCGGGGAGGAGGAAGGAACCTGGAGCTGGAGTTTCCAGGTGTGTGCACATCACCTGCCCGGCCCTATAAAAAGGCGGCGGCGGCGGCGGCGCTGCCACTCGGCCGCCTCATCCCCGGGGCTGCGCTTCCCGAGGGCCCCCCAGACCCTGCCGTGCTCCCGTGCCCAAATCCGGGCCCGTTCCCTGCCCCCCGTGCCCCCCAAACCTTGGCGTGGTGCCTCCACACCTGGCTGATGGTAACGCGGGGTCTGGGGGCGCTGGGGGATGTTGGGGGTGAGGGGGAAAGTGTGGGGCTGGCAGGGTGTGGGGTGTGTTATGTGTCATGTGGGGGGTTTCATGTGTGTTTAATGTGTGTATGTGTTCATTATATGTGTTATATGTCATGTGTGGGGTGTAATGTTTGTGTTACACACCTTGCACATTGCTCTGAGTGTGTGTGAGAGTTCATTATATGTGTTACATGTCATGTGTGGGGTGTTATGTGTATTTAATGTGTGTATGTGTTCATTATATGTGTTATATGTCATGTGTGGGGTGTTATGTGTGTTTAATGTGTGTACGTGTTCATTATATGTGTTATATGTCATGTGTGGGGTGTTATGTGTGTGTTACACACCTTGAACTCTGAGTGTGTGTGCTCATTATATGTGTTACATGTCATGTGTGGGGTTTTATGTGTGTTTAATGTGTGTGTTACACACCTTGGGCACAGCTCTGCGTGTGTGTGTTACACACCATGTGCAGGGCTCCCTGTGAGTGTTTATTATGTGTGTGTGTTCATTATATGTGTTAAATGTCATGTGTGGGGCTTTATGTGTAATGTATGAGTTACACACTGTGTGCATAGCTCTGTGTGTGTGTTTGTGTTCATTATCTGTGTTATTTGCCATGTGTGGGTGTTATGTGTGTGTTACACACCTTGGGCACAGCTCTGAGTGTGTGTGTGTGCGCTCATTATATGAGCTACATGTCATGTGTGGGGTTTTATGTGTGTTTAATATGTGTGTGTTTATTATATGTGTTATATGTCATGTGTGGGATTTTATGTGTGTTTAATGTGTGTGTTACACACGGTGTGCACAGCTCTCTGTGTGTGTTCATTATGTATGTTATATGTCACGTGTGGGTGTTATGTGTGTGTTACACACCTTGGACATTGCTCTGAGTGTGTGTGAGAGTTCATTATATGTGTTACATGTCATGTGTGGGGTTTTATACGTGTGTGTTACACACTGTGAGCACAGCTCTGAGCCTCAGTGTTTATTGTGTGTGTATTTATTATGTGTGTTATATGTCATGTGCACAGCTCTCTGTAGTTTTATTACACGTGTGTGTTACACACCCTGTGCACAGCTCTGTGTGTGTGCTACCTGTCACATGCAGGGTTCTCTGTGTGTATGTTTTATGTGTGTGTGTTACACGTGCACTGCTCTGTGTGTGTATTTTCATTTTATTACCTGTGTGTATCTGTTACACACCATGTGCAGGGTTCATTGTGTGTGAGTTTTATGTGTGGGAGTTGCACATCATGTGTGGGGCTCTCTACATGCGTGTGTATTTTGTGTGTGTGTTCTTGCCCTGTGTGTGTTTGTATCTGTGTGTGTAACACGCCATGTGCAGGGCTCTGTGTGTGTGTACATATAATATATAATATGTATATAATATGTATAAATATGTATATAATATAATATAATGTAATGTAATGTAATGTAATGTAATGTAATATAATATAATATAATATAATATAATATGTATATTGTATTGTATTATATAATATTATATTATAGTATAGTATAGTATAGTATATATATTGTATTATATTATATTTTGTTATATTATATTATATTATATTATATTATATTATATTATATTATATTATATTATATTATATTATATATTTACCTTAATATTTAATATACATTAACACTAATGTATTAATATTATATAAATATATTAATATAATATTTTAATACATAATATATTAAATTTCTAATATATAAATAATATAAATATATTATAATATATTAGTATACTTTAGAATTATATATTTTATAATTCTATATAGACATATATTATATATTTCTATCTTTTTTTTACCTAAGTGTTTATCTGCATTTATATCCGTGTGTGTGCTGAGTGTGGGAGCTCAGCCCACACTCCTGTGCCTCCCTGCACACACAGAGGGATCCAGGGGTGTTTTTGGCAGCCCTGAACACAGGGGCTGCTGGATGCTGTCCCTGTCCCTGTGTGTGTGCACTGCCAACACGCACAGATTTATATTTATTACTGCAGGGATGATATGTAATATGCAGTTATATTCAAATTTATGTTATCTATATCCCATTCTATGATATTTTTATTTGTTATTTTAATTTTCTATTTTAGTCTCATTTTCTATGTCTATGTATACTCTTCATTTCTTTACTTTATCCTTTTCTTTATATTACCTATTCCCTTATTTATTTATTTATTTATCTACTTATTTATACTTATTTTTATTTTATATACTTACATTTAAAAGTTTTTAAGTATATAAATTTATATCCTGCTATTATGTTTGTTTCTAATTTATTTAAATCTATTATTTTTTTTCCATTATTTATTTTCATTTGAGGGGTTGTTTATCCTTGATTTAATATTTCATTCACACACACAAACAGGTGATTTCTGTGTCTGTGTGGGTGTGAGCGCACAGGATTAGCTGCAGGTGTGTGCACAGATATTTCCTACTCCTGTAGGGGCAGGGTGTGCAGACTATGCTAGATGTATGTATGTAAATATAGACATATATTTTTACATAAATATAAAACATAGAAATAAATATAAACCTATATATAAACATATATACATGTATATAAATATAGACATATATTTTTACATAAATATAAAATATAGAAATAAATATAAACCAATATATAACCATATATACATGTGTATATGAATATAAAAGTATATAAATAAATAAAAATAAATAATATAAAATATATGTATATATATATGTATATATATAAATTTATTTGTATACTGATATATACGTACATATGAAAATATATAAATTAAAAATATATAAATAAATATAAAAATATACACATATATAACATATATGTATAATGTATATTCTGCTTTATATTAATATCTATACACGTATACATATATAATTTATAATACATAAGATTTTTAATATATGAATATATCCATGTGCGAGACAGTATGTTTATGTTAGTATATATTATATATTATGTTATATTATATTTTTATATTATATAATATATAATATATAATATATAATATATAATATATAATATATAATATATAATATATAATATATAATATATAATATATAATATATAATATATAGTATATAGTATATAGTATATAGTATATAATGTATAGTATATTGTATATTGTATATTGTATATTGTATATTGTATATTGTATATTTAAGCATATATATTATAGTTCATGTATATTATGTATATACTATGTAGATTTTATGAGACATAAACCATATGAGACGTTGTGTATATTATATTTACTTTACCATGATACATTACATATATTATACATTATGTAGGACACATTAGGCTGGGGGTCTATAGGTGTGTGCTCACCCTCTGCCTGTAAACACCTTCCCTTGGCCTTTAAATAAAAATTTAATATATATCTTTTTATATTTTTATATATCTAAATATATTTTTATGTTTTTCTATAAATATATATACGTTTTATATATATTTGTGTATGTGCACTTATAATTTAGGTTTTATTTTTATTTATTTTTATATATTTATATAAAATATATATTTACTTACTTTTCTATAAATATATCTCAAAAATTATGTGTATCTTTTATATATATATCAAATATTTTTACTATACATATACTTTAATATATTTTATAGAAATATACATTTTTATAGATACATTTGCGTGTGTATTTATAGTTGTGGTTTTTTTCTTTATTTTATATACTTACATAAAATATTTTTCTATAAATATAAAAATGTTATATATCTTTTAATATATATTTTTATATATAAACATATATTTTGTGTGTGCATAGTTTTATATTTTTGTTTATATTTCTCTTATATATTTATATGATATATTTATTCTATAGATATAAAAATTATATCTATTATATATATATCTTTTTATATATATAAAATAGATGTATTTTAATAGAAATATATAAAAAATTAATATATTTTTGTGCGTATGTATTTATAGTTTTCTATTTTTATCTCTCTTTCTTTTTCTATATTTATATAAAATACATATTTATATATATGTGTGTGTGTGCATGTGCAGTGTGTGAGTGTGGATATTGAGTGTATCCAAGCATGTATGCACGTGGGTGTGCTAAGTTTTTAGGGATGGGATACATATATATATAAATATATAGATCTTGTATATATATATATATAAATATAGATAGATATAGATCGATACAGATAGAAATAGAAATATATACACAGCTATATTGATATATTGATATATTGATATATAGATATAGATAGCTATAGATAGAAATAGCTAGCTATATTGACATATAGATATATAGCTATAGATATACTGATATACTGATATAGACAGAGATACAGATATAGATAAAGACAGAGATAGAAACAGAAATATCGAGATAGAGATACAGAGATGCTCTAGAGATATCTATGTACAGATAAAAATGTACAGATGCTCTGTAGACATAGAGATATGGAGACATCTATAGATATAGAGATTATACGGATAGAGAGACGTGTGGGAATAGATAAATATATAATGGACAGGAAATAGATAGATAAGGAATGGATTATGGATAGATAACGGATAGATAACAGATCAATACATGGGCACACACCTGCCCAGGCCCCGGGGCTGCGCACTCACATTTTGGGGAGGGCTCTGCTGGTCCCTGCCCGGTCTGTTTGAATGTCCCTGTCATTTTGGCTTGTGTGCCCGTCCCTTTGGGTGTCTCTGAGTCCCCTGGTGTGTGTGGCTGTCCCTTTGGGTGTCCCTGTCACTCTGTCCGTGTGTCCCTGTCCCTGTGTGTCCCTGACCCTGTGCTGTCCCCGCAGGGCTGGCTGTCTGTCCTGGCCGTGTGTCCCTGACGCTGTGCTGTCCCCGCAGGGCTGTCTGTCTGTCCTGGCCGTGTGTCCCTGTGTGTCCCTGACCCTGTGCTGTCCCCGCAGGGCTGGCTGTCTGTCCTGGCCGTGTGTCCCTGACGCTGTGCTGTCCCCGCAGGGCTGGCTGTGTGTCCTGGCCGTGTGTCCCTGACCCTGTGCTGTCCCCGCAGGGCTGTCTGTCTGTCCTGGCCGTGTGTCCCTGACGCTGTGCTGCCCCCGCAGGGCTGTCTGTCTGTCCTGGCCGTGTGTCCCTGTGTGTCCCTGACCCTGTGCTGTCCCCGCAGGGCTGGCTGTGTGTCCTGGCCGTGCTGGCGGCGCTGGGGCAGTGCCGGGCGCTGCGGCGCGCCGGGGCCGGCTCCGCTCACTCCGCCGTGCGCTGCTTCAGCGGGGCCGAGCTGGGGGACGAGGCTCCGGCGCAGCTGCTGGGCCGCAGCCTGCGCTGGGACCGGCACCTGTCGGTGCAGCTGGTGCCGCAGCTGGAGCGCCTGGAGGCGGCCGGGGCCCGGCGGCGGCGGCGGCAGCGCCCGCCCGCCTGTCCCGCGCTGTCGCTGCGCACCGGGCTCCGCAGCGAGCCCCACGAGCGCTCCATCTCGCCCTGGCGATACCGGTGAGTGCCCCGCTCCCCGACACCCGCCGGGTATCCCCTTCCTGGCCGGTTAGAGCTGCCGGCACGAGTGAAAGCGTCGCCGTGTCCCCGCAGCATCGACGAGGACGAGAACCGCTATCCGCGCAAGCTGGCCTTCGCCGAGTGCCTGTGCAGCGGCTGCGTGGACGTGAAAACCGGCCGGGAGACCACGGCGCTCAACTCGGTGACCATCCAGCAGACCATGCTGGTGCTGCGGCGCAAGCCGTGCCCGCGGCCCGCGGGGCTGGGGCTGGTGGCGCTGGAGGTGGATTACATCCGAGTGCCCGTGGGCTGCACCTGCGTCCTGCCCCGCACGGCGCACTGAGCCCACGCCGCGTCACCCCCGGGACCGTGCCACCCCCGGGACCGCGTCACCCCCGGGACCGTGTCACCCCCGGGACCGTGTCACCCCCATGGCCGTGTCACCCCCATGGCCGTGTCACCCCTGTGACCCTGTCACCCCCGGGACCGTGTCACCTCCATGACCATGCCACCCCCGGGACCGTGCCACCCCCCTGACCATGTCACCCTGGTGACAGTGTCACCCCACCCGTGCTTGTTTTAGAGCACCCGACCCCGCCAGGGTGGCCCCTCCCTGGTTATTTATCAGTTATTTATAAGTTTTGCTGCCAGGGGGGTTTTGTACCCTCTGTTATTTATTGCTGACCCCCGCCGGCCACGGCTGTGCCTCCAGGGCCAGCACTGCCCCACGGCCAGACCCTGTGAGTGCTGCACTCACTGGTTATTTATTCCCCCAAAAATGTATTTATTGTCTCCTTCCTAGTGCTATTTAATGCTGCAAATAAAAGCCAACAACTCCTGGTAAGGTCCTTGCTCTGTTCCCAGCCAGGGCATTGGGATGTGGGGAATTGGGGCACAGGGACAGAGGGACAAAGGGACATCGTGGGACAGCCTCAGCCCCTGCACGGCGGGCAGAGCACCAAAGCAGCAGGGCAGGATGAACTGGGAGGTGACAGGGAGGGCACAGGGTGCCCCACACCCCCAGCCTGGGGGGGACCCAGCCCTGGCACCCCGACACCCACACCTTTCCCACGGCTCTGCCCCCGGGCACCGCGTCCCACGGGCCTGGTGCCACCTGCCAGGGCCACCCCAGCTGTGCTGGCAGCACCTGGGGGACCCTGGGCCACCTGCAGCCCCCGAGGGGCAGGGTCTGTGTGGGGAGGGGGCAGAGGGGGCCTGGAGCAGCTGCTGATCCCAGTGGGATCAAGGATTTGGCACCCACGTCACACTTGCAGCAGCCACCAGTGGGATGGGCAGGGAAATGCTCCCCACACTCCCTGCTGGGGGTGCCCCAGGTTTTGGGGGCTCCTGTGGGACCCCTGTGCAGCTCCAGGGTGGGGCCCTCCCAGTCCCTCCCACTCCCACCCCACTGTGGGCTCCACAAGGATTTTGGGAGGGGGCCCTGCCCTGGCCATACTCTGCACATCCACATCCTGGATTTGCCCGTAACTGCACCGTTTGTGCCCAAAACACCTCCCCAGTCCTGTGCCCAGGAGCGGGGCAGGGCTGGGGGGACTCCCCTGCAGCAGGAGGCAGGGGCAGCCAGGGCCTTTCCCACTTTTTATTGCAACAGCAACTGCAGAAATGACAAAAATGACAAAAAGCAGGGAGAGCAGGAGCAGAGCTGCCTGATCCCCCTGGGAGCTGGGGATTCTCCCTGAGAGCTGCACTTCCACAGGGATCTGGGGATCCCCCAGGGAACTGGGGGTGCCTGGAGAGCTGGGACCCTCAGGGAGCTGAGAATGCCCAGGGATTTGGGGTTTCCTAGGAGCTGAGGAGCCCCTGGAAGAAGGAGACACAGGGAGCTGAGAATGCCCAGGGATTTGGGGGATCCTTAGGAGCGGGGAAGGCCTTGGGGGCTGCAGACCCCACTGGAAGCTGAACGTTCTTGGGATTTGGGGAGCCCAGGAGCTGGGGAGTGCCTGGGAGCTGGAGACCCCACAGGGAGCTGAGCAGGCCCAGGGATTTGGGAATCTCCAGAAGCTGGGAAGCCTCCGAGGACTGGGAACCCCACAGGGAGCATCACATCCCTGGGAAATTGGGAGCTGAGCATCTTAGGGGATTTGGGGATCTCCAGAGGATGGAGATCTTAGAGGGAGAGGGAGATCCTACAAGCAGCTGAGCATCTTAGAGGAGCTGAGCATCTTAGGGGATTTGGGGATCCCCACGAGATCCTACAGAGAAATGGAGATCCTACAAGGAGCTGAGCATTGCTGGAGATTTGGGGATCCCCAGGAGACGGAGATCCTACAGGGAGATGGAGATCCTACAAGCTGAGCATCTTAGAGGAGCTGAGCATCTTAGAGGATTTGGGGATCCCCAGAGGATGGAAATCCTACAAAGAGCTGAGCATTGCTGGGGATTTGGGGATCTCCAGGAGAGCTGGGGACCCCAGAGCATCACTGGGGTTTTGGGGATCCCTTGGGGAGCCCATGGGAACTGATGATCCCAGGAGCTGGGGGCTCCCAGCCCCGGGGTTTTGGGGACCCCAGGAGCCCAGCGGATGGCTGCAGCGGATCCAGGAGCAGCTGGGGAGCAGGAGCAGAGCAGGGCAGGGGATCCCCATTACTCCACCTCCACGGGGATGGGGTTCACCTGCCCCCCCAGCTCCGGCTGCTTCCTGCGGGCGTCGGGGGGCGGCCGGGGCGGGGGGTTGCTGGGGGGCGCCTTCATGGTGCCCCCCCCTTGGGGCCTCTCCCGGGGCTTCTGCTCGATGGGTCTCCACTCCTCCCCTCGCACCGCGGCCTGCGGGGTCACAGCAGGGCCAAGGATCAACCCCCAGCCCAAAAAGGGGCAGGGAAAGCACAGTGGGACCGGAGGGGAGGATGTGACACGACCCCTGCCCACCCCGTTTGGGACAGGCTGTTCCTGCAGCCCCACCTGGGAATGCTGCTGGAATTCCCATGCAAACACCGGTGCGTGGGTTTAGGGGTGGCCTCCCTCTCCCAGCCCCCCAAAACCCCTGTGCTCTCACCAGCAGGTAGATGCCGCTGGCAATGCCCAGGCAGACAGTGCCCAGGATGGTGGAGAGGAGGAATCCAGCAGGGACAGCCAGGCTGTGACAGAGATTTGGGGTTCAGAGGGAGCTGGGGGGGCTCAGCCCCCATTCTCAACCCTGCACCCCACTCACGCAGCGTGGAGGATGGCTCGGATGTAATAATTCCTGGTGAGGGGCCCCAGCAGCTTCACCACGGCTGTCAGGTACTTCTGGCCACTGCAGGGTGACGGCAGGGGGGTCACGGGGGGTGTCCCCACCCTCGGGGGACAGCCAGCCCCCAGGGACCCCCATGGCTGCAGGGTGGGGGGACCCAGCACTCACCACCTCTCCATGGTGGAGCCCTTTTTCCGTTTGCTCCTGGGATACTCGAGCAGGCACACCAGGACGCCGGCAGCGCTGCCGGGGCATCAAGGAAAGGCGGGATGGGATGGGAATGGCCCCAAGGACACCCCAAAAGGGCTGCGTGGGGCAGGGAACGCACAGCGGAGAGATGAGGATGTGTCCCATGCCCGGTCATGCCTCCCACCCCTTCGGGACGGGGTTTTCCCGCAGCCCAGCCCCGGGAATGCTGTCGGGAAGGATACATGGAGTACGCCGCGAAGTACCAGCCCTTGAACTGCCCCGCCACGGCCACGATGCCGCCCGTCAGCAGGACTGCGGGAACGGAGGGGACGGAGCGGTCACAGCGGGCCGGGATAGCGACCCCAAACAGGGATAGCGACCCCAAACAGGGATACCGAGCCCAAACGGGGATACACACCCCAAAGGGGGATACCATCCCCTAAGCCAGGATAGCGACCCCCAAACCGGGATACCGACCCCAAACAGGGATACCGAGCCCAAACGGGGATACCCACCCCAACCCGGGATACCCACCCCAACCCGGGATATCATCCCCTAAACCGGGATAGCGTATCCCACCCCAAACTGGGATACCGACCCCAAACAGGGATACCGAGCCCAAACCGGGATATCATCCCCTAAACCGGGATAGCGACCCCAAACCGGGATACCGAGCCCAATCCGGGATACCGAGCACATAAGGGGATACCCACCCCAAACAGGGATACCGACCCCAAACAGGGATATCATCCCCTAAACCAGGATAGCGACCCCAAAATGGGATACCGAGCCCAAACAGGGATACCCATCCCAAACAGGGATACCCACCCCAACCCGGCATACAGCCCCCAAACCTGGATACAATCTCCCCAGCCCGGGATACAACCCTCCAAACCAGGATACAAACCCCCAAACCGGGATAAAACCCCCAAACCGGGATAAAACCCCCCCAAACCGGGATAAAACCCCCCCAAACCGGGATAAAACCCCCCCAAACCGGGATACAAACTCCCAAACCTGGGATATAAACTCCCAAACCTGGGATGCAGCTCCCAAATCCCCAGTTACAGCCCCGAGATCAGGATATGCCCTCCCAAACTCCGGGTCACGGTCCTGGGGACACACGGGACCCCCAGCCCGGGGTTACGGCCCTGGGGGTCCCCGGCCCCGAGCGCTCCCGGAGCGGACGCGGGGGCGATGCTGGTGCGGGACCCCCGGGCTGGGGAGCTCCGGGGCCCTGGGGAGGTTTTTGGCCTCGGGGGAGGTTTTTGGCCTCGCGGCCGGAGCAAGAGCAGAGCGGAGGAGGAGAGAACGGAACCGAAGAAGAGAGGGCAGAGGAGGAAGAGAAAAGGAGGAAGCGGAGCCTCCAGCCCCGCCGGGCCGGGACTTCCCGGCCGTCCCCCGCCCTCACCCTCAGCCCGGTGGGACCGGGACCCCCCCAAATCCCATCCCAGCCCGTTCCCGGGGCTCGGCATCCCCAGCCCGCGGGGCGCTCACTCCTTCAGAGCCCGGGGACTTCCCGGAGCGCCCCAAACCCCCCAAACCCCCTCACACTCACTGAGCCCGGCGGCCAGCGCCTGCTCGTTCGCCCACATGGCCCACTCGATCTGCCCCATGGCCCGACGGAACCGGCCCGAGCGGGTTCGGCTGCTCCGCTCGGCTCGCTCCGAACGGGTTCGGCTGCTCCCGGCTCCGCCCGGCTCGGGCCGAACGGGTTCGGCTGCTCCCGGCTACTCCCGAGCGCCTTCGGCCGCTCTCGGTTCCGCTCGGCTCGCTCCGAGCGGGTTCAGCCGCTCCCGGCCCGGTTCGGTTCGGCTCTGCTCGCTCGGGTTCGGCTCGGCCCGCTCTGCTGGGATCGGCCCGCTGGAGCTCGGCTGCTCCCGGTGGGCCCGGCCCGTCCCGGTTCGGCTCCGCTCGGACGGTCCCGACCCGGAAGGCGGGTGCGGCGCTACCCGCACAGGCCACGCCCCATTCGTATTGACCACACCCTTTTCAGAATGCCACACCCATTTGTGTTAACCACGCCCCTTTGGAACAGGCCACGCCCCCGAGGGGACACGGCACCGGCCCGGCGCCACACCGGGGACACGGCGGTGACACGGATGGCGCGGAGGGGCAGGGACAGCCCCACGGACTGTCCCCATCCTCTGTTCCTCCCCCAGCCCCACACACAGAACGCGACACCCCAAAACAGCACTGGAGACGGGAACCCTCTATTTCCTTACAAAAGATTAAAAACCAGCCCCGGGTTGACATCCTGCCCCAGGGCTGGGGACAGCTCTGCAGCAGGGCTGGCTCAGGGTCCCGAGGCCCGCTGGTGGCAGTGGCAGAGTCCCCCTGGCTGTCCCAGAATGTCACCAGGGTCAGGCACGGCTCCGGGGCAGCCCATCCGGGCCCAGCAGGTGCTGGCTGGGGTCATCCACGAGCTGGGGACCAGGGCCAGGCTGTGGGACAGAACACAGGTCAGGGACACCAAGGAGCTCCCACTGTGGGTGGGGGGCAGCTCTGGGCCCCACGGACCCCAGAAGGGAATGTGTCGAGAAATGGGGTCCTGCACACCCACCTGGGCATGGGGACAGGGATGGGGGCCCATGCAAAGCCCTGGGGATGGGGACAGGGCCTTACACACCCACCTGGGACTGAGGACAGGGATGGGATCCTGGACACCCCTGGGAATTGGGGCAAGGATGGGGTCCCACACACAGCCCTGGGGATGGGGACAGGGATGGGGTCCTGGACACCCCTAGGGATGGGGACAGGGCCCCACACCCCACCCTGGGGATGGGAAGAGGGATGGGGTCCCACACATTCCCCTAGGAATTGGGACAGGAATGGGATCCCGTACACCCCGGGGCACAGCAGTGGGGTCCCACACCCCCTCGGGGGCAGGGATGGGGTCAGAGCCCCCCCTCCCCAGGCCGTGTCCCCCACCCCAGCTCACCTTGGTGTGCAGGATGTACTGGACAGCCCCGGGCACGGGCTCGCTGAGCACGGCAGCCTCCAGCTCCGGCGGCAGCACGGCCGAGCCCACCGGCAGCCCCCGCACAAACCTGTGACACAGACAGCGCTCAGTCCCCGTGTCCCCAGTGTCCCCAGCACTCCCACCCTCCCCAGTAAGCAGGGCTTCCCTTACTGGTCCCCGTTGGTGGCGGGGGGGAAGCTGCGCCTCACCACCTCCACAAACTCTGCCACGGTGTCGGCCAGCGCGAAGATGATGGCGTTGGGGCCGGCGTCGAAGGAGTAGGCGACCTGTGGTGGCATCGTGGGGACATGGGGACGGATGTGGGGACCCAGTGAGTGCCACAGTGCCATGGCAGCCCTGGGGGCCCCGCGGGTACCTTGGTGTGGCCGTGGTGGGCGTTGTAGCGGTGCGCCAGTGCGATGATGTGGCGCGACACGTCCGTCAGGTAGAAGATGGGCGGGAAGGTGTCCAGGCAGGTGGCGTGGAACTGGTTGCTGTCCCTCATGGCCAGCTGGCCAAAGCCCTCGAAGTCACGGTCACGGATGTGCTGCATCATCTGGGCAAGGCGCTCGGGGACCACCACCTCTGCCCGGTGCTGCCACAGCAGGGTCACCATCAGCCCGGTGACACCCACGGCAGGAGGGTCATGGTCACCTCAAATCAGTGACAACCACAGCAGGGTCACCATCAGCCCAGTGACACCCACGGCAGGTGGGTCATGGTCACCTCAAATCAGTGACGACCACAGCAGGGGGGTCACCATCAGCCCAGTGACACCCACGGCAGGAGGGTCATGGTCACCCCGCATCAGTGACAACCACAGCAGGCAGGTTGTGGCCACCCCAGTTTAGTGACATCCATAGCAGGAGGGTCATGGTTACCCAAATTTGGTGACCACCACAGCAGGTGGGTTGTGGTCACCCCCCAATCTGGGGATACCCACAGGAGGAAGGTCACTGTCCCCGCAGTTTGGTGACACCCACAGCACCATGCCCCTCTGGGTGCCACTGCACACTGTCCAGCCCCATTCCAAGGGAAAGGGGATCCTGTCCCTGCCCGGGCAGGACGAGTCCCGTGTCACCCTACCTTCAGCAGGGGACTGGTCTCCACACTGGTCTGCATGCCCGCCGTGCTGCCCACCGGCTTCTTCTCCCCACTGACCTGTGGGGACACAGACGCTGGGACACGGCCCCTCCTGACCCCCCGTGTCCCAAATCCCACCCAAATCCCTGCCAGCCCCTCACCACCAGGACGAGGACGCGCAGCTCCGGCCAGTGCGTCTCGGGGGCCACCTGCAGGGCCAGGCTGTCGGTGCCATCGGGGCGCTCCCCGCGCTGCCACTGCACGAAGCCACCGAACATGCTGCGACAGGCGCTGCCCGAGCCCCGCCGCGCCACCTCGGACAGCTCCTCCTCCAGCCCATAGAGCCGGGCCAGCGCCGACACTGCGGGGACAGGCACAGGGACAGCCCTGTCACCCCTCCTGCTGCCACCATAGAGTCAGACCAGCGCTGACACTGCGAGGACAGGCACAGGGACAGCCCTGGCACCCCTCCTGCTGCCCATAGAGCCGGGCCAGCGCTGACACTGCGGGGACAGGCACAGGGACAGCCCTGTCACCGCTCCTGCTGCCCATAGAGCTGGGCCAGCGCTGACACTGCGGGGACAGGCACAGGGACAGCCCTGTCACCCCTCCTGCTGCCACCACAGAGTCAGACCAGCGCTGACACTGCGGGGACAGGCACAGGGACAGCCCTGTCACCCCTCCTGCTGCCCATAGAGCCGGGCCAGCGCTGACACTGCGGGACAGGGACAGCCCTGGCACCCCTGGCAGCCCTGGCAGCCCCGAGGGGACAGCCCCACACGCACCCAGGCAGGCGTAGCCGGCGGCAGACGAGGCCAGCCCCGCGGCTGTGGGGAAGTTGTTCTCGGAGGCGATGTGGATCTTGTAGGACAGGCTGAGAGCGGCCGCGTCCTCACCGCCCCCGCGGCGCTTCCGGGCCAGGCGCCGCACTGCGGGGACAGCGGGACAGGGGGGTCAGCGGGGACAGGGGGACAGGGACAGCAGGGACACTGGGGTAAGGGACAGAGGGGACAGCAGGGACAGCCCCAGCAGGGGACACTCACCCTCGCGCAGACAGGCCTGCACCCGCGGGTGCCCCACGTCCGCCTCCTTCCCATTGAGCCACAGCCGGTCCTCCGTGAAATCCCGGCTGGCGGCCGCCGTCGTGGTGGTCTTGAGCTGTGGGGAGAGAGGGAGGGGGGGTCAGCACCCCTGGGGGCTGGTCCTAAACCCGGTCCTGGTCCTAAACCTGGTCCTGATCCTGATCCTAAACCTGCTCATGGTCCTCATGCTGACCCACCTGGTCCTGGTGCAGCGTCACGCTCAGGGAGGAGTTGATGGGCAGGATGAGGTCGGTGTCTCGCTTGCCCCCTGCAAGAGAGCACGGCATGGCACGGCTTGGAATGGCATGGGATGGGTAGGAATGGCATCAAAGTTTGAAGGCACTGATGGACCAGCAAAGCATGGCACGGCACAGCCAGGAATGGCATGGCATGGCATGGCTAGGAGCGGCATGGAGCAGTTCCGAATGGCACTGAGGGACACAAAGCAGAGCATGGCATAGCAGAGCTTGGCACGGCTTGGAATGGCACGGAACAGCACGGCCAGCAGGGACACAGCGCAGCCCAGCCCGGCCCGGTCCGACCGGACACGGCACACCCAGCCCAGCCAGGAGCCCGTGTCCCCGTGCCCGCCCCGGCCGTATCCCGGCACTCACAGTACTTGATCACGGCGATGTTCACCGGGGCCGTGCAGGTCGCCATCGCCAGCGCTCGCTCCGCCGCCATCGCTGCCGGCCGCACTCAGGCCCCGCCCCCGCGCCACGCACGTAACTGTGGGCTGCGGCCGGTCCCGCCTCGCTATTGGTGGAGACCGCAGCGCCCGGTTCCCAACAGCCAATGGCAGCGATCAGACCACGGGCGGCCCCGCCCCCTGAGCGCTCTGGGCGGGGCCTGCGGGGCGCCATTTTTGAATTGGGCAAGACCTGCGCATGCGCAGATGCTCCCGGTACCTTCCCGGTTCTCCCGGTTCCGTTCCCGGTTCCGTTCCCGGTTCCGTTCCCAGCGCTCCCCGCACCGCTCAGCGCCCAGCACCCCACTGCCCCAGCACCGCCCCAGTGCTCCCAGTACACCTCCAGTGCTCCCGCACTCCCTGTCACCTTCACACCCCAAATATCCAAATATCCCCGGTATAAAAGCACCGGATCCCTGCAAGTGTCCGGGGATCCATGGATCCGAATGTCCCCAGGACACTCTGAGTGCCCCCACAGCCTTCAGGGCCACTGTATCCCAGTGCCCCGGCATCCCAGTGCCCCAGTATCCCAGTGTTCCCAGTATCCCTCCAGTGCTCCCCCCCACAGAGGCCACGCGTGGATGAAACTGCCTTTATTGAGAAAAATGGTTTGCTACAAATACGTCATCGAGTTAATTCCTTTTCAAAAAACAGGACGGCTCGTTAAAAGTTCTAATTATGCAAAAAAGTGGCGGGTGATGCACTGGTGGGCACGGCCAGTGGGGTATCCATGGACCCCTGGCACAGAGGGGACCCCTGGCACAGCCTGGTGTGGCCCCTCACACCCAGGGCCTTAAAGTGCTTTACAAAAGCAGCTCTTGCTGCCCCTGCTCTGTCTCTGTGGGGCAAAAAGGAGGAGGAAAAGGAGGAGAGAGGGAAGGAGCCCGAGGTTAACAGAGCTGGATCTCTCATGGAGGCTGCTCCACGAGAGCTGAGCACAGCACAGGGAAACGCTCCTGGGTCCCTCCTGGAAGGAAGATTGCAGTGCTCTCCATCCCACAGGAACATCCCCCAGCACTGCTGGGCAGCTCAGAGAAGGTCCCATCCCTTTCCCTGCCCTGCCAGGGGAGCTCAGGGCTCCTCACAGGGCTGCAGGTCCCAAAATCATCCAGCACTATGAAAACCAGAACAAACCCCAAGGCAGTATTGCTAGAGCAGAGCTGGAGCCAGGTTTTGGATAAAGCTCAGGAATTCCTCGAGCAGAGGGGGCCTCTCCCAGCCCTTCCCTGCAGGAAGGCTCTCAGGAACCACCCCGTGGCTGGTGCCATCTCCCTGCCAGCCCTCCAGAGCCAAGCCCAGCAGCAGCAGCAGCAGCAGGGCTGAGGGGCAGGGGGCTCCAGGACGCTGTGGATGGATGGAGCACCTTGGATGAACAGTGCCCCACTCCCAGGGAGGGATTCCCACAGGGAAATGCAGTCCCTGATTTCTGGGGGGATCAGCAGCTCGGAGCTGGGATCCTGCAGGGACAGCCATTCCATGGGCATCCAACCCAAGCATCCTGCCTGCTCCCTCACAGGCAGAGGATTCTGCTGAGGGAAGGGAAAGGCCCAGAAATATCCAGGGATCTCCCAGAAATATGCAGGGATGTTCCAGAAAGATCCCTGCACCTCCCCCTACCTCAGAGTCTGACCTGCTCCAGGATCCAGCTCCTGCCCCATTCTCAATCCACGTGCTCGTTTGCTTGGGTTATCTGTGTAAAAAATAAACTTTCTTGATAATGTTCCATAAAAATACTCTTGTCCTGGGTGGCAGATATTGCAGAGTGAAGGGGAGCAGCTTCTGAGCCCGCTCTAGAAAACGTGGAAAAGGCTTCACTGCTTTGTGTAGAAAAAGGCAAGGATTTGGTGTCCCAAGAGCCGGTACAAAACGAGGAAGGGGAGGATTCCCTGGATGCCTCCTCCAGGCCTCCTCTGAACCAC
Source organism: Melospiza georgiana (assembly GCF_028018845.1). Taxonomy (NCBI): domain Eukaryota; kingdom Metazoa; phylum Chordata; class Aves; order Passeriformes; family Passerellidae; genus Melospiza; species Melospiza georgiana. The sequence goes on from NC_080443.1 coordinate 20,103,995, forward strand.
TCCTCAGTCCCATCCTGGGATTCAGCTGAAGGAGGCAGCTGCAGCCTCCAGCAGGGGGGTCAGGACAGCCTGACATCTCTAGAAAAATCCTTGGAGAGTTTAAAAAAAGAAGCTCTGTGCTGCCTTCCTCCTTTTTGAGAGGATGTGGCTGATTGCAGTCCCAAGGGAGGGTGTTAGGCATCCAATCCATCAGTTCCAGTACCTGTTCTGCTGCACCAGAGAGCAGGGACCAGTGTGCCAAAAAGCATCTAGCAATAAATAGAGCTGGACACAGGGCTAAGCTCCCAACAGGGATATTAAACACAATCCAAGGAGTGATCCCAGCCCCGCTCCACAGCTCTCTGCTCACTCACTGGGACAGCTGGAGAGGCTCCACCTTCTTCAACAAGGTGGGAATTGCAGTGGGAACAGAGAGGGTTCCTGGAGTGTCCAGAAGGAGCCAGGGCAGGGAGAGGGATCAGCCTCAGTTCTCAGAGAGGGACAGAGCCAGGGCTGCCTGCAACGCTGCCTCCTCGTCGATGTTGTAATCCTGAAAAGCAAACAGGGCAGCTCAGAGAGCTGGCACGGCCAGGGCACGCTGTGCCCACGGTGCCCTGCCTGCTCCTGTGCCATGGAGCCTGAATTCCCCTGGCACACGGATCCCAGGAGTGCCACCCGTGCTCTCTGTGCCCACACCACCCCTCTCCTGCCCAGGATCCCAGCCCTGCCAGGAGGGATGGAACCTGCCCTCACAAGCTGAGGCCAAAGGCTGAAGCCTTCCAGCGAGGCCAGGGGTTTTTGCAGAGCTCTGGGTTGGGATATTCCTCTGAAAATGCCTGGAGGTTCTTTTTCCTGACATCTCTCCAATGAAAGCAGGATGGGAACAGAGCCTCCCCTGGGGCCAAGGCTGAGCCATCACTGCTGCCCCCCACACAGGAGGGGTCAGGGACCCCCCACAGGCAGCAACCACAACCCCAAACCCTGGGGCAGGGCTGCTCCCAAAACCTCCCAGAAAAGGAGCTTTGTGTTATAAACCTCAGGGGAAGAGTTCCATGGAAAAACCCAAATTGTGGAGTGCAGGAACAACCCCCTCTCCTCCTGGTGAGTGAGGAGACCCTGGTGTGTGTGGGGGTCTCATGGGTGGGACATGAAGGGCTGGTTTCACCTCCTGGCACAGAACATGGGCAGGGGGATCCCCTTTTTTCCCCTTTTCTGGCTCAGGGTCAGACTCACCACGAAGGTGTCGTAGGAGAACTTGTGCCTGTGCAGCAGGTGCTGCAGGAAGTTGGCACTCTTGTAGCTGGGATCCCCCCAGGGCATGGCCGAGCACACCGGGCACACCTGTGGGGACAGGGACACGGGATGGTGGCACCTGCACAGGCACCCAGAGAGGTGAGTGCTGGGTGCCCCTCCTCTGACAGGCTTCAAGCCCCGTCCAGCCTGGCCTTGGGCACTGCCAGGGATCCAGGGGCAGCCACAGCTGCTCTGGGCACCTGTGCCAGGGCCTGCCCACCCTCACAGCGAAGGATTTCTCCCTGATATCCAACCCAAACCAACTCTCTGGCAGTTTGGATCCATTCCCCCTTGTCCTGTCACTCCAGGCCCCTGTCAACAGCCTCTCTCCACCCTTCCTGAAGATCCTGGAAGGCCACAGTTAGGTCTCCCTGAGGCTTCTCTTTTCCAAGCTGAATAATCCCAATTTTCTCAGCCTCTCCTCATGGCAGAGCTGCTCCACCCCTCTGATCACCCTGGTGATATCCATCAGCTCCAGGTCCTTCCTGTGCTGAAGACCCCAGGTTCCCCACCCTGGTCATCCCAGATGGAACAGGGAGAGGAAATGCAGCACCACCTGGTTTGCAGGAACAGGGGAAGGGAGGCAGCTCATTCCAGGGAGCCTCCAACAAAGCAGAGACAGATCCCCATCTCCCAAAGGGATTTAAACCATCTGGAACACAGCTGTGCCTGCACAAACATCCTGGGATGCTGCAGGGTTGTGGCTGGCTCCCAGAGCTGTCCCACACCCCCAGCAGCACTCACCACTTTGTTGGGGTCATTCCTGTGGTTCTCCATGCAGTGCTTCACCAGCTCCTGCTGGTCCAGGTTCCTTGCCCCGCAGTACGGACACACGAACGTGGAGCGGTTGGGAATGTTGCTGCAACAGAGAGAGAGCAAGGATGGGCTCAGATCGAGGGAAGGCTGCACTGCCTCCTTCCACACTGACACACACACAGCTCTGTGACAGCAGGAGCCAGCCCAGCTCACCTCCCTGCTTGGGTGGATCCCTCATCCCACCCCACACCCCAAAACCCAGAGCAGCAGCGCTGTCGCAGACATCTTTTCATGAAAATCCTTTCTTTAGGATTTTTTATTTTTGAGAAGCTGAGAGGCTTCAAGAACAAACTGTAAGCAATGGTTATCTGCTGCTGTGGAATGTAACAGGTAGATCTTTCATTGGCTTATCTTGAATATTTATAATTAATAACCAATCACAGCTCAGCCAGCTCAGACTCTCAGCCCGAGCCACAAATCTTTGTTTTCATTCCTTTCTATTCTTAGCTTAGCTAGCTTTCTGAGATGAAACCTTTTCTTCTATTCTTTTAGTATACTTTAAATGTAATATATATAAAAAAATAATAAATCAAGCCTTCCAAACATAAAGTCAACATTCTCATCTCTTCCCTCAACCCAAGCCCCCTGTGCACACGGTCACACAGCACCAGGAGGGAAGAGGTGCTGCTCCCCTCCCAGGACAGGCACAACACACACCTGGATTCTGGGGCACGCAAGGAGGGCCACGTTTCAGGCATACCTGGGAATAGGCTGGGACGTGGGGACCACTGGAACAAACTTGGGGCAGTTGGCCATCTGCTCCTGCACCTTGGCGCAGGACGAGACGTGCGAGCGCATCTTGGCCAGGGTCACCTGCAGCAGGGGGACAAGGAGCACTCCTGGAGCTGCAGGAGCACCTGCCAGGAGCCAGGACAGCAGCTGGGCTGGCAGCGACCTCTGCTCCACCACACACAGCACTGGGAACGCTGCACCCGTGGAGGGGCTGGACAGCTGGCCTGCAAGCCAAGCTGGGTTAATAGCAGAAATAACAATTGATGGTTTTGGAGTGCATCCATAGCAGGGAAGGAGACAAGGCCGTCAGCATGGAAACAGATTAGAAAAGACACATGAAAATCTTTGTAAGCTAGACTGTGTGCATAAGTAGATGTGTATACATGCCTTATTAAATTTCTGTAAAACTTTTGCCAATTACATTGACGTTAATTGCTTTGGACCAATGAATATAATAAGCTATTGTGACATAGTTAATGACTTAAAATCACACTTTGTTAGGAGTTTATAAGCTGGAGAACACACAGAATAAAAAACTTTTTTTTTTTCTTGGACCCTGATCACGTGTGTATGTCATGTCCAGCCTAACAGTGACGTGCACCCACCCTGCAGAATGGAGATTTGGGGCTGCAGGGACCCCCAGAGGTTCTGTCCCCATTCCCTGGGGGCAGAGCCTGACCCTCCCCGTCTGTCCCCTCTGTGCAGAGCCACAAGGTGCCCCCTGAGCCTCCCCCAGCTCTGTTTCCTTGTCTGGACACATTCCAAGGAGGATGGGGACAATGGGGACAAGCAGCCTCACAGCTTTACCTTCTTGCTGCAGCCTCTGCAGGGAGCCTTGTAGGACGAGAGCTGTTTCTCCACGCTGGAAGCCTTCTCCACCTTCTTGGGGTCGAACGGCACTCGGCAGAGCGGGCACAGCGGGGAGGGCACCTGCAGGCAGGGCTGCAGGCATTCCCCACAGAACCTGCGGGCACAGGGGGGCCCTGAGCAGCCCAGGCACAGCAGCACCCCAGCAGGGCACCCCGCTGCCCGGCACACCCCAAAACCCAGCTGACGGGGTCTAGCTTTTGAGCATTTTTAGGTTTTGTATTTTCAGGTTCTGCACTGCATTGGTACATAACTCTGAACTCCATACGCAGTGTCAGCAGCTCTCCTCACAGCTCAGGCACACAGAACAATCCTTTTCCTCTCCTCAGTCACACAGAACGATCCTTTCCACCCCCAGAACCAAGGACACCGCTGCAACTTCAGGCCCAAAAAGTGCAAACAACAAAAAGGCCCAAAAAGTGCAAACAGCAGGGAATTGAGCAGAGCAAACTGTGAGGATGGGAGTGCATCACCTGGAGCTGTGACTAGACAATTAACCCCAATGTGGAAATGGACCAAATCTTATAAAAATGTGAAAACCTGTGGCTCAGAGTCCATCCCGGGCTCTTGTACTGCCCAAGGTGCATCCTTTGAAGGCCTTTTAACAAATCCCTATTTTATTTCTTTAACTCTGCTCTGGGCAGTCTCTCAGGGCACCACAGGGATCAGCAACCCTACTGGGAGAACTGGGATAACTGGGAGCAGGGGAGTCCCCAGGGAGCTCCTGCAGGCTCAGACAATTCCCCTGCTCCAAGGCTGGATCTGAAAGGAGCCCAAGCCCGTGCTGGGTATCCAGGCCAGGCAGGAGCTCATTCCAAGCTCCTTACAGCCCCAGGAGCAAGGGAATCCCGTCCCCAAAATCCCATTATCCCGGCATTCCTGGTCCCTCCTGCTCACCAGGAACCCCAAATGCCCCCGAAATGCTGGGCAGACATGGAGGGCCTGGGGACAGCAGCGAGACCCGGGAGCTGAGGGAGGGGAAGGGGAGCGATGGGGATTCCGCTGTGGGATGGGCTGAGGGCCCCGGTACCGAACCATCCCCGGTGTGGCCCGGGGGTCCCGGTGCCGGCTGCGGTCACCGGGAGGATGATCCCAGGGCCGGCACAGCGCCCAGCCCCGCGTCCCGCCCGTCGCCGGGGCCGCCTCAGCCCGAGGGTCCCCGGGGGTCCCCGCCGCCCCCGCCCGGGCCCCGAGTGTCTCACGTGTGGCCGCAGCCCGCGATGCCGACGGCGCGGTGGAAAACCTCGAGGCAGATGGGGCAGCTGAACTGCGCCTCCAGCGCCTCGGCCGCGGCGCCGGGCCCGGGGGCGGCGCGGGGGGGCCCGGCCGGGCCCTGCGGCCGCTGCGCCGCCGCCACCAGCAGGCTCCGGAACATGGCGGCGGCGGCGGCCGGCGGGGCGGGCACCGCGTCACCGAGCGGCGCCAACGCGTCACCGCCGGGCGACGGGAGCGCGCCGGGACACGGCGGGACCGAGACGAGCCGAGTGCGAGGCGAGAAGAGCCGAACGAGGCCGAGCGGAGCCGAACGGGACCGAGCGGAGCCAAGCGGAGCCGAGTGAGAGCCGAAAGAGACCGAGCGGAGCCGAACCAGGCCGAGCGGAGCCCGGGCCGAGCAGGACCCGCCGGGACTCACCGGGACCTACCGGGACCAACCGGGATACACCGGGACCAAGTGGCGCCGCCATGTGCGACGTGGAGGGTGGCGGTGGCGGCTGCGGGGCGGACGCGGAACCGCCGCGGCGCCGCCGCGCACCGGCAGACAGGTGTGAGTCCGGTCCGGCCTCGGATGGACCCGCGGGGCCGCTCCCGGTACTCCCCGGTGTTCCCCCGGGCATCCCCGGTACATCCCTGATGTGCCCGCCAGCACCCCCCGGTACCGCCCCGGTGTCCGCCCGGTACTGTCCCCGGTGTCTCGCTGGAATCCCCCGGGGCCGCCTCTGGTGTTAACCCCGGTAACATCCCCGGTATCCCTGCAGTGCTCCCCATTGCCATCCTCGATCCCCCGCTCCCGGTGTACCCCCGATATCTCTCGGTGCTTCCCCCGGTAACATCCCGGTGCCGCCCGGGGACCGGGACCGCTCCCGGGAGTCGGTGCCGGTGTCCCCGGTGACCAGCCGTGTCCCCGCAGCCAGCCCCGAACGTGCATGAAGTGCCGGCAGAGCACGGCCGCGCTCGTCATCCGCGTCGGGGACCCGTTCTGCCGGTGAGGGACCGGGGACGGCGGGGCTGGGGACAGCAGAAATTTGGGACATTGGGGCTTGGGGACATTGGGACTTGGGGACAATGGGGCTGGGGGACACTGGGGCTTGGGGACATCAGAAATTGGGGACATCAGAAACTGGGGTCTTTGAGTCTCCAGAGGATGGAGGCTTGGGAACTTGTGTCTTGGGGACATCAGGGATTGGGGACATTTGTTCTCAGGGACGTTGTGTCTGGAGCATTGGGATGTTGGGGACATTAGATCTCTGGGACTTCAGGGTTTGGGGACATTGGGTGTCTGGGACAGCAGGGCCAAACAACATCAAGGCTTGGGGACGTTGAGTGTTGAGGATGCATGGGAGGGGGGACAGGAACGTTTGGGGAACGTAGCTCATGGGGATCATTGGATCTTTGGGACACTGGTCTGGGGGACATCAATGGGACTTTGGGGACGTGGGGTCTGGGGGTGTGGGCCCAGCTGTGGCTCAGGAGTCCCCATGTCCCCGTGTCCCCCAGTGGCTGCTTCCGTGAGTACTTTGTGCACAAGTTCCGTGCCATGCTGGGCAAGAACCGCGTCATCTTCCCGGGAGAGAAGGTACTGACGGGCAGGGGGACCCACGGAGGGGACCCAGGGGTGGCCCCAGGACTGGTGACTGTCCCTGCTGTCCCCACAGGTGCTGCTGGCAGTCTCGGGGGGCCCGGCCTCCAGTGCCATGGTCAGGCAGGTGCAGGAGGTGAGTGGGGACTCGGAGGGGTGCACGGCTCGTCCCCCCTCACCCCACAGCTCACCCCACTCTTCTGCAGGGGCTCAGCCGGGAGGCGGCCAAGAGGCTCCGCTTCATCCCCGGACTTGTCTACGTTGAGGGTGAGGGAGCCCCTGTCCAGCTGCCCATTCCAACCCCATCCCTGCTCTACATCCAGCTCTCCAATCCCTGCTCCACATCCAGCTGTCCATTCCAACCCTATCCCCTGCTCTGTGTCCAGCTGTCCATTCCAACCCCATTCCTTACTCCTGTCCAGCTGCCCAATCCAACCCCATTTCCTGCTCCTGCTGCCTCTTCCCTGCCTCACTCCTCATTCCAGCCTCGTTCCCTGTTCCCTGCCCCATTCCCAGCCCCGGTGCCTGTTCCCTGCCCATCCTGGCCCCATACCCGTTCCTGCCCCATTTCCTGCCCCACTGCCCATTCCATGCCCCATTCCCAGTCCTGCTGCCCATCCCTTGCACATTCCCAGCCCCACTCCCTGCTCCCTGCCCCGTTACCAACTCCCAGCACACTGTTCCCTGCACTGTGCCAGGGCTGTGGAGCTGCCACCCTGTCGCAGGGATGTGGCGGTGTGGCAGCAGCCCTGGCAGTGTGCCCACCTTGCAGAGGGAGCCGTGCGCAGGCAGAGCCCGGAGCAGCGGCAGCAGACCCTGGCCCAGATGGAGACCCTGCTGCAGGCCACCGGCTTCCCCTACCACCTGGTCCACCTGGAGGAGGTATTGGGGTGACATGGGACAGCTGCTGAGGTGAGGGGGGACATCTGGACAGCTTGCCCCATATCCCTCTCTGCCCCACAGGCGCTGGAGCTGCCCCCATCCATCCTACAGCCGGGGCCGGAGCGCACCGGCCCGTCCGGCCCGTCCTACAAGGAGGCTGTGGACAGCTTCATCCAGCAGCAGCGGCAGGATGGGGACAGTGGCACCTCCCTGCCTGCTCACAGCACCCCGGACAGGCCAGCAGGAGCCACCCCCTGCCTGCCAGACGCTGCCCAAACCCAGGAGCTGCTCCGCAGCTTCGAGGCCGCGACAACAGCGACGGCGCGGGAGGAGCTGCTGGAGATGCTGCGGTGAGGGACTGACCCTGCCTGGCACCGCTGCCAGCTGGGCACGGGGTGGCTCTGACCCGCTGTCCCCTCGTGCCCAGGACCCACCTGATCGTGCAGACAGCCCGGGACAAGGGCTATGCCAAGGTGATGATGGGCGAGAGCCTCACACGCGTGGCCATCAAGCTCCTCACCAACCTCTCGCTGGGGCGCGGCGCCTACCTCGCCGTGGACACGGTGAGCTGGGGACAGCCACCCGCACCCCAGGGCTGACACGATGCCATGGGGGACGTGGCTTGGTGGTGGCACAGTCCCCTGGCAGCCCTGCACCCACAGGGTTTCACGGACCAGCGCCACGGTGACGTGATGGTGGTGAGACCCATGCGGGACTACACGGCCAAGGAGATCGCCTTCTACAACCGCTTCTTCAGCATCCCCACCGTCGCTGTGCCACCCCTCTTCACCAAGGTAGGGGTGTCCCGTGGTGGGGAGCCCACGCTGGGTGTCCCCAGGGCAGGGACAGGACCCTCAGTGCTGCCCTGCCCTCCCTGCTGTTCCCTCAGCGCCGCGAGAAGCTCAGCATCCACCAACTGGTCGAGCGCTTCCTGCTGGGGCTGCAGGAGGAGTTCCCCTCCACCATCAGCACCGTGTACAGGTATGGAGGGTCCATGGGGGGAAACTGGGGGTGTGGAGGGATTGGGGTCTACCCACAACCCTCATTTTGGCCGCAGGACTGGAGAGAAGCTGAGCCCGGAGCCAGCCAAGGCCAGCAGTGAGACCCAGCGCTGCCTCCTCTGCCTCTGCGGCCTGGACACCATTGGGGGTGAGTGGGGAGGGCTCTGGGGGGATTTGGGGAGCAGCCCGGCACCCCTCAGTGGCTTGGACCCCATTGGGGGTGAGTGGGGAGGGCTCTGGGGGGATTTGGGGAGCAGCCATGCACCCCTCGGTGGCCTGGACACCATTGGGGGTGAGTGGGGAGGGCTCTGGGGGGATTTGGGGAGCAGCCATGCACCCCTCGGTGACCCCCTGGCTCTTACAGAGGAGGAGCTGGCTCTGGAGCCCACGCTGATCTGGGAGGAACCAGCACCAGGGTGAGCACGTGGGCTGGGGGCATTCCAGGATCCCACAGCTGCCCCCAGGCCACCAAGGTGGCACCGCTGAGTGTCCCTGTCCCCATCCCTGTCCCACAGGGTAGAGAGCAAAGCCGCCTACATCCCCCTGCTGTGCTACAGCTGCCGCCTCACCTTCAAGGAGCTGGTGAGATTTTGGGGTGCAGAGGGTGGGCCTCGGGGCTGGTGGGGGTCCCCAGGCTCACAGCCCTCTCGTGCAGGGTCCCCTTGACACGCTGCCGCCCTACGTGCGCGCCGAGGGCCAGCGCAGGATCCGCAGGTACCGGGGCTGGGGGTCCCTGGGGCTGGGGGGCTCCTCCCCACCTGCTCAGCCCCCGAGGCTGTGTCCAGCCAGTGTCTGTTTGCTGCAGAGCTGAGATGGAGCAGAACCAGGAGAACCAGGAGTCTAGTGAGAACTGAAGGGCTTGGGGACAGCAGGGGACACATCCCCATCCTGCTGTGGCACTGCCACTCCTCAGGGCTACATTCCTGACAGCCAGGCAGCTGCTTTTGTACCCCATTTCTGCTGCTTTTATACCCCATTTCTGCTGCTTTTGTACCCCATTTCTGTGCCAGCCAGGAGCAGGGAGAGCCCCCATCCCCATTTATTGGGGGTTGGTTGGGGTGCAGGTCTCCAGTCCCTCCCACCTCCTTGCCCCAGCTGCCTGCCAGCCAGGGAGGCCTCGAGTTTGTTTTATTCGGTATCTGTATAAATAAAACATTTGAATTATTAAAAAAAAAACAAAAAAAAAAAAAACAAAAAACAAACCCAAAGTCACAAGTGTCTAAAGTCCAACTGGGGCTGCCAGACCTCCTCAAACGTGGGGGGGCCACAACCCAGGACCCCCATCCTGGAGCTGGGGAGGGGGGGGGGCTATTGCTTGAGTTCAACCTGGTTCTGGAGCAGGGCTGGGGCCGGCAGGGAGGGGGCACGGGCTGGCTCTTGACCCCCCCATCCCCACCTGGCAGCCAGGGGTGCCCGGTGGGTGGGGAGGGGAGGGAGCCACCTCCTGTCCCCCCTCCCCGGGAAGGCACAACGCGGTCTGTGCACGTCGGACGGCTTCAAAGCAATGTAAGAAAAACATCCAGAAAAGGGGAGCGCCCAGAAGCCCAGATCGCAGTGCCTCCCGGGCCGGGATGCAGCCCCAGCCTGGGGGGCTGCTTAAGGCACTGGCGGTGATGTCCCTGCCAGGGCAGGGGGCTGCGGCCCCTTCCCCCCTTATTCCTTCTCCCGCGTCCACTTGATCATGGTCTCGGGCGAGCGGTAGAGGAAGATGAGCTTGGCGTAGAGCTCCTCCTCCAGCTCCAGCTCGCCCGTCTCGCGCACCAGGAAGATGTCCTGGCACAGCTTCAGGATGCGATCCACGTAGGGCAGCTCCTCGAACATGATGGAGTGCGACACCTCGCTGAAGAAGTCCCGCACGAACTTGCCGATCACCAGCACCACGGACACGTAGAGCCCCATGATCCTGCCAGAGGGGGGCACATCTGGGTGTCACACCGGTGTCACAGGCATCCCAGTTCCTTCCCCGGGTGTGCCAATAACCTCTCCCTTCCCCTCCCTCGCTCCCTGCTGCCCGTCAATCTCGGCATTCCAGAAAGGGTTTTGAGTGGGGACGCTGGGCCATCCAGGTGTCATTTGTCCCCTGAGACTTCCCCCGCCTTACCTGGTTGGCGGGATCCCTACCCCTTCCCTGCCCCTCTCCCCAGGGTTAAAAGGAACAACCACATGGTTTAGGAAGTTCTGTTGGAGGAGATGCTGAATTCAGAGGCCTGTGGGCCAGGAATAAAGCTCTGGATCCAAACCCTCCAGCAGAACTGACTCATTTCCTTCACCATCGCCTTAAAGCTTCTCCAGCAGAGGGAAACCTGAGCTCCTCAAGCCTGGATTTGTTCCAAGTGCCCAGCTGCAATATTCAGCCAGCCCAAAGGTGTCTCTGGGGTGAAACACCACACACCCAGCCAGCCAAAGGTGTCTCTGGGGTGAAACACCACACACCCAGCCAGCCCAAAGGTGTCTCTGGGGTGAAACCACCACACACCCAGCCAGCCAAAGGTGTCTGGGGTGAAACACCACACACCCAGCCAGCCAAAGGTGTCTCTGGGGTGAAACCACCACACCTGCCCCCTTTGGTCAAGCAGCGAGGGCCAGATGAGCCCAGGCACGTCCCATCTGGCTATACTGGTATTTAATTCCAATGCCTCCAGATGCCCCCACACCCTGGCACCCTCCACGTACCCGTAGCCAGCCAGGAAGCCCAGGCTGGGGGGGCTGACTTTGTCGTTGAAGATGACCATGGGGAGGATGCTGCCCACCTTGGATGGCGCGTCCTTCTGCCTCAGCACCCACCACTCCACAAAGTGCTCACCGGGGCCAGAGCCCCTGCGCTCCTGTTTCAGCTGCAGCTCCACGTCCAGGAAGTTCTCCTCGCCATCTGCAGAGGGTGACACCGTCAGGGCAGGGCACAGTGGCTGCTCTTGAGGACAGTTTTTGGGTGGGAGTGACACAGCAGGACTCGCGTCCTCACTGTCCGCAGGGGCTGGCACCACCAGGTGTGCTCCCAGTGCTGCTGCCTTAGGGAGGGACACACCGGGACTCATGTCCTCCCTGTCTTCAGAGAGAGAGGTGGCACCCAGTGCTGGTTTTCTTGTGGGGAACACGTTGGGACCTACCTGGCTGCAGCTCCTCGATGGGTTCGGCTTCGAGGCCAGTGGACGCCTGGATGTATTTGGGGAAGAGGTTTTGCAATGCCCTGCAAGAAAGCGGAGTGACAGGGGGGGTTACACCGTCCCACCGAGCCCAGGGGTCCCGCCACCCCCTCAGGGGACACTCACACGGGCTCAGTCCTGGTGCCATCCAGCATCTCGGCCAGCTGCAGGCGCTCGGGCGTGCCGGGGTCCAGCTCTGTGCTGTGTTTGCCGTAGGCGTTCTCCACCGTGCCCCCCTTGCTCAGGTCCCTGCGGGCACCAGAGGCTCAGCGCGGGCACGGGGGCGCAGGCAGGGCTGGCTCCTCCCTGGCCGTGCCCGAGGTACCTCTGCAAGGTCCAGCTGAGGTGCAGGGTCATGTCAGAGGAGCCGTTCTGCAGCTCCAGCCGCATCTGCTCGCGGCTGGGGGGGCTGATGCTCCACAGCGAGCCCGAGCTGCCCTCGATGCGGGCGGTCACGATGTCCTCCACGTCGTAGATGGTGATGAACTGCATGGCCAACTGCCACCGAGGGGGACAGAGCTCAGCCCCTGCCCTGGGGGCTCTGCCAGCCCCTGCCCCGGGCAGCCAGCAGGGATTTTTTGGGGTGGGGAGGGGATTTTACCAGCTTGCCCTCAAACTCTTTGGTGAGGTCCTCGTACTCCTTGTCGGTGAAGGGCTTGATGTATTGCTGCTGGGAGCTCGCGCTGAACAGAGGCTGAGGAGGGGGACAGGGGCACATGAGCCAGGCAGGGCACCCTGGTGTCCCATCTGGGCAGCCCAACAGCCACCCCCACATCCTCACCTCGTACCCCCCCAGCTTGAGGGTGACGGTGACGTCGATGGGGTGGTTGACGATGCCCACCACGGAGCGCACCAGAGACATGAAGAGCAGAGGGAACCAGATGATGCCCACCAGGAAGAGGATGATGAGGCCGCCCATGCCATACTTCACCACCTTCTTCTTCTTCTGCCCCCTGGGCTGGGGGAATTTCTGGGGTGGGGGGAGACAGTGCACGGTGTAGGGCGAGCTCAGGGGGACCCCAAGAAAGCCCCCGGAGGGGTTTAGTGAGGGACCCTTCCTGGCACAGGGGCTGTACCTTCTCAGTCTCCCGGCTGCACTTGATGATGAAGATGTTGGCGTAGATGTCCTCCACACACATCCAGTCGGGCAGGGACAGCGTGGTGTCCGTCCACACCCAGTCCATGACGGCGCGCAGCTCCACCAGGAAGGGCACGAGGCGGAACCTGGGGGGGACACGGGGACAGGGCAGTGGTACGGCACCCCCGGCGTGCCCAGGGCTCCCCGCGGCCCCGTGCCCTACCCCTGGAAGAGGAAGAGGTTGAGGTAGTTGTATTTCTTGGTGAAGAAGTTGCCCAGGATGCGGGTGGGGTAGCCGCAGCGGATCTGGTAGGCCGACAGTCCAAAGTAGATGCACTTCACAAAGTACCAGAGCTGGGCCACCGTGTTGTGGCGGAACAACCTGCGGGAGGGACGTGGCACCACCCTTCAGCCACCAGCCTGGGCCACCACGTGGGCTGGGGGACACCGAGGTGCCACGCGAGGGCCACGCCGTGCTGCGGCGGGGAATCCTGTGGGACGTGCCTTTGGGTGACGTAGGGCAGGATGAAGAACATCCAGATGTGGATGCCGATGACCAGGATGACCTGGAAGACGAGCTTGCCCAGCACGCTCTTGCGGAGGTAGAGCGCGCGGTCGATGACCATGGTGGTGAACTGGAAGAGCAGCATGAACAGGAAAGCCTCTGGCACTTGGTTTTCCAACAGCGAGGAGGTGATGTCGGCGGCCGCTGTGTATTTCTGGGGGGCAGGAGAGGTCAGGACCCGGCCCAGCCTCACCCCGTGCTGGAGGCAGGACAGGCAGGGCCCTGTGGGACTCCCCGCTCACCCCAAAGGCCCAGAAGCCGAAGATGATGATGATGAAGCCGACCACGTCGGCCAGGAACATGTAGGCGTAGACGTCGGTGGCCGCGCGGCTCTGCGTGTCCACGATGTCCCGAAAGAACTTGCACACTGGCTGGTATATGTCGCGTGCCCTGCAGGGATGGGGACACAGGGAACAGGGGACAGGTGACAGGGACTGCACCCCACAGCCCCCACCCCAACCGACACCCCCACAACTCACATGGTGAGGAAGAAGCCCTTGACCTGCAAGCAAAACGCCCTCAGCTTCCTGTGAGCGTGGCTCTCTTCTGACTCCTCCTCCTCTTCCTCCTCCTCCTCCTCGTCCCCTTGAAGTGAGGCACAGCGTGGGTGACAGCCAGGGTCCTGCACGGCCACATCCTGCCCGACCCCAGCACCCTGGGGGTGGCAGCTTTGCTACTCAGCAGGACATGAGGGTTGGGAACTGGTGCTCACCTTCCACCAGAACCACCTCCGTTGTCTTCCTCCCCTGCTTCTTCCTGAAGCGGAGCTGCGTGGCCTCACTCTCCTCTTCCTGCTCCACAGACTCATCCTCTGGCTCCAGCTCCAGCCCCGCGGCTGCTCCCAGTGCTCCTGGCTGGGCTGGGGCCTCCAGCCCTTCCTCAGCCACTGCTGATGGTGGGGACACGGCTTCCTCCGGCTTCTCCTCCCCTTCCACGCTCCGCTGCTTCTCGTCCGTCATCTTCTCCCGGTCCCACAGCCCATAGGACTGCAGAGGAACACGGTCAGGGCTCCTGCTGCCCCCCAGCCTCACACACCTCACTCCCAGGATCATCCTGCAGCATCAACTCCCACCAGCACTGGTGGGAAACCACGGCAGAGCCACCCAGCACCTGCTGGGTTCTGCCTGGAGCCCCCAGGAGCAGCTCCAGCTCCCCCCAAATGCCCACCCATGGCCCAGGGCTCACCAGCAGCAGGGAGCGATGGAAGAAGAGGGCCAGGAGCTGCAGGAGGTCATACTGGATGTAGTAGATGGACTTCTCCAGGCCAATGATGCGCGGTGGGAAGAAGGGCTTGCCCTCGTTGCGCAGCAGGGTGATGTAGCCGTTCCAGGGGAAGAAGCCAAACTGGAAGAGGTATTTCACCACCACCATCATCTGTGGGGATGCTGGGGTCAGTGGGCGGCAGCGGGGGCCGGGTGGCACCGTCCCTTCACTGGCCACCCCCTGCCCACCTCGGTGAAGATGATGGCGGTCACCCAGAAGCGCTTGGTGGGCCGGGGGTTGGAAAGCATGGCCCAGAGGAAGACGAGGATGGGCAGGAAGAGGGAGAGGACAGAGCCAGTGACCATGTTGTTGAGGACAATGGTGAAGTAACAGAGCAGCTCGGAGCGGCCGGTCCCGAAGCGGTACCCGGCCAGCAGCAGCTTCAGGAACCGGTTGTGGGACTGGTAGAACCGTTGTGACTCATCCAGCTCAGCGACACACAACCTCCTGCAGGATGCAAGGCTGGGGTGAGCCCCCCTGCTGCCCCCCACCCCATCCTGCTGTCCCCACGTCCCCGTGTCCCCCTGTCCACCTGCTCCTGAGGAGCTCGCTGGCAGTCCGCTTGCGCTGCTGGGGAACGGTCAGGAACTGCTGGGCATCAGCCCCGTCCTCCACGCTGATCTCCTGCTCCTGGCTGCCAGAAGAAGGGGCAGCTCTCAGGTACCTGTTGGGGACGACAGAGGGACAGGGCTGAGCCCCCTGCCTTGCTGTGGCACTGCCAGGGTCCCTCAGGGTATCTATGCACCTGCCTGGAAGCGTGGAGCAGGGACGCTGCAGCCAGGGAGGTGGGCGGGCTGGGCTCCTGCAGGAGCTCCTCTGGCGGCAGGTCGTACAGCTCATTGGCGAACTCCTCCTCGTTTATCTCCTCTCCCTGTGGCAGGCAGGACGTCAGTGCCACCCCCGTGGGCTGCCACCCCCGCCCCGTGCCCCGGCGTCCCCCCGGGCTCACCCTGGCCAGCCGCTCTGCCATGACGAACCTCTCGAGGCACAGCACCCGGGACATGTCCGTGTGCTCCCGCGTCTGTGTGTCCAGCCACTGGGCCAGCCCGTCCATCAGGGCCTCGCACAGCAGCCACAGGAACTTGAGCGTGTTCACTGCCCGCTGCAGGGCGGTGCTGCGCTCTGCCAGGGCAAGGAGAGGGCACGAGGGTCACCCGTGCCCCCCTAGACCTCCTCAGCACCCCCAGGGCTGCAGTCCTGCTGCCCACCTACCAGCTCTTTCCACGTTCTCTTCCTCCCGGCCTTCAGCCCCCTAGGCAGCCTCCACCCCTCTCCTTGCACCTCATCACGCCCCGCACCAAATGATGAACATCATTTCTGGGGCTCTCCCATCCCCTGTCCCCCCACATCCACCTGAACAACCAGGGTGGGCACCGAAGAAGCTGCACAGCCTGTGCCAAACCCCACTGTGCCACCAGAGAGCCCCCACGCATGCTGGGAGTGCCCTGCCAGGGCACACAGCGGGCACCAGGCAGGGCTGTGTCCCCTCCTGCCCCCCAGCCCCATTTTGGGGTGTCACACCCACCTGTAGGGCTCTCAGTGCCCGTTGGCTGTGGCTGCCCAGGCTGCTGCTGCTGCCTCAGCACCGCGTTGGGGTTGGTCACCCAGGCCTGGTAGGCGAGCTGGAGGGGGACAGGGGCCATCAGCAGCCTGGGGACACTGCCAGCCCTCGGGCTGCTCTGCAGTGCCCCAGCCCTGCTCACCTGGAAGGCGCTCGGCCTCCCCGACTGTGGCTCCTCCTGCACCTCCTCCTCCTCCTCGCTGTCCGACTCGAAGAGGAAGTAGTCCCCAGAATTCAGCACTGCCGGGGGGCACAGGGCGTCACAGCACAGCCAGGGCCATGGCAGGGCTGCCACACCCCAGGCTGTCCCCGCTGCCATCTCCCAGGGCGCTGCCTGGCACCGAGGACACCCATGGGGGACATCGAACCCAACCACTCAACTGCCACGTCCCCAAAGCGGCGCCAGCGTTCGGAGGTGACCGATGCCAGTGACCCCAAACCCAGCCTGGCACCCCCAGCCCAACACCCCGTTAGTGCTGGGGAGCAGAGAAGCTGTGGTTAGTGCTCTGAGGCTGAGCCTGGTGACAGGGGACATGCGGGGTGTGCCCCTGGCTGAGCAGTGTCCCCGCAGGTGTCAGTGCAGGGTCCCTGCAGGTGTTAGTGCAGTGTCCCTGCAGTGTCCCTGCAGGTGTCAGAGCAGGGTCCCTGCAGGTGTCAGTGCAGTGTCCCTGCAGGTGTCAGTGCAGGGTCCCTGCAGGTGTCAGTGCAGGGTCCCTGCAGGTGTTGGTGTCAGTGCAGTGTCCCTGCAGTGTCCCCACAGGTGTCAGAGCAGGGTCCCTGCAGGTGTCAGAGCAGGGTCCCCACAGGTGTCAGTGGTCCCACGGAGGGACCTCTCGAGGGCTGAGCCCTGTTATGGCCCCGTGCTGGGGCTGTACCTGTAGCATGGTCTAACCATGGCCGCCACCAGCGCTCCCTCTGCCGGGACGGGTCTGCCGGGCCACCAGGAGCTGTGGGATGGCAAAGGGGGCTGAGAGGGGCCCTCCCTGCTTAGGGCACCCACTCAGGGCACCCACCCTGCCCAGGGGGACTCCACAGGGCTCCACAATGCTCCACAGGGCTCCACCACGATGGGCGTCAGCGAAGGGTCACGGTGCCACCCGTGTGTCCAGAGAGGGTTGGGGACACGGGAGGGACCCCCCGGCTCTCACCTGCTTTGTCCCCTTCCTGCTCCGCGCTGGCAGCCTGCTCCTGGTGGTACTTCTGCTGCTTGGTTCGGATCCGCTCCATCCTGGGGGCACAGGGTGCTGCAGAGCCCGCTCCCCAAGGGGCACCCCATACTCAGGGGGGTCCCAGTGCCCCCCAAACCCACTCACTGCCGCTTCAGCTGGTCCAGAGACTTCTTCTCGGCCTGCTGGTGCGAGCGCAGGCTCTTCATGATGCTGGCCTTGAACAGTGCCACACCCCTGGGGGACAGGGACAGCAGAGGGTCAGGGGGGCCCCCCAAACCCGTGGGGACCCTCCAGGACCCCAATCCCACCTGGAAGCCTGCAGGGCGGTGGCTCGCAGGTCCCACATGACGTGCAGGTAGTAGGAGCTGAGGAAGACGCGGCGCTGGAGCAGGAGGAAGAAGAAGCAGATGCTGTCCCACATGATGCCGGCCTCCTCGATGGGCAGCGTGCAGTCGTGGTCCTTGTGCATCGCCTTGGCTGGCAGGCAGAGGAGCAGGCGGGTCAGGCAGCAGCCCAAGCCTGCAGCCCCACGCCCCCCAGATCTCCCCCAGAGCAGAAACTCACGGTTGTAGTAGCCCTTGACGGTGCAGACGAGGCTGAAGAGCTGGATCACCCAGCAGAACCTGCTCTGCATTTGCTGCACAAAGACGCAGGACAGGAGCTGCGGGCAGAGAGGGCACACACGGCTCTGTCACCGCCCCAGGGGACAGCCAGGGCTGCTGCCACATTTCTCTTCACAGAGAAAAGCAAGGCACAACTCTTCCCAAGGATTTTTTTCTGAGATTCACATTCTCTGAACCTCAGAGACAGGGCAAACACAATTCTCATCACTTGCTGTGCCTGTGTTGTGCCAAAGCAGAATGCAACACGGAGATTGTTTATCCAAAGTGAGGATGTTTTGTTTCCTTGGCCTGTCTGGGCCAGGTGTGTGTGTGTGAGGTGACAGTCACGAGATTCTGGGCAGTGTGAGCAGAGTGAGTGCTTGGCAGATTCAGCTTAGATGAAATGTATATAGTACAGTATAATAACGCAATTAATCAGCCTTCTGATATCAACGGAGTCAGATGCACCATCGTCTCCCCTTTGATGTACAACACAGGGTGACCCGAGGAGGAGCCCGCGGGGGCTCAGCACGCACCGAGAGCATGTTTTTGGAGATGATGACGGCGATGTTGTAGAGGATGAGGCAGTCCCAGAGCGCCAGGCGGGCGCGGGCCGACTTGCGCAGCATGGCGGTGCCCGAGAGCAGCAGGTAGAAGCAGGCCAGCACGTAGCCCAGCCCAAAGAGGCTGATGCGGGTGGTGCCGGTGATGAAAACCACCACCAGGACCACCCAGAAGAGGTAGTGGAACACCACCACCTTCACCATGTCCAGGTAGGACCTGTGGATGCATTGGTCAGAGCAAGGCCTTGTCCCTTCCCGACACAGTCCCAGTCCCCCCCACCAGTCCTATCATGGGGGACAAAGGGTTTTGTCCCAGTTTATGGCACAAAGCCTGTGAGGGTCCAGCACCAGGGGTATTCTGGACCACCTCATCTCCTTCTAGAAGAGGCTCAGAGTATCCCTGCTCCAGCCATCAGGGGAGTCAGGTCCAAAGGAACCCTGGCCCAAAAGGGTTCCAATCCCATTCTAGAGGATCCCAGCCCAGCAGGTCCCATCCCACCCACACCCCAAGGGGTCCCATCCCCAAGGATATGCCATCCAGAGGTGGGATTTCATCTTGCCCCTACCCCAAAGAGTTCCATCCCAGGAAGGGCAGCCCATCCTGTCTATACCCCAAAGTTTGGTATCCCAAGGTTGGTGGGACTCCATTGTGTCCACACCCCAAGGGGTCCCATCCCAGGAGACTTGCCATCCTAAGGTGGGATCTCATCTTGTCCCTACTCCAAAGGGTTCCATCCCAGGGGGGAAGCCCATCCATACCCCAAAGTCTGGCATCCCAAGGTTGGAATTCCAAGGCTGGGATCCCATCGTGCCCACACCCCAAGGGGTCCCATCCCAGCTGGGTTCCATCCCAGAGGAGCCCCCCATTCAGTGCCCACAGTGGGGATCCCATTCTGGCAGCCCAGCCCCGGCGGGGGTGCGGTGCTGGGGACACCCACTTGCAGTAGATGAAGTTTGGGGCGGGGTTGTGGTGGTCCTTCTCGCGGTCCAGCCGGTCAGAATTGCTCCCGGCCGCCCGCAGCCACGGCTCGGAGCGCTCGGCCTCGAAGACGCGCCACTGCTGGGCGGCGCACAGCAGCAGCAGGAAATCATCTGGGGAAACAGGGCTCAGCCCGGGCCACGGCCCCCCTAAATGCTGATACCGCCCCCCAAACCCTTCCCCCAGGGGTGGGGCACCCCGCTCCTGCCCAGCATGGGGAGCTGTTCATTCCCTCCAGGCAGCTGCGGCTTTCCCCAGCCCCACCTCCTCTTTAACCAAGGGTGGGTCTCTCCAGGTCCCTCCTTTTCCCAGAAAGGGGTGGGATAACAATTAAGGACCCCAAAAAGGGCTGGGATAACAAAACAATTAAGGTCCTCCAAAAAGGGTTGGGAAAACAATTAAGGACCCCCAAAAAGGGCTGGGATAACAAAACAATTAAGGTCCTCCAAAAAGGGTTGGGAAAACAATTAAGGTCTCCCCAAAAAAAGGTGAGTTTGCCATGACTCCTTCTCCAGCGGGGTGTGTGTGTGATTTAAATTCTACCTCCAAAACAGTGGGGCTCTTAAAGCTCCTCCACCCCTCCTGTCTGTCCTTCCTCCTTCCTGCACCCAAAGGATGGCTGGGGAGGTCCCAGAGGCTGGGACAGGGGGTGGAGTAGGGGGACAGGGCACCCCATGGGCACAGAGGTGCCAGGGGCTGGAGCAGGGGGGCCAGGGGGCTGCCGTGGGCTGTGCCACCCCATAAGCAGGGACTGCCAGGGGCTGGAGTAGGGGGCACCCCATGGGCAGGGGGCTACTCACTGATGAGGTTGGTGGATTTGGGAGCCTGGAAGAAGTCGGGCAGGTAGAGCCACTTGACGAGGGCCGAGTTGAGGGGAATGGCACGGCTCCAGCGCCACGGATAGTCTGGGGGGGCAGGGGGCACCATCAGCGCCAGGCCTCTCCTGCAGCCCCTTCCCACAGACAGGCAGGGTGCCCCTCACCTATGCAGAGGGCGGGCGGCATGCCCAGGCACAGCAGGTACTGGTAGAGGAAGAAGATGACGAGGAAGAGGCAGTACTTGGGCCAGAGGCGGGCGATGGCCGCGCGCCGCCGCCGCGTCAGCATCACCACGAGCCAGCAGCCGTGCAGGATCACCAGGAAGTTCATCCGCTGCCCGATCACGTTCACTATCATCAGGAAGCAGATCTGGGGGCGCAGGGGGTGCAGGGCTCAGCAATGGGATGCTGCGAGCGCCGGCACCCCGATCCACACAAGGGGTGCCCCCACCTCCAAGCCAAACTTGTAGTAGAAGTAGTTGATGAAGTATTTGGCGCAGTTGACGAGGCTGAGGTCGAGGTGCTCGCGGGAGATGTCCTCGAACACGGTCTCGGTGACGGGGGCCACCAGCTGGTGCTGCTTGCGGTGGTACTGCTGGCGCCGGTACACCACGGCCTCGAACACCAGCAGCAGCAGCACCTGCAGGTGGTTCTGGGGAACAGGGCACGCTCAGGACCATGGGGTGACACCAGCAATCCCCCCACAGGGTGGTGGTCCTCATACAGAACATCTCCCCAGGTTCTTGGAAGAGACCTCAGAACCGTGGTGTGAAGCCAAGAATCCCCTCCAGGTGGTTCCCAAAAAGAGCATCTCCCCAGGTTCTCAGAAGAGATGCTCAGGACCACGCTGTGACACCAAGAACCCCCTCCAGGTGATCCGCAGCGTGTCCCCGTGCCCACCTTGACGTATCCCCAGTTGGGGAAGCCCTTGCGGATGCCGAACCAGTTGGCGGGGTCCACGGGGCCGCGGTACAGCGTGGAGTTGCTCAGCTCCTCTGGGGTCAGGTTGGTGCCGTTGGGCAGGGGCTGCAGAGGGGAGCACCGGGGGACGGTCAGCACCCTCAGCCCCCCCATGCAGCCAGGGAGCCCCCCGAGAACCGGCCCCGCTGGGCACACCTGGGTGCAGTTGCTGAAGTACTCGTGGGGGTCCACGACCTCCAGCTGGTAGAGCATCTTGCAGACGATGATGATGCAGGTCCAGACGGTGGAGAGGCACGAGGCCATGTGGCGGAAGCGGCAGTAGGGCACGGCCAGGGTCCACAGCAGCACCAGCAAGAAGTTCATCAACGAGACCTGGGGCAGAGGCCGTGTCAGCACCGCGGGGAGCCCAGCAGAGCCCCCCAACCCTGCACCCCCAGGGGTACCTCCTCCAGGGCCACCCAGACAGTGTAGACAGCCACCAGCTTGAGGACGTGGAGCTCCAGCAGGCGCCTCACGAACACCTCGCTCCGCGTCATCTTGTCCGAGAAGGTGCGGCCCAGCACCACCAGGCGCTCCAGCACCAGCCCCCATTTGTTGGACACTGTGGGACGTGGACCCTCATGGACACCCCCACAGCCTCGCTGGCTCTGAGGACACCCAACGCCTCCCCTGTGTCCTCCCCAGTCCATTCCCACAGCCCCCCAGCCCTGGAGAACAACCCAATCCATCCCTGCATCCCCACCCATCCCTGCATCCCTCCAGACTTGGAGGAGACCCCAGTAAATCCTTGCACTACCCTGGTCCTACCCTGGCTTTCAGGACACCCCAACCCACCCCCATGCCCTCCCAGCCCATTCCTGGCTCAGAGAACATCCCAGACCATCTCCACACCGTCCCAGACTTGGAGGAGACCCCAATCCATACCCTGAAAGGCTCTTCCAGGCTTGGAGGATGCCCCAGTCCATCTCCATACCCTCACACACTTGGATATCAACCCAAATCCACCTCCTTACCCAGACATCAACCCAAATCCATCTCCTTGCCCAGATATCAACCCAAGTCCATCTCCCCACCCAGACATCAATCCAAATCCACCTCCTTACCCAGACATTCACCCAAATCCATCTCCTTGCCCAGATATCAACCCAAGTCCATCTCCCCACCCATGTATCAACCCAAATCCACCTCCCTGTCCTCCCAGGTCCCTCCTGGCTTGCAGGACCCCCCTCCCAGCCCGTGCCCCATCCCTGCCCATACCCAGGGACGCCGTGTCTGAGTCTCGGGAGTGGGTGGTCTCAGAGGCAGCTGCATCCCGCAGCAGGCGGCTCCCATGCAGCTCCTCAGACCTGTGGGGAGGGGGTCAGAGCAGGGACAGGGGGGTCACAGAGCAGGGACAGGGGGCTCAGGGTGCAGGGGGGTCACCCAGCACCAGCCCCTACCTGTGGATGTAGGAGGAGGCCAGAGAGGGGGGCCGGATGTGCTGCAGGTCGGTGATTTGCATGAAGGGCTCGTGGAAGTAGTGGAGCTGCAGGATGCAGGCCAGCAGGAAGAAACCCATCATGAGGATGCTGGAGAAGAGCTTGGAGACGCTGAACTGCTGCAGGCCCATGTCGCTCAGCCTGGGTGGGGAGAGGAGGGTCAGCACGGGGTCCCATCCATCCCACCCCAACCAGGCACCAAGGCTGATCCACACCAGGGACCAACCCCAACCTGCTCCGTGCCTTGGTTTCCCCAGCCCTTGCCCATGCCCAGCGAGTAGGGGACACTCACTGGTCATCGTTGAGCCCTGTAATGTTCCTCCAGTACATGGGGAAGTCCTCAAACTGGTACGTGTAGGTGGCGATGAGCACCAGCATGGTGTAGGCCACCACCAGCCACCAAAAGCCCTTGAGCACCTTGCGCCACAGGCTGTAGTACACCTGCGGGGACGGGGACATCAGCAGGGCCACCCCGGGCGTGGCACAGGTCCCCAGGGGTGCCCAGCCCCTGCACCTGGAACAGCATGAGGCACAGGAGCAGGAGCAGCATGTAGACGATCTTGTAGAGGACGAGGCGGCCGGCGAAGGTCACCACGATGAACTGCACGGCGCAGACGCAGATCCAGAACTTGGCAAAGAAATCCCTCAGCACCTCGCCCAGCTTCTGCAGCACGTCCCGCATCTGGCTGGCTTCTGTGGGGCACACGGGGGCTGCAGGAGCCGGGCAGGGACACCGGGGTCCCCCCACAGGCACAGCGACACCAGGAGCCCTCACCTGTGTCCGTGACAGACGTGGCCAGCGCCTTACTCTTTAGCACCTTCTCGCCAACGAAGCCCCGCAGCAGCATCCAGAAGGTGAGGGTGAACAGGAGCTGCGGGGACAGGCGGTGAGCGGGGCGCTGGCAGCACGGGGGTGGCACGGCGCCGCGGTGCCGCGCTCACCTTGGCCCCCAGCACCATGCAGGGGTAGCTCGGGTGCACCAGCCCCAGCGGCTGCAGCTTCACGAAGCTGAAGCGGGTGGGCAGCTCGGCGGCCACGTCCATGGCCCACACGTACTGCAGGCCGCACAGGCCCATGGCGTAGAGCACCAGGAAGGGCGAGCACAGCATGGCGAAGTGCCGGCGGCTCCGCACCGTCCAGATCAGGCACGCCCACAGCAGCAGCACGAAGGTCAGCCAGCTGTGGTACGTGATGCTCCACACCTGCGGGCAGGGAGGATGGGGGCTCAGACCAAGAGGTGACCCCCCAATGGCTGCGTCCCCTCCCCAGGGCCGTGTCCCCGTGTCCCCTGCCAGCTCTTTACCATCATGGCGATGAGGGCAGCCACGTAGCTCTGCTTCATGAGGAGGTGGCCCACGGTGTGCAGCCACGGCGCCGGATGCCTCCTGCCTGGCATGGGGAGAGGGAGCGTGAGGGACCCCGGGATCCAGGCAGGGTTTGGGGAAGGGGAGCATGAAGGACCCCAGGGATCCAGGCAGGGTTTGGGGAGGGGGAGCATAAAGGACCCCAGGGATCCAGGCAGGGTTTGGGGAGAGGGAGCATGAAGGACCCCAGGGATCCAGGCAGGGTTTGAGGAAGGGGAGCATGAAGGACCCCAGGGATCCAGGCAGGGTCTGGGGAGGGGTTTGGGGTCAGGCTTACGTGGGTTCAGGATGTGGACGGTGCAGTTCTCGCTGCTGGCGCTCCGTTTCCCAGTGTTGGGGTACAGCATGGGCTGAGGGCAGAGAGGGCTCAGAGGCCACCCTGGCACCCCCATCCCGCAGCCATTCCCTGCACAGCCCCCCCAAACGCACCCCAGACCCCCCCCCAGACCCACCTTGGTGTCCTCAGCCACATGGGGAGTGTCCTGGGGCCAGCTCTCCAGCTCCACCAGGTCCCTCGGGCGCGGCCGTGCCGGTGCCGCAGCTCTCTGCGAGGGGCAGGAGCCAGCTCAGGGCACCACCGGGGAGCAGGACATGCCCCAGCCCCCTGCCCTGGCACCCCGCACTGCGGGCACCCCACTGCCCCCCTGCAGCAGGGCCGGGGCGGTCACAGCCAGGCACATTGTCACCATTGCCACCGCTGCCACCACCGGGCCGTGGCTCAGCCCTGCAGCCCTCACCTTGACCTCCCGCCGGCGCAGCTTCACCAGGGTGGCCAAGGTGTAGTAGAGCAGGAGCAGGATGCCAGGGTTGGCGTAGACAGGCCAGGGGTGGCTGTTGTTGAGGTCCAGGACGTTGGGCTGCGAGCAGTTGTGGTACAGGATGATGTCCTTGAAGCCAAACACCCTGCGGGCACAGAGGAGCTGGCATCAACCCCCAGCCAGCACCAGCAGCCAGGCTGGCATCCCCATGGTGGCACCAGCAGCCAGGCTGCCATCCCAATGGTGGTACCAGCAGCCAGGCTGGCATCCCCATGGTGGCACCAGCAGCCAGGCTGGCATCCCAATGGTGGCACCAGCAGCCAGGCTGGCATCCCCATGGTGGCACCAGCAGCCAGGCTGCCATCCCCATGGTGGCACCAGCAGCCAGGCTGCCGTGCCTGTGGGTGGCTGCCCTCCCCAGGGTGGCTCCCCCTGGCACGGCTCCCCCCTGGCACTCACCGTGCCCAGATGGTGGGGGGTGGGAACAGCCCCTGCACGAAGGGGGTCTGGTAGGCATAGAGGCAGAGCAGGTGGCAGGCGCTGTAGATGCCAAGGAGCACGCAGAGGCCGTTGAAGGCCTGCTGGCTGGAGGGCAGGTGGCAGGCCCACCACGTGCACAGCCCCATGAAGAGCAGGAAGTAGACGCTGGAGGAGGCGGAGGGCAGGGTGATCCCTGGGGAGCAGCGCCCCGCGGGCGGTCAGTGCACATCCCACTGGAGCCTCCATCCCATTGAGAGCATCCTACTGAACCCCCCGTCCCACCGAGAGCACCCCACTGCACCCAGCATCCCTCCTCACAGCCAGCATCCCCTCCCCTTGGACAGTTTTCCACCTTGCACCAAGCTCTCCTTCCTCTTGGTCCAACCTTTTCCCCTTTGGACTCCAAATCCCGCATCACTCCTGTTTGGAATGAGCACCGTCCCTCCTTGCACTGAGCATCCTCTCCCTCCCCAGAGCAGGCATCTCTCCCTCCCCAGAGAAAGCATTTGGCCCTCAGGGTGAGCAGCTCTCCTCTGGACTCAGATTTATGCCTGGGATTGAACATTTTCTCCCCTTACACCAAGCATCCCTTCTCTTTGCACTGAGCTTTCCCCTTGGATGGAAAGCCCTCCCCCATGCACCAAGCAGCTTTCCCTTGGGCTGAGCATCCCCACTGGGATAACTTGTTAAATATAAACAATCTACAACTAAATATATGTTAAATATAAACAATCTACGATTAAATATATGTTAAATATAAACAATCTACAACTAAATATATGTTAAATATAAACAATCTATGATTAAATATATGTTAAGTATAAACAATCTACAATCTTTGCCTCTCTGTTCTTCTCAAGAACAGCGTGCGAGCAGGATGTTTTTGTTCATTAACCAATCAAACAGAATCCATCGTATCTCTCTATAAAACCTGTGTTCTCTGGAACAAATCCCTTCCAGCGCTGCCTGCAGCCCGTC
Organism: Melospiza georgiana; assembly: GCF_028018845.1. Classification (NCBI taxonomy): domain Eukaryota; kingdom Metazoa; phylum Chordata; class Aves; order Passeriformes; family Passerellidae; genus Melospiza; species Melospiza georgiana. The sequence continues at coordinate 20,130,082 of NC_080443.1, forward strand.
CCCGTGTCACCCCCGGCACCGCAGTGGCACACACGCACCTGCCAGGGCCAGCAGCAGGAACGCCAGGCCCTTGCCAGCCTCCCAGAGCAGGGAATGAGCCTTGTCCCGCAGGCGGCTCCGCAGCCTCGAGTCCCTCCGCGCCCTCCGCTGCCGCCCCGCGTCCTTCTCGTCCCTCTGCCGGGACAAGGGCGCGCCCTGAGCCCGAGCCCGGCCGGCTCCGCCGTGCCTCAGTTTCCCCGGTCACAGAGGGCAGGCTCGGTGCCCGCCTGCAGAGCTCTGCCTGCCCGGGCCGTGCTTGCCTTGGCTCCGGGAGCTCCCAGCACGGAGCTTTCCCAGCTCCCTCCTGGGCTCACATGCTCGGGTTACACCGGGGCTGGGTCTGCACGGTGTCCCCGTGACCGGGTGGCACTGCCAGGTGGGGCTGGCACGGCACGGCACAGCGTGGCACAGCATGGCACAGCACCCACCCTGCACCAGCGAGCTCCAGCTGGGGGCCTGTACCCCGTAACTGCCCACCCCACAGCTGCCCACCCCATAACCACCCACCCCATAACCGCCCACCCCATAACCACCCACCCCATAACCGCCCAACCCCATAAATGCCCACCCCACAGCTGCCCACCTCACAGCTGCCCACCCCATAACCACCCACCCCATAACCACCCAACCCCATAAATGCCCACCCCACAGCTGCCCACCCCATAACCACCTACCCCATAACCACCCACCCCACAGCTGCTCACCCCATAAATGCCCACCCCACTGTCCCAGCTGTTTGCCACGATCCCTGTGGCACTGCCAGAGCAAACACAGACACTCCCCCACGGCTGAGCCACCCTAAGCTGTGTGACAATGACCGAACCCCAAAACCACCCCAAACCGGGTCCCCAGCCGTGGGGGTGCCCCCGTGCCAAGCCCCCCCAGGCCGTGCCCAGGGAAGGGACGGGGACAGCCACAGGCGGGCACGCGGTGGCACGCACGGGGGGATGTCCCCTGGCACGGGGGCGGCTCTCACCCACTCAGAGGGCTCCAGGGGCTCGGGATTCCCTCTGGAGGCGGCAGGGGCAGGGCTGAGGCGGCAGCACAGGCACAGCGACACGGACGAGACCAGCAGGATGCCAACGTCGGGTGCCACCAGCCGCACCGAGTTGGGAATGTCACTCCAGTCCAGCCTGGGGGGACATTGGGGCAGGGCAGGGCTCAGGGGTGACCCCCCCAGCCCCTGCCAGCCCCACAGGAGGGTGCCCTTACCTGGTGACCCCAATGTGCCGAGCAAAGACCTCCCAGGAGCTGCCTGTGGGGAGGAGGGGGCACTGAGAGGGGCAGAGCCCTGTGGGCAGGCACTGAGCACCCCCAGCCGTGGCAGGAGGGGCTCTGTGCCCAGGGCACTGGCACCCAGCATGGCACAGGCGAGGTGGCGCATGGCTGGCACACCCTGCAGAGCCTCAGCAGCCCCAGGATGGGTCACACGTGGCACCAGCTGGGGGGTGCACAGGGAGCAGGGCTGGGGCTGGGTGGGTGAGGGTGGGCACGGGCACCCCCTACTCACAGCTGGGCCCCAGCAGCTGGTCCAGGGCGGGCAGCGTGTACAGGCAGATCTGGAAAACCAGGTGGGCGAGGAGGAAGAGGAGGCTGATCCCCAGCAGAGCCTTGAGGATGCGGCTGCCGTGACCTGTGACACGGGCAAAGCTGTCACCCCCCAGCCAAGGACAGCAGGGACCCCAGCAGGGACCCTCAGCAAGAGCTGGGAAGGGAGAACAGTGCCCAGAGATGCCAGGGCTGTGCCCAGGGTCGGGATGCCAGCAGGGCTCTGCCCTCACCCAGCACAGCCCGAGAGCCAAAGGCCTGGGACCACCCTGGGGTGCAGCCAGCATGCCCATTCCTGCTGGAACACCCCATGGAAGGGCTCCAGCACCCCCATCCCTGCTGGAACACCCCATGGGAGGCTCCAGCACCCCCATCCCTGCTGGAACACCCCATGGGAGGCTCCAGCACCCCCATCCCTGCTGGAACACCCCATGGGATGGCTCATGGGGTCCCCATCCCTGCTGGAACACCCCGTGAGAGGGCTCCAGCACCCCCATTCCTGCTGGAACACCCCATGGGAGGGCTCCAGCATCCCCATCCCTGCTGGAACACCCCATGGGATGGCTCATGGGGTCCCCATCCCTGCTGGAACACCCCATGGGAGGCTCCAGCACCCCCATCCCTGCTGGAACACCCCATGGGAGGGCTCAGGGTCCCCATCCCTGCTGGAACACCCCATGGAAGGGCTCCAGCATCCCCATCCCTGCTGGACACCCCATGGCAGAGCCCCAGGGTCCCCATCCCTGCTGGAACACCCTGTGGGAGGGCTCCAGGGTCCCCATCCCTGCTGGAACACCCCGTGGGAGGCTCCAGGGTCCCCATCCCTGCTGGACACCCCATGGGATGGCTCATGGAGTTCCCATCCCTGCTGGAACACCCCATGGGAGGCTCCAGCACCCCCATCCCTGCTGGAACACCCCATGGGAGGGCTCATGGGGTCCCCATCCCTGCTGGAACACCCCATGGGAGGGCTCATGGGGTCCCCCCCCTCCAAGCCCCCCCCCCACCTGGCTCTGCCCCCGTTCCCAGCCGGCTCCCCGGGCCCTGTGCCCGTTTTCCTGGCCGGGGGTGGGCTGGGCAGCGAGCCCACCACAGCTGTGAGCTTTCCCTCCTCTTGTTTTTTCCTGTAAATCCAGGCAAGGCTCTGGGCAGTGCCGGGATCCATGCAGGGCCGTGCAGCCCATGAAATATTCAGAGGGTGAAGCTTGGGTAAAGCTTTTATCTGTGGCCGTGCCAGGCGCCGGCGGTGGGCACAGAGCCGGGCACGGGGGGGCTGCGGGCACCTGCCCGTGGGGTGGGGGTGACCCCTGAGGCCACCACACACCCCAGGCAGGGCGGAGGGGCTGCTCGTGGTGTGCCCACACGGCCCAGCCCTGAGGTTTTGGGTTAAAAAAGCTCCAAACGGGCCCTTGTGGAGCAGCAGGGCTATTAATAACCCCCCTGGGCTGTAATTAACAGAGAGAGGCTCCACACGGAGCCACTGCCCAGGCGGGGTGAAACCACAGCCAAGGTGCCCACGGGAGGGGGGGCAGCTCCCCTGTGCCCTGTGCTGTGCCCACCCCCTGTCCCCTGTGCCCACTGTCCCTTGTGTGTGCCCTGGGGTACCCTGTGCCCACCCCCTGTGCCCCCTTACCTGTGGAAAAGCGTGAGGAGGGCCCCGGGAACCAGGGCAGGAGCAGCAGGAAGAGCAGGTACACCAGGGACAGCACATTGTAGCGGAAAAGGCAGGCTGGGGACAAAGGGACAGGGTCGGTGACAGCGATGGGGCACAGGGAGGGGTCACAGCTGCACCCTCCCCACTGCGGGGATCCCCTGAAGAGGGGCACCCCGAAATGCCAGGTGAGGGGGGCAAGCCCCACAAAAGTGCCATCAGAAAGAGGGGCACAGGCAGAACCTCGGGCTGTGCCACTCTGGGTGACAAGCAGAGGGGACACCAGAGGTCCCAGACACGTGGGGTGACAGGGGAAGAAGAGCCATGACAAAAACCTGCAGCGTTCCCACACCATCCCCACCAAACCAGGCTGAGCAGGGCAGGGACCCCCGGCCATGACCTCTGCAGGGCTGGCACAGCCCCTGTCCCCTGTCCCCTGTCCCCTGGCCTGCCCTGGGTGTGCCACCAGCCCAGCACCTTCCCCCTCACTTATTTTTAGCCCTAAATTACAGCTTGTCTGCAGGCACGAAACTACCGGAGGAGCCAGCGCCCTGCGGGGACAGGCACGGGGACAGGGATGGGGACAGGGACGTGGGCAGGCACCTGCCACCCCGGCTGGGGACTCAGCGTTCCTGTCACCAGTGTGACAGTGACAGACACCAGCACGTGCAGGGGCTGGGAGCAGCCAGGGCAGCACTGAGGGTGCAGGGATGGGCAGCACCAGGGGGACAGCCCAGATCAGAGCCTGGGGACAGGGGACAAGCCTGGGACACCCTGGGATCAGTGCCCAGGGTCAGGGCACTGGCCTGGGACACCCCTGGGACACCCTGGGATCAGTGCCCAGTTGGGGACAGGGCAATGGCCTGGGACACCCCTGGGACACCCTGGGATCAGTGCCCAGGGTCAGGGCACTGCCCTGGGACACCCCTGGGATCAGTGCCCAGCTGGGGACAGGGCAATGGCCTGGGACACCCTGGGACACCCCTGGGATCAGTGCCCATGGACCTGGCACTGCCCTGGGACACCCTGGGATCAGTGCCCATGGACCTGGCACTGCCCTGGGACACCCCTGGGACACCCCTGGGATCAGTGCCCAGCTGGGCACAGGGCAGTGAGCTTTGTCACCGTGCTGTCCCAGGAGCTGTCCCCATGCCCTGTGCTGCAGACCAGGGGGACACGTCCCACCAGCATGGGGGGTCCCTTCGGGAGAGCCCAGGGAGGGGACAGCCCCAGGGGACAGCTGTTTGTCACCCAGGGCAGGAGCTGCTCCCCTTGGCACCACACCCGCGAAGGAGGTGCCAAAGGGGGCGACACGGAGGGTGACACGGGAGAGGTGACACAAGGGGGGGTTCAACTCTGACCCCGTGGCACCGGGGGGGTGAGGGGGGCCCGGCCCGGTGCCAGGGCCGCGCTCAGCCCGGCCCGGCCCTTCCCTTCCTGTGTTTACTCGGTTTCAATGGGACAGCACATCCTGGGGATGGGGACACGCGGCACGGAGCGGGGACACGGCCCAAAGCAGCTCCGGTGCCCGCGTGTCCCCAGAGCGCAGCCCGGGCCGGGACAGCGGCATTGTCACCTCCCCGCCGTGACCCCGGGCCGGGCCGGCGCTGCCGAGGGCTCCTGGCTGCTCCTGGCGGGTTCGGCACGGGATGATCTCATGGAGCAAACATCCCAGCGAGAGAGAGCAATGGAGCAAACATCCCAGCGAGAGAGAGCAATGGAGCAAACATCCCAGCGAGAGAGAGCAATGGAGCAAACATCCCAGCGAGAGAGAGCAGCCTTCCCGGCACGGCCCGGGGCGAGACACGGCTGCTGCTGCTGCTGCTGCTGCTGAGGGAGCCGGGCAGGGCCACCGTCCCTGTGCCACCACCTCTGTGCCACCTCCTCTGTGCCACCTCCCCTGTGCCACTGTCCCCTGTACAACCGTCCCTGTGCCCACCGAGAGCCCCCGGCCCTGCCACGGCACCGAGGGCACGGCTGGCAGCTCCAATGAGAGCACGGATCACGCTGGGCACTGGGGGTACCCATCTGCCAACCCCAAAATTTGGTGCCACCAGGACCCTCTGCTTGGTGGCACCCCCTGCACCCCCCAGGCACCGCCGGGAGCGCTTGACGGCTTCCACCAGGACGGAAAGGAGGGCGAGAAGGTGACGACAGCCGGGTTTGGGGGCACTCCCGGGTTTGGGGGCACCCCCGGGTTTGGGGGCACCCCGGAGCCCGGCCTGGCACCCCTTTCCCCGGGTGCAGCGGGCGTGCCGTGCCCGGTGCGTGGGTGCGCGGAGGGAACCGGTTCCCCGCAGTGCTGACAGTGGGGAAAGTGCAGCTCAGGGAGGAAAAACCAGTTTGGCGTGTGGGGAGAGCAGAGCCCAGCAAAGCCGGGCACAGCCGCCCTCCAGCTGCCACCCGGGGGTGGGCACAGCCCTGTGGCACCCACAGCCCGTGCCCTGCCCTCAGCAGCACACCCCGGCTGCGTGTGGGCACTTGCCGTGCCCCCTAAGCCAGGCACCCCAGACTGGCACCCCAATTGCTGCCCGCCCAGCCCGTGACCCCGGAGCAGCTCCCGGCATTAACGTGAAATATTAATGACATTAATGAGGCGGGAGGAGGCTCAATCACAGCGCCGGGGCTGCTCCGCGCCAGCCCTAATTGAATCTCCCCGTGGGAGGGGATTGGGGTCACCGGGCACCGCGGGCAAAGGGGGCAGCCAGGAGGAGCGGGCATCAGCCAGGAGGAGCGGGCACCAGCCAGGAGGAGCGGGCACCGGCGCCCTTCCCTGGCACTGCGCTGGGAGGAGATTTGGGGTCTGGCACAGCCCCCTCCCTGCCCACCAGGCACCATCCCACACCCAGGCCGCTTCCAGCACGGATCCGTTCCCAGCTGAATGGGGAAAGGGGGATGCCAGACCCCCCAAAACCGGGGGAGCCCCACGGAGCAGCCCCGCGGCATCGCTCTGCAGCCACACCGTGCTCAGGGTTAATTAGCAAAGCTCTTTAATTCCTGCCCTGCTCCCTCACACAGCCCGGCCCCAGCAGCAGGTAACGGGGCCAGGCACACCTGCCGAGCTGCCTGCCAGGTCACCAGCCCCGGGTGGGGACCCCAGGGACACTGACAGGGTCCCCAAGGTGTCACTTTGCTCCTAAGACTCAACCCTGCACCAGCTGGATGAAAACCAGAGGTAGGGTGAGGAACCCAGAGGCCTCATCCCAAAATCCCATCAGTGTTGTTCTCCCTGTCCCAAAATCCCGTCACTGGGGCCCTCCCCGTCCCAAAATCCCGTCACTGGGGCTCCCCCCATCCCAAAATCCCATCACCGGGGCTCTCCCCATCCCAAAATCCCATCACCGGGGCTCTCCCCATCCCAAAATCCCGTCACTGGGGCTCCCCCCATCCCAAAATCCCGTCACTGGGGCTCCCTACATCCCAAAATCCCATCACTGGGGCCCTCCCCATCCCAAAATCCTGTCACTGGGGCTCTCCCCATCCCGAAATCCCAGCAGCCCCAAAGCCACAGCCCCTGGGCACGCAGAGCCGGCCAGCAGCACATTCCCAGCCCCACTTTCCAGGAAAGAGCAGCCCCACCGGCTCACCCTCCACATCCTGTTTTTGTGGAAAGTTCATCCCGCCAGCTCCGACCCTCCTGCCCCCGGGAATGCCGCAGGAGATGCCCCAGGAGGGCTCCGGGCCCGGTGCCAGCCTGGCAAAGCCCAGCTGGGAGCCAGGAGCTCGTGCCAGGGCACAGGGAGCTCAGGGGACAAGTGTCACACACGGGCACACGCCAGGAGGGCACAGGGAGCTCAGGGGACAAGTGTCACACACTGGCACACGCCAGGAGGGCACAGGGAGCTCAGGGGACAAGTGTCACACACGGGCACATGCCAGGAGGGCACAGCCCATGCCACAGGGCTCCTGGAGCTGCAGGCTCACACTGGGACACACGAGGACACGTTCCCAGGGCCACCAACATTCCCAGCGGGGCCGTGACCGTGGCTGCCACATGGCAGTGCCAGCTGTGCCCAAACGCTGCTGTCCTCACCCAAAGGGGACCCGCTGCACCCCTGGTGTGCCCCTCACGGTGTCCCCCACCTCAGTGGGGCTGTGGGGGCTCGGTCCTGGGCACCTGGCCCTGCACCTCCATCCCATCTCATGCTGCCATCCCCTCCCCCTGCCCGGAGGAAGCAGCAGTTATTGCTCTTGGAGACAGCGGTGCCTCTGCTTTTCTTTTTTTATTTTTTTAAACAGGTTTTTTTTTTCCTCCTCTATTCTATTTCCCTGGGTTTTATAAAAAGCACCTGACCGCAGCAGGCAGCAGCTGCAGCCCACGCTGGCACCCGGCTGGGCTCCAGCCCCGTGGCACCCCCAGGGACCCCCAAACACCCTGGGCAGGCAGGGGGGGCCGTGTGCCCACCCCAGGGGGCTCGGGGGGCACCGCAGCCCCGGGGGCAGGGGGTGCCACCCTCACCCATCACCCCTCCCCACGGATCACCACGGGCAGGACTGGCATCGGGAGCGCAGGGCAGGAATTAAAGGGTGCCCCCACAGCACCCCAGAGTCCCAGCAGGAAGGACGGAGCCGCGGTGGGCACACAGCCCGGGGCTGTGCCAGCCGTGGGAAGCCGGGGCTGCCCCGGCCACGGCACCCGAGCCCTGCGGCCGCACGGGCCCCGGGCTGGCCGGGAGCCCCGAGCAAACATCCTGCGGACGTTCGGGGAGAGCCGAGCTGCCCGGGAAGGAAGGGCCGAGCTGGGGGCGAACCCTCCCGGCCAGGTGCGGCGGGACCGGCCGCACCCCCCGTGCCTCAGTTTCCCCCGCGGCTCCTGCGGCCCCCCGGGCGCTGCTGAGTCACCCCCTCCCTGCGGGCAATGAGCTGGAGCGGGACGGAGTCCCCGCCCGAGCGGGGCCCCAAATTCAAACACGCCACCCACGAGCTCCGCGGGGCCGCTGGGCACAGCAGGGCCACCAGCGCGTCCCCAGCTCCGGGGCAGCCGCGCTGCCCAGCGCGCCCCGTGCCGGAGCGGGGGCAGAGCCGAGCCGGCCGGCGGGATTTGGGGTCAATCGGCGCTACCGGAGCGGCAGGGCCCCGCGGGAGGCTGGCCCGCAGGCCACGTGTCGCCCCGGGCACCCATGGGATGCCCCCGGCAGCTCCCGCGCCCCGGCCCGGGCAGCGCGGCCCCGGCTGGGCTGGGTTATAATTAACGCGAACCTCCTGACATCCTGCGCGATGCTCTGAGTCACTCCCCGGCAAAGCAGAGGAAAAGCAGCTTTTTCAAGAGTCACCGACTTCCTCCGCCAGCGAGGCTGCGCCCGGAGGCAGCACCCCGAAACCCGAGCCCGCTCCCCAAAACGCAGCTGGGAACGGGGCCGGCTCGGCCGGGCGCGCCTCCCTCGGCCGGCAGCGTGTCCCTCTCTGTCCAGGGGACAGTGTCCCAAAAGCCCTTCTAGGGCCACCCCAAAGCCACCCCAGAGCTCCGCGGGGCTCGGGCCCCCGGCACGGCCGGTGCGAGCGGCGAAGAGCCCGGCACAGGAGCCCCTCGAACAATCCCCGCTCTAAGGAGGATTTTCCTTTGCGTCTACGCAAACGCAGCGTCCCCGAAGAGGCTCCGGAGCAGGCGGGCTTCAAAGAGCCGATTCTTGTCCTGCGCGTCCCGGGACACGGGGATTTTCCAGGCCGGTGGCCAGCCGGTTGCCTCAGTGGGTGGCACAGCTGCCATCAAAGGCCGACAGTGCCGGCAACGGGCTGGTGGCAGCCCGGGCACCGCAGAGCCACGGGGGCACCGGATCCGCCCGGGCACGGGGACGGGATGGGCACGGCCGCCCCCGGGCATCGCCCACCCGGCCGGAGCTCGCTCCTCACCCCCAGCAGCACAGCGGCGGCGGCCGTGACCCACCCGGGCCACCTGCGCCCGGACAGCTGCGGGGACAGGGGGGACACGCGCGGCGGAAAGCGGCAGCGCTGCCCGCCAGCCGCTCGGTCACGGGCGGAGCCGCGGGGTCGCGGGTGATCCCCGCGGAGGGAGGGACCGCCCGTCCCGGCTCCGGGATCGCCGCCCCGGCTCCCGCTCGCCTCCGGTTCCCCGGCGCTCCCCGCCCCACGTGCCGGGACAGCCCCGCGCCCGCAGCCACCGGCGAGCGGCGACAGCGCCGAGGCACGCTCCGCACGGCGGGGATCCCCGCACTCACCGGCCAGCAGGGCGAGCGGCAGCAGCAGCCAGTAGAGCCCCTGGCAGAGCCCCCGGCGCTTCATCCCGCCCGGCCGCCGCGGCGGGGGGGCCCGGCCCGAGCCGCTCCGAGCCGTTCCGCCCCGCCGGGGCTGGGCAGGCCCCGCTGCCGACGCCGCTGCCCGGTCCCGCGGCGCTCCGAGGCGCTGCCCCCGCCCCGCGCCCGCCGCTTTATAAAGCGGCACCGCCCGCCCCCCACCCGCGGGGCCGGCGCGGCCCCAGCGCCTCCCGCCGGCACCGCGCCCGCCGCTCGCACGGGCTGGACGGGCTGGACGGGCTCAGCGCCGGCCCCGCAGCCCCTCGGGGTCCGCTTTTAGCCGTCGGGGAAAAAAAATACCGACTAGGAAAAAAAAGGGGAAAAAAGGAAAGGAAGATAAGCAGAAGTGCTTCGTGTTTGTTTCGTCCGAAAATGAAATGAAGAAGTCAGAACTTGTTTTTGTTGAATGTTTGTTGTTGATACCAGGGCTCAGAGCTGCTGCGTGGAGTGGGGAGCTCGGGAGGGGTTGATATCCAGCCCTGGAGCTGGGTCCATGATCCCCGACACCAAGGAATCATTCTGTGTTCCTGGAGCTGGGTCCATGATCCCTGGCACCGGGGAATCATTCTGTGTTCCTGGAGCTGGGTGCTGTGTCCCTGGCACCAAGGAATCATTCTGTGTTCCTGGAGCTGGGTCCATGATCCCTGGCACTGTGGAATCATTCTGTGTTCCTGGAGCTGGGTCCATGATCCCTGGCACCGGGGAATCATGCCATGTTCCTGGAGCTGGGTGCTGTGTCCCTGGCACCAGGGAATCATGCCATGTTCCTGGAGCTGGGTCCATGATCCCTGGCACCAAGGAATCATTCTGTGTCCCTGGAGCTGGGTGCTGTGTCCCTGGCACCAGGGAATCATGCCATGTTCCTGGAGCTGGACCCCCAGTCCCACATTCCCAGAGCTCGGTGCCCGCTGCAGAGCCAGATGCAGACCCACACCCCCATGGAACTGGGAGCCCAGGCCACATCTGGAGCTGGGCTGTCCCAGTCCCAAATCCCACCCCAGATCCCGGCGGGAAGGTGCCAGGCACAGCTGGTGGCACGGGCAGTGTGGCTGGTGACACCTGGTAACCACCAGCCTGCAACAGGAACCACCGGCCCATGAAATTCTCCACATTCCTTGGCTCCCCTGAGCTTGTTTTCCCAACACGGTTCATAAACTGGCATCCAGCTGGCACACTGCCACACTGCTCCCCACTCTCCTCTGGGCTCCCTCCAGAGTTCCAGGGCCTCTCCTGCCCACCCCAAATGTGCCCAAGCCCCATCCAGGCACCCCTGCCCACCCAGAACCCCCAAAGCAGGATGGGTCTGATGGCTCCCAGTGTGTGATCCATGGGATCAGTGGGCACAGGATGGGTCTGATGGCTCCCAGTGTGTGATCCATGGGATCAGTGGGCACAGGATGGGTCTGATGGCTCCCCAGTGTGTGGATTCCTGGGATCAGTGGGCACAGCCCCTCGTGGCACCATCCTTATCACGGGGACTCAGCTGCACCCACCCTCAGCGCTGGCATCTGGAGGGAGCTGCTCGTGTAAATGAAACCCTGCTCATCACAAAGATGAAGTTCAGCACTGACGCCGTGTCTGGAGATGGGAATTACCCCTGCCCACCCCCACCAGCAGGGATCCAGGAAAGGGCGGTGCAGCACCCGCAGCAGCCCCGAGCACGCACAGCCAGGCAGGGAATGGAGGCAGTGGAAGCAAATGGGCACCAGAATGGCACCCCAGAGCCCTGCCCTGCCCGCCTGGATCCGGCCCTGCTGCTCTCTGCCAGCCTCGCTCGGGTTTTACGAGGGATGGGGGAGACACGTGAGGCTCAGTAAAGTGCTGTGGGCACGGCCTGAGTGCCTGGTCCGGCAGCGATGGGCCAGAGGCCGCTCCCAGCTCCGGGCACTGCCAACAGCACAGGGCAGGGAACGGCGGGCAGGGGGCAATGCAGGTGCCCCACAGCCCCTCGTTCCCATGGCTGCGCCCTGGAGGGTCCCCGTGGAGCTCCAAGTCAGGGCTTGGCCCCGTGAGCACTGGGGAGAGCAGATCAGGGATGACCACCAGCACCATTCCAATGGAAATTCCCGGATTTTACCCCACTGAGCCCAACCTGGAGTGGGCAACCTCCATCCCTGCCCATGGTGCATCAACTGCTTCCTGACCCAGCAAGGCCAGAGCCCCTCGTCCCCCGGAGCTGTCCCGGTCCCCCCGGACCCCCACGTGCAGCACCGCTCCGAGGGGTGCGGCCCCTTTAAGAGCCGAGTGGCGCCAAACCCGCCTCACGTGACCCCTGCCCGCCCCCCGGTGGGCGGGGCCTCGGCGCGCGGGCTCCCGCCAAGAGAGAAGCGCGCGGGACCGACCCCACGTGTTCCTGGGAGCGGGACCGGGATCGGGACCGGGATCGGGATCGGGACCGGAACCGGAACCGGGACCGGGACCGCGGCCATGGCCCAGCTCCGCCTCACCGACTTCTTCGGCCAGACCAAAGGGACCACCGGAGCCCCGGCCAAGCGCAGCGGCGGCCGCCCGCTCAAGGCCGCCCTCGCCGGTGCCCCGGTGCACCGGGAGGAGGAGGATGGTGTCCCGGCGGGGCTCAGCGGGCGCTCGCTGCCGCTGCCCGGCTCGCCGCGCACCCCGGCCCGCGGGGGCTCCCCGGCGCTGCGGGGCCTGGCGGGCAGGAAACGGAACCGGCGGGAGATGGAAGCGGGGTCGCCGCTCGGGGCCCGGTTCGGGGAACCGAGCGGGAAGTCGGCGCGGAAGAGGCTGGAGCTGCCCCCGGATGCGGAGCCGGGGTCGCCGGGAGCGGTAGGGACATGGAGGGGTCGGGGATGCGGCCCTGCGATGGGGTGGGGGAGGATAAAGGGGCGGGGGAGCGGATGGGCGCGTGTGGAACCATAAAACAACGGCCCCGCAAGCGTTCCACCCCTTTTCCCCGTGCAGGACCCCCCGAACTCGCCTCCCCTTCTCCTGATTCTCAATCCCCCCTCACCCGGACTGACCCCGGCCCCAAGCGCACGAACCCCAAAACTCGCCCCCTTCAGCTCCTCTGCCCCTATTGCAGACCCCTCCATGGCTCCCCCTCCCCATGCAGGACTTTGGGGGGCACAGGGGAAGGGGCGCCGGGCGGGTGGGTTCCCCGGACAGTCCCTAACCCTCCTCTCTCTTGCAGGCCACCAGCTCCTCGCCTCTGGCCACTCCTCGACCCCCGACACCGCTGTCACAGGAGCCGGCCGTGTCCCCCCCGGCCAGCACCAGCGGCTCCCCGGGCCGTGGGCAGGACACGGGGACAGAGCCCGGCCCAGGATCCCCGGGACCGGCCCGGCGCCTGCAGCGGGTACGGGCCGATCCCGGCTCTGCTCCCGGTGCGGGCGGATTCGGTGCCGCCTGTCCCGCTCTGACCCCGTGTCCCCTCCCTGCCCAGGAGGACGTGGCCGAGCTGCAGGGCCGCCTGCAGAGGATGAAGGTGATGAAGGTGCCGGGCCAGGTGCCCTCTGTCCCCAGCGGGACCAGCAGTGACCTGCGGAGCCGGCTGGAGCGGGTGCGGCAGCTGGAGCAGCGCGTCCGGCAGAGGAGAGCGGCCACCGCGCCTGGGGACACCAAGGACACTGGGGTGGCGGCTCCAGAGGGAGAGACCGGGTGAGGAGCAGCTGCAGGGGCGATTTGAGGGGGCTGCCACTGCCCTGAAGTGGTTTTGTGAGGGTTTGAGGGCTGTGGGGGCTCTGAGTGGTGTGACACCGATGCCACAGGTGACGTGACCCCGATGCCGACCCAGAGAAGGGCTTTGGGGTGGGGTGGGAGGTGGGCGCAGGATCAGCAGCAGGGCCCTGACCCCGTGCTGTCCCTCCCCACAGGCAGAAGCTCCCGGCGTACCAGCGGTTCCACACGCTGGCCCAGGAGCTGCCCCCGGGGCTGACGCTGCCCTACAAGTTCCGGGTGCTGGCAGAGATGTTCCGCAGCGTGGACACCATCGCCGGGATGCTCTTCAACCGTGCCGAGACCGTCACCTTCGCCAAGGTCAAGCAGGGCGTGCAGGACATGATGCGCAGGTGAGCCGGCCCCTTTCGGGGTCCCAGCAGCCCCTTTCGGGGTCCCAGCTGCAGCTCTGGGCGTCCCCAACCCCCGTGGTGCTGTCACAGGCAGTTTGAAGAGCAGCACCTGGGGCAGATCAAGGCTGTGTATCCCAGCTCGTACCGGCTGCGCCAGGAGAAGAACGTCCCCTCCTTCGGCAGCGGTGGGAAGAAGAAGTCTGAGTATCAGCTCACGCTGGAGCCAGTCCTGGGGGAAGGTATGGATGGTTTTGGGGTACTCTCAGTCCTGCCTGATCCCTGAATCCATAGGGATGCTCTGCTTGATCTGTTAATTTGACCCCCTGAGCGTACTGGAAGTGGGAAACGGGTTTGGGACAGGAGGGAGAACGTCCAGGCAGCGACTCAGCTCCATGGCAGGGCTGTGGTCCTGTCCTGCCATGGTTTGTGCCCTGCTGGGGCGTGTGGGTGACACTCGTGTCCCTCCTGGCAGAGGAGAAGGTGGATGGGCGCCCGCACCTGTCGGCGTCGCGGCTGCTGGAGCGCAGGAGGGAATTCCACCGCAACCTGGTCAACATCGTCAGGGAGCACCACAAGGTGAGGGGCACTTGGCACCCCCTGCTCTGGCCTCTGGGGCCGTCACTGGTGCCATCCAGGCTGAAGGACACGGAGGTTCCTCTTGAGATGGGCTCTGAATCCGCTCCCTGTGTCATACCAAGCTGTGCTGGGAGCGCAGGGCAGCGGCTGCCTCTCCGTCCTGGTGCCATGACACAGCTCTCACCCTTCTCAGGCATTCCTGGCTGCCCTCAGCCCGCCCATGGTGGTGCCAGAGGAGAAGCTGACCCGGTGGCATCCCCGTTTCAACGTGGACGAGGTGCCGGACATCAGCCCCGCGGAGCTGCCGCGGCCGCCGCAGGAGGAGAGGCTGAGCACGGCTCAGGAGGTGCTGAGCACGGCCCGGGGCATGCTGAGCCCCAAGGTGAGCCAGGGCACCCTGTCTGTGCCACCTCTGGGAAGGTGTGGGTGGCTTCCCACTGCCAGAGGGCAGGGATGGATGAGATATTGGGAAAGAAGTGTTCCCTGTGAGAGTGGGCAGGCCCTGGCACAGGTGCCCAGAGAAGCTGTGGCTGCTCCTGGATCCCTGGCAGTGCCCAAGGCCAGGCTGGACATTGGGGCTTGGAGCATCCTGGCCTAGTGGAAGGTGCCCCTGCCATGGGGACTGCAAATGAGAAGAACTTCCAAGTCGTTTCTCACCCAGAACATTCCATGATTCCATGAAGCACTCCAGGCTCCTCTGTGCAGGCAGGATGGATCAGGATCGCTGGGCTGGGCTGCCGGGTGACAGCGGGGGCGGCAGAGGGGAAACTTCTCCTTCCTCCAGCCTGAACTGTAACCCAACTCCTCCTCCCTCTTCCACATGAGCAGATGGAAAAAGCTCTTGCCAACCTGGCCCTCAGAACGGCCGAATCCAGCGCGGGGGAGCCGGCACTTTCCAAAGCCCCAAGCCCTGCCAGCACCTCCAGTGCGCTCAGAGGGGTGTCCCAGGGGCTGCTGGAGCGGGTGAGTCACCGTGCCGGGCCTCACACGGGGCTGGGGGCACTCCCTGTGCCCAGGGTGGGGGTCCCAGGGGCTGCTGGAGCAGGTGAGTCAGATCAGGCTGGGGCTGGGAGCGCTGCCTGTGCAGCACCCCACGCTGCACCACCCCTGGGGGTGCTGCCCGTGCTCAGGGTGGGTGTCCAGGGGGCTGCTGGAGCGGGTGAGTCACATCATGCCAGGGCTGGGGGCACTCTCTTTGCCCAGCCCATACCCTGGGGGCACTGCCTGTGCCCAGGGTGGGTGTCCCAGGGGCTGCTGGAGCGGGTGAGTCACATCATGCCAGGGCTGGGGGCACTCCCTGTGCCCGTCCCCTCCGCTGGGGGTGCTGCCCGTGCTCAGGTGCCCCCGTTGCAGGTGCGGGCGAAGGAGGCGGCGCGGCTGGCGGCGCTGCTGACGCGGGACGCGGGGCAGGAGCAGCGGGCGGCGCGGCTGGCACGGCTGCCGGCCCTGGCGCGCCTCCTGCGCGGCGCCTTCGTGGCCGAGAAGAAGGCGGCGCTCAGCATGGAGCTGCTCTGCGCCCGCCTGGCCGACAGCTGCCCCGAGCTGGTGGCACCAGGTAGGGAGGGATTTTGGGGGGGGTCTCTCTGTGGGAGGAAGGGGATGGACAGAGCTGAGCGCTGACCCCGCTGCTCCCGGCTGCAGGTGAGATGGAGGAACATGTGCGGCTCTTCGCTGAGCTCCTGCCAGACTGGGTGGGCATCCACAACCTCAGGACGGACGTCTACGTCAAGCTGGACAAAGAGAAGGACCTGGGCCTCGTCACTGAGAGGCTCAACAAGGCGGCCAAGGAGGCTGGAGCCCTCTGAGCCCCCCTCGGGGTTGGGGTTTTTCTGTGCAATCTCCTGGAATGTAGCAAATCCCGACAGTGCTCTGGGTTCTGGGCTGGGCTGGAGGGAGGCTCGTCCTTGGGTGTCTGAGGAAGGGCAAAATGTCTTAATTTAACTGATCCTGTGGTGGGAGCTGTGAGGAGTGTAGGTCCCCTAGTCCTGGAGCAATCCTGGGGTGGTGATGAATGCAACCCTCACCTGAGGAACCTTTTCTTCTCCCTTTCCTGGTTCTCCTGAAGGTTCAACGCATGAGGGGTCTCCTGAAGGTCCAATTTCAGAGGTTTCTTCCATTAACTGGGTCCTGGTGGGGTGAAGGCAGAGCAGGGCAGGCTGAGAGGGTGACAGGCAGGGAGGAGTGAGAGAAAAAGTCACAAATTGATGTTTCTGGAGCTTTGGGCCTCGTTCTGTTTTTAAGGGAGGGAAAACGCATCTTCCAGTCCTCACTGGAAACAACTGCAGGACTTGTCAAAACACATTTGTATTAAATGTTTTAAATATAGCTGACTTGTGTTAACCCAGTGCTCTTCCTCGCTGCCTGTCTCGTGGCTCTCCATGGCAATTGGCGCCGGCGAGGGCTGGCTCCCCATCCAGCTCCTGGAGAAAAACTCACTGGAAAAAGTGAGCGTGGGCTTGCAGGGAGCTGAATGCAGCTTTTGTGGATGGGGCTGGGGGAGCAGCTGCTGCAGGACAGGGCCAGGCGGGGCTCCAGGGGATCCAGGGTTTGCTTTTCCCAGGGGAAATCCCGGGCTGAAGTGGCTTGGCAAGAGGGACAAAGAGGGTGAGGATGGCACAGAGGTGCTGGGCTGGCACCGTGCCCAGGGGCAGGGCAGGCACAGCTCACAGCGCTCCCCAAGGCTGGGGACACCAGGGAGCTGCAGGAAAGGGGGCTCCAGCGTGCCCATTTTCCAGGGAGGAGGAACAGGGATTAAACCCAACCCAGGGTTTGGGTGTGAGGCTGGGGGCTCCTGAGGCAGGCTGGGCTCTCAGCCACGCTCAGGGACCTCACTGAGGTGGGAAGGAGCTGGATTGCAGCAGCTGGAGCGGAGCAGGACTGGAAAGGAGCTGGAATCAGCAGCCAGGCTCACATCCCAGGAGAGCTCCTGGCGAGCTCCCGTTCTGCTCCTCGGGGTAAAACTCGTCTTGGGATAAAACCCTTCTGTTCCTCGGGGTAAAACTCTTCTTGGGATAAAACCCTTCTCCCACCTGGCAGCCGCCCCTGCCCAGCCTGGTCTGTCCAAGCAGATGACATCAGGGGCTGCTGGCAGGGCCAAGGCAGTGTCCCCACGTTCCCTGATGTCACCTGCTGGCACGGGCAGGGCTGACGCTGCTTCCCCAGCACGCAGCTGCTTTCCATGGCTCTCGGGGCTGGAATTGATTTTCCCCTCCTCCTCCTCCTCCCCAGCAGCAGGGAGCTGTGAGGTGCTGCCTGCCCTGGCTCCCCTGGGGCAGCCTGGTCACCAGGGAGTTGTGTTCCTCAGTGCAAACTGAGCAGTGCTGAACGGGCTTTTCAGGAAAAGGGGATGAAAATAGCTGGAATGCTCCTTCCAAGTGGAAGGGCTGGCTGGGAGGTGGCCCCAGGTGCTGGGTGGGGAAGGGGAGCTGAGCTCACCAAGCCTCTGCAGCCAGAGGTGGGTGCAAAGCAAAGCAAAGGCACCTGAATGCTCCCTGGGAAACAATTCCAAGCATTTGGGGGACAAGGGAGAGCTCACAGCACAGCCCTGCCCCACTGACCAGCTGAGACACTGCCAAGGGTCTTTCACGGCTTCAGCCCCTGCAAGAACAGCTCTGAGACAGCTTAGGAAATATAAAAATACATCAATGTTTATTTTACCTGTGAGTCCAGTCCCTGCTGGGCCAGGGACACAGTCCCTGATGGTTTCAGGCTCGTGGAAGTTTTGGCACACAGGGATTTACTGTGAGCAAACTGAACTGTGCTGGAGGAAGCATCTCCAAACCCCCTGACACACCTGAGACCCCTGCAACACCTCTGCTGGGCCTCACCTGGCACCAAACTCCCACCAGGACAGGCTCTGATGGCCCAGGACAGCCCAGCAGAGGGGAAGCAGCAGCACAGGAGTGGGATGTGGTGCAGGAGAGGGGGAATTGTGCTGAACAAAGGTGCCCGTGGCCTCCAGGGAAGGAAAACACTGACTGGGCTCATCCCACAGCAGCACCATCCTGATTTAAGGGCACAGCAGGCACCTCATTCCCCTCAACAAGCACAGCCCTGGTGCAAGAGCAGCTTGTTCTGGTGTGACAGCACAGAGCCCCAGCCCATCCTGAGGTCAGATACAGCAGGATTTGTCCTTTACAGAAATAATTGCTTTTTGCCCATCTCCTGTGTTTCTTTGGGAATTTTTCAGCAGGTTCCTTGGAGGCTGACAGCCCAGCCCAGGGAATGCTGGTGCCCTGTCAGAGCTCTCCTGCCTCAGCAGCAATATTGTCACTTTGGTCTCCTAAAAACCACAGATTCAGAGAAGCTGCATCTTGGTCTCCATCCCCCCCAGTCAGTCTGCCTGTTCCTTCCTCCTGAAAGGATGAACTCCAAAAAGGATCATTACACTCAACACAGTGCTTGGGAAATTCAGGATTGAAGAGCATCTGGCCACGCTCAAAGCCTGTGATTAACCCCATTCCCCCTTCCCCACCCCCTTGTGACAGCCAGAATCACTACATACAGCCCCAGATTTGTTCCCAGTGCTCCCTCCTCAGTCATACTGCAGCAGGGAGTAGAAAGGGACGGAATTGAGCTTTTCTGACCCTTTCAGGGCTTTCAGCTCGATGATCACCAGGCACTCCAGGATTTCAGCCTTGAGCCTCTTGAGCAGCTCGCAGGCAGCACGCATGGTTCCTGTGGAGGGGAGCAGAAACATCCTCACTGCAGGGGCACCCCAAAGCCACCCCTGCTGCTGCCAGGCTGAGGGTGCCAGAGAGGTGTGGATGCTCCTGGCAGTGCCCAAAGCCAGGCTGGAGGGGGCTTGGAGCAGCCTGGGCAGGGGTGGGACTGGATGGGATTTACCCAGCCCAGCCATTCCATGATTCCATGCACACAGGGGTACAGGATCACACGTGCTTCCCTCCCCTCCAGATTTATCACCCCCAGCCATTCCATGATTCCATGCACACAGGGGTACAGGATCACATGTGCTTTCCTCACCTCCAGATTTACCCCTCCCAGCCATTCCATGGTTCCATGTACACAGGATCACACGTGCTTCCCTCACCTCCAGTTGCCAGCAGGTCATCCACAATCACCACCTTCTGTCCTGGCTCCACAGCATCGCTCTGGACTTCCAGCTCAGCCTGTAGGGAGCAAAGAGCAGCTTTGGTTTAGTCTGGCCTTGGGGAGAAGCCCCTCAGGAGCTGCTGGTTCATGCTGGAGCACAGACAAGTCCTCAGCGACATCAGCACGAATACTCAGCACCTAAAATCCCAAAAACCCCACGAATTCCAGCTACAGGGGAGCGCCACAGAAACACAGAGCAGGGAGGGGATTGCTGGGCCAACCCTCTGGCACACCAAGATCCTGAACTTTCACGGTGTGTGTTATGGTGGAATGTTATCCCAGAGCAGCTCTCCAGCGAGGAAAATCTCCTGTCACGGCCTGGGGAGCTCTGCCTAGAGCCAGATCCAAACTGGCACCTGTTTGGATGTGTCACACGAGCTCAGTTGGCCCAGACAATCCTCGTGGCTTAGGCCTGGCTTTGGGGGCTCTGCTGCTGTTAGTTCCTAGTGGGAGCAGCACAGGCTGAGGCTCAGCCCCCGAGCAGCCGCGGGTTACGGGGCGGGATGGGGGAAGCCATGCAGGACAGCTCTGACTTACAGCACTTACTGCCAGAGTGGGGACACTCTCCGTGGTCATGCCCCTGGATTCAAGCCAAAGAAAGCCATTTAGCACCAGGTCTGAGCACCACCCCCTGAGAAGAATCACGGCACAGCACCAAACATCCCCCACGGGCACAAACGGAGCGGCTCGGGGCCGGCTCAGTGCCACTCCCAGGGCATCAGAACCCACCCTGGGACCCCCTCCCCGTGGGTTCAGCCCCCTGGCCCCCCCCAGGGTGAGCCCCAGGCCTTGCCTTGCCGTACTCCAGGCTGTAGGAGATGGATTCGGTGGCACCGGGCAGTTTCCCCTTTTTCCGCACGGGCACGAAGCCGATGCCCAACCTCTGTGCCAGCGGGGTCCCGATGAGGAACCCCCGCGAGTCCAGGCCTGGGGGCACAGCAGGAACAGGCAGTCAGGGAATCAGGAATCATTCACCTGGGAAGAGGCCTCCAAGGCCATCAATCCAACCATCAAGGCTACAGCCGTGTATTTTTTGCAATGGTGACTCCACTACTGCCCTGGGCAGCGTGTCCCGACACCTCATCACCCTCTCAGTGAATTAATATTCCCTCATATTCAACCTAACCCCCTTCAGGTGCAACTTGAGGCCTTTTCCTCTTGTCCCATCACTCAGATTGGAGCCATTTCACTGGGGGAAGGTCTTGGCATAACCCCCCTGTTTTATCCTCCCATTCTAAAAGCAATTTGCTCTTCAAGTGACTTGTGAGGGTTGAAAGCACAGCCCAGACTCCTGTTCTCACTCACACATGCTGCTGCTGGCCCCATGAGCCCATTTCCCTCCCCTCTGACCCTTTTCCTTAGAGATAAAGGCAGCAGGGCCCTGGTATCAGCCCAGCCACACGAGCAGGAACTCTGCACCTCGGGCAGCCCTCATTTATCTCACCTGGGCCAGGTTTGGTCTGTGCTCCTTTGGCTGTGGCCCAGCCCAAGCTCTGCCTTCCTCTTCCTCAGCACCTGGCCAGGTGAGCTGAGGTGTTCTGGCCACCAAGGCCGTTTGTGCTGGCCTGGAAAGGCTCCCTGAGGAAAACCAGCTGGGACAGGGCCTGCCTGCCCTGGGGACAGCGTGGGGACACTGCAGGCTCTGTGTGCCCCCTCCTTTTTAACAATGAATTATGCACTGGCATGGAAGTGTCAAAGGGCACCTGCCACATCCCAGACCAGCATTTCAGGAACGACAGCAGCAGGAGAAGGGTAGAGTTCTGGTGTTACTTCGCGACAGAGGCCAATGTTCAGGTGATTTCTGTGGCCAAGGGCCACAACATTCCCCAAGGGCCGCCCCTCACTTCCCACCCAGGACACACTGCTCAGGGCTGTTCAACCAACACTCACCCACAATGAAGTCGATTTTCGGGTAAAGTGCCCTCACATGATCCTCCAGAAGATCAATCAAAGCCCTGAAGGCCACAGGATCCTTCAGCAAGGGGCTGATATCGCTGCAATGAGGGAGAGCAGGGGTGAGGGAACTGCGGGGCTGCTCTGATCCCAGGGGAGGCTCCTGACCCCAGGGAAGGCTCCCGAGCCCGGGGAAGGTTCCTGGGCCCAGGTAAGGCTCCTGATCCCAGGGGAGCCTCCTGATCCCGAGGAAGGCCCCTGCCTGGTGCTGCCGGGGCCAGGGATGGGCAGCGGGCACAGGAGCCGGCAGCGAGTCCCCGGCCCGGCTCCAGCCCTGCTCCCATCCCCAGTTCCAGCGCTGGTCCTGCCTCATCGCCGGCCCCATCCCCTGTCCTGGTTCCAGCCCCCGTTTCCCCGCCGATCCCATCCCCGACCCCGTGCCGGTCTCACCGGAACAGCACGCCGGGCTCGGGGAAGTCCGGGAAGGGCCGGACGCGGTCGCGCACCCGGCGCAGCCGCTCGTCGCTCATGGCGGCCCCGCCGTGCGCAGCCGCCGCCGCCGCCGCTTCGCTCCCGCAGGCCGGAACGGGCCGCGAGGGGCGGGACGGGGGCGGCACCGGGCAGGGAGCGGAGGTGACCTGGGGACGGAGGGTGTGGTACCGCGGGGCGCCGAACGTCCGTGCCCCCGGTGCTTGGAGCTGCGGTATCCCGGGGCCTTGGACCTCCAGCCCCCCCAGTATTTAGAGCTCCGGTATCCCAGAGCACTGAGCCCCAGTCCCCCCGGTATCCCGGTATTCGGAGCTCCGGTATGCTGGAGCATGGAGCATCGCCCTCCCCGGGCACACGGAGCTCTGGTATCCCGTGCACAGAGCCCCAAATTCCCGGTGCAATGAGGTCTGATACTCCAGACATGGAGCTATCCCAGAGCCCCCAGCTCCCCATGAAGGTCTGGTACGCCAGGACACGAGGCACTGATACCCGCAGGTGTATGGAGCTCTGACACTTCATGTACAGAGCCCAAATCCCCCCGTGCATGGAGCTCTGATAACCCTGGCACATGGAGCTGCAATTCCCAGGGGCATGGAGCTCTGATAACCCTGGCACATGGAGCTGCAGTTCCCAGGGGCATGGAGCCCTGGCACCTTGGCACATGGAGCTGTGATTCCCAAGGGCATGGAGCCCTGGCACATGGAGCTGCAGTTCCCAGGTGCATGGAGCTCTGATAACCCTGGCACATGGAGCTGTGATTCCCAGGGCCATGGAGCCCTGGCACATGGAGCTGCAGTTCTCAGGTGCATGGAGCCCTGGCACAGCAGTGGATGGAGCCCCAGGCTCCCCTCTCAAGAGCTCCCAGGTCCCTGCTCCGTGTGGAGCTGGATTTCCCTGCCTGACCCCAGCCTCAGAAAGGAGCTCCCTGCCTTGGGGCTGCATTTGCACCCCCTCACCCTGCTCAGCACAACACAGACAGCAAACTCCTCAGGACTTCACTGTTTCCTGCTTTCCCATCCCTCATCACCTCGCGTGAACTCCTGGAGTCGTTCTGTGTTGGTTAAACCCGTTGGTTGGGGATGAGGGACAATAACACAGCCCCAGGTCCTGGAGCAACAGCTCCTGGTGTCACCGAGCCCTGGGCAGGGCAGGGAGCTCCCACAGCTCCCATCTCCCATCTCCTGGTGCTGAATGTTGTTTGGCCATGCAAAATCCACCAAGTGAGTTCAGATCTCCTCTTCCATTAGCAAATACACCTTGGATGTGCTCCAAACCCATCCAGGCACGGCTCGCTGTGGAAAGCAGGAGCAGTTGGAGCCTGTAACACCCCTGGCTGAGCTCAGTGTTTGCTGTGAGAGCTGTGACTGGGAAAGCTTCACCCACAGCCTCTGGAGAGCCCCTGCCATGGCAGGGACACCTTCCACTGTCCCAGGGTGCTCCAAGCCCTGTCCAGCCTGGCCTTGGACCCTTCTCTGGGTACCCTGTGCCAGGGCCTGCCCACCCTCACAGGGAGAATTTCTCCCTAACATCCCATCTAAGCCTGCCCTCTGGGGAAGCCATCCCCCCTTACCCTGGCCCTTGTCCCCAGTCCCTCTCCAGCTCTCTCAGAGCCCCTCCAGGCACTGGAAAGAGCCCTCAGGTCCGTCTGGAGCTGCTCAGGCTGCACAACCCCAACTCCTGTTAGGTTAACTCCCTCTGCTGCCAGAGACAGCCCGTGCTCCCTTCACAACCATTCCCCCACAAACCGAGCCTTTCCCTGGACTCAGATTATCTCTCTGGCACCAGAAGAACCCTCGTGGGCAGCTGCTGCAGGGCAGCAGAGGAGAGGGGAGGAAGGACAGGGCTTGCAGGGGAGCTGGGGCTCTGCAGCGCTCACACTCCCTGCCCCGAGCTGGACGGGCTCCTCTGCTGACCTTACAGCACAGCACTGCACGAGGAGCTCTTCCAGCAACTCCTCTTCTTCCTGGCAGATGGAACTGCTGATGGAATTTATCTGCCTACTCGTGGAAATAAATAAGCAGGAGTTTATTTCCTGGGAAAAAGGATCTTTTCAGCCTGCCAGGCAGCTCTGCCGCTGCCTCTCACTAACGGAGGGGCCGGAACGGGGGGGTTTGTGTCACCCCTGTCCTGTTTGTGGCCCCCCCACCACCCCACGCTCACTGCAGGAGTCTGCACCACATTTCCCTGGAGGCTGAGGGAGGCTCCCAGGCCCCTCGTGCCAACCAAGCCCTGGCAAACGTGGCAGGATGAGCTGCTGAGTGCCCCCCTCCTCCTGGACGTGGGACCAATCTGTCCCCATCAGTTCTGCTGGGAAGGGCACAAAAGGTTACACCAAAGTGGACTTGCAGCGACCCAGCTGCCAGAAACCATGGTTAAAAGACAACATTCCTGAGATTCCTGTTGAGCTCCTCACTCATCCCCCATCCCCAGGGATTCCAACTGCACCCACCAGCACAGATTGGACTGGAACACCCCAAGGAAATCAGTTTTCCCTGTGATTGTTCCACCTTCCAAACAACACTGCTGACTCCTACTGCAATTTCCATCTGCAAAGAACTTTCCTAGGACCCCTTTCCAAATGTGATGTCAAAGGGCTCTGGAATATCACCCGGGAGGTGACTCCACATCCGCTCTGAATGCTCTGTGCCTGGCAGAGGAATCAGCACCTGGAATCTGCATTCCCCCAGGGAACTCTGGCTTTGCTCTTTTCTGGACACCATCAGTGATTTAAAAGTGCTTGGAGATCCTGATAGCAGAGGTGTTATTAGCCAGGGAGCACAGAAGCTGGGAATATAAAAGCCTGGGAACTGACTTTAATCAGCTTAACCAGGCAATTAAAGAGCTGTGCTGAGCCTGGAAGTTTCTGTTCTGTTCAGGATTTTAACACTTCAGTGTGAAGTGGAACAAAATGCCCCGAATTTCAACATCTCCCTTCCACGAGGGAAAACGAGCACAAAAATTTCCCTGCAAATCCACTGGAATGTTTCAATCTCAGCTGAGGAAACTCATGCACTTTAAACCCTTAAAAAAAAAAAAAAAAAAAAAAACCAAAAAAAAACCAACAACAAATTTGAAATATCTTATTTCAACACCAGAAGAATGCAGCTCCCCAGCCAGATCCTGGGCTCGGGATGGAAGCCTCAGACCTGGTTTTGTCCCCCTAAAAGAGGGAAAAGTGTGGAAAAAATAAAAGTGATCCAGCTGTGCCTCGCTGGGAGCCCAAGGCAGCACCTCCTGCCTGCTGCAGCAGGTTGGATCAAGCCCTTGGAGAGGACACAAAACTCCTCTCTCTGCCCTGGCCAGCCTGGGTTTTGTGTCTGATCCAGAACTAATGGATTTGGCTCGCGTTCCTCGCTGCTGGCTTTTATCTGCTCTCCCTTTCAGCTGGGAATTGTGCTACCAAGCTCCTGTCACCCAGAGGGTGTTAAGTGACTCCAAGAGGGACAAAGGCCCACAGAGCTGCCAGATTTCCTCTCTGCAGAAGCTGGAAGGCAGAGGTTTTTTTCTCCCTTCTAAAAGGCCACAAGCTTCTGGCTACGGATCCACCTTTATTTAGGATTTATATAATCCCAACTAGGCTTCAAGCAACAAGAAAACTTTAAATGGTGGAAGGGGATATAAAGAAAACAGGCAAATGGAGCCTTGGTGTTTAAAACAGCCATTTTCCAAAGGAGAAAAGAACCCAAAATGGGATTTCAGCTCTTCCCTTACAGCTGTTCTTAAAACCTGACAGTTTAATTCAAGGGGCACCACAGTGTCGCCTCCTGATAACATAGAAAAACATCCAGTGCTACCAGAAAACAAAAGGAAAAGTCCATTTCCAAGTATTCTAACTGCTAGGAGAGATGGAAAACAGGCCATTCTGACTGCAGAACAGTTACTTGGAAGCTGAACAAGCAAAGAACTCTTAAGAGAATAAAAGTGTGTTTAGTTTGTAAAGTTTCCCAGTGCTGAGGACAAGGGCAGGACCCTGGGGAGGGATTTCTCTGCTGCCTTTGCTCCAGAGGCTGCTGGGGACTCTGCAGCCAGAAATCACCTCCCAGCACCCCAAACCTTCCTCCCCCTCAAAATCCATTCAGGTCTCACCTTCCACAGGTCCTGCTTCAGCTGCTGCAGTTCTTTCATGGGGTTATTTCAAAGCTGTTGTCACTGAGGAGAATTTGAGTATCCAACCTTATTATAAGGAATTTTGGGATGCTGTCCATGATGTCTGGGAAGGGCTGGAGGTGACAGGAATGGGAGCTGCCACTGTCCCAAGTGCCACAGCCTCCTTCTTGGACATCAGTTCCACTTCTTGTACTCAAATCCCACTGTCACTGGGTTTTACCAGCAAATCCATGGGACTCTCTCACTTCCCTGGTTCCAGAATTTCCCATTTTCCCTTGGATCATTCCTGAGGCCCCCTTGGCCAGGCAGGGCCGTGCTCTCCTCGCTGCTGCTGCACTCAGGGCAGTTTGCAGGGCATTAACCTTGGCTCCAAGTGTTGGGAATTGATCTGCAGCTTCCCAGTTCCAGCATTCAGCTCCCCAAATTGCTGCTCCCCAGGGAGCAATTTGCCATGGAAATAATCCATTTGTCGCTGCAGGATTTGAAATCAAGGCTCCAGAGCCTGAAGTGCAGCCCCAGCTCCTCCACCATTATTAGTTCCATCCATTTCAGAAGCTTCTCTGCACGGAGGGTGGGATGATAACACAGCCTCAGGGGCAGAGCTGGGAGGCTTGAGAGGCTCAGCTAATTGGAAATTAAAGGCAAGAAAGAAATTCTTTGGACTCTTAGGCCAGGAAGAGATGGAGCTTTTAGTGCTCAGCATAATAAACATAAAGAAAGGAACATCACAGCCCCAAACTCCAGCATTCCTTTGGCATTACTGTCTCTGCTGGAGAACAGAAGCCACCACCAGAGCAGTTTGGCTGCTGCAGGTCCCTGAGTGGGCAGGAAATCCCTCCAGCCCCAGTTCCTGAGCTGGGAAGTTTCAGGGCAGCAGCTCAGGATGGTTTTTAAAGGCAGATGTGGCCACTCTGTGCCCTGAGTGGGCAGTGGGGGCTGCAGGCACCATCCCCACCCTTGTGCTGGCCCTGGCTGGGAGACTGATCCAGGTAAAAATAATTCCAGGAAAACAAACCAAGTTATTTTAACCCCAGTCAGTCCCATGATCCATGAGGAAAATCTGGGAGAGTGCCCCAAAGCAGGTGTCACTCCCTTGGCTCACAGGTGAAATCACAGACTGCACTGCTGATAAATTAGTTTATTTTCCCTCATGAGTTCTTCACCTCACCACTTTTAAATCTGTACAATTTTAGGAAAGGCATTCATTTAAAATTCCTCCTATTATCCAGCTGGAAAACAACTATTCCTATTTAAACTTAAAGCAGAAGCTTTGTCACATTAAACCCTGGTAATTTATGATCTGCTTCGTGTCCTTTTACTCTAAACAGACACGTCAGGGCTTCACTTACTTGCTTTCAAGTGCAGCATTTCCCTGCAGGATCTGTGTCCTGAGATCGCTCCAGGGATGAGGAATGAGGCTTTGCTGTGCAGCATCTCCCAAAGGCAGCTGTGACAGAGCAGGGGAGGGAGCAGCAGGCAGGGGACAGGGAGGAGGTGGCCACAGCAAACTCTGGGACTGAGGAGCTTGGCCAGGCCAGGCCCAGCTCTGATCCTGGGGATCTCTTCCTAAGCAGCACAGAACCCCACCAGGGCTGTTTCCTCACAAGGATTTGAGGGCTGACAGGATTGCCAGGGAGCTGCAGCCAGGTACTCCCTCCTCTGGTTGGATTTTACAGTGAGTGCAGGGCTCTGACAGCCCCAGGGACACAGCTGTGGAATCAAAGCCACTGAGGCTGGAAAAGACCTCAGAGATCAAATCCAGCCCTCAGCACCATGGTCACCCCAATGCCACATCCAGGGGGTTTCAACACTTCAGGGCTGGGATATCACCCCTGCCCTGTGCCCTGCTTTTCACCCTTCCCATGAATAAAATTCCCTGATGTTCAACTCAATATCCCCTGGCACAACTCTGCTCCTGTCCCTGTTCCCTGTCCCAGGAGCTGTGCAGAGCCAGGAGGGCCCCTGAGCCTCCTTTGCTCCAGGCTGAGCCCCCTCAGCTCCCTCAGGATTCTCCATTCCCTTCCCAGCTCCCTCAGGATTCTCCAGCCCTTTCCCAGCTCCCTCAGGATTCTCCATTCCCTTCCCAGCTCCCTCAGGATTCTCCATTCCCTTCCCAGCTCCCTCAGGATCCTCCAGCCCTTTTCCAGCTCCATTCCCCTCCCTGGACACGGAGAAGCCCCAAAGCAGAGCTGGAGCAGCCCCAGCAAACGGGGAGCTCCTGGTTTTATCAGTGCTGACAGACCCACAGCTGCTGGCAGCCGTGAGCTCCCCTCTGAGGGAGCTGCTGGCCACATCTCCCAAGCCTTGAGCTGTGTCTAAACAAGGAGGAATGTTATGGGTGAGCTGGAAATGCCGTGATTCACTTGAAGGACAAGCAGGAACATCCTGAGAAATGTGGGCTATAAACAAATGGCACTTGCACATGTGCAGGGATCCCTGAAATGCTGGCTGGGATTTCTGAGAGGTGCAACAGCAAGAGCTGATCCAAGGGCTGTTGTCATTCCAGTTTAATGGGATTGTCCAGCATGAGACACACAGCAGGGATTACCAGGGAGGTACACGAAGCATGGGATGGGGAAATGGGAGGGTTTGGGGTTACAGGGGGGTAGGAAGCAGCTGGAGCCTGGAGCTGGCACAAGGACAGAGCTCTCCAGCAGCTCCAAGCTTAGCTGGGGAGGGATTTGAGCTGTTTCCAGGTACAGAGCACCTGGATTTTCCTAAGGCAGCACAACATCACACAGAGAAGGCACCTGTGCGGTGGAAAACACTGCAGGGGTGGAAGTGGAGCTGTTGTGGGACCAGTGGAGAATCATGGAATGGTTTGGGTGGGAAGGGATTTAAAGCTGACCTTGCTCCACCCTGTGCCATGGGCAGGGACACCTTCCACTATCCCAGACTGCTCCAAGCTTCTCTGGGCACTCTGTGCCAGGGCCTCCCCACCCTCACAGGGAACAATTCCTTCCTTATATCCAAGCTAAACCTCCCCTCTTTCAGTGTGAACCCAAAGACGCTCAGGCTCCCTCCAGCTGCTGCCCTGAGGGCCCAGGGGAGGCTGGTCTGGCTCCAGACAGGTTTATTGGAGATGGGGAAGGGTGTGGAGCAGGCTCCGGGGCAGAGCAGGGATCTGCCCTGTGGCATTGAGCAAAGGCTGATCCTGTGTTCCCCAGGAGAGCAGCAGCCAGGCTGGGGAAGGTTTGCACAAGGAGAATTCCTGGGAGAGCATGTGCTGGAAATGGGGCAAGAGTTAAGTGCTGGTGCCAAGGGGCATTTCTGAGCCCAGAGCACCAGATGGGAAGCAGGGCTTGGAGCAGCTTTAGACCCAGATTCCTGGAAATGAAGGAAAGCCCTGAAATGAACAGACCCCCCATAAACGTCCTGCACCAACCATTGGCAACAGAATCCTGGAATGGTCTGGGCTGGAAAAGACCTCAAAGCTCTCCCAGTGCAGCTCCACTTCCACTGTCCCAGGGTGCTCCAAGCCCTGCCCAGCCTGGCCTTGGACACTTGAGGGATGCAGGGGCAGCCACAGCTGCTCTGGGCACCTGTGCCAGGGCCTCACCACTCCTGCAAGGAGGAATTGCTTCCCAATATCCCACCCATCCCTGCCCTCTGGCAGTGGGAGCCATTCCCTGTGTCCTGTCCCTCCATCCCTTGCCCAAATTCCCTCTGCAGCCCTCCTGGAGCTCCTGCAGGCCTTGGCAGGGCTGTAACCCCAATCCCCACCTTTCCTGAAACCATCACCTGGGAATGTTTGCAGCTACACATGGAAGGAACTCAGGGCATTCTCCCTGGATCCAAACCCCCCAGCTGTGAGCAGGAGGGATGCCTGGTTTGCACCCAGAGCTCACAGATTTGGGGAGAAAGCAACAACAAGTTGATGTCCAGAGCTCACAATGGAAATGAAATGTTAAAACAACAAGCCACAGGCAAACAAAACATGGGCAGTTTGGGCAGGGCTCCCTGGCAGCTCTGAGTTTCCTGACTGTCCCGTGGCTCCTGTTGGGGCAGCTGAGGGAGCAAGGCTGGGTGGAAGGAGCAGGAGTGATCCAGGGCATTCTGGAGCTGGTGGCAGAGTCCAGAGAGCTTTTCCAGCTGACCCAATCTCCCTGGAGTTACCATTTAGGGAAAGAGCTGGGGGAAGAGAGGAGTAGAGGCTAAACCCTGAGCATGAGGAATATAAACACTGGCCCTTTTGGAAGAGCGAGTGACGATATCATGCACACATCACACCCTTCCTGTGTAAACAGGAGTGCCAACAGGAGCAGGCATTGCACACTGGATGTCCTGTGGGCAGCTCTGCAGGGCTGCAGCCATCAGTGAGGCCAAGAGCATTTCTTAGGATCAGACTCTGGTGCTTTCAGGCACTTCCCAAGCTTCTCGCAGCCCGGAGGGGCCCAATTCTGTTAAAAACAAACAGAAACAGACAGAAAGATGATTCACACCAAGTATCTGCTAAGCTCTCACCCCAAGCAGCTCTTTATGATCCTCACAAAGACACTTTTATGTGCTGCTTGAAAAATGAAACTCCTCTTGCAGCCCAAGCCTCTGGGCTCATAAACTTCCCCACTCCAAACAGTGCTCAAATCAAAGCTGGGAAAGGCTGCAAATGCTGGGCTGTGCAGGATTCCCTGTGCTGGGACACTCCAGTCCCTCCTGGCCTCTCCCAGCCCAGCTTGGGGCGTGCTGCTGACCCTGCTGGGGCAGCACAGAGGAACAGAGCAGGAGGTTTTGGGGACGCCCTGGCAGCCCAGGGCAGTTCCCACTGTCAGCACTGCAATATCCAGGCACTGTCCTGAGGAGGCAGAAGGCAGCACAAGGCCAAGGGTGTGAGAGAGATAAGAATTTTAATGGTATTTTAATGGTATTTTAATGAGTGTTTTGATGGAGGGATCCACGGGCAGAGGGAGCAGGAAGCATTCCTGAGACACGTCTTCCAGTGCCTGCACACCAAAACTATTTGTTTGCCAAAACTATTTGTTTCCACGTTTCTGGAGCTACCTGAATGTGTGGAACACAAAAAGGAGATCCACTGCCAGCCTCAGCTTCCAGAGAGATTAATGGAGGAAGGAATTTGGATAGATGAACATTTTTAATTTCACTGAGGTTTTGCCATTACAAATTTGGGATTGTGGTCATGGGAAGGGCAGATAACACTTCCCACTCTGCCTTCAGGAATTTTTTGGGCCTCCCTCTCTCAGCTGTGTCCATCCATGGGACATTCTTGCTGTCCCCTATTAAAAGCCAGTTCAACACTGACCTCCTGCCTTTCATTTTGCCGATTTTCACCCTGCAAGTATTTCTGTTTTCTTGGAACTAAATTCCTACAGAAAATAAATGCTCAACCCCAGGAAAACACCACTGGAGCAGGTTTTTGTTCCATGGAGCTGACAACAGATGGCAGTGAGACACCAGCAATTCCTGCAGAGGAGCAGACCCAGAGGGAGCTGTGCTGGAGCCACCTCTGCACCGAGGGCTCTGCAGGCTTGCTGAACAATTAATGTCGTTTTCTAAATCTGCTCCTCTGGTTCAAAATGTGCAACCACGGCTGGAAAATCCAGAGCACCCTGCAGAAGGAACTGAGAGCCAAAGGAACACATGAAGTGCAATGTTTGTTCTTTTGAAAAAGCAGAACAATAAAGGGTCTGTGCTGCCTCCTGCAGCCCCGGTCCCGCTGCTGGGCTGAGCTGGGAGCCCCGGGGACACCCCGAGCTGCAGAGCAGCTTCTGCCACGCTCACACAGCAGGAACTCCCAGCAGAGCCTCGGGGGGAGCTCCCTGGGCAGTGGGGTCCAGCAGGGATGGGCTGCAAACACCTCCCTGCCCCTGCCTCCATCTCTGCTCTGCAGGAGCTGCACCAGGAGCCAGCTGCTGTCCTGGAATCCTGCAGTGCCTGGCTGGGAAGGGACTCAAAGCCCACCCAGTGCCACCCCTGCCATGGCAGGGACACCTCCCACTGTCCCAGGTGCTCCAAACCCCATCCAGCCTGGCCTGGGGCACTGCCAGGGATGCAGGGGCAGCCACAGCTCCCAGGGAACAATTCCTCATTCCCAATATCCCATCCACCCCATCCTCTGGCAGGGGGAGCCATTCCCTGTGCCCTGTCCCTCCGTGGCCTTGAACACTTCCCTGAACATTTCCACACACTTTGTTTATATGTAAGTAAAGACAATTCTCCTCCTCTCTCCCAAATACATCAAACACCCTTATCAAATCATCAGGTGACAGGAGATAGTGGCAGTAAATTATCTTTATCTCCCAGCATCCCCCAACACCAGATTTAGCCCCCAGCCCACCCAGCAATAGTCCCTCCCTAAAGGTTTGCTCGGCTTCATTCCTGCTCCCAAAGGCAGCAATCTGTGCCTGATACTTTGGGGTAGTGACCATGGAAAACTCACTGGGTTTCCTGCTGGGACTGAAACATTTCCCCTGGGACCAGGATCCCCCCAGCCCTCCCTTCCATTTGGGAAGCAGTTCTGGAAGAAATGCTTTGCAGTGCTGCCTCTGGCAGCAGCCAGTCCGTGGGGACAGTGCCTGAACCCAAAAGTCCCAGAGGAACAGAGAACAGTGTTTATTAAGGGAAAAGTTGAATAAGGAAAGAAAACACAGAAACAATGGGCCCTCAAATCTTTTTCCTATTTAACATCCAAAAATAAAGAGATGGGCCAAAGCTAAGGGAGATCTTTGCCTTGTTACTGAGGGGACACAGCTCTTTGCTGGTGACAGACCAGAGGCAGCAGGTTCTGACTGATTCAGGAGATGATTTATTTATTTATTATCAGGAAGGTTTTGCCTGTTACTATTTTGTCAGAGCCTGTTCCAAGGGTTTTTGCCTGTAAGAAGATTTTGCCTGTTACTATTTTGTCTGTCAGCCCACAGACACATTCCCTGGGATACATAACCTCCTGTCAAGTGACAACCTCCCCCAGATTATCCAGTTCCTCTCCCAGGTTCTCAACAAACCAAGCAGGGTTTGACAGGGAAGCCAAACTGTAACTTTCCAACAGGAGACTTGAAAGAGCAAACAGAACTGAAAAAATTCAATTTCAAGAAAGACTTTGGAAAATTCAGGCACAAGGGGAATTGGAGGAGACTAAAGATACATCACTGAAAATGTCCCATAGAAGACTCAAAGCAAAGAGGGCAGGGCTGGATGGGATATTGGGCAGGAATTGTTCTCTGTGAGGGTGGGCAGGCCCAGAGCAGCTGGGGCTGCCCCTGGATCCCTGGCAGTGCCCAAGGCCAGGCTGGACAGGGCTGGCAGCACCTGGGGCAGTGGAAGGTGTCCCTGCCATGGCAGGGTGGCACTGGATGGGCTCTAAGGTCCCTTCCCACCCAAACCACTACAGGATTCCACAATTCCAGGATTTTGAGAACTGCAGAAGGGGATTAGAAAGGAGAAGAAGGATCTGCCCTGTCTCTAAGCAAGGAATCCACTATCAGGTAATTGTGCATCTCTTCTTCATCCCTTCCCACCACTGCCAGCTTATAAAACCTTCACAAAATGTATTTCAACCCAAGGAGTCCCCGTGCCTTTGTGCTTCAGCACTCACCATGACAGCCTGGTCACACACGTTCAGCTGGGGCTGGCCTGGCACCAGGGTGGCCCTGTGCTGCTGCACCAGCCCTGAGATGTGCTGCACAGCCTGCTGGTACTCCTCACTGGCAAAGCTGCAGGGGAAAGCACAGGGGTTACTGCTGGGGGGTCACTCTGGTGTCCCCGAGGAGGAGGAGATGTGCAAACACCCACAGTCTGCAGGAGATGGAATCCAGGCTGGCAGGGTGCAGGGGCTCTGCTCAGGGCAATGAGGATGGCAGGGCCTGGTCCTCCCCAGAAATCACCTGCCTCCAGAGCAGCTCAGCCTCCCAAACTGCTGCTCCAGGGGCCCCAAATGCTTCCTCCTCGTGCAGATCTGCTAGGAGCTCATGTGGCCTCCCAAGGGAATTGTCTTAGCAAATAAAGGACATTTCTGGGTTGTCCCTTCAGCGATTAGCCAGGGACACTTCCCAGACACAGGACAAACACCTTCCCAGACAGCTGAGGACAGAATTTCCCAAGACAGCCCTTGCAGCTGTCCCACCTGAGCTCAGCAGCTCCCCACACTCTCCCCCCCTTTCCAAGAGCTCTCCTGCACACCTGCCCAGCAGAGGGGAGGCGTTTGCTGCAGGGAACAGAAGGGAATGTCAATATTTTGTTTTACAAGAGTGTTCTCAGGAAGGGTTTCAAACACAACCCCAGGCCAGTTCAACTCCACAACCACCAAGGAAATAAACTAAAATTATGCAAACACAGAGGAGAAGAATAGAAGGGCCTTGTCCAAGACAAAAATACCTCCCCCACTGCACAAAATACTGAGGTTCTGTCCCATCCACATTCCTCCACTACAGCTTGATTATTCCAAGCTGGGAGCCATCTGCCATGCCCCAAAATGTGCTTCTAATGACCAGATCCTGACCCACCCGATTCCTCCAGCAGCCATTTGCTGGAGTGGCTCAGGGTGCACTTCACTAATATCCCAAGTACTTCTAAAAAGCAGGATTCCTAACAAAGATCTCTCTTTGTCCATCACCTTAAGAGTCACTTAAAAACCACCAAAACCCCCCCAGAGAGCGGCAAATTCCTTGTGAAGATAAAAGAACCAATGCAGCTGGGTCCTGACCTCGGGCTCCCCCTGCTCCCAGGCCAGGCTGGCCAGCAGCCCCACACTCCAGCTAATTTCCTTCTTTGCAAAACAATCACATTTGGAAGGCCAGCGATGTGCCAAGCGTTTCCAGTAAACCCTATAAATATCCCAGCTGGGCAGGCAGCCAGGCAGAGGCTGATTGTGGGGCTGTGCTGATAGAGAGCAGGAAGGGAACGTGGGATGAGGAGCTGGAGCTGCTGCTCTCACACCCAGCTGCCTGGATCCTGCTGGACAGAGCTGAAGGACCACCCTGAAACCCAGAGGATCCTGAGAAGCTCCTGAATTTCACAGAATCCGACAATCTTTGGGTGGGAGGAGATTTAAAACTCCCATATATCCCACCCCTGCCATGGCAGGGACACCTTCCACCATCCCAGGCTGCTCCCAGCCCTGTCCAACCTGCCCTTGGGCACTGCCAGGGATCCAGGGGCAGCCACAGCTGCTCTGGGTACCCTGTGCCAGGGCCTGCCCACCCTCAGAGCCAGGAATTCCTTCCCAATGTCCATCCATCCCTGCTCCATGGAGCTTGGTTTTCATTTCTTGACCCCATTGAATCCCCATTCCATGTGGGTTGGTTTTCCTGCCTTGGCCCCATGGCTCAGTTTTATCTCAGATATTACTGTGCAGCTCCACAACATGCCCCAAAATCCCACATCCACGGATTTGTGAAGTATTTACTGACTGCACAGGAGTTAAAACTGCCTCCAGCCCTAAGCAAGTGCATTTTGAGACAAAATCTGCAAGAGTGCCTGGAATTTGCATGTAAAATGGGGATAATTACCTCATGGTAATCAGCCAGAGCTGTTAGGGGAGCTGGGAACCTCTCCTGCCTGGAGTCCCATCCTCTCCTGGAGTGCACACGCAGGCCTGGGCTGCAGGGCCAGGTTTGCTGCATTCCCTGCCCCACAAAGAGGTGCAATTATCTGTCCAGGTGCCCGGGCACCATTGTCTGGGAGGAGCAGCCTCCAGGGTGAGCTGCATTTCCTATTCCAGCCCAGCAATCCCGGCGAGGAGGGCTGGGAATAGCACTGCAAGGAGGAGAGGGTGAGCAGGTGGTGTTGTGAGGAGCTTGCTAAAAGAGATCCCCCAGCGTCCATGAAATTATTCCCGGCTCAGAAGGAGGGAGCAGAGTGGACAAAGTCCAGGGTCATTACACTAATTGACACTTTACCTCCGGGAAGCCCCTGGAGATGCAATCAGGGCTGCGTTGGAGAGCAGGGTCCCAGGCACAGGTGTGGGCTGTGCTTCCTTCATTTACTGTAATTGTGCCTTGGCAATCTGCTCCATCCTCCTCCCCCCACAGCTCCTGCAACCTGCTCTGCTGCTTAACCCCAGCAAAGCCAGCCTGCAGGAGGAGGGCTGGCCTCACCCAGAGCCAAGCTCTGCTGTGATCCCCTGCTCCTGGGGTTCCACCTGCAGGGATGGCTCCCTGCCACCATGAAATGCACCCTCAAATAGATCAGCACCCAAATAAATGCACGAGCATTTCCAGCATTTCCATTTCCAGCAGGGTTTCAGATGTTTGTGTTACACCTCATGATTCACACTGCCTGTCCTGGGAGTGATGGGGCCCTGGGAGGGCTGGGACAAAATGGGAATGGTATTTTATAAAAACTCCCATAATGGGAGTCACAAAAACCTGACAAAGGGCTCTAGACCAGGCTGCACAGGGCTTGGAGCAGCCAAAGGTGATGAGTTTTACACTCGTGAGTTTTAAAGGCCCCTTCCAATCCAAACCATTCCATAGTGCTAGGAACAGCAGCTCTCACATTGATATGAAGTTATGGGAAGAGCATAAAACGTGGCTAATGATACTTGACTTCCTTCTCCCCTGGAATTATTTTAATTAAAACCATTATTTTTAATTCTGAAATACACCCAGATTCTGATAATTTGATTTTATCTGTTATCAGTGCTTTGAGGCTTCGCAGCACCGTGGTATCCAAGTCTTGATCTTGTCTTATTACTCAGTCTTCCTCAGTTCCTCTCCTCTATTATCAAGTTTATTTGCAATTTAAGGTCTGCACAATGCAGGAGGCAGAGACAGGTTTGGGGCTCTGCTGCTGGAATTACTGGAGAGACTCAGAGGAGCCAAAGGAAAACAAATGAGGAACCAAAGGCTGAAGGTGGCCCCTACCCTGAGTCACCTCTGGTCCTGCAGCATTTTGGGCCCAGATGCATCCCTGGAGGCATGAGGGGCACAGGAAACCTTGGAATGGTTTCCTGGTGCCATCTCCCTTTTCCAGGATGAGGAGTCAGCATCTCCCCCAGGCACAATCCTTGCTCTCTGTTATTATTCACATTTTCCCCCCTGTCTTGCACCTTCTCTCTGTTCCCCACAGCCAGGTTTGTGCCCTGGGCACTAAGGTGAGACTGGCAACTTTTCTGTCAGATCCTTTCCCCTTTAGCTTCCCTTCAGGAGCTCCTTCCCTTTTTTTTTTCTGGCTCCATAACCACTGCAATTACCTCTCTGATGATTTCCTGAATTTTCCATCTGCTCGAAATAGGCACTTGTGAGCTCTCTTCTTAATTAATGTGTTCTAAAATCATTATGTTCATCAACCAAGCCTTATCACTTCCATTTTCTTCCATAATAGTAAAATCCATTGCCCTAAGTAAAACACAGGAATTTTGATGTTCATAATTCAATAAACTCATTGCTCAGAGCAGAAGCTGCTACAAACCTGGAGTAACAACAAGGTGTGAGCAGGCTGTACTCACCCTGTCCTCACTTGTTACTAAGCTTTGCACCTCTGGCTCAAACTGGCAGCATTTCAGAGATTTCTCTTATAAATTCCTTGGCTTCAAAACACTTTCTCTACTTCAGGCTGCATTAGGTATTTTACTAACTGTGTTTTCAGCTGTGCCAGCTTTGCTTTTTATATATACATATAAAATATATAAATAATATATAATATATTATGTATTTATATATCTAAATATAAAGATTATATAAAAATAAAAATAATATTTATGCAGTATTATAGTAAATGTCTGCATAAACAATAATCTGACTCAGATAATAAAACTGACAACTGCTGGTGAAGATGGTACCAAGAGATAATTTTGCTGAATTTGTCACATTGCAGAAACAAGTTCCCTCTGTGGTACTTAGCACACACACCACAGCCCAAAGATAACAGAATCTGGCCAAGGAAAAAACCTATCAGATCTTTTAGTTCTGCATTTGGATAAATTTGGTAACAAGGGCAGTTATTGCATGCAGGGAGGAAACAAAGCCCTGCTCAGAGTCAGGGAAACGCTTCTGCTTTCTGTGCCGCCCCACTCACGTTCTGGGTTATTAAAAAAGAGAGATTTTCTGTCCCCAGCCTGCACTGACCTGGTGACAAAAAGGCACAAAGGGCTCCCCTCTCACCACCAGGGATGAGGTGACTCCTGCACAGGGTCCAAAGGGGCTCCAGGAGAGGGACTGGGGACAAGGATGGAGGGACAGGACACAGGGAATGGCTTCCCCCTGCCAGAGCATGGGGTGGATGGGAGATTGGAAATGAGGAATTGTTCCCTGTGAGGGTGGGCAGGCCCTGCATCCCTGGCAGTGCCCCAGGCCAGGCTGGGCAGGGCTGGGAGCACCCTGGGACAGTGGGAGGTGTCCCTGCCATGGCAGGGGTGGGATGGGATGCTCTGTAAGGTCCCTTCCAATCCAAACCATTCCAGGATATTTCAAGGCAAAGGAAATATCACAAACACAATTGTGTCCCTTGGCAGAAGATGA
Organism: Melospiza georgiana; assembly: GCF_028018845.1. Classification (NCBI taxonomy): domain Eukaryota; kingdom Metazoa; phylum Chordata; class Aves; order Passeriformes; family Passerellidae; genus Melospiza; species Melospiza georgiana. The sequence continues at coordinate 20,168,189 of NC_080443.1, forward strand.
GGAGCAGCAGCAGGAAGAGAAGCCCCAGCCACGGTGGGAGGGCTGTTCCCAGAGCAGCTGAGGGCAGGGGGCAGCACCACAATGGGCAGGGCCAGCAGTGCCAGACCTGTCCCCACACCTGGCAGGACCTCCTGGAATTGCCTGAGCCATCCTTCAGTGCATGAGGAGCTCCTTTGGCTGGCACTGTTTGCAGGCAGGCTCAGGAAATGCAGGGAGCAGTGTGAGGAAGAGGAAGGACTTGTCCTGCCTCACCAGGGAGCTGCACATGTCACTGCTGCCTCTGGGGCTTGCAGGAGTTGCACCTTCAGGGTCCCCTTTAGCAGCCACTTCAGCACAGACTGAAAAGCTTTGCTTGATTTTTGGAAAAATGGGTAATTTCTATCCACTCACCTTCCTAATACAGAGTAACAATCAGGGAATGGTTTGGGTGGGAAGAGACCTCAAAACTCATCTAAGTTCCAACCCCCATGACATGACTCAAATAGAGGTGGGCTTGGCAGGGCCAGGTTAACAGTCCTGAGGGTCCAATCTGAAACATTCCCTGAATCTGTAAAGTGTCCCTGTGTGTCCTGCAGTGTCCCTGCCCTGCAGGTCAGGGTGACTGAGCTGCTGCTTCCTGGGATTCCCTGGCTCTGAGATCCCAAACACAGAAGCAGTGAATCCCTCTGGAGCTGTAGGTGATGCCAGCCCCTCCTGAGCAGCAGGGACACCCACTGCTGCTGGCCTTGCACATGATCCCACTCCAAACTCATGTAAATCAAGAGAGATGACAGATTATTAAAACCATTTCAAGGGAGAAGAAAAGGCTGCACTAAATAAGGAATAAATGTAATAAAAAGTGAGCAAAAGCAGGCAGGGAGAGCAGAGGCAGCACACAGGGACAGACAGATGCAGGCTGGGAGCAGGATGCTGGATTCCCTTTGGAGAAACATTAGTGTGGGGACTCCCAGCAGGCTCCCTGCCAAGGGGGATAATTAAGCTAAATAAAAATACACACCAGGAACAGCTCCACAAATGAGGATAATTTAATTACCACATTCGATAGAGCAGACCCACTTCCCATGAGTTTTCCATTGTGACCAGAGAGGAGACAATAGCAGCAGAATGTGCTGGAGAAAGGAAGAGTGGTGTGCTAAAAGCAGGGCTTCTATTAGGGGCTGCATAATAAACACCAGCCCAGCTCTCCATAATCGGGTCATAATCTTGCCATAAAATTCAATCAGAGCAACAGCTTGTGAATATCCAAAAAATCAATGCAGCCATATGAGAAATGATTGCAGTTGGAACCCTGGAATTTATTCCAATGCTCACTCTGGGGTGGTGGGAAGGAGCAGTGGAATCACAGGGAAGCAGGTGCTGCAAACACCTCTGAGGGGAGAGCTCCTCTGCCTCAGATCCAGAGGAAACACAAACAGAAGCCCAAAATCACAGAGTGTTTAGGGCTGAGAGCTCTAGAGCTCACCCAGTGCCATCCCCTGGCAGGGCAGGGTCACCTGGAGCAGGTGACAAAGGTGACACACACAGCAGGCAAGCTACAGTTCAGTTACTGCTGCTCATTCTTTTCATTTCTGAAAAAAGATATTATTTCTATACACTCATTTCCTAAAACAGAATTCTGGAATGGTTTGGGTTGGAAGGGACCTTACAGCCCATCCAGTGCCCCCTTGCCAAGGCAGGGACACCCTCCACCATCCCAGGGTGCTCCCAGCCCCATCCAGCCTGGCCTTGGGCACTGCCACAGCTGCTCTGGGCACCAGGAGCTCAGCACCCTCACAGGGAGTAATTCCTCCCCAATATCCCACCCACCCCTGACTCTGGGGCACCCATTCCCTGTGTCCTGTCCCTCCATCCCTTGGGAATGACCCAGCTGTTAAATCTCCCTGGAAGCCCAGCCTGGTTTGGTTTCACTGAGCTGTATTTCCAGCCCTGGGGCTGCAGCTGTGCTCTGTTCATTAGTGCTGGAATGCAGAGGGAGCAGAGCCCCCAAAGAGCTTTACCCACTGCTGATGCCCCTCTAAAGTGCTCTGTTAAGTGAGAGAGAATGGAAATATTCTCCCTCCCCTCCTCTCTCCAGTGAAAACACTCCATGGGCAGCACAGGCTCAGCTCCTCTGGAAGGAACGGGCTGAGTGTGTCCACTCAATTATTCAAACCAGCTGAGTAATGGCAGCCCTGTCAGCTCAGGAAACATCTCTGCCTCTCCAGGCTGCTGCACAAACCCAGCTCTGGGCAGGCAGGCCCAGCAGCTCCTGCTCCTTGATTTATTCCCACCCTGTCCCTGCCAGAGCCCCTGCAAGGGATGAGGCTGAGTGTCCCTGCATTGGCTGCAGGGAGGGAGGTGGGGACACCTTGGGAGCATTTTTGGAAGTGGCAGGGCTCTTTGTGGGCTCTGCTGAGTGCATAAATCCTTGTGGGAATCTCTCAGGGCACGGTGTGTGCCAGAGATAAACATTTCAATAGCAGGCTTAGAGGAGAATGGATTCAGACAGGCAGGAGAGCCCGAGGAAGGAGCAGGATTGGGCACAAAGTCCTGCTCAACCCCTCTGGAGCAGCTCCCTTAGCTGGGGCAGGAGACAGGAAGGTGACCAGCCTGCCCTCCAGGGACTCCAGCACCACACAGGTTATTTATTTATTGCTCCCCTGGCCCCAGAGCTCCCCAGCAGCTCTGTTTGAATGTGCTGCACCCAGCCCTGACCTGGCCTGGCCAAAAATTGGTGTTTTCCTCCTCCCCGAGGGGCTGCAGGACACACAACAGGAACAACCAGGCTGACAGGTCCGTGTGCACACCCATCCCACCTGACCACCCAAAACCAAGGGTTTTGCTCCTTCTCCTGAGAAAAAGCCAGCAGGAAAGCCATCATTTCCCAGCCTGGCTCTCTGGGACAGCTTTTAAAGCAGATTTCAAGAACCAGCAAATAAATTGTGACCAGAGACACTGCTGAGTTTTCAGGACAGCCCAGGAAGTGGCTCACCTCAAGGGGTACTTCTCCCCAGGGTCCCTGCCCAGGTGGAAGAGCAGGGGCAGGTAGGTGTGCTCCTCCTGGCTGTGTGTGGTCACTCCAGCCACGCTCTGGCCAGGACAGAAATCAATGCCCTGCAGGAAAAAGGAGAGAGGCCATCAAAGGTGATGCAGGGCAGGCAGCAAGACTTGAGTTGATGCCACTTTCTGCAGCAAAACACCAACAAACCTCAGGATTGTTTTAAACCAAGAGTCCACTTCAATCTCCAAAACACATTCTGAGCTGCTGGGGTAAAATCAGTTGAGCAAGTGGTGTTGCACTAAGAGCTGAAGCAAGGCCGTGCGTGCTTGTCTTATAAAAATATAATCCCAATAAAATATTCATTAAAATGAAATGGCAGAACAAAAGACAAAGAGGTGGAAGCATTTAATCATAAAAATTCTGCACATGGAAAGGATTTTCTGGCTGGTTTTTCTGGCTTTGGAAAGCCCCCAGGAAGATGGGATTGCTTGACACTTCTGATCACAACCAAAACCCCAGGAGAGACATCCAGAGAGGCAACAGGCACCTGAAAACTCCCCTGGCAGCACCTGAGGGATCAGTTTCTCTGAGAAATGAAGCAAATCTGGTAAATTTTATAAAAACTGGTGTGTTTTCAATTGGATTCATGGCAAGCTGGTATTGAGGGGCTGCCCTGGGCATGACAGTGGGGATGGGGGTACTGCAGGAAGGGGAGACACCCCCACATTGCTGTCTCTGGCCATCTGGGGGGCACGGGGTGGGATTTCCCTGCAGCAGCACTGGATTTGAAGGGCTCAGCTCCTGGGGAAGCAGCTGGCAGCAGCAAGGGGTTAAATGCTGGCTGGGCACCAGAGCTGCCAGCTCCATCTGCCCCTGTCCTGCCAGCCCCCCTCCCTTCCTCCCCAGCCCTGATTTGCCAGCTGGGAGCTCCCTAATCCCTGCCCTGCAGCCTCCAGGGCCACCAGAGCCCATTTAAACCCCTGCAAGAGCCAAAAATGCAAAAAGCACTCATTTCCCTGGGCAGGCAATAAAGCAGGGCCCCCCAGTCCAGCCCAGCCCTGCCAGGCCCGGCCCCAAATGGACTTGTTAAAGCTGGGTTTTACAATTCCAGCCCCCATGCTGCTCCTCACAATCCCAAAGTGCCCCAAGCCATGGACACAGACACGGAGAGCAGGTAAATGGGAGTGCTTCAGGGAAAGGGGGAAAGCAGCTGTAGCATTTGCTTATAAAACAAACTGAAAAGGCTCTCTACAGATGTTGGTAGGATTTGATTGGCAAACAATTTTCTAAAAATATCCCGTGTTTTTAATGGACAGCTGGTCAGTGGAGCAGTTAATATTCTGCTTTTCAATAAAGCAAGAAGTTTAGAAGCCCATGAAATCCCATTTATCTGCACAGGGCTATAGATTCCTGAATCACTGACTGGAAAAATAAGGGAGTTGCTTGATAGGTTGGAGTGGCCCTACCAATAATGGACTTTAAATGGATACAAAACTGATTGACCTTCCCACCCTGTGATGCCACAGGCTCTGAAACACACAGGGAAAAGAGATTTTTGTGGGTTTTTTTTCCCCCACAAAAAGACCGGTTAATGAAAAGGTATCAAAGCCTCCATAACATCCAAATTATAATTTGGATGCAAATCAAACAAGCAATTTAATTAAGAGCCTGCTAATTGGTACAATGCTCCTCGCTGCAAATGCTTCAGTGTGAAAGATTTTTGTCTCTGGGGTGTTTGTTTAGACATTGCTCTGTTTCTCTTTTATCTTGTGTTTCCCAGGAAATCCTTGTAGCCCAAAACACAGTCCCAAAGATTCCCAGGAAAGAAAATGCTGGGACAATTTGCCTGATGCCACCAGCCCAAAGCCACCTGTCATTCCAATTTAAGCACTCAGTCCCCTCTTGAAAAGCAGTCTAGTGGAGAAAAGTCAAATAAATAAATAGGTAAGCAAATAAAACCCCAAGAATATAATTTTAAGACATTTCTAAGGCATTCCAACTTTATCCCTGCAAATAAAATGGAATATTGCTATTTTTATGTGCTCTGTGAGTCAATATTCAACCTGCAGAGAGAGCTTCAAAGATTTTCTATCTACTCATCAACAAATTAGTAAAAAAAAAAGCTATAAATATACAAAATTCAATATTATTTATTTTGCACAGGTAAGTTTGGTGATGTTTGGAGCTGGAGAAGAGGCAAGAGCTGCCTAAGCAGGATAACACCACCCAATTCTACTCTTCTGTTATCCCTAAAGCTGTTTATTGTCACACTGTTCATAGCAATGTGCAGGGATCAATAATTTGGGCACATTCCTCACTTTTGTCCCTGTTCCCTCTCCAGGTAATGGCTGGAGCCCCATCCCTGCAGGGCTCAGGGAAGGACTGGATGAGGCTCAGTGCTCACACCTGGACTGGTCCCTCCATGACCCTGGGGCTTTTCCAGCCCTGGATTTTGGGATTCGCAGAGCTCACTGATCAAACACAGCACAAAGGTCACTCCCTGTGTTTCAGCAAACTCCTGGGCTTTTCTCCTCCTGAAAAAGCCTGAAAACCAAACCAGCAGCTCCTTTCTGGAGCATCTCCTGCCTTCTCAGGGAGCCACACAGAGCATCAAAGCTCCTGCCCAGCCCTTACAGTGTTTTGCACCACCACAGAAAGCTGTCTGCTGCAGGAGAGACCCCAACCATCTCTATGATTCTGACTAAAACATGGCACTCCCTGCCCACCAGGTGAGCTTCCAGCCATCACCACCCTGTCCTCCTCAGCAATCCCACAGCCCTGTTGTTTCTCCATCGCTGGCATGCAGCAGCCTTTGGTTGCACAGCTTTAATTTCCAGAGCAAATGGCCCACAGATGCTGTGTCAATAGAGACATGAGGCAAACACAGCCACTTTGGGCTCCCTGCCAGGAGATGGAATCACCACTTGTGTTAACGGGAGCCCTCTGGCAATTGCTCAGCCTGGCTGCAGCCCAGCCCAGCCCAGCTCTGCCTCCTGCTCTGCTCTGCTCACCCCAGCACCAGCAGGGCACCAAAAGCAGGTGAATACTGCAAGGAGAAAAGCACAGCTGCCAATTAAAGCCCGGAATTTTTGTTTCTTGCTGTTTGCACAGGTAAACGGTGCCCTTGGTGTCCTGGGGAAATCCTCCTGGGGATCAGCTCCAAGTGGGGGTGCCAGGCTGCAACCCTGTGCACCCAAAACTGCTGCTGATGGGATAAGAGGCTGGAAGAGACCCTGGCATGGGCAGCACCCTGTGGATGGGCAGCCCCTGGAATGATGGGCAGCACCCTGGGATGATGGGCATTCCCTAGAATGATGGGCAGCACCCAGGAATGATGGGCATTCCCTGGGATGATGGACATTCCCTGGGATGATGGGCAGCACCCAGGGATGATGGGCAGCCCCTGGGATGATGGGCATTCCCTGGAATGATGGGCAGCACCCAGGGATGATGGGCAGCACCCTGGAATGATGGGCATTCCCTGGGATGATGGGCAGCACCCAGGGATGATGGGCATTCCCTGGAATGATGGGCATTCCCTGGGATGATGGGCATTCCCTGGAATGATGGGCAGCACCCAGGGATGATGGGCAGCACCCAGGGATGATGGGCATTCCCTGGAATGATGGGCATTCCCTGGGATGATGGGCATTCCCTGGAATGATGGGCAGCACCCAGGGATGATGGGCAGCACCCAGGGATGATGGGCATTCCCTGGAATGATGGGCAGCCCCGGGATGGGCAGCGCAGCGAGCTCGATCGATGCCTGGTTCGTATGCTCAGAGGACCAAAATCAAATGTCATTATTTGTGAGGTTCTACTTGACTTCACATCCCCGGTGCAGAAAAGGCTTTATCGATCCCTTCACGTGCAGGAGAAGGGCAATGGCAGAGCCTGACTGGAATAAGCCCTCTGGCATTTCGCATTAAAACAATAGCGGCAGCTTTAGAGCCGCACCTCAGGAATCCCACGGCAGGCTCCCAACAGGCTGACAGCACAAAGGTTGATGTTATCAGCCCCTCTCCCACAACCAAAGGGCGTTTTCCACTTTCCCTTCGTTATTTTTTCCCCCTTCTTGCCTCGGTGCTCTTGGGAGATGCAAGGGCTGTTCTGTGCTGGATGCTTTTGGTGGGAGGCAGAGAAAAGGAAATTTCCTTTTTGCTAGCTCCCATTCCTGCCTCCTCCATCCAGCACTACATTAGCAAATGCCTGAGGACTTGCTGCCTACTCTAAATTTATAGAAAATACCCATTTTTTACCCTTTCAGACCCCTACTCTCAAAAAACCCCAGCATTTGACAGGTGGCTGCCAGTAAAAGTCCTGTGTGTTTTCACTGTCCAAGAGGGCTCTCCCCAGGTTTATCCTCAGGTTTATCCCCAGGTTTTTCCTTAGTTCTCCCTTTGCTCCTGCACACATGGCTATTTCCATCACTGCTGATTTTTGCTGCAAGGAAAAAAAGGTGAACAAGAATGGAAAAGCTTTGGTATCCAGCAGTCCTGGAGCAGCAGGGACTGAGCCAAAGTGCAGGAGGCAGATTTTTCTGCCTCTATCAAACTGTTTAAAAATACAAACACATTTTTCAAGTCAGGCTTCCTTTCATCTCCCTCTGTCCCATTTATCACCTCTTGAATGTCAGAGATGTCAAATTATGTAAACATGAGCCACCTATATGGATGGAAGGCAGGTAAACAGCTCCAAATAAGCATCCTGTGCAATCCTCAGGGAAAATGTCCCACAAAATGCTTACTCCCACTTGATTCTGTGAGTGAGCCTTCCCTTCATGCCTTCAAGAGATCACCCCCCCAAGAATCAAGAAATCCAGTTAATCCAGCAGAAAAGGCAGCAGCAAGGTATCCTCCAGCACTGAGACAGACTACAAGACTTCCTGACAGGAGTCAGACTAGAAAATAAAATTGCTTGGGGGTTAAAAAATAAACAAACAAAAGCTGGGAAGAACAGAACAGCACAATTCATCAGTGTGTCAGATGACAAGCCCTAATCCCAGGCCATAAGGCAGAGGATGCAGACCAGCAAGGGCATGCTGCTGTCATGGGACTGGGGGATGACAGCAAACCTGTGTGCTGCCTGCATGGGATGTTTCCAGAGCAAATACTGCGAGTGCCAGATGGAGAGAGGAGCCCTCAGAGCCCTGCTCTGCTCTGCTAGGCTGTGCCTGCTGCAGGCTGTGTGTCCCTGGCAGGTTTTTATTGGTGTGTACATCCTTTATTGCTGAACCAACTCACACCCCAGCCAAACACAGCTTTCCAGGTGAGGGGCCACATCCTCCCTCACCATCCTGCTCATCCCAAACAGGCACCAGCTCCCCATTTTCCAGGAGCAGCATGAAAATGGGGTGCTGGTTGCTTTCATGAGATAATCCCGTCTGAAAGTCCAACAAAAATGGGAATTAAACCCAGGGCAAGTTCACTGTATCAGTGATTTTCCACACAGTCAATTAGCAAGGGAATTCTGAAAGGGAAAGGAGGGCTGGCTAAAGTCTGTCAAAACCATGAAATATTCCCCTACCCATAAAATAAACCTCTCCAAAATGTGCAGGCAGCTGTTTGGCCACATCTGGCAGACTTCAGCTCTCTTTCCAATAGATGACAGGAAAACCACATATTCCAGGTCTGAGTGGGGACCTTCACACAGAGAGCTTCATATCTGGAAGTCTCACTGGATTCACAATGAGGAAAGACCTCTAAAGATCACACAATTAACAAATCCTCATTAGCTGGAGTTCTACTGGGATGGCAAGTCAACCTTATTGAACAAACAGCCAACAGTCAGAATTCCAAATGCCACAGATGTGCATGGATTTATAGTTGTTTTTCAAATGGAATTAGCAAACAAAGTGGCCTTTTTGATTCCAGAGTCCAATATCAACACAGCTGGGAAGCCCAGGCACTGAAAGAGGGAACTGTGCTGTAAGGTGAGCTTAGAAACTCCTCCAGCAGGGCTGGGAGCTGCTCTGCATTCTGATTTATTTCTATTTTTAAACTTGTGAGGTTTGTAATTAATGGCTCGAAGACATGAGGAGAATTGGAACAAATCTCAGCCTCCTCTGCATGTTGTTAATGGCTGCTCTGGCCACTAATGTGCTCCAATTTTCCCCACATCAAGCTCATGTGATCCAAGCTGCAGGAAAGAGAGTGGATTTGTAATCGTCTCTCTGATGTACAGGATAATTGCTGACTTTTATCAGACAGCAGTTAAACAAAGACTTGGAAAGAAATAAATATTCCTTAATTGCAGCACTGCCACTGCTCACAGTGGGAGAGCCTCTGGAAGGAGTAGCTGGTCCCCATTATCACTGTTCCACACTCAGACATGCAGGAAGGAGTTGAGCTCCACGCAGGGGTTTATTTATTTCCCCACTGGAATGAGGGTATGTGCTTTTATCAGCACGGAGAGCAAGGATTGCTGTGGGAATCTGCCACCCCTACACCCAAACACACAGACACAGGAGCTCCCAGTTCCTCCCACCCAGGGAAAACCCTCCACGGGCGATAAACAGGTTTTACTCACACACAAGACAAATAAATGATCTCATTTTATCTGTGTGGAATTAGCACCGAGACAGAGCATAAAAAACATTTCTGGAGCCAACTTTCCTTTCCTGCCTGCTGCCTGTAAAACAAGCTTTAAATCCTGAAGCACTGCAGTCTGAAAAAAGACAAACACACACATTTACAGCCCTGAATGGAAATGACTCCCTTGGAGCTGACACTTCCTTCTACCCCCCAGGACATCCCAGGGAAAGAATCCCTGCACTTTTATATCCACAAATGTCACCAGCACTTAGCTCTGCACCTGTGATGCCTTGAGGACCTTCCATAAGTTCAAAAAAAAATAAAAAAAAAAAATAAAAAAAAAATTAAATCATGCAAACAATCCCTCCCCTCCCCAAGCCCAGGCTGCTGTCAGGGCCTTGGTGCTCTGGGTTCCTGTCTGAAGGGATCTGCAGCAAGGCACACGTGTGAAGCTGCCACTCAGCAAATGCCCCAGAGTTTAGAGCCAAGAAAGACACAAAAAGGAAAGGAAATAATAGTGCTTAACATCTAACTGTGAGGAGATTAGCCAGGAAATAAATATAATAAATAAAATGGTGTACATAGTGTGATGTGGGCTCACAAAAGTGCTGATAACAGATTAAACACATTTATTTCACTGGTTTCAACCACTGCTGTATTTTCCACTGTGCTTTTCCTACAGCTTTCCTTTTAAACCATCACAAACTCAACAAACTCATCCCAGTTCCATTTCAATAATTCAAAATAGGTGTTTTGTGCCAGGAATTGTGAGACTCATGGTCAGTGTGGCTCCAGACTTTCCCAGAATCACAGAATATCCTGAGTTGGAAGGGACCCACAAGGATCAGGGAGTCCAACCACAGGTGAACATCTAAAAGCTCAGATTCAGCAGGGAAGGTTTAATATTAAGGGGGATTAAGTGCTGATTAAAGGGAGCATCCCTCAGAACAACTTGGAATTTGCTCATTTTCCTCTCTTTGTACCTGATTTCAGGAGGGGCAGGTCCAGTCCCCTCAGGTTTTTTAGGATCACAGAATTATTTAGGTTGGATATCCTCTAAGATCATCAAGCTGTTCCCCAAGTACTGCCAAGGCCATCACTGACCCATGTCCCCCAAATGCCACATCTTGTTAAACAGGGGGGCTGGGACTCCACCAGCTCCCTGGGCAGCTGTGCCAGGGCTGGGCAGCCCTTTTGGGGCAGAAATATTCCTGGTACCCAACAGAAATATTCCTGGTACCCCACAGAAATATTCCTGATACCCAACAGAAATATTCCTGGTACCCAACAGAAATATTCCTGATACCCCACAGAAATATTCCTGATACCCCACAGAAATATTCCTGATACCCCACAGAAATATTCCTGGTGCCCAACAGAAATATTCCTGATACGCCACAGAAATATTCCTGATACCCCACAGAAATATTCCTGATACCCCACAGAAATATTCCTGGTGCCCAACAGAAATATTCCTGGTGCCAACAGAAATATTCCTGGTACCCCACAGAAATATTCCTGGTACCCCACAGAAATATTCCTGGTACCCAACAGAAATATTCCTGGTACCCAACAGAAATATTCCTGGTACCCAACAGAAACCTGCACAGCAGCTCTGAGGAGACTGAAGCATGGTGACATCCCCCAGTTTAAAGGGGTCTGTGCCCAGGATCCCAGGTCCCTGTGCCATTACCTTGCTGTGCTCCTCCCAGGAGTTGCTCCAGGTCCAGAAGTGAGCTTTGTAGAGCCCAGCTCTCACTGCCATCAGCTCGTTGCCACGATAATAGAAAATGGGCCTGGAAGGAGAGCAGAGCTGCATGAGAAACACCAAGAGCCAGGGCCCAGCCTCCTGATAAGGGCCACAAACCCCTTAATGGCATCCCACTTCCCATGTGGATATCAGGCAGGAGCAGGCTGCCTCCTAATAGTCTCCTCTGCAAGGTTTTCAATTAACATTTCTTAAAGTGTTCATCAAGTTGAGAGCTCACAGGGTGCAAGAATGAAACATTATCCAGCTTGGCTGCCAGTGATTGTTAATCCTTGAACTCCCAGCCCCCGGGATTTCCTCTGGAGCGTGGCGGTTCCAGTGTCACACAGCTCTCAAGTGCCTGCCTGCCTGCCTGCCAGGGAAAAGGGGATTCAGGGGCTCTGGGATGCTCAGGCTGCTCTGCCCAGCCCTGCCATGGAGCTGGCAGTGCCACACAGGCAGGGTGGAGCTGGCAGTGCCACACGGGCAGGGTGGCCAGGAGGACACCAGATGCCGGCGTGTTCTGCATGACATCTCTGAGAAACTCCACATGGAAAAAGCTGGCAGCCAGACATGCTGTGGTTTTAATTCCTCTCCATTTTTTCCCCCCAAACCTCACTTTGCAGCATGTAAACACGCTGCTAAAGCTGCACTTGCTCCCAGAGGTTTCCCTGATTAATAATTCATCCAGGAAATGCATCTCACTCGCTGCATCTGTGCTGCTCCCTGGGCATCCCAGCAACATTCCTGCTGGTTTTCCCTACAAAACACTCCTGGTTTTTCGGGGGGAACAGCACTAAATTTTACTGGAAGGGACAATCTGCAGGAGAGGGGGTTGATTTGTTGGTGCAGCTCCTCTGTCCAGCTCTTTTAACAGGACACAAGGGTGAAGCTGTTTGTTACTGTCAGAGGGAACCTTTGTCTTTCCTTCTCAGATGCCATTCCAAAAACGACTCACTCTGGTGATGCCACCTGCAAAAACCTGTCCCTAAACACAAGGTGACATTTAAATATCCCTGTGTGAATGACAGGAGTGGCCTCAGAGCTCTTTTAGCCTCAGTAACAATGAGCCTCCCTCCTTTGTCACCAAGAGGAACAAAGGGAAAACAACTTTGTCACCAGGAACAAAGGGGAAACAACTCGGTCCCCAGGAAGAAGGGGAAGCTGCTCCCAGAAAATCCCATTCCTGCATCCTTAATGCACCTGGAAGGGAAATAAAGGCAGCAAGAGAGACCTGCCAAAGTGCAGCACCTGATCTAAACCAGTGCCATCAACAAAACCTCCCAAAAATATTCCACACAGCACTCCAGTCCCCTTTTCCATGCCATCAACAGCCAATAATGATCAGTTATTATGTGCCCTCCTGACTAAAGGTTTTAAGTTTTTCCTTGTAAAAAAATACATTTTCTATTCTGAAGGAAGATTCCAGCTTGTACTCAATATTCTGATAAAAATTATTTCTTTTCTCCCTCCCCATTGACTTTTTCCTTTTTAAGCTTAAAAGAAAACAAAAACTGCATCTCCTGGGAAGTTTTTGGGGGGCTGTGAAAACTTTGTCCTGGTCATGTAAAAAAAAAAAGAAATAAAAAAAGGAGAAAAAAAAAAGTCACAATGTGCTTTGAGTGACTGTTATTGTAACACAAGCAAGGGGTTGGTGACTGCACTGAAATTCCCTTTTAAAACAACAAAGAAACTTTCCAGACTTCCAGAAGAGGGACCAGGCTGTGTTTGAGGAACCTGCAAAGCTCCTGTAATACTCAACTGTGTTCCTTGCTTAGGAGGCACAAAAGGAATTTCACAGCACAAAGGTTCTCATCCAAGAAGGAAAAGAGTTCCAAGAATGTTTTCCATGCATAAATTTCCTTGCTATCTCCCAAAGAATATGATTGCAGTCAGATTTCCCAGGCTGCCAAATTCCTCACCAAAATGCCAACTCCAAGACCTCTCCTGACTTTGGCACTTCCAATAAAATATTTGTTGGCAGGATTTGCTGTCAGATCTTGGTGCCCAAGAGCTGACAGCACATAGAGATTCCAGGTCTTTCACCCAAATCTATCCCTGCAGAAGCACTCCAGGACTTTGGGAGGAGGATTTTCCTGGTGTTTCCAGGTCCTCTGCAGCAGCACAGCCTTCCCCTCCCAGCTGTGCAGCAGGACAAGGACCCAGCACACTCTGGGCAGCTTCTGCAGTGATAAATAATGGATTGTCCCTCAGCCAGGCTCCAGTTCTCAGGCTTTTATCTCCCCTCCTGCCATATGTTGTTCCAGGGATCCCTGCTAACCCTGTGACATTTTCATCTGTCCCCAGACTCCAGTGTATGGCAACATGCCACATGTCAGGAATTCCCAGCTCAGCCTGTTCCAGCAGAGCAGGAGCTCAGGGGCAGCTCTGCTGCTGCCTGCACTCAGCTCCCATTAAATACTCGTGAGCTGGTGATAAAAACCCAGCCCAAATCTGGCATCCCTTCAGGCAGGAGCAGGGCTGGGATAATCACTGACCTGTCAATGAGCTTGCCCTGCAGGATGACAGGTAAAAGGTCGATGCCATCAATCTGTCTGTCACTGGGAGGCTGCAGACCCGCCAGGGAGAGGCTGGTGCTGAACAGATCCATCACACTGCCCAGCTGATGGCTGACCTGCAACCAAAAAGCAACAGGAAGGCGTCTGCAAAGAGCCCTTCAGGAAAATCTACATGGAAACAGGTTCCCTCCAAAGCAGCCTGAAAACATCTCCCTTCACACTGCTGCAGCCACCAGTAAACTCCTCTGAAAACAATAAAGCAAAGGAAACAATCCTTATTTCACCACTTCCAGGGAGAATTTGCATTTTTTATTCTTTTCCATTTTCCTCTCCCTCTCCTCACTCCTGTGCATCCCTTTTCCAGGAGTGTGCTGTCACAGGGCTCAACTTAATTTAGCAAATTCCAGCTCATTTGTGGATTGAAAAATCAGCACTTACACCAAGGGAAAAAAAGTCCTTGATTTGTTCCCTTCTCCAGGTCATCTCTGGAGTCCAGAATACCCTGAGAGAGTTCCCAGAAAGCACAGGGATAGATGGATAATAACAAAAAGAGCCTGATGACTTCATCTGCAAACCATTTCCAACAATTCAAGAACTGTAAAGTTGTGGTATTTTTAGTCCATATTTTAATAAGGGAGAAAAACATCTGGGTTTGGCTTCAATGGAGATGTGCAAGGGTTTTTTTCCCCCTTTTTCCTTACTTGGAAGCCATACTCATCTCTATGCTCTTAATTATTTATATTTTAAAACCCTCCAGAGTCTGTTCTGCCTGATTCTTTGTGAGCCTCTGCTCCCTCCCCGATGGTGGGAGCTGTTGCAGGGTGTTTAATTAGTCAGTGACACGCTCACTTAGAGCAGATGCTGCCACATCAGGAGCACCAGCATGCACCAGCACAAGATGTGACAGGAAAGGAGCATTTTCAGCCCCAGCACTCGTTGGGAAACAAGAAACCATTGGATACAACCCCAGAGCCGTGAGCACCAAAGCACTTTCTGACCAAAATCCAAGTCCAATCCCAACAGAACAATGTTGGGACTATCAAAGACCTTTTACCTCTGCTTCTACTCACAAACAGACCCCCAGCCCCTAAGCTGACACAAATTATTTAAATGCAACAAATGATGACATGATAAATGAATTTTTACGAGATGCTGGCTCAAAACTAAAGGGGAAAAAAAGGGATACTAAACCTTGTATTAAGAGGCTGGGCTGAACAAAGTGAACACAAAGGAAGAATTAAGAAATTAAAAAGAAAAAAAAAAGAACTGGAGAAAGCAACATGCAGGGGCCTAATTACAAGTTTAACATTACAATATCACATTACTTGATTACAGTCATTTCAATTTTTAATGGCTTTCATTCATCAGGAGGTGTTGGCAGGAACACATCTTATTAAAGCTGCATGCAAGAACCCTGCCACAATTCCTTGGGAGGAAACAAAGTGCAGAGCTTGAAGCACAGGAGGGAACCTGGCTGTGCAAATCCTTGGGAAAGCAGCTGGATCAGCTGCCCATGACCAACAGGGCCCTCAGTTCAGGATTCATCCATGATTCATCCATGGCCACAGCCTGGGAAAGGTCCTGCTCAGCCTGGCCTTGGGGACAGGCACAAAGGGAGACCTTTCCCAGACAAGCTGGGGCTGCCCCAGCTCTGGAAGTGCTCAAGGCCAGCTTGGATGGGGCTTGGAGAACATTTATTCTTTATTTTACTGCAGCCTTTTCCTCTCCTTAAAATGATTTTAATGATCCACTCCCAGCTCCAGCAGGGCCATCCCAGAGCACAGGGCACAGGATGGTGTCCAGGCACTTCTGGGGTGTCCCCTGAGGGAGCTCCACATCCCCTCTGGGCACAGAGGAAAGCTCTGCCTCATCTCCAGGTGGAACTCCATGGGATCAGCTCCTGCCCATCCCTCCTGTGCCATGGCTGGACCCTGCCCTGTCCCCTCCCTGCACAAGGACACAGCCAGGGTCCCTCTGAGCCTGTCCCCAGGGCTGAAGCTGGCCCATGAGCAGCTCCCAGCCCCAGAGGTTCCTCCCTGGGCTCATTCCCACCTGCAGAGCTGCAGAAGGAGCAGCTCCAACCCCTCCTGCTCCCCCCACCCAGCCCCTGGCTGAGCCCTTTTGTAATCAGAGCTCTCACAATTTCTCCATCTAATCCAAAAATCACTTTTCCTGTTGTGGCTCCGTCCCAGCACCTCAATCTTTTGATAAGAGGCAATCGCTGACCCTGGGCTCGTGCCTTTAATGTCACCTCATTTATCCAGAGCGTGGGGACACTCCTGGGGGGCCACCAGGCTCCCCTTGTCCTGGCCCTTATTAACCAGCACCAGATGTAGATGACTCTCTTTAATCATCCAATTACGTTTCTGCTCTCAGACAACATTTTTGCCGTGAAGCAGAGAAAACTTCTTAAGGAAATTAAATGCCCATGCCACAGCCACTTGGATTTATCTGTGCTCTGCAGCAGCACATTGAAGAAGGAAAAAGGAAAAA
The DNA here is from genome assembly GCF_028018845.1 of Melospiza georgiana. Classification (NCBI taxonomy): domain Eukaryota; kingdom Metazoa; phylum Chordata; class Aves; order Passeriformes; family Passerellidae; genus Melospiza; species Melospiza georgiana. Next base: position 20,184,461 of record NC_080443.1, read on the forward strand.
AAAAAAAAAAAGGTTAATGTTTATATAAAACTTTGAAGTATTTTCAGAGAAAAAATAAAAAAAAAAATCCATTTTTCTCCTGTCAACAGGGCTCTTTCATTCTAGTTGCCTTTCCCTTTTATTTATTTCATTTTTTTTTTCAAGAAAAGAAAAAGAAAAATCCAGAGAGGGCAACAGCCCAGAGAAAATAAATAATATATAAACGGAGGGAGATCAGATATTGCTGTATCAGTGAGGAACAGCCGGTATTACGCACGTAAGGACGGATTTTTTCCCCCTCCTTTCCCCCCCTTCTTTTTAATAAACTCTCAGTATCCACACAACGTCTTTAAGAAAATGAAATCCTTTTGCTGTGGGCCACGGCGCTGGAAGAAATAGTCCCCAGTGCTGTTATCAGTGCTTTCAAGCTTTAACTCTGAATCAAAGGCGACAATTAATAAAGTCGCCCCCGCCAGGAATGGAAAGGAGGAAAGCTAAATATTTGAAACTGGGTGAACAAATGTCAGGGTGTTTTTAAATAAAATCCTTTTACAGTTATCACAGCGAGCAGACCTGATATCCCTGTCTAATTCAATTTCAATTTGCGCCCCATGGGAGATAGGGAAGAAAAGGTTGCAATGCTGTCTTTGGGTTGATATGTTCTTTTCTCCTTCAGGAAGCAGGCACGAGAGAGGAAGGGGAGGAGGGCGAGGGGAGAGAGGAGGAGGATTCAAATACCAATAGAATATGATTTTTTTTTCCAGCTGGATCCTTCCAGAAGGCAGATGTGATGTGGGGAATGTTGAAACGCTGATTTGTTGTGAATTCACCTGGAAAACGGAGCCGAGGAGGGAAGTGCAGCCAGGCTGTTTGTGTGGGAATAAATATTCCTGGTGGGGAGCAGAACTCACTGAGTGTTGATGCCAAGAGCAACACACACTCCTGAGGCATCTTTCCCCTCCAAAAACCTGCAAACCAGCCAACTGCACCAATTATCCCCAGCTCCACAGAGAGCCTGGCAGGTACTCCCACCCTGTCCCTCACTCCTTGTGCTTAGACCCTGCTGCTCCTGTATTTTTATTAAAGGAATGTGCCCTTTAATAAAAACAAAATCCCCTAGCCTTATGGATCAATAAAATTATTAACAAACTGCCAGGTGGAATCATGGAATGGTTTGGGTTGGAAGGGACATGAAAGCCCATCCAGTGCCACCCCTGCCATGGCAGGGACACCTTCACTGTCACAGGTGCTCCAAGCCCTGTCCAGCCTGGCCTTGGGCACTGCCAGGGATGCAGGGGCAGCCACAGCTGCTCTGGGCACCTGTGCCAGGGCCTGCCCACCCTCACAGGGAGAAATCCCTTCCCAATATCCCACCTAACCCTGCCCTCTGGCAGTGGGAGCCATTCCCCCCTGTCCTGGCACTCTCTGCCCATATAAAAATCTCTTTCCCTCCATTCCCAAGGCACTGCAAGGCTGCAGTGAGGTCTCCCTGGAGCATTCCCATCAGCAGACAGATCTTTCCACACAATATCTGGATTTCAGTGGCCAGAGACACAAACTCTCCTTTTTCCTGGCTGCAGCTGTTCCACCTGAAACAGCTCCTGGCCCTTCCCTTGCTCCTCAAACTACTGCCCTGGGAGCAAACCCAGCACAGGAAGGACTTGACCCTTCAGCTTTGTGCTGAAGCTCAGAACTCCCAAACCTTTGCTTCCTTCAACTCTGGACAAGTAGGAGCAATGAGAAGCAGCTTTCCCACATTTCACAGCTACCTGGAGTACACTGGGGCTGAGCAGTTAAATCTCCTCCAGAGGATGGTGAAGCTACAGCAAGGTACAGAAAAAAAAAAGCCAAAAATGCAGTGGTGGACACAAGTCTCTCACCTGTGGTCAGGGCTGCTGAGGAGCAGTGCAGGAGCCTCGAAGGCAAGAACACAAGCAGAAAACACAGGTGAGTTTCTATCACAGTTCCTGAGCAGCACATAAGGAGGATTTGAGGCTGAGCACGTGCTTAAGGCTGACACTGGCATGGTGGAGGAGAAATTTTGGGTGCATCCCAAAACCTGGGAGCTCCAGGCACAGCTCAGCTGCCCAGCCCACCCTGCACACACAGCTCTGCTGCCTCTTCCCAGGAATTCCAGCAGCAGCTCCCAAAATCTACCTGGGAGAGGGGTCCCAGCCAGGCAGAAAAGAAGCAGGCACAAGGATTTCTCTCTCCTCCTGTTCTTAATTATCCTCAGAGTTACTACAATGGAAAGAATTTTTAAATTTGGGCATTTTCTCGTCCCCATTTATAATGCATGTTTACTTTTAGCACATTATTTAGTTTGGACCCAGCAAACAAAACACTCAGCTGCAGTTTCATGTTCTCCCTTGCTAGCCCAGGGCTGTTGTACTTGGCTTGCAAAGGCTTTATGGAAATGTTTAAATTTAAACAAAACGACTGTTTTCATTTCAAATTAGAAAAATAATAAACCATCCTTGGTAGGTTTGGTGAACTCTGGAAAAATAATGAAACCAAACCACCCTCCTGCCCTCAGCTGCAGATCTGAGCTGCCTCATGGTCCCTCCTAAATGTAAATGATAAATTATCATTAGCCTGCCTCAATTAAACCACCCCAATGGAATGCAACCTCCACAAATGTTTTATTTATGACCAGTTTGCAGGCTGGAGCACAGAGCCCAGCTAATGAAGGATCACTTTCTGCAGGGCTCAGGGATGCTCACCAGGGGGAGGGGGCTCTGCTGTCCCTGGGATCCTGCAGCAGGACTGATTGCATCCTTCTGTAATGAGAGCTGGGACAAGGGGGGCTGGCAGTGCCACTGGGGGGTTATTCTGAAATGATCATATCTGCATTTGTGTACAGGCAGCACACAGCAATCGTGTGGTGTCTGAACCTCCCTGAGTGGGACTTTCATCAAGCACCAAAGTGAGAGATGTGAGGGTCAAACCCTTCAGCACCTCAGGGCATGGGGAATGGGGAGCAAATTCCTGCTCTTTATATTCCAGTTTGTTCAAACACATGAGAAATATTGAGGTCCAAAAGAGTAAAGAGGTTAAAAAGAGCAGGAAGACAAGAGCAGAGCCTCACAGCAAAACTGAGCACAAATTTTAATGCAAATTTGCATTAAAATGGCACAGCTGTCTGGGGCAGCAGCAGCAGCTCCTTATTCACACAAACACCTGGGCTTGGGGCATGGTGAAAGTGTGAAGCAGAGCCCCCTGAGCCCAGCAAGGAGCCCTCCATCCCTGCAGCCCCCAGGCACAGACTCACCCCTCCTGCAGGGATGTGGCCGGGCCACCAGGCGATGGCTGGCTCCCTCATGCCACCCTCGAAGGTGGTTTGTTTGCCACACAGGAAGGGCCCATTGCTTCCTCCTAGGGACAGAAAAACAGCCTTAAACCCCACAAAACACCAGCATTTCAAAGGACACTCTCACCCAGGCTGGTTTGAAATGATTTTTCATTTCTGCATGGATGCTTCTCCAAAGGACACAGCCAGAGTTGGGTTTTTGTCATTATTTCCTTGTTTGTTGTGTTGTGTTTGTGGGGTTTTTTTTCAATATCCATTTGTGATGAAATTTTAGGAGTGTCTTTTCAGCACAGGGAGACGGTGACAGCTAAACACACCTTGCTATAAACAACCAAATGAAAACCAAACCACAAACAAACAGGAAATACCTCACTGGTGTTGTCCTTTCCTCTAAGGGTGTTAACTGCTGTCTGTAACCAAAGGAAATCTGACACTTTCAGGCAGAAATAGCATTTTTTCACAATGATTTTAAATTTTATAGTACCAGAACAATATTAGATGAAGGTGTAAGAGTGAGAAAAATAATCCTGCATTCCCTGAATGGTCACTCAGAGATGGCCAGGGCTTTGCAGGAGTATCTGGAGTTTTAACCCAGCCCTGGAGCTCAGCTGGCCAAGGAACAATCAGGGAAGTCTCATAACTGATTCCAGGTCACACAAAGTCAAAGCCAGTGGCTGAGCTGAAATCAGAACTCAGGTTACTCCCTGCTCTGTGGTTCAATAACCACAAGGCAAGCCTGGCTCCAAAGAGAAGAGAGCAGGTTCTAAAATCAATCTGCAGTGATTTGTTACAGAGAAACCATCACTGAAACAAAAGAAAATTTGTTTGTTAACAAAACTCATTTCTCTTCTTGATATTTTTCATGAGAGCAAAAGAATGAGGGACTCTTGAAGTCTCTCTAATTGCTCAGAAGGCTGAAATATGCATTTGGCAGATGGAGAGTAAACACCCTGCTAAGTTACTGAGCCTGGTTCTCAATAAATTACAGAATATTCCCTCCCTGACAGTGCAAATACACACAGGTAACAGCAACACTGGGGCAGGAAAAATTCCATTTGGCCAAGGACACCTCCTCCAACAGTGACCAGAAGCACTGCACATAAATTATTCCAAACATAAATACTGTCTTTTGAGGCTTCTCCTACCTCATAACACAGACTCCACACACAGGGATTTTTTCTCCCCAGAGAGAGAGAGATTAAAGCCTTGATTTCCCAAGGCCAGGTTGGTTCAGCTGAGCCTCACCTTGCTTGGGAGCTGAAATGAGAGCAGCCCCGTTATCAGAGGTGAAGAACACAAAGGTGTTCTCACTGATGCCCAGCTGCTGGAGGTGCTTCAGGATTCTCCCAACGCTGTCATCGATCTCCCTCACAGCATCCCCATACCTGAGGCAAAAGGAGATGAAAACGCTCAGAGCAGCAAAAAAGGGTCAGCATAATGAGTTCAGTGGGTTGAATTTGTACCTGTGCTGCAGAAATCCTTCTCACGCATCAGGTTTTCTGCTGCCACTGCAAACCTTTGTGTCTCTGGCCTGCAGAGAGCAGCCCTTGGGTACTGAGGGTCAGGGTTTGCTCAGGTGTGAGCCTTGAACTCTTGGACAGAGGAATTCAGCCATAAAATTCACAAACACAGGCAAACCCACCTTGCCACAGACTGGGAGGTAATAACATGGCTTTCCTTATGGTTAGAAACGTTGAAGCAACACTCCCAGTGTCTACAGAGCTCTTTGCCTCCTCCAAACTGCATTTTTAGGAGTGTTTTCTATTTGCTGGTCCCATTTATAGGCTTTTAAAAGAGGCACTGATCATACAAAAGCCTCCTAAAAACTCATCTGTGCCACAGACAGCATTTCACTCCTCACACAACTGGCACAGGAGCTCAGAGGCCCCCCCCTCCCCATGGGGTCATGTGAGCTTCACTTCAGATTAAAGCCAAATTATGAAACAACAATTCAAGCAAATAATGCATTTCAGCACACACACACACACTTGAGGAGTGATCCATGCCTTGGATCTATCAAGCACTGCTCAGGTTGGCTGTGGCAGCTGCAGGAGGAATTCATTAAAACAACCCCAAAAAGCAGAACTTACAGCCCTCTCTGACTCGTGCCCAGGAACTGTTTGGAGGCATAAACAGGAGCGTGGGTAGCATCAATTGCCCAGTATAAAAAGAATGGCTGCTGGCTGGCCTGCTGCTTGCTAATAAAATCCAGAGCTTCCTGTAAACAACAATAAAAATGAATTTATCCTCTGCCGTCAAAATTTCTCCAAAAAAACAAAAAAAGCAGAAAGTCACCTTGGCTTAGAAGCCAGCACTAAAATAGTACCTGCAGGTAGAGCTGAGTCAAGTTGGATTCACCTGTCTTCAGATTAATTTTGAAGTCTTCATAGTATCTTAAGATAAAAGGAATCAGAGAGGGGAAAAAATCAATCCTAAGGAATAAGCATCAGAAAAAGGATTTTTTTCCCCTTTTATGGATTTTTCCCCTTTTAAGGATTTGTTCCCCTGTGTAAGGAGGTGACAAACAAGTCATAGTTACTCTTCAGATATTAGAAATATGTCACCATAATTGTTCTTATGGGAGAAAGTGGTGACAGAGCTTGATGCAAATTAATGACTTCAAGTTTTGGACAAACCTCAGGGACTGGCCTTTTGCTGTAGGGGACAAAATGCTTTAAAATCTCCTGGTGATTCATAAAGAGCTGGTTGAAATGTGAATAAAATTTCAGAAGCACACAACAACTTTCAGTGAGAGAGAGAAATGCTGGAAGCAGAACTTGGGCTGCTTTGGAAACATTATTTTAGAGGGCAGAGAAGGGCCTGGGGAGGTGCTCAGGGGAATAACAGCAGTGAAATGAGACAACAGCAGAGTGAAAAATGAGTGGACAAGAAGGGCCCAGACTGCAGACTGGGAGCAGGGATGGAGCTATGCAAACACACAAAATGTTATTCCAAACAGGAAGAGAAGGAACAAAGAGGTCTTTCAGTGCAGAATGGGAGCAGCTTCCAAGAGTGGAAGCCTTTAGGGTGCCAGGGATGAGCAAACAGCTCTGGGAGGGCAGCTCCACATCCCTGCACCATCCACAGGACACTTCCAGGCTGGTCTTGGTGTTGGGACCTTTATGAACCACAGAACCAGGGGATCCCAGAATTGCCTGGCTTGGATGGACCCCCAAAGCCCATGCAGGTGTGAAATGGCTGCAGGAAGAGCCCAGAGCAGCCCAGGAGCTGGGTTATGTAGGAGTGATGGGGGTAGGATGGTCAGGACAGACAGAGATGAGAGATCTCTGGAGCCAGGTCAGGAATTTGGGGTTTTTGCAAAGGGCCTGGGTGCAGGACCCTGCTGGGAGCTGCAGCCACAGCTGGAGCAGGACTGAGAGAGAGAAAGAGAGGGGTAAAGGGAGAGAAGGCAAGAGTGTGGTAAAGAGGATGAGAGAGTGAGGTTCCAGTTACAATACCATAAATCTTCTTCTGTGTTGAATATTCCAATTCTCACTAACCAATCTAGTACAATATACAAATCCTATAGCATTTACAGACAGCCTATAAGAATCATTACATTACCATACTGTGTTACATTTTAAACCCTGAAAACTCCTCTTTGGGCCCGTCTACAGAGCTGTAGGGTCTGCTCTGACCCTTGGAGATGTCTGCAAGCAGAGGGTGCTGTGTAATGAAAAGGGGATCACCTTCAGTGGCCACACCATTGTTTTCCCGTTGTTCAGTAACTGAGGTATCTCAAAGCTTGCTTTCATTTCAATCTCATTTATAGCTTCCATATTCTCACAGTCTTTTGCCAGGCAATGATATTTATAAGGGTTTCCTGTTTCCCTTGCCCAGAGTTACCTGCCAGCCATGTCCCAGTCCCTGTGCATGGGGATGTTGGGGCACTCAGTGCTGTCACAGGGCCTGAAGCGGCAGTTTGGGGACCCAAACCACTCCCCAAAAACTCCTCTTTGGGCCCTTCTGCCAAGCTAACAGGGTCTGCTCTGACCCTTGGGCCTGTCTGCAAGCAGAGGGTGTTGCTCCATCACAAGGGGATTACCCTCAGCTGGCCATGCCATTGTTTTCCCGTTGTTCAGTAACTGAGGTATCTCAAAGCTTGCTTTCATTTCAATCTCATTTATAGCTTCCATATTCTCACAGTCTTTTGCCAGGCAATGATATTTATAAGGGTTTCCTGTTTCCCTTGCCCACAGTTACCTGCCAGCCATGTCCCAGTCCCTGTACACGGGGATGTTGGGGCGCTCGGTGCTGTTGTAGGGCCCGAAGTGGCAGTTTGGGGACCCAAACCACTCATCAAAGCCGTGCCTCAGGGGGTGGAACTGGGGCCTGTGCCCCAAGTGCCTGGCAACAAAAACAGCAGGTCAGAGCTAAAATCCTACTGCAGAGCAGCCACACATCATCAGCTCATCAGAACAGCATGCAAGAACACAGTGTCTGCCTAAGAAATCAAAACTCAAAGCATTTCAATCACATAAATGACTCCAGAGCAGGGTCTTGAGCTCTCTCACACTTGTTGCAAGCACAGCCATGCAGACTCACCCCAGTGCTCACTTATATTCCATTTTATTTACTCTCCAATCACTGTTTTCCATTTTTTCCTTCCACTGGTGTCTTCTCCCATGCTGTCTGATGATCAGCACTGATGGACTACACTGCCCCAAACCACTGCAGAGATCACATAATGTTTCACTTAAGGATTCTGATCTATGACAAGTCCCTTTTATCCCACTGAGCTGTAAAAACACAAGGCAGAGCTCATGAAATGCACCATTCCATCCTCATCCCCTTTATGGAGCATTCACGCTGCCAAAATGGTACAAAGAGACCTGAATGGAAATGAAATGAGGTTTTTGTGTGCACATGTGGACTTAAAACACATTTAGCTACTCCTGATGACAGCTCCTCTCTACTGTGCAGCTTGAAAATCCTCCATCCTTAACTTCCAGATGAGGCTCCTCTCTAATCTCCAGGTTTTGTGCAGCAAATTCTACATTTCCTGCATTTATAGCACCTTGAAGACAGAGAATCCTCGTGCTCTCTGTCTCTAAAGGGGATTTTGGTGGCTCAGTGTTTATTTAACCATTCCATCTTCCCCTCACGAGCCTGGATCTGCCCCTGTCCACTTTGTGCATCCCCCTCTGCACCTTCTGTGCATAAAGGGCATAAAATGCATAAAATGCATTCCCTTGGAGTTACTCTGAGCTGTTCCAAATGAGTTATTACAGAAAGAATCCTCATTTCAGCTCTGGTTACAGCTTGCTGATGTAACTGCCACTGCAAGTCTGACCTGCAGGATTCCACCCTTTCCCTTTTGTAGATGTGGGAACACAAAGTTATTCCTGGCTGTTCCTACAACAGGGCAGATGGAAAAGCATCTTATCCTACAAAAGCCCTAAAAGAACTTACAGGGACATTAAACAGTGACTGAGATCAGTCTCTGCATCTTACAGCACAAAAAACCCCTGAGATTTAATGAAACACAACAAATTCCACACTGGTCATGGAAAATACTTGACTTGCAAACTTATAATTAAACCATGGAATTCACACTCACAGGACACACTGAAGAGATTTTAGAAGGGATGATGAAACAATAAGAAAATTATCTGCTGGAAAGCCTCTGTGAGGCCAGGATGAGACTCCAGTTTTACCCAGCATTTCTTCACACCTTTCCAGCCCTGACCAGAAGTTTTGGGATGCACAATAATGCCCTGCACATTCCTACTTAGTCCTATTCCTGCTAACAGCTGCAGGTCCTTCCAGATTTGCCTTTTTTTTCCAAGGAGCTGGCACCAATCTGCATTTGCCTTGTTTATTCCTTTTCCCTGAGTGTATGAATTTCCATTTATTAGCACTGAACTGCAGCTGATTGCACCCAGCCCACTGAGCTGATCCCTCAGGGCCATTCTCCTGCCTGGATTTGTGCTGATAAATAATTCACTGTCTTAGGGTGCTTTGCTTTCCTCCCAGCTCCAGCAGGTGAATCCAACCACAATTCAAACTCAGCCTTCTCTAACTTATTAATGAAACTGATAAAGAAATTCCTGTTACTTTCCACAGGAATTCAGTTCATTAATAAAACCCCAAAATATAGCAAGAGTCAAAGATAAAAACCACGTAGGTGCTCAAGGCAAATTCCAACAGAATATCCTGGTGTTTTCTGATCAAATAAGTGGTGTGAGGTGTGGATAAAAGCCCAGAGTTGAGGAGTTTATAAATACAAATACACACATAAAACCTTCTCAACTCTTTGTATGAAGACATATGTAAGTATTTGTAATGGGAACACTCAGGAATTGATCCCAGCAGGGGGAAGATCCACCACACTTTCCAAACTTGGACATTTGAGCTTCAAAACAGTTTTTTTCCTGTAATTCTGTTTTTATTGCTGCTCCTTCCCAACACACACAGAGTGAAATCTCAAAGCAAGACACCTCCACATAAATTTACCATTTGCCAATGATCTTATTGGTGTAACCAGCTTTCTTCAGGAGCTCTGGAAGCAGTAATTCAGAATCTGGGATTCCTCCTACTATGTCCTGTGGTGTGTATGCTGTGGAAAACAAATCACAAACACTTTTCTGACTCTCCAAAATATTACAGCACACAGCTCATGTACTGGATCAGGAATAGACTCATTTGGAATGCCATCAATGCCATTCCCTGGAAGTCCTCCCATGGGATGGAGAGAATAAATTGATGCAGGGAGACCAAAGGGAGATTTCCACCCACTTGTGCATGAGGGTAAATGATAAAGGGAGCTGCCACCCCAGAGTGGAGGTGACACCCTTGAAAGGGAGATGTCACAGAAAATCAGGTGCTTTAGGGGTGGTCTTTATGCTGTAAATTTGCTTTGTGCTTTCTAAAATGAAGGCAGCCTTCTCCTAAACCAAATAACCAATAAAGGTGCTCAGACTGCAAGGGCTGATCTGATCTATTATAGGTTGGACTTGATGATCCCAAAGGTCTTTTCCAACCTAATTCATTCTGTGGTTCTGAAGGAAATGAAGAGTGTCTCAGCCCCTGAGGCTCTCAGGTGTGATTGTGCTCAGGGAACCAACCCCAGGCTGCTGCTCCTGCCCAGCCATGTCCCAGCACGTGGCATTTGTCACTCTGGGACCCAAACCAACCCAGGGACCTTCCCTGGAGGCACCAGGGATGGAAACCTGCTCTGAAACTGGGTGGAAATGTGCCTGCTGAATAAACCTGTGAGCAGCCAGCTCTCCCCTGTGGGTTTCACACCCCCACCTGATTGTCCTTCACCAGACCCCAGTTCCCCTGCCCAGAGGAAACATTTCTCAGAAACATTTCAGAAATATTTCTCAGAAATATCTCAGAAATATTTCTCAGAAATATCTCAGAAATATCTCTCAGAAATATCTCAGAAATATTTCAGCAGGAACAAATGGATCAAGCAGCCTGGTTTATCCTCCTCATTTGAGGAGGAAGCAATAAAATTCACACTTATTACCCACACCTAACAGGGTTTGGTGGCACTCTGGAACATCCATGGGGATGTCTGTCCAAAGAGAAACTCGGAAACAAGGCGCAGAGGGAAATCAGGAGAGGAAGGGAGGTGAGGGATGAGGCTCCTACCGTTCCTGGCGTGTCCATTGGTGGTGTAAAAGCCGTTCCTGACCGGGAGCCGGCCTGTCAGCAGGGCTGCCCTTGCTGCAAGCAACACAAACACTTCTTCACAGCCATCCTCTGCTAAATATTCAGGTATTAAAGACTGAATATAGGCATTTATATTGCTACATGATATTATTGCAGGAGGATGAGGGCTGCACACTGACTGGAGTAACGGCCAGCCACCAAATCACTCACACTCTCCCATGAGCCACGGGGAGAATCAGTTCTGAGGCATCATTTCAGTTATTCCAGCTGAAATTTGGCCCCTTTATTAAATTAGCCACACTGAAGAGTCATTCCTTTGAATAGTGAATGGAGGAACCCTTACAGCTCAGTTATATATATATTTATTATGTATTTAAGAGGAAATCCTAGCACAAACTGATTAGATGCTCAAGGCTAAGCTTTCGAGCTTGACTGAGCAAAAGTCATGAAATACAAAGAAAGAGCTGTCCAGCTTTGACAATAAAAGTCAAGTCCTGACTGCAGGGAATATTTAAACAGATGTTTAACTTCAAGTATATGCAGTGCCACCACTGGCTTAGCAGGATTTCAGCATATTTTAAATGCCTTTTCTGAGCAAGGACATCATCAACACACTGGCAAGTGCTATCCTAAATGAGAGCCCAAATAAAAAAAATATAAAGCTCCTGTTCTTCATTTTTGCTTCAGTTCTTGGCAGCTAATCAGGTTTGAGAGGAAAAAAGAAAGAAAAAAAGAGAAACCACCTCACAGAAAAAACAACAAGGAGAAAAATATCTGCCTCTCCCAGACCCAAACGTTCCTTTTATCTCCTGTCCCTGTCCCAGGAGTCTTGTAAGACACCGGGGTCAAAAGCAGGACACAAACTGCTGCCTTTCCTTGCATGAAAGGCTCACCAGAGCCAACAGAATCAGACCAAATATGTCCAGCAACAGATCAGATCCTGCTTTGTTTAACCCAAAATGAGAAAGATGAAAAAAATGCAATGACTGGTGCTGGAGTACTGAACTGGAATGGTACAAAAATCCTGATCACTGAAGCAGTGCTTTGTATGAACTGAAAACTGTCGGGTTTCCAATCCAAACAGAAATAAGAAGGGAGCAAAATGCAAGATCAAAGCAGCAAATGTGATCTGTGGCCTGAGGGCAGGACTGGTTTGGTTGTCAGCCCATGTCAGAGGCTGGCACACTCCCCAAACTCCTCAGAGGGAGATGCTCCTCATGCTGACACGGTTCCAAGTGCTCTGTACTTACAGGGAGAGCAGAGGGGGCTGGCAGTGTAGAAATCCAGGAACAGCATCCCTTCTGCAGCCATCTGGTCCAGGTTAGGGGTTTCCTTGGAGGGCTCTCCAAAAGCTCCCAAATCCCCCCAGCCCATCTGGAAAAGGAACACACCAGAAGATGCCAAAGTCCCTTTCTACACCCTCATTTTTGGGCCCACATAACACTTTCATTGTACCCTTTAATTTATAAATGTTTACAGCGCTCATCTCCCTACTCAGCACCTCACAAATGTGACACAAATGTGACACAAATGATCTCTGCCAGCCCCGTGGAGCAGGGAACTCTCACACTTTCCCCTGCTGGGTGGGAAACTGAGCACACACAGGATTAAATGATTTATTAACAGGGATTAAAGCACTTGCAAGGAGCCCAGTGCCTTCACTGTTACTCAGAGGCCTGAGGCACACCCAGAGCAAGGAGGAAGAGGAAGTTACACGTGGTTTACTCGGGGTTGTGCAGCTGCACGTCTGAGCCCTCAGTGCCTGCCCTGCTGTCTGTGCTGGGGCCCAGGATTCCACCTCAGCCTCTGCAGGACTGCAAACACAAGGACAAGCCCTGAACTCCAAAGCAGCACTGCAGGAAAAGCCAGGAAATGTCTGAAAAGCCAGAGGAACCTGCCAGAGGCACCACCAGTCCCTGTGCTTATCTGCAGGACTGTGCCTTCACCCTGCTCTTCCTCCTGATCCTGAGGGCTCACACAGCAGGAGAGCCACAACATTCCCATCAGGGCTCTGTGCTCACTGCTGGAAACCATTCCAGGCAGAAGGTTCTGGAAGGGAGCAGCTCAATGGGCACCACAGGTGCTTTGGGAAAGGCAAGGTGTGTGTCAGGTGAGCCACGGATGCATCCAGATCCTCAGGGAACCACCTGGTGCCATCAGATAAGGAAATCACTGCAGAGATGGTTTCTGAGTTAAGGAGCATCCCTGGGATGAGGGATTAAAATGGATCCAATGGATTCGCCCCCAAGTTCTTGATTTTTCTGCATCATCAAGGAAGAAAGACAAAAAGCATCTCATGTGGCTCTAATTCCAGAGTCACAGAGGGTGAAGGGAAAAACGCAGGGAGAGGTGTTTTTAATGAACATATTAAATAAATCAACATTAATAAATCAATATTAATAAATCAATAAAGCTGCAGACAGGAGCCTCATGCTGTACCAACACTTCCAGAGTGGGAGAACCCCTGTCCCAGAGAGCTTTCCTCTGGAAAATTACAAATGCCAGCTCGGGAGGGGGAAATATTCCTGAATGGAAAACTGAGATCACTGAGCTTGGGAAACACTCTGAGTCCCAGCTGTGCCCAGTCCCCACCCTGTCCCCAGCCCAGAGCACTCAGTGCCACCTCCAGTCCTTCCCTGGGCACCTCCTGGGGACTCCAGACCTGCCTGGGCAGCCCCTGCCAGAGGCTCAGCTGGCTGGAAATGCAGGGGATTCTCCTGCTCAGGAATGTGGGAACACCATGGAACAATGGGCACGATAAACTGGCAAAAAGGGAAGGTTTGCCCACCCTTGTGAGCTCCTTGAGCAGCTTCAAACAGCAACAAACACATTTCCACCACAAACACACCTGGAAGGGGACAGGAAATTATCAGGAGAGAAGCAAACTGGGCAGATGGCAGCGACCCGAATGTGTTGGAAATGAATATAATTCCTTATCCGCGTGGCCAAGGGTGCAAAATTGAAAAGATTTTGAGTTAGAAATAAATCTGTGATAATCCCTGCCCTTTAATAATTTACTGTCATTTTTTCTCTTCCCAGTTCAGAGAGCAATAACGAGCAGAATTACTTTTCTTGTTTAGTTTTTCAGGAGGCCACCAAGCCCCTCCTTGTGACCAACAATCACCAGGGTAGGAAGGGAGCAAGGCAGGGACACCTGGGGCAGGTGACACAGGGACACGTCCAGGTGGCTTTGGGATGGCTCCAGACAGGAGACCGCACATCCCTGGGCAGCTGTGCCAGGGCTGTGCCGCCCTCCATGGGCACAGGCTCTCCTCGCGTTCAGAGGGAACCTCTCGTGGTTTGGTTCGTGGTCAGTGCAGCTCCTCCTGTCCCTGGGCACCCCTGGGAACAGCCTGGCACCGTCCTGTGACACCCACGGGGGCGTTCGTACGGATTGATGGGACCCTGTCAGCCGGACCTTCCCCGAACGGACCCGCCCGGCTCCCGGTGCCCCCTCAGCCGGACCCGCCCCGCTCCCGGTGCCCCCTCAGCCGGACCCGCCCGGCTCCCGGTGCCCCCTCAGCCGGACCCGCCCGGCTCCCGGTGCCCCCTCAGCCGGACCCGCCCGGCTCCCGGTGCCCCCTCAGCCGGACCCGCCCCGCTCCCGGTGCCCCCTCAGCCGGACCCGCCCCGCTCCCGGTGCCCCCTCAGCCGGACCCGCCCGGCTCCCGGTGCCCCCTCAGCCGGACCCGCCCGGCTCCCGGTGCCCCCTCAGCCGCACAGCGCTCCGGGCCCCGCACACCCGTCCCTCCATGCCACCACGCCGTCCCCGCGGTGCCGCACTCACGTCGTCCATGAGCAGCAGGACGATGTTGGTGGCTGCGGCGGCGGTGCCGAGCAGGGCCCAGCACAGCCCCAGCGGGCCCAGGGCCCAGCGCAGGCCCCGCGGCCCCGGCGCCGCGCTCGCCATGGCAACCGGGCCGCGCGCGCCACGTGACCGCGCCGCGCCACGTGACCCCCGCCGCGTGACCCGGCGGGAGCGGGAGGGGCGGGGCCAAGATGGCGGTGTGCATCGCCGTGATCGCCAAGGAGGTGCGGACAGACACGGGGGGACAGCGGGACACGGGGGGACAGCGGGACACGGGGGGACAGCGGGACACGGGGGGACAGCGGGACACGGGGGGACAGCGGGCCCAGATGGCGTCATGAGGCCTGAGTGGGGCCGGGTGCAGCAGCGAGGCGTGAACGGGGAGCGGAGGCCTCAGGTTGAGGGGAACAGGGGTCAGTGGGGTCTGGGGAGGGGTGAGGGGAAAGAGGACAGCTCTGGTTTTGGGGTCTGAGCAGGGCCGGGGCTGTGACAGGTGATGGGGTACGGGAGAGGGGAATGGGCAGGATTTCGGGTTGTGGGGTTAAGGAAAACGGGATTAGTGGGGTCTGGGGAAGGGCGAGGGCAGAGGGGCTGGGCCTTAGGTTGTGGGGTTGAAAACAAGAGATCAGTGGGGTGTGGGAAAGGGTGAGGGGAGAGGTGCTCTGGTTTCAGGGTCTGAGCAGGGCTGGACTGTGGGGTAGGGGAGAGGGGAATGGGCAGGATCCTGGGTTATGGGGTCTGGATGGGGGTGAGGGAAGCAGAACAGAGCCAGGGGCAGGAGGGCAGCACTGGGGGGAACGGGCAGCCAGTACAGGCACAGTGTGGGGGTGCTCCAGGCTGTCCTGCTGCAGGGACAGAAGGGTTTTCCTTGGCACAGACGGGCACAGGCTCTGCTGGGGCAGGAGAGCACAGAGACCCGAGCCTTGTGTGCTGCCCGTGCCAGTGGTTCTCCTGCCACGGGGACAGCTGTGCTCCAGAGGGGCCGTGCTGGGAACACAAAGGGTTAACCAGCCCTGGCAGCAGCAGCAGCAGTCCCCAGGCAGTGTGGCTTGCTCTGCTCCAGAATTACCCCCTGTACATCCGGAGTGTCCCCACGGAGAACGAGCTCAAGTTCCACTACACCGTGCACACCTCCCTGGACGTGGTGGACGAGAAGATCTCAGCCATGGGCAAAGCCCTGGTGGACCAGAGGGAGCTCTACCTGGGGCTCCTCTACCCCACTGAAGACTACAAGGTGTATCCTTGTCATGCTTTGGGCCAGGCCTTTGTGGGTTTGGTTTAATCTCAGAATATCCTGAGCTGGAAGGGATCATCAATCCAACCCCAGCCCTGCACAGACACCCCAACAACCCCACCCTGTGCATCCCTGAGGGCATTGTCCAACCTCTCCTGGAGCTCTGGCAGTTTGGGGCTGGGACCATTCCCTGGGGAGCCTGGGCAGTGCCAGCACCCTCTGGGGGAAGAACCTTTCCCTGAAATCCAACCTAAACCTGCCCTGACACAGCTCCAGCCATTCCCTGGGTGCTGTCCCTGTCCCAGAGAGATCAGCTCAGTGCCTGCCCCTCACGAGGAGGTTCCCCCACGTTTCCTGTCCCTCTGGGCACAGCCCAGCCTGCTTTCTGCTGTGTTGGAGCAGCTCCTTGACCCCTGCCCAGCTATGGCTACGTGACCAACTCCAAGGTGAAGTTTGTCATGGTGGTGGATTCCTCCAACACAGCCCTGAGGGACAACGAGATCCGCAGTGTGAGTGCCCCGGAGCAGAGCAATCCATCAGAACTGATGGATTCACCTCCAGCCTCACTGGGGCTGCCCCTGCCAGCCCCCCAGGCTGCTGAGGAGCCAGCAGTTGATGGATTCACCTCCAGCCTCACTGGGGCTGCCCCTGCCAGCCCCCCAGGCTGCTGAGGAGCCAGCAGTTGATGGATTCACCTCCAGCCTCACTGAGGCTGCCCCTGCCAGCCCCCCAGGCTGCTGGGGAACCAGCAGTTGATGGATTCACCTCTCCCCTCCCTTTGCAGATGTTCCGCAAGCTGCACAATTCCTACACAGACATCATGTGTAACCCCTTCTACAACCCCGGGGACAGGATCCATTCCAGGTGAGTGCCTTGTCCACGTGGATCTCTGGCACCTTCCTGGCATTTTCAGGGCACTTCTGATGCAACAGGACCAACCTGTGGTGGGCCAGTTCAGGTATGTGCTCTAAGAGCCCTGATGAGACCAGTGGTGTTGGTTTGGGGCTGTTCCTACTCCTGAAAAACTGACAGTGTAATAAAAAGTTCTGCTGAATTCTCACTGCTACCTCAGAACTGGGGTTACAAACATTAAGCCAAAAAAATGTATCTTTTTGTAAGAAAAAATTACCTGAAAATAGAGGTAATAATCATAACCCCCAAACAAACATAGAATTAACCCCAGAACTAACCCCCCCAAAAAACCCAAATAAAAATACAAACCATGATGATAAATCATCAACCAGTCACCCACCAAATTTTACATTCTTGTAGCTTGTTTGATGGTCCTAGAGGTGTTCTGCAGATTTAATAATTGTGAATATTAAAGTGTAATAAGTAGAACAGGTTAGAGTGAACAAGGGCCCTTGTCCAGGGTTTATCCTTGGGTGGGGACAAACATTCAGCACATGGAATTGCTCACCTGTGAGGGTCAGTGTCCCCCATTCCCACTGTAACCTCACAGGGAATTTCAATAAATTGGGAGTTTCTGTTTCTTGGCAAGAACAACTCTGCAGACACAGAGCAGCAGCCAGAATAAGACCTGTCCTTACCTCAGCTTAATTAAAAGTCATTAATCCCTCAACAGCCCATGGTGTAAAGAGGAAAACCCTGTGTCCAGGCAGAGGCAGGGTGAGAAAGTGGTTTTGTTACAAAAGCTGTGCAGAATGAGCTGCTTCCCTTAATAATCTCTGTTTATTCCCCTCTGCAGGGCCTTTGATACCATGGTGAACTCCATGATGATGCAGGTGTGCTGAGCCCCTTCCCACCCCCCTGGGAAACATTCCCTGTGTGCAGGAGCATGCCTGCAGTGCTGTAAATATTCCATTCTGTGTCATAATTTAAATTTCTTCTGTGTAAAATAAACCTGACACCTGCAAGGTTTGCCTGGATTTGTACTTGAGCAAACACAAACCACTGCTCAGAGATTCCTGGCGTGGTTTGGGTGGGAAGGGACACTAAAGCCACCTCACAGGGACATCTTCAGTGTCCCAGGCTGCTCCTGGAACAAGAGGAGCTCCAACCCAAACCTCTCCAGGAGTTTCCCTGCCTGGGCTGATTTCTGGGTGCCTCAGGTGCTGTTAGCACTTTGCACAGTGACTCCCAGCCCAGGTAGAGCAGCTGGAATGAACCCACCCCATCCAGCATGGACTAAGCCATCAGGATTGCACAGCTGCCTGCCTCATCCCAAATTCATCTCCATTAGCATCTCCTCCTCCCCTGCAGCTCCCTGCTGCTCTAATTACAGACTCCCGAATCAGCAGCAGGTATTTATCTGGAATAAAGCACAAATTGCACTGAGAAGCACCCCAGCTCCATCACAGGAGGTGCAGGCACACACAGCTCTGCTGCAAGCACCTCCTCAGTTCAAAGCCACAGAAACCAGCTAAAAATAACAGATCTGCCCAGCCCCAGGGGCCTGGACAAAGCCAGAACTGCACACCAACTTCACACAGCAGGATCATTTATTTTAAAAATAAGTAACAGTTACAAATACTTTCTCAAACAGAACTTAAAGCACATTTTATCAGCAACCACCTGGAATATCATGGGAGGTTCAAGCCTCTCCCACCATCTCCACAAGGCACAGCTGTGCACTGTTATCCACAAACATTTCCAGCTAAAAAATTTGGCTGTTTTCACTCACAGAGATGGCAGCTCAGTGTTGCCTCTTCCACAAGAGAGCCCAAATACCCCAAAGTAGTTTTTTTTTATTTAAAAATAACCCTCAAAAATGTATAATCCTATCAAACAGAAGCCCTAGAAAAAGCTGGTTTATAGTCTAAGCCTAAGGGTAGCTCAAATCAAGGTCGGTCTCAGCAGCTCTGAGGACAGTATCAACATAACATGAAGAGTTAAGGCCCCAAGCTTTAAAAAAATCTAGAGATCCTAAAGGAGAAAAAAAAAAAATCTGGGATTTTTAGCCTGGCAATGCCCCTGAGCTGTGAAAAGCTGCTTTAGGAGTCGGTTGCATCTGCTGCATCTGGGTTAGAGGGATCCTAACCAAGGATCCTGAAAGATTAGAGGGAGAATTACATAATAAAACCCATTTCCATGCAGAACTTCTCCCAGGAATGCTGTTTGCCTGGGTTCCCAGCCTGTCCATTCTAACACAAAGCTTCTCCTTTAAAAACACGGGGCTGCATAAACACAAATCCAGCAGGAAAGGGAAGAGCCAGGACCCCTAACTTGCCTGGTACCCAGCTCCTGTGGTGCTCTTTGGTCCTGAGCCTCCTGCAGGGCTCACACCATCCCCAAAAGTGACTCCAGAGCAGCAGTGGTGATGGGAGTGAAGAGGCCAGACCAAAGTGCACCAGTGAAGGTGGTTTTGTAATGCTGCCCTGCAAGAAATAAAGTGAGGAGTTGCCAGCACCCCTGGAGTTTGGAATAAAAGCAGGAGGGAGGGAAGAGGGGTTTGCTGACAGCCAAACTAAAAAAGAGGAAGGATTTTGTGACACCCAGGCCTTGGTTAACTACCACAGAGATACAGAGGCTCCCAGAGAAACAAGAGATATTTTTTTTTCCCTGTCCTGGATGTGCAAACACAGCGAGCTAAAAGCCAGACCCAAAGCACATCAGGCTTCCCCAGAGGAAGGTCACACCCAGGGCTGATGATGGAAAAGCTCCCCAGCAATCAGATCTGGAGCTGCAACCCAAAACCTGCTCCATGGATTTGGGAAAGGAAACAGTCTCTAGGCTCTCAGAAGAAGAGAGGGCTGAGCATCCAGCTGCTGTAGGAAGAGCTGAGGAGCTTCTTGGCCAAGCAGTGGCATGGAGGGCATGCAGTCAGGTAGGAGCCAAACCAAACTCTCCAGGACGGCCTTTTCCGTGGGATAAGGAGGAGCCTTGATGGTCTGGGAGAGCTCTTCCCTTCCCAGGACAGAGTTCTCTGGAATGAGCCAGTTCTCTGTGCCAACACAAGGCTCTGGGCAGAGCTGAGGTGGGATGAGCTCTCCTGGCTGCTGGCAGCATGGAGCAGGTCCCATCTTCCCTCCTGCAGCCAGCACGGGGCTCACCAGCAATCCTCACGGCCAGGCAGATGGCATTTTTAAAATTAATCTGGTTTTTGGCTTGGGCAGGCATATTTTTAAATCTCTCCAATCCCATCTCCTCGTTTCAGTCCCATTGGCATCACCAGGCAGTCCAGCCTCTTCTAGTATGGAAAATACCAAGGCAGCAGCCTTGCCCGACCCCTGCACAGGAACAAAAGCAACACCCTGAAGCACAGGGGCACCACTCCCTGCTCCTTCAGCCTTCCAAGGGCTGAGACCCCCCCAAAACTAGAGGATCCCCACAGCCAGGCCCAGCTCTGGGACTGGTCAGGCTGGGACAGTGCAATGCCCACCCACCACTCCCAAATTCCTGCAGGGACAGGTGACAACTCCAACATTCCAGATATTCCTTCCCTCCAGAGCCCTCCTCCATCCTCCCTGGGTGGGAGTGGCACAGCACAGCCCACCCTGCTGCACACCTGAGAGCCCACAGCACAGTCCACCCTGCTGCACACCTGAGAGCCCACAGGAGCACAGCACAGACAAACCTGCTGCACACCTGAGAGCCCACAGGGGCACAGCACAGCCCACCCTGCTGCACACCTGAGAGCCCACAGGAGCACAGCACAGCCCACCCTGCTGCACACCCAAGGAGCCCACAGGGGCACAGCCCACCCTGCTGCACACCTGAGGAGCCCACAGGGGCACAGCCCATCCTGCTGCACACCTGAGAGCCCACAGCACAGCCCACCCTGCTGCACACCTGAGAGCCCACAGCACAGCCCACCCTGCTGCACACCTGAGAGCCCACAGCACAGCCCACCCTGCTGCACACCTGAGAGCCCACAGGGGCACAGCCCACCCTGCTGCACACCTGAGAGCCCACAGGGGCACAGCACAGCCCACCCTGCTGCACACCTGAGAGCCCACAGGGGCACAGCCCATCCTGCTGCACACCTGAGAGCCCACAGGGGCACAGCACAGCCCACCCTGCTGCACACCTGAGAGCCCACAGGGGCACAGCACAGACAAACCTGCTGCACACCTGAGAGCCCACAGGGGCACAGCCCACCCTGCTGCACACCTGAGAGCCCACAGGAGCACAGCACAGCCCACCCTGCTGCACACCTGAGAGCCCACAGGGGCACAGCACAGCCCACCCTGCTGCACACCTGAGAGCCCACAGGGGCACAGCACAGACAAACCTGCTGCACACCTGAGAGCCCACAGGGGCACAGCACAGACAAACCTGCTGCACACCTGAAAGCCCACAGGGGCACAGCACAGCCCACCCTGCTGCACACCTGACAGCCCACAGGGGCACAGCACAGCCCATCCTGCTGCACACCTGAGAGCCCACAGGGGCACAGCACAGCCCACCCTGCTGCACACCTGACAGCCCACAGGGGCACAGCACAGCCCATCCTGCTGCACACCTGAGAGCCCACAGGGGCACAAGGAAAGCCCACCTTGCTGCACACCTGAGCAGCCCACAGCACAACCCACCCTGCTGCACACCTGAGAGCCCACAGGGGCACAGCCCACCCTGCTGCACACCTGAGCAGCCCCCAGGCCCAGACTCACCTGTAGGTTCTCCCCCTGACCCGGGGCTGCTGCCCATAGGGGCCCCCCCAGCGGCCCAGCCCGCCCCGGGCGTGGAAGCAGCCCCGGTACCCGCCGCGGTCCGTGCTGCTGATGCCGGGCATGTTGGTCCTCTTGGGCAGCACCTGCGGGGCAGGGAGGGGCTGCTGGAGCTGGGGTTCGGCCCACACCAGGCAGGCAGGGCTGGGAATGCGGGGAGCAGCCCCCGGGGGCTCCCCCAGCTCTCACCTTGATGACACGGCCCCTGAAGATGCTCTCGTCCAGCTCCACCGCAGCCTTGACGGAGCTCTGCTCCTCGAACTCGATGTAGGCATAGCTGTGTGTGGGCAACGGTGTGAGCAGAGCCCCAGGCACACCCTGCAGCCCCCAGCCCCCCCTGCACGCTGCACTGACCCTTTGGGGTGGCCCGAGAACTTGTCACACAGGATGGTGACGCGGTTGATCTGCCCACAGCTGTTGAAGTGAGACTCCAGCTCTTCTGCTGTGCCCCCGTAATCCACCTGCAATGACAGCCCCAGCCCTCAGCTCTCTGATGCCTTGGGGTTCAGCTTTTACATTTTTCAGGTTCTCTGCTGCCTGGTGCGTAACTCTGAAACTTCCTGTGAGGTGTTAGTAGGGTCTCTTCACAGGGTGGTTGGACAAAACAATCCCTTCCCAGCTGAGAATCAAGGACAGCCTTACCCCAAAAGCACAAACAGCTGTGAAGGGAAGGGAGCAAGGCAGGGGGTTGAGACTTCATGAGCTGGAGCTGTAATTGGACAACTGAACCCAATATGTAGATGAACCAAAACTTATAAAAGTGTAAAAACTTGTGGCTGGGATCCGCCTTGGATTCAACCTGGGTGCAGCCCGGGCCAGGCTCTTGTGTTGCCCAAGGTGTGTCCTTTTAAGGCCTTGCAGTAAATACCTATTGTGTCCATTTAGCTTTGTCTGGTCTCTGCTCCAGATCAGCCTCTCAAGGCAGCAGATCCACACCCCAGCAAGGGGGGCAAAGGGCCCAGCTGGCCCCACGCACCCCCCAGCACAGCTCAGCCCCTGCTGAGGGTCAGGGGACCCTCCCAGCTCTGAGTGCCCCCACCTGGAACACAAATCCAACAGACAACCTGCCCTGTTTTGAAGGAACAAGCAACAAGTGGAGGATAATGAGCCACATTCCCAGGCTGGGCTGGGCACAGGGGAAACACCTGGGATGGGAACAGCCAGGCTTTGGGGAGGAGCAGATCCACACCAGGGATTTGGGACACACACCCAGCTGGGCACAGAGCAGTGGCTCCCACTTACATTGCCCACGTAGATGGAACGCTGGTCAGCCTCCATCTTCTCCTTGGTAGTCAGTGGGAAGAGAGCTGTGGAGAGGAGGGATTTGTCATGGACAGAGGGACATCTGTCTGCTCCCAGCACAGCCACCCGAGCTCCTCAGATCCCTGGTCACATCCAGGTGTACCCAAACCCTCACACTGCTGCCTCCTCCTCCACCCCCTTGCCCCTTTTCTTTTCACTGTGACTCCTCTACTAGGGCTGTTGGTACTAAACTCAATTACTTAATTGAATTAAATACAATTAAATTAATTTACTACATCTGGGCCCTCACAGGTAGGAGGTTAGAGCTGACAGAATGTGCATTAGCAGGCCTGGAACCCCCCTCACCCACCTTATGTGTCCAGTCCCAGAGAGGCAGAGCCAAATCCTCTGGCTCCAATTGCCACCCTGCGCCCCAGAGGTGTCCCTAGGGAGGGACAAGAGCACCCTGTGACAGCCCATACCTGCTTCTGAGCTCATGAACAGGTGATTGTCAGCTTCCAGCTGCAGCTCCTTCAGCCTCTCATCCTCCTTCTCTATTTCCCGCAGTTTGGCTTTGATGGCCTCCAGCTCCTGCATCC
This sequence comes from Melospiza georgiana, assembly GCF_028018845.1. Classification (NCBI taxonomy): domain Eukaryota; kingdom Metazoa; phylum Chordata; class Aves; order Passeriformes; family Passerellidae; genus Melospiza; species Melospiza georgiana. The sequence goes on from NC_080443.1 coordinate 20,207,886, forward strand.
CAAACCAAGAATTTCACAAGCAGCACTCGGAGCAGGGACACCCCAGGTGTAAAAGGGTCCCCATTCCCTTTGGAAGGCCGGTTCCCCGTGCAGGCAGGCACTCACCGGGTCCTGAACATCCTGCTCCTCCTCCGCGCTGTTCTCCTCCTGGGGGCTGGGGTCCGAGCCCTCATCCGCTGCCTTGCACACGGCTGCCACCTCTGCCACGTCCCAGGGCGCCGCCTCCGCTTGCAGGGACGGCGGGTCCTGCCACCAGATCTCCGAAGTGTCCAGGAAGAGAGGACTGGGCAGGAGAGGGGGCAAAAGGCATTGAACCAACAGCCATTTAACGTCTCGGCTAAAGCACAGCCTCCGCCGGGCAGGGCGTTTCCAGCAGGAGGATGGAGAGGGGACATTAACGCAGCTGCTTCTCTGCGCAGCAAAGCCCCAGCACTGCAAAGGGCAGCGGGTCACACTGAGGGGGCTCCCAGCTCACGGGGGCTGCAGAGGGAACAGGGAAGCAGCTGCCCTAAAGCGGCGGGTAGGGACGGGAACGGGCAGGCAGCACACGGCCACCGGCAGAGCTGCGAGCAGCCACGGCAGAGCCGCACCCTCCCAACCCCCGAGGGGGCACGGAGGGACACGCCCTCCCACCCCGGGGAGCGGAGCGCCGCCCGGGCTGCAGCCCACGGAGCGGTGTCCCGGCGGTGCCCAGCCGTGCCCGGGCGGTGTCCGGGCGGTGCCCAGCCGTGCCCGGGCGGTATCCGGGCGGTGTCCTGGCAGTGCCCAGCCGTGCCCAGCCGGTATCCGGGCGGTGCCCGGCAGTATCCAGCCGTGTCCCGCAGCCGAGCCCGTCCGGAGGCCCCGCGGCCCCGGCCCCGCACGCACCTGGCCCGGCCCCCGAACATTGCTGCGCGCGGCCCGCGCGAGCGGCGACCACGTGCGGCTCTCCCGCCACCACGAGCGGGGCGAGCGCCCGCGCGCCGCTTTTCACACATCAGCGGCCAATCGGGGCGGGGCGCGCGCCCAGGCCCCGCCCACCGCGGCCGGCGGGGGAACGGTCCCGGGGCCGCGGGTTCGAGACCCGGCAACGCCGTTCAGCTGGGGTGGATCGGGGTGGGCAGGGTCCCGCCGCCCCTCCCATCGCAACGAGCCCGCTGTGGGGCCGGGGCTGCGGCCGACTGGCAGCGCAGGTGCTGCAGGGGGCACCCCAAGGGCGGAGCTGCAGCCACAGGTGTGACACATCTCTCTGAGTGCCCCCAGGACACACCTGAGTTACCCCGCCATGAACGCCCCTCCTTCGCAGTGAGCGCCCCCGGGGCTGTAATGAACCCCCCGAGGCAGGAGTGGGGGCACCGGGTGCAAAGCACTGCCAGGAATGGGGGATGAGGGCACCCAGCACAAGCCCAGGCTACGGAGCCGCTGGTTGATATTAAATTGTCTTTATTACACAGATACAGAGTTAAGAACAGACATAACCTGAATCATAAAGTTTACATCTTTCACAGGTCAAACATACAGTACACTTAGAGAAAGCGGGGAACAGCAAGGGGGGACAGCATGCCGAAGGAAAGTCCTACCACGTCATCTCTCGTCGTGGGCTGGCCCCACGCCTGGCCCGGCCGGGGACTCTGCTTTCCAGCCCCCCGGTGTCCCCAAGCCGGGGCTGGCAGGGCTCGGCCCCGCACGGGCTCGGGGAAGCGGCCGCCAGGGACGGGGGACAGCGGCACCCCCTCCCCGCCGGGGCCGTGGCGCTCGGTGACACCGGAGGAGCCCCCGGGGCTGCCACCGCACGGGGGACACCCCATCACAGTGCCTGGCACCGCGGGACACAGCGGCATCCTGTCCCCAGCCTCAGAGCCGCTGGGATGCGGAGGGGACCCCGGCAGCCCCCGGAGGAGGAGGAAGAGGAGGAGGAGGAGGAGGAGGAGATGCTGCAGGGGAGTTCGGGGGGCTCTGGCAGCGATGGAGCAAAGGCCAGGCAGGTGTGGGACCCTGCTCCAGCCTGGCCGGGACGCGGCACTTTGGTTTCAGCTGGGATTGTGGGTTGGGAACGAGAGGTTGGAGAGGGGACCCCGAGAGAGCCACGTCCCTCCTGCCACCTCCCAGTGCCACCGCAGCGCCCCGGGCTCTGCCTCCCCGCGGGCACGGGCACCTGCCACACGCTGTCCCCGTGTCCCCGATGTGGCACCCGTGTCCCCAGGCTGCCCCACAGCACCCGGCCCGGCCAGGCTGTGCCAGCACCACGCTGCCACCTCCGAGGTGCCACCAAAGGGGCACAGGTGCCTTGGTCCCCAGCACCACCATTCCGGAGCAAAGCCCCGGGAAAGCGCCCGCAGCATCACCGCAGCCCCGCGGCCGCTCCGTCCTCCCCGCAGCACAATTCTGTTTTTTTTTTTTTTTAATTTTTTTTTGGGAAATCTGACATTTAAAGCTGTCGTTCTGGTTTGGCCGCCCGTCACCGCCGTGCCCTCCCTCCCCTCCCTCGGCTTTTGGTTTCAATGCAAGGTTCTGTAGGGTAGTTTTATTCTTAATTAAAATTAAAAAAAAAAAAATTAAAATAATTCAAAAAATAAAAAAAAAAAAAAAAAAAAGCAAACCAGCAGGGAGCGGAGCGGAAAGGAAAGGAGAGCAGACCCTGGGGAAGGGATCTCGCCCCCGGTTTCCCGGCGAGGTGGAGGTAGAGAGGCAGAGCCCCGGCAGGAGCGGGGCCGGGGGCGGCGGGGACGGGCGGGGACAGGCGGGGACGGGCCGGACACCCGGGCGAGCAGGGGCATCTGCAATACTCTTATATATTACCTCTTCTCAGGAAACGTAAGAAAAATAGACAATATTACATATGTCACACCATAAATAAAGTGAACAGTCACGGGAGGGGCACCCGGCGAAGCCCCCAGGGTTGGGGTGGGGGGCACAGAAACCACCCAGGGGGTGCAACGAGGTCTTGGGGGGCACAGAAACGTCCCTGGGGCTGGGCCAAGACCTTGGGGTGCACAGGAAACCCCTGGGGGGATGCACCAAGACCTTGGGGTGCACAGAACCCTCCCAGGAGGATGCACCAAGATCTCGGGGTGCAGAGAAACCTCCTGGGGGGGATGCACCGAGACCTCAGAACAACAACCCTGGGAGGATTCAGAGAGATCTCGGGGTGCACAGAACTCACCCAAGGTGACACACCAAGATTTTGGGGTTCGCAGAGCCCTCCCAGGGGATGCACCAAGGCCTTGGGGCGCACGGAACCCCCAGCAGGGCTGGGTGACAGTGGCACAGGGCCATCACCCTTGGCGTGTCCCAAGCTCTGCTGTGGCCCAGCCCAGCCCTGTGACCGGCAGCACAAGCCCCCGGCCCCGAGCCCTGCCCTCCTCTTCCTCCCCTACGGAAAACACACAGGATGGGTTTTGCAAATGCAGAAAAACTACAGCTCCTCTCGATGCCAGGCCCGCTCGGGCCAGCGCCACGGCTCCACGCTTCCTCCTCATCCTTTATTTGGCAAACGTCTCTTATTATTATCACTAGCATCATTATTATTATTATTATGGTTCATTTTTGGACCTCTGCAGACACTATTTACATTCACATTAGCGCACAGCACTGCTGCCTCTGCTCGGAGCTCGGGCTTCCCCTATTGCACTTCCTCCTCCGTGCTGCTCCAGCGAGGCAAGAATCCCAATAATCCACATTGTCCTTGGCCAGGAAGGCGGCAGCGTTCCTTTTCCTTTTCCTTTCCTTTTCCTCTTAAAAATCCTTGTGAAACAAATCCAGTGTGGGGTGTGGGAGCAGCCTGGCAGTGAAGGGATGGGGGGTCCCCCGACGGCTTTGGAGAGGGAGAAACCCAAAATCTGTCTTTTAACTTCCTTTTTTTAAATTTTTTTTTTAATTATTCTCTTTTTTTTTTGTTTTTTAATCTCCTTTTTGTTCTCCTTTTCCAGGGTGGTGGCGGGCAGAGGTAGAGATGTGCCAGCTCCGGCTGTGGTTCTCAGCCCCATCTCCCCCTCCCACGCCTTGGGGGTTGGGGTTTTAGTAAAAAAACACCTTTTTTTTTTTTTTTTTTCCTTTATTTTAATAGAAATTCTTTAAAGCCCCAGGGGCATGTCCATCCATCCTTGTGGGGAGGGGAAGGAAGCGACAACAGAACGAAACGAACTTTGGCAGTGGAGAGACGTTTGGATCTTCCTTGGTTTTGGATTTCCTTTGGAGCAGAGGTGAGTCTGGTCTGTTCTTGGCTAGCTAGCAAGGTAGTTACAGGTGAGCGTCCGTCACGCGTCGTCTGGTTTTTGGATTTTCCTTTTTTTTTTTCTTTTTTTTTTCTTTTTTACAATTTCTTACTTAAAGCCAAAGAGTCCGACGTTTTCTTTTTTATTTTCTTTATTTTTTTTTACAAAAAAAAAAAAGGTAAAAAGAAAAAAATTAAAAAATAGGAAGAGAGATATGAAGAAAAGAAGGTTCTTTCCTCCTCCAAGTAAGCCCCTCGGCAGCGCTGATGGGGGGTGGGATCAGGCTGGTCTCTCCCCACAGCACTGCTTGGTGATGCTGGAGCCAAATCCCTCATCCAAAGAGCAAAAAAAGAAAAACAAAACCAGCCAAAAAACCCAAAAAATCCCAAACCACAATCCCCCAACCGATAGAAAACCAACCGAAAAAAAGCCAAAAACAAAGACTGAAGAAAGAACAGAGACCGGTATTTGCCTTAACTCCACTTAAAGCCCAGTTTGAGGATCCGTGAGGATTAGTTGTGAGAGCTAGAGAGGTCGTTTCGGAGGTCACACGAGTCAGTCAGGTAGCTGAGGAAATTGCACGGGGTGCAGTCAGTCAGTCAGCGCGCGGCTCCGGCTCAGCGGGACGCGCTGTCCAGCGGCGCCGGCGTGGCCGGGGTGCCGGCGCGGGACGCGGCCACCGAGCCCGCCTCGCTGGGGCTGCTGGCCACGGCGGGCACCGCGTCGGGCTGGCCCGGCCCGGGCGCGGCGGGGCCCGGCAGCCCCTGCAGAGTCTGCCCGCAGACGTGGTGGTGCTTCTCCCAATCCTTGTGCTGGCAGAAGGAGCCGCAGTAGCGCGCCGTGTTGCAGCCGCTGCACGTCTCGCTCGCCTTCCGCCCGCAGTTCCAGCAGCTCTGCGGGAATGGGAACGTGGACTCAGCTCTGGAGCGTGCACCCCAGGCTGGGCTGTGCACCCTCACCTGGGACTGGGCACTCCATCATCCCAGAGCGTGTGCATTCATCCCAGAGTGTGCACGTCCATCCCAGAATGTGCACTGCATCCCAGAATGTGCACGTCCATCCCAGGGTGTGTACATCCCTCCTAGTCTGTGCACATCAATCCCAGAGTGTGCACATCCCTCCTAGTCTGTGCACCTCTGTCCAGGACCATGTACATCTCAGAGAGTGCACATCCCTTCCAGTCTGTGCACGTCCATCCCAGACCATGTCCATCCATCCCAGAACGCGTACATTCATCCCAGAGCGTGCACCCCTGTCCTGGACCATGTACATCATCCCAGAATGTGCACATCCATCCCAGAATGTGCACATCCATCCCAGACCATGGACATCCATCCCAGAATGTGCACATCCATCCCAGAATGTGCACATCCATCCCAGACCATGCACATCCACCCCAGAACGTGTACAGCCGTCCCAGAGTGTGCACCCCTGTCCTGGACCATGTACATCATCCCAGAGAGTGCACATCTATCCCAGTCTCTGCACATCCATCCCAGACCATGGACATCCATCCCAGAGTGTACACATCCGTATCAGACCAAGCACACCAATTCTGGACCATGCTCCCCTATCCTGAACCAGGTCCCTCCAATCCCAGACCATACAACCCTACCCTGGACCATGCACAACATCCCAGACCATGCACATCATCCTAGACTGCATCCACATCCATGCACCCCATCATTGCCCACACCCTGCATCCCCACCTTGGTGCAGGAATTCCCCTCTCCTCCCATCCCAAATGCTGCTGCACGCTCCCATTCCCACCCTTGCACGCAGATGCTGTGACATCAATGACATGACAAGCAGGTCCCACACACCAGCACTGCCACCACGCCGTCCCCAAGGTCCCCACCTCGCTCGAGTCCTCCTGCTGATTGATGACGGTGAGGGCATCCTCGGACGCCTGGCGCTTGGCCTCGGCCAGGGCCCGCTCCATCTTGGCGCGCTCGGTGGTGATCAGCTCGTGGGCCTTGCGCTCGGCGTCCGACACGGCCTTCTGCAGCTCGGACATGGCCTGGCGCTTCACCTCGTTCACGGCTTCTTCTGGAAGGCAGCAGCCGAGCGTGGCCGCGGTGTGCCGCTGCCCCGGCATCCCCCTTCCCGCTAAACCACCCCAAATTCCTCCTGCACCGCAGGCACCCCACGAGGGGAGCTGGGCAGAGCCCTGCCAGGGGCTGCACCCACCCCGCACTCACCAGCCTTCCTCCAGATCTCCTCGGGCATGTACCCAGAGAGCGGCCGCGGCGCGAAGTCCCGGTGAGCGTCTGCCAAGGAGAGAGGGGACGCCCTTAGGAGATGCCATCCCCCGGGAACGCCCCTGCCGGCAGCGCCAGACCCCCGGGAGAGCGGCGCGGGCACCCGGAGCGGGCGCAGCCCCCGCAGGCAGCCCGCGGCCCCGGGGGTCAGTACCTAACTGGGGAGCCTCGGCGGCGGCCGAGGAGGAGGAGTTGTGGGGGCGTGCTGAGGGGGGGCTGCCTTTCTTCATGTCCTCGGCGTCGCTGTAGCGCCGGATCCAGTGGTTGAGCTCCTCGCGATCGGCCTCCTGGCACCGCCGCAGCACCGTCAGCGAGCGCCGCGTCTTCTCCACCATGTCCATGATGCAGTTCAGCAGCTGTGGGGGCAACAGCGGGCGTGGGGAGGGGGCTCTGCCGCAGGCAGCTGGGTGCTCAGTGCCCAGCGCTGGGCAGGGCGATTTGGGCTGTGCCAGGCTGTGCCAGCTCCAGAGTGCCGTGCTGGCTGGGGAAGCAGAGGATGCTCGGGAGGAAACGTCCGTAGGGATTAAGGGCAGAGTGGAAGGACACACAGACACGGGATGGGACAGCGACGCCACTTACGTTGTTGAGGTGCTTCCACTCCTCGGCCCACTCCCGGTCCGTGAGCCGGTGGTCGATCACCTCCTCCTGCCGCGTCCCGTGCACGGCTGCGGGGCAAGAGCAGAGCGGGGTCAGCCCTGTGGGACCCCTCTCCCTTTGGGGTCCCAGCCCCGTTCCCCCCATGCCCGGGCACAGCAGGGCTCACCGGCGGGCCGCGGGCGCTCGCGGGGCTCGGGGTGCCGGTAGCTGTCCCGGTAGTGGTGTGCCATGGCCATGTCCTCCAGGCGGTAGTGCTGGGGCAGGGGGGGGCCGGCGGGGGGGTGCCCCAGCCCGTTTGGGGGGTGGCTCAGCCCGTTGCTGGGGCTGTAGCGCTGCGCTGGGCTCATGGTGCACGGCCGCTTGCTGAGGTGCTCGGGGTGCAGGGGGTCTCGGTCCAAACCGTTCTCTTTGGTCCTGGCCGGAGGAGAGGAGGTTGGTCCCCACTGGGCCCCCCGGAACAGCCTCCCCTTTTCAGGGCTGTGCCCCTGAAGGATCCCACACGCCCCTGCCCAGGCTGGCACCTGTCTGGCGTCCTCCTCTTGCCGCTCTCGCCCACCTCCAGGAGCAGCTCGGAGGAGTCGATGGGAGAGGAGGCGTTGGCGTCCAGCAGCAGCTGCTCGTGCTGGGCCAGGTACTGGGCCGGGGTCTGCTTGGCCATGCGGGCGCAGTGCAGCAGCTCCCGCTGCAGCAGAGGCAGGTTGGCCTGCAGAGGGGGGGTGACAGTCCAGTCCACAGCCCTGCAGCCCCCCCGAGCAGCCTGGCTGTGCCCCCAGCTCGCCATGGGCACGGGGTGCCAGGGGGTGCCTTCCCTTTGGGGTCCTGCTCCATTTCCCCAGGGATGCCAGCAGTGTGCCCAGGGGCCAGGTGGGCTTTTGGGGAATGTGTGTGGCACCCCACAGGGTTCAGACACAGCTTCAACAGAGCCCTCCTGCATCCTGGAAGGGGCTGCAGAGCATCATCCCTGGGCCAGATCGGCACCTCGGCCACCCTGTCCCCATGACTGCTCCGTGGGGACTGTACCTATGGGACCCCCACAGCCCCTGTGGCACCCACAGCTGTAAGGATCAGCTGTGAACTCCCCTCCCACCCACCCACTGTGTCCCCCCACGGCGCAGCAGCCCCAGGAGCAGCAGAATTAAGCAGCAGAACCCCCTTTTGCCCAGCACTCTGGCTGCCAGCCCTGGATTTTGCCTTAGGCAGCTGAGCCGCAGCCAAATCCCATCTGTGGGACACGTTAGCGCCACAGCCCGAGCTGCAGTTGCGGTGAGCAGGGCCAGACCCTCCCTCCCCTTCCCTTGCCTGGCCCGGGGGGGGAGCAATCCCACAAAAACAGCAAGTCCCCAGTCTGGGAAGCACGCCGAGCCCGGCTGGTTGCAGTTAGGATAATGAGAAACATCTGGGCCGGGCGGTGGGAACAGCTGGGAGCGGGGTGCCAGGGCGGCCGCTGCGCTCCTGGCACAGGGACAGCGGGGATGGATCCCAGCCTGCCTGGAGCCACAGGGCCACCAGGGCCTGCCCGGGCCTGCCAGGTCACCTTCCCTGCTCCCACGGAGCCCAAAATCCCTGCAAACTGCTGTCCCCCTCCAGCTCAGCGTGGAGATTATCCAGCAGATTCCTGTGATAAACACAGACCTCCGCTCATGGACCCCTGCTCTGGGGGGGCTGGGATGCAGAAGTAGAAAAGGGGCTATTTTTGCACTTTTTAATTATTCCTTTGCTACAATGGACAGGGGACAGCAGGCTCAAACATCTGCTGGCAGTGCCCATGCTGCCAGGTGTGCCAGCACCGGGCAAATCCCTCCAGAGCAGGGTGACGCTGCAGAGTCAGCACAAAATTAAAAGGCAAATTAAAAAAAAAGGGGGAATTTTTAATGAATTTGCAATTGCAAGTGGCAACCAGCTGGGCTGACCCCTCGCTTTATTGCAACCGGCCCTGGCCCTGCATGACTCCACACGTGTGGGGGTACACGTGTGCCTGGGGGGACACGGGCAGAGCCACAGGCAGCTGCCAGCCCAAAAGGCACCCCCAAATCCCCAAAGGCACCCCCAAATCCCCTGTGCTGAAATGCTGCCATGAATCCCACCCTGCCGAGGCTGGAGACCCACCTTGAGGAAGGGGATGACGAAGGGTCGCAGAGGGAAGTTGGTGGCCTCTTGGAGCTTGGCGTGGAACTCCTCGATGGTGAGGGTGGAGTTCTGTGGGGACAGCCTGGGCTCAGCACCCCTGGCACAGCCCCCTGCACCCCTGGGGCACACCTGCCTGTCCCTGCCCCACTCCTGCTCCTCTGCCAGGCCCACAGGGAAACCACACCCAAGGGAAAACCATGCTCAAGGCTTCACTGGCCATGCCAGCAGCCAGGACCAACCTGCACTGACTGCACTTTCCTCCAGGATTTAGATCAATCTAGGCCACTCTTTCCCTCTTAGCAGCATCTCCATCCCCAGAACAAAACCCAGGATCCCCAGATGTGGGGTCCCCTGGCTGAGCCCAGGACGTACCACGAGCCCCAGGACGAGGGTGCGCACCCGCTCCCCGATCTCGGGGGAGATGTCGTTCCCAAACTGCTGCAGGGTGGTGAGGAAGCGCTTCAGCTTGGAGAGCTGGCGGGCACCACAGGCTGGAGGGAGCTGGTGGGTGGACAGGGAGGCGCTGGAGGAGGTGGCCGGCCCGTTGCTGAACCCGTTGGGGGTGGACGGAGCCCCATTGATGGCGGTTGGCGAGTGGCTGCTCCCGTTCATCACTGGGGACACAGGGAATGGGGGGTCAGAGCGGGTGGCTGTGCCATGGCACCGCGGGGACAAGGTGGGATGGTAGGACCAGAGTGTCCTGCTGGGTAATGTGGGGCTGGCACCCCCTGGAGGGATTCAGGATGCTGGTGAATCTCTGGGGCTGCATCCTGGACTGATGGGAGGGCAAGGAGGGGATGCAGAGCATCCCCCAGCATGGTGAGGGCCTGAGCAGCTCCTCAACAGCCAAGCAGCCAAGGGAAGGGGCTCCATCCTGCCCCTGCTCAGCACTCCCACAGAGAACCATTTCCCACGGAGCCCAGCCTGGCTGGCAGAACACCACTGCCACCTCTGTCCCCACTGCCCGCTCAGCCAGGACAGGAGCTGCCTGCACACCAACAGACCCAGGGGGATATTCTGGGGTACCAACCATCAGAGGGGCAGACCCTGCTCTCCTGCACCAGCCCCACACGAGCACAGGGACCCTTTCCTGGCCAGCACAGGTGACAATGGGTGTCACCTCTGTCCTGACAGCGTGGACAACAGCACACATCACCCCTGTCCTGATGGCACAGGTGACAACACACATCACACGTCCTGATGGCGCAGGTGACAACACACATCACAAGTCCTGATGGCGCAGGTGACAACACACATCACCCCTGTCCTGATGGCACAGGTGACAACACACATCACCCCTGTCCTGATGGTGCAGGTGACGACACACAGCACATATGTCCTGATGTCACGGGTGACAACACACATCACCCCTGTCCTGATGGCACAGGTGACAACACACAGCATACATGTCCTGATGTCACGGGTGACAACAGGCATCACCCATGTCCCAGCAGCATGGGTGACAAGACATGTCACCCACATCCCAATGGCAGGGGTGACAACACCTGTCACCCACATCCCGAGGGCGCGTCACCCCTTCCCCCAGCACGCACGCGCCTGTCCCCACTGGGACCCCCCACACTGGCCTGGGGGTGCCTGGGCGTGCTGCCCTGCCCTGCCCTGCCCTGCCCGCTCAGGGGTCCCTCTCCGCTCACTCTCTGGCTGGGCAGTGCCCGCCGCCCGCTGAAGAGGTGCCAAAAATAACCCAGCAGCCACCAGGGCTTTACTCCCACGACAGCTGCGTGCCCAAGCTGGGCAGCACCGCACACGTGTCCCTGGCCGGGATGGGGCTGGGGGTCCCATCCCCGTGTCTGGTGAGGGGAGCACCCCGGGGCTGTGGCTGTGCTCAGGTCTCTCATGAGAGCGGGTGTTTCATTTTACTTACAAAGACAGACCATCGACCATTTCAAGCAACCATGAAAACGGCCGCGAGGCAGAAACGTCGGAGGGCCAGCGTCTCGATCTGCAAGCAAAATAAAACACGCTATGATGAGAGAGCAGAGGGGGCAGCTCTCGGCCCGGGGCCCTGCACGGGATGCTCCTCACCATGGGCACACCAGACCCACCAGGAGCCGGGTCCCTGTGTCCCACTGCAGCCACAGGGAGGGTTCACAGGGATGCTCGGCTGCCTGATAAAGTCCTGACAGTTTAGGGACCAAATGAGGTCCCCCGAGGCCAAGAACAACCAAAACGCCATGGTGGCCATGCCAAGCTGCTCCATGCCCCCAGCCTTGTGTCTCAAACCCCGCTCCATGCTGAGCTGGGATGGAGAGGCTGCCTGCACCCCAAATCCTGCTCCGTGCTGAGCCATGGCAGAGAGGCTGCCTGCACCCCCAGCCCCGTGTCCTGAACCCCTCTCTGTGCTGAGCCGTGGTGCAGAGGCTGCCTGCACCCCCAGCCCTGTGTCCTGAACCCCTCTCTGTGCTGAGCCATGGCAGAGAGGCTGCCTGCACCCCAGCCCCGTGTCCTGAACCCCTCTCTGTGCTGGGCTGTGGTGCAGAGGCCATTTGCACCCCTGGTCCCTCATCCCAGACTCAGCCATACCTGGGCTGCCACATCAGCACAGGGCCGGGAGTGACACCCAAACCAACCAAGCACGGCCAAGCACAAACTGATTTCTAGAGTCCACAAGCACTGCTGGGGGTGCAGGGGTCAGGGGATGGATCCTTGGGGTTGTTTTTGGGTGTTTTCTTCCCCACTGGGGTTTTTCTGAGCAAGAAACAGCTACGAGCAAAACCCTTGCACATGCACATGCCCAGGAAAAGTCTCAGCAGAACTGGAGCAGCCGCTGGCAGTGGCCACTGCCACTCCTGCCAGGGCCCAGCCTTGTCTCCTGCCTGTCTGGATCCTGCACTGCCTGTGCCTTGTCCATCCACGTGCCAGGACAGTGACCCCGGCACAGCGACAGACCCCTGGTGCAAACCCTGTGGGTGTGCAATGAGCCCACGTGGCTCTGGTGCCACCGCCACGTTGGGTGGCTGTCCCCACTCAACTACAGAGACTGCAACTCCCACCTGGCATCCCCTGATGCCACCACACCATGGCCTGGGCAGGACAAGGAGCTCCCAGCCACTGTGGCTGGCCATGACACTGCCCTGCCACCGCCGGGTGCCACATGCAGAGGGACAGACGTGTCCCCACACGCGTGGGGCCATCTGCAATCCACAGGAGCTCCCCCAACCCCACCACCCTCCAACCACACACTGCCCTGTGCCAGCACTCGGTGACTGGCTGGCAGGATGTCCCCGTCCCCAGGGACCTCACAGGAACATGCTGCAGCCATGGCTCGGCAACGGGCACCCCAGCAGAGCCTTGAGGCCAGCTGCTGTCACCCGTGTCAGCGCCAGCGCCGCGCTGGGCTCCGGGTGCCGCGCGTCAGGAGGAGCAGGGGGCAGCCCCGGGCTGGCAGCCCGTGCCAGGGTACTCACTGGTGCTGGGAGTGAAGGAGGGGTGGCGGGAGGCTCCCTGGGCGGCGGGCGGGGGCATGCTGGGCGGCGAGGAGCGCGCCTGCGTCTTCACGTCGGCCGGCGAGTCGGGCATGGCGGCGTCTCCGCGTTATCTGCAGGAAGAGGGCACGGGGAGGTGAGCAGGGCGTGCCAGGCAGGGCTGGGATTCCCTGGAAAACTGGGGCCAGGGGTACAGGGGACACTTAGGGACATCAGGCTGGGCTGGGCATCGCTGGTGCCACTGGAGAGCTCAGGTGACAGGGACGGTGCCCGGGGTCCTGTGTGCCACAGGGTGGTGGGGAGGGTACGGAGCTGCTGTTCATGGACACAGCGCTGGCACCGCTCTGCCCCTGCAGTGCCAGGCCTGCCCCAGCCTGTGTCACATCCCTGCTATCACAGTGACACATCCTGGGAATTGCTGCTGCCTGCTGACCCCTCGCCATGCCTGGCAGCATCACCCAGGGCTGGCACAGCCCCTGGCAGAGAACTGTGGGGTCATTACAGCCACTGTTTAGTGGCAGTGACAACAGCAGGACCCACACATCCACCAGTGACTGTCCTGCCCAGAGCTGAGAGGCCCTGCAAGGTCAGGTCCTGCAATCCAGGGACCATGGAGCTCCGGCCATCGCCATCACCATCGCCATCACCATCACCATCATCATCATCATCACCATCACCATCACCCCAGAGGGCATCACCGCCTCCCTCCCAGCCCCAAACAACTCCCAGCAGTGTATTCCCCACCAAGGGGGGAGCATGCCAGCACCATCCCCTGCAGACACAGCCCCAGGGCAGGCTCTGGGCCCCTGGCTGCCACGCTGGCCCTGACGGGTGGCCACAAGTCCTGGCAGCTGTGGGGATCTGACATTGTCACCGTGCCCATGCTGCCACCGGCTCCAGCCAAAGATGGAAGCGGCCACCACGGCCACCCCCGGCCATGGGGGACCCCCCGTGCCTGGCTGATAATCACTAATCCAATACCCAACCTAAATCCAGGGCAAATGTGGGGAGGTGAATTGAACCCGGCCACAGCACATTGGCAGGGCTAAGCAAAAGCAGGGCCTGATCCCCACGGAGATGCCATCGGGGTGGTGCCGCAGGCAGTGGCACACAGAGCACCAGGAGATGCTGGCAGCAGCCAAAATCTCAGCTGGTCACCCACAGGATCCTTCTGGAAGGAAGGATGACATGGGATAGCACATGGCTATCCCTCTCTGTCCACAGCAGACTGGAATGCTGCAGTTCCCTGTTCCTTGCTCCCTTCTCCCTGCCCAGCCACAGGAGAAACCCCAAGACCTTGCAGCTTTCCTTCCCCCGAAACCTCAGCTTCCTTACAGGGCCTGCCAGAAGAAATTATTTGTTTAGAAAAACTTTTCCTTTTTGTGAAATGTCCATCTCTGGGCAAAACTCCTCCAGCCTTCCAGGCTTCCCCTGTCCCTCAGCAGAGCAGGATCCAGCTCTGACAGCACAGGATGAGCCCTGAGTGCGCACAGGGGTCACAGCTGCAGCTCCTGGATCCCACAGGATCCTGGCCTGCATCCCTGGCACCATCCCTGTCCCTGTCACACCCCTGGCAGCACCCTGGCACCATCCCTGGCACCATCCCTGTCCCTGTCACACCCCTAGCAGCATCCTGGCACCATCCCTGCCCTGGGCCCTGCCTGCATCCCCCCCATGCCAGCCCCGGTCCCCCTCGCTGCCCTGACTCCCTGCACATCCCCACACCAAGGAGAAAACATGGACAATTCATCCTGGCACTGACATGGCTTTTCCACAGCTTCCCATCGGCAGGAAAGTTTCCATCAAGCTGAGCAAGCACTCAGGCCAATGGGGCCTGGTTCTGGTTTTTCTTGTGTTTTCCTTTTTGCCTTTAAGTTTTAAATTTTCCCTGAGGTGTTTGCAACCCAAACACAGCCAGGCAGGCACAGGAATGGTCCCAAATCCAATGGGATACAGAGCTTGGAATGCCCAAAGGACCCAACCACAGCTGTGCCAGCACCTCAGCTCCTCTGCAGGATGGGATGAGCTCCAGGAGAGCAGAGGAGGTTTTGGGGAGCACAGTGCAGCCTCCCCTCAGCACCTTCACCAGCGATTCCCCAGCACAGCTCCAGCTCCAACTGCACTGGAATTATTTTTCCCTCAATTTTTTTCTCTCTTTGGGGTAATTTGTCCCAGCCGCTCGGGGCCGTGTCTGTTTTCCTCCATCTGGTTTCCATTAGGTCTGTGCAGCCCAGATGAATAAGTAATAATATAAAAATAAAAGGATTAGTATTTTCTGCCGGGCCGGCGGGAGCGGCCGCTCCCCACCCTGCCCCCGGGGCCGGCGGATGCGGGACCCCCACACCCCCCGTGTGACCCCAGCCCCCCATTTGTCACACGGCAGGGAGGGTTGGACCCCGGGGCAGGGTGACACTGTCACACATTCCAGTGGGCATCCAGAGGGGCAGGGGCAGTGCCCGAGGGATGGGGCTGGCAGCCATCCCATGCCATCCCATCCCATGCCATCCCGTGCCATCCCGTGCCGTGCTGTTCCCACAGCCCCGGGGAGCCTTGTCCTGCCTCCTCCCAGGCAACAAGTGGGATGTGCCAGCTCCAGGATGCCCGGGCTGGCTGCCCAGCTCTCCTTTCCCCAGGGATGGGGTGAGGCAGGCACGGAGCTGCCCTGGATGTGGCCGCTGGAAAGCTGCGGCTCCCTGCAGGCAAAGCAGCCCGGGCGAGGAAGGGGTTAAAGGGAATTCAGCGCCCAGCATCCTTCATGCTCTCCAAATGGCCACAAATGAAATCCAGATGCTGGAGGCGACGTCTCCCCAAGCCAGGCTGCCTGCGAAACAAAGGCAGGGAAGCATTCCTGCTCCTCAGCTGCCGCAGCCGGCGGGGCCAAGAACAACTCCCCGATAAGATGGCAGGGCAGGAGCTGTCCCAGCTGGAGCAGGTTCGGAATTGGAGGCGTGCAGTGCCTGAGGCGGGGCAGCAGTGCCAGCCACGTGCACCGGCCCGGCAGAGCTGCTGGGACCTCGGGGCACCATCAGCCACCATCAGCTCCGTCCTGATCTCTGGGATCAGCTCCCTCCTGCCCTGCGCCCATCCTGATCTCTGGGATCAGCTCCCTCCTGCTCTGCACCCATCCTGATCTCCTCTCTGGGATCAGCTCCCTCCTGCTCTGCACCCATCCTGATCTCTGGGATCAGCTCCCTGCTGCCCTGAGCCCATCCTGATCTCTGGGATCAGCTCCCTCCTGCCCTGCACCCATCCTGATCGCTGGGATCAGCTCCTGCTACCCTGAGCCCATCCTGATCTCCTCTCTGGGCCATGGTGACAAAGGTGACACAGGTGACACAGGCAGCTTGGAGTGCATCCCCAGTTGCACTTGGAGCAGGACAAGGCAGGAGTGCAGCTGTGGGATGGGACAGAAGGTGGGTTTGGATTGGACATTGGGAAGGAATTGTTCCCTGTGATGGTGGGGAGGCCCTGGATCCCTGGCAGTGCCCAACGCCAGGCTGGACAGGCCTGGGAGCACCCTGGGATGTGTCCCTGCCCATGGCAGGGCAATGAGCTGAGCTTTGAGGCCCCTCTCAATCCAAACCATTCCATGATTCCATGATGATGCTGCCCACCCATCACTGGGGTGTTCCAGGGGCTCATTTT
This sequence comes from Melospiza georgiana, assembly GCF_028018845.1. Taxonomy (NCBI): domain Eukaryota; kingdom Metazoa; phylum Chordata; class Aves; order Passeriformes; family Passerellidae; genus Melospiza; species Melospiza georgiana. The sequence goes on from NC_080443.1 coordinate 20,224,155, forward strand.
GGGGAGCCAGCCCAGCAGGGAGCAATCCACACCCAGCACTCACCAGCACAAACGAAGCCCTTAAAAATTAAATCCAATTAATCAAACTCTGCACAATCTGTAAAGGAACCCAGATCCAGGCAGCTCCAGTCCTGGGGAGCCCCTGCAGGTCACCCCCAGGGGCACCCTGAGACAGCTCCTGTGCCCCTGGCCCAGCTGGGACCCCTCCCAATAGCCCAAATTTCATAGGGTAAAGCACATTTCCCCAGCTCAGGTACACCCCAATTTCCCAGGGTAAAGCACATTTCCCCAGCTCAGGGACACCCCATTGTCCCAGGGTAAAGCACATTTCCCCAGCTCAGGGAGACCCCAATTTCCCAGGCTAAAGCACATAAAGCACACAGGGACACCCCAATTTCCCAGGTGAAGCACATTTCCCCAGCTCAGGGACACCCCAATTTCCCAGGCTAAAGCACATTTCCCCAGCTCAGGGACACCCCAATGTCCCAGGGTAAAGCACATTTCCCCAGCTCAGGGACACCCCAATTGCCTTTGCTTTCTGAGCCCCCACATCCTGCAGTGCCAGCCGTGCTGGCAGATGCCCCACGGGCACCAACTCCAGGCCACCATCCCCACCAGGTCCCAAGCCCTGCAGTGTGGCAGTGACAGCACAGCTCCACACGGGACAGCAGCACCCACAGCCAGGCTCTCAATGCACCCCAAAGCCCAAAATCCCAGTTTTTAACCCAAACCCACCCAGCCAGGGACCCAAAGCAGCTGGCTCGGTGCCACCAGGGCAGTGCCAGCAGCCCCAAGCTGACAGGGCCAATGGTGGGGGATGGGGATGGGCTTGATTTTTCCTCGAAACAACAACAAAAAAGCAAAAAAAAAAGAAAAAAAAAGGTGCCCTCTCTGTTTTACAAGCCTTCATTTGCTATTGTTTATGTAAACAGGTAAATTGTTTCGTATCTCAATTAAAAACATCTGCCACATAAATGAATACCAATTAACTCATCCTGTTTTTAATTACTCTGTTAATTACACACAGGCAGCAAAAAGGATGGCAGGGGAATAGGGAAAGCATGCTCACACCCCCCCTTCCCACCTTGCTCTTGGCAAGGATCCGAAATGTGCCCAGATAATGATGGATTAAGGTGAAAGCTGTGGCTCCCGGCCAGCTCCGGCGTGGCGGCTCCTCCCGGGGCTCCTCGCACAGGGATTTCCCGGCACCCTCCGGAGAGGTTTTGGAAACCCAAAATCCCGCGGGATGCCCCAAAATCGGCGTGGCCCAGCCCCGCTGGCACTCCCGGTGCCAGCCCCGCGCTCCTTCCCCAAACGCGCCCACGGAACTTTGGGATCGAGGCGGCAGCGTCCCAACGGAGCGAGCGCATCCTTGTGCCCTCCTGGCACCCAGGGGTGGCACGGGGTGGTGCCATCCCTGGCAGGGACCCCGGGCGCCGCCGGCCCCCCCCGGGCGCGGGCAGCTTTCCAAGCGAGCAGATGGGGCAGGGAGCGGCGGCAGGAGGAGGAGGAGAGCAGAAAAGGCTATTTTCTCACGCTACATATTTTACAAGTCGAACATTTTGTGCATTTCAGCCCTGCCTGTAAAAGCATCTCGGCCTCAGCCCCGGGACTCGACGGCGGAGCCTGTGAGTCAACAGCGGCTGGCGACGACGTGGCTGCTGGGGGGGGACGGGCTGGAGGAGGGGTCCCCCCCACACAGGGGTGGTTTGGGGGGGTCCCCCTGACCTGTCAGCCAGCAGCACAGAACCCAGAACCTGCTGCAGTGTTGTACCCGCTGCCACCATCAGATTGATCCCACCGGGGTGGCACAGGGAGGTGGGCACACACACACATACACACACACCCTGCTGCTCCCCAGCTGCCTCACACTCCTGGAAATTAAATATCCTGGCTAAACACCAGGAGTAAACAGCGCCGCGGGCAGCCCGAACACCTGGAGAGGAGCAGGGCTGGGGCTGACCGTGCCGGAGCTGCTCCCACCCAGGAAACACCCACGCCTGGGCTGCCAGAGGGGCCCCCCAAATCCCCGGCCTGGGCTGCAGCATCCCCCAGAAGGCTGCCAGGGGAGCACCCCAAAACCGGCCCCGTGCCCCAAAACCGGCCCTGCGCCCCAAAACCGGCCCCACACCCCAAAACCGGCCCCACACCCCAAAACCGGCCCCGTACCCCAAAACCAGCCCCGTGCCAAGCGGGGATCTCTGCATCCTTGCGCGGGGAATGCTCGTGCCCCCAAAGGTGGCCCCGATGGCCGAAGCAGCGACGAGCGGCGCACGCAGGGGGCTCGGGGCATCCTGGAGGCAGAGAGCGGCTGGAGAAGGGAAAGCTCCCCCTGCACCCGCGGCTCCGGTGGTGGCACCGTGGGAACGCCGAGGCAGAGCCGCTGCCCGGGCCGGGACCGGCTCCGAGGGGATCCGGCCGCGCTCTCCCACAGCCTCAGGCTCTGCTGCCTCGCCGACTCTTTGTCTATTTTTGAACCGCGGGCTTCCATTTCAAGGCGGTTTTGCCCGTGTGAAATTGAATCAAAGAACACACAGGGGAAAAAAAAATATTAATGAGAATTTTGCAAAATAAACAGGAAATCCCTCGGATGTTTTCTGGAGGCATCGGTCAGCATCCTCCGAAGGAAAGCTGGGGGTTTGTCAAGGTGGGGTTCCCCCTGGGGAGCCTGAGCACAGTGGGAGGGACGGCACAAAACAGCTTCAGGAAATATAAAAATAGCCCCAAACCAGGCAATGGCACTGAGGCCAGAGAGTGCCCTCTGTGCCACCAGCCTGTTCTTGCCCCTGGCGGACAAGGATTGATCCCAGCTCGGGGACTGCCCATCCTGCAGGGCAGCTGAACCCACGTCCCATGTGAGATCCAGCCTGGAGAGCACAGGGCAGGCTGCAGAGCACAGCACAGCCCCCGAGCTGCGGCACCCACAGCATCCCCGGCCCCAACAGCAGCGATTAAACCCGGCCTAACCCCTGGGCTGGCCCTGGTGCCTCCCAGCCCCGTTCACAGCGCCCGGCCCTGATGTGCCCCTTGTGCTCGCTGCGGCCCTGCTGCCCAGCCGGGGGGTGCAGAGGGTCGCTGCCGGTGTGGGGGGATTTGTGTGTCCCACTGCCAGCACTCCCTGGCAGCCCTGCACTCCCCGGTTGACTCGCTGCCAGCCCCCTGACTCCGGCCAAGAGGTAAAATAACAGAAATTTGTGGGGTGCCTCCCTCCCCGGGGGTGCCACAGCACCGGGCGCCGTGCACAGCCCCGGGCAGAGCTCAGCGGCCCCGGAGCTCAGCAGGGACTGACGGCAGCGAGCGGAGCCAGACCCCGCTCCCAGGGCACCGCCGGAGCCTCAGCGCCCGATCCTGCCGGGGTTTCCAGGCATGCAAACACCCACGGCTCAAAGCGGAATTCCAGGAACGACAGCACAGACCTGCCAGCCCCAGGTACCCCGTGGGACCTGCCAGAGCCCCCTCCTGCCCCAGCAGCCCAGCCCTGAAGGGGGGCTGAGCACCAGAATATTTTTCCATCCTGCAGCCTGGAAGTTCCTGATGTAAAAAGCAAATCCTGCAGCCACACGAGGCCTCCCCACTGCCCAAACCCACCGCGGGAGAACAGCCTCTCCCCCTCCGTGTCCTGGCTTTCCCCCCTACAAACCAACATCTGCACTCGCGTTTGCCAAACAAAACACACCCAGCATCTGCCCGCTCCCGGGTAGAGCCTTACCTGCCAGCACGGGAGGCAGCCGGCAGGGCAAACCCCCCTGGCACAGCCCGGCTCGCCTCCACTCGCCTCCCCAGGCACGGAACCTCTCCCTGTGTGCAAACTGCCGGCAGGATTCCTGCCTCACAAACCTCCGAGGGTCCAAGAGCCCGCCCCAGGCGGCAGCTCGGCTCCATGGGCTGCTCACCCGAGCGCCGAGGCTGTCAGCATCCTCCGCGGCTGCTGCTCCGTGTGTGCCGCGGGCTCTCGGGCTGGCTCCCCCGCTCCTCCATGCCCCGCACCGCGGCACAGCTCGCCCACCGCGGCGCCGAGCAGACGGGCGTTCGCAGAGTGTCTTCGAGTCGCTCCACAAAGGAGCGGGGAATTAATATTCCTTTTAATTAAAGGCAGAAAAAATCTCTTTGTTCCTGAACAGAGAGAAAACAACAGAGGGAAGAGCTCAAAAGCTCTTCCTAAGCTGGAGACGAGACCATCGCTTGGAATCAAAGACACTGTCAGCGCACACGTGACCTCGAATTAAAAAAACAAAATGAAACGCAGCAGCGGCGGCGGCTCCTCTCCGACAGCGAAGCAAAGTTGCAAAGTTTTCCTTGGCTAATAGAGGGCAAAAAAAGGATTCCAAGAAAAGGTGTGTTTAACTAGAGGAACGCTCTGCGGTATCCGAAGGCACCATCCAGCGGCGAGGGGGTGACGGGGAGAGCTGCTTGTGCTCCGGCTCGGTGTCGCGGGGCCGGGCTCGCTCCGTCGCTCCGCAGGCAGCGTTCCTGGGCACGGCCGGGCTGCCCAGCTCAGAGCGATTCCAAAGGGAAAGCGAGAGCGGGCGGTGATGAACGGCAGCGCTGGAGGCTCCCGAGCCAGCCTTCCTTCCCAAATCCGCGTCCGAACAAACAAACAAACAAACGAACAAACATGCCCTGGCACACGCGGGGACTCTGCCAGCGCTCCCAGCACAGCCCCTTGTCCCCAGCACGGAGCCGCGTCCTCGCACCCAAACACACAACGGAGGGGCTGCAACTTCCCGGAGCGGCCCCGGGATCCCTCCCGCACGCTCTCCCGCGTGGGGCAGCTCCTCCTCGCCCCCAGCACGGCTCCGGCTCCCGCCCACAGCAGCCGGACAGGAATGCGGGCACGACAAAGAGTTGGATTGCAGGGCACGAGTGGGGAGGCACAGCCGGGGGGCTCTGCTGTGGGTGGGCACAAACTCGCGTGGGTTCCCGGGGACGCTGTGCCGCCCCACGCCGCCCCGGCGCTCGGGGGGACACGGACAGGAGAGCAGGAATTGCCCCGGCAGCGCAGGGAAGCGGGGTCCGCGCCCCGCCGCCCCCGCGGCAGCGCGGTGCGTGGGAGCGGGTCCGTGGGCGCGGTGATCCCGCTCCGGGGCTGCCTCCGCCGCCCTGCCCCGCTCCGAGCGCTGCCCCGGCCGTGCCCCCGCTGCCCTGCCCGTGGCGGGCACCGCGCTGGCTCTGGCACACGGAGCATCCCCGTGCCCTGCGCACCGGCGGCTGCCCCGACACCGGGAGCCTCGCCCGGGTACCGAGAGCATCTCGGACTCCCGCACAACAGGAGCGTCCCCCGGGCACCGGGAGCCTCCCCGGCTCCTCCACGCCGGGAGCACCCCCCGAGCATCGGGAGCGTTCCCAGCCCCTTTCCACGGGAGCCTCCCCGGGCACCGGGAACCTCCGATTCCCCGGGCACCGAGAGCATCCTCCGAACACCGGTAGCACCCACAGCCCCTCTGCCCTACGAGCCTCCCTGGGCACCGGGAGCCTCCGATTCCCCCGTGCACCGAGAGCATCCCCCGAACACCGGGAGAATTGCAAGCCCCGCTTTCACCGGAGCCCCCGCGGGCACCGGCAGCCTCCCCATCCCCATCCCGCTGGCGGACGGCACTTACCGTCCTGAGGTGTGGCGGAGGTGAGGTAAGTCCCAGGGCAGGGGCCGGCGGGGCCGGCAGGAGCGGGCAGAGCCGGCAGCGGCCCCCGGCGGCGGCGGCCCCGGTCCGCTTAAGGCCGGCGCTGGCGGAGCGCGGCCCCGCGGCGGCGGCTGCCCCCGGCACCTGCCCGCCGCCGCTCGCCGCGCCCGGGGCCGCCGCTCGCCGCCAGCTCCGGGGCTCGGGGCGCTTCCCCTCCCCCCGGCGGGGGGACACCGGAGAAGCGGGGGAGGGCGGAGAAGCCGCGGTAAATCCGCGGGGCCGCTTCACCCCCGGCGCCGCATCCTCCCGGCGCCGCGCCCCGGCCCTGGGGCGCCCGCGGCCGCGCTCCGTGCCCGGCCGGGCCCCGCCGAGCCGCCGCTGCCGCCGCTGCCGCCCGCCCGGCCCGGAGTGAGCGGGGCCCGCCCGCGCCGCTGCCTTAGAGCGGGCCCGCCGCGCCCGCCAGGGGGCGCCCCCCGCCGCCGCCGCCGCCACCGGAGCGGGACCCCCGGGATGGGAACGGGAGGGGATGGACCGGGACCCCCGGGATGGCAACGGGAGGGGATGGACCGGGACCCCCGGGATGGCAACGGGAGGGGATGGACCGGGACCCCCGGGATGGGAACGGGAGGGGATGGACCGGGACTCCCGGGATGAGAGACCGAGACGGGAACGGGAGGGGAAGGACCGGGACAGGGAACGGGAATGGGAATGGGAGACATCGGGATGGGAACGGGATGGGATGGACCGAGAATGGGAGCGGGAATGGGAATGGGAGACATCGAGACGAGAATGCAAGGGGATGGACGGGGACAGGGAATAGGAATGGGACAGGGAATGGGAATGGAACAGGGAATGGGAATGGGAATGGGAATGGGAATGGGAATGGGAATGGGAATGGGAATGGGAATGGGAACGGGAATGGGAATGGGACAGGGAATGGGAATGGGAATGGGCAGCATCGGGACGGAAATGGGATGGGATGAACAGGGATACGGGGCTGGGCCGCACCGGGGATTCTGCACGGAACCAGGGCACTGAGTGGGACACAGGGCTATGTGACACTGGTGGTCTGCACATGGGGCTGCCCAGGGCTTCAGGGGGAGCGTGGGACCCGGTGACACTCTGGGGCCTGGAAGACCTGATGTACGGGGCTTGGAAGCTGCAGGGATCTGGGTTTGCAAAATCGTCAGAGTTGGGGTCGCTGAAGATCGAGGGTTACAAAGCTGAGAGTGGGGGGATGCATGGGGGGCAGAGTAACACGTTTTGGGGAGCTGCAAGGAGCTGGGAGTTGTTTTGAGGGAGCCGGAGGGACTGCAAGGGAACGGGCCAGGGCTGGTCTGGGGCCATGGGAAGAGTCAAGGGGCTGGAGGGCTGCTGGGGGATGGAGCCGTGCTTGCTCAGCTTCCCTCTCCGGGGGCCCAAGGGCTGAGCTTGCACTGGAGCAGCCACAAGAGCACGGGCACAGCCTCAGAGTCCCACATGCCCATCCCAGCCCGGCCTTGGAGTGCCTCCCACCCTGCTGGGCCTCGGGGAGGCTCCGAGGGCAGCCGCGTGCTGGGAATGCCCGTGGGACCCTCCCCGACAGCAGGGCACATCTGGCTGCCCGGCACACCCTTCCTGCGTGCCCTGTGCCAGCTGGGGGACAGCATTCAAATTTTCCCTCCCCAAGTCCTCCTACAACGCTGCGGGAACACAGTCCCTGCGAATTTCCCTGCGAATTTCCCTGCGAGCCCAGCCCTGCCTCTGTGTGTAATTACTGTGCCTGGCAGCTGCTTCCCTCTGCGACTGCCCTGTGCCGGTGCATTACTCATCCTCCCCTCCCCGGGGATTGGGAGAGCGGCAGCTCTGCCGGGCGGAGTCACCGGCTCGGCACGGCTCGGCTCGGCCGGGCTGGGGTGGCACAGGACAGCTGCGGGGCCACTGGGCAGCCAGAGAGGCAAAGACACTGGGCGGGCACTGTGAGGGCACTGCACGGCCCTGGCACGGCCACTGCACAAGGGCTGCATGGCCTCTGAGTGACCACTGCATGGCCTCTGAGTGACCAGTGCATGGCCTCTGTGTGACCACTGCATGGCCTCTGTGTGACCACTGCATGGCCAGTTAATGGTCATTGCATGGCCTCTGTGTGACCATTGCACGGCCTCTGAGTGACCATTGCATGGCCAGTAAAGGGTCATTGCATGGCTACTGTGTGACCATTGTATGGCCAGAAAATGGTCATTGCATGGCCAGCAAAGGGTCATTTCATGGCCAGTAAAGGGTCATTGCATGGCCAGCAAATGCCAACCACAAGGCCACTGAGTGACTTTTCTATAGGTAGTAAATGATCATCACCAGGCCACTGAGTGACCATTCTGTGGCCACTAAATGGCCCATTGCTTGGCCACTCTGGGGACGTCCCAGAGCTGCTCAAGCACTGTGGGGATGGGCAGGTGGCACTGCCACCTGGGACAGAGCCACCACATCTCCCCCAGTGGTGCCATCCCGTGGGACAGCAGGGGGACAGAGCCACCACATCCCCCCTCCCCAGTGGCGTTTGGGTGGCAGGGGCTGCTGCGTTCCTATTCCACGCACGCAGCCTGTAATTTTGGTCTATTGAAGTCATAATTCACCACTGTGAAAATAAACATTTGTGTTAGCTGGCTTTATTCGGCGGGTTCGGCTGACTGTTGATCATTCCCCGCCGGCACCTTTGCACGTGGCCCGGGGTGCTGGGACAAAGCCGGGCCACCGCGGCCGTGGCCGTGGCCACCTCCTCCAGGCTTTGGGCGAGTTCCCCCCCTCCTTTGTACCCCGTCCCTGGGATCCCCCGGATCCCGAAGGAAACGGGAAAGGAGAGCCACTTTGTACTGTCAGGGTTAATGAGGAAAATAAATAGGATTTTTAGACAATATTTGGAGTGCGGCACCTACTCAGACCCTTCCCATCCCTGTCACTGGGTTTGTGACCTTGTGCTGTTTTGTGGGTGCTCCCATCACACCAAAGGCACCCCATCACCCATTCCGTGCCATCGCCATGCAGGAGGAGCCTGGGACCCCCAGCCCCGGCTGTCCCCAGGGCTGTCCCCAGGTCTGTCCCCGCTGGGTGCGAGGGGCTGGAGCTTCCCCCGGCATTTGCATCTTCCCAGCCTTTATCTCCCTCCCGGTCTCTGTATTGCTGCAATTACAGACACTTTAAAATACAATGATCTGGCTGTTAGCGTGATGGATGACAGAACCTTTCTGTCTGGTTTAAATCATTGCTGAGAGTGAGCAAACTTCCCCGGCTTAACCCTTTCCTGCCCCGAACCCGCTGCAAGCCCGGGGCTGCTGTGATCTCCATGGTCACCCATCCACCACGGGTGAGATAAAGGCATTCCTACAGGAAACATTCCCGCACCCCTCAGCCCCGGGCTCCGCGCTGTGCCTGGGGACAGGGATGGGAGCAGCCCCGGCCGGCAGAGCCGGTGGGAAATGAACGGCTGGAGCGGAGATAAGCGCGTGCCAGAGCCCGATAGCCGCGGGATCCATCCCAGCCCCGGGCTGGCTGGCGATCCTTCCTTCCCCCGGCAAATCTGGGAGCGGGGCACGGCGGGGCCCAGCGCGTTCCCAGCCGTGGCAGAGGATGGAAACTCCCGTCCTGACTCGCTGTCGGTCACGGTGTGCGATTGATGGCGATGAGCCACACACGGTGCGGCGATCCCCGCTCCCTTCGTTGTGGGGAGGTGGCATCTCCCACTGCCCAGCGTCCTGCCCAGTGCCCATGCACAGCGCCTGCCCACCCACGGGTGTGCCACCCCAAGGGAGGTGTCACCGTCACCCATCCAATCCACCGCACGGATTTAGCTGCCCAGCAGGATGGGGTGTCACCACCGCCTGTGCTCGGGGGTCACATCCTCCATCCATCCATCCATCCATCCATCCATCCATCCATCCATCCATCCCTGCCGGGTGTGCACATGGAGAGGCTGCACGGGGCGCTCTGGAGGGTGACAAGGACCTGTCCTGGGGGAAGGGACGCCCCAAGGCACAGCCTGGGGGAGAAGGGGAGCCTGAGGCCTTGGCCTGGTGTGTGCCAGAGATAAGATGCTCGCTGAGGGCAGATGAAGGCAACTGGTACCAAAACCTCACAGGAAATGGTCACCACCGTGTGCAATCCGTATCTGCCCTGCACAGGACCCCTGCCCGCTATCGGGGCTGTGCATGTGGGCAGGGGCAACGAGGCGGGTGCTGGGCTCACGGTGCCACCAGGGCACCCTCAGATGGCCCCTCTTGCTTCTGCAGCCATCACAGTGGTGGGACACTTTTCACACCAGCCATCGGTGGTGACCCAGGGCTGTCCCCACACACTCCCCTTGTCCTGGCTCTCCCGGAGCTCCATCTCAGCCCCGGCGCTCCCCGGCGCGCTGGGACGAGCTGATGACTGATTGCCATTCCTGCTGCATCCCCTCTTCACAAGCCTCAGGCATTTAAAGCAGCGCACGGTGCTGGTTTATCGCGCCTTGCCCCTGGCCAGGCAGGTGGCCCAGCCCTGTCCCTCCCCTCCCCGAGCCGTGCCGTGCCGTGCCGGTCCTGCCCCCGCCCGCTCTCAGGGGACCGATGGTGTCTGCAGGCGAGAGCACCGAGCCGTGCTGTGCTCAGCCCTGGCGTGCCTCAGGTTTCCTGTGTCACCCCCCGCGGGTCTGTCTGTCTGTCCGTCTGGGTTTCTCAGTCTCTGTCCGTTCCCTCTCGGGGAGCAGAGCATCCCTGGGTACCAATCTGGGTCCCTGCAGAGCTTGGTGACAGCGTGTGGCCGAGTGCCCACGAGCTGCAGTGACACAAAACCCTACACGGCCCTGGGGTCCCCAACCCCCGTTTGCTTGGAGCATCCCTGCAGGAACAGGGAGCTGCTGGGCTGGGAAGGGTCGGTGTGACCATGGATGGTCCCATTGCCCTGGCTGCAAAACCTCAGCGCCCAAATCCCGGTGCCCAAATCTCAGAGCCCAAATCTCAGCGTCCAAATCTCAGTGCCCAAACCTCAGTGCCAAAATCCCAGTGCCCAAAATCCCAGTGCCCAAATCCATCCCTGCAACAGCACCGAGTACCATGAGCCAGGCTGCAGCCCCCGGCGCTCTTCCCTTGGCATTTGCCTTGCAGCAGGAGCCCCGGCGCTGGATTTTCCTGCCCGTTAATCCATGGGGGAATGCAGCAGGGCGATAAGGGGCCGCTGGGGAGCCAGGGCCGGGGAAGACGCTCTCCTGCCCGCGGCTATCGCCCTCCGCAGCTGCATCCGCCCGGGGACATCTACTGGGCAGGAAGCGCCGAGCGCCAGCCTTTCCCAGGAAAGGGCTTCGTTTGTGCCTGGCTTCCCTCCGCGACCACTCCTGGTCACCCACCCTGCAGCCATCGGCCAGCAAGGAGCAGCCCCAGCGGCTGCTGAAGCACATCCAGTGGCTTTGTGGCTTTCCCACAACTTCCACATAGAAAAGGGAAAAAAGCGCATCTCCCATTAAAAGAAAAAAAATAATAATAATAATTAAAATCCTGTTTTCCTTGCTAACAGATTCGTTCCTGCTTCGTGGCATTCAAAGGGAAACCACCCCCTACTGCTTATCATCGCGCTCACCCTGCGCTGCTGGCTCTGGAAAATCACCAGTTTGCCTTAAATATGGGAGACTTTAGGGTACAGCACGGCTCCTCTGGGTGCTTCCAGGTTTTGGGGCTGCCAGGGGCCAATTTCCAGCTTTTCTTTGCCATGGAGAGCCTGGGAAGGGTTTTAATTGCAAAGCAGAGGTGGCCACGTGCTGCCCTGACTCCTGGTGTTTTGGGGTGCATGGAGACCGTGCTGGCACCTCCAGGGGAGCAGCACCAAGTCCTCCAGTCCTGCCAGCCTCATCCTTGGCCAGCAGGAATTCACTGATAGATATTGAGCAAAACCCCTGAGATGCCCTTGGGTTCCCAACAGGTTCACATTCCCCTTCTCCCACCCTAACTTTGGGGACCAGCTCCTTCCTGGCCCTCCCCATCCCACAGGCTGCACTGCCTGCATCGTTCCCAATAACAATGGGGATTTAATTAGCAGGCATTGCACTTCCAACACTTCGCATCCCTGCAAAAATCAATGGGAGCTGGCAGGAGCTGCTGTGAGCCTGCCTTCACTCCAGCACGCAGCTTGGATGGACATCCAGGCCCTGGGGTGCTTCCAGAACCTTCCCAGGGCCAAACTCCTCCAGCCTGGGGCTGGGCTGTGTGGAGCCAGTGCTGATCTGTGCTGTGCCAGGCCATGCCTCGGGGAGCCATGGGTTGGTGCCGGGTGAGGTCTGGGATTTGTTCTGAGCTCCAGATGCGCCACAGCAGCAGAGGACGTTGCGGCTGTCTCTGGCCACCTGCATCGTTTCCAAGTTCCCAGGCTAAAAGCAGGGCTTGTTATCAAGAGCAAAAAATGTGCCACCTCTGTTGTATTTCATTTCCCTTTCCCCACCTCTTCCCTGCCCGCTGTGCATCAGAGATAACAGCGCTCGGTGCCGGAGCCGGAGAGCGGGGCCGGCAACGGCCTCGCCAGCCCTATCGCTGCCTCGCCGGCCGCAAGGAAATCAGGAAGTTTGCAGAGATATTTGGCCAGCAAAATAAACATTTCTCCTGCCAAAAGCCTAACGGGCAGGCCGGTGAGCCTGCAGCAATCTGCACGGCTCCCTGGCTGCAGCCTTCCGGAGCACCGAGTCCCGGCCGCATCCCTTATCGGAGCGTGCTCTGGTGGCATGGGCCAGCTCGGGGGACAGGGACCCCAGCACAGCTCCCCCACCCTTGGGGGACGAGCACAACAGGTGCAGCAGCCAAACCCTGCCCTGCACTGTCCCAGCTGCGTCCCTGACCCACGGGAGGGTGCCAGGGTGGGCAGGGGGCTGCGGCCGGAGCGCGGTGCCGGGGCAGCGGGTGGGGAGTGAGGGGAAGCGAGGCACGGGGCCAGCATTGTTCACACCGGTGACTCAGCCGGCTCTGCTTTCCTGCCCGTGCTGGGCACAGGCCCAGCAGAGCCCCCGAGCCCCCCAGAGCTGCCACAGCCCCTTGGCCTCAGTGCCTGGGGATGCTCCAGCACAGGGATGTGGGATGCTCCGCACTGCAAACTGTCTGCAGCAGCACCTGGAGAGCCCGTGGGGTCAGGTGTGAGCTGCTGATCCCAGGATGAGCACAAACACCCAGCAAACACAGGGCTGAGATGTTGGAAATCAAACATCCTCGGGGCTGATCACTCGTTATGGGAAGGTTTAATCACAGAGCAGGCTCCGAATGGGTCCCCACGACAGTGAGCCCATGGTGCCTTGGCCATGGGCTTGGCCGTGTCCCAGCTCCCCATCCTCACTGGCTGGTCCCCAAGGAAGATGCACTGACTGCTGCCAGCCACATGCCACCCTCGGGGAGCACCTGCCTGCCCAAGGCTGCATTTGGCACTGGGGTGTCACCCGTGCCACAGCACATGGCACTGCCACGGCCCCCACACCTTCCCGCCATCACCGCCTCTCACCTTGGCCGTTCCTGCGTGGTGCCCTGGCCCAGGAGGGGTCCTTGTCCGCTCTGGAAGGTCCCAAGGAGATGGTGGCAGCACCCCAAATCTGCGAGCACTGCCGCCAGCCTTGTCCCAGGTGTGGGCAGGAGCTGTGCTGGGGCTGGGGATGCTGAGCTGCGGAGGGATGCGGGGTGTCCTCCCTGGAGAGTTGTGGCGTGTCCTGCCCAGAGGGGCTCGGGATGTCCTGCCCGGAGGGGCTCAGGGTGTCCTCCCTGGAGGGTTGCGGCGTGTCCTGCCCTGAGGGGCTCAGGGTGTCCTGCCCAGAGGGGAGCAGGGTGTCCTGCCCGGAGGGGCTCAGGGTGTCCTGCCCAGAGGGGCTCAGGGTGTCCTGCCCGGAGGGTTGTGGCGTGTCCTGCCCAGAGGGGCTCGGGATGTCCTGCCCAGAGGGGAGCAGGGTGTCCTGCCCTCCTGGCGCCTGCCCGGCCGCCGGGGCCGCTCATGTGCCGGCCGGGGCCGCGGTGGCAGCGCAGCCGTGTCCCATGGCGAGGGGAAGGTGAACAGCTGCCGGGCAGTGATAATGCGGCGGGTGGGGGTGGCCGGGCAGCTGCGCCCGTGTCCTTCCCCAACAGGAACCATCTGTGACCAAGCCCAGCTCTGCCTTCCCTATCAGCCATTCCGGTCTGACTTTCCAACAACTTCCCCTTCGCGCCGGCCTCACTTCCTCACTGCGAGGGGCTGGAGCGGTGCAGCGTGGCACGGCAGGACACGCACGGCAGGACTGGCATGGCACAGCATGGCAGGACTGGCATGGCATAGCACGGCTGTCCTGCTACACCTGGGCACAGCCAGCCCCGTGCACAGCAGCATGGCACAACCAGCATGGCATGGTTGTCCATTTGCAGCCTGGCATAAACACAGGGTTCATCTCCCCTTGCCGCAGCCCCTTTGCCCAGGATCATCCATGGGATGAGGTTTTCCCACAGCTGCTGCTGCTGCTGCTGCCCTGATCTACAGCTGCAGCATCACCCCGACCTCCCCAGCACTTGGGGGACCCCCCCTGTGCACCCCATCCCTGCAGCCCCGGCCAGGCCCCTCTGTGCCGGCGTTTGGGCTCCCCAAGAGCTGTCAGAGAGAGAGAAACAACTTGTTAGAAACCCGAAAGGCGGCTCTGGGCTGCAGGTGGGAGGGAGGAAACGTGTCCTAAAAATACAGCAGCGCCTGCACGGTCCCCGAAGGTGGCTGAGCAGATGGCGTGTCTCGGCGGCCACCTGGGCTCCTGCAGATGGTACCCGGGGCTCCCCGCCTTGTGCCCCCCGCCCCGGCCTCGGGGGGGCCACGAAGGGATGGGGGAAGTGGGGAGGAAGGTGCCGGGGTGTGGGGGTGCTGTGCTGTGCTGTGGGGGCAAAGCAGGGTGTCACCAGCAGGGTCTGTGCCCTGAGTGCAGCCTCGAGCCCCAGGGGACGTTGAGCATGGTCTGAGTGCTGCAGGGGAAGCCCCAGCACGGGGCTGATGTGCTGGGGAAAGGGCCACAAGCTACAAAGCACAGCCTGACCCTTCAGGACTGTGTGTTTGGGGGGAGATGTCACAGCTGCCCCCACATCCTGCATCCCAGCAATGCTGGCACACCCCAGCTCCATTCTACCCACCCTGGAGGTGCCCATGCCCCACCAGCACAGGCACAGCAGCCTGAAGGCTGGCAGAGGTTTTGGCAGGGTTTCCAGCTGTGTTTCAGGCTCTGCTTTCTTCCCCTTTTCTTTCTGGCCAGCCCAGGTGGGCGCTGTGTCATCACTCGGGGTTTTGCCAAGCTGCCCCTCGGCCAGGGCCAGCCTCACCATGGCACACAGAGTGGCAGCTCTGGGGAGTGTCCCAGGGCAGCGAGTCAAAACAAGAGGGTTTCAGGACCAGCCAGGAAAATCCCTGCCAGCTGCGGCCCCGTGTCCCCGGGTCACCCCCGCGGGAGGGTTTTCTGCGCCAGGAAACGGAGAGCACCTGCCCGGGCAGCTGCGGGCACCGGGGAATGCCCCAGCAGGGGAGACCCCCGAGCTGTGCCCCAGCGTGCAGGGAACCCCCGGGCTCTGGCTGGGCAGAGGGGAACCCCTGGATCCAGAGCTGTGATTTACTGAGGGAGGGGAACCCCGGGGTCTGAGGGGAAACCTCTGAGGGGAAACATCTGAGCTGCCCTAACACGGAGAGGAGCTGTGAGGGTGTTGGGCCCGCCCTGGCACTGGGAACCCCGGGGTCTGAGTGGCCTGAGGGGTCTAAGGGGCAACATCTGAGCTGTCCTAACACGGAGAGGGACCATGAGGGTGTTGGGCCTGCCCTGGCATGGAGGAATCCCGGGATCCCGGGCTCTGAGGGGGAACATCTGAGCTCTCTGAACACGGAGAGGAACCATGAGGGTGTTGGGCCCGCCCTGGCACGGGGGAACCCCGGGGTCTGAGGGTCTGAGGGGAAACATCTGAGCTCTCCTAACACCCAGAGGAACCCTGGGGTGTTGGGCCCGCCCTGGCACGGGGAACCCCGGGGTCTGAGGGGAAACATCTGCGCTCTCCTAACACCCAGAGGAACCCTGAGGGTGCTGGGCCCGCCCTGGCACGGGGGAACCCCGGGCTCCGGGGCCTGCCCCGTCACGGGTGACCCCTCCCGCCCACACTCCCGGCGCTCCCGGAGGTTTCTCTCTGAGTCACAGCGGCTCTTGCTGCAGAGCAGGAACTTCCCCCGGCTCAAGGAGAAGCAGGACGGGCTCCCACTGCCCTCACACTCACTGCGAGCTGGGGGAGCGAGGTCTGAAAGCCCCGGGGTGCAATGGAGGTGTTGCCACCTTCGCAGGTAGTGGGGCTGTGCCA
This sequence comes from Melospiza georgiana, assembly GCF_028018845.1. Classification (NCBI taxonomy): domain Eukaryota; kingdom Metazoa; phylum Chordata; class Aves; order Passeriformes; family Passerellidae; genus Melospiza; species Melospiza georgiana. The sequence goes on from NC_080443.1 coordinate 20,240,080, forward strand.
TGGCATGACACAGGATGGCACAGGATGGCATGGCACGCTTCCCCAGTGCTGGAAATGCCCAGTGCTCATGTGCCCCTCTGCCTGCAGTGCCCCACTGCTTTCCCCTCTCCATTTGGAAGCGATGAGTGGGGGAACAAGGGGGAAAAGGAAGCGGCAGCAGCAACCGGTGAGCAAAACATCAGCGGCAGCTGCCGGAGCCAAACCGAGAGCGCCGCCTCCCAAAAGGGGCTGGGATGGGGCACGGCCCAGCCTGGGCTCGGGATGGGGCTGCAATCCGCCTCCTCCAGCCCTGGGAAATGGGGATTTGCAGGAGCCAAGGCAGGAGCTGGGAATGGGAAGGAGAGCGGTGGCCAAGCCGGGGAGATGGGAGCTGCCGAGAGTTCACAGGGAACACAAAGACAAATTCTTTAAGGAAAAAAAAAAGGGGGGGGTGGAAGAAATCAAAGGGATGTGGAGAGGGAGATAAGAGGGAAGACGGAGCAGGGAGACGGAGGGAGCGGAGAGGACGCGGGCAGAGGGAGGCGGGCGAGGCGGGAGCCGGGGGAGCTGTCTGGCGCGGCCCTATCGCCTCTCTCATCGCGGGAGCCCAACCTCGAGTAGTTTTTCACCGAGATTGGAGTGATCAGGTAGGGCTGCCCTCGGCGGCAGCTGCGGGGCTGTGAATAAGCACCTGCTTATCTCTGCCCAGCGGCTGTGCGCGGCTGCAGATTGCGGGGGGACGGGAGCTGGCTGCCGGCTGCGATTTCCATATCAGCGCCCTGCAGCCGCCTGCGCCAAATAAACACAACAGCCCCACGGACAAAAGGTTAATTATCAATTTTCAGAAAGGGAGAGACAGGGGAGGGGGAGAGGGGAGAGCAGCGGCCGTCGGCAGCCGCGGGGACGCGCAGCCGGGCCCTGATGGGTGCTGGGCTCTGTGCCCCGGGCACAGCATCCCTGAAAACTCCTGGGTACAGCATCCCCAAAAAACCGCCGGGCACAGCATCCCTGAAAACTCCTGGGTACAGCATCCCCAAAAAACCCCCGGGCACAGCATCCCTGAAAACTCGTGGGTACAGCATCCCCAAAAAACCCCCGGGTACAGCATCCCTGAAAACTCCTGGGTACAGCATCCCCAAAAAACCTCCGGGCACAGCATCCCTGAAAACTCCTGGGTACAGCATCCCCAAAAAACCTCCGGGCACAGCATCTCTGAAAACCCCCGGGGCTCTACCGGGACCCGCCGGGCTTCGGGGAGGGGCAGAGATGGGATGGGATGGGATGGGATGGGATGGGATGGGATGGGATGGGATGGGATGGGATGGGATGGGATGGGATGGGATGGGATGGGGTGGGGTGAAAATAAGGACACATTACTAGGATGGGGGCAGTGACAGGGATAGAGATGGGGATGAGGACAGGGATAGGAATGGAGGTAGGGATGGGGACAGACATCAAGATGAGGAAGGGGACAGGAATGGGGCTCTACCTGCACAGGAGCAGTGGGACTGGAGGAAAGACATAGGAGAAAGAAAAAGAACCCCTCCCAATACTCTGTTTCAGCCCTGACTGGGCAGAGGCCGGACTGGAAGAAGGCACATCCTCCTCCTCCTCCTCTCCGGGCATGCATGGACCTGCTGGCTCCACTTCCCGCAGCCACATTTCAGTATTCAACAGCTTTCTCCTCTTATCAAAGCGACCATGAGCTCCCAGCTTGGCTGGGCCTCGGGGCTCGGGGAGACACAGGGAGGGCAGAGGTGCCCTGATGGCCCCAGGGGGGGAAGAGGAGCCCTGATGGCCCCAGGGAGGGCAGAGGTGCCCTGATGGCCCCGGGGGAGGCAGGGCAGGGCTGGGTGGTGGCATCACCTGCCTGTGGCTCAGACCCCGTGCAGCCATCAGGGATGCTCACGGGCTGTTGGTCACCGTGCTTGGGGTCAGGGCTTGTCCCCTCCTCCTGACACTCAGGAGTTGTTCAATGTGGCAGGAGGTGCTGGTGTTCCCCTGGTGTCCCCCACGTTCACTCGGGGCTGCAGGAAGGACAGCTCTCCTGTTGCTGGGATGGTTTTCCCACTCTGTCCCACTCTCAGCACACCCTGGGCAGGGAGCACTGCCCTGGCTGTGCCCATGATGCTCCCACGAGGACACACAGAACCCAAAGGAGCCCCACAGGGCAGCAGCTCCGTGGCCGGGAAGCCTCGAGCCCACACGGCACCAGATTTAGCCACAGACACGTCCTAAAAATAGCCAGGAGCTGGGAGGCTGCAGAGCTGCATCTGCTGCCACAGGGAGCAGCCAGAGCTCCAGCCCTCATCCCCGGGCTGGGAGGGATGGAGATGGGAGGGATGGAGATGGGGTGAGCAGAGATGGGGTGAGCAGAGATGGGGTGAGCAGAACTGGGGTGCACAGGACTGGCCCCAGCACAATTTGGCTTGAGGAGAGTTCAGAGGCACCAGCCTGGAAGGATCCAGCCACCCCTGTGCCAGCCTGGACAGCAGGATGGAGATGCTCTTGGTGCTGGGATGGTCCTGATCCATTTGGGAATCAGAGGGGCAGCTGTGGATAAGAATAATGAGCACTGATAATATTCAGCACCTTTAGGGCAGGCAGGGCTCTGCAGCTCCCACCTGATGGGTGTTCCTGTTTCAGGGAGAAGCTGGGGGCAGAGCCAGCACTCAGAAAGCTGTGGGGCCTGGCTGTGAGCTCAGTGTGGCCCCAGCCTGCCCCTGATCCCCAGAGGGGCCCGACCTGCAGCTGATAAAACACTAAAAATAGCAGGATAAATATGAGGGAATGCAGGCGGGGTGTGAGCATCCCGGGCTGGCTGCTCCAGCCCCCCCTCCAGCCCTGCCCAACCCCCCCACACACACAACCCCAGCCCAAAATACCCACCCAGGGCCCATCTGGTGTCCAAGTGATGAGCACAGATGTGTTTGGGATTTCCGAGCCGGCTGGCAGCCGTTCAGACCTGGCGCAGGCTGCACCTGCTGCAGGATATTTTCCCTTCTGGATTTAATCCCCATCCCCCCGGCAGCCCCCCGGGCTGGGCAGGCAGAAGGAGACCCCCCCCAAGGGCTGACCTTCCCGACCCCTGCCCATCCCTGCCATAAATATGGATGTGGGAGCAGGAGAAGGGGGAGTTCAATGCCCAAGGGGGGTCTGTGCTGCCCAGATCTCAGCCCCCCACCAAGGAAATGCCCGGGGGAGGGCTTGGTGTCACAGCCAGCCTCCCCTGGCATGGGTTCCACCACCTCTGGCTGTTTTGGGGAGGGCAAAGGGTTCCTGGGAGCATCCCCAGCCACAGAGACCCAGCCCTTCACTGCAGGCTGAGCCCAGGGGATGCTGTGGGGTTTGGAAAGTGCATTTCCCAGCCCATCAGCGCTGCCCCCCAATTAACAAACACAGCACTCTCGCGTTTTAACAAGGCTCTCCCAGCTCAGATGTTTGACCCCTGTGATGATCGCGGAGCCTGCGGAGGGAATAAACAGCAAATCCCCTTTTAAATGAAGGGCTCGCCGAGGGATTAGGAGTGAAGGGGTGGCCTGTCCCCCCCCGTGTCCCCCCCGGGGCTGCCTGTGCAGATATTCCGGGCAGGAGAGGCCTCGTCTGTCCGTCTGGCCCGTCTGAAGTGCTCCTGGCCCATAGGGAGTGATTAGGATTAGACACATCCAGGATGAGAGTTTTTTCACCAGCGAGGGATGATAATGGGACCCATGGGGAGGATTAGGCTCCCATCTGTGTGTCCGTCTCCTGCTGCCTCTGCTGCCCCAGCGTGTCCCGCCGGGCTCTGGGAGGGCAGCACTGACCCCCTGCACCTTCCAGGCTGCACCTCCCGCCCCGTCCCCACCAGGGTCAGGGGGCACCAAGGGCTCCTGGCCAGCTGGGGTGGCCAAAGTGCAGTCCTGTAATGGGGACAGCACCCCTGGTACCATCCCTGGGTACTCAGCATCCCTGATACCATCCCTGGGAACTCAGTATCCCTGCATCCCTGGGAACTCAGTATCCCTGCATCCCTAGGTACCCAATATCCCTGGTACCATCCGTGGGTACCCAATATCCCTGGTACCATCCCTGGGAACTCAGTATCCCTGATACCATCCCTGGGAACTCAGCATCCCTGCATCCCTGGGAACCCAGCATCCTTGGTACCAGCATCCCTGCATCCCTGGGAACTCAGCATCCCTGCATCCCTGGGTAGCCAATATCCCTGGTACCATCCCTGGGCACTCAGTATCCCTGTACATCTCTGGTTCCAGCATCCCTGCACATCCCTGTGGCACTCAGTATCCCTGAATCCCTTGGTACCCAGCATCCCTGCATCCCTGGGAACTCAGCATCCCTGGGGTATTCAGGCATCCCCCTGACACGTCCTGGCTTGGGGCCACCTCTGCAGCCTGGGGACGCTGCCGAGGGGACAGAGGGGTGACACATCCCTGTGAGCACAGCCGGACCCTTTGCCATCCCTGACCTCCCCATCCCCGGCGTGAGAGCAGCGCTGCCAGCCCATTCTGGGGAGGAGGGCGGTGAGAACCGGCCCCATTCCCATTCCCGTTCCCAGCGGTGAGAACCGGCCCTTTCCCGTTCCCATTCCTGTTCCCAGTGGTGAGAACCGGCCCCGTTCCCATTCCGGTCCCCAGCGGTGAGAACCGGCCCCGTTCCCATTCCGGTCCCCAGCGGTGAGAACCGGCCCCGTTCCCATTCCCGTTCCCGTTCCCAGCGGTGAGAACCGGCCCTTTCCCGTTCCCGCAGCCGCTCCCTGCCGGCCGCATTCCTCCATTCCTCCCTGCTGAGCTCACAGGCACCCGGCTGAGCCCCCGGCTCCTGCCAAGCACAAACATTTCCTATTTGGGATGTTTGTCCCGGCCTGTGCACGGCCACAGCATCCCAGGGCAGGCCAGAGCATCCCAGGGGACACTGGAGAGTCCCAGGGCAGGCTGGAGGATCCCAGGGGACACTGGACAGTCCCAGGGCAGGCCAGAGCATCCCAGGGGACACTGGAGAGTCCCAGGGAAGGCTGGAGGATCCCAGGGGACACTGGACAGTCCCAGGGCAGGCTGGAGGATCCCAGGGGACACTGGAGAGTCCCAGGGAAGGCTGGAGGATCCCAGGGGACACTGGAGAGTCCCAGGGCAGGCCAGAGCATCCCAGGGGACACTGGAGAGTCCCAGGGCAGGCTGGAGGATCCCAGGGGACACTGGAGAGTCCCAGGGAAGGCTGGAGGATCCCAGGGGACACTGGAGAGTCCCAGGGCAGGCTGGAGGATCCCAGGGGACACTGGAGAGTCCCAGGGAAGGCTGGAGGATCCCAGGGGACACTGGCGAGTCCCAGGGAAGGCTGGAGCATCCCAGGGGACACTGGAGGAAGCCAGGGCAGGCCGGAGGATCCCAGGGGACACTGGAGAGTCCCAGGGAAGGCTGGAGGATCCCAGGGGACACTGGAGGAGGCCAGGGAAGGCTGGAGGATCCCAGGATCCTTCCCAAGCTGAAGCTGCTGTGCCCGCCGTAATTATGGGGGGGAGAGAGGGGGAGAGAGAGAGAGAGAGTGGCATTTTGAAGTTTGGATAAAACCTTAATTGAAGTCTTGGCTGGTGTTAATTATATTAAAGGCAGAGTGAGCGATGGGCTTTTTATTAGTTAATGAGGATTTTCATTTTCTGGCAGAGAAGCCCTTTGATGTTTCCAGCACTAATGGCTGTTAAATTCGACTTACTCGCTTTGCCAGTGCTGGAGGGTGATGGGGAGCAGGGGCTGCTCCAGTCACGGTGCCCACGGAGCCACCAGCCAGGGCTGGGGTTGTCCCACCACATCCCCACCCTGTGGGAACGGGGATTTGTGCCCATCAGGGTGGGACATGGGCTGTCCTGCACATGGGCACGGCACCAGCAGTCCTGTGTGTCCCTGTGGTGTTCAGGCACCCCCTGCATCCCACGGATCCTCAGCATCCCTGGGGCACCCCTGGGACACCCAGCACCCCCAGGTTATCCATGACCCTCAGCCTGTCCTGCTCTCCCCGTGGATTTTTCCAGACTCTCTCCCAGCCCCGTGCCAGGCCGCCTCCCTTCTGCCACAATTAGCATTTATTACGATTATTTTGCATTCATTACCCGCTCTCCCCCGTCTGGAATCATGTGCACATTCCCTGAGCATCCCATTTCCCAGCCTTGCAGGGGAAGGGCTGCACAGTTTGGATGTTCCAGGCTCGGGGAGCGCCCCAGCCACGTGGCCAGGCTGCTCCCCAGCGGGGTGGTTTGGAGCATTCATCAGCACCCAGAGCACTTCGCATTTCAAATGCTGGCAGGCGAGAGCCAGGCAGGAGTCCGGGCTCTGGGGAATGTTCAGGAAGAAAACGGGTTTGGGTTTGTCCTGGGGGTTTGGGTTTGGGTTTGGGTTTGTCCTCAGGGTTTGGGGTTGTCCTCAGGGTTTGGGGTTGTCCTCAGGGTTTGGGTTTGTCCTCAGGGTTTGGGTTTGTCCTCAGGGTTTGGGGTTGTCCTCAGGGTTTGGGTTTGTCCTGGGGGTTTGGGTTTGTCCTGGGGGTTTGGGGTTGTCCTCAGGGTTTGGGTTTGTCCTCGGGGTTTGGGGTTGTCCTCAAGGTCTGGGTTGGTCCTCGGGGTTTGGGTTTGTCCTCGGGGTTTGGGGTTGTCCTCAGGGTTTGGGGTTGTCCTCAAGGTCTGGGTTGGTCCTCAGGGTTTGGGTTTGTCCTCAGGGTTTGGGGTTGTCCTCAGCCTGACCCACAGGAGGTTCTGGGTGGGAACTCGTGGCACTCCAGTGGGTTCTCCCCACATGGCAGGGCCCCAGGGAACCCAGCAGCTGTTTCAGGAGTTTTTGGGATGCCCAGTGGGGCAGGATGGGGTGGGATGAGGGGTTGGGATGAGGGGTTGGGATGAAGGATGGGATGAAGGGTTGGGGTGAATGGTTGGGATGAGGGGTTGGGATGAAGGATGGGATGAAGGGTTGGGGTGAGGGATTGGGGATGAAGGATGGGATGAATGGTTGGGATGAGGGGTGGGATGAAGGGTGGGATGAGGGTTTGGGATGAGGGGTGGAATGAAGGGTGGGATGAGGGGCTGGGATGAGGATTGGGATGAGGGGTTGGGATGAGGGGTTGGGACTAGGGCTGTGATGAAGGGTGGGATGAAGCGTTGGTGGCAGTGGGCACAGGACTCTCTGCAGCAGCACTGGCAGCAGTAAGAGGGGCTGGGGGCACGGGGGTCCCCCAAGGCTGGGTCAGGAGGGGTTTCTCCCCCCAAATGGCAGCTCAGCCCCTCCTGGGGGGGCACTCTGCGTGTGGCTGCCGTGGGGCAGCAGGGGAGGGCAGGGGGGCTCTCTCCTGGTAATTACCCCTCGTCCTTCCCTGCCAGGCTCACCGAGGAGGGAGCCAGGGGGGACACAGCTTAAGCTATCAATGGTCCTGCCTTGATGGGAATAAAATATGCACTGAAAGACATGAAAATGGAGTAAATAAAAGAGATAAAAATGGAACGATCAAGCCAGCAACTTCTCCTCCTCTGATTAAAAAGAGGGAGTGGGGGGGGGAGAGGGGATGCGCTGAGCCCTTGAAGAGGCAGCTGCTGCTGCAGCCTCAGCCCTGATAAAGGGGCTGAGCAGCCTGCTTGGGAGAGATAAAGTGAAGTCCCAGCGTTTCCTGTCCTCAATCCAAGCCTTACCATCAATATTAATACAGCCTGACAAACTGGCGTTTAAGATAGAATAAATATAGACTGGTGCTGCTATTACCTAGACCTTATTAATCTGCTTGGAGGCATTTAAATGCCGTTAAAAATATGGAGTTTACTCGCTGGCACTTCAATAGCTTTACAATCCATCAGCGTTTTGTTTTCCACCCTCCTCCTCCTCCCCTTCCCCAGCTGGTGGCTCTGGGTGCCCACTGACCTGGGCTGGGAGAGAGAAGCCAGGGGGGAACTGAGCTGGGAGCTGGGCTGGAGGATGAGGATGATGATGATGATGATGATGATGATGATGATGATGGGTGGGAGCTCAGCATGGAGCATCCATGGAGATGGTGAGTGGAGCATCCCAGAACCCTCACGTCCAGGTGATGGAGGCTTCACCTGTGTGCTCCTCACTGGGAGAGACTCAGGGCTGCCAGGTGCAGGAGGCAGAGAGCCCCAGGCAGGGAACAGCCCCAGGCAGGGAACAGCCCCAGCAGCCCCAGCAGGCCCTGCAGCCTGGGGGATGCACAGAATCCAGCTCGGGGAGCTGCTCCCATCCCGGCTGCTCTGCTCCTGGCAGCACAGACCTGGGCTGCCATGGGCTGTGCCACCCACGTGTTCCTCCCCTGCCAGCCCCGGGTCCCCAGCACCCACAGGGGTAGGGGCAGCTCGGAGTTCATGGGTGCCAGGTGCGTGGCAGGGCCTCCATGGTGTGGGGATGAGTCCATGAGTGCCAGGGACATGGCAGGGGGGCCCTGGGGTGGGGCAGGACCCCTGGATGCCAGGGACACGGCAGGGACATCCCTGTACGTGGCAGGACCAGTGGGTACCAGCTGCATGGCAGTGAAACTCCAAGATGAGAATGGATCCGTGAGTGCCAGGGGCACAGCAGGGTGTGGGGCAGAGTTGATGGGTGCCAGGGATACAGAAGGGAGTGGGAATGGATCTATCGGTGCCAGGCACATGGCAGGATGTGGGGCAGGACCCCTGGGTGCCAGGGGCACAGCAGGGTGTGGGGCAGGGTTAATGGGTGCCAGGGGCACAGCAGGGTGTGGGGCAGGGTTAATGGGTGCCAGGGGCACAGCAGGGTGTGGGGCAGGGTTAATGGGTGCCAGGCACACGGCAGGGTGTGGGGCAGGGTTAATGGGTGCCAGGCACACGGCAGGATGTGGGGCAGGGTTAATGGGTGCCAGGGGCACAGCAGAGTGTGGGGCAGGGTTAATGGGTGCCAGGCACATGGCAGGGTGTGGGGCAGGGTTAATGGGTGCCAGGGGCACAGCAGAGTGTGGGGCAGGGTTAATGGGTGCCAGACACACAGCAGGGTGTGGGGCAGGGTTAATGGGTGCCAGGCACACGGCAGGGTGTGGGGCAGGACCCCGAGGTGCCAGGGGCACAGCAAGGTGTGGGGCAGGGTTAATGGGTGCCAGGCACACGGCAGGGTGTGGGGCAGGGTTAATGGGTGCCAGTCACACAGCAGGGTGTGGGGCAGGGTTAATGGGTGCCAGGCACACAGCAGGGTGTGGGGCAGGACCCCGAGGTGCCAGGCGTGTGCCAGGGCCATCACCCCGGGCTGCGGGGCGCAGATGGGGCGTGCGGGGCAGCGGCGGGCGGGGCACGGCGCTCATTAGCCGTGTATTATTCATCGGCAGCTTCTGTCGCCTGCCATCTGCTCCGGCGGCGCGGGCGGCAGCAGCAGCAGAACGGGGCTGCGCGGCCCCGCGGCTCCTGCTGGCACACCTGGGCTGCCACCCGGGCCGGGCCCGAGGGGGTGGCACCCGGGCAGGGCGGGATGGCACCGCTGCCCCCGGGGTGCTCCACGGGCTGGGTACCGCGAGCTGGGAACAGGGAAAAGGGATGGAAAAGAGATGGCACGGCCTGGGTCGAGCCCTGGGTGCCCTGGGTTGTGACACAGCCCCGAGCAGGATTGGACCCTTCCCAGCCCAGAGGCAGCTCTGAGCTGAGCCCAGGTTGGAGCTCCTGCCCAGCTGTGTGCTCTGGCCAGGTCTGAGCAATCCACACCCATCCCAGGATGTTCCTCCTCGAGCACACCAGCCAAGCTCATCCTGTATCCAAGCAACACCTTCATCCCCTCTCCTTTTAATTAAAACCCTTGATGAACTTTCTAATGAGGGCGTGGCAGCCCCATGGACTCCCCGGAGGTGCTGCCTGTGTCAGGGTGAGGTCCCAGCTCGGGGATGGGCACTGTCCCACTGCCCCATTCCTGCCCCTCCCCTGAGCACCAGGAGCCAGGAGCTCGCTGCTCCGCACTGCTAATTGCCAGGTTTAATTACTTGGCAGCCAAATGACCTTTTGCATCCTCCAGCGAGGCCATGAAACCTCTCCCTGAGTGGGAGCAGGGCAGGGGGAGTGTGACAGGGCTGAAATGCCACCAGCACCACCCCAGCAGGTGCCAAGGTGTCCCACAACAAGGCCAAGGTGACAACAGCACCTTCAGTGTCCCTGGGGAGAGCTGGGCACTGCTCCCCACGGGCTGGGAGGGACATCCCTGGGCACAGCTGCCCTGGGAGCCCCATCCTGACACAGGGTGCAGCTCCCTGCCCGTGGAGGGTCCCTTCGCTGCCCCTTCACTGCCCCTTTGCCCCCCAAGCTGCCTCTGCAGCAGCCCCATCCCTTCCCCTTCCCTGTCTCCAGGAATTGAGGCCCCAGGGCTCAGCAGAGGCCGATGCCAGCCCCAGGCTGGGCACAGCCCCTGCCTGCCTCTCCCTGCATGTGCTCGGGCTCCCCTCCCAGGGAAAGGAGCCCCTCTCCTGGTGATAATTACGGCAAAGTTCAGCGCTGGGAGAGGCGGGGGGAGGGCCGGATTAAAATGCATGCGCACAGCTTGGGCCTCGCAGCAGATGTTGGCATAATTAGAGAGGAAAAAATTATGAAATTAATTTGTGGTTCAATGTAAATTTTGGCGTTGGGGGGAAGCTGGCGCGTGCTCCATGGCTGCCAGAGGGACCTGCCGGGGTCTGGGGGGGCGCCAGGGGTGGGAAATGCCTGTCCCAGTGAGGAGGGGCCGGGCAGGGCTGCATCCCCGCTCTGTGCCAGGGCAGAACGGCCTGGGGAGGTGTGAGCAGCCCAGGGAGAGGGATCACAGCCCAAGGAGAGGGATCACAGCCCAGAGAGAGGGATCACAGCCCAGAGAGAGGGATCACAGCCCAAGGAGAGGGATCACAGCCCAGGGAGAGGGATCACAGCCCAGAGAGAGGGATCACAGCCCAGAGAGAGGGATCACAGCCCAAGGAGAGGGATCACAGCCCAGGGAGAGGGATCACAGCCCAGAGAGAGGGATCACAGCCCAGAGAGAGGGATCACAGCCCAAGGAGAGGGATCATGCATGAGGAGAGGGATCACAGCCCAGAGAGAGGGATCACAGCCCAAGGAGAGGGATCACAGCCCAGAGAGAGGGATCACAGCCCAGAGAGAGGGATCACAGCCCAAGGAGAGGGATCACAGCCCGAGGAGAGGGATCACAGCCCAGGGAGAGGGATCATGCATGAGGAGAGGGATCACAGCCCAAGGAGGGCACAAACAGCCCCCAAGGGTGCCAGGCCCTGGCTGTCCCTTCCTCATCCTCCCCAGCAGCTTGGCCAGGGCTGGCCCTGCAGCCTGGGGGTCACTCCCACACCCCAGTGAATCCCTGGGATAAACAGATGTGCCTGCCAAGGACAGGTGTGCTGGGGTGAGAGGAGAGGGGCTCTCCCTGCCCTCACACCGGCCGTGCTGGGCAGCACTGGGGTGCTCTGGGCGTCCCTTGCAGGGAGAGGTGAGATGGGGAGGGCTTGGGATGCTCTGGGCATCACTTTAAGGGAGAGGTGAGACGGGGAGGGTCTGGGTTTGCTGTGGGCATCATTTACAGGGAGAAGAGAGATGGGGAGGATCTGGCAGGCTCTGGGCATCACTAACAGAGAGAAGTGAGATGGGAGGGTCTGAGATGCTCTGGGCATCCCTTACAGGGAGGAGTGAGATGGAGAGGGCCCGGCAGAGCCCCCTGCCCACCTCACCCTCTTTCCGCGGCGCCAGCCGGGCACAGTGGGCACAGTGGGCACGGCGGGCAGGCGGGCACAGGCGGGTCCCGGTGTGATTCCATCTGGCTCCGTCTGCTCCCCCCGGGCTCAGCACCGAATGTGGGTCGTGGCGGGCTCGTGGCGCAGCACGGAGCCCTGGGCAGCAGCAGCTGAGCCCCCGGGCCGGGCCGGGCCGGGATTACCGAGCTGCTGCCGCCGGGCGGGCACCGGCACCGGCTCCTCCCGAAGGTTCCCTTCGCGGGGATTACGGATAATGCATCTGCAGCGGCGCTCGCTCGCTCGCTCATCCAGGTCTGTGATTTATCTGAAAATCAAATTCCAGTAATCTCGGCTGCCATCTGGCCCCGCGGGGCGGGCGGGGGGCTCCGGGTCCCTCTGAGCATCCCCCGAGGGAAGGACAGAGCAAACCCCGAGGGAAGGGAGGGACAGAGCGGCGGCCGCTCCCCGGGGCGGCTGAGGAGGAGATGGCCCAGGAAGCATTTTGGGAGCGTGCTCAGTGCCAGCATGCAGGACCTGGGGAACTCATCTATCTCCTCGCAGGGACATCCCTGTGTCCCCACACATCCCTGGATGTCACCATGGGGGCAGGACCAAAGAACTCAGAGCCGTGCAGGGACATTTCTGTGTCCCCTGGGATGAGAGCAGGACCCGGAGAGCTCAAACTCCTTCAGGGATGTTCCCGTGTCCCCACACATCCCTGGGTGTCACCATGGGGGCAGTGCCCAGAGAGCTCAGACTCACAAGAATGTTCCTGTGTCCCCACACATCTCAGGATGTCACCATGAGGGCGGAACAGGAGAGCTCAGAGCCGCACAGGGATGTCCCCATGTCCCCACACACCCCTAGGATGCAGGCCAAGCCCGGAGAGCTCAGCTCTTGCAGGACCACGGGCAGGAGGAGGTGATGGGGAGGAGATGATGGGGAGAAGGTGATGGGGAGAAGGTGATGGGGAGGAGATGATGGGGAGAAGGTGATGGGGAGAAGGTGATGGGGAGGAGATGATGGGCAGGAGGTGACGGGGAGGAGATGATGGGGAGAAGGTGATGGGGAGAAGGTGATGGGCAGGAGGTGATGGGGAGAAGGCAATGGGGAGAAGGTGATGGGGAGAAGGCGATGGGCAGGAGGCGATGGGCAGGAGGTGACGGGCAGGAGGTGACGGCCCCGGCCCTGCCCAGGGCACACGCTGGCAGCAGGGACGTCCCGCGGCCCAGCAGGGAAGGCAGAGCAGAGCGGGATCCATCCTCTGCCGCGGCAGGAGCGGCCCAGAGGGGAGCCGGAGCCCCCAGCACTCCCCTCCCTGCCCCTCATCCCCAGCTCATTAAGGCTCTCCCATTATTCTGACATTTTGTGCGCGTCACGTAGCGGGAAGAAGTAATTTACTTAGAAGAAATTAAAAGTTCATTTTAATTGAGCGCATACTGCAGTATGCAAATGCGGGCGCATTATGTACACTGATGCGGAGACAAAGGCTGTAATCAGCTGTTAACCCTTTCCGAGCCAGCCCCGCGCTCCTCCGCAGCGCCGGCGCCGCTCCGGCCACTCCGGAGAGCCCCGAGCCGCATTTGGGATGCGCCCCTTGCCCGCAGCTCCGGGCAGGGGCAGCGCCCAGCCCCGGGCATCGCGCCCGGCTGGAGGCGGCACCAGGCAGGGATGCCCGGGCTGGAGTGTCCCCAAACCGCGGTGACGCGCTGGGGTGGCTCCGAGCCAGCCGCACGGGGGGATGCTGGGGCAGGGGCGCTCCAGGGCTGGGGAAGGCGTTTGGGGGCGCTGGGATGGAGGTGCCAAGGGGTATCCCTGGGGATACGTGTCCAAAGGCCAGAATAGTGGTGCTCGTGGCTGCTGTGACCACCCTCAAATCCAAATACCTGCGTAGCGAGAGCTGCATGTGAGGGTGGTCCGGCTGCCACGAGCCCGTGAGATTCCCAACATCCTGTTGCTATTTTTTTTCATGTTTTGGGTTTTTTTTTTTTTTTTACTACCTGTCAGACCTGAGAATTTTTTAATGGCAGTGCAAATGGAAGCGGCTCACAGATGCGAGATGACAGCCCGCTGCAGGAGACAGACAAATTACCTCCAACCTCGGCTCAAGACGCCCACAGACTCCCAAACAAAGGGAGGTGGTGCTGGGGGGCTGCTGTGGGCTCAGCCAGGCTCCCACCTTGCTCCTTGGGTGCTCCTTGGGTGCAGCATCTGTGGGACTGTGCATTCCATGGGGCGTTCCTGCCGCAAGGGGCTTTGGGGAAGGCACAGGCTCATCCAACACCTCCCATGGGTGCATGATGCTAAAAATCAGAGCCCCGAGGGCAAAGGCGTCGCTTTGAAGGGGACACAGCAGGGATGACAGAGCGGGCCCAGCCACTCTCCGCAGGAGGGATGACACCGTTGGGAATCCCTTCTCCTGGCTCTGCCGAGGATGCTGGGGATGGATCCGGGATCTGCCACCCTGAGGGGGTGACAATGGGTGGCTTTTCACTGGAACCACACGGGGGAAGGGCTTGGGGGACACCTCGAAGCTGCCACCTCCACCTGAGCCACTCTTCATCTGCCTTGTGATGCCAGGAGCCACAGCCTGGCGCTTGCAGGGAGCTCCCGAGGGCAGCAGGGTGGCCGGCAGGGTTTCACTGCTGTGTGCCACCTTTGCTGTGTGCCACCTTTGCTGTGTGCCACCTTTGCAGCCCGTGCCACGCAGCCCGGGCTGGCACGGAGCTCCCCAGGGCAGCAGGGTGGCCGGCAGGGTTTCTTTGCTGTGTGCCACCTCTGCTGCCCGTCCCACGTGCCGGCTCCGCCGCTCCAGATGGCACCCGGGAAAGAGTTAAGTCCGCTGTGATCAACAGCAAGAAGCAAGTGGTAAACAGTTTTTCTCTCCCTCTGCTAAATTAATATGCAAATTCCCCCCCCCTCCCCCTTCTCTCTCCCCCCCTCCTCGCTTCGAAATTAGCGAGGTAGAATGCTTGGGCTAATTATGCATTCAAACGAGCAGGCTTCGTTAATGTGGCACTAAGAGGAGCCTGAAAATGATTGTGAGACGATGAAATTGAAATTGGAGCACGGCACTTCTAATGCATCTGGAGTCACTCTTGCGTGCCCCGGCAGATGTAACCTGGCAGTGACCGGCAGCCCCCGCCGTGCCCGGGCACCCGCAGCTCCCGGCACCCCAGAACCGCTCGGGCTCCCCCATCCCACTCCAAACCAGCTCCAGCACCCCCTCGGCTCCCCCATCCCACTCCAAACCAGCTCCCAGAACCGCTCGGGCTCCCCCATCCCACCCCAAAGCAGCTCCAGCACCCCCTCGGCTCCCCCATCCCACCCCAAAGCAGCCCCTTTACAGATTCCCCAGCCCGGTTCCCTAGACAGAAGGCTGGGATGGCCCTGTGCACACAGAGCTCCTGCTGTGGGGTGAGGATGGGGCAGACAGCCCAGAGCATCCCCAGGACACGGAGAAGGGCTGGATTAGGAGTGGTGGGGCTCCGGGTGAGCAAAGCAGGTGCTGGCACAGCCCCGGGAGGGTCCGTGCAGGTCCCCTGGGTGCTGCTCCCGGTCTGAGCAGGGCAGGGAGCACATTCCTCCTTGCCAGGCAGAATCCCGGTCCCCAAGGCAGCCAGCAGGGCCTGGGTGTGTTTGGTGAAGCTCCACCTGTGCTTGCATGGATAAACCTCAGGGTAAATGAAGCTGTTTCACTCCGGGGATGCTGAGTGCTGCTGGCTGCAGGAGCTCACAGGGGAAATCACATTCCCGTTGCCACATCCCAGGGGATTTGGTGCTCGGCAGCTGTTGGCACAACCCAGCAAGGAGCAGGCTGGTGGCACATCCTCATCCATCACACCCTGAGAGCCCCAGGACTGTCCCACAGCAGGGAGGGGTGGCACAGTGACAGCCAGGGCCAGGACGGCTCCTATGGGCCTGAGACCTGCAGAGGAGAAAAAGTAGAGGGTGACAGACAAACAGGGAGATGTTTTGTTTTGTTAGGCTGAGCGTGAGCAGCCAGCAGCTGCAGTGGGCACAGGGGATGATGAGGGATTCACAGGAATGCTGGCTCAGGATGTCACCAGTGCCATCTCCGCTGGGATAACTGCTCCCTGCCATCTGCACAGCCGGGATGAGCCACCCAAGGGCTGAACCCAGCTTCCCGTGAGACACAGCAGCACCAGCAGAGACTGGATGTGGTGTTAAATACTCATCAGAGGTGTGGGATTTACTGGGAGCATCCATTAGGGGGTGATGCCCCATCCACGGGGTGCTCCGCAGCCGGGGCCAGGCTGAGAGGGGTGGAAGGCAGCAGGAGAGGGGCGTGGATGCTCTGGGGGAGGCTGCGGAGCCCCAGAGCAGAGGCACTGTGAGGAATGAATGGGGAGCTCCAGGCTTCGGGCACCCAACCACCGGGAATGGAGGGAAGGAGTACACAGACAAGGGGATGAATAACACCCCGGAAAGGAGGGGAAGGAGTGGGGGAGCTGCAGGGACACACACCCTGGAGGGGATGGTCCCTGGGAAAAGGGTGGGATGGAACGGCATGGTTGGGTCCAGGGGGATGGATACACACCCTGGAGGAGATGGGGTGGTTTGGTCAGCAGGAATACAGATCCTGGAGATGATGGTCCCCGAGAAAAGGGTGGGATGGAATGGCACGGTCTGGTCCAGGGGGATACAGATCCTAGAGGAGATATCTCTGACAGTGGGCTGTGTTGGAGTGGCGTGGTTGGGTCAGGAAGGATACAGATCCTGGAGGAGATGATCCCTGGGAGCAGGGTGGGATGGAATAACAGGGTTTGGTCCAGCGGGATGTGGAGCTCCAGGAGTGATGTTCAAGCATCCCAGAGGGATGCTGAGCAGTCCTGAGGACACACACCTTGGCAGGGGAGGCTGCTGGGCTCAGAGTGAGCTGTGGTGTGCCTGGGCAGGGCCAGGGCATCCCAGGGACATCCCAGGGGCATCCCACGGGCACCGCACTTGGGGCTGGCACACAGAGGGGGTTGAGGGAGGGGTTGTGGAGGGGTTGAGGAGGGGTTGTGGAGTGTGGAGGGGGTTGTTTTGCTCCTCTCTCCGGTAATTTTTCCCTCTGACTATGATGCATAGCGGTGCTAATTCGGCACGTTGCCATTAATTCCAGCACAGCTGCCGCTCTCTCCCTCAAGGCATTTCGCTAATACTCGGCTTCAGAGCCTCTCAGCAAATTAACATCATTTGTTCTGCAGAACATGTTTTATTTCTACACTACATGCATAGCTTATTACTCCTCCAGAAACTCGGGGTGTGCAGGAGGCAGCGCCATGGGCACGGCCCTCCAGAGCCAGCCCTGCCGCCCAGCTCGCCGTGCCCACCCCTGGACGGGCACAGGGACACGGCCCGGCCCCTTGTGCCACCTCCCTGACCCCAGCTGGAGCTGCAGGGATTCCCTCCCAGTGCCAGGATGCTGTGGTGCTGTTGGAGCACCCAGGGCTGGTGATGTGAGGGGGGATGGTGGCGATGCTGGGTCAGTCACTGACTGGCATCTCCTGCATCCCCCTGGGCGATGCCACCTCTCAGCGCTGCCACATTTAGGAACAGAGCTGCCAAGGTCTCCCGGGATGTCAGGACCAGGCTGGGTGTGACACTGAAAGGAGCCAGGAGCCCCCAGCACCAGCAGGACAGCTCAGATCCTCAGGCAGCACCTCTGGGATGGAGGAGAGCACCTTCCACCAGGCCCTTGGGGCTGTTGGTGGGGGAGTGAGCTGGTCAGGGTGTCACCAGCCAGGCAGGGTGTCACCAACCATGCAGAGTGTCACCAGCCAGGCAGTGTCACCAACCATGCAGAGTGTCACCAGCCAGGCAGAGTGTCACCAGCCATGCAGAGTGTCACCAGCCAGGCACAGGGTGTCACCAGCCAGGCAGTGTCACCAGCCAGGCAGGGTGTCACCAACCAGGCACAGGGTGTCACCAGCCAGGCAGAGTGTCACCAACCATGCAGAGTGTCAGCAGCCAGGCACAGGGTGTCACCAGCCAGGCAGAGTGTCACCAGCCAGGCACAGGATGTCACCAACCATGCAGAGTGTCACCAGCCAGGCAGAGTGTCACCAGCCAGGCAGAGTGTCACCAGCCAGGCACAGGGTGTCACCAGCCAGGCACGGGGCCCTGCCACCACCCAGCAGCCCGCAGCCCCTGCCAGCGGCAGTTTCAGGTCTTTCGCTTTGATTAAGGTTATTTAAGCTTTTTACCAAAACATAAAACCTGATTGTTTGCATAAACAACCTAATTGGATTATAGTGCACAGCATCGCTAATGCCGCGGGCTGGCTGGGAGCCGGGGAGCACCGGGAGCACCGGGAGCACCGGGAGCACTGAGAGCACCGGGAGCACCGGGAGCACCGGGAGCACCGGCGGCACCGGGAGCACCGGCGGCACCGGGAGCACCGGGAACACTGAGAGCACCGGGAGCACCGGGAGCACCGGCGGCACCGGGAGCACCGGGAGCACCGGGAGCACCGGGAGCACCGGGAGCACCGGCGGCACCGGGAGCACCGGGAGCACCGAGAGCACCGGGAGCACCGGGAGCACCGGGAGCACCGGGAGCACCGGGAACACTGAGAGCACCGGCAGCACCGGGAGCCGGGATGGGCAGGGGTTGTGACACCCCCGGTGCGTTTGCACCCACCCGTCCCCTTCTCCCAGCCGAGTGGGACAGCGGTGTCCCCAGCGTGGCTCTGTGCCCTTGGTGCCGCCTCAGCCGCAGGGCAGAGGGGACACGGCCGCCGCTCGGGCAGGGCCGGTGGGAGGAGGAGGAGGAAGGTGCAGGAGCCGAGCGGGAAGCAGGCCCGGGAGCTTTGCAGGAATGCTGCCTGCGCAGCGTTTCCATGGCTGGGAGCTGCAGAAGGCTTTCATGGCAAGAGGCGGAGAGGCTCCATGAATATTTCATTAGGAAAGCAATGTGGTGTGCTGCAGAGAACATCTGGCTGGAGTCCCTGGAGACCCCTGCCTTGTGCAGGAAGCAGGAACTGTGAAATACGGAGGAAAACGAGGGAGAGGGGGAGATGGGGGGATCATCCCGTGGCACGGCAGCGTTCCTGCCCTCTCGGCCCCGCACGGCGCTGGGGCTCTGTCCTCTGGGAATGACGGCAGCTGGGAGGGCTGTGGTGGTGCCACCCGGGTGGAGGGTCCTTCCCTGGACATTCTGGGGACCAGGCTGCAGCAGGGCGCTGATTCACCCCGATATCCAGTGCAGGAATGGGCAGAGCTGCTCCTCCAGCTCAGAGCTGAGGGGCCGAGTGATCAGCCCAGCATTGGGATGGGATGGGATGGGATGGGGATGGGGATGGGATGGGATGGGATGGGATGGATGGGATGGGATGGGATGGGATGGGATGGGATGGGATGGGATGGGATGGGATGGAATGGAATGGAATGGAATGGAATGGAATGGAATGGAATGGAATGGGACATCTCTTGCCACATCACTCCCAGGGAGAAGCTGGTGCCCTCAAAGCTGGCTGCTGGGATCCCTGCCCCAGCTCCTGCAGGTGATGGGTGCTGAGGGAGGTCTGTCCTGCTGGGACTGGTGCACAGTGGGCATCCCCGGGCACAGGGGTGTGGTGGGCACAGCCAGGGTGCAGAGCAGCAGGAATTGGGGTGCTGTGACATTTGGGATTGCCAGCATCCCTGTTTCCCTTCAGTGCCAGCTCCTTCCCCCAGCACGGGCCAGGTTTGGTGCCTGGGCGCCCTTTTGCAGCCGCTTCACACCGTGCCAGTGCATTGGTGATGCCACCACGCTGCTCCTGGCTTGGGAATGGCTCCAGCATTGCTCCTGCACCCCGGGCAGGCAGGAGGGCACACAGCAGCACCAGCTCCCTGCCCTGCACCCCCCACCCCCTCCCCAGGGCTCCCCACTCCCCCCACACCCCCAGGCCCACACAAACACCCACTCACACCCCATCTCCTTCACCCAGCACCCCACGGCCACGACCCTGGCATTGAGCGAGTCATGGCCATGGCACCACGAGCTTCCTGGCAGTCCTGCCCTTCCCTCCTCCTCCTGCCCAGCACGGTGATGGATGTGGGGGATCTCTGCCCACCCTCCCTCTGTCCTTCTCAGCCAGCCACCAGGCCGTGCTCCGGGGCAGCGCTGGGCTGGGAGCAGGGCGCGTTTCCCACGTGCCAGCACTGCTGGCGGCAGGACCTGGGCTCGGCAGACTTTGGCTCGGCAGACTTTGGCTCACACCTCCCTTCCCGCAGCCCCTCTGGCCCCGGCCCCTCCACCGCCGGCAGACAAAGCCCAGGCAGACAAAGCCCCAGCCCCGCTCGCCGGCCCCGCGTGCTGCAGAGCCTCTGTGCAGCCCCACGGTGAGGGTGAGCCCGGCTGGCACCTGGAGCCCGAGACTGCCCGTGCCAGGGCAGGGAAGGGCTGTGGGACAGGCCAGGGCAGGGAAGGGCTGTGGGACAGGCCCGGCAGGAGCTGGCGGGCCAGGCCGGGTGGGAGATGGCGGGACAGGCCATGCAGGAGATGTAGGGATGGCAGGGAGGCCACGGGCAGGCTGTGCGGAGCCTGGCACAGACACATGCATGCACACGCACACCCTGCACAACGAGGGCACGTACCTCTGTCCTCTCTGGCTCCCCACGCCGTGCCTCCTCCTTGCTGCCCGTCCTCCATGTGCCATCCATCCTGCTCTGGGCACGCCGTGCCTCCTCTTCACTGCTCATCCTCCATGTGCCATCCATCCTGCCTTGGGCACACCGTCCCTCCTCTTCACTGCTCATCCTCCTTGTGCCATCCATCCTGCCCTGGGCACGCCGTGCCTCCTCTTCACTGCTCATCCTCCATGTGCCATCCATCCTGTCCTGGCCATGCCGTGCCTCCTCCTCACTGCTCATCCTCCATGTGCCATCCATCCTGCCCTGGCCACACCGTGCCTCCTCCTCGCTGCCATCCTGCTCTGGGCACGCCGTGCCTCCTCCTCGCTGCCATCCTCCATGTGCCCGCGCTGCCAGAGCCTCCTCTCCGCCGCCGCTGGGTTTTGGCCCCCGCTGCCTGCTGGCGTTTTGGCAGCCTCGCCGCTCCAGCGATGGCATGTGTCCATTATTTTTTTTTCCTCTCCTCTCTCCCTTTCACAATCCGTCCTCCCCAGCCTTCTCTGCCGGTGCCTCCGGAGCTGCCTGCGGTGCCAGCTCGCAGGGAAATTGGCAGCGAGCGCGGCACAGGGATCCTCCCGCAGCTGACGGAGCCCTGCCAGGCGCAGGCAGCCCTTCTGCCAGCCGCCAGCCTTGGCACGGGGGGCCGGGGGGCTGCAGGGGGCTGCCAAGCCTTGGCAGCCCTTCCCCGGCACGGCGCGCCCCGGCTCCGCTGCCGAGCGCCAGACGGGGGGAGGAAAAGGGGAGAGGGCAGAGCAAGGAGTTGGCATCGCCGTGCCCGGTGGCTGGGACCCACCAGGGACCCCTTCCCTTCGCCAAGGCCAGCTGGGCGACGTCCTGGACCTCCAGAGCCCGTCTGTGGTGCCAACATCGCAGGCAGGGGCTCAGCCCCATGTGCCTCACGTTGTGCCCCCAGCCCGGTGGGGAAGCCATGGCAGGGATGGCAGGGTTGGCAGAGATGGCAGGGATGGCAGGGGTGGCAGGGATGGCAGGGGTGGCAGGGATGGCAGGGATGGCAGGGACGGCAGGGATGGCAGGGATGGCAGGGTTAGCAGGGATGGCAGGGATGGCAGGGATGGCAGGAGCCGGCACAGCCCAGCAATGCTGCGTGGCGAGCACGGCTCCCACAGACACACCTCTTACCCAGCATCCGTCTGCTGCACAGGGGGGCCCGGGAAATTGGGAAGGGGAGAGCGGAGGAGGGACTTGTGGTGATGGGTGGGGGTTTTGGGGTGCCCTCTGGCCGTGTGCCGCCTGGCACGGCCGTCCCAGCCTCGTGCAACGGAGCATCCCCAGCTCGTGCCAAACCCTGGCCCCAGTGGCTCAGTCGTGCCATGGCTCCATCCTGGCCAGCCATCGGCGTGGCAGCCAGCCCTGCTTTCACAGCTCTTCCTCCCAAAGCTCCTGGTTTGGGTGTCCTTCTGGAGGTAGGAGTGGGCATGTGGCCTGTGCCTCCAGTGCAGTGTGGCTGCTCCTGGTGCCAGTGCCTTTAGAGGGCCCTTAAGGCCAAGGGAATGGGGTGGGAATTGCCAGGAGGAGACAAGGAACAGATCCTACTCAGTTTCTCCCAAAATGAATCATTTACTGGGAGCCACTGGGAGCCACATTCACTGGGGCAGGCACCAGGAGCACGCAAAGAGCAGCGGCCATCCCTGGCTAACAGCCTTGCCCCTGACCAGGGATGTCTTTATGGAATCTTTGCCCCTGATCAGTCTCCATGTCTTTATGGAGTCTTTGCCCCTGACCAGGGATGTCTTTATGGAGTCTTTGCCCCTGATCAGGAATGTCTTTAT
Organism: Melospiza georgiana; assembly: GCF_028018845.1. NCBI lineage: Eukaryota > Metazoa > Chordata > Aves > Passeriformes > Passerellidae > Melospiza > Melospiza georgiana. Next base: position 20,262,149 of record NC_080443.1, read on the forward strand.
GGAATCTTTGCCCCTGATCAGTCTCCATGTCTTTATGGAATCTTTACCCCTGATCAGTCTCCATGTCTTTATGGAGTCTTTGCCCTGATCAGGGATGTCTTTATGGAGTCTTTGCCCCTGATCAGGAATGTATTTATGGAATCTTTGCCCCTGGTCAGGGATGCCTTTATGGAGTCTTTGCCCCTGGTCAGGGATGCCTTTATGGAGTCTTTGCCCCTGATCAGTCTCCATGTCTTTATGGAGCTGGCAGGAGGAGCCAGGAGCCCTCCATGGCAGGATGGGGTGTGAGTGGGTCCCCCTGGCCCTTCCCATCCTCCTGCCACGCTGTCCCGGTGCCTCTGGCACATCCCACATCCCGGGGATGTGGCATCTCCTGGGACGGCAGTGATGTTCGTGCCATCCCGACGTGCCCCATGCCCCCGTGCCCCGGCGGCTGTCCCGGCCTGCCCGTGTCACACGTGCGCCTGCCATTTCCTCAGATAAGCAGCTAATCTCCATCAATCACGGTTCCGGGCAATTATCATAATAGGGCCATTTTGCACTTATCCTCGCCACGTGACGCGGGAGCCACTTAGGGCTGCACTTCACTGCGAGCTGCTCCGCTCCCCGGGGAGCCCCCACGGCAATCGTGTCCCCTGCAGGGCCCTGGGGACACGGCGGCCCTGCAGCGGCTCGGGGATGCTCGAGGATGCTCCTGCAGGCAAGGCGGGAGCTCTGAAACACGGGGGAAACACAGGGAGAGCCTGTCCCTGCCACGGGAGCAGCAGCAGCAGCACAGGGTTAAACCCGAACCGGGGACACTCCATCTGCTTTCTGCCACCACAGGGGCCTGGTGGCATCGGGTGATGCCGATCCCACGTGGCTGTGGCAGGGGACAGGGCCGGCAGCCCCTGGTGACCTTCACAGCCTGGCAGGGAGCAGCTTAGGGAGGCTGGGAAGGCACCAGGGCCTCGGTGGGGATTAGGGGCCAGCAGATGGAGGGAGATCAAACGTTTCACTGCCCCTTGTTTACAACATCCTGCTGGGATGGGGACCCCCAGCACTGCTCTGGCTCTGTGCCTCCCAGGGCTGGGGCAGGATGGGGATAGGGACACACTTCCATGGTTTTGGGGTGTCCCCGTGGGATGAACAGGCTCCCACCTTGCTGTGCTGCATCCTCACTCCAAGCAGTGCCACAGTGGAAGCTGCCAGTGCCTCCATCCCATTATCCCATCCCATCCCATCCCATCCCATCCCATCCCATCCCATCGCATTATCCCATCCCATCCCATCCATCCAATCCCATCCCATCCCATCCCATCCCATCCCATCCCATCCCATCCCATCCCATCCCATCCCATCCCATCCCATCCCATCCCATCCCATCCCATCCCATTATCCCATCCCACAGCACTGGGATGAACTCTCTGTCACCCTGAGCACTCCCTCACCCCGCAGTGTTTGTGCTGTTTACACCACCCCAGTAATTACTTCCCTTTTTTTTTTCCTTTAATAAATACGGATGCGCCACAAGTGAACTCCAGCGCAATGAAAGCTTTCTGCTGGCTGCATAATTAACCACCGAGCCGAGCAGGGTGAGGAGGGCAGGCACAAAACCCTCCCGTCCTCTGGGGCTGCGGGCTCGCACTTGGCTGGGAGGGACCCGGGAAGCCGCGGTGGCAGCTTGGGGACAGCCCTGGGGACTGGGGCTGGGTCCGCTGGGAGGGCACTTCCCTTCCCTTCCCTTCCCTTCCCTTCCCTTCCCTTCCCTTCCCTTCCCTTCCCTTCCCTTCCCTTCCCTTCCCTTCCCTTCCCTTCCCTTCCCTTCCCTTCCCTTCCCTTCCCTTCCCTTCCCTTCCCTTCCCTTCCCTTCCCTTCCCTTCCCTTCCCTTCCCTTCCCTTCCCTTCCCTTCCCTTCCCTTCCCTTCCCTTCCCTTCCCTTCCCTTCCCTTCCCTTCCCTTCCCTTCCCTTCCCTTCCCTTCCCTTCCCTTCCCTTCCCTTCCCTTCCCTCAGCACTGTCCCTGGGGACATGGCTGGCTCCAGATGGCCGCTGGCACCAGGTGCTGGGCTGGGGTGGCACAGGGTGGCTGGGGTGACATCAGCTGTGTGTGACGTCCCGGCCAGCTGGCCTTGCCGCCCTCGGGGGGGGCACAGCCCTGTCCCCTCCACAGAAAGGGTCCTGGCTGGAGGGGCCACTCCTGGCTCATCCTTGGATGTCCCAGTGCTGTCCCCAGCTCTGTGCCCGCTGTCCCTGCCAGTCTGTGTGCCACCACGGCGGGGTTGGCACCAGAGACCTCCCCATGGGCACACACTCCAGGGAGGGGGCTCAACCCTGTGTGGAGAGCTGTGCCACGGGGAGCTGTGCCATGGAGAGCTGTGCCATGGGGAGCTGTGCCATGGAGAGCTGTGCCATGGAGAGCTGTGCCATTGAAAGCAGTGCCATGGGGAGCTGTGCCATGGAGAGTCCTGCCATGAGGAGGGAGTTGTGTCATGAGCAGGGACCTGTGCCATGGAGAGCTGTGCCATGGAGAGCTGTGCCATGGAGAGCCATGCCATGAAGAGGGAGCTGTGCCATGAGCAGGGAGCCAGGCCATGGAGAGCTGGGCCATGAGGAGGGAGCCATGCCATGAGGAGGGAGTTGTGCCATGAAGAGCTGTGCCATAGAGAGCTGTGCCATGGAGGGCTGGGCCATGAGCAGGGAGTCATGCCATGGAGAGCTGTGCCATGAGGAGGGAGCCATGCAGGATTGTTGGGTGCAGCATTGTTGGGTGCAGCATTGTTGGGTGAAGGAGTGTTGGGTACAGGAGTGTTGGGTACAGGAGTGTTGGGTACAGGATTTTTGGGTGCAGGATCACTGGGTGCAGCATTGTTGGGTGCAGGAGTGTTGGGTGCAGCATTGTTGTGTGCAGCACTGTTGGGTGCAGCACTGTTGGGTGCAGGATCACTGGGTACAGCATTGTTGGGTGCAGGATCACTGGGTGCAGCATTGTTGGGTACAGGATTGTTGGGTGCAGGATCACTGGGTACAGGATTTTTGGGTGCAGGATCACTGGGTACAGCATTGTTGGGTACAGGAGCGTTGGGTGCCTCCCCCAGCGCTGGGATCCCGGCCCTGTTTCCGCTCCCAGCCCCGGTGGAAACACACCTGGGGGGTGGGTGGGGGTCACCGCGGCCGTGCCGCTTCACGGCCCGCTGGGCACAGCCGGGCAGCTGGGCTCGGTGTGCCATGGGCCGTGTGCCATGTGCCACCACGGGACCTCTGTGCAGCCCCGCATGGCTGTGTGTCCCCAGGGTGGCTGTGTGTCCCCAGGGTGGCTGTGTGTCCCCAGGGTGCCTGTGCATCTCTGGGATCTCTGTGCCCCTCTGGGATGCCCATGTGTGAGTGTTACCCGAGCCCAGGCCATGCCTGTCCCCTGCCCACACCCCCACATCCCCACATCCCCACATCCCCCAGAGCAGGCCCATGGCCCCGGACCCGCGGGGCACAGCTGGAGCTCCACACCCGCCCGCCATGCCATCCGAGGGTGACACTCCGGGGGCTGCAGGCACGGTCAGCCCCGCGGAGTCCCGGCCCCGCCCCCCGTGGGCGTTTTGGGGCCAAACCCCCACAAATGAGGCACGGCCTGGCGGAACGTTCGTGCGCGGAACCTTCGAGTCGCGGCGCCGCGTTCCCGCCGGAGCTGTGCGCGGCCGGAGCGGTCCCCCGCGGCAGGTGAGGCCCCACGGGGCTGCGGGAGGCGGCGGGGCCGGGATGGCCCCGGGATGGCCCCGGGATGGCCCGGGATGGCCCCGGGATGGCCCAGAGCCGGGACGAGCCGGGGCCCGCTGCCCTCGGCCCGCTGCGCTCGGACCGGGCCCTCGTTCCCCGCGGGAGCCGCTGGCTGCGGGGCCTGCGGCGGGGCGGCCCCGGTTCCTCGGCAGCTCCGCGCGGTTTGTGCCCGTTCCTGCACCGGGATGTGCCGTGAGTTGGCTGAGAGCTGCAGGGGGGAAAATCCGCTCCGTAGTGAGAGGAGAATAAAGCCCTGAGGGTGGGCAGGCCCTGGCACAGGTGCCCAGAGCAGCTGTGGCCGCCCCTGGATCCCTGGCAGTGCCCAAGGCCAGGCTGGACAGGGCTGGGAGCTCCTGGGACAGTGGGAGGTGGCACTGGATGGGCTTTAAAGTCCCTTCCAATCCAAACCTTTCCCTGTTTTTTGTTTTGTCAGAAGGGAAGAACAGTCAGCATCTCGGGCATTATTTGATGCCTTTTCCAAGTCCCTTAGTTACTTCATGATTATCTAATAAAGTAATTTTTGTGATTTTCTAAGAATGCAGTATTTTATCTCTGTTGTAGAAACAGCCAGGAATCCTTTTGTGCTCCCGTGCCTGTAAATGAGGCAAGGGTGGAGTCCTGCAGGTCAGGCTCACCCTGGCAGCTGCCCAGTCACGGCTGGAGCCATGATTATTCCTGTAATAACTCACCTTGGAGCAGCTCAGAGTAGCTCCAAAGATCATTCTCCTCCAGGAAATGCATTTTATGCCCTTTGTGCTCAGAAAGTGCAGAGGGCTGTGCAGTGGGTCAGCTCCCAGTCTGCACTGGTTTTGTTGTGCTGGGAGCTGGGGAGAGCCCTCCAGCTGCTTTGAGATCTTCAGCCTTAGGAGGAGGAGGAGGAGGGCTTGGATTTTCCCTTCCAGGGGATTTGAACCTTCCCTTCCAAGGCAGCAGAGCCACATCTCTGCCCTGCCCTCACCTTCCCGGGGATCCAGGGACAGGTCTTGTTTCCAGGTGTGCTGGGCTGGAGTTTGTGGCACCAGTGATCCCTGAGCAGCAGGAGGGGATGGCAAACAGCCCCTGGATTTACCCCATGTGTAAATGGGGTAAATCTGCAGCCCAGCTCTGGAACACTCAGCATTCCCAGGCCTTCTGGAGGTGCTGCTGTGGATTGCTCCATTAAACACAGACTGGTGGAACGGGGTAATTTGATTTTTGGAAGGAGCTGGAGGAACAGTGCGAGCAGTGAGAGCATCGGCCACACTGGTCCCAGGCAAAACCAGCTTCCAGTTCATGCTCCTCATCGTGCTCAGGGCTCTGACACCTTGCCATGGCCACAGCTTCACTTTAGGGTGAGAACTAGGCCAGGTTTTTGCATTTCAGGCTCTCCAGAGCAATGCAGAGACATCACATGAGCTCTGCCTTGAGCTGCTTTGTTTTTTTCCATGCCGGTGGCAAACGTTGGGAGTTCCCACGCTCACCCCGCTCTGGGGCTGCAGCCTCTCTGCTCCCCCAGATGTTTCCACCCTAAATCACCTGCTTGTTTTGCAGAAGCAGAAATTGAGGTCGATTTGCAAAAGAAGATGTGAGCAGGGCCAGTGTCTGGGCGGGGAAACGCTCCGAAGGCGCAGGGCAGCGACCGCAGCGCTCACGGAAAATGAGCTGTGCGTGCAGTGTGTGCAGCCTGAGCTGGGGCAGCCCTGGTCAGCTCCGCCCTGGGGGGCTGCTGGGCTGGCTCCCCTTTGTTCCAGCTCCTCCCCACGCTGGGGAGCTGGGCTGGGAGGCTCTTGGAGCTGAGCTGCTGCACTAATAGGCGTTTATCAAAAATAACAGGGGAGATCAGGTTGTTATTGGCGGCGTCAGGGAAGTGTCACGGACGCTCTCGGAGAGTGAGAGCTTGTCAGCCTTTGGCTGCCTCCTCTTGTCATGGAACCTCTCTGGGGATGTTTTGGTGCTGATTGGATTCTGTGCAGCAAATCCCTCCCTCTGTCTCCTGCCACAGCCCTGTGCTCTCCTCTCTGCTCTCTGTTGCTGTATGGAGGGGGTGTACCAGGCTGCACCAAGGGGTTTAGGATTCTTCACAGAATCATGGAATGGCTCGGCTTGGAAAGGACCTTAAAGCCCCTCTCATTTCACCCCCTGCCTGCCAGCAGCCTGGGACACTGGGAAGGTGTCAGGGGGTGGAACTGGGTGGGCTTTGAGGTCCCTTCCATGCCAAACCGTTCTGGGGTTCTGTGAAAGCTGGTTCATCATTGAAATGAGCTGGCAGGGGGCTGTGCAGGGAAGGATCTCTGCTCCTGTTCCATCGCGCCAGGACGCAGGGATGCTCAGGCCGCCCAGGATGTGGCACTCTGAGGCAGGGACATAAATAATACAGTGGATATTATTCAGATGAGGGCTGCCACTTTGCCTGGGTGGGAATAACCCCCTGGGCAATCCCTGCCCTGCTGATGTGCCATCATTGCTCTCTGCAGAGTCGCTCCAGCCCGGCAGGATGCTGCTCCCCCTGCTCTGCCCCCAGCGCTGCCGGCCCCTCCGCCGCCTCCTGCGGGCCCTGTCCCGCTGCCCACGGCATGGCAGCAGGGCTGGCTGTCCCCACAGGGCTCTGCACACAGCCTGGGCCCCCCGCAGCAGTGACATCACCCCCGTGTTCACCAGGGCCCCGGCGTTTGGGGACAAAGTGGCCATCGTGGACCGGAACGGGGAGCACACGTACAGGGAGCTGCTGAGCCGCAGCCTCCGCCTGTCCCGGGAGATCTGCAGCGTCCTGCAGTGCCCCAGCAGGGACCTGAAGGAGGAGAGGATCTCCTTCCTGTGCCCCAACGATGCCTCCTACGTGGTGGCCCAGTGGGCTGCGTGGATGAGCGGGGCCATAGCGGTGCCCCTGTACAGGAAGCACCCGCTGCCCGAGCTGGAGTACGTGATCCAGGACTCCCAGAGCGCCCTGCTCATCGCAGCCGAGGAGTTCCTGGGCAAAATAACCCCCAGTGCCCAGAAACTGGGAGTCCCTGTGCTGCCCCTTCCCAGCTCTGGGGCTGCTGGATCCGCTGCAGCCACGGAGGAGGGGCCCTTGCCGAGCTGCTCCTCGTGGAAGGACAGAGGAGCCATGATCATCTACACCAGCGGGACCACGGGGAGGCCCAAGGGTGTGCTCAGCACCCACGAGAACGTGCAGGCTGTGGTGAGTGCTGCTGCCCCCCTGCCAGGCTCCTGCCAAGGTACAGAGCCTTGGGATCTGGAGGGGATTTGGGGTTGCAAACACCTTTCTATTGCCAAATTCCTGCTGAGAGCTGTGGGGCTGCAGCTCTGGAATCCTCCACGCTGGGAAGGTGAGCGCACAGCAGGGTGTGAGGCTCTCAGCCTTGGCAGGGCAGGTGGATTCTCCTCCCTGCTTTCCTGGAAAGCAGAATGGATGAAACCTGTTGTGAAAATCCTGGTTTCTTTGCAGTTTGCTTTTCTGCCCTCTGACTAGGGGAGAATCTTTGCTCCTAATTGGAAAATATCTTAGCCCAGCCCGGTGCTGTGTGAAGCCTGTGCATTATTCAGCTCTGTATCCCCAAGGCAAAAAAGTCCATTAGCTCTCGGAGCCAAAAGGAATTAAAAGTTTGAATAAGCCTGCTGACTGCCTCACCACTTGGTTATCAGTGCCTGCAACTGCCAGCCTGCTGCCATTAGGGAAGGAGGGCAGGGAATGCAGGGTGCCCTGAGAGCTGCTCGGGGTGCTCAGATCCTGCAGGGTCCCAACAGGAATGAAAGCCTTGATGGATGGAGCCAGGCCTTGGCTATATTGGGCAAAGAATCTGTTCCCTCACAAACATGCTGATTATTTGGGGGGTGGCCTGAGCAGTCCCCATCCTTTGTGCTGCCCTGCAGGAAGCCTGAAAGCTGTTCCCTGCCCTGTGGATGAGGGTTCCTGTGAGACACAAGCAAATTCCACTGCTCAGATGCTTTTCTTATTTTTAGGTGGCTGGAAATAAGCTTTGCAGTTGCCAGCACTGGGCTCTGAAGGGCATTGTTGACCCAGAAACCTGATAATTATCCCTTCAGATAATTATCCCTTCAGAGCAGAGTGTTTTGGAAGCTTGATTCTCTCATAATTTTTACTAACATGAAACCTACTTTCTGTTTATCAGCAATTTCCTGCTCCTACTGATTATCCCTTACAGGTGCTAAAAGCCTGATGTCATCAGTGTCCTAACTATGGCAACAGAATTCTGGGAAAATTAGCTTTTTGATTACTATTTCTGCCAAATCTGCATGTGCAGCAGTAGATTAATATTTTTGTATGTCCTACTTAAAATCACTGTTGATATTTCTCAGTAACGAGGAAGGGCTTTGCTGATTTAAAAGACCCATCCTGTCAGCATGCTGAAGGTGTTCCTCTTATGTTCTGCTGTTGTGGTGGGAATTTTTCTCCTGCTGATCCTGAAGGAAAGATTTTATGCCCAGGCTTGGCATTCCTGCCAGGGAATTTGGGGATTGAATGACTTGGGAATACCTCGGGAAAATCTCCCCTCCTGCCCTAAGGCCGTGCTGTTTGTTTTCTCCTCAGACCACGGGGCTGGTTGAGAAGTGGGAGTGGAAGAAGGAGGATGTGATCCTGCACGTGCTGCCTCTGCACCACGTCCACGGGGTGATCAACAAGCTGCAGTGCCCGCTGTGGGTGGGAGCCACGTGCGTCATGTTCCCGGAATTCAGCGCGCACACGGTGAGCCCAGGGGAGCCCCAGCAGCAGCAGCACCCGGGCACAGCAGCTCTGGGAAGGGGTTCCTGAGGAGTTCCAGCCCTTCAGGCACTGCCTGTGGCTGGTTCCCAGCAAAGGGAATTGCTGGGGTGCTCAGCCCGGGGTATATGTGCTCTTCCAGAGGGTGCGGCTCGTGTGAGTGTGATGTTGGGATGGGAATGCTGCTCTGCACTCCCAGCCTGGGGGTGGCTGGACCCTTCTGTGCCCACTGAGAGTGTGTCCATCCAGAATTGGGGTTGTGGATTTTTTTTTTTACTGCCAGGAATGGTGGAAATACTGTTTTTTCTCTTGGGTGTTAGTGGTGTGCTGCTTGGTGAATTCTTTAGTGACTTGCATTTCCCAGAATCCACAAAACACTGAGGCTGGAAAAGACCTCCAAGGTCACCAAGTCCATCCTGTGACCAATCCCCACTTTGTCACCCAGCTGAGAGCACTGAGTGCCATGTCCAGTCATTCCTTGGACATCTCCAGGGGTAGGGCTTCCACCACCTTCCTGGGCAGCCCCTTCCAAATTTTCCCCTTCCAGTCCTACATCCTTAGTGTTTTGTGTTGCATTAATGACAGAACACAGCCTTTTGAGTTTTTTGCAGCCCAGCTAAGGGAAATCCTGGTTTTCCTCCCTTACATGGAAAGGTGGCTCTTCCTCTGTGGAGCAAAAATAGTTAACAGAGCTGTCAGGTTGGACTCAGTGATGTGAAAGTGAGTTTCCAGATCCAGACCTTTTTGCAGCTTTTAGGAAAAGTGGCAGGAGGGAAACCTTATTGCAATGATGCTGTTAAAGTGTTGTTTTCTGTCTGAGCCAGGAAACACCAGTGGCAGTGTTCTGCTGCTCCTTCGTTCCCTGCAGCAGTGGCACACCGTGGGGAGAGGGGAAGGGACAGGCAGCAGTCAAGGTGGAACAGGTTCTACATTTCCCAGCCCCTGGGATGCAGCACTGCCCATCCACATCTCCCAGTGTCCTGGGTGGTGTCTGCAGTGTCACTGCTAAGGGACAGTTGGGTTTTCAGGTGCTGCTGCTGCTCAGAGCAGAAAGGAAGCAGAGGTGTGTTATCACTGCAGGGTTCCCTGGGAAAGCCAAAGGAGCCCGTGCTGGGTGGCTGCCCGGGCTGCTCTCCCTGTGTGTGCTGTCCACGTGTGGGAAGGCTTGTCCCACGGCAAGGACAAAGTGCACAGGTGTGGGATACACCTGGGAGCCTCTGGCTGTGCTGCTGCCAGGTGAGGGCGGGCCCGGAGCCACCGCAGGGCCGGGTGATCCTTCACAGCTCATTTCTGCTTCTCAGAGCAGCAGCCACAGAAAATGCACACTTCCCTTTTCTGTCAGGGGGCTCTGACACCTGAGCACGGATCCTTTCTGGGGGTACAGCCCCTGAGTCTTAGCAGGGCAGCTGTGCACTTCCAGAGCAAATTGGCAGGATGCTGTGGTAGAGGGCAGGACCATCCCCAGCTGCCATAACCTGTGCTTTCACCCAGTGATTGCTGCCAGATTTGTCTCCCTGGCGTTAGGGTGACCCCAAACCCCGGGTGCAGCGGGGCTGTGCAGGAGGTGCCGCTGAGGGTGTTAGGGTGACCCCAAACCCCGGGGTGCAGCAGGGCTGTGCTGGAGGTGCCGCTGAGGGCGTTAGGGTGACCCCAAACCCCGGGGTGCAGCGGGGCTGTGCTGGAGGTGCCACTCAGGGTGTTAGGGTGACCCCAAAGGCTGGGGGCACAGCAGGGCTGTGCTGGAGGTGCTGCTCAGGGTGTTAGGGTGACCCCAAACCCCGGGTGCAGCAGGGCTGTGCAGGATGTGCTGCTGAGGGCGTTAGGGTGACCCCAAACCCCGGGGTGCAGCAGGGCTGTGCAGGATGTGCCGCTCAGGGTGTTAGGGTGACCCCAAACCCCGGGTGCAGCGGGGCTGTGCAGGATGTGCCGCTGAGGGCGTTAGGGTGACCCCAAAGGCTGGGGGCACAGCAGGGCTGTGCAGGATGTGCTGCTGAGGGTGTTAGGGTGACCCCAAACCCCGGGGTGCAGCAGGGCTGTGCTGGAGGTGCCGCTCAGGGCGTTAGGGTGACCCCAAAACCCCGGGGTGCAGCAGGGCTGTGCAGGATGTGCCGCTCAGGGCGTTAGGGTGACCCCAAAACCCTGGGTGCAGCAGAGCTGTGCAGGATGTGCCGCTCAGGGCGTTAGGGTGACCCCAAACCCCGGGGTGCAGCGGGGCTGTGCAGGATGTGCTGCTCAGGGTGTTAGGGTGACCCCAAAACCCCGGGGCGCAGCGGGGCTGTGCTGGAGGTGCCGCTGAGGGCGTTAGGGTGACCCCAAAGTCTGGGGGCACAGCAGGGCTGTGCTGGAGGTGCCGCTGAGGGCGTTAGGGTGACCCCAAACCCCGGGGTGCAGCAGGGCTGTGCAGGATGTCCCACTGAGGGTGTTAGGGTGACCCCAAAGGCCGGGGGTGCAGCGGGGCTGTGCAGGATGTGCCGCTGAGGGCGTTAGGGTGACCCCAAACCCCGGGGTGCAGCAGGGCTGTGCAGGAGGTGCCGCGGAGAGGCTGGAGCGGGGCCTCTGGAGGGCGCGGTGCTCCACGTCCTGTGCCGCGGTGATTGATGCTCCCTCGCACCCCTGCCTTCTCCCCTGCTCCCTGCCCACGTCTGCGGATCGATGAGCTGACGTTGAGCGATGGGATGGGGATGGCGGAGCGGGACCCCCTCCTGCCTGCTCTGATCAAAGCTCTCCCCAGATGCGGCACCGGGGACAGCCCGGGGCGGCCGCTTGACCCTGCAGCTGAACTTGGGCGCGGAGGGCGGCGGGCAGCGGCTCCCGGGGCTCTGGGGGACGGCGTTTGCTGCTCTGCTTTCTTTCATTCCCGTTATTTTTCCGAGGGCCTCCCGTGGGAGCCGCGAGTGGTTTGATCGACACTCCAAAGCGAGCACGGGAGGGTAAATAAGGCTTTCTCCTGGAGTGTATTGCAAGCTGCCTTTCAGTTCCACTCTATTTTCACCAGCTGTTTACAAAGTGCCCTTTGCTACTGCAATCAGCTTGCAGCAAAGCAGCAGTGGAGGATTTTGCCAAAGGAGCCCGAGTTTTGCTGTGTGCTTTTTTTCCTTGGCTGCACCTTGAGAAAGCAGCCAATTATAGTGTGATATAAAGAAACTCGACTGGCAGCTAAAACACTTGACAGGCTGATCAAAACAAGGCGAGGAACTTACTCTCAACCTGCTGCAGACATATTTAGCCTTGAGTGATACTGGCAAAGGTTCAAGAGAAACCGCAGCAGCACGCCCGATGTGTGTTTGGTTTCTAATCACTAACACTTCATTATACAAAATAAATACTTTATTATTACAGTGTTTATTAAATTACATAATTTGCGGCGTGCCTTATAGTCGTGGATACAGATGGCAGTCTGGTTTTGGTGGTGGGAATAATGCTCTTTTTTTTTTTTAATTTTATTTCCCTGGGAAGACATTCCCAGCCCCAGACCACAGCTTGCTTGTCGTTCCCCGCCGTGCAGGGGTGGGAGGTGGCAGCTTTCAGACCTTTACGTCTGTTTTTGGGAGCTGTCCAAGGAAAGGTTGAAAATCAGGACTGTGGAGTAGCCCAGTGTCCTGACCAACATCCTTCCCCTCACTAAAACAGCATCTGATGCGTGTGGCTACTGCTGAGGCCACGACAACTCATTAAAGTTTGCTGAGGTGCCTCAACCGTGAAAGTTGCTGCATAAAATCAGATTCTTTTTATTAAATGAGGACATCCATTACGCTGCACTAGCTACTGTACATGTTATAATTCACTTTATAGCACCATCTGTTAAGACTGTCTTGCTTAAGCTTTTCGTAGCATTTTTTTATTGCAAGTTATTAAAAAATATGGCTGCATCTATTAATCATTTATTAATAAAGGGTTTATAAATGGACCCTCAGTTTCCAGAATTAGTCGACTCGTACATGATGTACTGAGTCCCCTGCTGCTCGTGCTCCTTGGGGTGCAGTGTCTCCACAGGGAGCCCCTGGGAGCACATCCAGTGCTCCTGTCTGTGCTTCTGGGGTTGGGAATGGCAGGGATGGCTGTGGGGGGACACTTGAGCACAGGTGGGTGTGGAGCAGGCAGGAGAGCAGCAGTGAGCCCGAGGGGTGTGCTGCCAGCAGCTGTGTGGGGCACGGCTGGCTGTGGTGTTACTGGTTTGTTGTTCCATTGGTTTTCAAGGGTGACAAGTGTGAGGGCTTGCTGTGGAGCCAGAGCAAGCTGCAGCCTCAGCATGCCTGTGTGATCCTCCCTCCATATCCTGCTCCCAGGCTGAGTTTGCTCTTCCAGCTGCACTGGTTTGTTTGCACTTCCAGCTGCTGCTGGCCTGTCCCAGATGCTGGAGTGGGAATTTCTTGTCCAGGAGTAGGGATTTTAAAGGTGTTGTGTTTGTGAAAATTTTGTGCACTTTGGTGACAGAGGTGAAGAGGTGAATGTCTCTGTAAAGGAAGGAGTGCAGGGTGAGCCTTCTCCTCCTGGCCAGGTGCTTTTGGAAGGCTCTGAGCATCACCAAGCACCCTCTGGAGCATCCATTCTCGGTGACTGCCTCCCTCCATCTCCCTCCCTGCATCAGCTCAGGCACAGCCTGTGGTGAGACTGTTGCTCTGTGGAGATGTCAGTGAGTCTGGAGGGACAGACCTGGGGAAGCCAAGTGTCCCCTGTGCTTGCTGTGAACAGTCACACACTGGTGTCCCCATTCCAGACCAGGCACTCCTTGGACAGGACCATTTTGGAGCAAATGAGGTCAGTGTCTGGTTTACAGGATCCTCTGCTGTGATTTTTGGACAAAGAGGATCCATTTTGGGCTTGAACCACAGGAAGAGCTTCTCTCTGCCTGGGACACCCCTGATCTTGCCTCAAGGGGAAGATGTTCTAATGGCACAAGGTTCCCTGTCAGCTCTCTGCATTGATAAACACAAGAGCAGATCCTGGGAGGTTTTCCAGCCTCTTGTGCAGAGTGGGAAATAAGAGTAGTGAAGAACCTGAAGGAGGAAACTTGCAGTGCTGAGTGATGGGAGAAGCTGATGGAAATCTCCATTTTGGGTGACCCAGCTGTGGCATGTGCTGCCTGTCCAGCTCTGCTGGGCAGCTTTGAGCTGTGATGTGCTGCCTGTGCAGTGACAGCCCTGGCTGTGCCCTGCAACCCCTTCCATGATGAATATGCCAAGATGCAGATTTCCTGCCCTGCAGTTCCAGGAGCTGCTGTTTCAGTGCCAGCCTCGCTGCGTGTCTGACTTAAGGTGCTCCGAGGATCAAGCCCTCTAAAAACCATGCCCTGTTTTACAATGTCACACTCAAAGCCATCAAAACAATCTTGTTTGGAGCCTTCTTTCTAGGGAAATAGGAAAGCTGTGTGCCCAGAGGTGGTGTGTGGTTCAGGACAAGCTTTCCTGGTGTCCTGTCCCCCGTGGCACCTTTTCCCCGTGGTAGGAGGGAGCTGCAGGCCGGGCACAGGATGAGTGGGAGGTGTTGCTCCAGGGTGCTGCTGCATCGTGTGCTCACAGCCCTGAACTCCTGAAGGCCTGGGCTGTGTCTGGGAGCAAACTTTGTCCTTGTCTCTGGTGTTGTGTGTGTGAGCCAGGCTGGCTGGGTGCTGGGGCTGTCTACCTTGGCTGGGCTGCACAGGGACAGCCAGGGCTCAGCAGCCGCTGTTGCCTCCGGGAAGGAGAAGCGTGCACTGCACTGAGCCTCTCCCCTGGATCTGTCACTTCTGCAAACATCACTCTGGGCAGCTCTTTTGGTTTATTTTTAAAAGAAAAGCAAATCCGAGCAGAGGAGCCTGAGCTGCAATATCCAGGCGCGTTGGGGATCGCGGCCCCCATCCAGTTTCAGCTGGAGAGAGGCTGAAAGTCTTTTCATCTGTTAATGGGAGGCTTCAGAGGAGTAATTTTATTTCAGACTCAAAGAGGAGTCAGTGGAGGGAGGAGCAGGTCACTAGTGAATGGATTATGTTTGATCACTTCTCACAGACCTGGCTTTAAAAAGTTAGAGGTTTTCTTTCCCATCTCCCCAGATCTGCCGTCTGTCCTCAGCATCTGTTCCCAAGTAATGGCTTTTGATGTGTGTGGGGAAATATAAAAAATGGAACCAGAGCCTGTCATATTTACTTATATTTCCAGGTCCCAGGGAAAGCACTTGCTCCTTTCAGTATGCCTCCAGCATAGGAAGGGTTTAAAAGCTTCAGCCTGGAATGCAGAGGGGCCATCAAACTGTGCTGATGAATAAATGATTAAAACCAGAGTCGCACAGAGCACAAACAGTTTGGGGTTATAACAAACATGAGACGAAGCCACCGAGGGCCTGATTTCTCTTTGAAGACAAGAATGTTTCTCCCTCTCTGCATATTGGTCGTGAAGTGTTGGAGCCTCAGTCCCTGGGAGAGAGCAGAGCTCCCCTTGGTGCTCTCCTACCTCATGTGCCCATCTGCTTTTCTGGGGTAATTTGGTGTTGGATGTGTGTGCGTGGTCCTGCAGTCCCTTGGCTGCTGCTGTTGAGTTACAGGAGCTTCCCACCCTTCTGTTTGGCACAGATCTCACCAGAGAAGCAGCTGCTCTGGCCACAGCGCTGTTGCTACCACAGACATTCCAAAAATCACCAGCATCCCTTTTCCTCGATGGTGCTTCCCACATGGCAGCAGTCAGTGCTGAACACAGACCCATCTCCCCGAGCAAGAGGGGAGTAAAGGGCTGAGTTAACCTTGCATTAGAGGCATTGTTATTGTTGAAAAGGTTTGAAAAGATTCAATTACAGCAGAAAATGGCGCAATAATTTTGTAGAAGAGAGGAGCTGTTGTGTCTGTCAATAGAGGCTGCACCGCGGGCTGGCTGTGATCCGTTTGTGGGCTGATGGAAAAATCCATGCTGATATTTGCTTCCTTTACAGCTTGTAGTTCTCCTGGCTGGTTTTGGGAATCTTCTATCAGCCAAAATCTTACATGGATTAGCACATGGGTTTAAACTGGGTTTGCTACTGTTTCTTCTCCTTTTGCATGAGAAGATGCCCAGATATTGGATTTGGTGTTTCAGGCTGGTTTGGGGCATTGCACATCTCCCTCACTAAAGGGAAAAGTTGTTGCCTTTTCTTCTCTGTGCTCACATCTTTTCCTTCAGGTGATCTTAGCAGGTCTGGAGGCTGGTTGGGAAGGTTGCTGTATGGACTGACCATTACTCACCATCTGTGTCCTGGGAAAAATACGTGGGAAAAATCTCCCAGCTGTGCCTTGCTGTGCTTGTTTTGTACCCACTGGTGTCATTTTCTCCTTTTTTTTTTTTTCCTTTAATGATGGCAGAATCCCACTGGTCAGCTCATGATATGCTTTAGAGCAGTGGGAGGGGAGGAAAATCAGGAATGTCACGCTGACAGGAAGGCTCTTGGGAACATTAGGTCTCCCACTTCTCTGCTGGCACAGACAGCCCTGACCCAAAGCATTTGCTGCCCTTATTGCTGGTGGGAAGCTCTATCCACTCTTGCTTTCTTGCAGTGAGAAACTTTTTGTTTCTAACCCTTGGTTATCTTAAAAGGAATCCTAATCAATCTTCTGAGCATATTCCATGGGAAGGCTGCAGAGCCTGGCAGCCCTGGCACACAGTTTGCTTCCCAAATCCATGGCTTTTTAAAAGCACTTGGAGGTATCAGGTAAGCACTACAAAACAGAGCATTGGGCTGGCAGTGCCCTGTGCACAGGGAATGAACATGGTGACAGTGACAGGGGATAACCCAGGGGGGATTGATGGTGCTGCTCAGGCCCAGTGCTGCACAGGGATGAACATGGTGACAGTGACAGTGACAGGGGATAACCCAGCGGGGATGGACAGTGCTGCTCCAGGCCCAGAGGTGTGCTGGGTGCTGCCAGGACAAAGCTGTGGCCTTACATGGGGTTGATTGATTAGTGCCAGGTAACGAGGCTTTCCCAGATCCTTCTCTCAAGCCTGCAGTTAGTCAGAAGCCAGGAGTAGCTGCTCCAGCTGGCTGGGCAGTGCCAAGCCCTCCGGCCAGCTTGGGCTCCGTGGAGTGCTCAGAGCTGCCAGCTTTGTACCACGGCTCAGTCCTGCTAAAACACATGGGAAGGATCCAGATTTGGCTGAGCAGGAGCAGAGCAGGTGGAGAGGTTTGGCTGTCAGCAGATCACCCCAGCAGCTGGTGGCACAAATCCAGAGGCAGCTGCTTATCCTCAGGAAGGGGCTGTTGCTGGGTGAGCTGGACTGACATGGAAAAGCTGCTCCTGTGGCTGCACTGCAGGATTTTATCTAAGGCAGGAGTTGAGCTGGCACGTGGGGACAGGGGACTCTGGGGTGCAAGGGAGACTTGCTCTGTTTGCATGGGTTTGGGGTTTTTTGAGGTCCAAAGTCTGGCTGCATGGCCAGACTGGAAGTCTGCCTCCACTCCCACAGCTGCTCAGGACTTGGGAAGGCAAAACAAAATCACACAGCAAGGATTGAACAAGCCCTGAGCATCTGTTTCCCTTCAATCCCCTCGGCACAGTCTGGTCCCTGCTGGCCATCACACGTCCTTCCCTGCCCACAGCAACGGCCCTGGGGAGCACCAGGCTGAGGAGAGCAGATCCATCCAGCCCTGGCTTTGGAGAGATCCTTCTCCACCCTGCTGCCTGGAATGGCAAAGATACTGGGAAAAAAGGGGGCTGGGAAATGATGCCATGGGTCTTAGCTTTTCTATTTTTCAGGTTCTGTGCTGCCTGGTGCGTAACTCTGAAACTTCCTGTGAGGTGTTAGTAGGGTCTCTTCACAGGGTGGTTGGACAAAGCAATCCCTTCCCAGCTGAGAATCAAGGACAGCCTTACCCCAAAAGCACAAACAGCTGTGAAGGGAAGGGAGCAAGGCAGGGGGTTGAGACTTCATGAGCTGGAGCTGTAACTGGACAGTTAAACCCAATATGTAGATGAACCAAAACTTATAAAAGTGTAAAAACTTGTGGCTGGGATCCACCTTGGATTCAACCTGGGTGCAGCCTGGGCCAGGCTCTTGTGCTGCCCAAGGCCTTGCAATAAATACCTATTTTGTCCATTTATCTCTGTCAGGTCTGTGTTCCAGACCAGCCTCTCAAGGTATCAGTTCAAACACAGGGAGGTTAGACCCCTGTAAATGCAATTTTACCTAATCTGGCTGGTAGGGGGTTTCTGTGCCAGCATCAGTGCAGGAAGTCACATCCCAGCTCTGCTCTCCTTTCCCAGGGCATCCCGCAGCGTTCGTGTCCCACCTGCCGGGGTGTGCAGTGCCCCTGCACCTTGTGCATTCATCTCTCCCTGTGAGGGCCAGCCCTGGGCTGGGGGCAGCGTGAGCTCCCTGCTGTAGGGTGGGACATTGCCTCTGTGCATGTGTCCTGCTCTCCTGCTCGGTGCAGGGAGGGGTTTTAGGAGCTGATTGTTGCGGGGCAACGGAGTGCGAGCTGCGGGGGGAGGAGAGAGGGATGAAAGGGAGCAGAGTGAGCAGAACCAGCACGGAGGGAAGGGGCAGAGTGACAGCGTGAAGGAGAATCCCTGGCTCACCTTCAGTCAGGGCCTGCCTCGTGTGCAGCTGAGCGTGCCGCGAGCGCCCAGGCAGCGCTCGGTGTCAGGAGCTGTTAGGGAACACATTTGTCACCGGGGGGCAGGGACAGAGCACAGGGACACAGGGCTCTGATTTATTGATGGCTTTGCTTCCCTCCTGCCTTGGGAAGAGCTTACCTGGCAGGGACAGCGCTGAGGTGTGGGAGCAGTGGGCTCAGGTGTGACTGTGTGCCTCTGAGCCACGGTTGGCTCCCATCCCTGAGGTGTTGTTGGAATTTTTCCCCATTCACAGCTCCCACAGGCCAGCAGGAGCTGCAGCTGAAGAACATTATTCCCACAGGGAATATTCCTCTCAGGAACAGTGTGGCTGGGGTGGTGGCCCTCCTGAAAAGCTGCTGCTGTCTGCTGCTGCCCCTGCTTTACCTGTGCATTCTGATGGCTCCCCTGACCTCACCAGGGACACTGCTCTCTCACAGCACCTCACCACTTTCATGAAATCTCACTCCCAGTGCCTGACCTCCCTCTTCCCAGCTTTGCCTCAGAGGTGGCTCCAAGAGGTGGCTGTGTATTGAGTATCAGGTGTGGGCTGTGTCTTTCCAAAGAAGAGCTCCCGTGCTTTGGAAAACTGGTGGCTGTGTGCTGCCTTTGAAGAGCTGTGCATGATAGAGGAATGAGCTGATTCTGCCACAAGCTTCCATCTTTGTGAGCAAATTCTTGGCTGCAACATGACAGGACTGCCAAATGCCATTTCCATCATCTCGAGAGTGATGGTGGGTGGGGGATCCACTGGTGGGACAAGAGATGAGCGTTATGCCTTGGGAAATAAGGGCATGATGAAAGTTGGGAGCTTGTCTTGGACAGGGGTGGGGGCACACAACAGCCTCCAGCTGTACTCCCAAGAAATCTTGGATAGCAAAGGTGTATTTTCATCCATGTGTGTTCCCTTCCTTCCTAGGTGTGGAAGAAGCTCCTGAGCTCCGAAGCTCCCCGTGTCAATGTGTTCATGGCAGTGCCCACCATCTATGCCAAGCTGATGGAATATTATGATGAGCATTTCACCCAGCCCCAGGTGCAGGATTTCGTGCGTGCCTATTGCCAGGAGAACATCAGGTGGGTGAGCTGCTGGCTGTCTGAGTGCTCCAGGTTCTCCTTTCAGCATCACCTCTTTCAGTGCTGGCCGTTGTGCTTTGGTGTCTCTGTGACAGGAACAAGGGTGACATTATTTAATTATGAGCCACTCTTGCATGGGAGAGCCACAAGGGGCTCGTTGTGTGTCACCCTGTGGAACACATGGTCCTGCAGCCCAGGATCTCTTGTAAGAGGCTGGGAAACCAGCCTGTCCTGGTTAGGTTAAACCCCACATCAGGCTGAGAATGTGAGGGACATCTTTGGTGCTGGTTAAGGGGATTTTGGGGCTGCAGGTTTTATGCAGAGCTGTTTGTGCCCCTGTGTCAGGCTGCAAATTCCCTAGAGCAAAGCTTCTCTCAGATCCTCTTACCTGACCTTTCCCTGTGCAGGTTAATGGTGTCAGGCTCAGCAGCCCTGCCTGTGCCTGTCCTGGAGAAGTGGAAGAGCATCACGGGGCACACCTTGCTGGAGAGGTATGGGATGACTGAGATTGGGATGGCGCTTTCTAACCCTTTGCATGGAGTCCGAGTGCCAGGTAGGAGTCCCCAGGGGTGCCCCTGTTTGGAGGCCTGTGCTGGGGGTGCTCTGGGCTGTTCTGTGCACAGCAGTGAGGAGAGGCCACGCTGGGAACAAGGCTGCTGGCAACTGGCACTGGGGGCTCAGGGTGTGGGCGTGTGGGAAGGGGCTGCTGGGTTGCCCAGGGGTCAGAGCTGTGTGTGCAGAGCTGGCAGTGGTGCCCGCTGCCCTGACCAGGCTGGCACACTCCAGACTGATGCTCTGTTACTTTCAAAGTCTTAGTGAACTGCTGCCTGGAGTTGTATTTCTGGGTGGTGTCACACAGGATTCTCCACACAGCAGTGCTTGTCCAACCCATCAGTGCTGAACGCTCAAAATAGGATGTCTGCTCACTCTTATTTTAGTGCCTGCTTCTTGCCTCTTCAGGAATTCAAAATTGTCACACCTCGCTGTACACTCTGGGCCTGTTCTCTCCTTGTCTTTCCCCCCCTTCTCTGAGCTCCACTTTGTGATTCCTCTCCATGGCTGTACTTTCTGGAACCTAGAAATAAATTGATCTGAGACATTGCAAATGTGAAATGCCCCCACTCTCCCTGTGGTTGGAGCGTGGCCATCTGTGTGCCCACCCCGTGCCACCTGCCTCCCCACAGGCTGTCTGTGCAGGCATGGCACCATCTGCAGCCTCCTGGGGAACTGGTGTTACCCCACAGGGGGTCCTGGGTGTCACAGCCTCCCTCAGCACCCCAATCCCATGGCATGCAGGAGCTGGGTCCTGCAGGGGTGGCTCAGGGAGAGGAGAAGCCAAAACTCCCCCTCATTGACTCCTCAGCCTGAGAACAGCTTGGAACACAAATTCTGTTTTACTTTTGCAGGGTAACTGTCATTCCCTCACCCCACCTCAGCCAGATTTATCTCCCTCCAGCAGGCAGGAGAGGGAGGCAGGCAGGAAAAACAAGACTCCCATCTGCAGGAGCTCGAGCTGTGTGTGTGAGCCCCACAGCCCAGGGTGACAGGGCAGGCATCATTGCACTGGCCCTGTGGAATATTTGCTTTTTATTGATTTTCATCAGGGAAAAGGAGTGGAGACTCCAGAAATTTCCCAGGGGACTAAAAGGGAAAAGGAATAAGACTGAAAGCAGCATGGCAGTGCACAAGCTGGCACCCAGGAGAGCAGCTCCTGCCCCAGAGCTAATGGCTGTGCTCTTGAACATCATCCCTGTGGATCCTGGGGTCTGCAGGGCACCTGGGCACAAACCCTCTTGTGCAGAGGGGCTGGGGACTGTCACTCCAGCCCCATCCAGGGGCTCCTGCAGCCCCCAGAGGGCAGAGAAGTGTCTCACAAAGGTGGGGATCAGCAAGAAGCCGTTCAGAAATGAGGCTATAATTGAATAGGCTTGATTAATTTATTTCAGGAAGTGTCAGCTGGGAAGCAGATGGGTGAAGCTGAGGCATAATTTACTGGAGCTGTGAAAAAGCTTTTGATCTAGTGCCCTGTTAGAGGCTGGCTGGGAGGTCACCAGGTACCACAGAGATCCCAGGGGCAGCTGAGGTGGGCTGGGAGCAGGGGACATCTGCCAGAGGGTCTCTCCTGGACTGGGAGCAGCACACATCCTCCTGCCCTGCTCTGACCTGTTGGACTGAGCCCAGAGGAGGCACCAGGAGGGGCAGAGGGATGGAACACCTCTGCTAGAGAATTGGGATTGTTGTTGGAGAAGAGAGGGCTTTGGGGTGACTAATTGTGGCCTTCAGTTCCTGAAAGGACCTACAAGGGAGATGGAGTGGGACTTTGGACAAGGGCCTGGAGTGACAAAACAAGAGGGAATGGCTCCACAATTAACTTTAGGTTTAGATTAGATATTGGTAAGAAATTCTTCCCTGTGAGGGTGCTGAGGCCCTTCTCTGGGTGCCCAGAGCAGCTGTGGCTGCCCCTGCATCCCTGGCAGTGCCCAAGGCCAGGCTGGACAGGGCTGGGAGCAGCCTGGGATGGTGGAAGGTGTCCCTGCCATGGCAGGAGGTGGAACGAAATGAGCTTTAAGGTCCTTCCAAACCATTCTGTGATTCATGAGCCTCTGAGAAGAGATCCCGGGGCTTCCCTTGCCGCCTTGGTGTGGCAGGAGAGAAGTGGAGTCCTTGGACCCTGCCCATCCTGCCCGTGTCCCCAGCACTGTGTCCCCACTCACCATCCTCAGCACAGGTCTGAAGGGGCAGGCATGGGATGTGGGAGCTTTAATTTCCAGAAGCAGCAAAGATGAAAGATTTGAAAGATAAATGTTTGCTTGTATATGGTTAAAACCCTGCTTAAAATGCCTCTGTTTTCACCAGCTCTCATTCTAATCCCCCCTGGTGCTGTTACTGTGAAGGGAGATGAATAATTCATGGCCGGAGAATGCCTCACTGGGCCTAATCACCACTTTAATTGGAGGTTTAGATCAGAGCAGCTAATAGCTGCTACAGCGGGGACTCCGTGTATTGTTGACAGTGAGATCCTTGAGTGCCTTATCGTCGGCCTGCCCCAATCCTCCCGGGACTCGGCGGCCCCAGCTACCCAGATACCGAAGGACACAGAGCACGGGGCCAATTAAATTTATCTGGGAAGAGCTGACAACTTTTTTAAGCGGAGGAGAGGGGGTGAAAGCAGAGTGGTGTCACCCCCTCCTGCCTTGCCTGCAGCGCGGTGACACCGCGGGCGAGGCGCCAGCATTGCTGAGCATCCAGGAGTCTGCACATTGCAGGGAAGGAGCAGAGATTTCTCCCCAGTTTCCCCTCAGGATTATGGCTAGGGGAAAAAGGAAGTGCCAGCATTGCTGAGCACCCAGGAGTCTGCACATTGCAGGGATGCAGGGGGGAAGCAGCAGAGATTTCTCCCCAGTTTCCCCTCAGGATTATGGCTGGGGACAAAAGGACGTGCCAGCAGTGCTGAGCATCCAGGAGTCTGCACATTGCAGGGATGCAGGGGGGAAGGAGCAGAGATTTCTCCCCAGTTTCCCCTCAGGATTATGGCTGGGGACAAAAGGAAGTGCCAGCATTGCTGAGCATCCAGGAGTCTGCACATTGCAGGGATGCAGGGGGGAAGCAGCAGAGATTTCTCCCCAGTTTCCCCTCTGGATTATGGCTGGGGGAAAAAGGAAGTGCCAGCAGTGCTGAGCATCCAGGAGTCTGCACATTGCAGGGATGCAGAGGGGAAGCAGCAGAGATTTCTCCCCAGTTTCCCCTCAGGATTATGGCTGGGGACAAAAGGAAGCCAGTGCAGAGTGTTGGCCCCTTCTGATCACCCCAACTGTGGCTTGATGAAGGCAGAACTTCCTGGGCTGCTCCTTTGGGAACGAGCCCAAATTTCTGCTGACCTGTTGGAGTTGGCACAGGGTGTGTTTTGACACCTGGGAAGCTCCAGTCATTGTTTTTGCACAAATTCTATTAATCCTGGCAGGTTTGTGGAGCTCTAATCAATGGTAGGGGCTTTTTCAGCCTTTACAGATGTTGATTTCATAGTTTGTCACTTTTCCTAAATACCAGAAAAGCTTCTCCAGACAGAAACATAAGGAAGCAGCTCTCCACCAGGGACTTGTTGTACATGCTGGTTTTATTTTAGCCAAGCAGGAGAGGAGCTGGTGGGGCTGTGTTAGTAACTGTGATCTGAAACACTGTGTGGGGAACATGCCACCTCCTCTGTGCCAGCCCTGTGCTCATCTTTGGTGTCTCATTGCCAAGGGCTGGGGCCAGCAGTGGGCACTAATCCTGGGGTCCTGCTGCCCATGAATCACTGCCCATTTCCACGTTGAGGTCAGCAGCTTGCATCCAGGGAAGGAGCATATTCCAGGAAGGCATCTGCCTGATCCTGATTTGAAAAATTCCAAGTCTGTGAGAGCCCCTGGCAGTTCCTTGCATTGGTTTCTGCTCCCTCCATGGGCTTTCCAGGACTGGTGCCTGCCCACAGACGTGCCATGTTTTGTGGGCAGATTGGAGTCTGTTCACACACAGTTTTTCACCCTGGAGGAACTGTTCCCACAGAAGTCTAGAAGGTGGCTCCAGCAACCTTCCATGCAGCACTGAGGGTGTTTTCTGTGACTTGTTACTTGCTATGAGGCCTCTTGGAGCCTGCCATGGCAGGTGCAGGATTGTTTATAACACATATGGTGTGATTTTTAGGGTTGTCCTGTGCAGAGCCAGGAGCTGGACTTGATGATCCTTGTGGGATCCAACTTCTGTGATTCTCTGATTCCATAAATACCTCGACGCCGTACCTCAGGGCACTGCTGCCTCGTGCCCCCTCCTTGCCCTGCTGCAGCCCTGATTCCTGGCAGTGCGTGGCCTGGAGCTGGCAGCAGCCCAGGGGTGCTGGTGCTGAGGGGAGGCCGTGGCTGTGCTGTCTGACCAGAGTGCCAAAGGCAGTTGTGAGCAGAGCTGACACGGATCACGGGGCTGCCACGTCGCTCTGTGTTTATTTCCAGCCAGATTTGCTAATTGTTCGGGTCGTTTTGCTGCAATAAAATCTCACTCCCTCATAGCCCATCTGCTCCTGGCTGCTCCTGCAGGGATGCCATAAATCTGGGCTACGACGACATATCCATTTCCATGGCAACTGACCAATGTAGCAGACACAATCGTGATGTCACGGATAGCGCATCCCCAGGGCTTCAACAGAGAGGGAGAGCAGGGCAGGGAAAATGCCACTCCAGCCCAACTGCCTGAAATGTGAGGCAGACAGGTTCTGCACTCCCTGCTCTAGGGAATTCCCAGTGTCAAGGTGATCCTGGCAGACCTGGGAAGCATCAGCTGGAGGCACTTCAGGGGAAAAAAATGATCATCCTTTAAAGAGCACAGTTACTGATTTATGGAATCACAGAATGGTTTGGTTTGGAAGGGATCCCTCAGCTCATCTTGTTCCCTGCCCTGGGCAGGGACACCTTCCACTAGCCCAGGTTGCTCCCAGCCCTGTCCAGCCTGGCCTTGGGCACTTCCAGGGATCCGGGGCAGCCCTGGGCACCTGTGCCAGGGCCTCAGCACCCTCCCAGGGAAGAATTTGTCCCTGATATCCCATCTTACCCTGCTCTCTGGCTGTGGGAAGCCATTCCCCCTTGTCCTGCTACCCCAGGCCCTTGTGAAAAGTCTTTCTCCAGCTGAAACTCACTCCTGTCCCGTCCTGCTGAGCCACAGGCTGCTGTGAGCTGCTGTCCCTCTCCCTGCTCCCAGGGGATGAAGGTCACAGGCCCCATCAGGAGCCATCAGGAACCATCAGGAGGCCGAGTGAGACCTGCTGAGGTCTGCTGCCCATCCCACAGGTCACAGAACAGAGCTGCCCTCTCTGCTGAGCTCTCAGGTGCTCCCCAGCAAGAACAGGCCCTGAACTTTCCCAGGGGGTGGGGAAGCTGCAGGTTGGGGAGCTCTGGGTCCCAGACACAGCTTGGAGCTCAGCAGTGGTCGTTGTGACACTGTGTCAGCTCCTTGGCTTTGAAACTGAAACCTGTGGAAGAACGGGGTGGTTTTGATCCCTGCTTTTCTCCTGTGATGTTTTCTATCCAGTCTATTGATGTCTCCTAAAACTGAGATAATCCCTGGCAATTCTCAGCTGTTAAGCCTTTGCCTCCCCTGTCAGGTGCAGGCTGTAGAGGAGCAGAGTGATTGCTGTGCTCTCTCTTTTCACAGCTTTGTGTAGCTTTTGTGGTGCCTTTCTTTTTTTTCTTTAAAAAAAAAAAAAAAAAACCAAAAAGGAAACAGCTTCATTCCTGAGCTCTGAAGAGGTGCAGTTGTCTTCAACGAGTGGCCAGGAGGGTCTGTTGAGGGCTGGAGACACGTTCAGAGGCATTCCCACACTGCCTGCTCCTGACACACGGTGGGATCACCCCTTCCTCAAGGGACACCCCCAGCTAGGAAGTCCTTTAGGGCAGCACAGCAAATGCCATTGCTAGAGATGCTGTTTGCCTCCCTGGCTGTGTGCTTTCCCTGCTGTGCCCTCTCAGGACTCTAGCTGGTCACAGTGACCCCAAAATGTGTTAGAAAGTCTCTTTTCCCAGCCCAGTGCTTGAAGAAGGAGTCAGAGCTCTTAGTTTCTCTGTCTCAAGGTTGTTTATTGTTTCTTATCTGTAAAATTCTTTTTCCTGTCCAGCTGAGACAGTCAGAGGCACTCTGCCTCCCCTGGGGTGGTGTTATCTTTTTATACTAAAAACTGCATGTACAATATTTACAGCTACTTGCCAATACCTATCACCTGTGTTAGACAGTGAGCTTCTACTCTAAACCAATCTGTAAGTGCCACCATCACAGCAGAAGGTGGAGGCCAAGAAGAAGAAGGAGAAAGGCTGGACACACCCAGAGTCCTCCATCTTGCCCTCTGAACCCCCATTCTAAAAACCCCAACAATCTATTTTTCACCCCATGATAAATTCACTATCATTCTACTTAAACTGTTGTGGCTTGCAGATCCTCACACAAGGTTGGTAATTTGCTCCGTGGGTCATAGGTGTCTTGGGCTCTGTGCCATGGTCTCAGCGCCCCCTGGCAGGGGTTTGGCAGTCCAGGGCAGGCAGAGGGATGTGCTGGATTCCGAGATGCCCATTTTCCATGCTCTGTGCCCCCAGGTTCCGTGGGCACCCCCCTGCCCGGCGTGGCCGTGCGCATCGCCAGCGAGACCCTGAGCCATGGGTCATAGGTGTCTTGGGCTCTGTGCCAGGGTCTCAGCGCCCCCTGGCAGGGGTTTGGCAGTCCAGGGCAGGCAGAGGGGTGTGCTGGATTCCGAGATGCCCATTTTCCATGCTCTGTGCCCCCAGGTTCCGTGGGCACCCCCCTGCCCGGCGTGGCCGTGCGCATCGCCAGCGAGACCCTGAGCGGCGGCGCCCGCTCCTACAGCATCCACGCCCAGGGCGATGAGAGCAGCACACAGGTACTGCCCCCTCCTTCTCCACTGCTTCACTCTGACAAGGTCTGTCCTTCCCAGCCTCTGAAAGCCCGAGGATTGTGAACTCAGTCACAGGGTTTGTTGTACTTTGTTGGTGGGTTCCTGCAGCTGTGGTGCTTTATGGATGGATGGATGCTGTCCGTGCAATCATGGAATGGACAGGGCTAGAAGGGACCTTAAAGCCCATCCAGTGCCACCCCTGCCATGGCAGGGACACCTCCCAATAGCCCAGGTTGCTCCAATCCCCAGTGTCCAACCTGGCCTTGGGCACTGCCAGGGATCCAGGGGCAGCCACAGCTGCTCTGGGTACCCAGAGAAGGCCCTCACCATCCTCACAGGCAACAATTCCTTCCCAATATCCAATCTAAACATATTCTATTTCACTCTGAAATAGACTCACTAGACTCTGACCAGGTCTAGTGGAAGGTCCCTGCCCGTGGAAGGAGACGAGCTTTAAGGTCCCTCCCAACCCAAACCATTCCATGGTTCTGTGCTTGGAAGGGCAGGACTGCTGGCCTTGGGGATTGCATTCATTTTGAAACAGCACTGGGGGAAACCCATCAGGTTGCCATGGAAGTCAAGCTCAGTGCTGAGCTCCACGTGATACCTGCACACAGCTGTGGTGTGCCAGAGGTCAGACATCTGGGATGGGAATCATATTCTACCCCAGTGCAGGGTGCTGAGTGTTCCCTGCCCCAGCCCCAGGTCCAGGCTGTCCCTTGCCTGCCACAGAAGTGGCTGAGCAGGGTCTGCATTCCTGCCCCCTGCCCTCCACACCCTCGCTGTGGGTGTTGTGCTGCTCTGGCAGATCCATCCCTGCTGGTGCCTGGGCTTGGCTGAGCAGATAAATGCAGTGTGTGACAGGAGTGACCCCAGCAGTGACACTGTGTGGGTGGGACACAGGCAGGCGTGAGATTCAACCTGAAACAGGTTCCTTTGCTCATTCCCCTGGGAAATGGCTTCTCATCCAGCCACCTACAGGCTGAGGGTTTGAAAGGGCTGTGCCAGAGACACTGCTGGTGTAAGCACTGCTGAGAGGCTCAAGAAAATCTTTTTTTGTCTGAATTATCTGGTGGCAGGTGGAGGAGCCGGCAGGGCCACAGGCAGCCCCGTGGGTGGGCTGTGCTCAGGTTGTGTTTTGTGTTCTGATGCTGTAAGAGCTGGATCCACCCCAGACTTGTAAAGCAGCCCAGGGGACAGCTGGGAGGCACCACAGATTGTGGCTTTTATTAAAAAACCCTCTTTGCTGCTCTTTACTCTGTGTCACTGCTGTGGCGTGGCCGAGCAGTGGGCAAAGCAGGAGGGTCCCCATGTCCTGTTTTTGTCACTTCCTGGATGTGTGTTATATTTCACAGGTTTGTCCTCTGATCCCAAAGTTTGCTCTTGGCCTTTTTTTTCCACTTGTGTGGAACTGAGACATGAAATATAGTGTGTCCCTTTTAATAACGATCCTCTAATGCTTTTTTCCCCTCAGGGATCCCTGGGCACTTTACAAATTAGGTCTCAGACACGAGAATCCCCAAAGTGCAGCTCCTTCCAGGATGAAATGTGGATGTTGTTCTACTGAATTGTGAGAGGAAAAAATATGAAATGTTATTTTTTCTGCTCAGCACTCCTTCCCCTCCCTTCTCATTGCGCTGAGCGACCAGAGAGGGGGAGCCCAGATGATCTGTGTCTGGTGCTGGGAGCCCAGCACCTCCCCAGGGCTTCACAGAGCTGGTGTTCACATAACTCTCCTCTTTCCTCTGGCTTCAGGCTGCTTGGGTTTATTTTGGGGGCAGAGGAATTGCCCTTTTTCCTGGTGATTTCCCACCTGCAGCCCCCAGTGTGGCCCATACCCAGAGCTCACATTCTTGCGGGAGCTCCCACCAGCGCTGGCCTTGGCTCCCTGCCCCTTGCTGATGGTTCACTTTCCGTCAGGCTCTCCCCTGGGGACCTTTTGAAAGTTCTGGTGAATTCTCAAGTCATCAGCAGGGGAGGGTGTGGGGAGGTGGTAATTTGCCTCTGGGCATTGGCTCATGGGTTGGTTCCTCTCTGAAAAGCTGTCCCCGTGTCACTCGCCATTCCCGTCTGTTCAGGCCACCCTAGGAGACAGTGGCTGGCTGGGTACCTCCAGGACATCCACAGCATTTCCAGGAGCAGAGCAGAGCCAGCTGCCTCCGTCCCTGGGACTGTCACGAGGTGGGAAAAGCAGTCCCTGCTCCCAGCATGTGTTGGCACAGATGGCTGCGTGGAGATGCCAGGAGTTTGGGGTTTGTGTGCCCTGGGCACGGAGTGTGACTGTCCCTGGCGTGACCAGGTGGCAGCCATGGTGACAACACCTCTGCTGCCAGGGATGCTGGAATTCCTGTTCCTCACACCTGCGGTGCCAGGCAGAGCCTCACCTGCTCAGCGCCCGCCCCAGCCGTTGCTGCCGGCGCTGTGTGCATCGTGCTTGGTTAATAATTCATGTCAGGGGACACAGCGTCGGTGGAATTTATTTCAAACCGGGCGGATCTGACAGTCCGAGTGCTCCTCACGCCCCAGCGGCCCGGGAAAGGCCCGGCTTTGTTAAAACCAGCTCCTCCTCGGCACAGGGGCTGCCCCAGGGATGGGAGGAGCTGGCTGGTGTCACCAGATAACCCCCTGCCTTTCCCTTGCCTCCTGTGAGAAGGATGAACAAATCCTTGCTCGCCTTTCTCACAGGAGGGCTCTGAGCCTTATAGTGGAGGAGACTGAGGGGAGGCCTCGGGGGTCTTCAGTGTCCTCAGGAGGGGCAGGTACTGATCTCTTCCCTCTGGTGAGCAGGGACAGGACCCAGGGAATGGCTGGAGCTGTGCCAGAGAGGTTTAGGTTGGATATTAGGAGAACAGAGTGTGCTGGGCACTGCCCAGGCTCCCCAGGGAATGGTCCTGGCCCTGAGAGCTCCAGGAGAGTTTGGACAACGCTGTCAGGGATGCACAGGGTGGGATTGCTGGAGTGCCTGTGCAGGGCCAGGGGTTGGATTGATAATCTTTGTTGGTCCCTCCCAGCTCAGGATATTCCATGATTCCGTGATTCAAGCACCATGGGGCTGATCCAGGGGGATGCTGAGCAGGAGTCGGGCTCTGAGCCATCTCTCCTCCCCGGGCTCCTGTGAGCAGGTGATCTCTGTGCCGGGGCTGAGGCACCCTCAGGGCAATGTGGGAGGCGTTCACAGCTCGGCTGTGCCTGCAGAGCCCTCCCAGCAGAGAGCAGAGAGCAGAGAGCGCTGCCCTTGCCAGGGAATTGTGTGCGGAGCTCGCAGGGTCAGCGCGGGCTGGGCTCCTGCTCCTGCCCCACCTCTGCCGGCGTTATCCGAGCTGCTCCTTCCCCACCAGCACCGTCTGTCCCTTTCCATGTGCGACCCAAACAGGAGGAGGAGGAGGAGGAGGCAGGCTGTGGGTGGCAGGAGCTGGGGAGTGTTCCTGCTCTGCCATCCCATAACTGCCTGAGCCTGCAGCAGGGGACCGCTGCAATTTGCAAAGCTGGTTCCTGGCACACCCTGGAGATCAATAATCTACTTAGCTGAAAGTTTGCTGGATCTCTGTTCTGCCCTGCATTTTCTCCCATCCCTTGATTGGAGATTTCTTTTGGATTCCTTTCCTTCAGTCCTTCAGTCTCCTCTCAGGAGCCCTGTGCTCTGTTCATCCCGTTTGTTCAGGGTTTCAGCCTGTCCTGTGCTGCTTTCTGTGGGTGTTGTGACCAGCCTGACACATCCCCTCTGCCCCAGCAGCCTGGGGACACCTGTGACAGGCCAGCGAGGGCAGCAGGTGACAGTGCCATGGGAGTCACAGCCCTGACTGTGTCCCCAGCTCCAGCCTGTGCAGGAGTGGGGCATGCAGAGCTGTTCCCTGCAGAGATGCTGCTCTGGGAGCCCTGGGAGAAAGGCTTCTCCTCCAGCATCCCTGGGAGCAGAGGTGTGGGAGTGGACAGCACTGCCCTGAGTCACCCCACAGTGGAGCCACTGGCATCCAGAGCAGTTCTCAGCTCCCCACCTTCCTTGGCCAGCTGTCTGCGGGGCCCATCTGACCCCTCAGGCTCGGTGATCCTTCATCCCATGGGCTGTTTCCCCCTGGGTTTTTGGCAGCTGTCCCTGTGGCTGTGGCGCCCAGGAAAGGGTTACAGCTCTCCAGCTCTGAGCGTTTCAGTGTGCTTTGTTCAGTGCAATGCATATTTCATACGCTCAGCTTCCCAGCTGGCAGAGGCCTGGAAACCCTGCAAGCTGTCGGGTATTGTCTCTCTCCTTCTCCCCTTGTTTGTTTGTTGGCTTTTTTGGGGTTGTCATTTTTGTTGGATTTCTCTTTTTTTTTTTTTTTTTTTTCTTTTTCATCTTTCCCAAATTGCTGTCTCTCACCAAAGCCCAGCCCTGGTGCTGACAAAGGGGGGCTATCAATAGCTGAATGGCTCCCCAGCTGTGGCCAGGGCTGCAGCCGGGGCTTTCACGGGCAGCAATTTCCTCGCCGGGGCTGCAGAGGGAGCGTGGGGACGGGCAGGAGCTGGCAGCAGGAGGACGCCGTGCCACGGGCTTCCCCCCCTTCCAAAGGTTGTCATTATCTCGTTTATCCATATGCAAGCTGTCGTGCTGGACGGGAGCGGGCTCGCCCGTGGCTGTCCCTCCCTCCCGAACGCCACCAGCATCTCTGTCCCCTCCTCCCGTGCCCCCCGTGGCTGTGCCATCTGCTCCCAGCCCTGCTGCTTGCCAGAGCCTCGGTGGGGCTGGGGGCAGCTGCCTCTGTCCATCCCCCGTGCTTGTGATGCAGCTCTTGGCTGTTGGTGTCCCCAAGGAGGGGACCAGGAGCGGCTCCACCTCGCTCTGATCGTCCCAGATCTCTTCAGAGCCCCTGGGGTGGTGCCCACTGAGCTGCCAGGGCTGTCCTGAAGGACTGGGCACCCCCTGGCTGGTGTGGGTGTGGGCACTTGGGTATCCCTGTGGGATTCTCCTCACCCATCCAGGTATCCCAGCACAGCTGGGGAGGCTGCAGCTGCTCTTCTGCAGAGGCCAGGGATGGGCACGTGCCCCTGTGCCTGGCACTCCTGAGAATGGCCAGGGATGGGCACGTGCCCCTGTGCCTGGCACTCCTGAGAATGGCCAGAGATGGGCACGTGCCCCCGTGCCTGGCACTCCTGAGAATGGCCAGGGATGGGCACGTGCCCCTGTGCCTGGCACTCCTGAGAATGGCCAGGGATGGGCAGGATGTGGCACCTGGCCCTGCCTGTACCGTCCCAGAGGAACAACTGAAGGAACACCTGGATTGTTCCTTTCCTAGCCCATCCACACCTCAGCCTAGACCTGTTCATTCCTTGCCCTCAGTGCTCCTGCACCTCCAGAGCAGCTCTCCTCCAGTTTTCACTGGTTTTCTTGTCCCTGCTCCATCCCATCCTGGTGTATTGGTGAAGTTCACCATCCTTCACTGAAAAGTGAACTTTACCTGCAGCATCCCCACTGCATCTCCCATGAGGAGCTTTCCCTCAGCTCCATGATCCCTTCCATCAGCAGTGTGGGGAATGTGTTCTTGAAGGCAGTCTGGATTAGATCTGCAGCTTTTCTTCTCTCTGCAACCCCAGCCCTCAGGATTTCTGGCACAATCCACCTTTGATAAAAACACCCTGCATTTATTCCCATTTTCCATTTGCCTCAGCTCCTTCCAGAGCCCTCTCAGTGCTGGACACTGCACTTGTGTGCGTTCCAGTTATTTTGGGTTTTTTGCCATATTTCTCTCATCTCCTCAGGATCCTTTTTTGTGTCCTGACCAAGTAATTCAAGAGTCTCCACTTTGTTGCCCAGGCTGCTTTTGTTCCTGTATAAACATTTTAGCTGCTTCTCATTGATCACATGCTGTTCCTTACTCAACTCAGGCATTGATTCCATTCTCAGATGTATTTATATCTCCTTCCTTCTTTCTGTCTGCCCTCTGGTTTGGTTTTTATTTTTAATTTGTGGCCATAGCTCTGTTTAATTTCTTCCTGGTAGTAAAATAGAGGCAGAGGTTGCAGTAGCATCATGTCCTGTTGTTTCTCAGCTGAAAATTCTTCCCATCACAGGGACAGCCCCGATTCCAGGAGAATATTTCCTTGCCCAGGCTGCTTTTGTTCCTTTATAAACATCTTAGCTGCTCCTCATTGATCACATGCTGTTCCTTACTCAACTCAGGCATCGATTCCATTCTCTGATGTATTTATGTCTGCCAAGAGGAGCCCTCTTTCCACAAGAGTTTCCTTTGAGCTCACCTTTGTCACAGCACCCTCAAGACCTCCATGAATCTCTTTGCTGTTGTTTTGTTCTTCCACAATATCCCAGACTGGTGTGGGTTGGGAGGATGAAGCTTATCTCATTCATGGGCAAGGAACTTCCACTAGAACACTCCTGTTTGTAGCTGAGGGAGGATTTGGGGTGTTTGTGGAGGAGCCCTGGGCGTGGTGGGGAGGTGCTGAAGGAGGAGGAACTGTCTCATTCCAGGGTTCTGGCAGGGCATGGCTCAGCACAGGGAGCAGTCAGAGGTTGTGGGCAGTGTCTGTGCAGTCACAGCTCATCACAGCCCCCAGGCTGCACTTACAGGGAAGGCTGGAGGAAACCAAACCAAAGATATTGGAATATGATCCCAATATTACCAGGCAGGCCACTGATGGAGTCCTTGCCTGCTCCTCTGCCTGCTCCAAGCCCAGAATCAGCTGAGGGCACATCCAAGGAGGAGAGCAGGGGCAGTGGGAAGATGTGCTGACATCTCACCTCGTTCATCATCCCAGGGAGCCTGCAAAGCACAGGGATGAGAACAGCAGCGTGGGGAGCTGCTGGCATCTCTGCAGCAGTGTCACACATTTAATTTATGGTGTCAATATAGATCAAGAGCTTCCGTGCCCATGGAACAACTGTGAGAAGGGCTGACCTTTCCCAAACTTGGCTCGTTTTCTGTCCTGCTTTTGGGATCATCTGGAGCTGATCAGGCTGGGAACCTAAAAACTTCAGTATTGCCTAAAAATATAGACAATCACTTTTGTTTTCAGTGGAGCAACGTTTGCTGTAAGTAGAGGGTTGGGTTGTTTGAAAATAAGTTTCAGTGTTCCAGCTCCACTGTGCACCAGCCTTGCTTTTAAATTTATAACTCTCCAAAATGAAAAGTAAATGGATTGTGTTATTCCCAGCCCTTTTATAAAAGTTAACATTGCAAAAACAGATGTGAAATGTGGCCTCGCAGATTACAGCCCGAGCTTGGGGTTTTTTGGTTGGGGTTTTATTTTTTCCTTGCTCTCTCAGTGCTGTGTCCCTGAGGAGCAGAAATCTGCCTTTCTCCAGCAGGAGGAAAATTGTTCTGTGTCTAAATTGCCTCCTGCCAGGCTCGTGTGTTTGCTGCAGGACACGGAGCTCCAAGGAACCATAATGCCTCTGCAAAACCAGGCAGCTTAGCAGGGAATTTTTAATTAGGAAAGTTCAGATTGCCTGGGAACTTGGTAATGCTCTAACACACCTCCCAGTCCTAGGACATCCATTCCAGTGTGGCCCTGGGAATGGTGATTGGAGGCACTGGTGAGCAGGGGTTATCCCCAGCATCCTGCAGGAGGCAGGTGAGCACGTCCTCACCTCCCACACCAGCCCTGCCTGTGGTGGGGTCTGGAAAAGCAGAGTCTGGGCCAGGCCTGGAGCTGTTGGATGCTGTGTTCAGCCTGGAGAAAAGGAGGCTCAGGTGGGACCTTGTGGCTCTGCACAGCTCCTGACAGGAGGGGACAGCCAGGACATCGGGCTCTGCTCCAGGGAACAGGGACAGGACAAGGGGAAGCAGCTTCAAGCTGTGCCAGGGCAGGCTCAGGGTGGACAGCAGCAGGAATTTCTTCATGGAAAAGGTTTTCAACCTTCCCCCAGCCCTGGAGGTGCCCAGGGAACACCTGGAGGTGGCTCTCAGAGCTCAGTGCTGGGGACAAGGTGGGGATTTGGCACAGCTTGGGCTCAATGATCCTGAAGCTCTTTTCCAGCCTCAGTGATCCTGGGGTTCTGGGACAGGCTCTGGGCCACCAAAGCCTTGGAGGGGGGATGGAGGGGACAGGGAGGTGTCTGGAGGAGTGAGGAGCCTGGCTGGGGCGCAGGACAGAGCTGGATCAGTCCTTCAGGCTTTGTTGTGTCATTTCCTGTGCTCTGGTATGTTAAAAAAGCCCAGCAAACACCAGGAAGAAGTGACTTCTCTGGCAGAAGAGGTAAAAGGGCTCTGTCACTTCCATAAACCTCACATACATAAATTATTGGCTTCTATTAGTCACTTTAGGGCTCAGTTGCTTAATTATTTTGATCACAGTAATCATTTATTTACAAGGTGGGGAAAAATGCCAAGCACTTCCAAGCTGAGCAGCGCAGCAGGGAGGAGGCAGGGCTGCAGAAGCATTTCTTTCCTCCCCACAAGTCAAAATGCTTTTGCTTCATGGAGTTACAAGGTCCTTTTTGAGGTCCCTGCTGAGAGATGATGCTCTGATCCACAGCATTTGGTCTCCCCCAAGAAAGAGGTTCAGCAAAACCAACTTCAGGTCCCTGTGCAGGAGAAGGATCCAGGGAGAGCTCAGAGCCCCTTCCAGGGCCTAGAGGGGCTCCAGGAGAGCTGGAGAGGGACTGGGGACAAGGGATGGAGGGACAGCACACAGGGAATGGCTTTAAACTGAAAAGAGGCAGGCTTAGATGGGATATCAGGCAGAAATCCTTCTCTGTGAAGGTGGGCAGGCCCTGGCACAGGTGCCCAGAGCAGCTGGGGCTGCCCCTGAATCCCTGGCAGTGCCCAAGGCCAGGCTGGACAGGGCTTGGAGCAGCCTGGGATAGGGGAATGTGTCCCTGCCCATGGTGGGACTGGAAAAACTTTGAAGTCTTTCCAACCCAGACACTTCCATGACTCTGTGGGTATTTGGGAGGTGAAGGGGGAAGGAGGCATCTGGTAGGGTTTAAGTGGATCTCTCTAAAACCTGTTTGCAACCTGGTATTTGGGTTTTCTCCTAAAAGTCTGTTTTCCTCCCAAAGGCCAAGAACACGCTCTGACCTCCTCAAACCTCACCCCCCAGCTTCCCCTCTGTGTGTCCCACATGTTTCTGCTCAGGAATCCACTATGCCTTCCCTGCTTCCCAGAGAGGGACAGGCAGCTCTGAGCCTTCCCTGATTCCATGAGATCCATTGGAGCTCCGAGCTGCAGCTCCTGGTGGGGCAGAGACTGCAGGGAGCAAACGAACAAACCAACAAATGAATAAACGAACAAACGGCCCCTCAACAACCCAGGCCTGTGCCAGCCAGGCTTCCCAGCCCTTTACACACCACCCTCCTAATAGAGAGGTAAAATGGCACCGGGGAGAGGGGAAATATGCATTTTCTAATCACCCAGATTTAGGCCTTCAAAGGATTTATTACAACCTTTTATTTCCATGCGTGGAAAATGGAATCTTATCTCGCGAGCCGGCTGGTCCAGCTCCACTGCCTTTGGAGCTCTCTAACAACCTTCAGGGCCACGCTGTGCCTGGCTGTTAAACTTGCTGGAATGCATTAAAATATGGCCCTGGGAGAGGGGGAGATGGTGCACTCAGCAACGTGATGCCTCCAGCAGCTGCTCGTGCCATCGAGCCGTGCTGGAACAGCAGGAGCCACCAGGGCTGGGGTGAGGAAGGAAACCCCAGCTGTGTGTGCCATCCCTGCTGCCAGAGCCAGCCAGCACGGAGTACCTGGCACTGCAGAGGGGTCAGCTGGCAGGAGATGAATGCCAGGAACCTGCAATTTGAGTTGCTGCTGTTGGGGAGCAGGGCTGGGGCTGTCTGTGCCCCTGTGCCACGCTGGGGCTGTCTGTGCCACACTGGGAGCAGGGCTGGGGCTGTCTGTGCCCCTGTGCCATGCTGGGGCTGTCTGTGCCTCACTGGGAGCAGGGCTGGGGCTGTCTGTGCCCCTGTGCCATGCTGGGGCTGTCTGTGCCACACTGGGAGCAGGGCTGGGGCTGTCTGTGCCCCTGTGCCACGCTGGGGCTGTCTGTGCCCCTGTGCCATGCTGGGGCTGTCTGTGCCCCTGTGCCACGCTGGTGACACTCTGAGGGCAGCAAGCAAAATCCTGTTAAGGTAACGTCACGGCCCCTCTGTTTTACTGTGTGCAAGCCAGCCATAACATCATTAAATTACACGACAGGGAGGTGCCTGCTGCCAAGGGGCTCTGCTCGAGATAAGATGTAGCTTGAGCCGCTGCCAAAGTTGGAGTTGATATGACAGGAAATTTGGAGCGGGTTCAAGGCTTGATTCACACCAGACACGGCACTGTGCAGGTAAATCAGGGCAGGATTGATCCCTGGGGCTCTGCAGGTAGCTGGCACTGTGCAATCCTGGGCAGGATGGGGCTGGAGGGGTTTGGAGCAGACAGATTTACAGCTCTTCTCGTGCTCAGGGCTGACAAGAAGCAACCAGAGCCTGGCAGGGTGTGTAGGTGAAGTTCAGGGAGCTGTTTGCAGGTTCTCAGCTCTGCCAGCCCCTCCCCAGCCCTTCTGGGGAGTGGGAAGGAGCCTGAACACCAGGACACTGCTCAGGAAGCTGCTTGCTGTGTGATGCCACAGCTGGAACGTCAGGAAAAGGAGCGAGAAGAAAGAGCTGCACCATAAAACTCCACACAGCCTGTAAGAGCCCTGAAGCCAGCCTTGCTGGTCCCTCTGTGCCACCCACCATGTCCCTGCAACTCTTGTCCATGGAGGCTTTGTGCCTCTTGTGCCCTTTGTGCCCATTGTGCCCTTTTTTGTGCCCTTTTTTGTGCCTCTTTGTGCCCTTTTTTGGATC
Source organism: Melospiza georgiana (assembly GCF_028018845.1). Lineage (NCBI taxonomy): Eukaryota > Metazoa > Chordata > Aves > Passeriformes > Passerellidae > Melospiza > Melospiza georgiana. Next base: position 20,299,417 of record NC_080443.1, read on the forward strand.
CTTTGTGCCCTTTGCTGATGCAGGTGTGGAATTTTGCTCCAGGCCCTCCAGACCTCATGGATAGTCTGGACCTCAGCTCCATCTTTCAGATCCCTGGGGAGAACTCACCCAGCACCATCCCCACTCTGCCATCACTCAGCAAAATTCCTCGCTGGCATTAAGGACTTTTCTTCCCTGCATCATCTTCCAGGCAGGGAATTGATCCCCAACCAGGGCTCAGGAAGCCTGGGCTGTGTGTGCAGAGATCCCCTTGTCACCCCATCCTCCAGGACAGGACATGAGGAAGGAAATACTTTAAAATGGTGCCTAGGAAGCAGTTTTCTAAGCGTTTTCCATTAGGGAAGCTTTGTTTCCATCAGAGGCTGCAGAGCCTGCCCTGCCCTGGGACTGCCTGGCGCTCCAGCACTGCTATTACAGCTTTCCCTTGTGGTTCTGTTTCTGGCACTGCTGAGTTTTGGGGTCCCAGGTGGATCCTGGCCATTGCAGCAGCTCAGGTACAACGTGGCTAGGAAAATGGTTTGGAATTTCTGTTCCTGAGCTGTTCTCCATGGAGCAGTGTGTCCAGGCACATCCCACAGCACCCTGCCATCCCAGCAGCGCCTTTGCACACCTTGGTTATGGGTTTCAACTGACAGAGAATGGGTTAGATGGGAGATTGGGATGGAATTCCTGGCTGTGAGAAGCTCTGGCTGCCCCTGGGTCCCTGGGAGGGCTCAGAAAGGACCATCCCATCCCCAAGAGTATTTCCTGCACTTCTGCCCGTGTGACCTCTCTCCCAGCAGCTGGAAGTTCCAGGGTGGCAATCCTTGTTTTCCTATAACACAGCTGCTCATTGCCAGTGCTTTGGAAATCAAAAACACCTGGATGAGCCCTTCCACCTGAGGAGAGAGGTCCTGCAGGTGGGCAGGGTGTGGTGGAGCTTGGCCAGGGCTGGAAGAGCCCATGGTGTGGGTCCTGCACGCTTCCTGCTGTGCTGCTGGGGTCTCAGGTTTCTGTGGTTGAAATGACCCCCAAGGTATTAGAAAATCTCTTTTTTCCCAGCCCCGTGACCAAAGAAGAAGTTGAGATTCCTCAGTTCTGCTTTTCAAGGTTGTTTATTTTCTCTTAATCTATTCCATTCTTTCTCTGACCTGCTGAGGTCTGTCTGGCAGGTCGGGTTGTGGCACAGTGCCTGCCCTTGGGGTGGTGTTAACTTTTTATACTAAGAACTACGTGTACTTTATTTACAATCATTTTCCAATACCTATCACCTATGTTATACAGTCTGTCTAAACCAATCCAGAAGTGCCACCATCACAGCAGAAGATGGAGGACAAGAAGGACAGAACACACCCAGATTCCTCCATTTTGGTTCCTCCTCTTGAACCCCCATTCTAAAACCTCAAAATTCTACTTTTTCAACCTGTGACAAATTAACTGTCATTCTACTCAAACTCTTGTGGCTTGTAAATCCTCACACAAAGTTGGGAGTTGTTTCCATGGGCTAAAATGGATGGCACGGGTGTTTGTGACTCCATGCCAGGGTCTGAGTCACCCAGGGCAGCCAGAGCAATGTGACATTGGGGACAGGTGATGGGAGCTGCACTGACCGTGTGCCTGTCCTAGGTGACCCCGGGCCTGGAGGGACAGGAGGGGGAGCTGCAGGTGAAGGGGCCCTCGGTGTTCCGCGAGTACTGGAACCGCCCCAAGGAGAGCGCGGACGCCTTCACGCCCGACGGATGGTTCCGGACAGGTACGGGGTCCTGGCACAGGCACAGGGACAGGGACAGCAGCTCGGGGTGGCTGGGAGGGTTGGAGAGAGCTGGGAGTGCAGGCTGGATGTGCTTCCATGCCAGCCTCGGCCATGGTGAGTCACCGAGTGATGGGGGGTGTTTGGGGTCCTTTGCTCCTAGGCATGAAATGCCAGTGCTCAATGTTTTCCTGGGAATCCAGCTTTGCAGACAGGTGGGATTTGTCTCAATTTACACAGGGATTGTGTCTCAGAGTCATTAACTACCAACTAGAGCCCCCTGAGAGGGGTGTGTGGCCAGGTGGGGGTTGGGCTCCACTTCCAGTGATTTGAGGAAATGGCCTCAGGCTGTGCCAGGGGAAGCTCAGGTTCGACATCAGCAGGAATTTCACAATGGGAAGGGTTGTTCATTGGCAGGGGCTGCCCAGGGAGCTGCTGGAGTCCCCATCCCTGGAGGTATCCAAGGAGCAGCTGGCTGTGACACTCAGTGCTCTGGGATGGGTGACACGGTGGGGATCAGTCACGGGTTGGACTCGATGACCTTGGAGGTCTTTTCCAGCCTCAGTGATTCTGGGGTTCTCTGATTTTCCCATTCCACCCGCAGCTCCGATTTCCCCATTCCCCTCTTTACTGTGTGTTAGCAGTGCTGTGGTGGCAGCAGTCAGGCTGGATTTCTGATGCCTCCTGTGTAAGCTGATTTATTGCTGGTTCCTGGAGAAGCTGTGATTTATTCTAATTGTTCTCCTGAAGCAGAGCTCGCTCTGCCAGCAGTGTCACCCTGAGTCCCCAGGCCAGGCGGGCACCGCGGGCTGGCACCGGAGCATCGCCAGCCCTCACGTGGGGTGCAGGGCAATCAGCTTCAAAAATTTTTTCTAGTCAACACTCCTGATGAATATTTCAGCTGCAAAGGAATAGCGTGCATTAATTATTGCAAAGAGATGTCTTTAGGAGAAAATGATTTTGAAATTCAGTTTAATTTCATTGTAATGCGCCGCAAACAGGAAGGGAGTATGTGTGTTTAATTGGCTCTCGGGGGTAAGGCCGGGAAGATGGCATGCCTTTGTCACAGGCCATTAGTGATACAGACTGCATAATGAGGGACTACAATCAGCTCACAGCTGCCGGCTCCTACGGGGAGAGAATGATATTAAATAGAAATCAGTATAAATTAAACTTAACCCTTTCGCCCACTGAGCAAAGCTCAGAGCTGGAAACAAGGGAGGGGAGCAGTGACAGGAGTGGGGGGTTCAGGGTGGGTCAGGGGGGGCTTGGACAACCCCCCCAGCAGGCAGGTGACCTCCCTGATGTCCCCCTTCCCTCAGGTGGGAGGTTTGAACTCCCTTCCCCATCCCTACCCCCACTCTGCCTTCCTTCCCTTCCTTCCCTCTCCTGCTGCATCTCTCGTGGATATCAGGTCAGTGGGACTGGGTTTTTCCCAAGCCTCATTTATCCAGCAGTGCCAGGAGCAATCCCATGGCCCCATCCTCTCACTCTGCCTGCCCCAGCCTCATCAGCAGCCTCTGGAGATCACTCAGAGGTGGCAAATGTCCTGTGGTGGTAAAAAACCCTTGAGGGAATGAAAGGGGTTGTGTCCTGTCACAGGGATTGGATCTGGAGGGTGAATTATCCCCATTAAGCACAAACTGGTTACCCTGGAGCCAAAACCACACTGGCAGGATCCAGCAGAGGTGAATCCAGGCTGTAATTCCCTGTGTCTGCCACTTCCAGGTCATCCAGGTGAGTGTTTTACAGGTGAGGCTGAATGGCAGCACAGGGTGTTCCCAAAGCCCCAGCCATGGCTTTCCTGACTCTGTGCCAGTGTTCTGCTCACTGCTGACCCTGGTGGTGTCCCCAGCAGTGACCTGCAGGCTGCAGGTGGTGGCCAGGTCCCTCAGGGCTGGGCTTTCACAGAGTTATGGGGATAACTCTGGATGGGGAGAGACCTTTAAGCTCATCCTGTCCCATGAACAAGGACACCTTCCACTAGACCAGGTTGCTCCAAGCCCTGCCCAAAAAAAATGGGGAAAAAACCCAGTGACTTTGATGAATTCAAGATCATGGCTCTTCTGAGAAGACTCTGAACTCCTGGTGATGCAGAGGGGATGTGCTGTTGCTCCCATCCTCTTTATTCCCTGGGATTTGTGCTGCTGGCTGCTGATCCCTCCATGTCTCATTTCCATCCCAGTGAATTTGATTATTTTTATTGTATTAACGCTGTTGACAGAGCTGCTGAGATCAAAGTCCCCTCCAGCCATTTCCAGGGAGACTGCTGGGTTTCCACCTGCTGTCATCCATCCAAGTGGCACCGAGCCCTCTGAGGCCGAGCTGAGCCCAGAGGAAAAACGCCTGTGGGCATCTGGCTGCTGTCCCTGCTGAGCCTGCCCAGCTCCTGCCCAGCTGTGCCAGGCCCTGCCAGGTGAGAGGCAGCCTCAAACCCTCACCTGCTCCTGAGAGGGGAGGAGAGGGAAGGAAGAGGTTTTTTAGCACGAGGCCCTGGCACAGGGTGCCCAGAGAAGCTGTGGCTGCTCCTGGATCCCTGGAAGTGCCCAAGGCAAGGTTTTGGAGAAACCTGGGACAGTGAAAGGTGTTCCTGCCCATGGCAGTGGGTGGCACTGGGTGGTCTTTAAGGTCCTTTCCAGCCCAAACCATTCCATGATCCTGTGAGCAAAATCCTGTGAACCATGATCCAGTTCCCAAAACTTGGGAATTGGAGGAAAGCAGCAGAGAAACAGCAGCTTCCATGGTCATCCTGGTGTCCATCTATCCCTCCATCATCCCTCCATCCATGCATGCATCCATCCATCCATCCATCATCCATCCATCCATCCATCCATCCATCCATCCATCCATCCATCCATCCATCCATCATCCATCCATCCATCCATCATCCATCCATCCATCCATCCATCATCCATCCATCCATCCATCCATCCATCCATCATCCATCCATCCATCCATCCATCCATCCATCCATCATCCATCCATCCATCCATCATCCATCCATCCATCCATCCATCCATCCATCCATCATCCATCCATCCATCCATCCATCCATCCATCCATCCATCCATCCATCATCCATCCATCCATCCATCCATCCATCCATCCATCCCTCCATCATCCATCCATCCATCCATCATCCATCCATCCATCCATCCATCCATCCATCCATCCATCCATCCATCATCCATCCATCATCCATCCATCCATCCATCCATCCATCCATCCATCATCCATCCTCCATCCATCCATCCATCCATCCATCCATCCATCATCCATCCATCATCCATCCATCCATCCATCCATCCATCCATCCATCCATCCATCATCCATCCATCCATCCATCCATCCATCCATCATCCATCCATCCATCCATCCATCCATCCATCCATCCATCCATCCATCCATCCCTCCCTCCCTCCCAGCCTTGCCATGCCCCCCTGGGCCATGCCCTGGCACTGCCAGGCTGTGTTGTCCCCACTGCCAGGTGGCTTTGGGAGCGTGCTGGGTGCCCACCATGGTGCCCAAATCTGCCACTCCAGCCGTGCTCCCTGGGCAGCCACAGGGCCTGAGAGCAGCCTGCTCCCCCAGGGAAGGGCAGCTTCCATTCACGTTTGCCCACAGATCCAGAAAATTAGAATCTGGTGTATTCAGGGAGATTTATTTTCAATTACAGGTTAAGGCTGAGACATGAAATAGCACCGGGTTTGAAAGTAGTGCATAAATCCTGCAACAAATCCATGTATCCCTGCTCCATATAATAAGATTTTATTGATTGCTATATTGTATCTGTCAGAATAAAACTCTCTTAATGCATGCATCAGGATGGAGAAGATAGAGAGCTTGTTGGGAGTAGAATCTGATTCAAGAATCAATGCACTTTGATTAATATGTTGTTAAGAAAGTAAGAGTTATTTAACTTGTTTGATGCACCCTGCAGAATGATGACTCATTTCTTTTAAATTTCTTTCTTTGAGCTGCATTTCAAAAACCCCCACAACCTTGGAGCTGTTTTTCACATTGTTATATCTTGGTTTATCAGTGAATTTTTGCTGGATCCTTCTGCCCAGGTCACAAATGCCCCTGAACCCCATCAGTAATAAATCCTATGCCCAAAACACTTCTCATATCCTGTTGTTAAGGTTTTAGAGGGACAACAGAGTGGGCCTGCTGTTTCTTTATTCCTTCTGGATGTTCTGCAGTGAAGGAGGAACTCCAGGGAAAACAAAACAAAACAAACAAAACCCAACAACAAAAAGAAGATGTTTTTCCACTGTGATTACAAATCCAAGCACCAAGGACAAGCCCTGGCTTAGCTGGGAACATCCCACTCAGCCCTGAATTCCCAGCTGGCTCCAAAAATGGAACATGCAGCCCTGAGTCCCAGTGCAGGGGATGGTCCCAGTGCCTCTGACTGGTCTCAGTCACCTCCTGCTGTCTCTGTGTCATTTTCAGACTCAGCTGACACCAGCTGCAGATCCCTGCCGTTCCCAGCCTGGCCCCTGCAGATTCCACACAATCATGGAATACTTTGGGGGAGGGAGAACCTTTCAATGCCATCAGATCCAACCCTCCCATCATGACTGGAGCAGCAGGAGGGGCTGAGGGAGCTGGGAAGGGGCTCAGCCTGGTGAAAAGGGGGATCAGGGGGGACCCTGTGGCTCTGCTCAGTTCCCTGACAGGAGGGGACAGCCAGGGGGGAAACAAGGGACAGAATGAGACAAAATGACCTTAGAGAAGGTTTAGGGTGGAGATGGGGAAAATTTCTTCATGGAAAGGGCAGTGATGGAGTCCCCATCCCTGAAAGTGTTGGAAAAACATAGATGTGACACGGGGGGACGTGGTCAGGGGGACCATGGTGGTGGTGCAGGGCTGATGGTCAAACTTGATGATCTTAAAGATCTTTTCCAGCTAATTCCATGAATCTGTGATTCCCACCCCTTCTGGTGGGAAGGGCAGAGCCTCCTGCAGTTCCCAGCACGGAGCCATGTGCTGTTTGCAGGAAAGGCCCAGGGCAGGTCACCCCCAGCTCCTGCCTGCTCTGGGGCTGTGCCTGAGGAGCAGGAGCAGGATGCAGCCCCGTCCCCCTGGCAGGTCACCCCCAGCCCCTGCCTGCTCTGGGGCTGTGCCTGACGAGCAGGAGCAGGATGCAGCCCCGTCCCCCTGCTCAGCCTTTTCCCCATGCTTGGCTGTCCCCAGGGAGCTGCAGGTGTTTCCCTGCCAGGGGAATTGCTCACATCCGTGGGTGGAGCACAGACACCTGAAAGAGAAAATACTTGAGGCTGATCAAGGCAGATTATAAATAGAAATGCATCTAATTAGCATCTTAATCTGCAGGTTTTCTGTTTGTTTGCAGTGGCTTTCCTACTCACAAATCCAGCTAATGCAAATTCTGTTTTTACGGAGATGATTCCCTAATTGCAATGTGCTGGAATGATGTGAGTTACTGGTGAGATCCCTGTGGATGGAGCAGGGGCTCCTGCCTGGAGCAGCTCCTGGTGGGGTCAGCTCTGGGCTGGGGCAGGATGGCAGCACTCAGCTGCTGCCTTTGGGAGCCTCCTTCCCACAAATGCCATGGAAGGACACCCCAAAAACGCCAGGGGCACCCCAAACACGCTGCTGTAGGAAGGAGCAGGAGCAGAAGCCAGACCAGGCATACACTGGGCTCCCCTGTCCACCCAGCCCTAATTTAGGAAGTGCTTCTAAAATTAAAAACATAAAGATGGAATATTTTCTGGTATATCAGCCTTTATCACCCCCAGAGGCTCCTTACACACACTCAGAGCACTTTGGAGAGAGAATTCCCTTTTCTGCTTCCTGCTTGAGTATTTACTCCTTCTCCTTGAGGATTCAGTATTTCCAGGATATTTCCATTATAGTATTTCCATTTCATTTGCCTGGCTACTGGAAGCCTTGGGGTCACCAGCACATGGGTAGGGTGGAACGAGATGAGCTTTAAGCTCCCTTCCAACCCAAAGCATTCCGTGATTCCCTGATTCTGATTCCCTGGCTGCTGGTGAGACTGATGTTTTCAGCAGCTCAGAGTGACTTGGGATTTTTGTAGCTGTAAATGAGAGCAGCTTTTGGCACAGAATTTGTTTACTCTCTGAAGCTCTGCTCTCGTCGTATCAAACATCTTGGATGCCAACCCTTCCCTTCCTTGAGAACCTCTGCTGCACTGAGGCTCCTTTCCAGAGGCATGGAGCAATTGCTCCCCAGCTGAGAGGCAGTGGGAACAGCAGGCACCTGCAGCTCCAAAATCCAGCTCTTCCCTTTTGTTCTGTGGCTGCTCTGCTGCAGCAGTGCTGCTCCCACAGCCTGGAGGGAGAGCCTGGGACCAGCTCCTGGCTGCTGGGGATCATCCCTCCCATCCCATCTTGGTCAATTCCATCCCATTTCAGGGATTTAGGCAGGAATTGTTCCCTAGGAGGGTGGGCAGGCCCTGGCACAGGTGCCCAGAGCAGCTGGGGCTGCCCCTGCATCCCTGGCAGTGTCCAAGGCCCCGGGTCACTGCATGGAAAGGAAGAGGTGATTCTGCCTTTTGCTAAGGTTTGATTGTCCCTCAGGGGCTGCAGGGAGCAGGGGGATCTGCTCTAATGTTTTTATTATTACCATTATTATTTTTTGTTACCACACTATCCAAAGCTCCACCAGCCACATGCAGCCACACCTTGGAGCATTTACTTATTTAATACTCTTTGAATTTTCCTTTTCTTCTCCTTGTCTGCAGGGATTTCCATAAATATTTAAATGCTAATGTGAAAAAAAGAAGTGTTTTTCATTTTTACTTACCCATTTTCTTTTCTGGCTGCTCCTCTGGGCAAACCCGTCTGCAGTAATTCAGGCTGGAGGAGCAGGGGGGTCCCTGCTCAGTCTGCTTGTGTCATATCAGCCACCCCTGAGTTCCTGCTGGTGAGGACTCAACCTCCAAACCCTTGGCTGCCTGCTTTGCAGAAACCTCCCAGGTCTGCCTGGTTTGTCACTGCTTTCCATTGGGGCAGGACATGCAGCCTGGGGAGAGTTCATCTGCTCCTGTCCTTCAGCTCTGAGGCCTTGGAGAGGCTCCTGGCCATGCTGGGCTGAAGAAATGAGATAAAAATGAGGAGCAGCAGCACCTCTGCCAGGGCAGGCAGCATCCGAGGCTCTGCCAGGCTTTGCCAAGGCTGAGTTTCCATTTGGTGCTGTCCTGTCCTGGCACAGGCTGTGGGAGGGGGTCAGTGCCAGCCCAGGCCAAGGCTGGAGCAGGGACCATCTGCAGCAGGAACAGCAGGGCAAACGTGGCTCTTTGTACCTGGTGGGCAAAGCTGCTGCCCAGGGGGTGTGTTGGGAGGTCTGGCTTGCAGGGGATGGGAGAGGGATGGGCTGGAGAAGGGATGGAAGAGGGATGGGCTGGAGAAGGGGTGGGAGATGGAGGGCTTGGAGAAGGGGTGCAGTGGATGCTGCTTTCCCTGCCCCAGGAGGATCCTGGGTGCAGACACAGTGCAGTGGGACTCTGACACCAGAGGGTGATGCCCAAACACTGCCCTGCCTTCTTCCCTGTGCTCAGACAAGGAGAAAAATCCTCCTGGGAGCAGGGAAGGGTTTGTGTGGTGGGATGAACCCGCTCACAGGAGCCAGGATGGGGTTGTGGAGGGGGAATGTGGGTGGTGAAGGAAATGGGATGTGCAGACAAGCCAGGAGGGTCAGTGGGCATCAGCCTGACCTCACCCTGCTGAGGGGTGCAGTAAATGTGAGGGGTGCAGTAAATGTGAGGAGCCTTTGGAAAACACCTGTGTGAGGGGAAGGGATCTCTGAGAGATCAGCCAAGACGAGGGGTAGCTGCACTCAGGGCAGGTGCCCAAGCCCCTCTGCCCCCTGGCTGGAAGCAGGGTGGGCAGAGCTCAGCTGAGGCTTGGCTCAGGCTTGTGTTACCTGCTCCTTTCCCCTGCAGGTCCCTGAGCTGCTGCAGCTCTGCTGGCTCTGCTCCATGTCCCACGCAGCCACACAGCGTGGGGGGGAGAGCCTTATTAGCACAGCTCTTTGTGAGATGCCCTTGAGTGATTTATTTTTTTTTCCAGGTGTAAATGCCAGGGGAGGCTGTTCCAGTGCTTCCCATTCTTTCATCTCAGCAGGGTTCTGCCCTTTCTCCCAGCGTGGCTCTGACAGCAGGCTCAGAGCTGCTGCCTGTGGAATACAAAGTTCCCTGCTACAGAGCATGACAGGAATTCATTCCAGCCTGGGCCCTGCTTTTTTTTATTTATTTCTGGTTTTATTTTCTCCTCGTGCTGGCTGCTCCAGGAGTCTCTGGAGAAGTTTTGAGAGTGGGGAGTGCATTGTTCCCTTTCTCCTGGGAGCAGGCAGCTTGAAGATGACCCAAAGCCTGTCCCAGATCAGTCATGGAATAGCCTCAGCTGGAAGGGATGCATTAAGATATCAAAGTACAAATCCTGGCCTTGCACAGACCCCCAACAATCCCAGCCTGTGCCTGAGAGCGTTGTCCAAACCCTCCTGGAGCTGTGGCAGTTTTGGGGCTGTGCCCATTCCCTCAGGCAGGGACACCTCCCATTGTCCCAGATGCTCCCAGCCCTGTCCAGCCTGGCCTTGGGCACTGCCAGGGATCCACGGGCAGCCCCAGCTGCTCTGGGCACCTGTGCCAGGGCCTCACACCCTCACAGAGAAGGATTTCACCGTGATATCCCATCTAACCCTACCCCCTTTCAGTTTAAATCCATTCCCTGTGTCCTGTCCCTCCATGCCTGTCCCCAGTCCCTCCCCAGCTCTCCTGGAGCCCTTCAGGGGCTCTGAGCTCTCCCTGGAGCTTCTCCCCTCCAGGTGAGCCCCCCCAGGTGTCCCAGCCTGGCTCCAGCCCTGGGGCAGCTCCCTGGCTGCAGCATCTCCTCCCGCTGGCTCTGTGAGTGCAGCTGGGGCTGCCTGGAGAGCAGCAGCTCCAGGCTGAGCTCCCCTGCCTGTGCCCAGCCCCGGGATGGATCTGCAGCTGCTCAGCCTCTCCCCTCCCTGGCCCTGGGCCCTGCTGGAGGATGCTGGCAGCGGTTTGGGGCTGTGCTGCCAGCCAGGGCCGCCCGTGCCAGGAGAGCAGCTGGGCCCAGAGGCAGTGCCAGCCCTTCCCCGTGCCCTGGCTCTGCTGGGCAGGGCAGGGACACCGGGCAAGGCTTTGTCCTGCACCCAGGGAGCTGCTGGGGAGAGGCTTTCCTCAGGAATAATGGCAGTGCAATTAATATACATGTGGTTTTCTGAGGAAGTTTCAGACTCTCCCGGTCAGGAGCCTTTCATGCTCTGTTAATGATCACGGGCTGTCCAAATCCAGAGGGAGCCCAGAGCAGCCCCAGTGCCCTTGGACAGGATCTCCTGTGAGCCCAAGGAGGGCACTGCTGGCCCAGGTGAGCTGGGGAGGGTGGGTGGACTCAGGTGTCCCCCAGGAGCCACTCCAGGGTTGGGACACGCTCCAAAGGGAGCAGGGAGCTGCACTCTGGGGCCGGGCAGGTCTCACCCTCCTGCTCTGAGCAGGGTGGGGAAGGTGGGGAAAGGCAGGAGCTGATGATTTCAGTGGGCTGGCATTACCAGGAGCTGCTGGGAATGCAGCCTGCTCCCAGGGAATGGGAGTGCTGGAGGGCTGGGGTGGATGGGGATCACTGGGGAGAGCAGACCCGGTCTTTCCCCAGTCTAATTAATGTTAATTAGCTACAATTAGTGCTCGTGACCTCTGTTGGCAGCCAAGATGGCTGACAGCAGGGACAGGCATTCCTCACTTCCACGCAATAAATCAAGCTAAAGGTGCTCAGTTATTCAGCCTATCATTCAGCATTTCATGAAAGAGATCTGTGCACATACATCAGTGCTGCTGAGCCCCAACCCCTGCAGGAGCAGGGATGGCTCCCATCAATCCCAGCAGTGCCAGGCAGGCTCTGGATCACTGAGCTGCGTCTCTCAGGTGCTGGGAACTCACCCAAGCACAGGATTCCAGCAGGGAGTGACCCACAGTGAGGGTGCTGCTGGTCCTGCAGGGAGATGTGGCGTGGAGGGAGGTCCCACCTGGAGGATGAGGGGGAATTCCTGAGCTGGGACGGGCTGGAAGGTCCCTGTTGAAGGCAGGGTGATGATTCAGCTGGGCCCTGCTTTGCCATGGTGTCTTCTCCCATCTCTTCTCCTAGGGAACAAGAGTGAGCAGCCTTCCCTGGTATCTAACAGCCTTGGAAATCAGGGGAGCTTTCCTCATGGGAAGGGCTGCCCAGGGCAGCAGCGGAGCCTCCATCCCTGCAGGGATTTAAAACCATGAGGATGTGGCACTTGGGGACACGCGTTAGTGCTGGGGAATGGGTGGACTTTCCTTTTCCAAGGGCCTTTTTAAGCTGAATAATTCCATGGTTCTCCCCATGCCAGCAGCATTCCCGTGGCATACTTGGAGGAGGACTCTGCCTCTTGCTCTGCAGGGTTTGTGGCTGGGCTGCCCGTGCATCCTGTGCCCTCCCTGTGCCAGGGCTGCGTGGATAAATGCCCCACCAGGCTGGCACAGTGTATCAATCTTGTTTAATAGACTGGAAAGCTGCTTGCACTGTGCAGGTCGGGGGAGCAGGGTGATGGATTGCACCTTCCCCGAGCCCAGCGCCGCTGATATATAATGAAATATTTATGATTTATTCCAGCTAATAAACTGGAGTGAAGTGTGTGATGGATGGGAGCAGATGGGGGATCTGTGCAGGCAGTTTTCCTGGTGTGGGGGCAGGGAAAGGTGGATGCCTGTGACAGAGAGGCAGCGCTCGGCCACCCATCCCACAGAGGGGATGGATTATCTAATTCCTATAAAAAGCCTTTAGCACCTGCCTTATAATCATTTATCCACCCCACGTGGCTTTTCTCCAGCACAGGAGCCTCTGGGAATGGGAACAAACCATTTCTCTTTGCACTGGGCTTGGGAGCTCGTGCCCAGAGGGAGGGGAAGAGAGGCAGAGTGAGCACAGCAATGTCACTGCAGTGCCACCCTCAGCAGCTGCCCAGCCCCACTGCGTCTGTGCCACCTGCAAAAACATCCTTCCCAGGAGTTTAGGAGGGTGGTGAGACACTAAACTGCTCTGGAAAGAGCAGGGAAACTTGAAAGCACGTGGGAAATGTGACAGGCACGTGGAGCTTGTGGCTGCAGGGGGATTCCAAAGCCTGGGAAGGAGCATTCCCATGGCCTGATCTGCAGGCAGGAAAACTCTGCTGAAAGGAGGAGGATGGAGGAGAATAGAGGAGGACCTTCCAGCCAGCATCCTCTGAGTGCTCAGGGGGACCATCACAAGCCCTGGCTGGTCCCCATCCAGCTGTGGGTGCTGGGCTTGGAGACTTGCTCCTGCAAAATGCTCACCTGCCAAAGGGGGTTTGAGCTCCCAGATTTTGGCTCTGCTCTCCCAGAGGTGTGGATCAGGATCAGGGTTCAGGCTCTTCATCACCTGCCTGGGCTGCTGGACCAATCCTACCTGGAAAATAAATCCTGACCTAATGAGTGAGGTGTGTGTGCCAGAGGCTGAGCTCTGCCCCAGCCTGGTGGAGCAGCAGCACCAGCAGTGCTTGTGGGAGGCAGGTAGGAGCTAATGCCAGGGTACAGCAAAGATCCAGAGCCTCCTGCCCACTGCTCCTGGGGTGTGAGGCCACTGCTCATCCCACAGGGGCTCCTCCTCACCCCCAGCTGCTCCCTTTGTGCCTGATCAGCCTCTGGATCAGTGTGCTTGGGGATCCTCTGCTGAAAGGCACCAAGAAGGGCAAAGATTGATTATTCCCTGCAAGCTGGGAGCTTGCTGGTCCCCCACACATTTACTCACTGGGTGAGAGCAGCAATTCCAGAGGAATGCAGGAGGGTGTGCTCAGCTCTTCCCTCTGGAAATGAGGAATCCTCAAGGCAGGAGAGCAGCTGACAGCAGGGAATTCCTCCTGGAATTTGGGGAAAAATAAAAATAAGCAAAGGCCCCCAAAGGAGCAAGGTGCACCGTGTGGTCTGAAGGAGCTCTGCTGGCTGCCCAGGGGTGGCACACGGTGGCTGTCCCCCGAGGAGATCTCTGTGTCACCTGGAGGAGTGGCTGTGAGACTTTCCTGCTCCCTGTCCCCACTCTGAGGAGCACTGGGCTGGGCTCTGCATGGAGCCAAAAGTTTGCAAAAATCAGGAGTGACTCATTAACAGCAAAAGGGTCTAATTAATATTTGAAAGTGCTCCAAGCACATCCTCTGCTGGCAGGGAGGAGCCCCCCAGCATCCCCTGGAGCTCCGGGCTGGAGCACGAACTGCTCAGAGCAGGAGGCTGAAATAATCAGCAAAATAATTTGCCTTTCTAAAGGACGTTTGCTGTTTCTTGGCGTTTTCTGCTGTGCAGCACTTGGTCTGCTGGAGCTGTGGCAGGCATGGGAGGACATCACAGCTGCAAAGAACCACATCCCTGGGAATGATGCTGGTGGCACTGGACTGTGGGCTTTGGTAGCAACCTGGCAGTGCCCATCCTTGGATGGGAGAGCACCCAGGGCACAGCCAGGCCAGAAACATCCCTGCTCTCAGATCAGCTGTGGCAGGACAAAAGGATTCCACTGATCTCCCCCTTGCAAGCGGATTCTCTTGTGTGCACCACACTCAAAGGGCAGCACCAGCTCCTCTGCCCTAACAGACCTTTTCACTCTCCCAGAGCTGGCACCACCCCTGAAATAGCCTGGGAAGCACCTGCCGGGTCCCTGTGGAGCCCTGAGCACCAAGGAGGAGGTGCGGGGGTCCCGTGGGGCGGGGAGGCAGCTCCCAGAGCCGGGGGAGCCTGGTGGCAGCTCTGTGACAGCTCAGTGACAGTTTGCAAATCGCGGTGGCACCGCCTGCTCCGGGCCAGCCCCGCTGCCACTCGCGGCTCGCGCGTCTGTGCTGTCACTGCCACCAAGCTGGTGACACCTGTTGGCAAACAGGCACGGGCTCCCGAGGGACGGCTGTGCCCCAGGCAGGCTGGTGAGCCTGGGGTGGGCCCACCTCTCCTCATCACCCCTGTGCAGGCTTGGAATCCTGCACCCACAGAGCCCCAGTGCAAAGCCAGCACTGTCCCTGTTTGCCCAGCACATCCCAGAACATCCCTGACCTCTGTCTACACCAGGCTGAAGTCACCTGATTTACCTAAAAAGTCCTTTTTTGTGCATACTTCAGCTACCTTAGACCTCCCCAAAGCCACTCAGTGTTTCCTTTCCTGAGCCCAAGTGTTCCCCAGGTCAATAGCTGGTCGTGGCTTTGATGTGGGAGCTGTGCTGTGTTTGCCAGGAACAAACCACGCTGTACAGGTGAGGGTGTTGACACAGGTGAGGGTTTGATCCTGCAGCTCAGCTCGAGGAGCAGAGGGGCTCTCGTTGTTCTCCACACCCTGGGAATCAGCTCCAGCAGCCTCTGGGTGCCCACGAGGTCTCAGCACTCACTGAAGGAGGTGCTCAAACTGCAGCAGAGTCCCAAGGGCCCTTGTGTGTTTGCAGTGAGGATTTTGCAACTCGAGGAACCTCACGGCAGAAATCTCTGCAGTTTGAGTTGGGAAATGTTGGTCTCCATTGCCTGTGTCTCCTGCATCTCTCTGGGTGGTGAGGGCTGAAGCAGGTTATCCAGAGCAGCTGTGGCTGCCCCTGGATCCCTGGAGGTGTCCAAGGCCAGGCTGGACAGGGCTTGGAGCACCCTGGGACAGTGGAAGGTGTCCCTGCCATGGCAGGGGTGGAACAAGATGAGTTTTAAAGTCCTTCCAACCCAAACCTTCCCCTAATTCTACGTTTTTTACTGGATAAATATATCTGTAACTGCCTGTAACTCCAGCAAAGGGCAGCCCCCACCAGCACAGAGCCTGCTCAGTATGCAGCTCAGCAGAGCTTTTAACATTTCACAGAACAGATGCCCACTGAGCATCTTGAAACAAATCCAAAGGTAGCAGTGACGGCTGCTGTCAGGGAGCAGCAATCCCACGGCCCCACGTGCCACGAGGTGCTGCTGCCACAGCTCTGTGTGCAGTGCCCCAGGCAGGCAGGGCAGGAGAGGGGGTGTCACAGACCCTCCTCTCATCTGCCAAAATTCCCTTTCTGCTGCAGCTGGACCAGGGCAGGGAGCGCTGGTTGTGGTTCTGAGCTGCATCCTGCTGGATGGAGCAGCTGGGATGGATGGGACACAGCAGCAGCAGCTCCATCCAGGGCTGGGGGATGGATGGATGGGGCAGGGACTCACCTGTGACCCCCAGCAGGACAGGCACAGGTGAGTCATGGGGTAGGAACTCACCTGTGACCCCCAGCAGCACAGGCACAGTCCTTGCTGTGGCTCTCGGGGCAGCCCCACGTTGGAGGTGACACTCAGCCCTGCTGGGGACAGTCAGTAAATTCAGTGAGTAAATTCAGCATCTCCTTTTAAGTGGTGTGGAATCCCCCACTGGCTGGGGAGGCAGGGAGTGCTGCCTGATGTGCTGGGCTGGAAGCAGATGGTGCAGGGCAGAGGGTGACAGGGCTGTCCTCAGTGGATGGCGTCCCCAGGGCACTCGGGGCTGTCAGCGTGGGCACTGACAGCCAGGGCCTGCTGCTGGAGAGGAGATGGAGAGGAGGAGATGGGGGGAATTACAGAGCTGGGCCCAGGAGCTCCCAGCAGTCACAATGATAATGTGACAGATCCCCTGCCTGGGCTGTGCTGCCCGTGCAATGCAGGGATCTGTGTGGGGAGCAGAGCTGCCAGGGATCACTCACCCCAGTAAATGTGGCTGGTTTCCTGTGCTGACACCCCAGAGAGTGACATGGGAGCTGTGTGCCACTGGGGCAGGGCTGAATTCCCTCTCCTCTCCCCACCTTCTCTCTGTGAATAAGCAGCTCCTGCCTCTCCCAGTGGCACCAGTTAATCACTGTCCCCTGTCCCACCGTGTGTCAGTCACACACCCCAGGATCAGGGAGCAGGAGGCAGTTCATCACAGCAGCCACAACTTCCTCCCCACTCCAAACACCCAGAGAGCCCCAGTTTCAAACTGTCCCCAACTCCAGAATATTCCAGGCAGCCTTCAGCAGTCACAGAGCGCCAAGGGGCAGGGAAATACAGGAACAATCAATCATTCCTTGGCTGGGCTGAGCTGCTCAGGATTTTGGCAGGTTCCAGCTGAGCAGGGACACAGCTCTTCTGGGGAGCAGCCTGGATTTTCAGCACTCATTCTGATGTTTCCTTGCCCTGACAGTTTAAATCTCTGGGCCTTTGCTGCACCACGGTGCCAGAGGTGAGCTGGAAATGGGCTGTGAAAACTGCATCATGCTGGCACATCCTGTGGTACCTGGGCTGGGCTGATTATGGGATCACACCTGTGGGAAGGACAGGTTGGACCAAACATCTTGCTCAAGACAGGCTCATTTTCCCAATGTCATTCTCCACCTTTTTTTTTTTTTTTGTGGAGTCACAGAATGGTTTCGTTTGGAAGGACCTTAAAGCTCATCTCATTCCACCTTCCACTATCCCAGGCTGTTCCAAGCCCTGTCCAGCCTGGCCTTGGACACTTCCAGGGATCCAGGGGCAGCCACAACTTCTCTGGGCACCCTGTTCCAGGGCCTCACAGCCAAGAATTGCTTCCCAATATCCATCCCTTGCAGCAGTGGGAGCCCATTGCCCCTTGCAGCGCCAGCTGAGTGCCACATCCCCGTGCCAGGAGAGGCAGAGGGGGTGAAGGAGCAGCCTCTGATGGAGCTGTGTGTTTTCCAGGAGACACGGCAGCCTACAAGGATGGGGTGTACTGGATCAAGGGCCGCACCTCGGTGGACATCATCAAGAACGGGGGGTTCAAGGTCAGCGCGCTGGAGGTGGAGCGGCAGCTGCTGGCACACCCCCACATCACAGGTGTGTGCTGACATCCCGTGGCATTTCCCTCGCCCTCACACCTGTGCCCAGCTGTGCCCAGGTCCCTGAGGGTCCCTGCTGTCCCTGCAGACGTGGCGGTGATCGGGCCCCCGGACGCGGTGTGGGGACAGCGGGTCAGCGCCGTGGTGAAGCTGCGCCAGGGCCAGATGCTCTCCGTGAAGGACCTCAAGGACTGGGCCAGGTAAAACCCCAGGAGGGGACAGGGAGCAGGCTCAAAGCCAGCAGTGTCCTCATGGAGAGGATCACAGAGTCACGGAATGGTTTAGGTGCGAAGGGATCTTAAGGCTCACCCAGTGTCACCCCTTCCGTGGGCAGGGACACCTTCACTAGGCCAGGGTGCTCCCAGCCCTGTCCAGCCTGGCCTTAGATGCTTCCAGGGGATCCAAGGGCAGCCACAATTTCTCTGGGCAATTGTGCCAGGGCCTCTTCACCCTCCCAGGGAAGAATTTCTTCCCAATATCCCATCCGTCCCTTCCCTTTGGCAGTTTGAAGCCATTCCCCCTTGTCCAAGCACTCCAGGCCCGATAACAAAGTTCTCATAGAAAGTCTCTTCTTCTCCCACCTGAACAAGCCCACCTCTCTCAGCTTTTCCTCACAGGAGAGATGAGCTGCTCGTCCCTAAATCCCGTGCTGGGGACATTGGTGACCCAGCCAGGAGATCCCTCCATGCCCCACCTGCAGCCTTGGGGATCCCCCAGGCTGTTCTGGGGGTGCCGGGCAGGGGGCTTTGCCCAGGCCCCCCTCCCAGAGTGTTCCCTGCACGTCTCCTCCCGTGGCTGTCCCCAGCCCCGTGACGGGGATGTGGCTGTCCCCAGCCCTGTGACGGGGACGCGGCTGTCCCCAGCCCGGCTGTCCCCAGCCCTGTGACAGGGATGTGGCTGTCCCCAGCCCTGTGACAGGGATCTGGCTGTCCCCAGCCCTATCACGGGGATCTGGCTGTCCCCAGCCCTGTGACAGGGATGTGGCTGTCCCCAGCCCTGTCACGGGGATCTGGCTGTCCCCAGCCCTGTGACGGGGATCTGGCTGTCCCCAGCCCCGTGACGGGGATGCGGCTGTCCCCAGCCCTGTGACGGGGACGTGGCTGTCCCCAGCCCTGTGACAGGGATGTGGCTGTCCCCAGCCCTGTCACGGGGATCTGGCTGTCCCCAGCCCTGTGACAGGGACGTGGCTGTCCCCAGCCCTGTGACAGGGATGTGGCTGTCCTCAGCCCTGTGACGGGGATGTGGCTGTCCCCAGCCCTGTGACAGGGATGTGGCTGTCCCCAGCCCTGTGACAGGGATCTGGCTGTCCCCAGCCCTGTGACGGACGCGGCTCCGGAGCCCTTGAACGCGAATGCCCCGCAGGGCCCGGCTGCGCTCCCCGCCCGTCTCTCCCTCTCGCGCTGTCTCTCCCCTTTATTTTCTCTGTCACTTAGGCTGGCCGGGCCCCGTTCTCGCCCTGCTGGCAGGAGACACATGTCCCTCCTCAGAGTGATTCCTTTTGCGGCTCTCGCCGTGCCCGGCGCTCCGCGGCGACAGGCGCCATCCCGAGCTGGCCGGGCGCTGGTGGCATGGGGAGGCCGCCCTGGCATCTCACCCTGGGGCCAGTGCCAGGCGCTGGGCACGGCCCGGCCTTGGTGACACACGGGCAGCAGAAGGCAGCAGAGCCCTCCCTGCGCTCGGGATGGGGCTGGGATCGCCGATCGGTCACCAATCCCCCGGAGGGACTCACCTGGGCACCTCGGGGCTGGCACCAGGAGCGCGTGGGGCCCTGCACTCCTCACAGCGCTGTCCCTGCCCTGGGGACATCGCTGATCCCAGCTGCAGGGCCTGCAGAGACAAACTGGGAACGAACATCCTGCCACATCTCTGGGAGGGCTGAGCTTAAATGGGCTCCTGGGCCGTGGGTGGGGGTCCCAGCTGGGGCTGGTTGGGCTCCTGGGAAGGCTCAGCTGGCCCTGCCCAGCCCTGACAGCCCAGTTTGGTGTTCCAGGGACACCATGGCTCCCTACGCCATCCCGACAGAGCTGATCGTGGTGGAGGAGATCCCGCGCAACCAGATGGGCAAAGTCAACAAGAAGGAGCTGCTGAAACGCTTTTACCCAGCCTAGGGCCCACCTGGGGGGCTTGGCCCTGATCCAGGGCATCCTGCCCCTGAGGAGGAGCCGGGGGATCGTCCCTGGCAGCTCTGGGCTCGCTGACTGCAGCCTAGCCCTTGATGAATGTCCAATAACAATAGGGTTTGTCCCTCCTGGCTGAGCTGAGCCAGAGCTGCAAGGTTGGGGTTTCCTTGTGGGGAGCCCTTTGCAGGAATCACAGAATGGTTTGGGTTGGAAGGGACCTTAAAGTGCATCCAGTGCCACCCCTGCCATGGCAGGGACACCTCCCACTGTCCCAGGCTGCTCCAAGCCCTGTCCAACCTTGGGCACTGCCAGGGATCCAGGGACAGCCCCAGCTGCTCTGGGCACCTGTGCCAGGGCCTGCCCACCCTCACAGGGAATGATTTCCCAGCAGAAATAAAGAATAAATCTAAAATCACACACAAATACTGACTCTGTTATCCAGTTCATCCGCCACCACCAAGTGACCCCAGTGCTCTATTGATGAATCCCACATTTCACGATGAATCCTACATTTCAGCGTGGAAGTTTGGCCTGTTTGACTCCACACATGAGCTGCCAGCCCCAGGGGGGTGATGGTGCCAGTGGGGCACAGCAGCCCCCATCCATTGGGTCCATCTGCTCTGGTCCTGTCCAGTGTGGGGCTCTGGGAGCACCAGAGAGGGCAGGAGGAACAGGGAGCACGAGTAATTACAGGGATTCCTTTGTTAGGGTCACCAGAGCCCCAAAAATCTGGGAGGACGTGGAGGGGACCATGGAGGGACCATGGCAGGCACACAGTGCTGGGCAGAGCAGGCAGGGAGAGGCTGGGATGAGAGTGGGGCTGGGAAAAGGGGAAGGGGGTGTGGATGGGGACATGATTTCTCCAGCCCACTGCGCTGGGGTCTGGCCATGGGCCCCCTCTGTCCATCCCAACACCCTGCCCACTGTTGCATCTCCTGGATTTCCGTACTTCAGGCTCAAAAGGACCTGAGATGGGGACACGAGGGACACCCAGAGCTCCCGAGGCGCCTCTCAGTGTGTGTCTGTCCCACGTGGCAGGCACAGGGACTCACACGTGTGCAGCCCACAGCAGCGGGAGGGCCCCGGCCCATCCTTTGTTAAAACATCAACGATGCAGTAAATTTTTTAACTTACCAAATAGATCAATATCAAATTATCATGTCTCGCATTCATAACTCTTAAGCAAGCAACAATGGAGAGAGACAAGGTCACTGGAGAATAAATAGCAGCAAAAGCTCTTAATGATCTATCATTCTCGACAACCCCGGGCACCCTGCACCAGCCCGGTGACAAGATCATTAATAAAGCTCTGCAGGAACGCTATCGATTGCTGTGATGGATGATCACAGGTAGCAAATACTGTAAAACACCTGGCTGTCACACTCGGAATGAGGAGCTGGACTCACACCTCGGCAGGGACCAGCCTGGGCTGTGCCAGGTTTGCTCCTCGGGGATTCCCACAGGGAGGGCTCAGGGGTGAGCCCAGTTTGGGGCTGCCATCCCTGCTGGGCCCTCCTGCTCCCAGCTCCACTCCCACGCTGCTCAACATCCCTGTAGCTGGGACCTGTTAATTAAAAGCATCATTAAAACACCTGGTGACAGTGGCCTGAGTGGGAGCTGAGCTGGATGGGGTGACCTGGTGCCACTGGATGGACCTGGGGACCTCCAGGGACACCAGCACAGCCAGGACCGTGGGGATGGATGGGATCCCAAGGCCGTGGGCTCTGCTCCCCCCACACTGCAGGGGGCTCAGCGTGTCCCCCCCAGCTCCAGGCACTGCTCCTGCGAGCCACACGGCATTGACGGTGGGATCATGTGTACACAACCATTCAATTACCCCGTAATGGCTGCAGGCGATTAAGCCATCAATCTCCTTCATTAGGGCCTGCCAGGCCCGGCCCAGCATCACCCAATAAAACCATTAAAACAACAACAACCACCACCCAAAGCAGCAGCTTTAATGCATTGACCGTAACCTCAGCCCGTGACAGCGCTGGGGGTGTCCCCAGCTGGGGACCCCCTCACCCCGAGGATGTGTTGCCCTGCTGGGGCATCCCCAGGGAGCTGGGGGCTGCCCACCCCTCTGTGCCCCCCCAGCTCGGCGCACCAGGACCTGCTCTAGCACTTTATAGCTGACATTATCTTTTATTGCCACATAAAACCCAAGCTCCGGTGGCTTTATGGGGCTGTGCTGGCGTGTGGCACCTCTGCTCTCCCAGCTGTTCCCTCTGCCCCCCTGGCACTGCCCTGACCCCCCCAGGCACTGCCCTGGGGTCACAGCTGGTCCCGGTGCACCATGCCACACCTGAGGGACACGGCTGTGCCCCACTGGGGTCACGGCCGGTCCTGGATGTCATTGTCCCAGCACACACAGTGGGTACGACTGCTCCCTGCACCCGTGAGTGACACTTGCGCAGCTGAGCAGCTCAGGGGTGCCATGGGAGGGAGAGCGCTCCAAAATCGGGACACCCAGCACCCAGAGCAGCGCGGGAAGTCGCAGTCCTGGGCTGGCCAGCATTTGTGGGAGCCCAAATGGCGGGAGGCGCGGTTTGCAGGGGCTGTCGCAGATCCCGTGCCGCGGCCGTGGCCAGCCCTGTCCCCAGGAGCGGGGCTGGAGCCCTGTCAGAGCCATCACGTCCGCCCTGCCCGCTCGGTGCCGGTGGCACGGAACATCTGCTCGGCTGGCAGGGCTGGCAGGGCTGGCAGGGCTGGGGGCGGCCCCAGCTCCCCCGGCCAGCGCCGCTCCTCGCCCTGACGCTGATGCGGGGTGACGGGGCGGCGGGGCGGACGGATGGGATCGGACAGACAGACGGGCAAGTGAGCGCCGCTGCCCCCGCCACGGCCCGGCCACGCCGCGGGTCACCCGTGCCCGACACTCACCGGCTCCAGACACGTCCTTGGGGACAGCGACAGCCCTGACAGCGCCCGACACGCTGTCTTTGGGGACAGCGACAGCCCTGCCAGCGCCGCTCGGCTCCTGGCTATGGACGGGACACATCCCGCATCCCTCCTCCTGTGTCCCTCTCCCCATCCCCGTGCTGGGCACCCGCACCGAGGCCACCCAGGACATTTATCCCCAAGGAAGGGACAACGCTGGGCAGGGGCCCCACAGTGCCGAACAGGGTCCAGGTGGTGCCACCGGTGTCACTGACGCATTTTCATTTCCTTGCCAAGCCCAGGACTCGGTTTCCCGGGAGGGCAGGAACTCCTCGATCCCTCCGCCCTGCCCGGGGGTTCGTGGGTCTCCATCCCGGCTGCACTGGGGTCCCCCGGGGATGGGGATGCTCCCGGTGCGGCAACGCGGGCTGCGAGGGCGGCCGGGACCGGGGCCGGTGGCCGGGACGATGCTGCCACCTGGTGCCACGGCACGGCTGCGACACCGGGACAGGCACCGGGCGTCGGGGGAAGCACCGGGACTGGCACCGGGGTCGGGGGAAGCACCGGGACCGAGACCGGGTGGACAAAAACACCGGGACCGGCCGCGGGGTCGAGGGCAGCACTGGGACTGCCCAAGGGAGTCGGAGAAAGCACCGGGACCGGGGGGTCGGGGACAGCGCCGGGACAGACAGCGGGGCCCGAGAGCCTTGTCGGGACTCCCGGAGCAGCCCCCGCCCGGTGGGGACCCGCCGGGCCCGGGAGACGCGGGACGCTGCCGGTCCCTCTCCCGACTCCGCGCTGGGACGGGCCCTGACGACAGCACAGACGGCACCGGCACCGGGAACGGCCGGGGATGGACGGGCGGGCTCGCCCCGACGGGAGGCGCGGCCGAGCGGGGCGGGAAGAAGCGGTCCCGGTTCCTCTCCCTGTCCTGATCCTGGTCCAGGTCCGGGTCCAGGTCCAGGTCCAGGCCCAGGTCCAGGTCCAGGTCCAGGTCCAGGTCCAGGTCCAGGTCCAGGTCCAGGCCCAGGTCCCCGTCCCAGTGTCGGTGTCGGAGCCTGTCCCGGTCCCTGTCCCGGTCCCTGTCCCGGTCCTTGTCCCGGCGCCGGAGCAGCCGGGGGGCAGCGGGCTCGGTCTCCCCCTCCCGCCAGCCCCGTCGCGGCATCCCCGGCCCGCGCCCGGCGCAGCTGCCGCGTTCCGCCCGCCCTGCCCGGGCTCTGCGCCCCCGGCCCGGCCCGCGGGACCCCCCCGAGCCCCCGCATCCCCCAAGGCCCCCGCGCCGCCCCCGTCGGGCCCCGCGGGCCGGGCAGGGCCGGGCAGGGGCGCGGGCCGGGGCCGGGGGCGGCGGGCCCAGCTGCCCGCGGGGGGTGCGGTGCCCGCAGCACTTGTGCTGTCACTCAGCCAGGCCCGCCGCTATTTCAGCTCGGGGCCGGCGGCCGGGCTGTGCCCCGCTCCAACATGGGCCCCCCGCTCCTCCTCGCCTGCCTGCTCGCCCCGCTCTGCGCTCGGGTAAGGCCTGGGGGACACCGGGGCCGCGGGGGGACCGGGAACACCGCGCGGGATGGGACCCCGGCCCCAGGAGGGCTGCCTGGGATGGGGAGCCTGCACACGGAGCCGGGGGGCGGCCGGACCCCAGAGCCCGTGGGAACTCATCCGTGGGGGCGGCGGGGATGGGGCTGGGGGCGATGGGGGCTCGGGGCCCCTCTTGAGGCGTTTCCCACCCCACAGATGGCGGCGGCCGGGGGGGGCCTGCGGCTCCGGCACATTGCCCGCGCCCGGGCCGGGATGGGCTGAGATGGGCTCGGGGGGAGGGTTGGCCGCTTAAAGACACCCTGCTCCTCTTTTCCCTCCCCAGCTGTGGGCCCGGGGCTCCCTGCACCCCCCTGTCCGCTCAGGGCCCCCCAGAGCCCCTCATCCTGGTCCCAGGCCTGAGCCACAGGGGCCGGTGTGCTTCTGGCCTGGAGCCTGCGCTCGGCTGCTTCAGGGCAGGGAAGGGAAAGGGGATCAGCCCCACAGGAATGGGGTCCCCAACATCCCTCCCCCACATCCCCATGCCCCCCAGCTCCAGCGGCCCCCAAGGACGGGCGGGAGGCTTCTCCTGCTGGAGGAGGGAGCAGAGAAAGACCTGGAGGCCACAGCGCAGCCCCCGAGCCTCAGAACCAGCCCCTTGTGCTGCCCACCCCGTGGGGCTGGGACACAGCCCCCTCCCCACAGCCTCTCCCGGGGACCCCCGGCACAACCAGTCCCCCTGCCCTGGTCCCCTGTCCCCCATCAGGGCACACACGGCCCCCAGAGCTCCAGGGACCCCCGGCAGCCAGCGGTGCAGGCACAGCTGGACACAGATGTGGGTGCAAGGCAGGCACTGCCCAGATGTGTTCCCTGGGAGGGGAGGGGACAGCGCCTGTGCCCGGGCCCAGGACAAGGGTGGCACGGAGCTGGGGTGGGTGGCTCCATGCACAGCGCTCCATCCCCTCCCCACCCCCGGGCCCCACAGTCCCCCCACAATCACCCCAAATCCCTGACCTCGGTCCCACACAGCCCCATAACCCATCCTTGCCCCCACAGCCCCCTGACCCCACTGCAGCCCACCAGAACTCCTGTCCCCCTTGTTTCCATCCCCAATCTCCCCTCACAGCCCCCAGCTCCATCCCAGGCCCCAAACTCCCTCTGCCACTCCCCAGCATCCCCTGCCTGTCCCCCAGGGTCACACTGACAGCCCAAACTGACCCCTGAGCCCCCAGCCCTCTGTGCCGCATCCATGTGGTGACAGTGACGTGGGGACAGGCCATGGTGGGTGCTGCCTGCCCGAGGTACCCCCCCTTCCCCATGGGTCCTGTGGGGCACAGCCCATGCCCAGGGCACCACCAGGGCCATTTGTGGGGCACCCCTTCCTGGTGCTTCCAACAGGACACCCATCACCATCACACCGGGGTGCCAGGGGACACTGGCACAGAGCTCCTGGGCAAGCTGGGTGGCCTCTGTGTCACCCCAGCCCCACCCCAGCCCCACCAGGGGCACCCAGCCCCACCAGGGGCACCCAGTCCCACCGTGCACCCCACTGTGCACACCCAGCCCAGGAGCAGCTCCCTGCCCACTGCCCTGGCATCCCACCCCAGCCCGGAGCTTTGGGGGTCTCTGGCAGCACCGTGTCCCCACAGGGTGCCAGCCCAGCCCAGGCAGGAGCTGCAGCCCCCCAGGCCTGGGGGCAGCACGAGGCCCCTCGCAGGGTGAAGAGGGCCTGGGTGATCCCCCCCATCAGCGTCTCGGAGAACCACAAGCGCATTCCCCACCTCCTGGTGCAGGTAGGTGACAGCCCCCGGCCTCTCCCCCAGCTCACAGAGTGGGGGCACAGGGGGCACCCCAGAGGGGCACAGGCCCCAGCCTGGGACCCCCAGCCCTGATTTTCCTGGGGCAGATCAAGTCGGACAAGCAGCAGCCTGGAGGGGTCATCTACAGCATCAAAGGGCCGGGGGTGGATGAGGAGCCCCTGGGCATCTTCTCC
Source organism: Melospiza georgiana (assembly GCF_028018845.1). Taxonomy (NCBI): domain Eukaryota; kingdom Metazoa; phylum Chordata; class Aves; order Passeriformes; family Passerellidae; genus Melospiza; species Melospiza georgiana. The sequence goes on from NC_080443.1 coordinate 20,325,466, forward strand.
ATCGACAAGTTCAGCGGGAAGGTTTTCCTCAACGCCATGCTGGACCGGGAGGAGCACGACCGCTACCGGGTAAGGACAATCCCGGGTGCCCCCCGCCCCTCCCTGGGTCCCCAGGCAGACCCCGACCCCCACTCTGCACCCACAGCTCCGAGCCTTCGCCCTGGACCTGGGCGGGGTCACCCTGGAGGAGCCCACGGACCTGGAGATCATCGTGGTGGACCAGAACGACAACCGGCCGCTGTTCCGGCAGGACGTGTTCACCGGGAGGGTGGTGGAGGGCGCTGAGCCAGGTGGGGATGGGATGGGATGGGATGGGATGGGATGGGATGGGGTGGGATGGGATGGGATGGGATGGGGTGGGATGGGATGGGATGGGATGGGATGGGATGGGATGGGATGGGATGGGGTGGGATGGGATGGGATGGGATGGGATGGGATGGGATGGGATGGGATGGGATGGGATGGGATGGGATGGGATGGGATGGGATGGGATGGGATGGGATGGGATGGGGGCACCCAGCCAGCCCTGAGCCAGCACCCACTGGGCACTCCGGGCCCACAGGGACCTGTGTGATGACGGTGGATGCCACGGATGCCGACGACCCCGACACGGACAACGCGGCCCTGCGCTATTCCATCCTGGAGCAGGGCACTGCAGGAATGTTCAGCATCAATGCCACCACGGGGGAGATCTGCACGGCACGGCCCGGCCTCGACCGGGAGGTACCGGGGTGGGGGCACCGGGATGGGTCTGGGGGGCACCAGCACTCGGGGCACCCATGGGCACCCCACATGGGGAAACCACAACTCCATCCATGAGTGTGGGGACAGGGTGGGTGGGCAGAGCTGGGGGATCCCTGTGCTCCCTGGGCCATCTCTGTGCTCCCTGCGGCTGGGGACTCAGCTCTGCCCCCCCCGTTCCCCACAGACCATGGGGGTGTACAACCTGACGGTGCAGGCGGCCGACATGTCCGGGGACGGGCTGACCACCACGGCCATGGCCGTCATCTACCTGGAGGACATCAACGACAACGCTCCCGAGTTCACCAAGGAGGAGGTACCAGCCAGGATGTGGGGACGAGCCGGGCTCAGCAGGGCGGGAGCTGCCCGCCCGGGGGTCTGAGCACCCCAAAGGGGCAGAATCCAGCCCCGCTCCGCTCTGCCCCAGTTCTCCATGGAGGTGGAGGAGCAGGCGGCCGGCGTGGACGTGGGCAAGGTTTTTGTGCACGACAAGGACCTGGCGGGCTCGCCCAGCTGGTTGGCCAAATTCACCATCCTGGAGGGCGACCCCGAGGGCGCCTTCGCCATCCGGACCGACCCGCACACCAACGACGGCGTGCTCTCGGTGCTCAAGGTGGGCAGGGGCAGCCGGGGGTCCCCGGGGCTCTCAGGGCTCCGCTGACCCCCGGCCCCTCCCGCAGCCGCTGGACCACGAGGTGCGGGACCGCTTCGAGCTGACGGTGTCGGTGCAGAACGAGCGGCCGCTGGAGCCCTCGGCCCCCGGCAGCCCCCGGGCGCTGGCCACGGTGCGGGTGCGGGTGCGGGACGTGAACGAGGCGCCCGCGTTCCGCGAGAACCCGCGGCGGGTCAGCGTGCTGGAGGGGACCCCCCCGGGCACGGCCATCACCACCTACACCGCCAGCGACCCCGACACGCAGCAGCTGCAGAGCCTCTCGTGAGTGCCGCTCCCCTCCGCGGCCCCGGGGCGGGCTGGGGGCGACGTCTCACCGCCCCTCGCCCACAGCTACGCGCTGCTCTACGACCCCGCGGACTGGCTGCAGATGGACCCTCACAGCGGCACCGTGCGCACCAAGCGGGAGCTGCTGCACCCCTCCGCCTTCCTGCAGGGCGGCTGGTACATCGCGCTGGTGCTCGCCCGCGACGATGGTGAGTGAGCCCCGCGGTGCCCCCCGCGCCCCCGCCGCCCCCGCTGAGCCCCTGCTCTGTCCCCAGCCGAGCCCCCGCTCTCGGCCACCGGCACCCTGTCCATCGAGATCCTGGAGGTGAACGACCACGCTCCGCAGCTGCAGCCGCCGGCCGGGGTGCTCTGCGGGCGGCCGGGCCGCGGGGGGACGCTGCTCCTGGGGGCCACCGACGATGACCGCCCCCCGCACGGAGCCCCCTTCCACTTCCAGCTCAGCCCCCAGCACCCGCAGCTCGCCCGCAACTGGAGCCTCGCCCGCTTCAATGGTGAGGGGCAGCCTCAGGGCAGGGGGACGCTGCACGGAGGGTCCCGCTGACCCCTGCCCGCCCCGCAGTGACCCACGCCGTGCTGGCCGTGCTGGCCGAGCTGCCCGAGGGGCCCTACTCGCTGCCGCTGCTGCTGCGGGACTCGGGGACGCCCCCGCGGGAGCAGCAGCAGCTGCTGAACGTCTCGGTGTGCCACTGCGGCCGCGACGGCGCCTGCCTGGACGGGGCTCTGGCCGCGGCCCGCGCCGGGGCCGGCATCACCCTCGGGGCGCTCATGATCATCGCGGGCAGCGCCATCCTCCTCCTCGGTGAGTGGGACCCCCACCGTCCTTCCCCCATCCCTCCACCCCAGCCCCGAGCTGGTCCTGGCCACCCCTCCGAGCCCCACCAGCCCCTTCTGTCACCCTGACCCCCACCCAGCGCCCCATCCTGGGCCTGGCCTCCCATCCAACCCCACCCATGACCCTCAACGCCTCCCCCTGCCCAGCAACCGCTCCTGACCGCAATCCCGACCCCCTCATCTCCCTCCCTGCCCATCCCACCCCAATCCCACCCCAATCCCAATCCCACCCCTATCCCTCCTCCCAGCCCGACTGCATCCCACCCCGGCCATCACCCCGTGCCCGCCGTGCCTCGCCATGCTCACACGCGTGTCCCGTGTCCCCGTGGTGTGCCCATGTCCCGTGTCCCCATGATGTCCCCATGGTGTCCCCATGTCCCCGTGGTGTTCCCATGTCCCATGTCCCCGTGGTGTCCCCGTGGTGTCCCCGCGGTGTCCCCGCAGTGCTGGCGGCTCTGGGCGCTGCGCGGGTGCGCGGCCGCCGCCGGGCCCTGCGCAAGGGGCTCCTGCAGCGCTCTCGGGACGATATGCGCGACAACATCCTCAACTACGACGAGCAGGGCGGGGGCGAGGAGGACCAGGTGAGCAGGGCCCGTGGCAGGGGGGTGCCGGGGGTGCGCAGCTCGGCCCCGCACCCCTAAACCCCTCCCGGCCCCGCAGGACGCCTACGACATCAACCAGCTCCGGCACCCCGAGCTCTTCTCGGCCCGGGCCAGGCCCCCCCTGCGCAGGGACGCCCCGCTCAGCTCCGGGACCCCCGTGGCCCCCCGCAAGCTGCCCAGCGGCCCCTCGGACATCGAGGAGTTCATCAATGAGGTGGGTGCGGGCCCGGCAGCCCCCAGCAGTCCCCAGTCACGGGGGGCTGACGGTGACCCCCCGTCCCCGCAGGGGCTGGAGGCGGCGGACAGCGACCCCAGCGTGCCCCCCTATGACACCGCCCTCATCTACGACTACGAGGGCTCGGGCTCGGTGGCCAGCCCGCTGAGCTCCATCGTGTCCAGCCTGACGGACGAGGACCAGGACTACGATTACCTGAGCGAGTGGGGGCCCCGCTTCCGCCGCCTGGCCGACCTGTACGGGCACTAGCGGGGAGGGGGCAGGAGGGGACACCCAGGAGGGGCTGGGGCAGGGACGGGGCAGCGGGCAGCTCACACACACACACAGGAGATGCCCAGAGCGGCGGCAGCTTCACCGATGGACCCGCACAGGATGCCCGGCTGGAGCCGCTTTGCACACGCGTGTGCAACGAGAGGCTCCGCGCAGGGCGTGCACACCCACACACCCCGCAGAGCCCGGCTCAGCAAACCTGGGGGGGGAACGCCGGGGTGAGCCCCACACAGCTGGGGAGGGGGCGAGGAGACCCCTGGGCACCCCATAATAAAGAGCGGGGTTGGTGGCGGGGCTGCGTGACCCCCCCACACCAGTAGAAACAAGGCACTTTTATTGGGAACCGGCAGCACCCCCGGGGGGCTCCATCCCCGCCCCAGGGCCGCCGGCACCGCGGGGACCCGGCCCCGGCCCGTCCCTCCTGCTGCGCCCTGGGCGGGGGTCGCTGCTCAGCCCCCCGGGGCACCGCTACATCTCGCGGGGGGGCTCCGGGCAGCGCAGCGTCCTCCCGCCGGGGGCGGCCGGCTGGCCATAGGCGCGGGGGGCCAGCAGGGGCAGGCGCTCCTCGCGGGGGCCGCGGCGGAACAGCGGCGGGCGGCGGCGGCTCTCGCCGTCCTGCAGCGACTGCGGCAGCGCCCGGCCCTGGCTCTCGGGCAGCAGCATGATGCTGAGCACGGCCAGGATGGCGAAGGACGCGAACACGACGTGGTGCAGGAAGAAGCCGCGGCTGTTGGGGATGGCGGTGATGGGCGCCGCCGCTTTGCCCACGAAGTTGGCGCCCAGGACCAGGCCCAGGCCGGCGCCCCTGCGGGAGGAACGCGCTCAGGGGGCTCTGCCCGCGCCCCCGCTCCGGGGCAGCGCAGGACGGGGCAGCTCCCCCTCACCTGACCACGGTGGGGAGAACCTCGCTGGCAAAGAAGATGCTGAGCATGGTGACGGCGTGGGAGGCGGCCGTGCCCACCACGGACAGCGTGAGGACGATGAGCTCCAGCAGGTCTGCGGGGGGTGAAGCACATCAGGGGCAAACCCCGCGCCCTCCGCCGCTCCCCCGGCTGGGGCGGGGTCCGGGGGTCCCGCGGGCCTTACACTGGGTGAGGGCCAGCAGCAGCAGGGAGGAGATGCCGGTGAGCACGGTGCAGAGCAGGAGGATGGCGCGGCGCCCGAAGCGCTCGGCCGTCAGGCACACGAACAGGCAGGCGGCCGCCTCGGTGCCCAGCAGCGCCAGGTGCGAGGAGAAGAAGTGGGGCAGGTGCGGGAGCAGGTTGCGGGTGAAGCAGTGGCGGATGCCGGAGCCGATGAACCTGAGGGACAGCGGGGTCAGGGGGCCGCCAGTGGCACCCCCGGCCCCAGGGCCAGCCCGGCACCCCCGGCGCTCACGCCGCGAAGCCGAGGATGACGCCGTTCTTCCAGATGACCCTGGTGCCGCAGATCTCGCACACCGAGTGGTACCGGGGCCGCTGGGGCCCCTCGGACAGCGCCTCCAGCTCTGCCGGGAGAGGGGAAACCGGGATAGAGCCGGCTCCGCTCCGCCACCCCACAGCCGGGGTCGGGCACGGGGCCGATGCCCCCGCAGTGCCCCACGCACCCGCCACGAGGCTGTCCTGGGGACAGTTGTCTTCGGCCAGCGCCTGCAGGCTCCTCCTGGCGCTCTCCAGCTGCCGTGTGGCCAGCAGCCAGCGCGGGGGCTCCAGCAGCAGCGCCGGGCACCTGGGGCACGGCTGTCAGGTCACAGGGTCCCCGCGGGCCTGGCCACCCTCCAGCACCGACCTTCCCACCTGGCTTCAAAGCAACGCTGCCCAGAAACCCTCAGCTCCAAACCTGAGCAAACATTTACCCAGGGTGGGGGGTTCCACTCCTCTGGAGAGCCCCGGGCGGGGTGTCCTGGGCTGGGAACAGCTTGGCACCAGCCCCGGGCACAGCCCAGCCCCGCGCAGCCCCTGCCCGGGCTCCTTACCACCAGCCGGCAGCCAGCAGGGCCAGGATCATGGTGACAGCGCCCTGCAGCACCCGCCAGTCCCGGCAGAGCAGGGCCAGCCCCGGCAGCAGCAGCTCCCCGGCCATCCAGAAGAACCCGGCCACCATGGTCACCCCCAGGCGGTGGGGGGGGTCACACAGCTCCAGCCCTGGCGGGGGGCGAGGGGCCACAGTGGGTGCCAAGGACACCCTGTGCCCTGGAGCGTCCCATATTCCATCCTGGGACACCCCACAGCCTGGAGCACCCCGCACCCAGGGCACCCCAGAGCATCCCATATTCCAGCCCGCTGCAGGACATCCTACAGGAGCACCCCCCATCCCAGGGCACCCCAGCCCCCAAACCCCGCGAGGTGCCCTCTCACACTCACGTGCCACGTAGAGGGCGAGGAAGGCTCCTGCCAGCGCTGCCCCAAAGAGCAGCCGTGCCACCAGGACCATGAGGAAATCCACAGCCAGTGCCACGCTGAGCCCCACGGGGACGGCCAGCGCCAGGGACAGCAGGAAGGTGGGACGGCGGCCGAACCTGCCAGGGAGGGGCTGTGAGGGCTGGGCACGGTGCCCCCTGCCCGCGGGGCTGCCCAGGGACCCCCATTACCTGTCACAGGCCAGGCCGGCGGTGACGCTGCCCAGGGTCCAGCCCAGCAGGTGCGTGGTCTGCTCCAGGGGCACCTTCCAGCGCGAGGCACACACCAGGTCCCACTGCGGGGACACAGCGGGGAGGTGTCAGCGTGGGGGGCTTGGCAGACCCCCGGCACTGCCCACAGGGCTGGGATGGATGGGGCTGCAGGGCTCCTGGAGAGCCCCCGCCCCACAAACAGAAATGTGGGACAGATGCGGGGGGACAATACTGGTGATTCCACCCTGCAGCCCCCCAGCAGCTTCCCCAGGGCTCCCCCAGCCAGCCCCGAACCCCTCCAGGGGTCACTGCTCTCCCTGCACACCCAGGCCTTTCCCGAGGCATCCGGACCCCCCAGCCGGCTCTGGTGGGGTCCGGTTTGTTCCCCCGACTCCTCTCAGGTGTCGCCCCCAGAGCGCTCCCAGCCCCTCCCTTAACCCCTCCTTTACCCACGGACCCCTCACCCCCTCCAGCCCCGCAGGCTGCCCCAGCCCCGGGGTGCCCGCTCTCCCCGGCCCCGGCACCCCCCGTCCCGCTCCCCCGTGCCCACCTGCGTGACGAGGTTGGCGCGGAGGCCGGCGGCGGGCAGCGCGTAGTGCCAGCCGCGGGTGCAGGGCGCGGTGCCGTTGGGCCGGGGGCTGCCGGGGGGGTAGCGGTACAGCTGGCAGGGGCTCCAGCCGCCGCGGAGGCGCGGCACGGCGGCGCGGAGCAGCGCGGGGCCGCCCAGGCGGCGGAGCGGCGGCGGCAGCAGCGCGGGGTCGGGGCGGCAGCGGTGCGGGGGCTCCGCGCCCAGCGCCCAGCCCAGCGCCCAGCCCAGCGCCAGCGCCGCGCACGGCGCCCACCCCCCCGCCGCCCGCCGGCCCCGCGGCCGCGACCCCCGGAGCGCCATGGCCACCGGCACCGGCACCGACACCGACACAGCCTCGGCTCGGCGCGGCCAGGTGGGGCGGCACCGGCCGGACCCGCCCCGCGGCACCGCCCCGACCGCTCCCTCCGGATCTGACCCCCAGCCCCGACTCTGACCCCGCCAGCCCCGGTTCGGACCCCTCCAGCCCCGGTTCAGGGACCCCCCCAGCCCCAGTTTGGATCCCCAGCCCCGGTTCGGACTCCCCCAGTCCTGGTTCGGAACCCCCCAGTCCCGGTTCAGAACCCCCCAGTCTTGGTTCGGACACCGAGCCCTGGTTCGGACCCCCCCAGCCCCAGTTCACTACCCCACAACACGAGGCTCAGTCCTGGTCCGATTGCTTCTCAAGCCCGGTTTGTCCCCCCAGCCCAGTTCAAAAACCCCAGCCCCAGGTCAGATCCCCAGCCCTGGTCCCAATCCCCAGTCTGGTTCCCAAACCCCAGCCCTGGTCCCAATCCCTGTCCCGGTTCGTCCCCCTCAGCCCCAGATCTCTCCCCCCAAGCCTGGCCCCAGTTCCCACAGCCTGCTGCACCCCCAGCCTGGTTTCCCCCTTTGGCTCTCCAAGCCCCATTCCCCCAGTTCAGCCCCAGTTTGCCTCCCCCAGCCCCAGTTCACTGCCCCCAGCCCAGCTCAGTCCCCCTCTCCATGATGCTCCTGCCCCCTCTCAGGACTGGGGACCCCCAGCCCAGCCGGTGTTGGGGGTCCTGCGGTGCAGCTGGGAGCTCCAGGACCCATCTGGGAGCACCCACAAAGGCACCCAGGTCCCCCCAGACCTCAGAGGGGGCCAGGGGAATCTGTGACAGCCCCTCTAGGAAGGGAACGTGCTGGCACCCAGCACCACGTGAGCCCGTGGGAAGAGCCAACAGAGCAGCCAAACTGCAAACAGGCTTCACTTCCCTCTTCCTTCTAAAATTTACTCACAAATGTGATTTCTGGGGGCAGCAGCATCACTTGGTGTTCAGCTTCAGACCTGCAATGGTGGAAAAACTCCATCTGCAAAATCACATTGAAAGCCACACTGAAAAATCACACCTGCAAACTCACACTGAAAAATCACACACAAAAAAATCCCATCTGCATTGTTTTGCCTCCCTCTGAGGGATCCACACCCCCACACACATCTGGGAGTTACACCGGGAGGAAAACTGGAGACTCCCAAGGTCACCAGCACCGTGGTCAGATGAGCCTGTGGGACTTTGCAGCTTTACATGCTCATGAAAGGCCTCTCTGTCATTACAAATTTATGGTTGTTTAACAAAATAAAGACAGGGATGGAAACTAATCCAAGAACAAGTGTTACCTGTGGCTGTTTTCTTGAAGCCCCTGACACAGGAGCAGCCCCTGGTTCCACACTCATCCCACAGCCCAGAAAAGGGTGGGGAGAAAATCCCTCTGGCTGCAGCTGGGCCATGGCACTGCCATCCTGCTGAGGCTGTGTGAGCCCCCGTCCTGGTGCCAGCAGGGCCAAGGCAGGGGCTGAGGGCTGGGCAGGGGACAGTGGCTCTTCTGAAGCTGCTCTGATGCATCGGAGTGAAATCCTCCAGGATCCCCCTGCTCCACCATGGAAAATTCCTCAAGTGGCTGCAAAGCTGGCAGCAGTGGGGGAGCTGGGGGCTGAATCCAATCTGGTCCCAACAGAGGAGGCTGGAGAAGCCAGAGCTGGCAGTGGGGGTCCGTGGGGGCACCTCTCACTGCTGCCTGGGGCTGGCAGCTGCAGCCACCAGAAAGGCTGGGCAGCAGGAGGAGGGAAGGCACAGAGGTCCTGGAAGGGCACCGGGATGGATCTGCCTCCAGCTGCATCCCTGAGCTGCTGAGCGAGGACTGAGTTCCTGCATCCACCCATCCCTGTCCAGACTCTGCAGCCCCAAAACAGCATCTCCTGCTCAGTGAATTCACCAACACAGGGAGGGTCCCCTCTCCTCATGACCCACCCCTGGAGGGTTCCAACCCCACTGCACACAGAGAGACACAGAAAAGAAAGAATGATGTTTAGAATCATAGAATAGTTTGGATTGGAAGGGACCTTAAAGCTCATCTTGTTCCATCCCTTGTCATGGGCAGCTGATCTGAGCAACCTTTTCCTTGACAGGGAAACTGCTGCCCAGGGTGAACTGTAAATACAAAGATAATTTTAATTAATTTATTTATTTCTTTACACATAACTGAAAGTGATGTTACAGTACATAAGTTATTTACAACTGTGCAGTAATGTGTTGCAAAATAAATTATCTAGAAGGCAGCAAAAGTACATTGTTAATGTATATAAAAACTGTACAGCATTTATGGGATACAATTTTTCTTTATATGAGTATTGGCTCTGTAGTGTTTTCAAGTTATGTTCTCAGAAAGAGAAACGAAATGCCCAAGATTAAAGGAAAAAATATATAAACCACGTGGATTTTACTCCATTAAAAACACAGTTGGCAAAGTCCTTTCTCTGCGTCGCCGTCTCCCCGGCCGTGCCGCCCCGGCGGCTCCTCTGCCCGTCCCCAGCGGCTGCTGCGGGGCCACCGGCACATCCCGGAGCCGTCCCCGCTCCGGAGCCGCCGCTGCCCAACCCGGACACTGTCCTCCTTTTGTTTCTAATCGTTGGATTTTTTTTTGTGATTTTTTTTTTGTAGCATTTTTTTTTGTTTGGTTTTTTTTTTTTTTTAGACATACCCATGATGGAACGAGAAACTCAAACACCCCCCCCCTCCCCCCATGGTTTCCTACTGCAGCTTCTCCGAGAGGAGATCCGCGCCCGGTGGAAAACAGAGAGCTGGAAATCACGGTGTTCACAAGTACATGGTTCACGTGGTTGCTGGCCCCGCTCAGCAGCTTCTGCAACACACACACGGTGTCCTCGGCCTCATCCCTCCGCGCCTCGGCCAGTCCCGGGGCCGCTGAGCGCCCGCTGCCCGCGCTGCCCGGAGCCTCCCCCGGCCCGCTGCCCCAGGGGCCGCGTCAGTCCGGAAGCGAGGGACACGTCGTGAAGAAAGTGCAATTATTTTTCTTATTGTTTTATTTTCTGCCGATAGCTGCTTCCTCCTCCTCTGACCAGGGATTCATCAGCAAGCGGTTAAGGGTGAATGTGAGCTCGACCGCCCGACCTCGGAGCGCTCCCGTCCTTGCCAGTGTTCAGAGATGTCTCCTGGGCTGGAACTGTCATGCCGGCAAGAGCACAAAGTCATCGTTCACGTCGACCATTGGCACATAGAACGAGGGCACCTCGTTGACGCAGAGGGATTTGTGCCCCGCGGGGTCCAGCTCCTGCACCTTCAGCTGCCACTCCATCCTCTGCACCGCGTTCAGGGCAGCTGCTTCGTGTTGCTGTCGCATGAGCAGGCACGTCTGGATGGGGAAACAGCAACGGGACGTGAGGGTGAGTGGCAGGCACAGGCAGGACCATGCAGCCACAGTTAAATGCAGCAAGGGGTGCCACACACGGGACACCTGGATTTGGAATCTCTGCTGAGCCCAGCTCCAGCAGGAGCTGAGGCAAATCCAAAAGTTTGGGTTTGAAAGGCTTGTCAGCACTCCAGAGCATCCACTGCCATGCAACACTGCCCTGACAATCTCTGGACACCCACTCTGTGCTGGAAACCACTAAGGCAGCTCCCAGGCTCTGGAATGCCCCTGCCTGGAGCACGGGGCTCCCACAGCTCTCACCTTCATCCGGTCGTACTTGTCATCCACGTCCTGCAGCCAGGAAATGAACTGTCGCGCGTTGAAACGGTCTCTGACCGATTTGTTTTCGTCTCCCTAAGAATGGGACAGCAGAGGGAGGAATATGGGATTAGTTTTGTGCTTTAAGCAGTTACAGGTCTCACAGGCCATATTCATAAGCCCCTCCTGGGGCACACTCCTCAGAACTGCAGTGCCTGCAGGGAGGGAGGATGGACATCACTGCTGCCAGCGGTTCCTGCAGCCCTTTCCAGGGGTTCAGCCTCAGGTGGGGATGCACTCATGTGCCCATACTCCCTGTTTCTCCTTGCTTGGCAGGGAGTCTGTCCGTCCATGTCAGCCCATCACAGCCCTGCACCTCCCTGACTCCTCCAGCTGATGCCAGGATAGCAGCAGCACAGACACTTGGCTGGGAAATGCCGACGGATAAATCAGAGCTCCTGGATCAATACACAGCTCGCTAATAAATCCCAGGATGCTGTCCCTGCCCAGGATCCCTCCTGCAATGCAGCAGTGTAATGTTTCTCTTCCTTTCACAGGGAGAAACACCTCAGAGTGTAGTAAAGGAAACCTTTCCAGTGTGCAGATGATCCTGACCAAGGAAGATGGAGGGTCCCAAGACTCACTGATAAAGCTGAGCCATCTCTGCTCCTAACAGACATGAACTCCCTGTATCCTACATTCAGTTAGACAATTAGGCAAATGATGCTCCAAGTCACAGAATAATTTGGATTGGAAGGGACCTTAAAGCCCATCTCATTCCACTCCCTGCATTGGGACACCTTCCACTATCCCAGGTTGCTCCAAAATGCATCCAACTTGGTCTTGGACACTTCCAGGGATAGAGAAGCCACAGATTCTCTGGGCACCCTGTGCCAGGGCCTCTCCACCCTCACAGAGAACCATTCCTTCCCAATATCCCATCTAACTCTGCCCTCAGGGGGAGGTGACATCCTGCACCTGTGTGCAGTGGTGGGTGACCTGAGCAAGGGGGCACTAGGAACTCCTGCCTCCACCCTTCCCTCCATCCCTCCAGACAAGCCCATCTCCCTCAGGGTCTTGCAGAGCTCCTGAGGCCCTCCCTCACTGCTGCGGCAGGCACTGACCTGATTTTCCAGAGGCATGTTGTACACCTCAGAGTCCAGCAGCATGGTGCAGGCACTGAAGGGCACGGCCTGGTTGGCGATGGTCCTGGCTGCCCGGCAGTGCACCCGCAGGATCTCCTGCTCGCAGGACACGATGAGCTTCTCCTGAGGAAGAGCAGAGCAGTGAGTGTGGCAGCCTCAGCCTTGCCAGCAGGGGAGACTGGGGCCCTGTTCCCCACGGGGAGCGTGCCCTTACCCGCTCTATGCTGTGCTGCAGGCGCAGCTTGCCCCGCACGGCCTCCTGCTGCTTGAAGAGCTCCTTGAGCGGCTCCGCGAGCGACGGCGGCGGCGCGATCTGCGGGCACAGGGCGCGGGCAGGGTGAGAGCAGGACCTCTGTGGGGCACAGCCAGGGCTGCCTGCACCCTGAAATGTGTGCTGGCCACAGAGGGAGCAGGGACATCCCACGGGGTGCCTGGGGAGAGGCTCTGCCAAGGACAAGGCCCTGCCAGTGCTCAGACTGAGTGAGGGTGAGGACTTGGCAAGAAGAACAACCAGAGCCTGACACACCCTTGTGCTGCAGGGCAGGGTGTGCAGCAAGGAACGGAGGCTGGTCACTGACCCTTCTCCTCCAGCCTGGAGCCCAGATTTACCACCTGCGGCACCACATTTATTGATGCATTTGTATTAGTGAGGCTGCTCCTGCAGCACAGCAGTGAAATGCTGATTCCAGTGCCAACTCAAAGAGCAGAGCTTGGGAAAATGATGGCAGGAGTTAAGAGCCATCTTTTCCCCATGTTCCAGGGTCATTATCCTGTTACTACACTGCTGCAAGAGCAGTTTTATCTCCCAGCCTCAGATCTAGTGGATTCTTACAAACTTTGCTCTGAAGCCCAACTAAATCTCAGGCCCCTCAGCACAGTTCAAGATCTTCTCTGCAAAAATGCAGCAACTCAAGGGCTGCATTTACCACACAGCCAGGCACTTATCCAGGCTCAGGTTTGGTGTCATATTCCAAAGGCAGGTTGGGGCATGTTGGCATTGCAAGGTGGTGACAGGGCAGGGGGGACAGCTTGGATGTAACAGTGAGGGGGGACGGTTCCCGAGGCTAAAGAGAGAAGATGACTCACCACTGGAATATGGAGCTTGCTTAGGGGTTTGCCATCCAACAGGTAGGAGCCTGTGTAGGTGACATACTCAGCGTAGCACTGGGGAGCTTGGGGAGTAATGTAGCACAGGATTTTCCGCTTCTCCTCAATCTTCTTCCTGATCTGGAGGTACTCGAAGTAGGGGTTGGACCTGTCGCTGTGGTAAGGTTCGATGTCGTCCAGTTTGATGGCATCGACGATAGCTGCCAGGGTCTGCTGGATCATCTCCCTCGTCTGCTGGGTGGACGTGTTGATCTGCTGCTGCAGCTGCTGGTTGGAGCGCTGGAAGCGGCGCTTCCGCGGGTGCTGAGCCTGGGAATCGTCCTCCTCCGTGATGCGGCCTTTGGCGCGCGTGACGGGCGCGGAGACGGGAGGAAATTCCTTCTCGGACGCGGCGGCGTTCTGCTTGTTTTGGTTGGCGAGCATCTGAGCCCGGTTCCTGGTAATCCGCTGAGGAATCTCTTCTATTTTGGGTGGTTTGGGAGCTTCTGCTACTGGTTTTTGTACTGGTTCCACAATTTCTGCTTGAGCGTTGCCAGGAGGAGCGTCCGCCTGGGGTGGCGGGGCCGTGGCACTGTCCTGTGGAGTGCCAGCCTCAGAGCTGGCCACGGGCACGGGACAGGGCTGGGAGCTGCCCTCTGCCACCCCGCCAGCCGACGGCAGCTCCTCGTGCACGGCCTCCACCTCTTTGCTCTCAGCCTGCGCGGGCTCGGGCGGCGTCTGCTGGAACACCTGCGCTTCCGAGTCCTCTGCTGCCTTCTCCTCAGCTGCGTTCAGTGCCTCAGAGGTGGATTCTTGTACAGCCACTTCTGGTTTCTGCTCCTCTGCTGGTGGCTCTGTGTCCGTGGGCAGGGTGGCCGGAACCGGGCTGGCTGGCGGCTCCTCCGGCTCACTGGACGCTATCACGGACGCGCCGGCTTTGATGATGCCAGCGCTCGGTTCTGGAGCTGCTGCTGCTGCTGGGCTTTCCTCAACCGCTTCTGCCTCGGCCATCTCTGTCTCTGCCACGTCCTTAGGCTGGAGTGGCAGCTCTGGGAGCGAGAAGGGGCCAAGGTCCAACTCATCCTCGGTGTTGGTGAAGGGGTCTGGCCACGTCACCGCCTCCTCTGCGTTCGCAGGTGCTGCGTTGTTGTTTTCCAAATAGTTGTTTTCTGGTGCAGCAACGACTTCGGCCTGAGGTTCTGCTGGCACACACGGGGGCTCTGGAGGGATCTCTGGTGCTTCTTCTGGAAGAGGCTTGCAGTTGTTGAAGAAGGTGTCTAACCTAGTAGGGGACATGTATGGAGCTTGCTCTTCAGCGTTTGCAATTTCTGCTGGAACTGCTTCCTCAGCATCCTCCTTGACTTCCTCCAGCCTCGGTTCAGACACTGACAGAGGGTACGAGATGGGAGAAACAGGGTAGGAAGTCTCTGTGGGAATGAAGGCTACTGGTGCAGGATGAATTGGCTCTAGGGAACAGAGCGGAGGTTTAGGGGACTCGGAAAACCTCTGGGGAGATTTCATCAGAAGCTCCGAGCCCATGGACCAGGTGACAGAGTGCTCTGCGGGGTTGCCCATGAGGCTGGGAGGAATGGCGGTGTCTGGGTTTCGGGAAGGAGGGTTATCCCAGTCTATGTTGTTTTGTTCAGGCATTCCTGAACTAAAATGGTTTTCCTCGATGGGGGGCAGGTAGGTGGATTCTGGCGGCATGATGGAGGCAGTGGCTTGCTGCTCCTCTGTGGTATCCAAGGGCATGCCGATGTCGGGGGGAAGAGCACTTTCCACTGAAGGAGCCAGCAACTCATCCCTGTGCGAAGGGGAGGATTTTGCTTGTAAACCAGAAAAGACACTTTCGGGAGACTGGGCGACCCCGCTGACGGCTCCTGGTGCACAGTGCAAAGCTTCCACTTTGGGTGAGGAAACTCCATAATCCGGGGAGTAATACCCAGGAGACAAACACTGGAACTTCTCAGCAGGAACAGAGGGAAGGGGAACTTTGTCCTCCATTAAATGCTGCACAGGAGAGTCATAATTTGATGTTGCTGGGACACTTTGCTGTCTGAAAAACTTATCTCCAACGCTGAACTCCTCTTCGGGCGCCCTCCTGATATCCACTGAGATGGAGCGGTAGAGGTTTGAGGAGGGAATGGTGCGAGTCGGGGTCTGGCTGGGGTTCTCGGGGAGCCCGCTGGAAACGTTGGTGTATCTGTCAAAGAAGGAAGGAGAGCAGGCGTTCATGGACATGGTGGAGATGGGCAGCGAGTGCTGGGAGTCTGCACACTCGAACATCAGGTCTGTGTAGTCCTCGTTGCTGCACGATGGAGTCCTGGGAGTCTGCATCACCTCCTCGTAGCTCGGGCAGGACACGACGGACGCCGGGGTCGGGACGCCCGTGGGCCGGTTCTGATCTGGCCTGGGAGATGCTGGGAGGATCTCCTTCAGCTGAGGACCCGTGATCCAGTCCTTGGAGTCTGTCCCCACAGCAGGCTGTGCCTTGTTTTCTGGTGACAGGATGGGAGTCAGGGGACCCAACTCCTTGAGTTTCTTGTCCTTGAGCTGCGTGTCCAGCGTTAGCGGCTTCTTGGTTGGCAGATCCAGGCTCCTCTTCCGCACATCCTCCGAGCTCTTAAGTTTGTCCTTCAGCTTGGGATCCCCAGACCTGTGCCGCATTTTCTCCATTTGTTTCATTCT
The DNA here is from genome assembly GCF_028018845.1 of Melospiza georgiana. Taxonomy (NCBI): domain Eukaryota; kingdom Metazoa; phylum Chordata; class Aves; order Passeriformes; family Passerellidae; genus Melospiza; species Melospiza georgiana. The sequence goes on from NC_080443.1 coordinate 20,341,164, forward strand.
CTCCTTGTGCCTTTTGTGGCGTTCCTCGATCTCCAGGTCCTTCTGGCTCAGCATCCTCTCAAAGCTGGTCATCATCAAATCACCATCTCCCAGAAGTTTCTCCCTTGGCCTAGCATCCTTCTTGCTGCTGTCTTTGGAAAGCGTTATTTTTTCATTCCCATTGCTTATTTTTATGGACTCTGATTTGTCTTTGTCTTGATTCTCCTTAAGCTTCTCCTTCAGTTTGGTTTCACCGAATTTGAGGTTGTCCTCCTTGGATTTATCTTTAAAGGTGGTAACTTGAGGCCCGTCCTTATCTTTGAGTGTTGACTTTGGCTCATCTTTGTGATGTTTAAAGAAACCATCTGTGTGTTTGTCCCTATGCTTTTCCTTTTCCTCCTTCCATTTTTCCTTGTGTTTATCCCGCTTCTTTTTCTCTTTAGCTGTGCTGATGGTGCTGGAACCGTAAGTCTTTTCTTTCTCCGCCTTCTTTGACAGCTCTCTTTCAGAATCATTTTTATCCTTCTTTTCAGAAAATAAGTAATCAATGCTCTTCTCTGGTTCCTCATCAGCATCTGCCTTCATGTTGTAGGAAGAGCCAAAAGCCTCCCCATCCACAGAGAAATCCTTTTCATAATGAGTGGAATCCTTTCTGCTGCTGGAGTCCTTGAATTCTTCTGATTTTTCCTTTTTCTCTGTTTTCTCTTTCTTTGCTTTTTCTTTCTCGTGACTTTTCTTTGAGGAAGATGAGGAATGTCGGTGCCTCTCCTTCTCCTTGAGCTTGTCCTGAAGGCAGGGTAAAGGGAGAGAGTCCTTAAACTTTTCTTCAGCGGCATCGGTCAGAGAGAGGTTAGAAGACTCGAAGAGGCTGGTGAGTCCTGGCTCTTGCCCTCTGTCTGTGAAGCTGTCAGAGGAGATCTCACTGATTTTGTCATTGGAGTCATCCCTGTAATCATTTAGAGCCTCCTCCTCCAGTTTCTCCAGCAGACTCTTCTCCGACTCCCCTCCTTTTGAAGATTTCTTCTCTTTGGAATGCTCCTTGTCCGGCTTCTCCTTATGTTTGCTTTTCACCTTGTCCTCACTGGTGTGTTTCTTCTCAACCTTTTCTGGGAGCTTTTGCTTGTTTTTCTTCTCCTGAGTGGAATCTATGGACATCCTTTCCTTCCTGTCCTTATACTTCTCACTGGAGTCTTTATCTTTCTTCTCTTTGTGTTTCTCAAAGGAACTCTTCTCCTTCTTCTCCTTCCCCCCTTCCGATGTTCCTTTGTCCTTTTTCTTCTCCTTGGACTCCTTGTCCTTCTGCTTGTCCGAGTGCTGCCGGTCGGAGGAGTACTTGCGGTGCTTGTCGGGGTACAGCTCCTTCTCGGCGGTGGCACCATCGTCCTTGTCCTGCAGGCTGTCCAGGCGATGCCCCTCGCCGCCAGCCGAGTCGCCCACCTTGAACCCGCTCAGGCTGTAATCGTCCCTCTCGTCCTCGCTCTCGTCCGTGAAGATGTCAGCGATGCTGTACCAGCTCTTCTCCTTGCCCTTCTTCTCATCCTTCTTCTCGGAGAAATCGTCTCTGTCCGTGGAAAAGGTTTTCTCTTTCTTCTCCTTCACCTGGTCAAAGGAGCTCTTCCTCTCCTTGTCTTTGCTGTGAAGATCCTTGTATTTCTCCTTAGTTTCTTTCTTCTCTTTAAAACTCTTCTCTAGTTCTTTGTCCTTCAGGATTTTCTCTGGAGCAGCTTTTTCATTTTTCTCCTTGTCGCCTTCTTTGGATTTTTCCTTGTATTTTTCTGGCTTCACCTTTTCTTTTTTTTCTTTATCAGGAGCATCTTTCTTCTCCTTTTCCTTCCCAGAATGGTGCCTCTCCCAGCTCTCCAGGGTTTTGCCACTGAACTCAGGGTCAGACTTATCCTTGAAGAATGTTTCACAGCCATACTCCTTGAAGTCATCTCGATAGGGCTCCTCCTGCTTCGTCTTGGGATCTTTTCTCTCTTTAGAGCCGTCAGAGGAATCTTTTCTGTCTTTGTTGGTTTCACCGGTGTCTTTTTCTTTCCTCTCCTTACCAGTCTCCACAGAATCCTTCCTTTTCTTATCCTTTTCAGGTAAATAACTGGGAGTAACTTTGTGCCTGTCTGTTTGGTCCTTTTTCTTCTCAGAGCTTTTCTCCACATAATCCCTCTCCTTTTTCTTTAAGAAAGTGTCCTTTTCATTCCGCTTCTCGCTGTATTCCTTCTTCTCTTTTATTTTATTTTCCTTTTTCTTGTCTTTAATTTCCTCTTTCACAGGTTCTATGATTAGCTTTGCCACGCTGTCATTTTTAATCTCCCTGAAATCTGTTATTGGAGAATCCCAGCTGTCCTCACCCTTGAAATCGAAGGATGAATCAGAGGACAGGTCTGAAAACCACCTCTCCTGCTGATCGTCCGAAAGGCTGAACTTTGTGTCCTCGTTTTCAGCAAACTGAGTTTTGTTATTAAACTCATCAAACCCGGACTCGTCCCTGTAAAGTTTTTCTTTTTTGCATTTTTCCTTCTCTTCCTTGAAGGATTTTTCTTTCTCTAGTTTAGAAACTTTCTCCTCCTTCAGCTCATTCTTCTTCTCAGATTTGGACTGCTTGTCCTTTGACTTCTTCTTTCTCTCCTCCTTGTGTATTCTCGGCTTCTCCTCCTTGGGAGATTTCTCCTTGACAGGTTTCTCTTTTTCTGATTTACTCAATCCTTCTCTGAAGGATTTGCTCAGGTCTTTACTACCATCTTTGATTTTTCTTAATGATTTCTCCTCTTTTGAGGATTTTCCAGTCTCATCTTTAAACAACCACTCCTTCTCCTCTGCTTTACCTTTGGGGAGCTTTTCCTCCTTTTTACCATGTTCCCTATCGTGCTTTAACACTTTCAACTTGTTTTCGACTGGATTTTCTGTCTCTACTATCAAGCCTTTCTCAGGCTTTTGTTTAGAGTCCTCAAACTCAAAAGAAAATGTTTTGATTATTTTAATGTCTTGGCTGATGGGACACTGTCCCTTCTCCTTGTTTTTATGTTTGTGTTTTGTTTTATGCTTTTTAACAACCTTCCCCTCTTTGTCCAGCTTTGGAATTGCTCCATCCACATTGCTATGGAATGAATTCTTTTTCTCAGAAACAGTGTTGTGGGGGGTGTTTTTCTTTTTGTGCTCTGGTTTCTTCCTGACTGGCTTTAGTGACTCTAAGCTCGAGTCCTCGGACGAGTAGTCTGACTCGCTCGTCAGCCTCGTCCTGGTGGAGTCCGAAAGGGAACTGACGTCTGACCAAGCTGGAGAAGATATGGTTTTCCAATTGTCCGTCCTCCAGTGCTTGGAGTGCTGTTCTGTAAGACTGGGATTATGTTTCTGGGATGCTAAACTCCCATGTGAAGAGGTCGATGAGGCAGACAGAGAGTTAAACAAGGAGGATTCCTTTAGCACTAGCCTTGAGTCCTTTACACAGCTAGAGCTCTGTAGAGAGTCTCTATCATCCTCCTCACTCTCCACGTTTTCACTCTCTGATTCAGAGGAACAAAACTTGTCATTTTTTTTGCCAAACCGAACCTCTTTGTTTTTTGTCTCCTTCTTCCGCTTCTTTTTTACTTTGCTTTTCTCCTTGGGCGCCTTGGTGCTGGCGGGCTCCCGAATTTTGCTGCTGGGCAGTATGGAGTGGGTGGAGAGGCGCAGCTTCTCCCCCGTGCCCACGGCCACGCTGGTCTCCTCCTCGTCCGAGCTGTCCGACAGGATGCGGTGGGCAGCTTTCTTTGGTGTAATTGTGTTATTTTTAGTGTAAGTTTTCACTTCCATTTTGGGTATGGAAATGAAACTGTTTGCTTTAGTCTCTTTCCTGTAATCCTTTTTCAGCAAATGTTTGTCATCGACCGGTGGGACCCGGTCCTGCTCATCGTCCTCATCGAATTCATACTCATCCTTCACCGGGGTGATGGTTTTGGGGGGCTCCTGGGCCTTGGGCTTGTGCTTCAAACCCTTCTCAAACTCTGAGTCTGTGTTATTGCCATCAACGGAGCTGGAGGGAGCGAAGGAAGGAGCATCCTCCTCTTCTGAGGTCTCTGCAGAGAGAGAAGAACAGCGTGTGAAGGACTGTCAAGGGTTCTGGGGAGGGAACATTATTGGTCTCCTGCACACACCAACCCCTGCAAACAGCCCTGACACCCTTTGGCCTCACCCAGCCTTTGCAACCTGGCACCCAACAGCTTGGGGGATCTTTTTGGAAGGAAGCTCCTCCAGCTCCAACCTGCATGGGGTGTTCTTCAAAATAACATCCTGGGTGTACCATGAGAACTTTGGAACAGGGTTATGACTGCACACAGTGTAGGTGAAGGCTCCCCAAAAGACTGAAAACTCTAATTTGCACTAATTAAAACCTGCAGAGTGTCCCACAGTGGTGGCAGTGGAGGAAGAGGCTCTAGCAGGGACAGTCAGGAAGCAGAAACTGAAACACCTGTGCTGGGACAGCTGAACAACAGGAACACAGGGTGGGCACTCAAACCCCCTCCTCTCCACTGGAATTACCCACCTTCCAAAGGTAAGACATCCATTTACCTGCAACTGGCTTTCAACCCTACATCCCAACTGCACCAGGGAAGTAATCTCAATGCTGGCTTCCAGGGCAAACAGCCCCCCAAGCTAAAGCTGGTGGTTATGTTGTCTGAATCTGGGTTACAGCCACAGGTGGGCTCCTGACCATGGCAGCATCTGACTTCCCTGTCCTCCTAAGGTCTCTGTGTCAGCTGCAGGCCACAGCTGTCACTGCCATGGCCACAGAAAGGCCAGTCTCACCTGTGGAGCTCTCCTCACTGGAGGGGTACGTGGTCTTCCCTAGGAGCAGGTTCACCATGGTGGGAGAATTCGCTACTTTCAAAGGCGTCTCACCCTTCCTGTTGCTTTGATGAGGATTCCCTCCATAATGCAACAACAATTTCACCACCTGAAAAGAGAAACTGAGGCTTGAGGATGCTCACCATGTTTTGATTCCAGTTTTTTTTGCATGATTTTCATACATAACTAAAAAACTGGTGTCTTCACGGCATGCCTTGTGGTACTAACATAAGAGAGAAGTCCCAGCAACACTCCCAGGGAAGTGGTGGAATCACCATCCCTGGAAGTGTTCAAAAAACATTTAGGGACAGGGTTTAGTGGGGCACTGGCAGCAGCAGGTTAATGGTTGGGCTTGAGGACCGGGGAGGCCTTTTCCAACCTTAATGATTCTGTGATTCTCAGATCCAACCTGGGCAGGAAAGAAGGGGGAAGAACAAGGCACAAAATCATGCTCCTGTCTCAATTCCAGAAGGATGAACTATCCCCCTGTGCAGGGGGATAAAAACTCAACAGCTCTGAAACAGGGAAATTCACACAATCAGGGACTAATTTAGATTGGAAGGGACCTTCAAGCCCACCCCATGCCATGGGCAGGGACCCTTCCACTAACCCAGGCTGCCCCAGGCCCCGTCCAGCCTGGCCTTGAACACAACCTCCTGCCCCTTCCATGGGAAACGAGACAAAACCACCCAAATCTCTGTGTTTTCACACGTTTCCAGGCGAGTGGTTTAAAGCAGGGCAGGGAATGGCAGCAGCCTGACCTTGAAGTGGCCATTGTTGGCCGCGTCGTGCAGGGGGGTGTCATCGTCCAGCCCCTTGGTGTTGACCTCGGCGCCCGCCGCCAGCAGCTGCTTGGCCACGTCGTAGTAGCCCCGGTTGCAGGCCTCGTGCAGCGCCGTCCAGCCTGCAAGGACAGGGACACTCAGCATGTGGCACCACCCTCACAGTGACACTGAGACACGGGGAAAGCCTGCGGGGGCAGCCTGGGCAGGGCTGTGCTGCTCTGATGGCCAAGGGTCTGCCCAGATGCCCGTGGTGCAGCAGGAAGGAACCTGCAGCTCTGCCCCGCTACTCCAGCCAGGCAGTCACAGCATCAATGCCCCTTCTCCCTCTGGTCATGGCATGTGCTACAGTCAGAGCATCTGCCAGACCTGACACAGTCCCTGGAAATGCAAAGTTTTATATGGGAAATAAGGAGAATTGCTGATGTCATGCAAAAGGCAGGTCATAAATGCGTTCTCCTTTATACCATCATAAAATGGTTTGGGTTGGAAGGGACCTCAGAGCTAATCCATTCCCACCCCCAGCCATGGGCAGGGACTCCTTCCCCTGTCCCAGGCTGCTCCAAGTCCCCTCCAATCTGGCCTTCAATGCTTCCAGCAATGGGGCAGCCACAGCTTCTCAGAGCAACCTGTGCCAGGGCCTCAACACCCTCGCAGGGAAGAATTTCTTCCTAACATGCCATCTAACCCTGCCTATGTCAGCTTAAGGCCATTCCCTCTTGTTCTGCCACTCTGTGGTCCTGTGAAATGTCCCTCTCCAGCCTTCTCTGAAGCTCCTTTAGGTTTGGCTTTAGGTTCCAAGCCCTCTGTAAGGGAAACTCTTGTGCCCAGACCAGGCCTGAGCTCAGAACTGCAGACAGGGCTGGAGACAGCCCCCACACAGATTTTCTGTGTGCTCTCCAAACACAGAAACACCTGCCTGGGCTGGGGGGGAAACCAAACAGCAGCCTCTCCACAGTAATGGCAGCTCCAGCTCTCAAACAAACCTCTGAAGAGCACAGAACAAACTATTTTATCGTGTTCCACAGCCTATTTTTAAGCAGAGGCTGTTTTGAAGTTTGGCAGCGCGGCTGCTCCGGTGTTTTGCTGATAGCGCCGTGGGAGCGCGTTCCGTTACCTTCACTGGGAGCCTTTGGAGGGGGCACCTGTGCCCGGAATTAATCACAACTGATACTTCAGTCTGGCACTGGGATTAATCATACGGGTGGAGGAACAGCCATGTCTATTTATAGCCCCAAAATCATGCGAAGAGAACAGCAAAGAGCAAAGTCAAGCTCTGGGATCCAGCCCCACTGAATGGCACCTTCATCACCCCTTCACCAGCATCCCGTGGCTGCCTTCTCCCTGCAGGACTCAGGGCTGTTCCCATCTCATCCCACCACCCTGAGCAGGAGCCTGGCAGCACTGCTGAGGAGGAGGAGGAGGAGGAGGAGGAGAAGGAGGAGGTGGTAATAACTCCTGAGTTGAGGGTCAGGATTGTTAATAGATCCTCCAACTTGGGTGTCTGGTGGGAGCCTAACCTTGCCCTTCACATTCCCTCCCCATCAGCAGCACCCCCACATTCAGTCCTTAAAAACAACTCCCAAAAATTCACAGGCATCAGCCCCCCAACTCCAGAGAGCTGACTTCACAAACCCACTCTCAGCAGTATTTCTGTGCACGTAATTCCTTCTATTTTAAGTAAAAATAGAGCTAAACCAGCCCACCTCCCTTTGCAAATCACCCTCCAGACCTCCAACATGGCATCCCCATGGAAGAGCAGAAGGAAACAGTCCAGAGTGGCCTGGACAGTTTTGGTGTGTGAGCCACAACAGCTCCAGGGATTCTCTGGATCTGCCCAGCCCAGCTTCACCACCTCAAACAGACTGCACAGCCTGGGAGTTCTGCTCCCAAGCTCCAACAATAAAACTGATGCTTTGGGGGATTTTTAATGTGGCTTTTTGTTGTTGTTTGTTTTGTTTTTTAAGGGGCAAAAAGACTTTTTCCTTTTCAAAGGGCAAAATCACAATTTTTGGCAAACCCCCTCTTTCCAAGGCACAACCTCGCGTCAGAAACAAACTACTTTTTCTGGTGGGAGCTGTTCTTGGAGGTGGAACATGCAACCAGGTGGGAAGAAAGCTGGGATTCCTGGGCAGTTACCTGCAAAGTCCTTCACATTGACATCTGCACCCTCGATGATGAGCTCCTTGATGCGCCGGGCGTCCCCGCGGATGGCAGCGCGGTGCAGCCGAGTCTCTCCTCGCTCGTTTCTCTTATTTACTTTATCTTTGGTTTTGGAGGCAGAGTTGGGAGTTCCCTTCTGACAAACTGTAGACTGAGAGGGATGCTTTGGTGTTGTGTCAACTGCAGGGAGGAGAGAAACAGCGTCAGGGACTGCCATTCCATGGAGTTCCCAAGCCCTTAGAGGGAGCTCGTGCATCACGTTTGGCTCTTCCCAAAATATTCACCACAAGGCAGCAAGAGGCAACCCAGGCTCTGGAGTGGATGTGAACAGAGCAGCCTGTGTGTCCCACAGAGATGGGAATCTCAGGCTGCCAGACCCACTGGAGAGCTGCAGTCCTGGCAAACACCGTGGGCAATCCCGTGATCTGGGAGCACACAATGCAGCTCCTTACCCTCAAACTTTAGCTCCCGAGGGAAGTGGCCTTTTACCAAGCACATGTGAGGCCTGATGGCCATGGGAGGAGACTGCATTTCCTGGGAGAACACTGGAATGCTCTGCAGCTTTTTCCCTTTTTGTTTTCCCAAATAACAGCAACACAAGCAGTGAGATTGGTGGTTTTTTTGGCTAAAAGCCGCAGTGTTGTGTGTAGGATGTGGATGTGAGCACAAGGATAGCACAGAGCCTCCAAAAATGGTGGGGGGGGGACATGTTTGCAACAGATAAAAATTACTAGAACACAAAATCTGTGGTAAACACATTCCAGCTGCTCCACACCTCAAGTTACAGCTCTGGTGGTTACACATCTTATCCCCTTCTGAGAGAAGAAACATTAAAAACCTACAGAGGATGGTATTTTGTCTTCATTCACAATCCTCCTTTACTGAGATAGCCTGAGAGGCCAGTGGGAAACACAGAGCTGAGGTGGAGGAGGCTCCCATGGAAGCAAAGCTCCAGCTGAGCAGCCAGGGCGGGCTGGGAGTGCCTGGATTGGGCCCGAGGGAGCCTGGAAAAAGGAAGGGCAGCCAGAGGCACGAGCAGATTCCAGCGACACCACAGCTGCAGAGCCCTGTGGAAGGAGTGAGATCCCAGAGAGCAGCAAACCAGGGGTGGCAGCTCAGTCCTGCTGAACCTCTGGAGACCCTGGGGATTGGGAATTCCGGACATTTGGGAGCCCCCGGCTGCAGCTCCCTTCAGCTGCCTGCCCACCCTTCAGAACAACCCCCCAGCTCACCTGGGCTGTTTGCAGACTCTTCTGCTGTCATCTGCATGAGGAGAGCGACCTGCTGGCGCTCGGAGAGCGGGTACCCGGCCCGGATCCCCGACAGGCCCATGCCGAAGAGCAGGCCCGGCTTCCTGGTGGCGGGCTCCTTTTTAATCCTCTTCCGCTCGGGACCCTGCTTCTCTGTGGGACAAGGACACGGGGACAAGCCATCAGTGCCACTGGAGCCCAAAGACACGCTCCTGTCTGAGTGTGGGATGACAGATCCACAAAGCTTGTGCTGAGGGACGGATGGATCCCTGTGGTGAGGGAGGGATCCCTGTGCTGAGGGCTGGATCTGTGTACTGAGGGAGGGATCTGTGTGCTGAGGGATAAATCCCTGTGGTGATGGATGGATCCCTGTGCTGAGGGAGGGATCCCTGTGCTGAGGAAGGGATCCCTGTGCTGAGGAAGGGATCCCTGTGCTGAGGGAGGAATCCCTGTGGATGATCCCTAATGGATCCTGCAGTGGGAGCACTGGCACCTGGAGCAGGCTCACAGCAGTAAAGGTGCAGCCAGGATATGCCCCACTCCTGCTCCTCCAAGAGCGTCCCATTCTCCTCCACAACCAAAGAGCAGCAGAGGAAAGAGGAAACAGACCCTTTGAGGGGCCACAGCCAGTGCTGCACCTCCCATCCTGCTGAGGAGGCTCCATCCCATGCCAGGGTGCCTGGAGGAGCCTACTCAGGCAGACTGACACCATCACCCAGCTGGAGGCACTGAACAGCATCAACAAGGAGAGCTGAAAGATACAGGCTGGCAGCTCAGAAATGTGGCCATCACACCCATCTCATCATCATCATCATCATCATAGCAAGGAGGCTGCAGCCAAACAGGTGTGGGCAGCACCATGCTGGTCCTCTCCTCCCAAAGTGGCTGCTCCCACCTGGCCCAGAGCACCCACCTGCTTCTTCAACCCTCTAAAAAAAATCCCAAACAAACATGAGGGGAGGTGAGGAAGAAGCCCCAGAAGTGCCTGGTTTGTCATCCCAAAGCCTGATACTTGCTCTCCTAAATCATCCAGCAGAGAGAACAAGAGCAAGCACCCCCAAACCACAGTCACACAGCCATGGAATGGTTGGGTGGGAAGGAACCTTGAAGCCCATCCAGTCCCACTCCCATGAGCAGGGACACCTTCCACTAGCCCAGGGTGCTCCAAAAACCAGCACTGCTGGTTTTCATTAAGGTGAAAGTACTGAGGCACCTTCACATTTCCAGAGCAGCTGCAGCTGCCTCATTCCTGGCAGTGTCCAAGGCCAGGCTGGACAGGGCTTGGAGCCTGCAGAAGGTGTCCCTGCCTGTGGTAGGGGTGGGATGAGATCAGTCTTAAGGTCCTTCCCAACCTAAACCATTCCATAATTCTATGAAATGCAAGCCCTGGAAACATGTCTGCATTGAAGGCGAATCCCAGTCTACTCTGAAACCACATTTTGGTCATCCTGGCAGCTGTAACAGAGCTGGAAGATGAAATCAGATCCTAGGACAGTTTTTTAATGGCTTAAAATAAAATTAAATCCAGCGTGCTTACGGGAAGACAACTTTGCCAGGGTGGCTCCAGGAGCTGTGCTGCTGTGCTGTATGTCCTGCCAGGGGACACACGGACACCTGACCCACGTGTGCAGCACCTCTCCAAGCTGCTTAAACCCTGCTCAGCCAGGCCTGGCTTCCCCCGGCCCTGGTCACATCCAGGCATGCCCCAAAGCCAGGCATGAAGAGCTTGAGGGGTCACATCTTGGCCAGTGCCACCAAGCAGAGCCCCTGGAGCACACCATGCCCAGGGCTGCTCCGCACGTACGGAGCCACAATTAGAATGGGAACATTTTCATTAATATCCCTGGGCTGCTGCAGGTTGTCAGCACGAGCCTGGGATTTGCAAAAATTGATTATCAAGTTCAACCGAAACCCCCCTAAACTCCTATTCATTCTGCAGTTGCAGAAATTTCCTCCTCCACAGAACATTTAACATTACAAAGCATGTGATCAACAAGATAAAAATAAATTGGAAAGCGGCTGCCGCGCTCTCGCTCGCTATGGGGAGGCAGCCGAGGACTCGGGCTCGTGCTTCCTGCTGGGAAGGGCTCAGGGCCAGCTGGATGGGACCTGGAGCGACCTGGTGTGACACCCTACCCTGAAGGTCCAGTGGAGGCTGTACCTGCCCACGGCAGGGCGTGGAGATGAGCTTTAAGCTCCCTTCCAACCCAAACCATGCCATGAGTCTGTGATTCTATGGCTCCATGGCATGGGCAGCGTGGCAGCCCCCGGCTCCCTGCCTGGCACAATCCTCAGGCAATGTGGAGGGACCACAAAAGCAAGATCCTTAATCTGAAATGTAAGCAGAGGATGGAGCCAGAGCTGCTCCCATCATCCACTTCCCATGCTGAGCCTCAGCAGGGTGAGAGCCCTGCCTGGCACTGGGCTGGCTGGTCCCAGGCTCACAGAGCTGCACGTGTGTTATTTCAGCCCAGAGGATTTTCCTCAGAATCAGATTTGCAGCAGATTTAAAGGCGTCCCTGCACAGAGATCTCAGCCTGCTGGCTCCTGCAGGCTGCTCCTGTGCCTCCAAATAACTGCGCCTCTGGAACATCTTGCAGCAACACAGAGAGACTGGAGACAAACTCTCCCAGTGTTACCCACCTTGGCTGACAGAAAAAAAGCTTATTTGACACTGAAACCCCTTCAGCAAGCACAAACCCAGCGGCACTGTGCAGGCAGGCAGCCCTCAGTGCCGGCAGCCGGACCGTGCACACAGATCCCAGCGGGAGAAGACCACGGCAGCCCACGGATGCTCTGTGAGCCCAGGATGAGCCACACCTCCATGCAGCTATTTTTAAAGCAGCTTGTTTGCTGCTTGCTTCAGCCCTTCTGCAAAGCTCCCGAGCAGCAGCCCTGGTTTAATTCGGGGATCCTGCTCGGCTCTTCCCTCGCGCTGACGCCAGCAGGAACCGCGTGCGCGGCTTAAAGGGGAAAGCAGGAGCTGAGCTGGGAGCTGCTCCTTCCCTCCACCGCACCGAGCCCCAGAGGCTGCCAAGGCTGAGCAGGAGCAGACTCCCAGGACAAAGGGTTTGAGCATCACCCAGAGGGTGGTTCTGGTGCCCACACGAGACTCCGGGCAGTGCTGCAATAGGGAGCACAAACCCAGGGCTGCTGGAAGTGCCTCGGCAGCTCCATAGGGATCCCAGGGCTGATTGAGAGGGATTCAGAGCTGCTGGGCTGGCTCTGTGTGCAGACACAGGTTGAACCCAGCCCCAGCTGCAACACAGAGGGGCAGGAGGAGAGCAGGGCGGTGATGGAAAACCTCTCAGAGGTTTCTCCACACACGGTGTGACTCTGGCAGGTCGTGGGGACACCAGAGCCACGCGGCCCCTTGCTCCCCACGCACACAGCACACCCTGTAATGCAGAAAGCATCTGCTCCTGCTGCTCGGCATGACAACACACGCACGGGAGGTGGAACCCTGAGGAAAAATACCAGCTCCAAAGCAGCAGCAGCAGCAGCAGCTCGTGCCGAGCGCCTCGGCCACGCCGAGTGCCGCCCCAGCGGCCAGAGGACTCGGCAGGCGCTGCTGAGCCCAGCCAGCACCACCAGAGATCAATAGGAATAAATTAGAGCGGCTCAGACAGCAACAGAGACTGCACTGCACCCCCGGGAGAGCAGGCGGGCTGCGCTCGCTCCCCCAGCCCGGCCGGCCTGCGTAACTGTGACTCATTCCTGCTGCACAGCTTGCAGGGCAGGAAACCTTCTGGAGCACGCTGGCTCAGAGCAGGGCAGAGCAGGGCCAGCCCTGAGGATGCACTCCCAGGCTCACAGGGCACCTGCAATGTGGGCCCCCGGCTCAGGAGGGAAAGGCTGACAGCAGCACGGTCCCACCAGTGCCAAGGCTCTGGGGCGCTCCAGAACTGAAGGACAAGCAGGCTGAGGGAAGGCTGGAGGTGGCAGAAGCAGCACCATGGCACAGGAGAGGGCAGCAGGACAGGCCAGAGCACTCAGTGGTGAAGAGCTCAGTGAGGAGGTGAGCAGGAGAGCCCTGGAATGCAGAGAACACGGCTGGGGGGACACTGTGGCACCAGGAGATCATGGGCACACTGCACACAATGGATCAGAGGCACAGCCAGGAGCTGACCTGGTTTATCAATCTAGTGCCACAAAGGAAAACAAGAGGAAAAGCAAGGTCTGCCTTGACAGAAGGCACCTAAGCTGCACCCATAGAGTGGGGAGCTCGTCCCAACCTGAAGGATGGAGAACCAGAGCCAGAGCTTCATCCCACACTGATGGAAAGGATGGTGGAGACCTTGGCTGTGAGTCAGGAGCAGAGAAAAGGTGCCAGCAGGAGGAACAAGCCCCTTTATAACCATGTCAGAATGTGCAGCTGAGCCCACCATCCCCAGCGCTCAGCTGGGCTCCCTGGGGATGAGGATCTGCAGGGCCAACCCCACTGGCTGCAGTATTTTAAAACACAATTTGACTAGAGGGGTTTAATGCTGTGTGACAGCCTGTGGTCCAAATCCAGGTGCTCTCCCTACCCTTGTGGGTAGGACCCCACAGCTGTGCCCTGATGTGTAAAAGCAGCTCCTTCACAGAATGGCCACTGGCTCCCAACGTGCCGTGAGAGCAACCCAGAGGCTTCATCACAAACAACAATCTCCATGTTAAGAGTGAGTTATTCAGAGCAAGATCAATTTTCAAGTCCAGACCGTTCATTTCCCACGAAATAGAAAGAGCTGGAGGAGGGAGGACGGGGGAGGAAGGCTCTGGCCAGCCCTCCCCTCCCGGAGCTGGGGCCAGGACACTCTGCAGACAGCGCTGATAAAAGCTCTTGTATTAAGGAAAAAGCCATCATTGATAGATTTTTGGTTCACAGAGACACAGCACACTGCAACCTCTCCCTCTGCATGTTAAGGAGGTGATGAGGGGGGAGGAGGGAGATTTATGGCAGCTCCCATCATAAAACGACCTGGTTTTCTGCGCAGCCCTCCCCAGATGGCTGCTGCACACGGGGAGTTTCTCAGGGTGATCTGAAGGCTGCTGTGTGCCAGGCTCTGCACACTGTACCGGCATTATGGAGCCCGGCGAGGAAGGGAGAAGCTCTGACATTCACTCTCTCCCTGGTTGCTAGGTGAGAACAGTTTCTTACTATTTTAGTAAAAGGACTGAAATGACACAGGCAAAGAAAGCCCCGCTGCAGCGCAGCCCCTGCGAGCCCCAGCTGCACACACCGGAGCCAGCCCGGCCCAGGGAGCGGCACAAACACCACTGTGGGCTGCAGATGCCCTTTTTAATAAGGCAGCAATTTGCTTCTCACGGATCCCCTGGCCAGCCTGGCCGAGCTGGGACTAACGAGCCCGTTCCCATGCCGTGTCACTCCAAACACTCCAGCATTAGGCAAGCAGCAGCCGGCTCCGGGAGAGGATGGTTTGGGTCAGCTGATTCATCAAGCATTTTCTAACCTACTAATTAGCGTCACGTAACAACCTCGGGGGATTAGAGAGAAGGAGTTTGAAGCTCCAAGGCCAGCTCCTGCCAACCATATTCACTCTGGCCCTTGTCCACCACAGCACCTCCTGGCCGGCCACAAGCCCCTGGAATCAGCCCTGGGCACCAGGAGAGCCCTCGGAGCCCAGGAAGGTTGAGATGCACAGACCAGCTCGGAGAGCTGGTGGGGCTCCTCCCTGCCTTACTCCTCCAAGAGCACTCAGGGGAGGAGATGGACACACGGGGAGGGAACTGGACAAAGAGAGAGGGACTGGAACACACAGGGAGGGAGCTGGGCACCCAGGGAGGCAGTGGGACCCCAAAGAGAGCAGGGCTCCCAGCACTGCTGGGGACCACCAGCTTTCACCCAGCCTCACTCAGCCCTTCCCAGCTGCCAGGGAGAGCTGTCAGAGACCAAAATTATCTCAGCACGCTCTGAGATTTCTACTGAGCCCCAACTCTCCCTGCTGATGACTAAAGGCCCGGAAACCACAGCTGCACCTCGAGCCAAGGGACTCAAGTGACAGCGTGCCATCCAGCTAAGGAACCCATCCTCAGGAGCAGCGGGCACAGGGAATTGTGCTCTCCGTGCCCTCCCAGCTGCTCCCCAGCAGCGTTCCCTGTGCCCCCGTGCAGCAGGGAGCTGTTGGTGCAGCTCCACGGAGCAGAGCCCGGGGCAGGTGGGCAGTGCCCGGCAGTCTGGTGCCGTTGAGTCAGCCGTGACTCAGCCGTGGCTCAGCGCCGCTGCGCCAGCGCCCATGCCCACCTCTGCTGCCAGGTGCCTGCCCAGCAGGAGCGTTCCCCTCTCCCTGCTGCTGCTCTGTGCGTTTGTGAGCGCCACAACCACCCGTGCTGCCGGTCTGAAGCCCCCTCCCAGCACGGGGAGCTGCAGGCAGCCTGGCACGCTGCTGGGAGGGAGCAGAGCTGGCTGGGCTCGTCCAGAGGCTGCCAGGCAGCACGTAGGCTCTGTGCATGTGGGGAGATGCCACACTAGGGAAGGAGAGGGAAGGAGGACAAGTCTGAGGCACAGAGATGCTGCTCCCACAGTGCTGGAGCTGTAACATGCACAGTCTGGAGGCTCACAGCTCGATGCCTTTTTTTTTTTCCTAAAGACAGTTTATTTAGTTAACTCTGAGGAACCCGAGAGCCAGAATTGTTGCTCTAGAAACCATTTGGAGGAAGATTATTTTAAAAGATTTAGCTCAGAACCAACTGTACCCAAACCATGGGCTCAGCACAGTGCTGGCCAGTAGTGCCTCTGGGAGCCCACAGAATCCTGGAATGGGTTGGGTGGGAAGGGACCCCAAAGCCCATCCAGTCCCACCCCCTGCCATGGGGGACACCTTCCCCTATCCCAAGGTGCTCCAAGCCCTGTCCAACCTTGCCCCATCCAGGGGCAGCCACAGCTGCTCTGGGCACCTGTGCCAGGCCCTCAGCACCCTCACAGGGAGGAATTCCTTCCCAATATCCCATCTACCCCACAGCCATCCTGCAGCAGCAGCTGCTGCCCCACACCTGGCCTGGGCAGGTTGTGCTGGCCTTCCACGGGAGACAAACCCACCTCTGATGTTCCTCACCCCAGCTATGGAGCACCTACGTCAAGGCTGAGCCAGAGCCATCCGGGAAAAAAGCAACACACACCGTGCTAAGGAAAATGAGTCACTGCAACACATCAGGATGAGGATCCACGCTATTGTTTAAACACTTGAAGAGGAGAAAAATACCCCACTAGAGGCAAGGAGAGAGCTCAGCTAGCTCCCACGTCCTTCCAGCTGAATTCCACATGGCTGTGGAACATCCTGGCACACCCCCTCATGCAGACACAGCAGCCCATGGACACAGCCTGGGAAGCAGGAGCACGTTACATAAACCAGCCGGGGTCAGCGATGGTGCAATCCCACTTCTCTGAGGGCTGGCAGCAGAGCTGAGGAGCACAGCAAGCAGCAGCAGCCTCCCCCTGCTGCAGGAACATGGGGAACACAGCAGCCTCTGCTCCACGCAAAAGCCTGTCCTGTGTGTCACACCTGTGTCCTCAGCCAGGTGTCACTGATGGCACCAGCACAGACTTGGGGGCACCTCTCCACCCCAGAATGTGCAGCTTCTGAGCACCACAAACACGCCTGTACCTGCCTCTACCTCGAGCCAGGCCAAGGACCACACAGGCTTGAAACACCCCACAGTTGCAATGGGGTGGTGCAAGAGCAGAGCAAGGTGCCAGGAAGTCTTCTCCTATCTCCACTAAGTCTTTTCCCACCTCCAGCACCTGATTCCTGCTGGAGTGAACGATGACAGGGATGAGAAACAGGCTCCTGCTAAGCACCAGCCTGACTGCACACTGATTGCTGCTGGGATTTCCAACCCCGTGGCTGAGTCACTTCCTCCCCAGTCCCCACAAAACAGGTTGCCTGCACCTCCCATACACCTTCCCAGAGGTTGTGAGAGCCCAGTTTGTTTGTAAATGGGTGCCATGAACCCCTCTGGGTCTCCTCTGGGAGCTGGGCTGCTGCTGCCCCTCAGCTCACCCACTTCCCCAGGAAGGATGAGCTGTGCAGAGGAAGAGGAAGAGCTCTGCAGAGGAAGGAGAGGATGTGTCTGAGATAAGAGTCACACAGCTGCAAAAGCACAGGGGTACCAGGGCAGCCCTGGGCAGGGGGGGCTCATGGGCTGCTGCTCCCACCCAGCAGCCACAGCCTCTCCCAGCAGCTCTCTCTGCTCTCCTCTGCATTTGGTTTCCTTCTCACTGCTGCCAGTGCAAACATTTCCAACATCTCTGCAGCCAGAGAGAGCCTGGAGCCCTGGGAAAAGCAGATAGATCCCTGTCGTGACATTCCAGCTGTCAGGAGGGTCAGACAGCCCTGCAGCGAGTGTGGGCTTCAACTCCCAGCCCAGCATTGAATGTGGCACAAACACCCTTGACAAAGAGCAGCTCCAGCTCTGCTTCACCAGCTCTGCCTGGCCCCAGGCACACCCTAAGGAGACACCACAGCAACACAAAACCTTGCCAATGGCCAACACATTGAAGAGAACTGATGAACGTTTGGGAACTCTGTCCCCAGACAGGGAGTTCAGGAACACAAACCCATGGAGACCCTGGGCCACCCTCAGGACACATCACCACCACGTGTCCTGCCCCTGGAACAGCCCTCACTGCTGCACTGGCACTCCTGGCCCTCCCAGTGTGCCCTCCTGGCTCCTGAAGCAGAGGAGACACATCCCACGTCAGGCCACCTGCCAGGCTCACCCCACACACAGCACCACCAAACACAGCCCTTGGGCCGTTTGCCAGCACGTTCTCAACTTTTAGCCCCTTTTATCTCTTTACACAACCACTGAGCTTTATCACAACCATTTCCAAATGCACATTTCTTAGGGATGTACAGTAAGGACCCACACAAACCTCTGCCCAGAAATCCACAGCTCAGCCCCTTACAACCAAACAATACCATTTTCTCCATGCTCAAACTTTGTGACAGCTCTTCCCAACTGCTAACAAATCCAACAGCCCATCCAGGAGCCTCATGCACCAGCCACTCTTCTGCTACAAGACTGACCTGCTTGACCAGATTCTACTTGCTGATTTTCTTTTGAAGACTACTCAGCTTTAGTCCCTTGTTTTCCAAGTTCTCAGAAGCAGGCCCTGCTCCATGGCTTGTCCCAGCCACAGTTCCTGAACTGGGGTAATCAGAAACAAGGAGAACAGACAAGAGCTGAAGGAATGGGGGATCTCCTGACACAGCCATGGCTTTGTCCACCTACAAATATCACTAAGAACAGATGTGCACATGTGGAGCAGAGCAGCTCTCCAGCCCCTTGTCCATGTGCCTCTTCCTTCAATTAAAAACCACAGGGAATTTGGTGCAGCATTTCCCTGTGGATTGGCTGCACTCTGGAGCCTGTGTGCCCCCCAGCAGCCGGGGTTTGAGGGTGGGATGAGGCATTGCTGTACCTGTGTCCGAGTCCTTTTGATCTCCATTGGTTCCGACAGTGAAAGGCAGCTTGCGTTTGGTCGCTCGCTCTTTCACCTCTTTGCCGCCATCGCTCCGGTCCAACTTTGGAGTCTTGGTTAGAGAAACTTTATCTTTATCCTGCAAAGAAAAGAGACCCAGGTCAACAAGAGCCTCCTCCACACTGTGCTCACCTGATTCCCCCAATCCTGCACAAGCCTCACAGAACATCCCTTCCCTTTCTGCTGTGGGTTTGCCAAGGCAGCCTCCACCAAGAGACAAAGCTCTACCAGCACCAGAGAAGAGCCAGGCCCATCAAGGCTGCTATGTGTGCCAAATTCCAACCAATTCTTGTGAAAAACAAAGCCAACCCTTTGTGTGAGGCTGAGGATGCACACAGCTGCGGGCACAGAGGGAAGGCAGGCTGGGATGGGGGAATCTCAGGATTTCCAAATGCAAGCACACCACAAGAAAGACCCATTCCTGCTTTGTACCAGTCCTGCTTGTTTGGGCTGGTTTGGATTATAATACGAAGAAGAAATGCTGTGAACTGCTCAAAAGCAGGGAGAGATTTTGAATGAACATCCCAAACAAAAGTTACAGAAACTGAGACAGGTGAGATTTTTCACCTGACCAGGGAGAGCTGGTTCCCAGATCAAACTCCAGGAGCCCAGTGTGCCAGGAATGCACAGCGCCAGGTCATGCCCTGTGTTTTTGTATGTGAGGAACAGGATTATTTAGAGTGAGCAGTTCTGGACTGACCACTGTGCCCCTGCCTGAACAACAAGGGCAGCACAAGCAGCTTTGTCACAGACCTGATTTCAACAACCCAGCAAAACCCAGACTCTGTGCTTGAGAGGCAGAGTGAGATTAAACACAAGAACCTCAGCACACAGAATCATGCCAGAGCTGGCTGGAAGCTCAGAGGAGCCAGCCTAGAGCACTCCCTTGTTTAGAGAGGCACAGTCCCTCAGCCTGGCCCTGGCAGCTCCTGGCAGGTGCCCCAGTGGCAGCAGTCACAGGACTGCGGTGTCACTGTCACCGTGTGCGTCGCTCCTTCCCCTTTCCGTGCCTGTCTGCAGCCAGAGCTCACCCACAGAGGAGAGAGCAGCCCCTGAGCTGCCCCAGGGGATGAAGGAAATGGGCTGGGGAATCCCTTTTTTGGTAAAGCCAGAGAAACAAACCTGCCCGACAGGGCTGTGTGGTGGGAGGCAGCCAAGGCACGCTCGGAGCCCCAGCGAGGCCAGCCCTGCTGGAGAGCATGGCCCTGCAGCCACGGGACAGAGCCCCACAGCCAAAATAAACACTCCAGCATTTCCTCCCAGCCCTCCTGATTGAAAAGCTTTTGCTTTTTATGCTTTCCGAGGTGAACAAAAATAGTTCAAACTAAAAAATGATGCCACTTCTACTGCTCTGAGGTGGCAGTGAGGGCAGAGGGCTTCCATCAGCTGCCAGGAATGTCATGTTGTGAGCAGGTACCCTGCTCTGTCCTAGTTCTACAATTCTATGAAATATTTTATCAAAGGAATAAAGTAAAATGTGTATATTGCCTGAAAAAAAAGCCACCAAATAAATAATGCACTTTTTTCCAGAGTGGCCATTCACAGTCTGAACTTTTCCTTACATCTACCTGAATAAAAGGCATTTCTGAACACTTCAGACAGGAGTCTCTGAGGTTCCTCCAGGGTGAAGCAGTCAGGGCACCAAGGCTGTCAGAGTTCAAGAAGCATCTCAGTGATGCTCTCAGACACACAGGTGGGTTTTCTGCTGGATTAATGCTGCCTGGGATCTCCGTGCACTCACTCAGGAGTGAGAAAAAGGGTAGGACAGGTAAAAATACAGCTCATTCCAGAAGTTTGAATCATGGAATTGTTTGGGTTGGAAGGGACCTCAAAGTTCATCGTGTTCCAAGCCCTGTCCTGGGCAGGGGCACCTTCCACTGTCCCAGGGTGTTCCAAACCCTGTCCAACATGGCCTTGGGCACTTCAGGGATCCAGGGGCAGCCACAGCTGCTCTGGGCACCTGTGCCAGGACCTGCCCATCCTCACAGGGCAAGATTCTTTCCCAATATCCCATCTAACCCTCCCCTTTGTTAGTTTAAAGCCAGGTTGCTAAAATCTCCCAGTGGGAGGAGAGGCAGAGCAGAGGAGCCATGAACAAACCCTGTGAGAGCAGAGGGGAGCCCAGCGTGGCCCTGGCAGTGCCCGTGTGAATCCTGGTGCTGAGCAGGCCGGGGCAGAGCTCCCTCTGCATGCACCCCAAGGCTGGAGCTGCTGCTGCAGCCAGCTCAGCACAATCCTGCACCAGGCAGCCACGGCAGCGCCGGCGCCGCTTTGAAGATCCATTCCCACAGCAGCAGCACCGTAACCTTTCCTACTAATTGGAGCAAGGAAGATCCAGACTTTGCTTCCCCCTGGAAAGCAGAGACCTGCTGGGGATGCCTGCAGCACTGGGTGGAACATCAAGGCAGCTGGAGAGTTCAACTCCTGAAAGTTTTCCTTTTCTTATTTTAAGCTTTACTTCCCTAATTATTTCCAATTCTGTAATGAAGAATGTCGTCCTTTACTCGAGTAAAACCTGGTTTCATTTTTAGGCCTTCTCATGTTTAAAGTAAGCTCAGACTCACTGGAATCAGGTTTCACAGATGGAACAAATCCAAATTAGAATCACAAAATCCTGGAATGGTTTGGCTTGGAAGAGACCTCAAAGCTTATCTCATCCCAACCCTTTTTGCCATGGGCAGAGACACCTTCCACTAGATCAGGCTGCTCAGAGCCCCATCCAGCCTGGCCTCAACACTGCAGAGAAACCTGTATGAACAGCCCTGTGTAAGAGCTGGGGCTCTCCAAGGCCAGGGCAGGAGTTTGGGGACGGGGAAGAGTTGAGAACTCAGCAGCAGCAAACTCCCCTTTGCAGGTGTTGTTAAAAGCTGCTTTGGCAAAGGGCAGTGAGCAGCTGGGAGTGCAGAAAAAATCCCCTCCTGCCTCATCACACTTGCAGGAGAGTTACTGTATGAGTAACAACCCACCTTGAGCTCCTCTTGCAAAAGTGAAACGATGCACCACAAGCTGCTCTCAGCTGCTGTGGTTGGAACACAAACCCACCAGGAACCGGCCCCAGCAGCCACCCAGGGTGAGATGCTGCAGGGTGGGCATGGAAGGGCTTCTCCCATCAGCACCACAGACCCTGATAGCAATCTGCTCAGGGCACTTGTGACACACAGGCTGGCCAGAGGCCAGTCCTCAGAGCAAAAACAATCCTGTGGGGTTTTCTGATGCAGATTTCTGCCAGACAGAGCCATTGAGATGGGGCTCTGAGCAACCTCAAAGATGAGCTTTATAAGGTCCCTTCCAACCCAAACCAGCCCATGATTGTACGATTTACAAAGCCACGCAAAGAAATCTGTATTTCCAGCCCCGTCACCCTGCTCAGACAGAGCCTGACTCGCAGCCCAGTGCTTATGCAGAGACTTGCACTGCCAGCCATGGAAATCCCCAAAGCCCTTTGTTCTCCAAAATGGGCTCCCAGCATTTCAGGTTGTGATGTCAGTAAAAATTAGGCAGCAATGAGCAAAACCAGCCCGGGCAGCCTGGCAGGAGAGGCCCAGGAGGGCTCCAAGGCCGGTGCCCCAGGCCATGCCCACGTCAGACTCCTGCTGTGGGCAAACAGCCCACGCTGCACTGGGCAAATGCTGCCACAGAGGGACTTTCCCTGCACCACTGGCTCTGCAGAAGGTTCCCACCCTGTACCACAGAAAGGAATGGACTCAGTTTTACCCAGAAAGCAACTGGATGTGGTGAAAACCAAACAATTCCCTAAATCCGGGCCCCTCGAAGCCTTCCCAAAGCCAGAGCACAACACAAGCACACACAGAATGCCAGAAAGTTTGAATTTGTGTTGTTATCAATGCTGCAATGAAACATGGAGGTGACTGGAGCTGAAGCCCCATCCCTGTGAGCCTCAGGCACCAAAGTTTGTAAGAAATGTGAGCCAGTGATGAGCACAGGCTGATTAACTTCACTGAAATGTCATCTCTTCAGTCACCCAGACACCCCTGCAGGGTTCACACCCCAGTGGGTGGCTCTGTGCTGGACACAGAGCCCAGCACTCACTCATCCGGTCTGGAAAGCCCTGACAGCACAACAGAGTCACTAAGAACCAAAAAATAAGGACCACGTTCCTTTTCCTGAAAAGGGGAGAAGGGGAAGGAGAAAAACCTCCATTTTTTTAACCTCTGCCAGCTCCTACAAGCAAAAACCGGGGTAAGTGCTGTTCTGCTTGGTGCTCACTGCAGCAAAAATGCACTTTTGACTGTGCAAGAGGGAGCATTTCCCCATAAAGAGGCAAAGGCTGCGCTGAGCACACGGTGTAACCACGCAGCCAGGCCAGGCCCTCCAGGAAATGCTTCTGACAACTGATATAACCCTTGCTGTGGTGCTCTGCTCTGCCTCAGCCATGAGTAATCTCCTCCTGCTACGGGGATCTGTGGATCTAGACCAGAAAGGAGAATTATTCATATATGGCATGCAGATTTTTACAAAACCTCCAGGCTGAAGGGAGCAGGAGGAGCTCGGGGGCTGCCAGTGCCCGCCCCGGGCAGGCTTGTGCAGCCTTATAAGGGCTCCAGTAACCCTGGGAGAAACAGCTCCTCACCCAAGGGAGCACCCAACCCCTCAGACAGGCTCTTTAATCCTCCTCCCTCTCAGGGCTGCGTCCCACTGGTTCCTAAGGCCCTCCCGTGGAGGGGCAGGGAGCAGAGAGCCAGGGGCGCCCTCCTTTAAGGAGCTCTGCTGCAGCACACAGGAGCTGCTCCTCCAAGCAGGAGCCCCCGGGGCAGGGCAGCTCCCCTGGGAGCCTGGTACATGATGGAGCATGGAACTCAGGTGCAAAAGCTGGGGATCACAGAATAAGCTGGTGAGCAAAGAACTCTGGAATGGTCTGGGTGGGAAGGGACCTCAAAACTCCTCTGGTTCCACCTCCTGCCATGGCAGGGACACCTTCCACTAGCCCAGGTTGCTCCAAGCCCCATCCAGCCTGGCCTGGGACAATCGCAGGGATCCAGAGGCAGCCACAGCTGCTCTGGGCACCCTGTGCCAAGGCCTCAGCACCCTCACAGGGAAGAATTCCTTGCCAATATTCCATCGAAACCTGCTCTTTTTCAGCTCAAGGCCAGCCCCCCTGTCCCCTGTGGTACTCAGCCCAGTGCAGCACCAGGACCCCTCTCCATCTGCCAGAGCTGCAGAGCCCAGGCAGGTAAAGCCTGTTTAATGCTAAACCAACCACTGATCCTAAGGTGCCATTAAGAGGGGAACGCTTGGCTGGCATCACTTTGCCACACTCTCCCCGTGCCCACGGCGGGTCCCCGAGCCTGACCCGGGCTCTGCCCTCCCTCTCAGCCTGCCAGGGAAGCTGTGCCAAGTCCCAGCTCGGGCCTTTGAACGTGTTGACAAAGGCAAGATAAACGCGAGGCAGCGCTTGCTGACAGGCAGGTACAACAGCGTCTGCAGGGAGGAGGTCCAAGTGCTTTTCCCCTGAGTCACTGCTCCAGCTCAGCCTCAGAATTAACCAGAAACAGGGCAAAAGCCACTCAGGCTGAGCTCAGCTCAGCCCCTGCAGGACAAGGGCCTGTGAAAAAGGCAGAAGCGAGGGAGCAGCAGCCCTGCCCTGTCCCCTCGGTGGCACTTGGAAGGGAGCAGGGATTGTGGCCCAGTTATTTGGCCAGCAGGAGACAACTGCGCTTCCCGGCGAGCCCCGCGCCGCCCGCCAAACCTGCTCTGTAAATAACACACGGCTCTGAGCTGCACGGCATAAAATGGGAGCTGATTCATATTCCAACTGAGCCTCTCCTCCCCGAGCACCTGCGCCAGCATTAAGCCTCTTACCCTGTATTTACAAACCCTGCACTGCTGGGCACTGCCTGCTCTGCCAGGGCAAAGGCTGGCACCTCCCCGATGCTGCTGGGCAGCTGCTCCCCCTCCAACATCCCTGAGCCCACATCTGCCCCTCCCAGAGCCCCACAGCACTCCTGCACCTGCACTGACACACAGAGGATGGGCAGATGCCACCAAGGTGCTCCATAACCAAACCCCGCTGGATTTTCCTGCTGGTTATTTTGTATTTTTCTCATTTTGTCACTAACACGAACTCAGTCATAGAAGGAGTTACTGCCATCACCGGGGTGGGATTGCAGGGGAAGTGACGGAGCTGGGGCTCTCCATGCTCAGCTTCAGCTCCCGGGCAGAAACTCCCAGGGGAATGCCGAGAAACTGGAGCAGGGAGATGAAAGGGAAGTGGTTGGGATTTGTTCCTTAGCAGAATTCAGTAGATGTAGGTTTTCATGTTTATTTCAAGGTAACATTTGCACAGTTTTCTGCACAGCTATTGACTGAAAATGACTGATACTGAGAAGGGGGGAGAAAGCTGAATGAGAGCAGACTGGGCTCATGCCTGCAGCAAAATGGGTTGAAAAGGAGAAGTGTGGAGGTATTTACCCTCAAACTCAGATTTCATCTCAGCAGTTTCACCTAAGCCACGCCAAAAACCAGACACCACCTCAGACCAACTCTCAGAGCAGCAATTTCAGCAGAGCAGCTCCCAGGCCTGGTGCAGCAGTGCTGCTGGGAAAGCCAGAGCAGCCGTGCTGACAAGGACCTGCATTTCCACCCGGAGGAGGAGAAGCTCCTCCCTCACCCTGCACACACTTGCACCATCACCACATCACTCAGCTCTCCACAGCTGAGTGCAGAAACCCCTAAAAACACACAGAACTTGGAAAAGAGAATCTTCCAAAGCAGCCCCTGCTGCTCAGGTGACTCGGGCCCAGGAGAGCAGAGCAATTCCTGGGAAGGACTGCAGCCACAGGGGAACAAACCCAACCCCATCAGCTGGCAGAGCAGCAGCACACCAGTGTAAATGCCCAGGAAAGAGCCAGGGAAACCTCCAGCCATGTCAAACAATGCCATGGCCTCACAGCTCCAGCTCAAAGAGCAGCACCCAAAGGAGGGCAGGCGGCCCAGACACTTTACCTTTTTCCCCGTTTGTTTCTCCACCATGTCGTTGCTGAGAGAGAAATCTTCTGACTGTGGTGTTTTAGAACACCCACCCTTGGGCATCGTTCTGCCTTCCTTACTTGATCTTCATTTATGCTGCCATCGCCTCATCATCAACCGTCTGCAGGAGAGAGGAGAAGGGAGGTCAGACATCTCAGAGGGCCTCTCCATGGTGGGGGGAAAACAAGGATAAAAAACCCCCTCCCAACCCCTGCATGGCAACACCAGCACGGCAGAGCACCCTCAAATGAGGAAAATGAATGAGGTGTCGGGCTCCTGCCACCTACCCAGAGAGCAACAGAGGTGCTGCAAGGAATCACAGCCTGGAAAAGAGCTCCCAGAGCACTGAGTCCAACCTGTGCCCAATCCCAGCCTGAAACCAGCCCAGAGCACTCAGTGCCACGTCCAGGCCTTCCTTGGATGACACCTCCAGGCACGAGAACTCTGCCATCTCCCCAGGCAGACCCTTCCAATGCCTGACAACCCCTGCCATGAAGAAATTCCTCCTGGTGTCCAACCTGGACCTCCCCTGGCACAGCCTGAGGCTGGTTCCTCTCATCCTCTATCACTTGTTTCTGGGAGAAGAGGCCAACTCCAAAGTGGATCCTGCAGCTCCAGACACAGCTTGTTTCCTATGCAAGGAACAGCCCAGAAGGGATCAAATCCCACCAAAGATCAACAGCCCTGCTGCTCTTCATGCACAGCATCACCCCGAGGGCACACACAGCCTGCTGCAGTGTGTCCTGAACATGAGAGCCCTGCACCCCAGTTTGCCACACTGAATTCCCAGACACACCTGCAGAACCAAACAATTTACAAACCCTCCATTAAAGATGCACTTTGTGAACGTGCTGCCATTGTGAGGCAGGAGCAGGGAGCACGGAGGGCTCGGTGCTCCAGGCTCCTCACCCTGCCCTGCACCTTGGCCTGGCAAAGCCAACCTGGAGAGGACAAAGCTCCTGCTCCTCCTGGGTTGCCTGGTCACAGGGCTGGGAAGACAAGTGCCATGTGAAATACAGCTGGAGCAGGGCTCAGAACACCAGCTGCAGGCACAGCCCTCTCAGGTGAACAGGAACGTCTCCTCTCCCCACACCAGAGGCTGGAGAGCATCAGTGGAGTGGGGTATCTGTGAGGAGTGACCCCCCAACAGCAACTGGGCTCCTGGCCTGAGGCTGGAGTGGCACAGACAGGAACTTCTCCCAACATAAGTGTCACCTGCCAGCTCTGAATTGCACCATTTACCATTTACAGCAGCAGCTCTGCAGAGCTACAACTGCAGCAAATTGTCCAGGGAGATGGGAATTCTTAGAGAGGAGAGACAGAAGTCTTGTATTTACAAGTTCTCTGGAAATCCCTTCAAAATTTCTGTTCCATTTACGCCTCAGAGGCCTTGGGACACTTTGGGTTGTTCTTTTTTGGTTTTGTTTTTAAAGGTGGTTCAGAGGCCCCAGCCCAGCCAAATTTATGTGAAGCAGCACAAATTCCCAGACCAAAGCACCAGGCACAGACAGTGCTGGGGTTTCCAGCAGGAGACTTTGCTTCCCGAGGCAGCTGATTCTCCAGCCCAGCTCCTCTGCCTGGCTGTGGGAAGGTTTTTATCCCATATTTCACATCCTGTATTTAGGAACAAAACTTTGGGAACTGAGAAAACACCTCCTTGTGTCCGCTTGCTCAACACAGGGACAGCTGAGCTTTGGGACAGCCCAGCAGAGCCCACAGGGTCTCCTCCACATCCACACTGGGTCCCTGCAGCCATGCCCAGCCCCAGCAATCTCCCTCTGCCAGGCATCATTAGCCAGCTGGGAACATGTCAGAATTATTTCCCCTCGGTTTCTCTTACAGGGGCTCATTAAGGTGCAGATCCAGGAGACAGGAGCGTGTGCCTAGGAGGAGGCAGGAGCAGGGGACAATATTCCCTTCAATATTCACTGCAAATCTGAGAGGTGGAAATTCAGATGAAGTGCCGGGCGAGGGAAAT
Source organism: Melospiza georgiana (assembly GCF_028018845.1). Lineage (NCBI taxonomy): Eukaryota > Metazoa > Chordata > Aves > Passeriformes > Passerellidae > Melospiza > Melospiza georgiana. The sequence goes on from NC_080443.1 coordinate 20,368,608, forward strand.
TTATTTATATTGAATAAATTGGATATTAAACCCAAGCAGCCTCACCTCTGCTGATGGTGGGACCAGCCACGCTCTGCTCCCAAACCCAGCCCCACATCACTGCCCCGGGATCCTCACTGCCAATGGATTCCCAAAAAAGCCGTGCCCACTCCCAAGCCTTTGTGGCTGCTTGTACCAGGGTAGGCACCTATTCACGTGGAGCTTCCAAAACCTGTTTAACTGAGAAAAGGCCAGACGGATGCCAGATTAATTCTGCGCCCCTTCTGTTCGCGGAGCTGACTCATTACACTTGGAAAGCCGGCTGCCTCTCCGGGTAAACACAGCCCTGGCCTGTTCCACAGCTTGCAGGGAGTATCACATTTGCACAACAATTACCGACAACGACGCTGCCTTCCTTTCATTTTTAAGCACGTTTAATAAGTTCGTTTCATTTTTAAGCACGTTTAATAAGAGTCAGAGGGGAGGCACAGATTCCCAGCTCGAGACAGCATTTGCAGAGTGGCGAATCTAGGGCTGCAGAACCACAATCTGGCTTCAATCCCTCCTGGTTTAGGAGCTGGATGAGCCACCCCCTTTCCAGGATGCCCCTCTCAAGCTCACCTCCCTGCAGGAGACAAGCAGCACCCTTCCTATTTCACAAACAATTAACTCGGCTCCTCGGAGCAGCCCATTACATGTGGCTGCACAACAGCAAGTGGGAGACCGAGTGAGCTCAACAGAATATAATCCCTCGTACTTCTCCAGGAAAACAAAGGAGCTGTTTACCCCTGGCCAGGGGCCAGCCCAGTGCACAGCAGCCCCCAGACCCTTCTGCTGGAGAGGCCGGGTCCCACTCAGCCCCCTGGCAAACAGAGAGGGGGAGCCTGCCCTGCATGGACTGGGCTGGGAATGGCAGCTCCGGCTGTTCCAGGATGGCTGGAGCCAGCAGGGAAGGCTGTGGTGGTCCCAGCCCATGGAGCAGGGCTGACACCCAGCCCAGCCACCCTGCTCTGGACTGGAGCCTGGGTGGGGGTCCCAGCCCCCAGGGCACCCCGAGCACCCTCCCAGAGGATGGAGGAACAGGACTCTGGAACACCATCAGGAGCAGGGCTGGAGCCATGAGGAATGAGGCTGGGAATGAATGGCAGGGCTCTGCAGAGCCAGCCCCGGGCACACCCACCCACCCACCATCGTCCCCTGGCCCCTCACTGGGCCAAGGAAACAGTGGAAAATGGTTTTTGTTTTGCCCAGGGCATACCAAGTCCAAGCCACACACTGAGACCAAATATGTCTGTGAAGGACCTCAAAAGGTCCTGAAAGGGGTGGAAGGGAAGGGGGTGTCCTCTGCCCCTTGGAGGGAGGAGGAAGAGGAGGAGGAGGAGGATGAAAGCACTGCTCGCCCCAACCCCAGGCCATGTGGGCGCTGTGGCACCCATCAGCCAGGACTGCTCCCAGTGAAGGACACGGGCAAACTGGGACAGGGACAAGGAACAAGGACAAAGCCCACAGACAGACTCCAGCCCTGCCAGACAACTCCGGGCTTGACAGGAGAGAGCTCCTCATTAACCAACCCTAGGGACATTTAACTCCCCATCCCTGCCCCTCCTGCTCCATGGAAACAGTGAGCAGCACCCCAACATCCTCATCCGTGCCCTGGGCAGGGACACCTCCCACTGTCCCAGGCTGCTCCAAGCCCTTCCAGCCTGGCCTTGGGCACTGCCAGGGATGGGGCAGCTGCTCTGGGCAGCCTCCCCACTCTCAGAGGAAAGAATAAAGAGCATTTCCAGATGCATCTCCAAGGGGAATGACAGCCTTTCCTGGACCCAGCCCTCCTTCCCTGCCCTCCTGCAGAGCAGCCAAACTCCTGCCATTCAATGTGAAGCCACAACAAATGAGCTCATGCCCACGATCTGTGCACTGCAGCCTGCCTGCACCCCGCCAGCTTGGAGTAAAAAAGATTGTGGAGCCTTCTTTAAATGCCAGAATAGGAGGGAGCTGGCTGGAGGCTCCTGCCCGTGCAAACCCCCGATGCAATTAGAGCCCCAGACATTATTTGCACAGATCCAACACATTTGTTTGGTCTCAAAAGGTTGGAATAGGAACAAGCCTGTGAAAAACGAAAATTTCAATACTTCAGTCTCCTTTTAAGGATGCTGTCTTAAATCTCTGAAAATTGCCTTAAATTAATAACTCACACCCACAACTTGACACTTGTCCCCCAGCTCTGGAAAGCAAAGGCAAAAAACCAAGAGCTGATGTCCTTCAACACACAGAACCACTGAATCCCAGAACGGTTTAGGTTGGAAGTGACCTCAAAGCTCATCCCTTTCCACCCCCTGCCATGGGCAGGGACACCTTCCACTACAGCAAGATGCTCCAATCCCTGCCCAGCACTTCCAGGGGTGAGGCAGCCACAGCTTCTGGAAACTGTCCCAGCCTCAGCCCAGCCCTGCTGCGCGCTCAGGCTGCTCCACCACTGCCCTGCACCAGGCAATGCCCCACCTGCCTGGCCCACACGAGGCACGGTCAGTGCCCAGAAGTGCCTGTGAGCAGCAGCAGGAGTGCAGCTTGGGGAACAAGGAACAATTGCTCTTTGTGCTCCAGATCAGCTCCGGAAGAGCAAAGTCCATGGCTTTCCACGGTGAGTACACACGGCTGGAGCAGCAGGAGCCCTGCAAACCTGCCCAGCAAACACAGGTGGTTTCCCCAGCACCTGACATGGGTAATCACAAAGATCAGCTATTACTGAGATAGAGCAGTGTGAGGTGTTGATTCCCAGAGGCAGAACTCAAACCCAGGAGGATGGAGCTCCTGGGCCCACCCTGCTCTCACAGCTCCACCATGTCCTCGCCCTTCCTCACCCTGGGGGCCTGTCACCTGTTTGTTCCTGGCTTTTGAAAGGGAATGTCACTCCTTGTTAGGAGGTCTTAGAGATGACACATCTTTCTTCACCTCTTTGCTGGGCTCTTCCTTTCCTGTTCTCAGTCACTGCCTGGTCCCAAGCAACTGTCCTTCCTTCCACCTCTCCAAAAATATTTATTCCTTACCCCATACATGCTGACCTCCTGATTATCTTGTAAGGACTGGCTTGGGCAAGGCTTGCAGCTCTCTCAAACAAACAGCAGCCAAGTGAACTCACTAAGCTGGAACCATGGAATGCCAGAGTGGGACAGAAGGGACCTTAAAGCCCATCTCGTTCCAGCCCTGCCACGGGCAGGGACACCTTCAGTACATCAGAGTGCTCCAAACCCTGGCCTTGGACACTTCCAGGGATGGGGCAGCCACAGCTGCTCTGGGCTACCTGTGCCAGGGCCTCACCACCCTCACTGTAACAAAATACAATGATCCTGCAGCCTAAGTTACTTAAATTAAACTGAATTAAATAATATTCCTGAATTACAGCAGCTGCTACTATTTCAATCTTTTGTGGGACAGATGCCCCTTCCCAGAGCTCCTCAGGACCTGCAGCAAACAACAGAGTGGAGCAGCTGAGGCTGCACATGGATGCGCACCCAGGTCTCCAAGGATCACCACGAAGATGATGCCCATGGCCTTGCTGGGCACCATGAAGGTCCATATCCCCCGTGGTTCTCCAGTACGGCTCCACCACATGGGCCCATCCCAGCTAAGGGGCTCAATTCAAGCCACAACCCCACACCTGTGACCTCCCAGTGTCTCCTCCCGTCCCAGCAAGAGAGCAGTGGTCCCCAATTCTGACAACTCAACATATTTCTACTGCACCAAGTGTTGCTATTTAACAGGATTATATTTGGAAATTTCTGCTCAACCACACTGTGATTCAGAATCTTCCAGCTGGGACCATTCTCAGGAGACACAAAATCCAAAGGAGAAGAGCTCTGACAGAGCCCTGCACCCACAAGCAGCCACTCGCCTGTGTGGTTTCTCCGGGAGCAATTTTTCCCACAAACCCTTCCCTCAATTATCCCTCCACAGCTGCCTCTGCTATTGCTCCATTTCGGGATGCTGCCGATGATCTGGGTCCTGGCCAAGTTACAAAACTGCTCTTTGAGTCAGAGCTCAGGGCTGTGGTCTGGGAGCAGGATTAGCTGTGATGTGGAAACCTCTGGAGCAGCCAGAGTGCTACAGGAAGGCAGCTGCAGCACTGCTAGCCAGGCTGGGAAAGCTGATTATGACCCTGCTGTCCTCTCTGCATCACCAGCACAGATCAAAACCTCACGGAGGGGGAGGACTCTGCACTTCTCCCATCTCCTCTCAGGCTCTGCTGGACACCATCAGGCTTCAGCCAGGGAAGAGTTGTAACCACATCTGCCAACACAGTCACTACCAGAGCTTCTGCACATCAACCTCCTTGAAACAGTGACCAACTCCACGTGACCATTCCCAGTGCTGCTGCACATGGGAGGAAAAACACAGCCCAAACTACCCAGCACAAAGAGAACAAGGGAGAAATGTGATGCTGCTGAGCTGACATGTCCAAGGAGGATGAAGCCTTCACCTGCAGCTCACCAGGATGTGAGTTGGATTTTGAAGGTCCCATCAGCTGGGAAAGACAGGGATGCCCCCCACCCAGGGCTGCTTTATCCTGGCAGAATTTGAGCAGCCCAGATCTGCAGAACCAGCTCCATTCCCAGGACAGTTTGGGGAGCTGGGCTCTGCCCCCTGTGCCCAGCACAGAGCTGTGGCTGCAGCCAAGCACAGCTTGAGGGGTTCAGGAGCATCAGCCAAGCCCCAGAAACAAGCCAGACATTATTTTCAAGACAGAGAAACAAGTGAGCACAGACAATTCCTGACCATCAGGGACCAGAGGGTGACAGATGCAGCAGCAGTGGCTGTCGGTGCCCTGGCAGTGCCCTGTGTCACCACACTGGGGTGGCACCGGGGCTGGCAGGGGCTGCTGGCTCGCTCTGCTCCCTCCTTGGCCAGGTGAGCATCCCCCACGCTCCCACCTGTGCACGGTCCATCCTCCCAGTGCTGCCACCAGGGCCCTTCCCCAGGGAGGCTGCAGGACTGCCCTGCTCCTGTGGAAAGCTGCTGGTGGCTCCAGCAAGCCCCATCTGCTGCACAGCTGCACAGGGAGGCCTGGGGAAGGGAGCAGCACCAAGGACGTGTTTGGGCTCATTTTGGGGTGTTTGAACAAGCACAGGCATCACCATGCTGTGCCTCATCACCAACAACTCTGTGCCTTGTTCACCCCTGGGCACTCAGAACTGGCTCTGAGATAACAGAGCTGAACAGAGACCTGGCCCTGGGAGCCTGGGCTGCCTGAATCCCATAAATACTCCATATTCCCAGAGTCCACTGCTGTACACATGTGTGCACATGGACACACACATTAAATGGACACACAGCCCCCAGCAAAACCCCACTGAGACTCACTCCTGTCCTGCCCAGTTTTTGATATCAGTGTGTTCACATCTAGGACAAGAAACAGCCTTAAATACAAATAAGCCACATGACTGAAGCTCTTAAACCCGAGAGGAGATCACAAACAAGCACATTCATTACGTAAGAGAGAAACCAAAAATATTTTGCAAAAGGTGCCATGACCCAACAGGGTCCTTCAAGTACAGAGACCCTCAGCTGAGGGCTCTGCAACACCAGCTGCCCCCCCAGTGAAATCCCTGCTTGAGCCTTGGGGGATTTGGACCAAGGTTTTGGGATGATTGTGTTTATATCTGGTTTCAGTCCGTGATGTCGCAACAGCCAAGTAACATCTTCTCCCAGCTGTGAGCAGGAAAATCCATGGTAATGGCAGCAAAACATTCCTCATCCTCCCATTCTTGCACAATTCTTCCCCAAGACCCTTCTTTCCATCTCAGCATCCTCGTGCTTCCTCCCACTGTGGGAACCTCAGAAATATTTTTGGTGGACTTAGGAACAAGGTCCAGACAGAACAAATCTCACACAGGGGCCCTGAAGGCATAAGGCTTTGGGGAAAACCCAGCACAGAACTTCAGTGATCTCCTCTTATTTGGGGTATGCAAACCCAGGAGTTTTGTTTTCCTGTTTCTTCTTTCTCATTGAGGCCAGGGGCTTCCAGATTCCAGACTCACATCTGATCCATGCACAAAACACTTTGCAGCAGCGCTGGCACTTGTTTGCCATGTTACTGACAACTTTTAAATGACAGGGCAACCACTGAATAGACGTGGACAGAAGGCCAGGCTGAAATGGGCTTGGAGCAACCGGCCTAGTAGAAGACATCCCTGACCATGGCAGGGGGTGGGATGAGAGGAGCTTTAAGGTCCCTTCCCACCCAAACCATTCCATGATTCTATCAATAGACTGATTCACAGCTCCCATTAAAGTGGAGTTCTGTAAGAATGGAAGGTCCCTGGCGAGATGAGAAGCCTGGGCCATGAGGAATTGCAGCCCTGCTCCCAAGCACAGCGCCAGGGCCGGGCAGCACCAGCTCCAGCCACAGCCACGGCTCCAGGCAGCCAGAGCGAGGGCAGAGAGGCACAGCGGGGGCATGGAAGGGCTTCTGGGCTCATTTCTGGGCTCACTCAGAGCTGGCTTCCCTTGTCCTCAGCAGAACCGCCACCACACTTTCTGTCCCACTCCAAAGGCCATGGTGGCTCCCTGAGCCCTGCCACACTGACACCAACAGTGGATTTCCTGACTGTTTCAGCTCGAGCTGGAAGCTGAGCTCCGGCTGGAGCTGTGCTGCTGCTGACAGCCCATCACTACTGACCGAGCTGTGTGACAGGAAAGGGCCTGCTGAGCTTCCACGGGGCTCTGTGTGCCACAGCCAGCCCAGCACACACAAACCCTGAGCTCCTCCAAGCAAACACACACCCTCTGTGCCAGGCGTATGGGGAGAAGCACCGAGCCCGTTACCTTCCCTGCTTCTGCTCTTCTTCTTCCACAAGCCAAACCTCCTGTCCACTTTTCCCATTCCTGGCCCAGCATGCAGTGACCTGGCTGTGGTGGTGCCAGGAGGCTCAGGCCGGGCTCAGCCCTGTGCCAGGAGCCCGGCCAGCTGCATGCCACGGCCCAGGGGAGGGGGCCATCCTGGGCCAGGGGCTGGCAGGGAGGTTTGGGCATGGCACAACCCTGCTGCTCATTTGTAAATTTGTGGAGAGCTCAAAGCAAGGTGAGTTCTCCACAAACCTGCAGCTTTCCAGCTCCCCAGTCACACAGCTTTTAAAGGAGCTCTTTATGTTGTATATAAAGACACAGGAATGCATTTACCAAAAAGGGTATGTTCTTGTATGGGGGAAACTCCATTTTCTCTACAGAGTTCTTGTTGAAGGTGCCATGGGGAGCTGTAAGAACAGATCTGCTTTAACAGATTTTTCTCTAAGGACATGAGTCCCCAAAAACAAAAGCCTGAGAGCCTCTCCTGATCTGGAGCCCAGTGAAGTAACACCGGGCCTCTGACAAAACAATTTGCTATAAAGCTATTGCTTCAACACTGGCCAAAACCTGAGAATACCCAGAGAGGTTGTGGATGCTCCATCCCTGTGGATGGACGTGCTCAAGGCCAAGTTGGACAGGGCTTGGATCAACCTGCTCTAGTGGAAGCTCTCCCTGCCCATGGCACAGGGTGGGACAAGATGAGCTTTAAGGTCCCTTCCAAACCAAACTTCTCCATGACTCTGTAATGCCAGGAATACCTGGAGCACCTGACCAGACACGTGCTGTGGTGGGACATGTGTGGCCCTGCTGATGTCCCCAGCATCTCCCAAAAGGCAAAGCTCAGACAACACATACGTGTGGCAAACTGGGGAAGAGAACCCAACAGATTCTCTGCCGCCCCCTTGTCTTCCCTAAAAAGCAAGGTCTGTCTCCCAGCTGCCTGCTGGATCCGCTGCCTCCCCCAGGCTGAGCAGCCCGGGGTGAACACTCAGGAGCAGAATTTGGAGAGGGAGGGATCAAAGCCAGGCTTTGTGACCCTGGCAGGGGGAAATAAGCTGGGAGTGACAGGAACCTCTACCCCAAAAGCAACCCAAAGCCAGGCTGCAGCCACACCAAAATAACACATCAGGGGATGCATGGAGCCAAGCCCTGGAGCAGGATCACGAGGATCCAGGGAGGAATGGAACAACAAGAGCAGTACTGTTTACTGCTGGTCCCCCAGGTCTGTGCCAGGCCGAGGTGGCACACCTGGCACACAGCACACAAAGTCCCAGCAGGATCACAGCAAGCAAAAGGGAACCACAGCCTCGAGAGCTGAGCACAGCCAGCTCTCCCTGACCTGAGGGCTGAACCTTCTCAAAAACCAGAGTGGAACCCTGGCAGAACCAGGCTCAGGAGCTCACAGCCACTGAGCTGCCCCTGCACCTGAGGGCAGATGCTGCTGGTGCCCACGGAGGGCTCAGCCCCAGGGGCCTGGGGAGCAGGACAGGAGTGCCAGCCTTTGGCAGAGTTTTGTGCTCTTGGCTCGGTCCTTCACCTGTGTGGTGAATTAAGGCACAGAAAACAACCCAACCACGTCTTGTCCCAAAGTGATTTTGCCCCCTAGCCAAGGTGAGGGCGATGGGAAAGTCAGAGCTGTGGTTCCCAAGCAGTGCACAGTGAAGCTCATCCACCTCTCCAGAGAATCCCACAGACTGGACAGCTCCACCAGACACCTCCTGGCTGAAACCTGCCCAGCAGAGCCTGGCCAGCTCAGGGAGCACTGCCCTGGTTCATGTACCCACACCTGGGCTGGGGCATACAGCACTCAGGACTTACAGCAACAACAAAACATCTGAATTCACCAACGGGCTCCACGTGATCCCACCACGAGCTCCACAACCTGCAGGAGCAACACAGGAATTTCCTCCTTGGGCTGCCGACCTACTAAACTGGTTGGAATCAGCAGCATCAAACACGGCGCGTCGGGAAGGGGTTTAACGGGCTGGAAAGGGGTTTTACAGCCTGGGAGGGCTCTCCCTGCTCCCGTGGCTGGCAGAGCCCAGCTCCCTCGGGCTGTGTTTGCCCAGGCCAGCAGCCGCCTGCCCCGGCTGTGCAAACAGCGGCCCCGGGCCCCGCGCGGTATCGCGGCAACGTGGCTGAAGCCGGCTTTGCAAACTCACCAAGTGTGCAAATTAATTTCATTATCCGCTCTTGCACATCATGAGGAGGGAAAACAAATAACCTGCCCGAAAGTACATTCGAGTAATTATTAACAGGGCGTCAGCAGAGCCCGGGGGAGCAGAGGGAACGGGAGCAGAGCCTGGCACTGCCTGGCCGGAGCGCTCTGCACGTCGGGACTCCGTAAATCCAAAGCCAGCCTCGCGTGCCTCTGCTCCCTGCTCAGCCCCAGCAGTCTGCACACGCCTGGCTGCACCTACACCCAGCAGTAAAACCATCCCAGTAACTCACCAGCAAAGCTCTTGGCATCCTTTTGCTTTTGCTTTCATGGAATCATTGGGATTAGAAAAGACCTCCAAGACCAGCAAGTCCAAGCCGTGACCAATCCCCACCCTGTCACCAGGTCAGAGCTCTGAGGGCCATGTCCAGGCACCCCCTGAACACCCCCAGGGATGGGGACTCCACCACCCCCCTGGGCAGCCCCTGCCAATGACTGACAACCTTTTCCATGAGGAAATTATTCCCAATGTCGATCCTGAGCCTCCCTTGCACAAAGTCCCTCTTCCCCCCACAAACACTCAGGAGCACTCTGAGCTGTCAGGGCTGCACACAAACCTCCTCTGGCAATGACTAAAACCCAGGTGTGCACTGAGTGTTCTGATTCCTATTTTATTTTACAATAAAAGCCTCCTTCAGCTTGGCAGCGATGCTGCTCTGTCCCAGAAATCCCCCTCTCCTCCAAAAATGAGAGCAAACTCTGAGATTTAATACCCTGTAGCACATGATAATTTAATCCAGTGCTGCATGCCTGGATTACATGACCCCTTCCCTATCCTGACATGCACAAACCCCATGCTATGGCAAAATATGTTCAGGGAGCTGGAATTTCTGCACAATAATCTTCACTCCTAGAAATCCAAGTCACTCCCCTGTCCCCCTCGATGATGTGGCTGTAGATGACAATGAACCCCATGGGCTTGACCCCACCACAAAGCACTCCTGAATGCTGCACTTCTGCCAGGAATTGAGGAGGTCCCTCCCTGCCTGCCCCCTGAAAGGCATTTGGAAAGCACCTTCTGAGGCTCCCAGTTTGGGGGGATTTAGTTTAATCATGGACAACTGAGGGGTTCTCAGTTTGGAGGAGAGCAGAGCACCATGAACCCACCAAAGGCAGGCTGGACAAGGGTGGGAGGAGGGTGTCCCTGCCCAGGGCAGGGGGTGGAACAGGATGAGCTGCAAGATCCCACCCAGACCATCCCATGATTCTGTGACTCCACAGCAGGGCTGTGGCAGAGCTCCAGCAGATCTTCAGGCATTATTAGTAAGCCATTAGGAGACACTGTCAAGACAGATAGGCTTTGGGATTGCTTTCCAAGGCAGTTGTCAGGGACTTTGGGATGCAGCAGGTGCTGCAGCAGCAGCTCAATTTTCCCTGCAAGCAGCCTGTCATGTGAGCACTGCTTTAACAGGGCCCTCACAGTAAGAACCCAAGCTTTTTCCAAGGTGCAGCCACATCCTAAAGCCAGCCTGGCGTTGCACCATGGCCATGGGACTTAGTCAGAGCCTGTTTGGATGAGATTCCTGCACAAACCTGCTCCCACAGGAGCACCCAGCTCCCTGCAGGCACAGCCTGGGGACACAGCACCCCGACCCAGGGGTGCTGATTCACCAGACAGGCTCCTCCAACCCCTGTCCCAGTGCCAGAGGGGCACCAGAGCCCGTGGATCCATCTGTGCCCTCCTCCCTCCCCCAGCCCTGTATTCAGCAGGGAAGATCCAGCTGCATGTCCACAACCCTTAAACAAACTCCTCAGCGGTTCCTGGAGCTTTTTATCCCCCATGTTCTCGAGAACATCAATATAAACAGATCTGCACAGAAATTCTTTCATCTTCTACCAGCCAAGGGCTCCTTGTGCTGCTCTGCAAGGCTGGAGAGCGTGGTGACCTTCAAGGGCTTCCCCAGCCTTCCTCCTCCTCCTCCTCTCGTTCCACCAACAGATCACAAACCAAGCCATGGCTCCTCATGGAAGCTCCATGCACACAGAATCCCAGAGTCACTGAGTTTGGAAAACACCTCCAAGATCCCCACGTTACTACAACCCCATGGGATCTTTGTGCTCCATTCCCACCCACTGCCTGTCTGGGGAGGTGCAGGTCCCCACTGGCCAAACCCAAAGGTATTTTCACATTCCCCTCTATTTCCAAGCAGTTTCTGTATGACTCACACTCTGTCACAATCTATTTTCCCTGAGTTAAGTCAAAGTGCAGGGATTTGAAGTCAAGTCATCCATTCATGTTGTATTTTCTCCTCTTTCCCTCTCTCCCCAAGCCCTCCCCCAGTAGATTTCCCAAAAGTGCTCTGTATGTCCCTATTCTGCTGGACCTGGCCACATGGAACAGGAATAGCATTAACCAACACGTTTAATCCAGATTTTGGGGTTTATGGGTTTTTCTCCTTTTTTAAAATCAGCAGTACAGTTTTCCATAGTCTAAGTGGAATCAAAGATAATCCATAACACCATTTCCACTCTCTTCCATTTAAAGACACACTCAGCATTTCTCAGAGAGCGCAGGCAAGACCTTCACACCACGAGAGGGGTGATTTTCTGCCTTTCTAATGTTAAAAATCACCTGTTTCTAGTTCTGGGCCATAACACACTGACCATAACCATGTGTGAGCAGGGAACACTGCTGGCCCAGAGCTGGAAGAAGCTCTCCAATCCCTCATTATGCTGGATGGATGGAAATTGCTGGATTAGGACACTTCCACCTGCTGGTTTCTCTTCCATCCTTATATTTTTGCATCTTTACATCCTTTTGCATCTTTAACACGTGACCAGCCTGAAGAAGCTGAGCTCTGTCCTCATTTTAGTGCGAGCTCACCACGCTGCTGCTGCTGCTGCCATCAGCCCAAGGGTGTGAGTCACAACCCAGCCTGCACATGAAGAGGTTTATTTAAAATCCCAGGGAAAATGTTAACGCCTCGGTGCCGTACGGGGAAAGTCTATCCCACCCATCCCACCCCCAGCACCTGGGCTGGCTGTGCTGAGCCACAGAGAGCCAGGCTGATAGAAACACCTCCAGCAGCTCCCCCTGCACACGGGGGCTTCACTGCTCCCATGCAATCCCCAAACCTTCCATGCAAAAGGGAACAACTGCATGAAATCCAAGGGAAACTCCACATATCATTGTCCCCAGTGTGCTCTGAGCACAAGTTCCTCCCCCAGACAGTCGTGGCAGGCTCAGGTTTAAAGGACACCTGAATGTAGCCCCCATGTAGGAATTGCAGCTGCCAACAATCTATAAATAACTGTATTATTTACTCATTTTAGCAAATCCTTAAATGGCCTCCCAATACATAATGGGGCCCATGAGAAACATGTGGACAAACCTTCCTGGTGCAGCAGGACAAAGGGTGATGGTTTTAAATTAAAAGAGGAGAAATTCAAATCAGATATAAGAATTCTTATATGTGAGGGTGGGGAGGCCCTGGCACAGGGTGCCCAGAGAAGCTGTGGCACCCACCTGGGTCCCTGGCAGTGCCCAAGGCCAGGCTAGAGGAGGCTTGCAGCAACCTGGGCTAGTGGAAGGTGTCCAGGGGCTGGAGCAGGATGGACTTTAAGGTCCTTCCAACCCAAACCTTTCCATGATTCTGTGATGGTTCCATACTGATGCTCCCAAGAGTGGCAGCTCAGTGTGGTGGGACTCAAGGGCCACGTCCAGCCCCCACTTCCAGGCTAATCCATCACCTCTCAGAGGTCAAACAGCCCTTCCCAAAACGCAGCACAAGTGACAAACTCCTTAAGGCCACACATCAGCCGTGACCGCTCCAAATGCCACTGGCCAACAGAGATGGTTCTCCTGAGCCCCCTGCTCTGCCACAGGACCTGCTGCATTCCAGCCCCTTCCCAAGGCCAGCAGAGCTCCCTCCTGCAGCTCCTGGCACAGGGCATCACACGGTTTGGCCCCTCCAGGCCTGCACCCCTGGCAGGCACGTCCCGGGGCCAATGGGGATGGGCACCTCTCATGTTGGTCTCTCTAAGCCCTTTCACCTCCCAGCCTCGTGACTGGGATTGAGCCAAGAGATTAGAAGCAGCTTGTGAAACACAAAGTGTGATTGTTTCCTTCGGCTCTGGGCAGCAGGGTACTGCCAGACTGGGATATGGACAAACCAGGGGGTTTCCTGTGCAATGCAGGATGTCACAGGTGCCACACTGTGCCAGGACACACTGCAGTGGGGCTTCCCTGCCACACTCAGCCTGAGCACACAGCATGCCCCACAATGCTGGGATATACTGGAAATTCTGGCACTGGAGTTACAGCAAAACACGGCTTGTTCAGTCCTCTGTACAACAGCAAATCAAACCACAGAATCCTGGAGTGCTCTGGGTTGAAGGGACATTAATCTCATTCCACCCCCTACCATGGGCAGGGGCACCTTCCACTACCCCAGGCTGCTCCAAGCCCTGTCCAATCCAGCTTTGGACACTTCCAGGGACCCAGGGGCAGCCACACCTTCTCTGGCAGCCCCTCACCACCCCCTCATCCCATGGGAGCTGTCCCACTACAGCCAGTCTCCTCCACCCCACAGATGAAGGACGAGAGGACCAAGCACTATTTGCAGCAGTTTTACTTCCAAAAAGCCTGGTCCAAACCAGCTGTGGCCACTCTCTCCCACCACGACTCTTGCAGATGCTCTGCTCTTGCTGAGATGTGAACTGGGGAATTTTTTTCCCTGCTCTCTAAAAAGTGCCTGAGGACCAGGTTGAGTTCGGTGCAGCAGGGAAGGAGCAGCTCAGCACTCTGGACACCCAGCCCAGGCATCGATTAGGAGCGGCTTTGCACACTAATTGCCATCAGAACTGGCCCTCCCCTCCCCTCAGCGGAGCCCTGAATGGGGGCATTGTCTCGGGGCACAGCAGCCCCCCAGCCCCAGCCCCTGCACAGGGGACCCTGGTGCTTTGCAGGAACAACAAAATCCCAGCAGAAGTCCATTAGCATCCAAAGGGAGGGGCCTGAATGGATCACAAGGATTCTTTGGAAAGTAAGAGTGAAACGAATGCAGTAAAATGGCACTTTTAAGTGATGCCCATTGTCCAAATTAAACCATCAGCAGCAAAGATCTTGACTCTCCTAAGCCTTCAGAGCAGGACACGCTGCGAGCCGGGAAGGAGGCTGGTAGGAATTTTAAGCCCTGGACCTGTCCCAAGTATGGATTACTCCATTTCTTTGCGAGCACTGGATCACACTGAGCTATATTTGGACTCCCAGAGCGAAAGCTCAGATCTCCAGCAGGGTGCACATGGCTGCACCCCCTGCCACACGCAGGTGCCCGTGTCACCCAGCCACGGCACAGGCTCTGTGGGAGCTGGTAAATGCCCCAGCTGGGAGGGGATGGCAGGAGAGAGCAGCAGGAGCCCCTGTCCTGTCCCCCCAGGCCTCTCTCCCTCCTCCTCCTCTTTCACAGCCCCCCTTAGAGATTCCCATCCCACTGCCCAGGTTCAGTGTCTGCCTGCTCCTGGAGAGAGCCCTGGTGCCAAAGCACCTTCCCAGCCCTGCTCCTTGCAGTCCCTGTGCTGCTGCTCACCCCCAGCTGTTGGCTGTGCGTGGCTATTTTTGCACAGCCTACAGAACAAAAATACAGGGAGCTATGTTAGGTGAAGGCTTGCACTGTTCACGGTGTGATGACAGCCAAACTAGGTCAAGCCTTAGCCAGATTCCTTTAAAAAAGGAAAGGAAAAAATAATCAGTGGGGGAGCAGCAAACTCCCAGGGGAAAAAAATGCTTGTGAACATCTACAATACATACTGTGCACTAGATGACTGGGGCAAAAATTCATCTATATCTACATCTTTCTGTAGTTTAAATGGCAGATATTTAATTTTTGAATTTTCTTAAGGACATTAACATGCCTTGAACTGCAAAGAAGATATTCCACATGCATTTAAACGAAAATACAGTTTTCACCTATGAAATGTAACCTGGTAGCCCACTTTTGGTGTAGGCTGTGGGCAACTTGATTGTATTCCATGGCTTCTCCACCATGAATAAAGGTATTCTCCTGCTGCTCTGGGAGGGCAGGTAAGAGGATCCCAGTTCTGGTGAGAAAGCTAACTTGATATCATTGCCTACAAGGGGAGAGGAAGGTAAACGAGATAAATTTCATTCCTATTCTAGAGGACAGACTCCCACTAGAGACTGGGTGCTGCTGGGTCTGAGAGAGCTGAGGGTGTCCAGCCTGTAGAAAAGAAGAATCTGGGGAGACCTTAGAGCCCTTTCCAGTGCCTAAAGGGGCTCCAGGAGAGCTGGAGCGGGACTTTGGACAAGGGCCTGGAGGGACAGGACACAGGGAACGGCTCCCACTGCCCGAGGGCAGGAATGGGTGGGATATTGGGAATGAATTCTACCCCATGAGGGTGGTGACAGCTGGATGGGGCTTGGATCAGCCTGGGATAGTGGATGGTGTCCCTGCCCATGGGACACACAACAGACATGTGGCCTGGGCCTGGATTGTCACCTCCTGGCAGAGGAAACCCTGAACTCACAACCCTGCACAGGCTCATGGAAATGAGGAACTGGGTGATTTTAAAACACCTTCCTAGTGAAAAACGTTCCCAGGTTTAGTTAAACGTGCCAGATAAAGCCTCTGTTCCTGTAGAACCTGATGCACGATTATCAGTCAAGGCCAACGTATTTACCCTGAAACTGGGTAATATTGTTTTATGGTTCTTAATAGTTGAAGCCGACAAAGCTCTGAACAGACGCTGCCGAGCAGTTTCTCAGCCTTTCATCAGCGCTGCGTAGGCGTTGAATTCTGGAGCTAATCACCTTAGCAACGGCTCTAAACATATGTGCAGTGACATCAGCTGATTTCTGAAAGCTGTAAATAGAGGATAATAGCACGAAAAAATTCTGGATCCGAGCCAAGACCTAAAAAACATACTATTAAAACACCGCCTGTAATTCAATGTATGCAAACTTGTTTGCATCCCCGCTCCCCAAAACCTGGGTAATTACACACCTACCAGCACAACTGGTGATTGTCCCACTGCAGGCTGCTCTCAGTTTCAGGAATTTCCCACAAAATGAGGATTTGATAGAAATCCTTCTTTAAATTTAATTTTACAGAGCCTGGAGAAGAAGCTGCAATACGAAGCTGATGGGACCAGCCCCAGCCTCCAGCCCTGCGTTTTAAAGTCAATGAGTAACAGCTTCAACTCAGAGAATTATTTGTAAATAAGAAGATCAACAATGTGCTCATGGGCTTCACCAGTGAGTCACGCAGGAACAGGAACCATGGCAAACTGTGCTCCAAGGACGTGCTCAAACACCAAAGTGTGCCCTTGGAAAAGCGAGGAACCCGCTCCTGGCCGGCCGTGCGCCGAGCAGGCGGCCTGAAAGGGGCACATTCTGCATTACCTCATGTTTGGTACCTCATTAAGACCCCAAACTGTCCGTTCAGGGAGTCCCTCAATCAGCCATCAGCGTAAGACACGAGGACAATATAGTTTTTGTTCCCCCCGTCTCGTTGTGACCCATATTCCCGAGGCCTGTTGTGCAGGACGTGACCCGGCCTCCTAAAGAAACCTTTGCAGAGCCTCCGTGGTGAGCTGGCAGCGGGGAGGGAGCGAGGGGAGACGGAGAAACGGCCTTAATAGGATTTTCAAATGTCAAAAAATATCTTTAGCAGGCCCATTTAGGCAGGGGCTCAGCGCTCGCTGGAGTTGAAAGCGGAATTTGCTGTGCAGAGAACACCGCTCGCATGCTAAGTGAAGCTGCGGGAGAGGCCCGAACCACCCGGCTGCTTCCCCTCTCCGCTGGACACCAAGGCAAGGAGGGCACACAGTGCCCTGTGCCCAGGGCAGGGAGCTGCCAGGGCTCCCTGTGAGCACCCACCACACACAGGGCACGGGGAACCTGCAGGGCAGCTCCTGGATCCCGGCTCTGGTCACTGGCAAAGGACTGGCACATCAAGTTCCTCTGATTCTACTGGGGAGCGTTCAGAGAAGGAACAGAGCTGCAGCATCAGGAGAGGCTGAGGAAACCAGGGGAGCTCAGCCTGGAGAAAAGGAGGCTCGGGAGGAGCCTTCTGGCTCTCCACAACTCCCTGACAGGAGGGGACAGGCTCTGCTCCCAGGGAGTTTCTCCTTGTCCTCCCAGGACAAGAGGAAACGGCCTCAAGCTATGCCAGGGAAGGTTCAGGTTGGACAGCAGGAGGAATTTTGTCATGGAAAGGGTGGTCAGGCATTGGCAGGGGCTGCCCAGGGAGGTGGTGGAGTCCCCATCCCTGGAGGAATGACTGGACATGGCACTCAGTGCTCTGGTCTGGTGACAAGGTGGGGAGCAGTCATACTCGATCTTGGGGGACTTTTGCAACCTCAATGATTTTGTGATTCTGTGAAGTGCCTTGCATTGAAAGTAAAAATAATAAGGCTGGGAAAGGGGAAATGCAAACTTGACAAGTGCACAAGGAGGATCCTGCACAGAGCCAGAAGCAAAATTCCCCCTCCTTTTCCCAGGTAGGGTCGGGGCTTTTTCTCTGTCAATTAGAGCCACAAGGAAATCCAGTGCACTGAGATCAGCAGTGTTAATTGTTATTGCATCTCAATTTAATTAGCATTATTTTTTAACTGCAGGTAATTTACAGTGCCTCACCTAAACGTGGAAATCAAGTAGTGCCTTCTGCTCACTAGAAAACCACCAGGAAAGATAATCCTGCTATTTGCTTTATGCCTTTTAATGTCTGTAATGCACAGCTCCCCATTCCGGGAGACTGCCATGGTTACTCCTGCTCCCTCCATCAAAGGCTGTTCCCTGCATCTTCTGCTGAGCTGCTAAGAATAGCACAGGTCCTTTCCTGAGCTCAGGAAGGTGAGCTGCAGGGATGATGGAGTTCCTGGCAGGCACAGGGGAAGGAGGGGATGGGGCCAGCAGGACTGGTCAGCATAGGAACCAGCTGATGGATGTCCCACACATGGAGGTGCAGCAGCATCTCCTGCTCTCTGCTGTCCTGCTGAGGCTACCAGAGTGTCCTCAGCTCCCTGGGATGAGAGGGAAGAAATTCTTCCCTGTGAGGTGGGCAGGCCCTGGCACAGGGTACCCAGAGCAGCTGTGGCTGCCCCTGGATCCCTGGCAGTGCCCAAGGCCAGGCTGGACAGGGCTTGGAGCAGCCTGGGATAATGGAAGGTGTCCCTGCCATGGCAGGGGTGGAACTGGCTGAGCTCCAAGGTCCCTTCCCACCCAAATCAGTCTGGGATTCCATTATCATCTCTATCATCTACTCCCTAACTTTGGAAGCCCCTCTCCACAGCTTGTATCACAGTTTGTGCACCTCTGAGCCTTCAGAGTCAGATCTGATCTGACTAAAATTCCAGATGGGTATTTCAGTTTGAGGAACACCATCTCCCAGGGACAGCCAGCACAAGTCATGTGCCACCATCACCAGGGAAAGAACCAATTACAACAGTCCCACTGTTTACAACACCATGCGCAGGCTGCACTGGTTTCCTGGAAAAGAATCACTTCTCCCATCAACCAGCAGTCCTCCAAAGCTGGCCAAAATCTTGCAGTGTTTTGAATGTGTTTGCTAAGCTGTACACCTGGGAGAGTGGAGGAGATGCTGCTGATGCAGGGAGGATATGGCAGAGTTCCTGGGATGGGAAAAAAGCAAGCTCTGCACTGCTGGAGCTGGGATTGTGTCCTCCCAGCACCAAAGGCTGGCAGGGACTGGCTGGAGGCACAGACAGGTGGATAACCCAGAGCTCAGCCATCAGCAAGGAACAGTTTCAATATTTCACACATTATGCCCAATAAAGCTCTCCTGTGTCCAGAATATTTACAGACAGACGTCACCACCACCCAGAGCTGTGCAGGCCGTTCTCACTGTGCAGCTGGAGGGAACAGCAGCAGCTGAGGACCACGGGATCCTCCTGGGAGCCTGAGCAAGGCTGAGATGCTGCTGGAAAACACCTTCCCCTCCTATGGCCTGTCCTGCCTCCAATGAGGTGCAGTCACTGGGCAGCTTGTGGATGGCAGCAGTAGGACAAGGGACGGGCTCAGGAAGAGCTGGTGCCACCACCCTCAGACCAGGAGCCCAGAACCTCCCGGAACCTCCCGGAAAACACAAACCAGCCCTGCAGTGTGACTCCAGTTTGGTGACACACATCTGGGCTCCTCTGGAAAGAGCTTCGCTGCAGGGCAAACCTGATGTTCAAGGGTAGCAAAGAAACTCCACAAAACTTACAGAAAGCACATCCTCTTTTCCAGACCTACTCCTTTAAAAGCAGATGCTCCACCACCTATGGAAACTGGAGCACATGTGCCCAGAGATAAACAACATCACGGGACAGGTAAGCTGGTTACTCATGATTTATCACACCATCTCCCTCTCTAATTGCAGAGCTAAGCAGGCACTCATCTAATCCAGCGTAAGCAGCTTACGCTTCCTTAGGCAGCTCTGGGCCATCGCTCACTTCCTGGTTTGGAAATCATCATTCCCCAAGTCCCTTTCTCTGCAAGGTGAGAAACCAAACCCTCTTCAGTCACCCAGCACAGATTCTGAGACTTGCAAGATGCACTCACAGGACAGATAATTCCTGCCAGTCCCAAATATCTTTCCAGGGCAGTGGTGGAGTCACCACCCCTGAAGGGATTTAAGAACCGTGTGGATGTGGCACTTTAGGGACATGGATTAGGGGTGGCCTCGGCAGTGCTGGGGGAATAGGTGCTCTCAATGATCTAAAGGTCTTTCCCAACCTAAAGGATTCTGTGATTTTACCTCATATTCAGTGCTGAGCAAAGCATCTTTCACCTTTGTGTCCTGCTGCTCTGGTCACACACTGCAGAACCTTGCTCTGCGTTTTCCCGGAATTTCACTCATTTTTTCCATACAAACAGCTGACTCCTGTCTGGTTTGATTCTCTGTTTATTCTCCACCAATTTACCAAGAACAGGGCACCACAACCTGCCCAATTCCTACTGCTTGTCTAGTCCAGTATTCAGAGAGTTTATTTCTTTTAATTATATTCTCAAAATCCTTGAAGCCAAACAAAAATGAGCTTAAAAAGCTGCAAAGGTCCACAAAGAAGTGTCCCCCTGTGGTCAGAATCACTGTTTCCAGAGTCTGGAAAGGCCAGGTTGGAAGGGGCTCAGAGCAACCTGGCCTAGTGGAAGATGTCCCTGCCCATGGCAGGGGGTGGGACTGGACAAGCTTTATGGTCCCTTCCAACCCAAACCATTCCCTGATTCTATGATTAGCCAAAGCACATTATAGCTTTTCTCCACACATCTGTGGGTAAGCAGGAGGTTACAGACAGACTCAAGGGGAAGCTCTCAGGGTTTGTGTTACATCAGGCTGTTTTCAGGCTGGGAAGCTCCAGCCACTGGAAGCGGAAGCGGAGCCGGCGCACACCACTCGCACGCCTTCGCTCACAGACACAGCCAAGGGGAATTTTCTGACTTACACCACCAGAGAACTTTACCCCCAAAACCACCCATGAACTTATGCCAGTGACCCCGAGTCAAGCTTCAAAGCCATGATCCAACACCACCAAGAGCTACCTTCGATCCTCATAACCCATCGCGGATCAGGGGCGAGTCCTCGGCGCTGAACTCCTCCCACGAGGAACTCTCTTCAGCTTGATACAAAATTTATTTTACCATCTGTAAAATTCATTTGTGTAGTTGCACACCCTGGTAAGCTTGAATGGGGCGAAGGAGTGTTTTGAGTCCCAGTGCAATTTATTATTTAAAAGCAGAGAAATGACATTGGCGGTCGGAGAGCCCGGGTGATGTAATGGGGAGCGCAGTTCCGCTCGCCGCCGGAGCCGCGCGGTACATTAGCGTGCTGGCCAGGGTGGCTGCTCCTATCAATTATTTATAGTCTCCTGGCGTGCAGCCTGGAGAGGGTCACAGCACTGAAAGCCAACTTTATCTGCATTGTTCCCAGCTCCTGCCCAGCTGTCACTCTGCTCCCTAATTTAATACACCCAGCGCAGCGTAAAAGGATGCGGAGCTGCTGCCTGGAATAGGAATGGGGATGGGGAGGTGGGGTCTGCAGCGAGCTGGTGGGGCCTCAGTCATCTTTGTTAAGGTGCTGACTTGGCTGTTTTGAAGCTGCCTTTGAGGCTCCCCCAGTCACTGGGCTGAGATGCAGAGGGAGCCAGGGCAGACGGGTTTGGGGGTGAGAGGTGGGACGGTGGCAGAGCCATGGGATCTCCATCTCCATTTCCGTGCCACACGAAGGGCAGGCTGCACTGCATGGCTTCCTACACATTCCAGCAACAGCCACTCAATAACAGATGCAAATAAGAGGGGGGGAGGAGAAAGGGCACTTCAGCTCCCCAGAGAAAAAAGTTAATATGTAGATACATGTTTAGAAAGGAAAATCTCTCATATGTTGTTGTTACAGCTGCAATTTTAAGTGCTCAGACAAGGTCTGCAATGAAGTGAGCTTTAAGGTCCCTTCCAACCCAAACCATTCTGTGATCCACCTGTATTTCACCACCGAGGAAAGGGCAGTGTCCCACTGTACTGGGCCACCATGCAGGAAAACAGCTCTCCAAGGCTTTGTCCCTACAACTTAACAACACACCTCCTCCACTGTTCACCCAAAATTAAACCTACCACAACAACTCTTTAGACTCTGGAAATACGTCACCCATTTGGCCTGATATCAACATCAATGCCATCAAATTTCAACTGGAGCTGCTTAAGCCAGGTTGGACAGGGCCTGGAGCATTCTGGGATAATGGAAAGTGTCACTGCCCATGGCAGGGTTGGAACAGATGAGCTTTAAGGTCTCTTCCAACACAAACCAGTCTGGGATTCTGTGACTCAGGGTTCTCCATCAGTGCAGGAGATGCTTCTCCTGGGTATTACTCTCACAGAAATCTGGTACAAGATGATGAGGTGCTACTTTGGCAGCTCCTGTGCTTGGTCCAGGCCCACAGAGCAAGAGGATCCAAACAGACCAAATATCCATCTCATGCCATAAACTACAGTCAATTCCAGCCTAAATAATAAGGCATTTTCTCAAGTCTCGTGAAGCCAGGAAAATAATCTGAATGTTCCTGCAATTAGGATTGGCAAGCCAAAAGTGCCCAGGTTTGGTTTAAGCCACACAAAACACATTCTGATGACAGTGCCTGGAAACCACACACAGAGATTTCACCAAAAACACAACATCTGCACAACAAGGAAGTTGTGGAAAAAGAAAACTCAGGCCCAGAGGAAGCAGATTTGTTCTGTGGCACAAACATGGGCCCAGAGGAGGCTCCTGCTGAGGCCCAGCACTGCTCTCAGTGCTCCAGGAGTGGAGCAAGGGGAATCTCCCCAAATTTGGCACAGACCCCCAGCAGCCAGAGAGGCCCAGGTGAGGCAAAAGCAACATCCAAACCTTCTCATATTAGTGTGATTCAGGCAAAGACAAGACAGAAAAACAACTAGCCCTGAAACCAGCAGTGAGCCTTTTCTTCATCTTTTCTGTGCTATGAAAATCAGGAATATTCTGCCCAAAAAGCCAAAAGGGGGAACTGGGACAGCCATGGGAGGAACAAGCTGGTTCCCAGCCCAGAGGCAGTCACAACACTGGGCTGTGCCATTGAGCCAAGCCCAGAACGTGCAGACCACACGCGGCTGCCGCATCTTCAGGGCCTTCACATCCTCCCTGAATCCAGGATTATTTCCATGGCAACTATCTGGAGAACTTATTAAGTAAAAAAAAAAAAAAAAAACCCAGAACAGTTTGAACACACAGACTCTACGTTCGTAACGTACCAACTGACTAAATTAGCAGCGCTAAGATTTTTAGTAATCAAAATAGATCATGTTCCAGCAACTCAGTCTTCTCTGTGCCACAGCTAAGGAGAAAAATCTGATAGTAATAACCAGGGGGGGAAGGAATTACAGGTTTTCCAAGACCACAGCCCTACATCAAGCCAAGTCTTACCCCATTCAAGACATTATTTCAGTACCTGGCAATGCTGTTAAATAAGGCTGAGTTATGCTGTTCAAATGTTCAAATGCTGTTAAATAAGGCTGAGTTTCCATCAGATGATAAACTTGGTTGCAAGGCTCCTAGAGAATCAAAAAGATGACTATCATGACAAAGTACTACAAAAATTCATTGAATAGCCTCAAATCTGTACCAAAAAAGCACCATTTATAACTCTCACATTTAGCTTGGAAGGTTCACAAGCTTGGAGTATTTGCTCTGAGAAAGGACAAGTCACTTATTAAAGCTTACATTAAAAATCAGCAAGATTAGTGCAACACTGAGAAGGAGCTGTCTTTCTCCAGAGCAGCACCACTCCCAAACCTGCAGGGATTTTGTGGCTCCCCTGGAGCCAGTGCAGGCTCAGCCCTGCAGTGACTCCAGTTCCCAGGCACAGAGCTCAGGGAATTACCAAGGTTTTGGCAGCACTCAGAACCAAACGCTGCCCGAGAATTTCATAACAGCAATTCAGAGTGAGAAGTCAGAATCAACAGGAATGATTTTGAAAGTGCTTTAAAAAAATAAAATGTGGTTAAATGAACTGTTGGCTCGGTCACTCAGTCCAGCCAGGGAGATTACAGGCATTATTGATTTACCTTAGAACAACCTGGGAACTCATTTCCAATGGTTTTTAATGGAACCTGGATTTTCTGTCCTAAGCTGCCTCGTGAGGTTGAGCCTCCTGCAAGGAAATGCAACTGCAGAGCATTAAACTGGCAGCTGTCAGAGGTACAACAGCCCTGTTTGTCTACTGAGCATGCAACAGGAAGGGGGCTTTTCAGGCAACTCCAGAATCACAGGATCATTTAGGCTGGAAAAGAAGAGACCCCCAAGACTGAGTTCAACCTGTGGCCAACCCCACCCAGTCACCCAGGCCAGAGCACTCAGTGCCATGTCCACACCAGTCCTTAACACCTCCAGGGATGGGGACTGCAACACCCCCCTGTCAGCCCCTTCCAATGCAGGACAGCCCTTTCCATGAAGAAACAGATGGAAGCTGGGAGCAGGGGAATCCTCACCCCAAGAGCCACGGGAGAGGATTTTTACCCAGACAACACACCATCAACCCTACAGCTCTGCTTCAGCAGCAAAAGCTTCTCCACTTGGGGCAATGTTTTCCCTCACCAGAACACACCACAGCAGGCTTGGCCTCTTGAAACCTTGGTGAACTGAATATTATTCCTTTATGTACCTAAACCAAAAAAAAAAAAAAATTAAAAAAATTTTCTCAACTCTTCCAGAAAAAGACTCGTGTAATACAAAACCAAGTAGGGAATACTGTAGTCTGAAAGGCTTCCACAGAAAGGTGTGAGCAGAGAAAACAGCAGCTCATAGCAGGAAGGAAATTGTAACATTAACCATGGCCTTTGAAAGGCAGAGGCAGCTCCGCGTCACCGAACACCGACAGTGAGGAAAACCAAAGAACAAAACACATCTGATCCCCGGCTACCTCCAAAATCCATCTGCAAACGCATCCTGCCCCGAGACAAACGCAGAGCAAGGCGTGATGGAGAGATGGCAATTAACTGCCCCCCTTGTTGTTGTTGTTATCTGCAGTGCCTCACTGCAAACAAGCTGCCCTTAGCCCCGAGCCAGCCCTTGGCCGCTCGCAAAAATCACTGAGCATTAGATCCTGCCCCTTGTCCTGCTTAATGTCTCACCCTGCAGCCTCAGGAGCTCCCAGCTCTGTCCTTCGCCTCCTCCTCCAGCTCCTTCCCTTGCAGGCAGCGTTCCCCCTCCCTCCCTCCCTGCCGGCCCTGGTGCCAGATGTCAGCCTGACCCCGGAGCCGCTGTTTCGGGTCAGTTATGGGGGTTATGGTGTGGGGGGAGCTGCTGCTGAACAGGCTGAGCCAGGACGGCCCCACCGTGCCAGGGAGGGGGTCTGGGCACTGCTGGCAGGCTGAGCTCCGGGGATTTCTCCCTGCTAACAAAGCGCCGGCAGAAGTTTGGGAGCCTGTTCATGTGCACTGCAACAGCAGCCCCGGGCACCGAGCGCTGGGTAAGGTGACCCCGCACTGTGCTCAGCATCAGTCATGGGTAGAAGCGTCACTCACTGCACGAGGAGAACGGGTGACCTGAATGACTCCTGCAAGAATAATTGCACGCTGAAGGCAAGGGCTGAAGTTTCTGGAGGAGGGAGCTGGGAATGTCGTGGCACTCCAAGGAGGACCATTCATGAGACACTGGGCTAACAAAGAGAGCCATGGGGGAATTCAAGATGTATTTAAAATGAACCCAGGCCCCTATTCTTGACCACACTCCTTGAAGGATGTACCCCCGATGAAGGAGCGGCTCCAAGGCAACGGAATGCAGTTTGCTGGAAGGGAAGGGGAGAGCTCCCAGCCTGACATAAGCCAGGGCTTGGATTCCTCTATCGCAGAGGCTGCGCCGCAGATAAGGCTGCGTCAACTTTTCCACTGGAGCTCTCTCCCCTCTAAGGTTCACAGTCAGAGCAAAATGTTTTGGCCAGGTGGAAAGTGAACAGAGGCTCCCAAAGCTGGGAGCTGCCATGTGTACAAAACATCACCGTGTCACCTGCCCAGGCTTGGTCTCCCTCCACTGGGAACAGGGAAACTCATCTTCCTCCCCATGAATTCTTCGCATTCCTGCACAGCCGATAAGCCCAGCCTCTCCAAGGAGCTGCTCAGAGCCACACAAAGTGCCCTGAAACACCAAACAATCCCAGGGACTGAAACCCAGACAGGTTAAACGTTAACCTGGGAGCTGAGTGGAAGGGACACAACCGAGGAGCCAGGATCCTGCTCCAGCCCCACAGCTCAGATCAAGCCCCACACCACCAAACCATGCCCAGACTCCCCACAAGCAGCAGGCACTGACAGCAAGGGAGGTTTTGGACAAAGAATCCCAGGATGGTCATGGCTGGAAAGGACCTAAAAGCTCATCTTGTTCCACCTGCTGCCATGGGCAGGGACACCTTCCACTAGACCAGCCTCCTCCAAGGCCATCAAACCTGGCCTGGGACACTTGCAGGGACGGGGCATCCCTGAGGGCATTTCTCTGCTGCAGAGTCCATTTGCCTGTGGGAAGAACAGCAAGGAAAGGGGGTGAAATCTGGCACCTGGTTCCCATCACCACACCAAAAGCAGGGTGAGCGCAGGCAGGACTAGCACACCAGGCTCACTGGCTGTCCACACACTCTGGGTTAGGGCATGGCAGACCAGAAGATGTTCCATTCCCAAGTGCCAGAGCAGCCTGGCTCCCCCACGGCCACCCAAGCCCACACTGTCCCCACGTGCAGGGGGAGTTCTGGGGCCTGGTGCTGTGCAGGGGATGGGAAGGTTTTCCAGGGAGGTGTTCCAGTCCTGGCACAGGCCTCCCCCACAGGCCTCACTCCAGTTCTCCCTGAAGACAGAAAAATTTGTGCTTGTTTTTCTGCTGCTGCTGAGCAGCTATGAAATGTCTCCCACCACAGAGAGCCTGAATAAATTCTGGCTCCTGAAGCAGCACCTGATTCAGCTTCTCTCCAACCTCCATCACAATTTCAAACCTTTAATTTCCTAAGGTAAAAGCAATGGCTGTGTCTGATTGCCAGAGGTCAGAGCATTTGTGGTTCATCTCTTTTACCCAATATACACCCAATATTCCAATTTATTTCATTTATGCTAATATTCTGGGGAGATTCTTGGACTGGCCATGACTTATCACAAATTACTGGTCACAAACTTTTCCTCTCTGTCCCTATGGGAGCCCAGGAACTATCCCTGGATGGCCAGGAGAGTCAACTGTACACATTGTGTGTGCTTCCAGCAATCTTTTGGGAGCACCTGGATTTCTCAGGTTCCAGGTATAAATGAAAAATAACACTAAAAAAGGCAGAAAGGAGGGAAACAGCCTGGT
Source organism: Melospiza georgiana (assembly GCF_028018845.1). Classification (NCBI taxonomy): domain Eukaryota; kingdom Metazoa; phylum Chordata; class Aves; order Passeriformes; family Passerellidae; genus Melospiza; species Melospiza georgiana. The sequence goes on from NC_080443.1 coordinate 20,395,440, forward strand.
TTTATCCTTCCTCTCTTAAATCTGGAGTGCTGGACCAAAACATGGCAGTTTTTATCCAGGGAAGCACCCCTGAAAGCTCCATGGATGGGTTTGAGTACACGTGGAACCTGGAAAACTCCCCCCAGTACCTCCAGTAAATTCAAGATTTGCTGCTGTGTGTCAGGGAAGCAACTCTGCTCTTTCTGGAGGGAACAAACAGATTGCAGGAGAAAACTATATCCCAGTTGCTGCCAAATTCCAGAGATTCAGTTATTAGGAGGCAATTAGGAATATTATTAACACTTCCTACTACGCTAAGCTCCGTTTGCAGGGCATCTCAGCGCCAGCCCGGACGTTTCCGACGGAGCCCCAGCTCTGAGGCGCACGTGGCATCACGTACCCAAAGCTGTGCCTTCCTGCCCGCTGCCTCCCGGCCCCTTCCCCGCAGCCGGATTTCATGCGGCTGTCTCACAAAATAAAATTGCAAGTAAAAAAAAAAAAATACAGAGATTAAAAATGAGGGAGGGGGGGAAGGTAAATAAAAGCGCGGCGGCACAAAGGGAAAACAATTTTGCTCTTGTTTTTTAACTCACAATCAACATCTGAGCTATTCAGGAAGCTGGTGCACTGCCCTCCAACCAACTTCAATTAGGGAATTCAAAAGCAGTCAGACAAAAGAATGCCTGGGAGTTACTGCACCGCACCGAGATATTTTTAGCAAGAGCTGGGAGGCTGTTTGTGGGACACTGCTTTGCTTCTCTCGCGCTTCAGCTTTTGTATTTACATTCACAGGACAGCGAGATTTACTGGGTCAGAGAGAAAGAGAGGAGAAGCGGCACAACTGACGCGAATCCTTTTGCCTCTGATACTCTTGGAAGGTTTTCCAGCAAAGGCTGATGGAGGCCAGAGTGAAGCAGAACAAGATTTGCCTCCATCTGCTTCAGAAATCGCCTTTCAGCCGCAATCCCCAGCCGCTGCTTTGGAAGGAAGGGTGATGCAAAGCCCCCGGAAAGGCGGGCTCGCCCCCACAGCAGGCAGGACACGGCCCCTTCACCCGCACAAAGCTGCGGCCGCTGACCCCGGCCACCCCCGGCTCAGCAGATGGAGCCACAAACCGGCCGGGCCGAGGCACCGAGCCCCCAGCCCCGCTCCGAGCCGCTCGGCCGAGCCCCACCGAGCCGCTGCCGGTTTTTCAGAAGCCATTTCCTAACACGGCCGCGCCGCAGCCGCCTTCCCCTGCGGGGCTCGGGAAGCGCCTGCGGCGGGGCGGAGGTGAAGGCCCCGGGCCGGAGCCGCGGCAGGGCCGCTCTGGGGATGGCGGCCCCCCATGCCTGCGCTATCGGCACCGCTCCTCCAGCGCATCCCCCTCTTCCGCTCCCTCCCACCACTGCGGCAGCGCAGATGGCAGCAGTGTGACCTCGCTGTTCCTGCCTCCTTGTTTTGATCCTGCAGTCTTGATTGTTCAGGCTAATCCCACACTCCCAGCCTTGGCTGCCTGCCAGGACTGTTATTAATGGCACAAAAGCTTCTCATTCCAGCTACTTCTACATCCGCTAATGCTGTTGTTCCCTTCTCTCGCTCCCCCTCTCGCCACATTACAAACTGGAGCTGGAATACATTTTACAAGGGGAAAAAAACCCTTCTCTGATCATCTTCACGCGCTGAGGGCTCCACCAGAACCGTACGGAAAAGGCTCCTCAGCTCCAGCAATAAACACTGATGGAAAAGCAGCGAGACCACCCTGCTCAGCCTGTGATAAACAGCACATGGACGTGGGGACTTTCCAGCAATCCCCGAGGGAAAGCCAGGATCCCAGGATCCCAGGCAGAGGCAGGCACTGCTCTGCAAGGCCTCGGGAGAGGGCTGTGCTGCCCAGGGCAGGACTGCCAGCACTGCCAGTGACCAGGACGGGTGGCACACCTGGCATGGCACCCCTGGCACGGCACCCCCGGCTGCCTCTCCAGGGGCCCCCTGCCCTCCTGGCCCTGCTCTACACAGCAAACACCAAATTCCTACAACTGCAGCTCATTAAATCACACACTGAGAGGCAGCTTCATCTCAGCCCTTCATGTATCACTCACAGCAGGGCCCAAAACGCCCACACAAGGCCCAAAGCTGGTTTTGAGTACATCCCCTGTGCCCAGGGCAGGCTGTGCCCTGCCAGCTCCCCACACTGGCTGTACCCCACCTCCCTCTGAACCCCCTCCCCAGGGAGGAGCTGAGGGCTGAAGCCCCTGGCAGGGAGCTTGGACCCAGCGACACAACACTGGGGTGCAGGTCCCACAATCAGCCTGGACACAACACTGGGGTGCAGGTCCCACATCAGCCTGGACACAACACTGGGGCTGCTGTGAGAGGGGAAGGATGAGGATATCCACTGCACCCTCCTGATCCAGCCAGCCACCAGCACAGATCCCTTGGCACTGCTGCCATACACCCAAAGAAGTCTGGTGATGTCAGCCCAGCAGGCACCAGCACCACACTCACCACACCAAGGGCCAGCCCACAGATCAGTAAGGTCTGGAGATGTTTAAATTACAGACACAGCCAGAGCTCGTGTCCCTGGGACCCTGCCATGGGAGCAAGCCCACCTCCCCGTGCAGGTCGTGCCGCACTGGGAGCATCACTCAGCTCGGTGTGTGAAGAACCTGCCCAGCTCACAGCCCGAGCTGTCGCCCCGTGAGATGATTCACTGATTCACCACCCTGCCCTCGCTACTTGTGGAAACACAGCAGAGAGAAAAGCAGCTACGGGCACATTTCTCCTGATTAGGACGGTCAGTACATTTTTAATAAAGGGCTCTTTAAAGATAATCTCATTTCAGTATTTACACATGTTAAACAGGTTACAGAGATCAAGACATAATGAAGTCAAGAAGGAGAGGACAATAAAGCATGGTGGGATATTGCAGGGAAGGATATCTCCAGCCTGTTGGTTTGGAGCACAGGGGGGCCGAAACACAGAATGCCAGAAAGATTTGTGTTGGAAGAGACCTTAAACCTCATCCAGTTCCACCCCATGGGCAGGGACACCTTTCACTAGAGCAGACTGCTCCAAACCCCATCCAACCGAGCCTTGGGCACTTCCAGGGAAGAGCAGTGAGAGAGGGGGGCACAAACCACAGATCCCAGCAGAGGAAGGGGCTCAGACACTGGGAATAACTGGCTGTGGCTCATTCACAACAGATTAGCAGCACATTTCTGATGCAACCTTTACCTCCCTGAACAGCCCCTGCCTGTTCCTTCCCAGCTCAGCCATGCCCTATGCCAGCCCCACACCAGCAGAGCCCTAGTGAGCAGCACACAGGCCTGGATTCCCTCTCAGACACATCCCCAGCCCATCTCCTGCTGCAGCAGCTCTGTCCCCGCTGAGCTTACACCTGACAGCAGCAAAACCTGAAATATCCGCTACTGGCTCCAGTGGCAGCAGTGGAGCTTCGTGAAACTCTGCTCTGAGGCTCTTCACGTGCCATGGATTAAAGCTGAGGAATTCAAAAATCTTCCTGAAATGCACAATATTCCATTTGCTTTATCACAGTGCAATGGCTTGGGGATGGGGGATGCACAAGGTCACCACGGAGGAAAAACCCAGTTGTCTGGGATTATTTCTCTGCTGTGCAAGAGGAAATGTTGGTTTCTGTTCAGAGCTCCCATCTTTCATTGCTGAGGGTGCAGGAGACAAAAAAGAGCTTTATTTAAACTACTTGATAGCCACGAGATCAAGCAGAACAAAAGGAAAATTTATTTGGAGGGAAATGTTAGTTCTAGAGCTCAAACAGTGCTTCCAGTTCCCATTAAATAACTTTGAGCTGAGACAGGAAGCAGGGAAAGCAGCACCAAGTGCTGGATCAGGGAGTGCTGGTCATGGGGGGTAAAGCAAAGGCACCTGGAGCTGCAGGTACTAAGCCCAGCTGCACAGGAACAGGAGAGCTGGAGTGTGAAGCAAATGGATTTTAAGGAGGAAGTAGTGGATGAGGCAAGAAAGGAACATCAAAAATAGGAGAATAATTCAAATTAATAAACTTTTTCAAAGTCAGAAGGACTTGCTGCAGGATCTCAGCAAACAGGTGACAGAACTGCCCCAAATAAATTCTTGCATTTCTACAGATGCAAACCAATCACAGCAGGTATTTTCAAACCAAGAGATAACTGTGGCTGCTATAGCCACACCTGAGCTCCTCTCCCACTAGCAACCCTCCTAAGGAATCCAGTGCTTTACTTTTGATTTTAATTTCTTTAGCTGCCACTTCCAGCAGGGAAAGATTCACTATTTATGTAACTCTCCCAGAACAAGGGGAGCAGGGTGGGTGTTGGGGAGGTCACCCCAAACCTGAGGGCAGCAGATGTTTTGGAGGCAAACCCCCAGGCCCTGCCCCGGTGCTGGCAGTGGGCACAGCCAGGCTTCCAACCCACAGATGCTCCCAACTTTCCTCTTGCTAAGCTCAATAGCCTGTGTTTCCCACTCCCACTGCATGAAATGAGGCTTCTGAGCCCCATTGAAGCCCCCAGCCTCTTCTTTTCTTCTCCCAGTGAATACTCCTTTAATCTCATTAGCAAAGCCACACGGGGAGCCCGTCCCACCCACTCCCCACAGAATCCCTAACTCAGAGTGCTCTGATCCCAGGGGACTGGAACAACAAATATTGCTGGGTTTAGGATAAACCCGCCAAGACATAACACCAGCAGTGTCCCAGGACCCAGAGCATCCCTTCTGCCGTGTCCCAGTGCCACCAAGTGCCGTTCCCAGCAGGGCCTGGTGCTGCCCATTCCCAGTCCTTGGCACTGGTAGCTCATCCGCCCTCGCTCCAGCACACCCACACCTCAGGAATTTTGCTGCACCACACCTACACCTGCCTTCCAGCGCTGGCTCGGGCACCTCCAGCCCCATGTGAGCCTCCCCTGCACAGCCCTGGTACCACAGCACCAGCTGAGGGCTGCCCCTGCCAAGCTCTCCTCTCCTGTACGATTACAGGGCTCCAACAACAGAATCCTGAGGGTCTCAGCTGTGCTCTGACATCATTTGGAAACCACTGCCTTGATGCCTGTAACCTCACAAGGATTTAGGACATCTCTTGGTGAGCTCCCAAACCAGAAATCCCAATGGAGGCCTGTCCTACACTGGGCTGACTCCTGTCCTGTGACCCCAAACAAGTTCACACGGGAAAACACCGAGTGTAAAATGTGAAGGGTCACATGATGGCAACACACCTACACAGAACACTCCACCATGCACCTGGGGAAGGAATTTAATCACCAGTTTCTGCTTCCCCACAGGAGCCAAGGCACCACCTGTGTCCAAAGCACCGTGTCACCTCTTCCCTGGCTTGTCACACGTGGCACATGAGGCAATGGAGATGGGGCACCTGCCCTGGGGGACAGCAGCAGTGCTGACCATCCTAGACCTGGTTTTAAAAATCCCCCCTTGTCCAGATCACCAACATTAATTCTTATGAGCTTAGTTGGTGTTAAGAGCTGACAAAAGGGACAGGGTGAGGACAGGTGAGGTTCCTGCCTCCCCATCAGAGGGAACAGACACAGCAAGAGAAAAGCTGCCCTGCCCTTCCTGAGGCAGCAGCACAGACCAGATGGGTCTTTAAGTGGCATTAAGAGGGAGACAGCTCTACTACATCCAGCCTTTCCTCCAGGGCTAGAAACTCACTGTCCTTGCAGCCAGGTCTCCAGCACAGAGAAGCAGCCTTTGGCTTTTTCCCTCTTTGTTCTTCCCTGCCACTTCCTCCCTCGTGTTTACCTTCCGGACCTGCAATCTCCATCCAGCTCACAACTCCTCCTGCCTTGGAAAGTCTTTGAGATGCACATTATACAAGACACACAAAAATAAATTGGTTTTAATCCTCCAGATTCCAGCACTCCCAAACAAGGATCTTAAGGAGCTTTACAAACAATGGATTAAGCCTTAAGACTCCCTTAAGATGAGGTAAGGAAATGCCTCTGGCCGAGGCAGAGAGAGGTGAGTGAGGCTGAAGGCTGAACAGAGCCACTTCAGAGTGCAGAGCTCACCCAGTTCCATGCACACAAACACAGGAGTCCATCCCTGATCCACCACCAGCCTAGAGGCACCTTTGCCATTTCCCTCCAGACTCTGAAACAGTCCCCAAACCTTCATCGTTTCAATGCCAAATGCTCTTTCCTACCTCTGGGCATCAGTGCTACACAAAACACTCATCCCAAGGAAAATGACCCCATGGATGGCAGCCTCACCAGGTCCTGACATTCACCTGGAGCACTGTGAAGATTTCCTGACAGCCAGTGCTTGTTAGCAGAGGTGCAGGATGCTCCCAGTGGGCATTCCAAGCAGTCCACTGGAGGTTACCCACAGAGACAGGCACCTCTTCTTGCTTTGCACAATGTGACCAGGACTTGACAGGCACCGATCTCTGCTCTGCTGATCAGTGACAGCACCCAGGGAATGGCTGGAGCTGTGTCAGGGCAGGTTTAGGTTGGATTTCAGGGAAAGGTTCTTCCCCCAGAAGGTGCTGGGCATTGCCCAGGCTCCCCAGGGAATGGTCCCAGCCCCAAACTGCCAGAGCTCCAGGAGAGTTTGGACAATGCTCTCAGGGATGCACAGGGTGGGGTTGCTGGGGTGTCTGTGCAGGGCCAGGAGCAGGACTCAGTGATCCCTGTGGGTCCCCTCCAGCTCAGGATGCTCCACAATTCTCTGACTTTGGGTCACAAGCTCTGCAGGCTTAACCTACATTAACACATCACTCATTCCTAGTGCACCCCAGTCTGCAAAGCCCTCAGACTTGTTCCCAACTAGATTTTGCATACATGTTGTAAACAAGCTTTACATCCTTTTGATCAGCACTACCCGGGGAGGGGGAGGAGACTTCCTGTCCCACTCTGTCACCGCTCGCTGCGCTCGGCTCTCGCCGCCCCGTGAGCGATGATGACATTTTCTATTTTGGTGGCTTTTTCTTCATATATTTGTAGCGAGCGGCTGCGCTCAGGCCCAGCAGCCCTGTGGATCTCAGTGTGGGTTTCAGCTCAGTTAAAGTGGCAGAGCCGTTCGTTGCAGCGTCTCCTTGCCGTGGCCAGCCGGACGCTCCCCGCTCCCCAGCCAGACGCTGGCACGCTCCCGGCTCCTCGCTTTCCCTGCCAGTCATCCCAGGCAGACATTTCTGCGAGAGAACTTGTTTACAGACAAACCAGGCTGCCGTGTTTTCCTGCCGGTGCTTATCTGCTGGAGATAACTCGGGTTTCTGCTTGCCCACGGGCGAGCGGCCAAGGCTCACCACCGACACCTCCCTGCGCCTCGTGGCCACTTCACGCGGCCAAACCCTCGCCCTGCTCCGGAAAGCGCAGCTGAGTCCCGCCAACACCGGCACGGGAACGGCCCGGCCCGGCCCGGCCCGGTGACACCGCGCCGGTGGAAGGGCCACAAGGCTGGGATCTCCCTCCCTCGAGGTCCAGCAGGCACTGTGGGAACGGTTCGTGCTCTCCTGTGACTCCAGCTCACCGCTTCCACGTCCTCCCCGTGCCAGCTCAGAGGAGCTGATGAAATCCGCAGGCTGTGGGCAGCCTCGCTGCAGAGCAGGAATGTTCTGGAGTCGGTTACTAACACTGTGCTTTGCATATTGTGTTTCAAACACTACATGCTTCTACACGCTCCGTGTCAACAAGGGGAAAGGATTGTCAGCCCAGAATGAAGTCCTAATCGGAGCTGTTAGCGATCCAGCGGCTCCCAGGTGCTCTGGAAGACCCCGCGGGGATATTCCTGCGTTATTCCTGCATTCAGCTCAGCCCTGCCCTCCTGAGAACCATCCCAGCTCCTTCCCTAATCATCTTCTCCTGGCTGAGCCCCGTGTGCTCCGCAGCTCTGCCCAGCGTGGCTCCCGCAGGATGCACAGCCAGGACAGGTATCCTTGGGATGTTCATCCATGAGCTGGCAGATGTGGGATACTGAACAGGGAGGAAAACCAAACCCAGCATAGACTCTTCTGGGTGAAACCACTTTCAAATTTATAGAATCCTGGAATGGTTTAGGTTGGAAAGGACCTTAAAGCTCATTCCATTCCACCCCTGCCATGGGCAGGGAAACTTTCCACTAGTCCAGGGTTCTCCAAGTCCTCTCCAACCTGGTATTGGACACTTCCAGGGATCCAGGGGCAACCACAGCTTCTCTGGGCAACCTGTGCATGGCCTCACCTCCCTCACAGGGAAGAATTTCTTCCCAATATCTCACCTAGACCTGTCCTCTGTCAGCTTAAAGCCATTAAATTCAAGGGAAAGCAATTTTTTTCCCCACAAAGAACACACTCCATGAAGCTGGGGGTGTGCTGCTCTTACAGATGCTCTATGTGAACCAAAATTTGCTGAAATTATTACAGAAACATTCCACCACCTCCCAAAATAAGCAGCTTTGTGTATCTTTGCCTGGCTAAAGGATGAAAAAAGCCCTGCAGAGTGGAGCACAGTTTCCATTTCCTCGCACACTCCTACCAGGGCTGTGCTCACAACAAACGCTCCGACCTTTCCTCAAAGAAATCTCTGTTTGCTGCTCCTTATAAATTTGCAGAATTTTGGCTCATTTCCATTTCACCCACTTTTGAATACGACACTCCCCACCCCCACACAACTGTTCCTTTCTCAGGGATGACAGGCTATCCAAAAAAATCCCAGGAGCACTTGAGCTCCTCGTTCCCTCCCCGGCCGGCATCGCTCTGCCGGCAGACAAAGGAGCCCTGGGAATTGCAGACCAACCTGTTGCAGGAAGCACTTCACCTCAGAGTTCAGTGCTCCAGTTTCTCCTGATCCCCGATAATGACATTTTTCCATCCCTCCCCTCACCCACGATTTTCTATGCAATCATTTGTGACACATTTAATAAATTATTTCATTCTTTTCCTATCCAAGCCAGAACCTCAAACCCCTTCAGAAAGACGCAGTGGCTACCAGCAGGATCGCCCCACAACCTTGCTCTGTTTTTCCGTCACTGCTGATGTGATGACAAAGAAGGAGATTTTTCAATTTGTTTTGTCCACGAGCCAAAAATTCCTTGTAATGGCCTGAATATAGTGCCTGTGCTGGTCTCTCCCCGCTCCAGCTCAACCCTCACTTACAACAGCCCCTGCCTACAACACGGAGTTGGCCTCTTTTTGCAGGAAAATAAGGCCAAACCAGCTTGAAAGCATGTTTGGAATCTGGAGATTAATTCCATGTAAACTAATGCATTCAAACCTCTTTGTAGGGCTGCAGCAAGAGCTGGCTGAGCCTGGCGAGAAGTAGGGCAGCATGTAGGGACGGTGGGGAGGGAGGCAGCCCTGCCCCCAGTGTGCAACCCTTTAGGAAAGCTCACAACCCGTAGTAAAGCCGTGTCCCGTTCCACTGAACCGGCCACACCGCCGACCGTCGCGCCCGGGCTCCCCCGGGGTGACAAAGAGGTGCTGGAGGTGGCAGGAGGGCAGGTCAGGGGTCAGGAGGGCTCCCACGGGAGCCTCTAGCCAGGATCCAGAGCTTTTGTTCAGCAGAAAATGCTGGGAGCAACAAAGCCCAGCAGTGCACGGAGCTGCTCGGGGCGAGCCCCCATCCCTGCTCAGCCCTCCCCTCCCCGCTCCCCTCCGCTGTGTCTCTCTCTTCTCTCTCTCTGGGAGATAAATTATTCAGGATGAAACCATTTTAAACTCCATTGGGATGCTGAGCAAAGCTAAGATGGGTGGTGCTGCAGAGGAAGCTGCCAGGGCCATGACCAGAATCCCAGGCTTCCTCATGCAGAGGCTGCAAGTGCAGCTACAGCCCATCCTGGGACCCTGTGCCAGGAAACACCCCGAAATCCCTGAGCACCCAGATCCCAGCGTACCCATCACAGCCAGAGACACCCCATCCACAGCACTGTGAGCCCAGGGACCTCCCAAGCCCAGTCCATCCACGGCAGGCTCCTCAAAGCCCCCCCACATCAGCCGTGTCTGAGCACTAAATGCCCTCCTTCCCGAATCTGCCTCCTGTGGCAGTGTAAAGTAGCACAGACACCTCACTGACACTCCCAAGCGCCACAGGGCCTTCATACAGACCCAGGCATGGAAGATGGAAGCAGGGCTGGCCCACTCCTGGGTGCCACGTTCCTGCTGGCTCCACACAGTGCTGCCACAGCTGGGTAGGATGAGATGGCTCCCATGAGAGGAACGGGGTGCTGAGGCCATGGAGGTGTCCCCACCACCCTCTACACCAGCAGGAGCACTGGGCCACCCTGCCAAAGGAATGGGGCAGGAGGACAGCAGCCACCCCACTGCCCTCCTGCCATGGGATGGGTTCCCAGGGAGGTCCCCCAGCCACCTGCTGGGCTTGAGACCACCGTGAGATTGTTTCTACAAGGACCAGAGAGTGTTGGAGACACTATTTACAAGGACATGGAGAGACAGGGTAAAGGGAAATGGCTTCCCACTGTAGCAGCCCCTGGATCCCTGGAAGTGTCCAAGGCCAGCTTGGATGGAGCTCAAAGCAACCTGGGATAGAGGAAAGTGTCCCTGCCCATGGCAGGGGTGGCACTGGATGGGCTTTAATGTCCCTTCCAAACCAAGCTGTGCCACAATTCCCTGATTCCATGGCTACACAAGCAGCAGCACACACAGTCCTTGCACACAAACACCAGCACAGTGCATGACTCAGGGCCCCACGGCTCAGATGAATTCAGGTCAAAGAGGAGAACATCAATAAGAAGGTAGTTCAGAGAAGAGGGGTTTTGTGTTGTTTTGTTATTAAATGAGGAGACCAAATAATTAAATGGCCTGGAAAGGATTGTACATTAAAAGTCACTCCAGCACTAAAAATCCAGCTCTGACAGCTCTGGGTGAAGCCCTTTAGGAGTTACCATGGCAGTTGATGCAGTGATTCGCCCACTCGCTCCTCAATAATGCTGGATTATTTTTTTTAATGCGTTTCCACCACAAACAAGCAAATGTTGCTGAAGGAAAAAGTCCTTTCTCCCACCATAAAGCTCCATCCTTTATCCCTGCCACAAGCACTGCGCTCGGGAGGAGCCAGCAGGTAACAGGGAGCCAAGCCAAACACGCCGCGCTGAACTTCGCTCCCTCCCTCTCCAGGGAGAGAGGAAATTTAAGAAGCAGATTCAGGATTTCAGCATCCATTTCACTCTCCCTCCCCCTCCTGAACTCCCGGGCCCCAACCAGCGATTCAGATGCTCTGTCAGCTGAATGCTGCACTCGCTTCCTCTCCCCGCCACCAGCTCAGCAATACGCAGAGCAGGAAGCCGGGGAATTTTGGAATACATCTTCCCTCCTTTTAATTAAGTGCCCAGGTAGAGCATTCACCCCGCAGAGCCACAGCCAGCGCAGCTGAGGGAGGCATGTCGGAGCAAGAAGGGACCCAAACAAAGGAAAGCAAACACGGCCTGCAAGGGAGGAGCAGGATACAGCAGCATTGACCTGCCCAGCCATTCTTTTCGCAATCAAACCCAGCTCCAGAAACTCCTCTGGCCAAGGGGAAGGCTCCCAACACCCAGAGCCACCTCCCTGGCACGGCCCTCACCCCGGAATCAGGCCAGCAATGAAAACCTCCCAAAGGCCAGCTCCAAGGTTGAGGAATGGCCTCCCCATCTGCTGGATAAACCCCGCTCCTTCCCTGGGGATCTCACGGCTCCGGGGGCACCCCAGGACCAGGGGCTGCCACAGGTCAGCCCCCACAGCTCCAGGAGGAGCGAGGCAGATGGGCAGAGGGAATAAGCAGCTTCCAGCACTAAGCTGGAGAAGGCAGGACTGAGCCCGAGTGCCCACATGCCGGGGGCACAGAATTCCCAGGACAGGGGTGCAGGAGTGCAGCCAGAACAGGACCACACCAACGGCCAGGCTCCTCGCCTCAGCAACACGCACTGCCGGCCCCACAGAAATCATATTCCTCATTCCTCAGCCAGTAGAAATTATTTGTTACAATAAATACTTGCCCCGAAAGCCTGGAGGCTTTACTAACAAAGCTGGGTTTGCTCACAGGCTGCCAGGTTTGGGAACTGGTTTAATCAGCTGGGGAAGCTCAGGGAGCACGTTCCGGCTGTGCGAGCATTCCCAGCGCCAAGAGCTGCTGCGGGCTGGTTCCCACAGTCCCCCCACTCCAACCCTCAGCAACCAAACATTCTTTACTAATAAGGGTGGAGAGGCCCTGGCACAGCTCAGAGAGGTTGTGGACTCCCAATCCCTGGAAGTGTCCAAGGCCAGGCTGCAGGAGGCTTGGAGCAACCTGGGATAGTGTAAGGAGTCTCTGCCCGTGGCAGGTCCCTTCCAACCCAAACCATTCTGGGATTCAGTGATTCTACAACCCCAAAGAACTCAAACTGAGACACGTTTTGCCACAGTATGAGCTAGGAAAAACACTCATCCCTGTGGCCCTCCAAAGGGCCCATCCACGGAGAGATCCGTGTATGCAGCGAGGGACAGCCAGCGCGGCAGAGCGCCTCTCCAGCCCACGCCCCGGCGAGCAGCAAGCCAGCAACTTTCAAGATGAATTAAGGGCACAGCATCCGTGGAGCTCTGCTGGTGGAGCAGCTTTGTTAAACTGAAATGAAAGCTAAAGCCGGGCCCTGCTCAGCCCATTGTTCCCGGCCTCCTCTAATAGCTGTTGTCTCTCCTCCATCCCTCCCAGGCTCCGCACGCTCAGCTGTGACTCTTTGTGCCTCCCTTTCCCTGCCTTCTGCTTCTGTTTGTCCTTTTGATCTCCAGTTCTCAGCTTGTGTTTTCTGCTGCGTCCCCATCCCCCAACTGCTGATTTCCACTTTTATTAGGGTGCGAGCAGGAACAGTGCAACGGGGCTGAAAAGCCTTTGAAGCTGAATTGGGTTGTTTACCCAGAGATTCCCCAATGTCCTCCTGAAATAAAATAGCATTTTACCTCCACCACAGCGCTCACTGGTTGGTTTCAGTTGGAAGCAATTACAAGCAGCTGATGGCGTGGTAAATGTGGTACAGGAGCACATGAATGTGATCCTTAAAAAATAAATAAAAATTAAAATCAGACAACTGCAACTCCCAAAGCCCACGGTTTCCAGGAGAAATTATTCTGGAGTCCACTTGTAAGGATTCTGCTGCTGCAAGGGCAGGTTAAAGCCTCAAACAGCTCCTAAAAGCCTCTGTGAGCCAGTACAGCAGTCTGAGTTTGATACAACTGTGCCTTCCTCCAACACTGAGCAGGAACACCAACCAGCTGCTTTGCCATCCGAGCTCCTCTAAACTCCAAAGCATCACTTTCAATAACACACACTCCTTTGAGTTTAAATACTCAAGTTCTTCCCAGAATCACTGAGGCTGAAAAAAACCCTCTGGGGTCATCGAGTCCAGCCTGTGACCAGTCCCCACCTTGTCACCCACACCAGAGCACTGAGTGCCACATGCAGGCTTTCCCTGGACACCTCCAGGGATGGGGATTCCACCACCTCCTTTAAAGCTGGGTCACTTGGAGCAAATGCCAGGGTCCCTCCAGGCAGCTCCTGTCACATCCTGGAGTGGGCAGACAGAGAGCACCCTGAGCCCCACTGACACCCCAGAAATCCCTCACTGGCTGCAGCAGCTCCCAAATCCAATCCAGGGCTGGTAATACTGTCTGTAAATGAAGGGGCAGGAGGGGAGATAAAAACCAAAATACTGTGAGCTATGGAGATAAGGTTCATTCGTTGGTTCGTTACCACCCACACTCACACCCATGGCGAGGGGCCCTGGGGTGCCTGATGCCATGGGCAGGGCTGAGACTCTGCCTCTGCCCGGGGTAAAGAGCCAGCAAGAAGCAAAACACCCCAAAAACGTTGTGGCTTTCTGAGCTGGGTTAGTCACCAGCAGCCAACTCCATCCCCAGAGTGCCAACAGTACCTGGGCAGGAAACAGAAGGAAACACGTGAGGCTGGGGCAGTCTGGAAGGTTTGCACCTCCAACCAGCCACAACCATCAGACCTGAGCAGAAATAATGGAATATTTCTGGGAGAAGGGCCCTCAAGCACCCCAGGAAACCAAGTGAGGAGGAACAGGCCAGCAAGAGCTGTCCCCACTCCCAGCACAGACTGCCACACGCCCAATCCTAAGCTAAAACAAATTAAACCTCAGCAAAACCTCATGACAAGGGTACAGTTATGTTTTTTCATTACAGACAGGTAAATTTTCAAGCTGACTGACCAGACAAAGCAAAAAACAGCTGAGACTGAATTACACTGCTCCAACAACAAGCTGAACTCTGATGTCGAGAATTGATGAACTCTGTTGTTGAGAATTCAGGATTTGCAGGCTATGGAGGAGGTTTTGGAGCTGCTAATCAATGACTGAAATGAAAGATTATGTTTTCCATGATGCATGCAAGGAACAGAGATTAACTCTCTGTTTATTTCCTTACCATCACAACACTCTAAAAAATTTAAGGCAGTACTCAAGAGAACGTAATTTTATGCAAAGAGCTTTTATTTTTATGGAAAAGGATCTCATGTTAAAAATTATATTAATAAAAAATTTACCTGCAAACTCCACAGCTGGACAAAGCCTCCACTAAAGAACACAAGAAATGAGGTGCCTAGAAGTTTCCAGGCAGCCCAGCACAGGCTTGGTTACTCTGGACTCATTTAGTTAAGGGGCAGAGAGAAATTCAAGCAAAACGCATACTATTCAAGTGCTTAAAAAAAATAAATCTCACAGCCTACCATGAAACAGTTGTGGTGATTATATATTTGCCAAATTTTCCCCAAAAGCAGTTCTAAAAACTTGCCCACACAGGGGTGGTTCTCACCCCAGCTCACCCCCAGGAGTTCAGGGCTGAAGGCCCAGCAATGACCCAACATCACAAAATGACCTGTTTGGACTTTGCTCATGCAACTGCAGTATTTGACCTAAATTCTTTCTAAAAAGGTGGAAAGTGGCCCTGTGGCTCCTCCAGCACACACTGGGCTGGTGACAGAGAGGTGTAGAACCCCCTGTACCAAACAGGTCTCAGACCCCCAGCCCCCCCAGCAATGCCAGCTCCAGCACACAGGACACAGAGCACTCAGGTTTGTGCCTTGAAAAGGACAAAAAAAATGAAATTCAGAACCTGTGGGTGTCCAGGGCACATTCCTTACTCCTCCCTACTCCTCCTTTGGCCTAGCCATGCCTCTGACTACTCCTGAGTTACACACTCTCTGGACGTTCTCATTTCTCCTCTGCTTTAAACAGGTTTTTATGATAAAAATACAATGATGGCCCTAGAACAGGCAGTTTGGAGGAAGAACAAGCAAGCATTCCCAAATTCAGGCACACAAACACACACCATGCAAGTATGTTAAAAACAGGGAATTTGCCAGCAGAATAGTAACTCCACAAGGTATGTCACCAATTGCTTTGAATTCCCCAAAAAGAAAACTAGGAGCTTCTCGTGAGTTGTTTGAAAACAAAACTCTTGATAACTTGAAAATATTTGTCCAGTTACTACAACAAAAATACTTCTGGCTTAAGCAGCAGCAAGGGAAGCTCCCAGTGAGGTTCAAAGCCAGGATTTCAGGTCTGCTGGTGGCCTGCTGCTCCAGAGGTAGGGGACAGCACAAGGAAGAGCTCAGCAGCTCCTGAAGCTCCATTCAAGATGTTTCTCATGAGAAAGATTAGGAATTATGGGCTGCAAACAGAAGGAACATCTGCTGGGTAGCAGCAGCCATCCGGGCTCACCCGCGCTGCAGGAAGGGAAATCCTCTGTGAACCTTGCACGGTGAGCAGAGCGAGCCCCACTAACGAGGGACTGCTGGTCACACACTGACATCAAAGCACAAAACACCCACAGCAGGTTTTTTGGGTAAATTATTCCTCCTGGCACCTGTGTGATGGCAGCTGAAACCCTGATCAGCAGGCAAGGGGGTGAGTCAGGGTTTGGGGCAGGCTGGGAACAGAGCTCAGCCCATGTGGCCACACTGAGCTTGAGCATGGAACAGTTTTGCAACACCCGTTGGAGCTCAAATAATTTAATTTTTTAAACAGTGATGTAAGACATTCACCATTCACTGCCAGTCATGCAGGTGAGCAGTTGCAAGCACAGCACCAAATTCTCAAGGCGATCTGCAAGGCTGCTTTGGTCTCTTTCTGTGTCTACAAAGAGAGCATTCCTGCCTGCACTTGGTATCTCCCTGTTTTCCAGAGCTTAAACGCTGAAAAAAGCAAGACTAAAAAAAGAAATCACGACACTGAACCAGCCGACTTCGTAAAGCTGTTTCTAAACACCTACTCAGGCAAACCTGCGCAAGAGGGGAGCAAAACACGATCTGCACGCTCAGCCGGGCATTCACCCTTCCCCACGGCCCAGAAGGCTCCCAACAACACCTCGGGCTACAGGAGATGAATTTTGGTTTCCCTCACGGACTGATGCAGGTGGGGCAGCCCGTGACTCCAGGCCAGGGCCGGGTTTGCAGGAGCCCCGGGCACAAAGGCCCTTCCCAAAGGCCGGTGAGGGCAGGGCAGCGGCCGCCGCACCGTGTGTCCTCCAGCAGACCCTGTCTGCAGGCAGGCAGGGAGGGGGCTGGAGCCGCTCGATCCCGCTCGCTCGCTCGGGGAAGCCAGATGCGAGGCCTGGCACTGACGCCAGCAGCAGAGCTATTTTTACCAACCAATGGATGCGGTGCTGGAGCAGGAGCTGGAACTGGAGCTGCTGCTCCTCGCTCAGCCAGGCTGGAGGGATCCGGGCGGCTCTGGGGGCCCAGCACGGAATTCAGGCACCGTTCACACAGCACGAGCTGTTCTGCCCACAGCACCTCCAAGAGTGAGTTCAGAATCCACAGAAAAATCCAATAAATCACTTAGCACAGAAAAGCCTAAATCTTCCGGTCTGAATGATCAATCCTTCCTGCCATGGTAACAACCACCTGCACCCCAAGCCCTTCCCAAGGTCAGCTCCCTCCTTCTTGGACAAGTCAACAGCACACACCAAATCCCACGTGGAAAACACAGCAATATAAACTTTTAACTCTTCCATATTCAAATTATTCCATGCTTATCACTGGTTTTGACCAGACTTTCAAAGCCTTCTCTCATTTCTGGAAGCTGAATGCCAGGAATACCTGCTGCAATTATCAGAGCAACACCAGCCTTCCTACTGCTCTCTCCATTTTCTCAGGCTTCCTTCCTGGCTTCCTTCCAGTATTCCCATCTCTTACAGAAGATCCTGTTTTCCTTCATCGTCTGGGTTGTCTCCTCCTCTTCCTTCTCATTGCCACCCACTCGGTTTTTCATCTTTCCCAATATTGTGTTTGCTACATCCTCTCTCCCCGTGCAGCCCTGCAAACCACCCTGCGGAGCCGGGTGTGAGATGTGCTGCACATCCTCGTGTCCCGGACAGCACCCGGGTCAGGAGCTGTTTTCCCTCACCCACACCCTGACAGAGCACGTGGCTTCTCCCTAGAGCTTCTCCATGTCTGAGAAACTCCCCAGCCCAGCCCATGGATCCACCACTGCCTAGACCTGGCACACTGAGTTTACAGAGAGAAGCAACACAAGCTTTTTGCTTTTCTCCTTCTCTTCCTCTAGCCTGGACTGAGAAAACCACCCACTTAGAGAGGTCCTGACAGCCTCCTCCACGCTCTTCCCACTGCAAGAACTCCAAGATCTTCAAGTCCAACATTTGACCAAATCCCACTATGCCTGCTAAACCATATCCAAATGTACCACGCTGCCTCCTGTTTTCATAATTCTTCCAGGGATGAGAGTAGGTTAAAGGTACAAGAGCAAACACAAAGAACAACAAGTAACATTCCAGGCACTCCGTGAGCTTCCAAGGCCAGATTCACCAGTGGGATGGGGCAGGATCAGTGTTGGTTCACCACAGAACCATGGAATAGTTAGGGTTGGAAGGTACCTTAAAATTCCAACCCCTGCCACGGACAGGGACACCTTCCACCAGACCAGGTTGCTCCAAGATTCCTCCAACCTGGCCTTGAACAATTCCATCTGGAAATTCTCTATGGAAACTCCTGCCCTACACTCTTGCAGCCTCCCCACAATCCCTCCCTTTGCTGCCCATTCTCCCGGGCAGGGCACAGCAGCCAGCAGGGAATGTGGTGAGCCCTCACTCACCCCCTGCCACCGGCAGGGCTGGCACACAGGATGGGAATGGAGCATCCCAGAGGACAGGGAGGGAGCACCCTGGCATGGAGCTCCCCCCCGTGCTGCATTCCAGGGGCTGCCGGCAGGGAACGGGGCTGGCTGCTGTGCTGATGCTGCACTTGCCACTAATGAAATATTGTAATGCAGCCCTTAAAGTGACACTGTGCTGAGCACTGTAGGATTCACTCCCATGGCCAGCAAAGAGCTTGGAAATTCTCCTCTCACCCCTCTTTCCTAACTGAACTCTGCTCCTGCTTCTACCTGGGACAAGTCAGAAATGCCAAGATCTCCCAAGTCATGGAAAGCGTTAAGCTTTACTGAAGTCTCAACTATCAGGAAACAATTTATGAGAATCCTTGTACTTTCCAAAGACACAGATGATTCAGATTGACAGCCTGGACTTTACCTTTTCTGTCATCTCCACCGAACTTTAATCACACATTTATTTTAAGTTCTGAGCGTGTCTGTTTATTTACCAGAATAAGAAAATTAGTGACATACTGTTGTGTCTTCTTTGAGATACAGGTACTCAGTACGGGAAAACCACTGGATTCTCCTACAGTAAAGCCTAAAGACCAACATAAAGACCATTCACACACAAGTTTTTTGTGATATTCCCAGGCAGAAGAGAAGAACCCTACAGAAAAAGTTCACCAGAAAAGAAACATAGAAAAAGAACCAGTTATTCCTGCAAAAGTGACCAAGAAGTTCCTCGGCTCCACCAGGGATGTTGGTGCACCATCTGTATGGGATCAGCTCCAGCCCATCCAAACCTGCAGCTGATCCCAGGGCGGCAGCTCGCCAACAGAGCCTTCAGAGCCCTCGAAAAGCTCTTTTCTTCCCCTGTGTCCTCTTCACCCCCATTTGCCCCCTTTCACATTTAACCCAGATAAGGAAATGTGAGTGACAAGCGGGCGCTGCCGCCGCTGGAGCAGGATCGCGCTGCCGCCTGTGCGAGACGCCGCTCTGGAAGCAATTTGTCTTCCCGTCTCATTTCACATGGGAAGCCCATCCACCACTGGGGCCGTGCCCCCGCCCGGCCCCTCCCTCCGGGAGCCCGGCACACAAGGGGACATTGTCCCCCCTGAATGACAAACAGTTTTGTGACGCCGAGGCTGGAAAGCGCATCAGACAGGTGCAGGGAAGCTTGGAAAATCAGTGCGTCCGCGGCTCCGCGATTTGGGGACAAGTTAATTCCTGGGGAGAACACACACGGAATGCCAACAATAGGCTGGGAGGAAGCGAGGGGGCTGGGGGCCAGGGGGGTGCTCCAGTTCCATCAGGACAGATTGCTCCTGCCAGCAAACATGGGTTTATGGAGCTGTATCCATAGCTCAGCTGAGGAACAAGGACACACAGACACAGCTTCCAAACTCTAAGCTCATCTCAAAGAAGCAACTTCACTGCCCAACCAAGATAAAGTACAGAAAGCATTTGTAGAGACGGTGGGGGAAAACCCCTTTACCCCAAAGGCAGAGCAGCCTTGCACTGCTGGGTACGTTCACAACACAACACTGGGACAGGACAAGGAGCAAGGCCGTGATCTTTATAAACCACAAGAAGTTCCACCTCAACACACTGCCCAGGGATGTGGGGTCTCCTCTCTGGAGACCTTCCTGTGGCACCTGCTCCAGGCTGGATGATCTGCAGAAGCCCCTTCCAACCCTAAATATATTTGGTGATTCCAGTCATGGCACCTCCCAGAGCTCCCACTCAATTTTAACAATTTTCCCTATATAAGGGATTTTTAAGCATAGAAACAAAAGCCCAGGTAACTGCCAGGATGTGTCCCTGCAGGGGATCCAGGCCAGTCACAGACAAGCAATCCTATCAAGAAACACCAAAAATCAGGAAGGCCGGTGAGCTCCACTGCCACACACCACCAATTTATTCAATTATCTTAAGATTTTTTGTTGTATTTTTAAACATGCACCAAGTGGTTCACACAACAGAAAACACAGAGCCAAGACCTTGAAAACCACAGCTGGTGTATAATAACTGCATCACCTCTAAAGACCACTTTTAAGTCCTCATCACACTCAAGGTTTCATCCAAAATTACGATCACATCCAATGATTCCAGCCTCTTCAGTGACCTGCCACACTTGCACATCAGAGCAGGAACTAATTCAGCTGGAAACAAATATAGCCAAGACAAAAAAAATTTGTCTTTTTTAAAAATAAAATATTCTGTCTCTAATCCAGTTCTACAGGCCCCAAGCAGCTCAGCCAGCACAACGGATGGGAAGCATTTAAGCCTGGACTGCAGCAGAAGGAGCTGACATGAAATATCTTTTTTAACAGGTTTACAGAAAACCAAGACTAGTAACAGAAATCACAACATGTACAAAAGGTTTTAATTACCTCCACCCCAATAAATATATTTCTGTATTCAACATTTAAGCAGGAAGCAGATCAAAAACCAGACTCAAATGAGGTGTTTCTCATGAAAGCCATATGGGAACGCCGCTGTTGGATCCCTGCAGCCACCCCCACCGGCCTCCTGCTGCCCAGGACCACAACTTGTTGGAGCAGCTGCACTGACTCAGGCAGCAGAGCCACGCCGGGCTCTGCCAGGACCAGGGAGATCCGCCCAGCTGGGAAGGACTGGGATGCACTGGGATCCACCCAGGCTGTTAGTCAGCCCTCGGCACCGCACGCAGCGCTCCGGTGGGTACAACTGACATTCACACCACTGTAAAGCTGCTCTGCCTTGACAAAAAATAATTTTAAAATGCATCATTAGTGCCAGATGTGAAAAATTGTTCCTGTCTGGTTTCCTGGAGGCAGCAGGAAGGGAGGCTGTGACCACCTCACCCCACGTGTGTCTGGGTCACTCCTGCTCAGCTTTGAGCGATACATCTCGGCAGGGAATGCACCTCTGGGCAGGGAATGCACCTCTCTGTCCCTCCCAGACAAGATGCCCCAAACCTGTACAGTGAAGCAGCACCACATCCTCGTGAGGAAGAGCCCCTGGCAGGACCCCGGGACTGGGAGCGGTTCGTGCCGTGCCGGTAGGGCTGACGTGCGCCGGCACCGTGCTGAGCTGGCAGCCAGCCCCACTCATGTGCCTTTCCTGGAGCCTCTTCCAGCTCCTCCTCGGGGGAGCCTGCTGGGACAGAGCCTTCCAGCCAGGAGAGCTCTGACAGCCGCCTCCTCACCAGTGCTTCCCACAGAGCAGCCCCGAGTCTGGGATCCGGTGACTGCACCGTACCTGGAGGGCTCTGCTGGGACAGGGGTGCTTCAGAGACCAGCAGGGCTCCCGCTGCACCTGGAACCGAGGGCTTGGCCCAAATCCCATCCTGAGGGCTTGGCCCAAATCCCATCCACACAGTGCTGTCTGAAGGATCCCACCATGACAGACACATCTGCCTCACTGTGCCTAGGCTCCCTGAAGCCAGAGGTGCCCCACTACTCTCCCCAAGGAATTTTTCCACAACACGGGATGCTACTCCCCAAGCAGCTTTTCTAAAATCCATATTTGTATTCCCTGAGCAGTTTTTTGATGACACCTCTGCAACGTCTGGTGACCAGTTTGGATTTCTACACGATTTTCACAGCTATAATTATCTGTCATTTACAGATAACTCCATAGAAAGTTGTCTTTACATGTTGTTTCCTTTGGAGTTGTTGGTTCCTTGTCCCTCCCAGCACTCAGGCTCTGAGGAACCAGGTAGTTTGGGGAAGTTTCTTTAATAGAATCCTGGAATGGTATGAGTTGGAAGGGATCTTGAAGCTCATCCAGTGTCACCCCTGCCATGGCAGGGACACTTTCCACTAGCACAGGGTGCTCCAAGCCCCATCCAGCCTGGCCTTGGGCACTGCCAGGGATCCAGGGGCAGCCACAGCTCCTCTAGGTAACTGTGCCAGGGCCTGCCCACCCTCACAGGCAGGAATTCCTTCCCAACCTTCAGCTTCTAATTTTGACCCTGTTACTAAGTGAAGACGATGCCCATCAAACTGAGCTGCTGTGGATGAATGACCTGCACTCAAGAGTTGGAAGATGCACCACAACAAGGTGAGGAAACAGAACAGGTACAAAAAATAATAAAGGTAAAAGTCAAAACTAATTTTCATAAATTTTCCCTATCCCTCTTCTCAGCAGCTGGAATTTACCCCCCATAGCTGCCCGGGGGCTTCATGAAGGACAGACCTGGAACCCACCACCTAGTTTTTCACCATCCCCATAGAAGACACAGAAGCTGCCACTCAGAATAAAAGCACTTTCTATTAAACCACAAGCACATAACTCTCCCCATCCATAAGAAAACACACAGCAACTTTTCCCTAGCGTTACTCCCAAAGCCCAGACAGGTCAGGAAGAGCCAGCAGCAGAATTCACTCTCTCAAAGAACCGTGGGTTGTGAGCTCTGCCCAGCTCTGCTGCAGAGGGTGTGTGCAGAGTATCTTTGGGCTAAAACGCTGCTTTCATGTGTAAAATGTAACCACATTTACACCTTAAATACCATCCTTAGAAGCATCCAGACCAACCAGCTCCTCACACTCCCTCCCAGGGAGGTGGGACACCGGAACTGGTCGGGCTGGTTGCTATATAAAGTCTCAAGCACCTGGTTCTAGTTTTCCTTAAAGATTAAGTCAGGTTCTGCTGAGGCTTAGGAAGAATACTGGAAGTCACCAGTCCCAATGATTCCTCGGGCTGTCAGTAGGAAGTGAGTATTTTTCCTAGCGTGGGACGAATGGACACAGCAATTCCCAGTCTGGTGACTCCTGTGGGACACAGTAACAGCAGCACTTTGCACAGGGAACACACCTCCAGCTGCTTTCCCAAAGATGCTCCTGCGGGCAGGAGCTCTGCAAAGAGCCAATGACACTTCCAAAGGCAGCTCCCCATCCTGCCTGCCATTTCTGGAGAATTCAGCAAGGAGGCTGGATGCAGGGTCAGCCTGAGGAGTCACCCAAAGTCTTGGATCAAGCATCAATAAATGCCAGATTTGGGAGGAGCAGGGAAAGGATGGAGCTCATGGAATGGTCTGGGTGGCAAGGGATGTTAAAGCTCACTCAGTCCCATCTGGGATGGACACCTTCCACCAGCCCAGGCTGCTCCAGACCCTGACTGACGTGGCCCTGGAGCTCTGGGGTTTGGAGCTCAGCTCAAGGCACTCCACACAGGGGGAAGAACCCCCAACATCCCCTTCCAGAGCTCCTTTCCACCCCTCAACTACATCCTCTCCCACAGGGCTCTGCTCTGAGATGGAACAACTTCCTTGTTTTTCAGCTCCCAGGAGGTTTCCCGGTGACACGCAGCTCCTGGTGAGACTGAAGATTATTTTCTGCCGAACCAGCTGACATTTGGAAAAGTTTAAATATCAAAATTTCCTCCTCTGTAAAAACTGAAAATAATACATACAGAACACATGACATATCACTGGCATTTCACAGCTTGACTCAATCTCCAGTTTGCAGGCACACTCTTCAAACCCTCTTTAATTTAAAAAGATGCATCTAGACTCAAAAACATGGGAAGTGCCCATTGCTTCCTCACTGGAGTTGTATTAATACCTTCTGTGCCCAGATCTGAAGTCTGTCCTCCTTGGCAAATAATGCTGAGCTTAAATATGCTTTTAAAATCATTTTACATCAATTAAAATACATTAAGTATATCATTTCTAGACATCACTCATGCTACTTTTCCTGCCTATATAAAAATACAATGGTGTTTAATTCATAAACTCATCTCACCAAGTATTGAGGTTCTCTGACCAGATTAGGAGTCAAAGACCCTAAAACAACATGGCCTCTGCACAGTCCAGTTATTCACAGATCTCAAATCCCACAATAATTTATTTTTTAAATTCTGGTTTAGTATACATTGTATTGTAACTACTGAAAAAAAACCTAAAAGTGAAATCAAAACATTTGCCTTTGAAAGGAACATCCCTAATTACAATCACTGGTTTATAAAGTCCAAATTTTACTATATTTCATTTATTATTTGTTGCTGTATCACTTTCTTAATATGCATCTGCTAAGGAAGAAACATTCTGCTTCTAATGCTTCTAATTACCAATATATATATATTTTTTTAAAGATTTTTTCTTAAGTTAAATACTTAATTTATTTGAAAATGCATGTTGCTAGAGGTGCCTCAAGTAAAAAATTGTTTAACATGTGTTTTACAGCCTTTCCAAACTCTTTTTATGGTCCTGGAGCCTGGCCACATTTTTGGAAAAATGCAATGTTTCGCCTTCAATTTGTCTGTAATTTCAGTGGGATGTTGCAAAAAGCTTTAAGAGAGAACACAGCCAGCATTTCAGCCAGTTTTTCAATTAATATTTAAAAAAAAAAAAAAATCACTTTTTTAACAGCCACAGAACTCAACTTCCTTCATGCAAATCTCCTGCCTGAGGTCACTTCCCACTGACAAGGTTTCTTTCTGCACGTTTCCCTGATCCCAGTCGGGGTTCTGGTGATGGAGCTGCAGATCCACGGCATGGGAGAACCCCAAAGGGATGGGGACAGGGACCAGCAGGTGGTGGCACCCAGGGTGCCCCAAGTTTAGACCCTGACTCCTTCCTTGCCTGCACAAACCACTCCTGCTGTTAGTTTAACACAGCCCACGTTGGCTGCAGGCAGATCCCACCACCATCCATGAGAAAAACGCAACATTTCCATCAAAACAGCTCTCCCTGGCCTGTGTGCTGCCCTTTGGACTGCAGCTGCAGCTTCCTGCCCTCCCACCACCAAAAATGACACCAATATTGGGAGTAAGGCTTTGGGAGGGCTGTTTTCAGAGACAGGGTTGGAGGGCACACCAATATTTAGAGTAAGGCCTTGGAAAGGTTTTTCAGACAGGGTTGGAGGGCACACAGACAGCAGGAGGAACGGCGGCAGTGGAAGGGCCGCGTTTAACAGGAACAGGGCGGACGTGAGGAGCTCCAGGCCAGGCTGAGCAGAGCTGCTCAGACCCACGAGTGCAGCACTTCCCCAGCCCTGCCCCGGTATTTTTAGCCCGGTTTCCTGAGGAAGTGAGGCCCGGGCTGCAGCGAGCCCCCCGCTCCCGGCACGGCCCGGGGAAGAGGAGGCCCAGCCCCCGGGCAGGCACCGGCCCCTGAGGGAAGGGAGCGCCCGGCCCGGGCTGAGCCTGTCTGCCAGAGCCAGGAGGGGTTTGGGAACGGGCAAGGAGAAGCACTGAGGGGGGGGACTCCATTTTACACAACCAGCTCTGTGCCTGTGCTGGAACCGAGGCACCCAAATTCCTGTGGCATGAAGTGACAGAAGGCTGGGCAGGGCCTGGATAACCTGGTCTGGTGCAAGGGGTCCCTGCCCACAGCAAGGGTGGAACTGGAATATCTTTGAAGTCTCTTCCCACCAAAACCATTTAATGACTCTGCAAAGCCTCAAGCAGACACATTCCCTATGCTGAGAGCATTGCTCCAGCTTCTCCCTCTCCCCCATTGATAAGCCTCCGTGTCCCCACACCCTGGGGACACAGCCCAGGCTCTGGGTGACCAGCCACCTGCCCTGAGGCCGCGTTTGCTCAGGTGGGGTGTCACCAGACCTGCAGCACTGGGTGGCCCTGGGCTGCTCTGCCCCACCACCACCATCATCCCCGGGGCCACCGCAGCTGCAGATGGTCACAAGTGATTTACTGTCACTTTAAAGCTCACTGCAATCCCAAGTCAGCAGGCCAGGCCTAAAATGTGCTATGTCAGTGGTTTCTGTAGAATAACAGCACATCACTTCCTTGGGGAACTGTAAAAACTGACTCGCTCTCTACACGGAACCCTAAAAGCAAGAAATCACCACACACAGCAAGATCTCAGATAACTTGTCACTATGGAAGAGTAAATGGGAGAAAGTCAGAAACATTCAAGGGAAAAAAAAGACCAAGAAATGGATCAGGAGAGTCTCTGAGCCAGAGACCCAAAGGGTCACCTTTGCCAGAGCTCAGATGTGGTACTTGAGAAAAACATTCTGTAATGTGGTTATGCTCTGAAGCATTGAAATGCTATTTAAAAACAATAAAACACTGACTAGGAAGAAAATGTAAGGTGAGACTGAAGGTTTTGGAAATGGAGAGCATTCTCTGCAGTCCCTGGCGGGCGAGCAGGCAGGGAGGGACAGGAACACCTACAGCCCAGCCAGCTCCTCTCCAACCACTGCTCGGCTACAATCAGAGGAAGAGAACAGCAGCAAAATCTTCCTGCCATACCTGAAAGTATAAATCCTTCTGAGAAGGTGTTCCTACCTCCAGATCCACCCTGCAATATCTGCATGAATTAAATATACAGATGGGCACGCAGCTCCTGTCAGGAAGGAACTGGGACATTCCAGGTGCACATCAGCCTATTTTGGGGTAACTTCATCTAGTGGCTCAGAGAAAAACCCTCAGTCTTAGAAGACGCCCAAACTTTGGTTTTTCATCCTGAAAACTGGTTACAGACCAGTGCTTTAATTAGATAAATGATCTCACATTCCCAGCACTGGCTGGTTGGTCCTGTCAAATAAATTCCATCTCAAACTGACTCTCAGTGACATTTTCCATCTTCCTCCTTGGCCTCCCTCTCCCATGCCCCTGAATGCCCAACCAACCCTTTCCCAGGTTTTTAAGCCCTACCATGGCTTGTTTGCCCTGAGATCCAAATAGGACTTCACTACACCTTGCACTTCTGCAGCTCACAGAGAACTTCAATTAAAATAATAAGTTTTTAAACACCAAACCAGATGCAAAATCAAGTGGCCAAAGCCATGAAGAACAAACCAACCATTAACATAGAAAACCCTGGAAAACAGTATGGAACAATACTGTACTACTCAAAAAAACCTTCCAGAGCTTTCTGTGGGAAGGAGGAATCACCAGTATCAGCCCAAGGAAGAAATGAGAAACTTGTTGTCCCCAACTTGGGAGGGGAAGGGGGACAGTATCTGGATGTGACCTCAGCGTGCTCCTGGCTGGGAGCTGATAGAGAACTGCCCTTGGCAAGGGGAAATTCCGTTACCCAGCACAAGGGAAGGGCCAGGGAGCCCAGCTGGTATCTGTGCTCAAATAGAACCAGTCATTACCCCAACACAGAATCACTCAGTGAAGGGACACCACTGTCACTATCACCACACCAGCACCAAACCAACGGGCACAGCCCCAACGCCCCAAAACAGGGCTGGGCTCTCAGCAACCCCCAAAAATACTTGGAAAGAGAATCCATAATATAAGGCAGGGCACACATCCTGTTTTTCTGGAGCTATACAGTTTCTCAAGTGTTATAAAAATGATTTGCCACCGAACGAGCCAAATGTATTGGAAAGATAGAAGCAGCGCCTGGGGTGCAAAGAAGGTGTTTTTAGCACGCTCGGGCCAATTAAGATCTCGAAGGTTTCCAAGCGCTCCCCTCCTCTTAACCCAACAGAAGGAAACTGAGTTTAGCAACTTATTTAGGGTTTCATTTGCTAATTTGCAAAAACAAGGAGAAATCTTCCCCTGCTCTCCAGCATCTTGTTGGGGGAGCTCCTGCCAACACGCGAGCGTCGCTGCCAACAGCTCAACCCCGCGTGACCCAAAGTTCTCCCGGCGGTGCCGGCGCGCGGCTGCGGGAGGGAGCAGGGCTGCAGAGACAGCCCGGGGGGGTTATCAGAACCCTGACATCACAGCTGCTGCACCACGAGCCCGCCGAAAAAACACCGCGCTCCGGGCCAAGCTTAGACCAATAAGCTGAGTTCAAACCAGCCAGGGCGCAGGTAGCGGAACAGTGACCCCGTGGTTCACGCTCGAAAGAAGAGAGCTGCTCATGTGCTGCAGGGCTACAGCCAATGAAGCCTTTGGGAAAGCAAAGCTTTCCTCTTTCCCCTCCACACAACTCAAAATGCTACTTTGAGATGACTGTTCTCGGTTTTACACTGATGAGAGCTAGGTCAGAGCCAGCCTTGGAAAGTTTTACTCAGCAGCAGCTTTAGAAACCATAAATTATCTTTAGACTAAGTTTACACGCTCCCCCCACAGTGTGACTGCCAGCTCCAGTTCTCAAGGCTCCTCTTTAGACACCACAAAAACCAGCACAAGACCAGCACAACCTTCACCCAGGCACAACAGGGCTGAGAGATAAATCACCTTTGCTAAGACAAGCACCAGACTAAGGCTGAATTCAAGACTAAGCTTTAGCACTTTCAATCCCAGGCAGGGCCAAAGCTACAAGACCCAGAGGGGAGCACAAACACCTTGAGTTGCATCACCAGGAGATTCACTTCCATTGGGATGCAGAAAAAAAATCAAGCACAAATCAAGCAAAGCTGGCTATTTGTGGGCTAAGCCTTAAAATGAAGATGACTTCTTCAAAAAACTTCCTTTCAGACTGTTTTTGAACAAACCTGAAGCCAAAAAAGGTAATCAAAAGTGTTTTACTAGCTAAGGCGTTTCTTCCCTCTCCTCAGGTCTATCACAGAGACTTGGCAGAAACCTCAGTTCCCAAGAATTTTAGATATAAAACTTGGGAAGAAAACCAGCAGACCCATTCCCCTGGAACGACCATGTTCATGCTGGGATGTTAGTGGAACACAGAGCCCTAACCCAGGCCTGCACCTTCAGTGACAGAACAGAGCAGGATGCTGGTCAAAGAGGAAAGCAACACAGGACACACAACCATTCAAAAGGATAAAGTCTGAGGATAAAGGAAGAACCCCAATATTTTGATGGGCTGGGACACTGCTTTGGGCAATCCTCTCCAGTATTCACTGACAGCAATTCTTTGTACCATGGGGGCAGATTTCCCAAACGTTCTGGGACAGGCAGTCCTGGCTCTGCTGGATGGGGTCTGACCCCGAGGATGAGCCTGCACAGGGAGCAGGGCTGGCCCTTCCCAAGGCCATTCCTGTGCTCCAGGCTGGAGCAGGAGCCACAGCTGCCTCTGCCTGCAGGAGCACACACAACACGGGAGGGAACACGGGCAGGGCTGGCTCCAGCGAGTTTGAGGCAGCCTCTGGAGCATGGCAGCATTTGGGGACAATTCCAGCAGCATGACAGATGTTGACTCAGGAGCTGTCACTCATGGGCTAAAGTGAGAACATCTGCCACTCTCCTCTCCAAGCGAGCTACTCACGGCAGAAAATTCTGCACAGAAACCAAGATTCTCAAATAAACTCTGCGGGGCCATGGGGGATAACACTGACACAGCCCAGGGCATGGAGGGTTTGGGGATGCTGGAGAGGTGAGTGGCACCCGTGAGGGCTCCAGCTCACAGGTACTTCCACTGCCCTGATGTTCAACCCTGAGTCGACAGGACAGCCTGGAGTGTATTTATTTAAGCTGAACACAAACCCTCAAACGATGTCGGGATCAGAAATTAATGTAAGGTAAGGGAAAATCTTCCAGACAGGGATTAGCTGAGAAACCCCTGCTGGGAACTGGAGTGAGTGCCAAATTGTGACAGGAAAGATTAATACTTCCAGAGGCATTACCACTACAAAACATCTGAGGGAAGAATGTTTTCTAGAACGTTTCCTCCTTCAGAGCGAGGGTTGTTACCTGCCACTGCCTGGAAAAACTCCTGCCCAGGTATTTTTAATGCACATTCCAGCACAGGGCAATGGATTTCTCCTATGCCATATATCACTGCTAGGCAAAAATTAAGATATCCTAGAGATAAAGTCCAGAATGTTCCAGAAGTTTCTCCAATTGGTCTCTGTACACGGATGACACCTTCATTGCTCAACTTCCAAACCCTGACAAATCCCCTTCAGGCAGGAGTTTCAGCAAACACCAAGCAGGATCTGTAAACTTTATTATCTAAGGAGAATGGCTGAGAAAAAGCCCTCAGAACATTCTTTCTGCCCATTGTCAGAAAATTCAAGCCCTCGGCCACATCCTGTGTTCTCATTTTCTTGCACACTCTTTCATATCTGGTTTTGGCACTGCCCCTACAAGGGCTTTGACTGTGGATCTGTCCACACATTCCAGCAATAAATGACACTAACTGGAGTCATTCTTTAAAATATCTGTCAAATATAATTCTTTCAGTGTTTCGATTCTCACTGACTTGCCCCCACAGAGCTCGGATGAAGTCATAAATTATATGTTCTGCCACTCAATTTTCCCTGATTGTTTGGTAGAACCTCTCCACTAATACCCAGTGATCACCAGCTACCTCGTGGCTTAAGTGGTTTCCAATCATGAAAGATTTATCCAGTGTGACTTCCAGTCAATCACAGAGACACTGAAATGGCTCTCAGGCTCTCTCCTCGAGACCACAGCCCAGCAGACAGACTCCAGAGAGGAGGGAAGGCCAATCAAAGTGCTGACTCCAGACACCCAAAACTCACAGAGAACCTCCAGCAGCCGTGTATGAAAAACATCTCTGTGAGGAAGGCAAAAGCCCTGTCCCAGAGGAGCCCTGGGTCACAGCCCGTGCAGGGAGCCTCCCAAACACCCAGCAATTCAGGGAAGAGCTGTTTGCTGGGAGAACACAGAATTCACAGATCACTGAGGCTGGGAAAGACCTCCAGTCCCATTGAGCCCAATCTGTGACTGATCCCCACCCTGACACCAGCCCAGAGCTCTGAGTGTCACATCCAGTCACTCCTTGGGCACTGCCAGGGATCCAGGGGCACCCTGGGCACCTGTGCCAGGGCCTGCCTACCTCACAGCGAAGGATTTCTTCCCAATATCCCACCTAAATCAATCCTCCTTCAGCATAAAACCACTCCCCCCCCTTCTCCTGCCAGTGTCTGCTCTCTCTGTCCCTTGCTCAGATCTATCACCCAGCTCACAATTCCCCAAAACTCAGTAGCCAGCACTCCAAGAGATGACTGGGATGGAACAGCAAACACCACCTGCAATAGGAGCACACAGGAGGTGACACAGGAGGTGACACCAGTGCCAGGTGACAAACCAGGACACTGTCCACACACAGAGCTCTGCTGCCCAGGGCTGCTCAACTGCAGGGTACCACAGCAGCTTCCCAGAGCCTGCCAGCACAGAGCTACAGGGAATTAATTGCTCCAGAACGAGAACTAGAAGAGTAAGCACAATTTATTTTGCCACATTCTTAAAATGAAATAAGAAAACATTTAAACACTACAGCTTATTTAGATAATACACACTGGAAGACATCTTTTACCGCTGGCAGCTTGAAAGAAAAGAACATAATTACAATTCCAAGCATGAAATGAGCTCTCTTCCACACATGCCTGAACCAAGCCTGACTGTTTCAGCAGCTGTAGTGAATCAAAGCCGGCAGGATTCAGCAGAAAGGCCCGAGAAGCAGCAGCAGCTCCCTGTGCCTTTAACCTGGAATTGAATGGCACCTGGATCCGGCAGGGCTGCTGAGGTTTTAGCAGTTGCAGATGTGCAGCTGATGTGGAGCAGGAGCATTTGATCTCCCTGGAATGTGGGACCCTGAGCAATGCATCTGTGTGCTGGCCCACCACACGGCCGGGTGTGGGCCCGGGGGACACATAAAAGGCAACATTCTACTGCAAGGGAAAAGAAAAAAGCCCCAGCGTGAGCTTGACTGTTGTTTAGCTAAGAGAAAAACAATAGCAGCTTTGGTGGAAGTGTGTGCCAGAATGACCAGTGGCCACTTCCAGAGACATTCTTTGTTCAAGTGCTTCCACGCTCCCTCGTTCACTGGCACCCAAAATCACAAAGGTACCCAAGGGGCTGCGAAACCCAAACTCTCTGTGGGATCTGCACCTCCTGCTCCTCACATAAACAGCTCAAACAGCTCCAAACTGCAGCTCTGGGCATTCTGTCCACACTGAAGCAAGCCTGGAGCCTGCCCATTGGGAAGCAGCAGTGTGACACTCATCACAAACCCCATCACTTCCCCCACAGGCTGCAAATCCTCACTCTCACCTGAAAACAGCAGACATTTCCCTATCCCCTCTACACAGGACACTGGCAGCACCACAGGGATATAGGTACAGCCTTCTGCTGGCTGCTTACAAGGTAAAACAGAAGCAATTCAAATAAAGAGGTTTAGGTCACTTTTTGATCACCTCAGCTGAATTAAAATGCAATATATTGAAATTGCAGTAATTTCCATGTGCAACTTTAGCTACTCCATTAAGCTTCATATAGAAAGTTTAAAAATAGGAATGGCTACAATAAACTAAAAATCAGCAAATCTGACATAAAACCACCAAAATTATGAACATCTATATAAAATCACACAAATATTAGTGCATGTTATATATATGTGCGTGTGCAAAATTACTTATTCTGCCTGCAATCACCCCTGCTACAGTGATCTTTCCTTCCCCGTTCTTCAACCCCAAAAGGATTACCATTTCTTTCCAGACAAGAACTTCTGCCAACATTCTGGAGGGCTGAAGTCCAAACCACACATAGTTCAACAACAGCAGAGTTGAACAAAAAGGAAAACTGGAGCTTTTTTTATTTTAATTATACCTTGTGAAAGTATGGCTGAGCAGGGGGAAAAAGCAGTCCAAGTCATTGATTAATTCCAGAGTAATGAAGAAAGTTCATGGCACACTGCAATATATATTTTACTAAGTTCACTGGATTTATCACCAGCTTTTAATGGCTAAACTGGAGGTGGCTCTCCAGGAAAACTCCCACTGCTTGAATTCTCACACTGGAATGGCTGGGAGTCCCCAAATTAATAATTTTACAGGCAAGGGTTTCATAACTGGGTCAAAGCAGGGGGATGACGGTATAAATTCTTCCTCACCCAGCAGAAAAAAAAAGCCAGGATCAAGCTCCTTTCCCAGGGATCCCCAAGGTTTTAACAGGGACAAAAATTCCAACTTTGCAAAATTGCAAAATCCAGCCTCTTTCAACACCTTTTAATTGAAGCCGTGCCAGGAGCGTGTCTGGAATTCTGAACCCACTTTCTCCTGGGCTGGAGCTCTGAGCTGGCAGCATCAGGAACAGGAGCTTTTCTGAACAAAAACATCTAAATCTGCATCAAGGGGCAAAGCCATGAAGAATCCCAGGAGAAAAAAAAAGACTGAAAAAGAGCAACTGGGAACTAGAGCTACTCCACGGTACCTGATGGATCCTTAATGCTGAACATTCCAACGTTAAAGCCACGAACACTTATGGTTTTAACACAAACTGTCTCACTCCTCTGCCCAGGACACTCTGTCCTCCTTGTTTATACCCAAGAGCTGTTCCAAAGAAATGTATTAAGGACTAGAAAAAAAAAAATAGAGTCCAGGACTTTCTTCATTCCTCAGAGCTACTGTAAATTAAATATTAATACAGAAACTATTTCTGTGAGCAAAGGAAGCTCAGCAGAGGGAGTTGTTTTTTTTACCTCATGAAAATATTCACTTTAAAGTGACACCTGACCTTAAAGCCACCACATCCTCCAGGGCAGAAGCATCAGTGGCAGCACAGGATTCCTAAATAAGCTGTCCCCACTCAAAACCATACAATTTATATGGTAACAGCACAGAAAATCACTGTGTTAAGAGGGTAATTTTAATACTTTAATATAATTATTTAATTCAGCGTTACAAAGGGGTCAGTCTCAGCCTGGGGCAGTGTCCTGGAGGTATCCAAATTACAGACAGAAGCACCAGGAGACACCACCAAGAGGTGATCAAACCCACAGTTCATCATTCCCTGGCAGCTTTTGGGGTGCAAACCATCAAAGCTGAGCTGCTTTGTTCACATCCCTTTGCTCCAGAGCCCAGGGGCCTTGGGAATGAGACCCTGAGGAACAGCCCCGGCTGGGCCAAGAGCACATCCCTGCCATTCCATGCTGTTGTTGTGCCCAGCTCAGTGCTGCAGCCATCCCTTCTCAAGGACTCGTTAATGCTCTGTCTCACCGTGGCCTGGGCCCACACAGCCCAGCTCTGAGCCCAGAGCCATTCCACAGCGATGGGAACAAGAGATGCAGCAGCTCTGAAGGCTCCTGCAGGCACAGAGATGTTCATCCACATTCCTCTCATGGAGTCACAAATGGTTTAGGTTGGAGAACCTCAAATCCCATCCCTGCCACAGCAGGGACATGTCCCACTGTCCAAGGGTGCTCCAAACCCCAATGTCCAACCTGGCCTTGGGCACTGCCAGGGATCAGGGGCAGCCACAGCTGCTCTGGGAATTCCATCCCAGCCCCTGCCCACCCTGCCAGGGAACAATTCCCAATTCCCAATCTCCCATCCAGCCCTGCCCGCTGGCACTGGGAGCCATTCCCTGTGCCCTGTCCCTCCATCCTTGTCCCCAGTCCCTCCCCAGCTCTCCTGGAGCTTCTCCCCTCCAGGTGAGCCCCTCCAGGTGTCCCAGCCTGGCTCCAGCCCCGGGGCAGACCCTGAGCAGCGCTGGATGAAATCTCCCCAGGGTCCCACATTCCCTGCAGAGCAGCAATCAGCCCCAAGGACAGTCTCCAGCCACAGCAAACCCAAACTGCACTTCAACTGGAATTGTGGATGACCTTCAAGTAGGGGACACTTAAAAATACATCTGCATGTGCACATAGAGCTGTGGGTGTTTTAAATGCTTTCCTACCTCAGCAAGCTTGAGGTCAAGGGAATGAGGGAAGTTTCTCTGCTTTATACACTCGAGGGTTTGGCTAAATTCAAATATTCAGGCTCCCCTTATAGCACTAAATAGCCAAACAGTGCAAGGAGAAAGAGAGGAGAATTTAGCAAAGGAAGGAGAATTCAGCTGTGTGACACCTTGCCAAAGGCAAAGCCCAGAGGAGCTGCTACCAGTTGGTTTAGACAGAGATTTCCTTCAGACTCTTGTAAAAGCAGCATTAAAAATGAGAGGAAGAAAGGATTCAGGACTGGGCAGCTGCTACATCCAGCTGCAGCCTTGGCTGGTGACAGGAAAAGAATACATGATTATTTTTCTTCGTTATTTGTTTCCATGTTTTTATTTTGTCCAATTATTTACTACCTGTTGCTATTTGATTTTGACTCCGTATAACTTCCATGCAGCATTAAAACTCTGTAATTATGTTAATGAACATGATTTACCAGACAGTAACGAGTAGATACCCTACCAGTCTCTAAGGTTACTCAAAATAATCAGAGAATCAGAGAACCATGGAATATCCTGAGTGGGAAGGGACCCACAAGGATCATCCAACCCAGGACGTCCCTGGCCACCAGAGCAGAGATCAGAGCTGCCCCTCCACAGGAATTCAAAGACAGGAGCAGGGATGGTTTATTCCTTTATAAAGTTCCAAAGCAAAGCTCTCCAATGAACTTCTTTCCACTAACTTAAAATAAATTTCCCTGAATGTTTATTTCCTACATTATCTTCAACCCAAACGTGCATTTCTCTTACAAAAGTTAATTCCAATTAAGAGAACGCTGAAAGGCTTCCTGCAAAAAACAACTACAGGATATTGGCAAGACTACAAGAATGAGGTAAAAACTACTGAAGACAACAAAATAATTTTCTTCTGACTGTGCAACATAAAAAGAAAGTATATTTCTCACATGACACCAGCAATAAGTTTAGGACCAGCAGAAAATAACCAGAGCTATTCAGTGCTGACCTTTGAATCCTTGTACTGCTCAACAGCCGAAAAATTATAAAAAAGGATAAAAATTATCAAAATCAGAGAACTCCTCCCATCATACCCACTCACATCCATCAAGCTGACCAGCTCCTCTCACTTTTCCAACTCCTTCAAGTATTTGCCACCCCCAAGCTGGAGGTGCCACATGCACATGACCACATCCAGCTCTGCTGCGGCCCTCCCATCTTTCACCAAACTGGCTGTCAAGACCTCCAGGAAATTCAGATTTAAGGTTAAATGTTCAGCAAGGAAACCAAGAACACTCACAGGGAACGTGCTCTGAAAACCACCTGGCTCTGCCCTACGGAGTCTGGGCCTCCCTGCAAGGCACACAACAATTTCTGAACTACAACTTTTCCTCAAATCCTCTGGGACTTGAAAGCATTAACATTTTCTAAGGGTACCCAAGGAATTGATGGCTGTATTTTCACATTACTGCACGCTAGGATGAGTCCAGGCACACCAACTCCATCAAAATCCAACCTTTCAGATCAGACAAAACCCAACTTCTGCCACTGATAGAACCAGGAGAACCCCCAGCATTCGCTCTGGGGCTTAGATAACCACCAAAACAAACATCTGGAAAACTCAGCTGTGGTGACACAGCGAGGAAGAGTGTAAAGTCCCCAACCAGCACCAGGCCTCAGGCAGGAGAGCCATGCAATTATGGAGTGCTTTGCACTGGGAGGGACCTTGAAGCTCATCTCCACCCCTGCCATGGGCAGGGACACCAGGACCAGGCTCCTCTGGTGTCACCACCTGCAATGAAAACACCACCAGTCCCTGGGACCTCCTGCCCCAAACACTAACACAGTTATGTGATATCAATTCATCCTGAATTTGCAGTTTAAGCCCAGGAGTGCAGTGTCACTGGGGTAACACAGGGTACCTGCAGTGCTCTGTCCTGCAGTCAGTGCTGGCTTTGGTGCTCCTGTGACTGCCCAGGAGAACCACAACCACCACCAGGGCCAGCCCACTGGCACTGCTAACTCACTGGGGCAAAAATACACGAAAAATAGGACTGCATGACCGATTTCACTTGCAAAAGCAAACACAGCATCCATTTACAGTGGCAATTTCCCAAAATAACCCATACACATGGCTGCTGTCCCTGCTCCTCTGCGAGAGGCTCATCAAGAAAGGTGACAAGCACATTCCTGGCTGATAAGGGAACCCCATGCACCCAGCTCCCCAGAAATAGCTGCTGTGCTCCAAAGTAACCTCTAATATCGATAATGACGGGGATTTAAATTTCAAATAAATTTAGATGAAAGATTAAAGTCAGCTCCAGCACCGTGGAGATGCTTGTCTTCCATAATGAAGGAGCCCATAAAAATAACAAGGGAGAAGATGTACACCCAAGCTCCTAAAAAAAAAAAAGGAATGAATTACTGATTTTTGCAGCTACTTAGTGGTAGGAACAGATGGTTCCAGGCAATAGTATTGACAACCTCCCAAGCTCCCACCCCCAAAGGTGAGCTGCTAAGTCTGTTCCAAATTCAAGAGTTAAAAACGTCGCAGCTGAGGGGGAGCTCAGGCAGTCCCAGAGCTCCAGCGCTGCCCTGTGCCCACTGCTGCCCTGCCTGGCCCCCTCCCAAGGGCTGTGCCTGCCCAAGCACCCAGGGCAGCTCCGGCAGCCATCTGCCCACCCCAGGGGCAGCCAGGGCTGTGGGGAGGGAAGGCAGGCCAGGGATCAAACAGCTCTGAGGGAAAGCACAGCTCTCAGTGTTTGTCCACCAACCCAAAGCCACTTCTGAGGCCGAAGCCAGGCGTGTCAGCTTCCCAAAACAGCCAGGCACAGGGAGCACTTCTGGGAATTCCAGCCCTAGGAGCCTCTGCCATGGTGGGCACAGCCCACGGCCCCTCACTCCCTTCATGGCCTCAAGTTCCTGCAAAACACCCAAAACCTCCCCTCTCCCTGCACATCTCCAACAACTGGAAACAATCAGCCTGGCCAGTCACAGCCCAAGATCAAACACTGCCTAAAGCAGGAACTTGCTGAACACAATTCAGCCTTGGATTTCTGGAGAAGCCCAGCAAGCTACCATCAAACAGGGATAACACCCAGCAGCAAAAAAAAGCTGCTGGAACACCTGAGTGAGCCCTAAGCCAGGGAGGAACGAGGCTGAGCCAGCAAAGCTCAGCCCTTGTTCTCCCGTTGTTCCAAAACCAAAGCTGTGCCAAGAATTTAGCCAAGAAAAAACATTGCTAAGGCCTGCTGCCCATCCCCACCCTCAGCATGGAACTGCAGGATGGTTTGGGATGGAAGGGACCTTAAAGCTCATCCCATTCAGCCCTGCCATGGACAGGACACCTTCCACAAGACCAGGGTGCTGCAGGCTCCATCCAGTCTCACTTTGAACACTTCCAAGGATGGGGCAATCCAACATTTCAGACTTATTTTTAGAATTGTTTTCTGGTTTTGTCAGAAGTCCCCTTCCAAGGGCTATCAGTGAGGCAGATCCATCACTTTTGCCTTTGCTTGCAATAACCATTTCCCATTTATCCAGGCATGTATGACAGAGGCTGCGCCTCCCTGTTTGTGTCAGACACTTGGTGGCACAGCCAAATCACCTTCCACACACGGTTTCCATAAATTCACGCTGGAAACACCTCTGGGCCACAATTCCCACCTCATTCCCACCTCCCAGGGTGTCCAGCAGCTGACCTGCTCCTTGGACAATGACTGTCCCACCTGCAGCCCCACTAAAGGTGCCCAAGGCACTGATGCATCTCCCTCAGCCATCCCCATGGCAGGCATGAATTCCCTGCACTCAAAACCACTCCCCTCATTTCAAAAGAACTGAAATAACCAAATCCTAAAGAACTCAGGATTTGAACATCAAAACCTCAGGATCACCACTACCCGCACAAAAGGGGAGGGAACAAGAACACCCCAAGCTTCATTCCACAAGTACAGCAGGAGAGAGAGCCTGGTGCTCCCTGTGGGCCTTTGGCCCATGAGCTCCCCAGGTGGGAACACCTTGCACACCTCCTGCTGCCAAGAGAATCACCTGCCCTTAATCACAGCCCATGGACACCTCTGGAAAACAAGGGATGGCAGCCACACCGTGTGTCACGCTGGGATGGCAGCCACACCGTGTGTCACGCTGCCACTTCACCCAGTGCCACTTCCTCAGGGCGGAGGCCACAACTCTCGGGAGCCCGCTTGGGTGCCCTGTGAACACCCACAAATAAATAAAACCCTGCTCACCACCCCACAGCCTGCCCCCAGCACTTTTACTTTCCCAAGAGATCACACCCAGGAGCACCACTGCACAACAATGGAACAGGAACTGGTCAAGAACCCCACAGATCCCTTCCCCAAAAACCTGTGTCACCCAGGCTGGGGAGCTCAGGAGCCTTCTCTGTGAATTAACAGCCTGGCAGTTCCTGGAAATGATGATCCCATGCTCTGTCTGCTTAGTAAACTCATTCCTAAATGCAAACAGGATTTTTAAGTGTACATTACTTATTAGTTGATCTTAATCTACAAATTTCATAACCCAGAAGTGTGCATTTTTCAGTGCACATTACATGAGCTGATATAAATCTACAGAATCCTAACTCAAAAGCAAATTTCTTCTAAAAATGAGATTTTTCTGATCACTGTATAGCTCCCCAGAGAATAAAATTATTCAAAACCAAGCAGATTCAGAGAAAAAGCCTAACCAACCATCTTGCTCTTTTCAAGCAGTTATTGACATGGTTTTCTCCAGTTCTAAACACTAGAGGAAGGAGAAAAAGGGCTGTATTTGGTTGTGGGTTGCTCTCACCAAGAACTCCCTGTGTCTGTGCCATGGTGAATAAATGGACCAAAATTACACCCAACGAACAAGTCAAGCAAGCCATTTTTCAAAGCAGCCCCTGCTCGGCTCAGGTCTGTTCATTAAGGTGCTGCATTGTGCTCCAGCTTGGCTTATTAGCAGTGGAAAGGTCAGGGAAAGTGAATTAATGGAAGTGCTGCGGTCTCCAACATCTGACATGCAGGAGAGGAGCCTCCCTACCTACACTGCTCCTGAAAGGTGCCTTCAAATTGAGGGCATGTAGGTGGCACCTGCCAAAAGTGCCATGTGAATAACATTGGCAATTTAACAAATTCTAGGAAAATACAGAGAACTGTAAAAGCAGCAATTCAAGCACTCAAAGCAAATGCTTGTGCTGAGATTACAGTTGAAAAAGCAGCTTTTTCATGGGGACAGGGGAAAGGATTTAAAGCTCTTTCCTCTAGGTCTCAGCAGGGTTTTGCGTCCAAAAACTCAAGGCTTGTTTGACCCACAAAGAACTCCAGGCTCCCAGTTAAGCCACCTCTGCTTAACCTCTGCTGGCAGTGAAGACAGGGGTTTGACAGTCAAATTTAGTCTGTGTCCCTCCAGAACACAGCCACACAAACATTCAGCGCTCCTGAGGGCTGCACAGACCCACCCCACACACAGGGGGACAGGGCAGGAGCTGGGGTGCTCCCCCTCAGCCCCACAGGGCAGAACAAACCCAAACTGGCCCTGCAGAAACGCTCTGGGCAAACCTGCACCTGGAGAGCCTCCCAGCTGCTTTGGGAGCCTCCAAAACCCCTGTGTTAACAAGAGAAAGGCTCCAGCACAAGTCAGCAAACCCACAACCACACAACTCTGCTTCTTTAATGCTGCACTGAGCCATGGAATTGTTTGGGTTGGAAGGGATCTCAAAGCTCCTCTCATTTCACCCCCTGCCATGGCAGGGACACCTTCCACCGTCCCAGGGTGCTCCAAACCCCAGTGTCCAGCCTGGCCTTGGGCACTTCCAGGGATCCAGGGCAGCCACAGCTGCTCTGGGCACCTGTGCCAGGGCTCCCCACCCTCACAGGGAAGGATTCCTTCCCAATATCCCATCTAACCCTGCCCTCTGGCAGTGGGAGCCATTCTCTGTGTCCTGTCCCTCCATGCCTTGCCCAAAGTCCCTCTCCAGCTCTCCTGGAGCCCCTCAAGGCGTGGGAAGAAGCTCTGGAGGTCTCTCCAGTGTCTCCTCTCCCACAGCCCCAGCTTTCTCAGACTATTAATCCCCCCTTGCACATGGCTTCCCCTCACCAGGTTCTTCAGTCCAAAAGCCAACACTTCCACACCCCAGGACCCCATGGAAAGCTCTCCCAGGCCCCACAATGACCAACACCCTAAAGACCCAGTGTACACTGCACTGCCATAGGGTTATCCTCCAGCCCCTCTCATCTGGAAGGGGTGAGAACTGAAGCACACAGGAATAAAAAGCAGCAAGCTCAGAAGAACAGCTCCTGCAGAGAAATATCCTCCTGGTGGAACAGTGAGCTCCATTTCCCCAGAGCAGCCAGAGCTGAGAGCTGTTTGTGAACACGTTTCAGAGCATTAATAGAAAAACAGCGAGCAGTTAAGTGAAGTCACGTTCCAGCTAAACAACGCTGCCATTATTGCAGCATCTGACTTTGTGAGGACAATTCAATGCTGGCAGTGTATTGTAATTGCTTTTCCACTCCAGGCCCCAGCTTTACAATCTGCCCTTCTCGGGAGGTCAGAGCAGGGCTGCAGCTCGGAAAGCAATTCTGCTCCTCATTCATCCCTTTAATCCCACACCTGCATATTCATCAGGAGCTCCCTGAGACAGCCCTGCCGCAGCACCAGCACAGCTGGGAGGAAGCCTTGACCCCTCTGCATCCCCGGAAGGTGTGGGGGACAGGGGTGGCCCCAGCCAGCTGTGACAGGGCTGGGGTGCAGGGCTGGGGTGCAGTGGGGTCAGCCCAGGGCAGGACAGGCCCAGAGTGCTGCAGCCACCCCTGCTGCCAGCAGCAAAGCAGCAGCACTGCCCAGACAAGCTGTGCCTGCCCCAGCCCTGCCAGTGTCCGGGGCTGGGAGCAGCCTGGGGTAGGGGAAGGTGTCCCTGCCCACGGTGGGGGTGGAACCAGATGTGCTTTAAGGTCTTTCCAACCCAAACCGTTCCAAGACTCTGCAATGACCTGGCTTGCTTCAAGCAAACCCTTCCAAACAGAGCTGTGCAAACACACCTGAATTTTGGGTAAGTTTTTGTTATCCTGGTTTGAAAAGGACAGTCTGCATTCAGAAAGCCCAACACCATTTACTCCAAAACTCAGAAGGAAAAACCTTTGTCCCCAGCTACGAAATAAAACAGACAGCAAACAGCAACCAGCCTGATTTATAATTGATGCCAGGGCTGAGCTGGGTTTTTCAGGGCCCTGCAGAGCTCCCAGGAAGGAGGGCAGAGCTCCACACACACCAGGAAAAGGGCTCACACCTGATACACTTTAATTACCTAACAACACTGCCAGAGTCACCGATGCCTGCTCTGCTTTGTCTTACTGTGAAAGGCTTCTCCTGCTATTAATATTCACCAGGGGAAGCTGAAATAACATCTTGTCTGCATCTGAATACTTCCAAATTATCATGGCCACACTATACACAACGATTCTTAATTATTTTTTCCTCAAAATCCAGGACAGAAGACACCTCTCAGCCTGCAGAGGCAGGGCTGCACACACTGAGCAGCTCTCCTTCCTCGTGCTGACAACCTCACCACAAATAATCCCTCTGAACCCAGAGGTCAGCCAAGGACCCAGGGCCCCAAGGCAGGAGCCACGCTCTGTATGATCCACTGGGAGCCTTCTCCAAAGGATTTCTGGCCATGCTGGGGGTGACCCTGAGCCCCACACAGGCACTGCCCACCCAGTTCTGCTCAGCTCCCACCACACCAAACCAACACAGCAAAACAACCCAAAACCCCGGCCAGAACAGCCCCTGCTCATCTCCCACCACACCAAACCAGCACAGCAAAACAACCCAAAACCCCAGCCAGAACAGACCCCTGCTCATCTCCCACCACACCAAACCACCAACACAGCAGAAAACCCAGCCAGAACAGACCCCTGCTCATCTCCCACCACACCAAACCACCAACACAGCAGAAAACCCAGCCAGAACAGACCCCTGCTCATCTCCCACCACACCAAACCACCAACACAGCAAAACAACCCAAAAACCCAGCCAGAACAGCCCCCTGCTCAGCTCCCATCACACCAAACCAACACAGCAAAAAACCCAGCCAGAACAGCCCCATACCCATCTCCCACCACACCAAA
This sequence comes from Melospiza georgiana, assembly GCF_028018845.1. NCBI lineage: Eukaryota > Metazoa > Chordata > Aves > Passeriformes > Passerellidae > Melospiza > Melospiza georgiana. The sequence continues at coordinate 20,438,012 of NC_080443.1, forward strand.
CCACCAACACAGCAAAACAACCCAAAAACCCAGCCAGAACAGACCCCTGCTCATCTCCCATCACACCAAACCACCAACACAGCAGAAAACCCAGCCAGAACAGACCCCTGCTCATCTCCCACCACACCAAACCACCAACACAGCAAAAAAACCCAAAAACCCAGCCAGAACAGCCCCCTGCTCAGCTCCCATCACACCAAACCAACACAGCAAAAAACCCAGCCAGAACAGACCCCTGCTCATCTCCCACCACACCAAACCACCAGCACAGCAAAACAACCCAAAAACCCAGCCAGAACAGCCCCATGCCCATCTCCCATCACACCAAACCACCAACACAGCAAAAACACCCAGCCAGAACAGACCCCTGTCTCCAGCCACACCACCAGGATTTCCAGGGCAGCACCAGCCTCTCCCACCCGCTCGCACAAAATAGAGGCCAAAATCTCGTTTTTCTCCCCTAAACTCCACTCTACCACAGCCTGTTATTTCTGCATCTGTTAATGCTTCCAAAAAGTTGAATCCTAACATTGCATCCAACTGTAGTCTCAGCAGATTGGGAGGTTTCTCTGCCCAAAATGAAACGTAGGTGCCATCTGTTTCAATTAGGCTAATCACAAGGAGACATAACACTGGGAAACTTAAGAGACTTTGGGGTTTTTTCAAGGCATTTTGAAAGCAAAGAGAAAGAAAGGGGTATTATTTAATACTCAGCAGTCAGCAGCACCAACAAGCTGCACAGTCTGCTGGGCAAACCTGTGCTGGAACTGCCCACGCAGGAAAGTTCACTTTTATTTCACTGAGGTCAGAGAAAAACTTGCTATATTCAAAATTTTCTAAAATTAAAAAGACAGCTCAGGACTACAGACAACTCCCAAAATATTCTTGGTTAGTACCTTTTATATATGCCATAGAACTTGTAATTTTTTGCTTTCAAATTTCAGAAAATAAAGAAAAACATTTGAAAAAGGCAAAACCAAACAGTCCAACAGAGACACAAGCACTCGTGAGGGAATAAACCAGAAATTTTGGACAGAAGCAAAGTCAATATTTACCGATTCCATAGCTGAAAGCTGTTCTTCACAGGACATATATTAAAATCCAACAGAGGTGTGTCCCAAAAACGCAGTGTAATCTGAAAAACACGGGAATTTGTTCATTAGAAAATTAAAACAAGTGAATTTTATTCACAACACGCACACGGGATTTGAGTACATGAAGGTTACCAAGTACAAACCCTTGCCTAATCCACAAATAAACTTCCTGATAACCACTCTGCACAAACACAGGAATAAAGGAAAGAGTGGAAGCTCAGCCAAGCATCCCCCTTCTTCCATAACTTTCTGATAATAGCTTTTTTTAAAAATCACCTGCTTCAAGGTTCCTGGAACCATCTGGGTGGGCTCAGAGGCATTTTATTTACAAATGAGGGCGTGTCATCCCCAAACCCAGAGAAAGGCAGGGCCAGAAGGAGCTCCTGAGCCCGGAATTCACCTTCCCAACAATCCCCATGGAATTGCCCGTGGCACAAGCGCTCTCTTTCCAAGCACACCTTTGCTCTCAATAGAGTGAAGCTATTACAAAGCTCTAAGTTGTTTTTTTGGGGTTTCTCTGACCAGCTCTTGCTGTACTCTCAAGGATGTTTTTCCAGCTCCCAATTCCCAAAGTGGAGTTTCTGATGCAGGCCAGGAACCAGCAGGAGCTCCCAGCACCCAAGGCAAAGGGGAATTACACTCATTAGCTGGCACACATGAAAGGCCTGGCAGGTTCCAAGCCCAAAACCTGCACTCCTCACTGTTCCCAATCTGGAGGAGCCCGGTGGGATGGCGAGGGACCCACAGGGATGGAAATGAGCACCCTGAGGAACTGGGAGCACTGGGCCTTCCCCAGTCCCAGTGATGTTATTCTGGTCTGCTCAAACTGGTGAAAGGGTGAGCTGCCAGCTCCACAGCCTGCTCATGCCAAATGCCCCAAAACCCCCATTCCATCCCATCTCTGAGCACTGCAGACCACACTGAGGGACAGAGTGACCACCTCTGCTTCATTTACACTGAGAAAACCTGAATTTCTTCCCTCTCAGAGCTCGTGACAGTTTTATGCTTTTCCACCGCTCGCCACCTCACAAACAACCTCCCTGATGTACTGGATTTGGACAGCTGCTTTCCAAGGGGATGGTTCCTCCCAAGAACCATCCAGGAGAGGCTCTGAGGCCAGCTGGGACTGACACACAGTGGAGGAGATCAGGAACCCTGGGAGAGCCTTGTTTGTTTTGGGAAACTTTCACTCCCAATGAGAAGCCAAAGGGAAGATGTCCAGATGAGCAACGCAGCTGCATCCAGGGCAGAGCTGCTTCCAGCTGGGCTCAGGGAGCTCTTGGGAACCTCAGTGAAAGAACAGGCCAAAATAAACCCCAAAACCCAGAGGAAGACGTGAAAGCCCAGGGTCCTGACTCAAAGAAAGGAATCCTACAGCAGGTAAACTTCTCCAGATGAGCAAAATGGAAATTTTCTGGCATTTTTCTTTTAGAAGAGTAAAGGAGATGCAGACACATGGCAATCTCGTGGACTCTTCCAAGGCCAAGGAGCCCTGGGGCACTGAGGGATCCCTGATGGGAACGCAGCCCTGTGGAGCACATGGCAGTGCTTGCACAGCACCTTTTCCAGCAGGATTCCCCTGCTCCCTCATCCTCTTCTCCACAGTAACAGTCACATCACCAATTAGCATTTCAACAGCAATAGGAGATAAAGTGGGGGGAAAACAGCTCAACTTCCAACTGCATTGTCTGGAACTGCAGCAGTGCTGCTTGCTGACAGCAGAGACTGTCAGGGAACCATGGAATGGTCTGAGCTGGAAGGACCCCAAAGTTCATCCCATTCCATCCCCTCATGGGCAGGCACACCTTCCACCGGCCCAGGCTGCTCCAACCCGGCCTCGGCCACTGCTCTGGGCAACAACTGAGAATCAAAATCACCAAAAAGTCTACAGAGATCAGTCCCAGGACACTGACAGACCATTTTCAAGGTCTATTTACAGCTGCTTGCTGGCCCACATACAGCAGATTGATTCATTCCTTGGCTCACACATAAACATACAGAAAGCACCGTAACGCTGAAACAGCGACCACACGTGAGCCAAGTAATTTTCACAAGGAACATGGCACCATTTTTTAATGAAATTGTTATCAAATCACTTAGGAATGCAGCAAACCCTCCAGTGGGAGATGCCCAGCACAGCCTCTCTGGCTGTACGTGGTCGGGTCACTCACACAACGTTCCTGCTGCACGGAATCCAACATTGCAATTTAAACCCAACTCCACTTCCAACAGCCACATTATAATTAATAAACACATCTAGCCGTCCCATTTCCTTAGCTTTAGCTGATGAAAATGTATCACTTCACAAAGTACCATCACTGCCCTTGTCCCTCCTGGGATCCTGCAGGGCTGGCCATGGACAAGGCTCCAGTCCTGAGCTCATGGTGCTGCTCCGGAGCCCCTGCAGTGCCCAACTGCTCTGCCTGTGCCTTGAAACGGGCATGCAAACACCAAATTACCAAGGGCTCAACGTGGCCAGGCTCTGGTTTAAAACAGGTTCAGTCTTGCAAGACCTGGGACACTTTATTTTCTGTTAACACAAAGCAACTTGGAAACTCTGGGAAAGCAGACAGTTCCACCAAAATAAATATATAATTGCTTAAATTTCTACATTTTCCTACCAACTCGTGATCTTAACACTGACCAGAGGGTCCCTCAGCACCTCCCTGAATCATTGATTCCTGCTGCACCCACACACAGATCAGGACTCCACATTCAGAGCACAGCATGCAGCTCCTGCCAGCATTCCATCGAAAACATTGGGAATTACATAATTCAAACCTCCTTAATGAAAGGGTATCTTGTAACTCCACAGAAATTAGTATGTGAAGATGGAAAATGCCTTACAATCCCAAGCTGTGACCTGAAAAATACTGACATTAGCTGCAGATTCCTCACACCAGAGCAGCTGGGATGTGGCAGCAACAGCAACTGGTCCCAGCAGCAAGGTGGGAATTGGCTTCCTTGAAGGAACAAACCAGTTCTCTGGTTTATTCAGAGTCCCCATGAAAAATGTGTTTGGGATTCAATGGTTTCATACACCTGAATGTTCTCAATTTGATCAATAATGCAGAAAGGTTCTGCTTAAATCTCCATTTTACAGGGAGCAGGAAAGGAGCCACTGCTGCTGTCTCATCCCAGGAAATCCAGAGGCCAATCCCCACAAATGTGGCCTCACCATTAGTGTTTCTTTGAGGGAAGGAGTTGGATTTGGGCCCCAAGTCAGACCTGCATCAATTCAGATTTTATAGAGACCCAGAACTAAGCAGCATAAGAGGATATCAGAGATTTAGATTCTGGTTTAGACCAACTTTTGAATGGATAAAATCTCTGGGGAACAAGAGAACCTTTTTCCACAGCACTCATCTGCTTCCCTCAGAGTAATTCCAGGAAGAGACAGAATTTCAATAAGGCATCTCTTGAGGGCTGCAGAGAAAAGACACCCATGGGAGCACCCAGACCCACGGAGCTCCTGCTCCCAGAGCAGCCCCATCACCTCTCGTGCAGAATCGAGGGGGAACAAGTACAGCACATTTGGAGGGAGGGGAAATCTGCAAGTGTTCTCCAATGCACTCCCCAGGCACAGCCTGACAGAGCACAGCCAGAGCTTCCACCTGCTGAAATGGGGGAAAATGCTGAAATCCCACTGTAATTCTAGAACCTAAGAAAACTCAGACTGGGTGTTGTCATCCTATTGCAGGGGTTCCATACCGTTATCTCCTATCACAAAGGTTCCTATACCTTGGTGTTCCTCAAGGGCAGCTCCTCAGAGCACTGACTCTTTCCTCTTCACAAAGCAGCCACTGACTCCAGCTCCCCTCTCAACACCACCCCACTCTTTTATAGCATCTTCTCATTGCTTACACCTGTGGCCTGTTAAAGCCAGGCCTGCTCCTAATCTTTGATAATTGGCCCAGCTGCAACTCCTTAGGGGCAAGATTACTTTCTACACTATCTTTATTTTCTTATATATACAGCTGGAGACTGGGGGAAGAACCCACAAGCAGCAGCACTAGAAACCCCACAGATATCTCCCATAAATACCCATGGGCTCCTTCTGCTGGAGCTGGGGGAAGAAAATGTGCCACCTACAGAGAAACAGAGCAGAAACGCCTGTCCCACCCCAGGGAGAGCCAGAACAGCCCAGGCCAGCACAGCAGGAAAGCTCTGCTGGCCCTCAAGGGATGGACACTGAGCACAGATCATCAGACTTATGGAATTTCCCTTTAGGAGCCTGGAAAAGCACCCTCAGAGCACTCCATGCAGCTCAGGACTCCCTAGAAAGAGGAGGAAAAGAAGAGGTGTGTGCTCTCCAGATCTGAAGGGGGATAAAGAGGTGTTTCCAAGAAATCCCCATAAATTTGAGATAAATACCCGTGCAGCCTATCAGGGGCTGCCAGCACAGCCACCCCCAGGCACACACAGGGCAAACCCTCACGTCCCCACCCTTCCCAGAGAGATTCCAGCATGGGGTGAGCTCCAGGACCTGCCTTTGAATACAATTTATGAATATTCCCACAGCAATCACAACCCAGCTATGCTCAAACAGCAGCAGCTACCCAAGTGAAAAGCCAAAGCATGCAGAGAATTCCACCAGTCCTAAAAAAAAAATAACATTAAAAAATCCACCTTTCAGCATGTTTGATTGTGACAAAATTGTAGCATCAAGTAAAATTTAATTAGATGGCTTTCAGAACGAAAGTAGGTGATATATTCTTGAAGTTCCTTTATTTTGCCCTGCAGATAAGATGTATGCTGAGATCTACAGTTTTTAAAGCTTGTGTTGTCTGTGCTACTTGATAAAAAATACAAAATAAGCTGATACTGTACCAAAAACACAGACACTTGTGTGGGCTGAAGAGCCCAAGGTTTAATTTGTGCCACTGCAATAAGCACAAAGGGCAGGAAAAATGTGATTCCTGGGAAAACAAATTGTCCTTTAGGAGTTTTAGCTGAAAGTCTGACATGGACAAGGCTGTCCCTAGGAATGGGGGGTGACAGAAGCCTGAATTCAGGAATGACCAAGCTGTTTGGGGATCTGCAGTGAATTTGGGGAGGTCACAATCTGTGGTGACATCACAGAACCACAGAATGGTTTGGGTTGGAAGGGATCTCAAATTTAGTCTTGTTCCTGCCCCACCTTGGCCACCTTCCACTACCCCAGGTTGTTCCAAGCCCCTTCCAACCCATCCTTGGACACTTCCAGGAATGGGGATTGAGCTCCAACAGGTTGAACTTCCCCGACCCAGTGAAGACAAGAAGGGTGGATGTGTCCTAGGATTAAAGCCATAATTTCAGGTGAGCTCACAGCTGCTGTCACAGCTCAGGCTCCTCCTTTCCATTATTCCTAAATGCAGGTGAGGTGGCACAAACACATCCCTGCCCGTGCCCTCCCCAAGCCCACTCAGCTGCCCCAGCAGGGTGGATGATGCCACTGGGCCACAACGAGCCCCACTCCACTTCAAAATCAATCTGCATTGCTTACTCTGTGCCCAGCTTTAACACATGGAGAAAATTCCATTTTTCAAGAGAAAAGAGTGACAGACAGACACATTTGTCACCTCTGCAGTCCCAGACATTTGCATCCGTGTAATTCCATGGCAAATTGGATACGGGTTACTATTAATATCTGAACTATTTCCTTTCCTTTCTGCACGCTGATTGGTGAAAGAGATGCAAGCATCCCATTTTAAAGCACGCTAATTAGCCAGGGAGAAGTCAAGGAAGTCCCTGTTCAGCCTTCAGGAACAGACAGGCTCCCTCACAGAGGGAAAACACAGCAAACATCCATGGAGTGGCTCCTGGCTGGATTCTGAGCTGGCTGAATGTCACCTCCCCAGCCAAGAAAACTCCCTGTGGTGACAGGAAAGTTACAACCAGACAATTCAACAACTCAGCTACAGGTTTTTTAGGAATATGCAGGTGGCAGCCCCACACCCAGCTATGCAGGATCGGACACCGTTACCTGGCTGGACAATCCAGGAGGTCCCCACAAAGCAACGTGAAAAATGTAATTGTAGAATGTGCTCAAGTCTACAATTCCTGAGTTACAAGTGCCTTACAACCGCCTCAAATTACACAGCAAAGAAAGAGCTGAAAGGAAGCACCTCCCTGATTTCCACACAGCATCCCTCCCCTATTGTCTGGGGCCTGGCAAGTTAAGGTCAGAATAAAAAGATTCCTTAAAAATCCCACATACATTGAAAGCACCTACAGCTTCCACTGATCTTTTTTCCTTTCTATTCTAAGCCCTGAACAGGTTTAAGTAGCAGTTGTCATCATTAAAGAAGCTGCTCCCCTCCCACTTTCCATTCTCCTGAGGCAGGAGCATCCTGGCACACCAGGCACAGGTGAGGAGCAGCTGTCTCACTCAGGGGACAGAAATCCAGGCTGGAAAGGGCGTGAGGAGGGCACAGGGATCAGAGAGCACTGCTGAATAATGAAATAAGGAAATGCAGCAATCAGTAATAATGCTAAAATAAGGAAGTCCCACGTCTGCCTGTGCCCACTGAGGTGCCCCAGCTGCTATGGGGGGATTGAGGGATGCAGGGTCTGTCCCTGCCCAGCTGCTGGTGCCCAGCTTCTCTCCTGGGGACTCCAGGGCTGTCCATGCCCAGCTGGACCTGGCAGTCCATCAGTAACCCTCAATGCTCTCCAGGGCTGTCCATGCCCAGCTGGACCTGGCAGTGCAGCAGGAACCCCCCAATGCTCCCCTGGCACTCCAGGGCTGCCCATGCCCGGCTGGACCTGGCAGTCCATCAGGAACCCCCAGTGCTCCCCCAATGCTCTCCAGGGCTGTCCATGCCCAGCTGGACCTGGCAGTGCAGCAGGAACCCCCCAATGCTCCCCTGGCACTCCAGGGCTGCCCATGCCCGGCTGGACCTGGCAGTGCCATCAGGAACCCCCAGGGCTCCCCTGGGCACTGCAGGGCTGTCCATGCCCAGCTGGACCTGGCAGTGCATCAGGAACCCCCAGTGCTCCCTCAATGCTCTCCAGGGCTGTCCATGCCCAGCTGGACCTGGCAGTGCAGCAGGAACCTTTAATGCTCCCCTGGGCACTCCAGGGCTGTCCATGCCCAGCTGGACCTGGCAGTCCATCAGGAACCCCCCAATGCTCCCCTGGGCACTCCAGGGCTGCCCATGCCCCCCTGAACCTGGCAGTCCATCAGGAACCCCCAGTGCTCCCCTGGGCAGCTCTCCCTGCTCCAGGGGCCAGGCTGGAGGGTGGGGGAGCCCCAGCACACAGCCCTGCACCCCAGGCAGGGCACGGCCTAGCCAAACAAGCAGCACAGAGGGAGGCAAGGAAAACGCTCAGAGGACAAAAGGACAGAGTCAGGATTAAACCCAGGCCTTGATCCCCGGCCAAATGGCCGACCCATAAACCCACGCAACTTCCAGAGCCAATTTAAAATCCTCAGTGTGGTATACTTTAGGTTATAAAATCATATTTAGACACACATTTTGAAGTGTTCTTTGCTCTGCTGGTGGCTAAAAACAATTCCTTTGTCATCAAATCTTGCTTCAGCAAGCTGACGTGACGTTTTTAACTCAGGAAATAAGATAATTATGGTTCAAGGTAAACAACTACAACTGTGCATCATAAACAGTTTCTAATTTTAAGCCTGAGTCCCTCTAATGCCATCCATATTTTAAAGACAGTTTCCTTACAAATGGTTCAGGCTGTCTGAGCAGCTTGTGACTGAGCCTGTGCTAATGAGCAGCAGCAAGGCAGCACAGCCAGGGAAAACAGAGCCTGGTGCAGCAGGTGAGCTCCTGAGCCAACATCAAGGCATGGTTTGGGTTGGAAGGGACTTCAAAGCCCATCCAGTGCCACCCATCATGGGCAGGGACACCTCCCACCATCCCAGGCTGTTCCAAGCCCCATCCAACCTGGCCTTGGATCCAGGGCAGCCACAGCTCCTCTTTGCCAGGGCTTCAAAACCCTCTCAGCCAAAACCTTACTCCTGATACCCAAGGTAAATCCTTCCTCCTTTCAGTGTGAAGCCAGTCCTCCCTGTTCTGCCACTCCAGGCCCTGGTCCAGACTCCCTCTCCAGCTCTCCTGGAGCCCCTCCATCCCTGCAAGGGGTTCCAAGGTCTGCCCAGAACCTTCTCTTCTCCAGGCTGAACCAGCCCAGCCCTCCCAGCCCGTCAAGGTAAGCCAAACATCAAAGGAGGGAAATACACTCTGAATGTTAAATAGTGGGGAGGCCAAAGCTCCTCGTGGAGCAGGGAGAAAACAAAGCTGCTGCTGCTGCTTACGCAACGCCTGCGCTGCAGCCAGCCCAGACCTCAAACGCCCCATGGCACCAAGAGCACAGCTCAAGTTGGAACTCGTGAAGAGCATCAGCACTGAGCTGTTGAGCAGCAGGCAGAGAAGGCAGCTCCAGCCCTTCAGAGCTGGGTCTGAATCAGAACACAGCTCCAGCCCCTCAGAGCTGGGTCTGAACCAGAACACAGCTCCAGCCCCTCAGAGCTGGGTCTGAACCAGAACACAGCTCCAGCCCCTCAGAGCGGGGTCTGAACCAGAACACAGCTCCAGCCCCTCAGAGCTGGGTCTGAACCAGAACACAGCTCCAGCCCCTCAGAGCTGGGTCTGAATCAGCCCTCGTGCTAAAACGTTCCCAAAGCGCCTGGGAACAAAGGCAGGCAGGAGGGGCAGCATCCCTGCCCCAGGAAGGCTGGAGCACATGGGGTGAGCAGGGCTGGAGCTCCAGGAGGCGTGGAGGGCTCGAGCTGTGCCTGCCTCGGGGATGGAGCACTGCTCAGAGGCAGCAATAACTCCAGCAGGGCTCTGAGGTGTCAGCCTGGCAGGATCCCGTTCCTCCCAGCCCAGGAAAATGGGTTCAATAACAGCCAAACGAGCCCAGCTGGATGGGGGAAGGTGGCAGAGGAACCCAGCTCCCACAGAGCTGCTCTGGAAGAGCCAGGAGCGGTCAGAAAAACCCCAAAATCCAGCGGTGGGAACGCTCCTGAACAGCACAGAGGGATCAGCCTGGGAGAGCTCGCTCCTCCAAAACTTCTCCTCACTAAACAATTCCAAAGCACCCCACCCCACTGCTGCTATTGTTGTCAGAGAGGGAATTCCAAGCAGAACAATGATTTCCACGACATTTTTCCGTTGCAAGAAGAAAGCTGGTAATGCTGCACAGCAAAAATAAAATTTCCACAGCAGCTCAGCCAGCAGCACGAGCCTCCTTCCTAAAGGAGCAGATTAACGTGCCTGCAGTCTGCTGTGCAGCAGGGATGTATTTTTAGCTCCAAGGATCCGAAGGCAGCGATGTGGTGGAAGCCCCCCAGGCTGGAGATAGCCATGGGAGGTTCATCTCTCTGCACCCTGGAGAGGGCAGCTCATTAAAAGGCTGCTCAGAGCAGAAGGAAACAATTCACCCATTCCCTGAAGAAATCCCTCTTCCCACGGCTGCACACGAGGCAGCTCCTCTAACCTCCCCACCCTCCCAGCTCATCCTGATTTGCACCATTTTTGGGGAGCAGCAATGCATTAATCTCTTTACTCCCAGATCTCTGGCACAATCAATGGAGATAAATTCAAAGCCATGCCCATGGCACAACATGGGATGAGGGGCTCAAAGCCAATCTGAGAGTCAAGGAGACTAAAAGGAGCAGAACAACAGTTTGGCTTTATGCTTTACCTGCAGCTGACCCTTTTCTGTGAGTGCTGGTAAAGCAGCATCAGCTGCTGGCCAAACCCAAGTGAGTGAACCTGAACAACATCATGGACTGGTTTGGGTTGGAAGGGACCCTCAGGCCCATCCAGTGCCACCCCTGCCATGGCAGGGACACCTCCCACTGTCCCAGGTGCTCCAAGCCCCGTCCAGCCTGGCCTTGGGCACTGCCAGGGATGCAGGGGCAGCCAGAGCTGCTCTGGGCACCTGTGCCAGGGCCTGCCCACCCTCACAGGGAGAAATCCCTTCCCAATATCCCAACTAACCCTTTCCTCTGGCAGTGGGAGCCATTCCCTTGTCCTGGCACTCCAAATCCCAGTGAAGAAAATCCTCAAAGTGAAGCTCCCAAGGCAGCCAAACACCTCAAGGGCCACCAAGGCCTCTCTGCTCTCCTGGCTACCAGGAGCCAATGTTTAACCCAATTATCAGGTGCACGAGTCCATTCCCAGGCCACAAAAGGTGACTTAGTCACATTAACTTCTACCTACAACAGTGCCATTCATCACCAAGCCTTCAGGGACACACCTCTGGGAAAAACACCTGGCAGGTGTGCAGGGATCCCTGCCTCAGATCCAGGAGTCAAAAAATGGAATAAAACACAAGCAAAACTATGAATTAGAGAGCAATCAATACTTAGAGAGTTTATTATTGCATAAATTGACAGGTGTTCTGGCTGTCCCATCCAAGAGCTCCGAGACAGCAGTGCCTGGATGCAGATTGCTTCACCTATCTACCTGCAGAGGTGCATTTGGGAACCCCAGATGTGCCACTGGGGAACTCAAATGCTCAATTCTGAGTATTCACAGGACAACAGGCAGAAAAGGAGAGGAAAAATAAAAATAAAGCAAAAATGCAGAAAGTCTACTCACAAGACCCAGAAGTCCTGAGTAGAGCCAAGCTATTTTTCAGACTCTTATTAAAATTAGACTGGCCTCAGACTGTGAATCACATTCACCCTTCGTGAGTAGCAAAAGAGCACCAACATCAGCCAGCGAAAGACACAGAAATGCAGAGGGGACTTCTACAACCAAGGCTCCTCCACACCCACAGCACCCACTGGACTGAGCTCACACACCTCAAAAACCAGTTTGTAACACTCCCAGCACCCACCAAAGGCAGAGATACTAAAATCTGGTGTGTGGGTCTAGGAAAACAAAGCTTTGCTTCAGCCCTGCCTCCCCCCCTGAGCCCTTCCTCCTCCCAGTGCCTGAAATAGGATGTTACACTACTTGTTTATACACCATTACAGAAAAACATGCTGGGTTTCTTCATCCTGCATTACAGAACAAAGCGTTACCCAATTCCCCTGTAAAGCACCAAGAAATAACTGTGAGCCCATCTGCATGGGGAAGCATCCACGTGCTGGAGGAACCCAGCCTTATGTAAGCAGCCATGGTGTCTGACCACAGCCAGGGAAGGAGCAAGGCAGCTTCCCTTAAACCCCACCCCAAAATTCACTCGGAGGGTCTGATTCAGGGGACAAATGAAATTCATGTCCCTAAGTTGCAATTTGAGGTTCCTGCCATCAGTGCACCCAGAGCAAAGAATGCTGGGTGGTTGATTTTCCATCCTGGAGCTCATGCCCATTAACCAAAAATGAACCATTTGTTGATTGGTGAGCTCAGTTTGAACCCATGCCACCACCATTCTTATCTCAGGAGTCAGAGGCAGCTCCCTCTAAGGATCCAGCAAAGGCAGAGATCAGCATCCCAGAACAGGAATCTGGGCACTGATAATCCTGGAGATCACAGAGCACTTCAGTTTGGAAAAGCCTCTGAGATCGCCAAGGCCAGCAGTGCCAGCACCACCACTAAACCATGGCTCACATCTATGTGCTGTTAAACACCTCCAGAGCCAGAGGGTCCCCCCAGCCTCCTCCTGTCCAGGCTGAGCCCCCTGAGCCCCCTCAGCCCCTGCCCCACGTCCCTTCCCTTCCCTGGAAATGCTGCGTGGGCCCAGCTCAGAACAGCAGCCAACAACAAGGGGTGCCAAACAGACCCCAAATCCACAGGTAATAAATTTAATAACATCCATCTCTGTCCCCCTTCTCCCTGCTGGCAGCCAAAAGGAAACACAAAAACACAGACACATTATTATGAAAAGCAAGTCAACTTCTTGCACGGGGAGAGGGATAACAAATGTTGCACTGCTCTGTTTCAAGCGTTTCAGATCTTAAACTGAACGCAGAAAAGGACATTACCAGTTAAGCTATTACAGCAAATGAAATGAAAATTGAAAATCAAGTCTAACCGACATTAAATTTAAATAAATACATCTCAATTCCAGGATCATAATACATAGTTCTTATGACAAAAAACTTCTGGAGAAGGGGAAAACACCCTGGGTAACTCTGAATATTAAGCTCCAGTACCACAGGCATCTCACAGTTTATCTAAATAAAGTGTCTCCTGCAAAGAGCCCTGGTTCCTCCAGCGCAGGCTGCAGTGTGATTAACAGAGGTCCATTAGAGAGGCAATCCATAACCTGGCTCCTGTGAGGAGTCCCTGCCACATCCCTCTGCGTTTCCATGGCAACCGGGCAGGAAAATATAAAGCAAATTACAGTTAAATGAAAATTATTCTCCATGACAATATATGTTAATGCAGGAACATTTGCAAGGCCATTCCAGATAAAATGTTTACATTCACACATGTGTCTACAAAAATAAATAAAAGGCAGCTGGAGCAGCTAATGGATCACCCAAAGAGAAGGATCAGAGTCTTTTTTTGCTCCCCCTAAGTTTTAGTATGTTCATTAGAATAAAATTCTCCAAGCTGAAGAATACCCAAAGTATTTGCCCATTTCCAAGCAGAAACATTCTTTAAGGAAGAGGTTTTCAGAAGATCTAAAACACACATTTCTGAATGTTGTGAACCTTTCATTTTCCTGGCTGCAAACAAAGAGCATTTATACCTCCCCATCCCAGCAGAAAATGGTTTCAACGAGAGGTTAAGTTTATATTTAGAGAGATCTGACTGAAACTGGAATAGCGACTTATTTTAATCAGCTGTAAGTCACTGAGAACTGGAAGGTGCTTTACACCTCAGAATTTGGGGTGCTGCCTCCACAGCTGGGAGAATCCATACCCCAGCAGGGTTTAAAGACAGCACAGGCCACTGAAATACTTTTAGAAAAGCCCACAATTAAGGCTGTAGAAGCTGATCATACTGTCCCACCATCACCACTTAGCCTGAATAGTCCTTTTTTTGGGAATGTATCTCAGTTTGGGGAATCTATCTCCTGGAGCATGAGGGAAGTTAATTGGAATGAGGCTCCTCAAGATGCAGCCACTTGGTTATTTTCTTCACTCCCTTGGCTCGGACGCCAAAGAACAGCCCAGAGAAAGGAAGGAGGTTATGAACTGACTCACAGTGTGTGCCACTGGAACGCCACGTTTTCAGAGGGGCTGAAACACTGCCCTGGAAAGCAGCCCTGCCAAGTTCCTTTCCCATGGAAATGCTGCGCCTGCTCTGCACAGGTGCAGGTTTCTGAGGCAGCCCCACAAAGAGCACAAGGCACTTTTTGAAGGCGTCTGGGAGAGCCGGGAGCACAGAGCGGGGCATTGAGCGCGCTGGCACAGCCGAGCCCGCTGACCTCTGCATCTGCTCTGCCTCCGCCTACGGAACAATGCCGGCACCGTCAGCATCGTAACTTTTTATGGCACTGGGAAAACTGCAATCTTCTCCACGAGCCCGCTCCACCCTGCACATAAAACTGCTCATAGGTTCAGCCATAAAGCAAACGCCCTCCTTTGAAGTTGCCCCCGGAGCCCCGCGCACGTTGGAGAGGCGAGCTGGAGAGCACAGAGCACTGAGGCTTTACATAACCACCCTGGAGGAAAGCATCCCTCCCCAGCAGCCAGAGCCAGGTCAGGGAGCATCTGGGTAACAGAACTCCTCACAGGTGAGCTCAGGTTACCCACACACACCAAAGTCACACAGCACCCAATATATTCCTGCCATGCTCCACTTTCCCCGAGGATCAGCTTCCCAAGCAGTGTTCCCATCATCACTGCAGCTCAGCACTGTCCCACAGCCCCTCCTTCTCCTTCCCCTCCATGGGATGTGCAGGCAGAGCAGGGCTGGAAGGAGCTCTGGAGATCACCCAGAGCCATCCCTTGCCAAGGCAGGGACACCTGGAGCAGGTGACACAGCAACACATCCAGGTGGGTTTGGGACGGCTCCAGACAGGAGACCCCACACCCTCCCTGGGCAGCTGTGCCAGGGCTCTGCCACCCTCCAAGGAAAGTTCTCCCCCATGCTGAGGTGGAACTCCCTGTGCTTTAGTTGAATGTATCTCCATACAATGCTCAGAATGCAACTATAAACAGTGTAAAAAACAAAACCTCACCCCTGCCAATGGAATCCCAGCAGCAGTTGCTAGGATCCTCTGCAAACCTCACTAATTGCTGGGATTGGGTTTCCAGGGAAGCTCCTTGCTGCAGCAGTGGAGGGGCTGAATGCTGTTTTCACAAAAGAACTTGTAAAACCCCAGGCTGCATGCCTGCAACAGCCAGGATTTATATTCCAGGCACAAATCAGATTATGCTGCACACACCGTGCTCCCAGGGCTCCGAGCAGGTGGATCCCACCAGGATGAGCAGCCCTGCTGCATGGCCAGGCTCCAGGGCCAGGTTCCCTGCACTCCCTGATGGGCTCCACCTCCCTTCGAGGAGATCTGACTGTGTCTGATACCTCCCTGTTAGAAAAGTCATTTTCTCTGTAACCACAAGCAAATGCCTGCTAAGGTGGAGTGGGATTCCAGGAAAAGCAGGCAGCCTGCAGCTTTCCTGCAGGGAAACAGGAGATCCAGGGCTGCTGGGCAGCACTGCAGCTACGAGTAACCTCATGGTAGAGAGCCCCACTGCACAAATACAGGGTAAATCCACAAAAGAGAGATTGCAAGAGCAGATCTGAGCAAGGACAGTGAGGGAGCCGCAGCAGAGGGAAGGAGCTGCTCTCTGTGAGCACAGAGCAGCCCAAACATCCCTGCCAGCATTCTCCACAGCCCAGAGCCTTCACCTCAGCACACCCACAGCCTCGCTCCCCTCCCACCGCGCAGAAACAAGGTCCAGCTCTCCAGAGGGAGAGCAAGATACAGAACAACTCAGAGAGAAGGAGAAAGGCAGCAACAGACGGGAGGGGACCTCGAAAGGCAGACAGGCTAAAATTAGAGACAAGAATCTTGGATGAGGAGGACCAAGGCAAGAGCAGAACCTCCATCAGATGAGGCTCCTGGGAAAGGGGAAGGACGGACAGGAGGGAAAAGAAATATGCTGGTGGGTGAAGCAGGGGAGGCTTGCAGACAGAACACACTGCAGGAGGAAATTAAATTCAGCATTTTAAGACTACAGCCTCCAGCTCCCTAGCCAAGGAGCTCTACTCAGCACACCAGGAAAGAGCCACCAAGTGACTGCTTGTCTGATCCCTTCCCCCCTGGACTAACTCAGAGGAATCCGTCTCTCACCACAGAACCAGTTTAACACCCCAGTGCCAGTGCTGATCACAGGGGAAGGGAGCTGAATTCACTGCAGAGCAGCTGAGTAACACAGGGCACCTCTGATCTCCTGGGAGAGCCAGGAACCTTCCAGGCTGCAGGGAAAATGAGGAACAGAGAGCCCAGAGCCAGGGGAGCCACCAGGCAGGACCCCAGCACATGCCAGGACAGGCCGTGGCATGGAGGGAAGCCAGAGCAGCCAGCCCAACTCCCAACCCCAGCACATTCCCCATACGTGGGGACGAGAAACCACACCAACAAAAAAGGTCAACATTCAAGGAGAACAGGTTTTCATCTTCAAACCCGTGCACCCGACCCTTGGGCTGCTGAGAAGGTGAAGTTTCACACACTGAATCCCCAAACTGGCTCGTTACAGCCCAGCTTGGATAAATGGATCTGCCTGTGCCGAGCTGCAAGCTGAAACCACGGAGCCAGCCCGGGGTGGGCAGCGGCCAAGCGCCGTAACCGGAGCCCCCAGAGGCATCCGAACCCCCCAGCACAGCAGCAGCAGGATGTTTGTGTCCCCCACACACACCCCTTCCCTGCATTACCTACATCTCTTCCCAGCATGGCCACGGCTAATCTCATCCATCCCAAGATATATGGATATATTTATAGACAGGCTTACAGCTCCAGCACATCCCGGGCCTGACGCAACCGCGGAGCGCCGGTCGGTGTTGTTACCACAACGCTGACATTTCACAATCTGCCACAGCCACCCTCCAGCAGAACGTGGAAAACACCAGCCCCGGAGTGTAAAGTCTATCCCAAAGTGCTTTCCATGGGCTACAGTCACTGCCACAGTCAGCAGGATCCCAGCCCTGCCGCCTCCTCCCCGCAGCAGCTATCAGGAGACCATTCCCAAAGGGGAACTTCTTGGAACTTTATCTTGGCTCCTCCTGGACCCAGCCAGGCTGCAGAAACCCAGGCACTTACCAGTCATGGGGAGCTCCTGGTACAACTTGTTTACACAGCGCAGGTCACAGGACCGGCTGGAAGGTGTAAGCAGGATACAGTTTTTATGGCTCTGAACTCCTGCCCAGATAAGCCGATAAGGCCCCGCTGGGGGCGGGGAGCACTTTCATGTGTGCGTGATTTGAAAGGAAGAGGCACCACCAACTGCAGCTAAGCACTTGCTGCTTAATAATGAAGCTTCCATTCACCTCTAAAGCTATTTAATGCCTTTTTTTTTTTTCTGGAGTTCCTAATTACGCAGCCTTTCATTTCACATCCCGATATTGAGGGCAGCACCGTGTTTCCAAGCCTCTGGCTGCCGAGCCCTCAGGGACACGCTGCCTCCGGATCCTGGTGAATTTTTTAGAGGGTAACATCTCCCTTCTTGACTCTCTGATTCTTCCCCATGCCTGTGACACAGTTTTAGCAGCTTTATGCTGCTCTAAAGGTAAATTATTCGAGACTGTTTCTAACCTGCAGAGCTGTCAGTCTCTCAGAAATAATTACAGAGGCAGCTGCCTCCAGCCTGTGCTTCCCCGAGCCTGAACCACCCTTCCGTGACACCCTGCAAACACCCACACCCAAACCAGGACCACCTTAACGCTCCTCTCACAGCAAATCCAACACAGCACAAGAGCAAGGGAGATGCCTTCTCCCTGGAAAAGCATCCATCCCCTCACACACAGCTGAGACAAAGCTGCTTTTACACATACTGCAAAGTTTCCTGGCCTTTCCATTCTCCCAGTCAGGAAATTTCAGTACATGGCATTTCAGCCACATACAAACCCAGCACCAGCACAGACACACTTGCACCTAACAGCAAAATAAATATTTCAGTGTTTCCACAAGATATCCAGTGTTGTAACCTTTGGTTTCCGACTCCAAACGCAACATACGATCAATACCCTGCTCCTGCCACTGCAGTAATTCACAGAGGAAGGTTTATTTTAAAAACACTCATCGGGTAAGTTTGGTTTTCTTGGAGACAGGGGAAGAAAGGCTGCCTCCAGATTTGGAAAGGATAAATAATTCAATGCCTGAATGCCAAGGGCAGCGTGCACACATCCATATGGCAGGGACAATGCAGACAGTAAGATATGCTGCACATCACCACCCTGACAGTGCCTTCAACCCTGACCTAGAAAAAAACATCACTTTCTTCTGGCTCCAGCAGCCAGCTCCCTCCTGGTGCTGGAAGTGCCTCCCCATCCCTGGCTGCACTCGCAGCCTCTGCTCACTACAGCTGCACAGCAATGCACGCCTTACCCACGCAACGAGCTCCAGAAAACGGGAACAAGCCTGGAGATGGAGGTTCCACACGTCCTCTTTGGGAGCCCCCGCCGTCCCAGCCAGCGCTGAGAGGGGCAGGAAAAGCCAGGATGGTTTCTCAGACTCAGGCCTGGCCAGACGCCGGCGGGGCCCCAGGGGAGGAGGAGCAGAGGGAATGGGGAGGCTGCTCCTGCTGCCGAGAGCCAGCACCCACCCCAGCCCTGCAGGGGCTGCCACGGAGCCACCCTGGAGGGACAGCGACCACGTGGGTCACGATGGACAGACACACAACCATGGAGAGCCCGCTGGATGGGCACACAACCAGCAGGACTGGGCTGGACGGACACGGGACCAAAGAGACCCTGTTGGATGGACAGAGGACCACACTAGATAGACACAGAACCAAACAGACCATGGTGGATGGACAGAGGACCACACAGACCCCACTAGATAGACACAGAACCAAAGAGACCATGTTGGATGGACACAGGACCAAAGAGACCCCACTGGACAGACACAGAACCAAACCAATCATGTTGGATGGACACAGGACCAAACCAAGCCCACTGGATAGACACAGAACTAAACCAATCATGCTGGATGGACACAAAGGTCCCACTGGATGGACACAAGATCACTTAAATCATGTTGGATGGACACAGGACCAAACCAAGCCCACTGGACAGACACAGAACCAAACCAATCATGCTGGATGGACACAAAGGTCCCACTGGATGGACCACAAGGTGATGTAGGATGGACACAAGATCATTTAAATCGTGTTGGATGAACACAGGGCCATGTAGATGCCACTGGATGAACACTGGACCACACAGAAGACCATTTCTTCCCCCAGAGAAGAGGGAAAAGAGCTGCTCACCATCCCTCCCATCCTCCACAACCACCATGGACATCAAGCCTGCAGCCACAGTCATTTCACACTCCCAAAATTAACCACCACACATCACCCTGTCTCACTGTCCCAGCTTGATGATCTGATCATTTCACTACATCCTACAACTTGAAGAAAACATTAGAATCAAGACAAAGAATTCTGGAGCCCAAAATACCTGATATAATTAACTGCGCTTTCCAACATGATTATTTCCTTTCCTGACCCCAATTATTCCTTCAGTTTATTAAAGAAAACTCAGATACAGAGCAACGTTAACACCCAAAGAGTCACATAAACAGAAAAAAAAGTCTGAGGGCACCATTACAAACAGACTTAATGGAACTCCAAGATTGGAAATGGATCTTGAAAGCTGTCAGATCAAAGCAAGATCTTTCTCGTGTAAGGACTGCATTACCCTCGGAGCCACAGAGCTAATACCATCTATAAAAATATTTTGCTCAAATAAGTGAAGAACAGCAGCGTTTCATCTGTCAAAAGGTGCGAGGCTTTTATGGGATTAGCCATTCCACACGCAGCATAAAAATTAGAGCAGATTTTTAAAAGCCCGCAGCTCAGCTGACGGAGACTCCACAGCCCGACGTGCGCCCGCTCTCTTCACATGCTCTCCACACCGAGCAGATTTTTCACTGTTATTAGCATTTAAGCTTCTTTTTACTTTTTTTTTCCCCCCTTACTCTCATAAAAGATTACAAACTGGCATCACCCATAAGCAGCCTCAGCTGAAGCACCACCACCCAGACTCAGAGAAATTAAGATTTTTAAATACCCAACGGTTCCCTGAGAAAATACACCAGAAAACACCAGTTCTCACACAGGGAAGCTTAAAAAGTGGAGTAGAATGTGCTCAAAACCAGCCTCCAGACCACGGGCGCTGACAGCTTCCCACCCCCCTTCCCAGCAGGATTCCAAAGGCAGCGTTTTGCCCAGATTTTAAGGCTGCACAAACCTGCCTAGGACGCTTGTGATTTGAAATAATTGCCTACACAAGCTTTCCCCTAACATTGATGGGAGTACTTTTTATGGCCGTGCATCGGTGGCACACAAATTACGTAACACTTGGCTGAGAACCCTCCGAAAAAGCAGCTCTGTGCCGCTAATCCCTCGCGCAGGAAGGAGGAAAATATTTAAAAGCTGCATACAAATCATTCCTGTGAGTGTCGTGCAGACTGGTTTAAATTAGATGGGGTAAAAATATATGTGAGCTGATCACGAAACACTGGAATCTTTGCTATGGAGACACCGGTTCCTCTCCACAGCCTTTTACAACCGAAATACAGGGAATTCTCCCCGGCAATGCAAGGAGCACACAGGCACCTTTACTAGAGCTCATCAAGGAAATACGAGGAGAATAACAACCCCCATGTAAATATTTTCCAGTATTATTTGCTTTGCTGTACTGAAAAGCAGCAGTACCTGCCACTACTTGCTCTGGGTCTGCCACCATTAAATCTTAATACCCAGGAGGAATTTCAATCCGTAAGGCAACTGCTGAGCCTGAAATTCAGGTACAGGGCAGGAAGAGGGGCAGACCTCCTCAGAAAGCCGTCACTCCATAATTTTACAAAATGTAATTAACCAGCTCCGGCCCTGTGCCTTTCCTTCCCTAGGAGGAGGATTTCTTCACCGAGTAATTAGCCTGTCCCAGTTAAGACTCAAGTCACCATGCAACATATTTTCCCCAAAACAAAGCCACATGCACTATTTTAAAAAAAAAAATATTGCCATTTCCTCACAGACACTTAAATCTCATCCCAGCTTTTGGCTTAGTCACTGCCTGGATCTAAGACTCAGTGAATCCAACCCACCACTGTGGGAGCCGCTAAAACCCTGGGTTTATTCCCACACTGGAGACACTTCATCATTCCAGAGCACTGCCTCCTTTTAATGTATAGAAAAGCTGGAGGTAAGGGAAAAAAAACCTCTTAGTACTTCAAACACATGTCCAAAAGCCACAACATAAAGACAAAGAGGACAGATTAAACGCTGTAAAGACACACTCGTCGGGAACCTTCCTTTGAAGTGTCTGCAGGAAACACTGTCATCACGCAGCCATGTTACAATTACACAGTTAAAATAATCAGCACCAGTTGTAAGTAGCCCATCTGGTTCCCTGGAAAGGGAACACTGCTGGTACAGTATTGATTAACACGACCAGTCTCACTGACCCCAGAGAAATGCATTTGTCTGCTCTGCTGAGCAGCGGAAGAACGCGGCACGACGCTGTGCTACGCTTGGCTTTGTTCACGAGCATTTGGGGAGACTCAGTCCATTAAAACACGAGTGGAAAATAAAATAATCTTATCAGGTTGCCTACCACACACGAAGGAAGAAATTAAGCCAAAGGGTTTTTGCTCTGGGGCTTTTTTTTAACATTTCCTCCCCCATCCAAACCCAGCCCTCAAAGTGGACAATCTGCAGGTTTAAGTCTGAGAAAATGCTGTTGCAACATCACAAAAACAAAAAGCTGCCCATGGAGGAGAAAAAAAACATCAGCTCACTCTGAACCATGCCTTTTTATGAAATGGAGAAACAGACAAGAGTTCATTTCTAAAAGCAGAAGCAGAACCGAGCAGCAGAACCAAGTGTGGAACACGAAACACAACATCTCCAGTTTCCAGCCAGCGCCGACACGGCCGGGGCTCCCCGGTCACTGTTTACACCAGGAACGAGTCAAAAACAGCCTTGGGAACCGAGGGCTGGCCGTGCTTTCCAGCCCTGCGTGTCGTTTGCTGCACGGGCAGCTCGGTTTGCAGCGAGTTTGGCAGCCCGAGCCCTCGCACTGACTCACACAGCCCGGGGTGCCACAAGCCCCGGCTCGCCGGACGGGTTCACAGCAAAGCCCTTCTGCAGGCTGGATGTGCCCCGGCAGGCCCGAGAGCTCCCGGAGCACCGGGGAGCCCTGCCGGAGCCAGCGGGACCCGGAGCTGCTGCGGGCCAAGGCCGAGGCCCGCCGAGCCCAACCCGGCACAACCCGGGACCAAGGCCGAGCCTCGCCGAGCCCGGCACAACCCGGCCCAAACAGCCTTCGAGCCCGGCACAACCCGGGCCCGAGCCCCGCCGAGCCTGGCACCTCCCGAGGCCCGAGCAGACCCCGCCGAGCCCGGCACAAGCCGGGGCCCAGCAGCCTCCGAGCCCCGGACAGGCTCGCACGGAGCCCCGGAGCTCGCCCACCCCTCCCGGGCAGCCCCTGCCCTGCCGAGCGCTTCCGACGGACACAAAACAGGGCACGGAGCTCTGGAAGCAAACGCCAGAGTTTCCCAGCCACAGCACCTTCCAAACCCCTCCACAGCCATCTCACACTACTCCAACCTGGAATCTGCCAGAAAATCCAGGCTGAAAACGCCAACTTTTCTCGTTTTTAAGTTAATCAAGTTAAATATTGAGCTCTTAGTAAGGCACGCACAAAGAATGCATCGATGCTGTTGGGAAACATGTGAGAGTTAATCTCCTTTTCCCTCTCCATGACTCCGTGGAGTGGTTTTCCCCCCCACAGAAAAAGGAAATAATTGGAGTCATTACATAAAAATGTTCCATTTTATGAACAAAACAAAGAAAGGAGAAATGCACTGAGCTCCAAGTTCCTTAAAATTATATAAATCTCAGGAAAGCACACAGCCACTACAAGGCAGCACAGATGTTTTCACCTAAAAATCTTTGCCTACAGAGAGGGTAAAAATGATGTGTGTACACCATTTCAGAAGCCATCTCAGGAGGGAATTTTGCTTCAAGAGCTGCCTGGAATTCGCTCTCTGCCTATAGAGCCGTGTCCCCAGTGGTGAGAGAGCACTTTGTGTACAAAACCAGGAGGGGGGAGGAACCCTTTCCTGCAACTGGATATCAAAACACATCCCCGAGCCTGGAGGAGAAGCCAAGCCGTAAACACACGGCCCCTGTGCCTCAATGAAGGGCCCGTTCTGAGCCGCGCAGCCCGGACAGCTGCTCCCTCTGGGAAAGGGCAGAGGGCACCGAGGGCTCGCCTCATCCCCTCTCCCTCCGAGGTCATTTGCCTTTCTAAACACGAATCCATCCCCGGCCTGGGGGAGGCTCGTCCTGGGCTGCAGCTGTTTAGGCTTTTTTTTTTTTTTTTTTTTTCTCCCTCTCTTCCTTTCTGCTAAGGGGCAAAGGTGTCGAGCAGCCCCTCCCCGGCACACAAAGGCTCCTCGGAGGACAGAAACACGGAGCGATTTAAAGATTAAACTGAGAAATAAATGAACGCGGCGGGGCTGGGGCCGGCTGGGCTCGGTGCGGCCCCGGCCCTGCGCACACACAGGCAGGGCTAACGCCTACCCGGGGATGATGAAATGGGAAACGGAAATTACCATTTCAGACAACTTTTGGTATTGTTCCTCCCAGCGCAGCGCTCACCCCAAAACGCATTTCCCCCCCACCCCGCACCCCTGCGAAGAAAACATCCCCACCGCAAAAACCGGGGTCCGGAGGGCGGGGGGGTGCCCGTGCTGCGGGCTCGGCTCGGAGCTCCGAGTTCCTCCCACGGCTCCCCACGAGCCTGCGCACCCCGAAACACCGACCGGCCCCGGGACCCCCCCGCGGCCCCTCCGAACCGCCATCCCCCCGCCCCCGGCAGCCCCCAGCAGCCGCTCACCTCCTCCGCCGCCCCCCCAAAATCCCAACGTCCTCTTCCCACCCGCGCTGCGGCGCTTCCTCCCCTCGAGCCGACCCCGCGCCGCCCCCAGCCCGCACCGGGTCCCACCGCCCGCCGCTACCGGTGCCCCCCGTCCATCCCCCACCCCGGCCCGCTGCCCCCCCGCCGACCTCGGCCCCCCCGCTCCAGGTGCCTCCCGCGGCCGCGCAGCCCCTCTCTCCGGGAGCCCCCCCCGGCCCCTCTGCCCTCCGCCCCTTGTCCGCAGCGCTCCGGTGCCCCCCCCGCGCCACCCGCCCGCGCTTACCGGTGCTCGGCGCTCAGCGGGCCAAGGGCAGCCCCGCGGCGGAGCGAGGCCTGCGGCTCGGCCGGCCCCGCCGCATAGAGCGGGGGCTGGCGGGGGTTTGGGGGCGCCTCTGGGGGCTCCGGGGGTCCCGGGGTCCGGCCCTAGCGCGGGGGGCGCGCGCCGTGGCGGCTCCGGGCCGCGCGCTCCATCCCCCGCGCGCCGCTGAGACGCCGCCGCTCATTGGCCCGATGAGACGGCGCCGCTGATTGGCGGGCGCGGCGGTCGGGGGTGGCGGGAGGAGCCGCGGCGCCCCCCCCTTCCCACCCCGGCGAGCGCGCGGGGGGTGACGGGAGCGCGGCCGCGCGCGACGTGTCCCGGCGGCGCCGCCGCCCATTGGCTGCGCGCGCCGGGCGGCGCTTCCGGGGCGGGGCCTGCGGGGGGAGGGAGGGGCCGGGGACCCCCCGCGAGCGGGACCGGAACCGGGAACGAGACCGAGACCGGTACCGGAACTGGCCCGCAGGGACGTGCCGAGCTCCGGGACCGGGACCGGCTCCACAGAGACCTGCGGGCTGAGCTAGGCCCCGGGACCGGGCCCGCCGCGCTGCCCCGGCATTGTGGGATCACCGGAACGGGCACTCCCGGTTGGCAGTGGCACCGAGCGGTGGTCGGTGCTGCCGGTGTTGGCACTTGGAGCACCGGTGTACCCGGAAATCGGTGTTGGGACAAGGCGCCGGTTTGGGAGGTGCCGGGGCAGCCCGGCTCCTGCGGCACACGGACACAGCGCTCGGGTCCGCTCCGGGCCCGTTCCTCCGTCACCTCCCCATGGCAGCTCCCGGTGCCGTGCGTGCCGTGTCCCGGCAGGGCAGTGAGGGGTGACACAGCTGCCCTGGTGGGGGACAGCCGGGGGAACCCCCGGAGAGCACAGGACAGGGACAGGCTGGCCCAGCTGCTCGCTCCTGCCCACGCCAGGTTCTGGGGCTCCTTTCACACAACACCAAAATGCTTCGTGCAGCTTTTACGTGCAGGGTGGTGCCTCCTAAAAACGCGCTTTGAGCATCTCCCAAACAGGTCATTCCTGCTGGATAATGTCAGTGATTCCCTCATCCTCCTGGAGCGCTCCAGGAACAACTGCTTGACAAGGTGCTGGTTGATGACAGCCTGGGATCCCTGGGTCACAGGCGGAGTTTGGGCAGCGATTGTTCCCTGGCAGGGTGGGCAGGCCCTGATCCTTGGCAGTGCCCCAGGCCAGGCTGGACGGGGCTGGGAGCACCTGGGGCAGTGGCAGGTGAGAAGGGATAACTTCGGGGCCCAAAGCACGGCCCTGTTGTGCTGAGTGCCTGCTCTGTACCACACCCAGTGCCCCAGCCCCTGTGTGTCACCAAGGCAGCCCAATTCCAGGCAGGAATCCCGGCCAGGAGCAGGTCCCAGCCCTGCTGTGGGTGGCAGAGCTGTCACCACGCGTTGTTTTGGTTGCCAGGATGGGGAAGCCTGCAGGCAGCAGCTCTGCCATGACCTCATCTGGAACATTGCTGGGTTTAACCCCCCTGTGCCAGGAGCTGGAACTGGGATGTCTCCCCTGGCACGTGCAGGGGGTCACACACCCGAGGGACAGCGCTGGTGTGCTGGGGTGCCACAGCCCCAGGAGCAGAACCCCCCTGTGTGCTGGGCTCAGCAGGATGCAGTGCCTCAGAGCACGTGGCCAGCTCTGCTGTTAAATAACAGCAGGAGAGAGGTTTATTCTGAGCCTGTTAAGCTGGTCCTGTGCTCCACTTAGGCTTAGTCTTTTTATCTCTACCCATCTCCCTGCTCTGTAAGACCTACTAAACCAGTGAAAAGAAAGGGGTTGGGGTTTTTTTGGCTTCCTTTCCATTAAGCTTCTTGTGACAGCTCCCTGCAAATGCTGCAGGTGAGGGTTGGCCTCTGAGCACGGGAGAGGGGAAATACATGTTTTCATTTCCTAAATATAGTTGTCTGTAACTGCTTCCTTGACAACCTTGAATGTCATCCAGGTCACAGATCCAGTGCTGGGGAGGAAGTTAAACCCTTTCTGTGTCACCCTGACCTTTTTCTATTTGAACACAACAGCCTGGTTCAGGGAGGAACTTTCAAGTACTTAGAGAAGGAAAGCTGACAGCAGGAATGGGAGGATTATTTCCTTGGGGGCTGCTCTGCTGGTTTTCTGGGTGAGACTTGTGTGATGGGGATGTTTAACCTGCCTGGCTTTGTTACCCTAGGCTGGCTTTTGCTCCTTAATTGCAATACTTAAGACAAAAAAAAAATATTACAGTCAATTGTTGAGCACCTTTGTCCTTTGATAAAGGTTGTAAGCTCTTAAATCCTAAAATAAAACAAATACCCTGGTGCTGAGGAGGAAAGAGAACATTGTGTGAGGGCAGGGAAATTAGGCCACTTGGGGAATGTGCTTTCAGGCCTATTTCTGTCTGTCCCAGCGAGCTAAGAGGACTGACTTTGGGGACAGAGCTCCTGACCCTGCACTCCTTGCTCTGGCACTGCTCCCTGGCTCACTCTGGGGATGGCACCTGTGCCAGCCCCTCACCTGCTCCAGCAACGTGTGGGTGACCAAACTCACCTGAGTCCTTCAGCAGCTGCGTTGTGAGGGAAGGAACCATCAGGCCAATCCTGAAGTGAAAAACTCCCGGGCTGTGCTTCTGTGGGTGCAGCTCCCTGCTGATTCAGCTCCTCACAGGATGGAGGGGTGGCAATCTATCTTTAACAGATGAAACAAGGTGTGATTTATGGCTGGTACAGGGTAAACCCTCAGTGACCAGTCAGTGCCAACATGGCAGAGGCCAAGAGAATAAAACTTGAGAAGAGCTTTGATGAGGAAAACCTTTCCTTTAAGCTTGGCTCATGTTTTAATTAATGTCATCTATTAACATTTGAAGAGAAATGGGTTTGGCAAACCAAGCAGCCATTTGGGAAGGCAGTGAGGAGTACAGCTGCTGTACTGCAGCAGGAACCTCCCTGGCTCTGTACAGACTGTTTCACTAAATAAAGCTGCTTTCAACCATCCTTGTATTTCTCTGCTCTTGTTATTGTTGTTAAGGACACTCCAACTTAAACTGTTCCACCTGTGATAAAGAAATAAAAGTGTGGGTTTTCACCTGCTTTATAGTGTGGTGGCTGCTCAGAGCTCTACAAGAGGAAATTAAGGCTAAGTTCATGGAACAGCTCTCTCATATTCAAATCTGCATTGTTTAGAAAGTCTAACTCCTTGGCACAGCTCGTTTGCCCCCAGATCTGTGTGTTTTGAAGGTTTAACTCCTTGGTGCAGCCCGCTGAGCACCCAGCTGAACACCAGGACTGGGATCAGGACAGGCAGAGCCCATGGCCCAGGAGCTGATGTAGCTCCTGTAACAGCAGCATTTTTGGATCCCTCAAAGCTGGGAGCTGCTGCTGTGGTGAGTAAAGCCTGTTTGCAAGGCTCCCTGCAGGATTTACTTACGCCTGTGTGAGGAGTGGTCCGTGGAGCTCTGTCCCTGGTGCACCCACAGAGGATGGATTTGGGGGAAGTGCTCTCCTGCTGCTGGGTAAACGCCTCTATTGATGTTCCAGGTGTGAACTCCTGACAGCCCGGCTCTAATTACTGTTTTTATCATTCCTAATGACAGGCTTTAGGTTTCCAGGCTGCTTATGGATTTCAGGGGTGTGGAATGACAGTTGCTCACTCGGAGCTTAGTGACCTCCTCCGGTCTGAGGGCTCTGGAGATGGCTTCAGCCACCTCCCGCACACAGATGGGTCCCTGGCCTCGCCGAGCCCTGCTCACTCCAGCAGCTCCCTGGGGAGTGCACCCCTGCAGAGTCATCTGCTCTGAGTCACCGACAGCCACCTCCCTCCCCTGCTCTGCCCCTCGCCCTGCCCCTCTCAGAGTGCTGCTCCCTCTCCCCGTGTTGGCTTTCCCGGAGGTTCCTAAGCCCCGGCTGGCAGACGGAGCCGTGGCTGCTGTGGGGTGGCCGAGTCCCCGTGATCCCCTGCCTCCAGCCATCTGTCACCTGCCTGTCTTACACTGCCAGGGCTTTAGAGGTGACCCCGAGATGGATTTGTACCCCAGTGCCGTGTCCCAGGCTGGCCCCGGGGCTGGGGAGGCTCTGTGCCCCAGGGAGGGGCAGTGTCAGTGCCCATGGACCTGGAACTCGCTGTGATCCCAAGCTGTTCCTGGAGGACTGAAAAGGTGTGATGGGTTTGGACTGGCTCATGGAAAAAGGCTGAGCAGCTCTTTCCTGGTGAGGAGTTTTACTGTGCTCGAGGGAAAACCGTGTGGTCGTTTAAGCACATCCTTTGTTGCTGAAAACCCTAAAGCTCTTGGCCTTGATGTGCTGAAGGGGAGCATCTATCCCTTGACCTTGATTTGTCATCTGCCAAGAAGTAATCAAAAAAAATCCCATCTGGTGCATGACAGAGACGCACGGTGTTGGGGTATGCTCCAGGCCCTCGGAGCTGGGTGGTTTGTCCTGCCAGAGCAAAGCCCTGGCTCAGCTGCTGGAGGGAAACTGCACCCTGTGAAAGGGCTGAATTTACCTTCCAGCAGCTTCAGCTCTGCATGTAATCCTTGATTCATTGAGGAGAAGTCTGTGGTGGTGCAGTGGCCACCTGATTCCAGGTATCCATTTACCCCCCTGGCAAGGTGCTGTGTGGAAATGAGTCAGGAATGGGCTGGGGAGCTGAGGAACTTCTGAGCCCCAGAGGGCAGGAGTGTCTACAGGGAGCCTGGAAACAGGAGAGGTGGATTGTCAGACCGAGCAGAGCTGTGTTTCCCATGGAAACTGACTTCTCTTGGCCTGAAAAGAACAAGCTGTGGCTGCTAATGCTGCTTCCTGCTCCTAACCTGCTCAGGAGATAAAGCAGGGATTTCAGCCTCCAATCCAGCACCTTTCCCCGGTAGTAAATAGACGTGGCATTACTGGGTGATGTCATGGCTGGAGCACATCCCAGCAAGGCCAAGCCTGGATCAGGTTATATCTGGCCTCTCAGAATATTGGCTTACTCCCAAAGGAGCATATTGCCAGTCCAAGGGCAGTGACTGAGGCCACCTTCCCAAGGTCACCTCTGGCACGCTCAGAGGGGACAGCCTGGGCTGCCCACGCAGGGCAGAACGTCCTGGCTCTCCTTCCTGGCACCACTTTGTGTTGGCACCAGCCAGGCAAAGACCCCCAGCCCTCCTTCATGGAGTCATGGAATGGTTTGGGTGGAAAGGGACCTAAAAGCCCATTCTGTTCCACCCCTGCCATGGGCAGGGACACCTTCCCCTATCCCAGGGTGCTCCCAGCCCCATCCAGCCTGGCCTTGGGCACTGCCAGGGATCCAGAGGCAGCCACAGCTGCTCTGTCCAGCTTTCCTGGTGCTCTGTCATCTGGTTGCCTTTGAAGCACAGTGTGAAAAAAGGGATAGAAATTGTGTCAACTCCAGCCCTGTGCTGTGTCTGTAAATAACCAGTACTCCCAGTTCAGCACAGCTTGGTCACATCCAGGCCTGGATCTTCCACCTGGGAGTCAGTGCAGCCTCCCTGGGCATTCCATGTGGGATCTGTGGGTGGAGGTGCCCCCAGCTGCCACATCCCCTCTGAACAGCCCTCATGTACTAACTGGCACCGAGCTGTGTGTGTGTGTAAATTGAACTGTTTGATCCAATCAGTGACACGAAGAGATTTGCAGGCGTGAGGGGACATTAATGTGCCAGGGATGGGGCAGCCACAGCTTCTCTGGGCAACCTGTAACAGGGCCTCACCACCCTCAAAGTAAACATCAATTTCTATGTATTTGTTCACTCCCTTTCCCTCAGAGCACAGTTCAGTCCCTCACTCCCATCGCAGACACCCAGGCTGTTTTCTACCAGAGCTCACTCCTACCTCGGGCTGTCAGAGGGGGAACCTTCCTCAGCAACAGCTGCACAGGGAGGGAGCTGCTCTCTTTCCTCGCTGCTGAAGCTAACACTGCAGAGGCTGTTCCTTCTTTTCCCAGGCATTACAATTACGTGGGATTAGGAGGGATAAAATCCCAGAGCCGGGCTGCTTGTGTGCTGACACCACCAGACTCCAGTATCAGGGCCCCCTCAGCGGTGGCTGCAGCCTCTGTGCTAACCTTGCAGGGACCCTCTCGCCCCTCCCAGCCGTTTGTTCTCCTGCCTAAATAACTTGGGTGCAGGCCAAGGCCAGGCCCTGGCCCTGCTGGAGAGGCCGGAGAAAGCCGGGGCCGGTGGAGAATCGTCTGTTCAGTGATACGTGAGCGGGCTGGCCCTAGTTTGAGGCTCGCCTGCAGCGCAGAGCCCGCCGGAGGAGCGGCGGGAGGGGCCGGGCCCTCAGGCCGTCCGCGGCCCCTCACACCGTGCCCCCCCCACCCCGTTACCGCGGGAACGGCGCGACCCTTCCCGGCAGCCCCCGCGCGCCGCCGCCACCATCTTAAGGCCTGGCAGCGCGGAGCGCGCCCCCGCTTCCAAGATGGCCGCCCGGCCCTCAGCGGGCGCTTCCGGCCCTGCCGCGGCCGCGGTTCTGGTAACGGCGGAGCCGCCGCGGCCCGGCCCGGGCTCGTCCCGCCGCCGCGGCCTCTGACGCCTCTGGGGAGCGGGAGTGGCGGACATGGCGCTGCTGCTGCGGATGGGGCTGCTCCGCGGCCGCTGCGCCTTCTGGCGGCCGCCCGCCGCCGCCTGGGCCCGGCCCCGCGGCTCTGCCCTCGGCGGGGTGCGCGGCCTGCAGGTAACGGGGCGGTGGCGGGGCCTCACCGGGCACCGGGGGAGGAGGAGAACGGGGGAGAGGGGCTGCTTGGGAGGGACCTGTGGTTGTGCCGTCCCGAAGGTCCGTCCTGTGAGCGCTGTTGGTGGTTGACTTGGGAAACAACGTGGAAATAATGGAATGATTTGTGTGAGAAGGGATTTTATTCTTACCCCCTGCCATGGGCCGGGACACCTTCCACTAGCCCAGGTTGCTCCAAGCCCTCTCCAGCCTGGCTTTGGACACTGCCAGGCTTTACGTTCTAAGAACTGCTTTCCAACACGCCTTTAGAACAAAAAAAAAAAAAAAAAAAAAAAAAAAAAAACAGACATAGAGAGGGAAAAGATGAACTATTAAATGTTTTGAAGATAGGTTGTCTATTTCTACTTGTGCTTTCTTTTCTCTGGGTTATAAACATTTCCTAAGTCAGGTGGGAGGTGCCCAGCCAGGGATCCCTTCCAGGGCTCCCAGCTGCTGTCCTGACACTCACCCACAGCATTTCCCTGCTCAGGAATCCGAGTCTCAGGGAGGCACACAAAGCTTCAGCAGCCACATTGCTGTTCCAATTGTTGTCTTGTTTTTTCTTTCTCTCCTTCCTCAGAGCCTCCTGGCACCAACACTTTCCCTACCACGTCAAAGTCTCGGCGGAGTCCTGACAAAACAACTCATAATCCGGGATCCAGTCAGACTTTGGAATCTCCTGGGTGAGTCCTGAGGAGCAGGAAGGGAAAAGGTCTGATTTCATAAGAGAATTGACCTTTCCTCGCCTTCCCCCTGCATTCCTGAAGGTGCAGCAAAGGTTCTGTTCCTGGATGTGGGAGCTGGGGGTGTTTGCAGGGATCCAGGGTTGTGTTTGGTGCCAGGAATGAACAGTGGCACGAGGAGCTCAGGGGATTGAAGAAGTACTGGCTTGTTAGACTTTGGTTTGTACCCTTTTTGGGCTTTTATTGGAGTATTCCCCAGTATGATTTAATTCCATTACCTGGCTTTCCTTGAATGAGCATTTCCAATCCCAAGTGTGAGGCTGTTCCTAACTGCCCTCACCAGTGTTAGCAATGGCTGTGCTTTGGGAATGGTGTCCATGGTTCAGTACTAAAGAAACTCCTCCAAATTATTTCCCTTCAAACAATGTGCCATCAAAACAATCTCTGACCTGTGCTTGCCTGCAGGTAGCACTGCCTGGTTTGCTACATCCAGCTCTCGAGGGAGTAGCCGGAAGAATGGAGGATTCAAGAAGAAGTCCCCACAGGAGGAGGATGGTATGTGTGTGCCAGAAATTCTGGGGTTTACTGAAACACAGGGAGCAAGATCTTCCTTCCTGCTTCCCTGTACAAACCTGGGGCTAGGGACAAGCTGGAAGGAGTATTTTGGTTTAGGTGATGGACTGGAAGATACAAGGCAGATTATAGAAATCCTGGAGTGGTTTGGCTTGGAAGGACCTTAAAGCCCATCCAGTTCCACCCTGCCATGGCAGGGACACCTTCCACTGTCCCAGGGTGCTCCCAGCCCTGTCCAACCTGGCCTTGGGCACTGCCAGGGATCCAAGGGCAGCCACAGCTGCTCTGGGCACCTGTGCCAGGGCCTGCCCACCCTGCCAGGAAGGAATTTCCCCTAATATCTAATCAGGGGATGAAAGATCATGAAAGTGACTCTTTGTGGGGCACTCTGCTTCCTGTGCAAATCTCCCCATTGCTGTTTGCCTTGGCATTGCCCCTTTGTGAAGGGGGACAGTAATATTACCTGGGGGTTTTGGGGAGGTTTTGTTGTACAGCATTTTGGCTTAATAAATTTGTATTAACTAAACCCAGTCATTTAAGCTGGATTTGGTTTTATTTGCTTTTATTTCACTTACCTTCAATATGGAGATACCCCTACTTCTGGTGAATCACAGAATTTAGATATAAATTCCTCAAAGAGCTCTTAGCAGTGTTACTAATTTTTCTTGGTTTTTCTTTTTTAAATCAGTCTTTTTAGATACTGTTTTTTTTTTCCATGTCTTACTCTCCTAAGCCCCAGGCATATAAAGAATCTTTTGAAAATGAGTTTTAACCTGTCAGTCACAGAGTGGCTTGGGTTGGAAGGACCCATAAAATCATCCGGCTCCCTGCCGTGCCTCCAGAACTTTGTACTGCAAGTTGGGAGGCACTTAATGTCATTGCAGACTGTAATATAACTTTGTCATTTATTTTCTAAACCTTTACCTGGGTATCATCAGATGGTGTGAGCACTTGGCTTTTGCTTTGTTGTGCTTAATAATTGAACTCTTTTGGAATTTTTGCTTTTGAAGTCAGAGGTCAGCTGCTGCTGACAGCCTGGCTGGTGTCACTGCAGTGTCCCTGTGGCAGGAGCAGTGGATTTTCCTTGATGCTAACGTGGATGAAGGGTTCAGTGGGGGCTGAGTGCAGCTCTCAGAGTCCTGGGAAGGATTGGGGTGTGGAATTGGTGTGTGAGGCCAGGGGATGGCTGGGCAGGCACCTGGCAGTGCTGTAGCTGTTCCCATCAGTACCCAGCAGCACGCTGTGCTCCCTGCCTCTCCTCCTGTGATTAATGGACAGCCTGGCTCTGGGAGGGGACTGCTGCCCCGTGTCTCCAGGGGAACACTTGTCTCTGCTGTAATTATTGCACAGAACTCTTCAAACTGTCACCGCAGCCCTTGCAAAGATTTTAATCAGAGAGTTCACATTTGGGGTTAATGGCAAATCATTGCTTGGTGGAGACTCAGGAGCTGGAAGTATTCCCACAGCTGCTGCTTGCGAGTGTCGCATCAGTCCCTGGGACTGGTTCCTGAGTGCTGTGGGGTGCTTGTGGTGCAGGGGAGATGTTGTGCTGCACAGACAGTCACGCCTCACCGCAGCTGAGAAATAGATGGGCTTTGTACTTGATTAAATGAGACTAGAGGAAAGCTTGCAGTTGCCTTGCAGCTTTCTAGAAATGGGGTTCTCTCCTGAAATTATTCAGCTGCAGGTTAAAGGTCCTAGAAAGATCTAATTCCTGGAAATGGGAGAAGTTGTGTCAGGACGTTTCATGGGCAGCTTTCCCCTGGGTGGTGTTTTTGTGATCACACCCCTGACTGTGTGTGTTTAGAGCAGGTTATGGGCCTCCACTTAGTCTGAAATGAAAAAGAGAGGAAAGTGCTCTAGCAGGAGCTGACTCTGACACCTCCAAGGAACTTGCACAACCACAGGTGGACTTTTCCTATCAGCATTCACTTTCCTTAAGTAGTTTCTTTTCTCTGTAAAATCTTTCTATTTAGAACCTGCTCAGCTTTCCAGGATGTTGTGCAGACTTAACTCTTATAATATATTTTAGTTTTCCCTAATAAGACCGTAGTGGATGTCATCCTGCAGCCTTGGGATGAATTCCTGAGTGCTAACAAAGCTGGATGCAGCAGATAACACTTGGTGAGGGGATGGCAGGAGAGAACAAAGCGGATGGGCTGGACACGGAGCCTGAGCTTGTCACGGCCCTCTGAAATGATGACTTCTCTGCCAAGCTGCATTGTTTCTATTTAGGAACAAGCCTTTCCTGTTCAGAGTGGAGCAGGGCTGGGAAGCAGTGAAAAATGAGGCTGTGCCTCTGAAGGACAGAGGACTTTTTTTAGCAGCTGCCTGGGTCATATGTTTGTCCCTGGGTTTTGTTGCAGCGTGCGTAGGGCCTAATTGGTGACCGGTGATAAATGCTGGTGTCAGGACATTTGTTATGAATTTGCAAATAAATCAAATCTGAGCTGCAGCACCGGTGCATTAGAGCCCAGTGGCACAGAATGAATTTATTTCTGGGTGTGGAAGGGTATTTATGTGTGCTATGGTGCTACTGCTGTTAAATTGTATATCAAGAGCAAGTGTTAAATTATATATTGGGAACACTCACATGTGACTGAAAAGAGGAGGAGATATTTGTTGTCATTTGAATAACTCAAACACTGGCCAGCAGCTGACATTGAACTGTGCTGTGACAGCCCTTTACAGCCCACAGAATTGTAAATTTGCCTGTGTGATGCAGAAAAAATAAGTGTTGTGAGACTATAAAAAATATTTGATGGCAAATGTTCGAAGTAAAACATCCCTTTCCAATGTGTCATTGCCTTAGTGTGGCTGTAGTACAATAAAAGTGTGGGAAAGCACATCCAGCATAGGAATCCCCCTTGGATACAGATCCTTAATGTGGGCAAGTTATCAAACCCTCTGAAACATGAGGTGAGTTGTATGGGAGAAAATCCAGGGAATTTGGTTAAGGCAGATGGATTTGCAGTGTATTTGTGTTCTGTGCTATCTCCCACTCTCTGCAAATGCAGGTATTTACTGAGGTGGTGGAAGCATTGCTGGAATTGTGGTGCAGGTGCCAGGAGATCAGAGCTCACCTGGAAACAATAATGTGCTGTGGGATTTACCAGGGACACTGGGATTACTCCCAATATTTTCCACTGTGGAGCCATGTTGTATATGAAGTGATTTGTAGTCATTCTGCAGTTTGATTTTTAGCAACAAGGATCCTGTGGCTTTATTTGACTGTCTCGATGGGGCCAGGCAAGAGAGTGTCTCATTTTAGCCTAGAGTGATATTTGGTGGGATTTTAGTGGGTTTGGTGCACTAGGACCATGGGAGCCCAGTCCTTCAGGGGAAACCAAACATGCAGCACAAAATCCCCCTCAAAAGTACCATTGTGTTAATCTTTGCCATTTAATTATCCCTCTGAGTCAGAGAACTCCACAATTACACACTAATCCTTTTTCCTCTGGTATCTTTTTTTCCTAAAGAGGAGGAGAAACGCAGGAGGAGGGAAAACCAGATGCACCTGGAGCGTCTGCGGGCGCTGCTGATCCTCACCTTCGTGGTGCTGATGCTTCGCTTCATGATCGGCGAGAACAGGGAGGGGACCAACATCTCCTGGAACTACTTTGTCAATGAGATGCTGGCCAAGGGGGAGGTGCAGAGGATCGAGGTGGTGCCTGAGAGTGACATCGTGGAGATTTATCTGCACCCAGGTGGAACTCCCCATGGCCAAGTTGTGAGTGACTCCCTACAGCTGGGAATGAGCTTAGATAATACTGCTGAAGGGGACTGAATTAGTGGTCAGTGAAACTCCAGCTGCTAAACTTGCTTTAGTTCTTTTCTTTCTTGTATTTGGAGTTCAGGGGGCTTCAAGCAACTGGAAACTAAGACTTCCAGTTTGAATGGTAAAAATAATTAATAATGGCCTGGGGGAAAAAAATCTAGTGTATCTCTAAAATGCTGGAGAAACTGAGTTTTCCTCTACCAGCTCAGTCTGATATGGGAGAAGGTATCCAGGAGATTGTAAACTCTTATGACTGGATTTTGTTTCAAAAATTTTCTGCTGTTTGGGTTTCAGGCATGAGCGTTCTGTCAAACTCCATCAGCCTTTTTTCCTAAGACCAGAGGCTTCCTAAAGTCACTCAGAGCCCTGGTGTCAGTCATCTGCTCCCGTATTCATTGATGCAGGATCAAAGGGTGTGGCATGAGGCTAATTTTTTCCTGACCTGTCCATGCTGTGCCCCTGTGCTCCTTGCAGATATTGATATGTAATAAATAACATTTCCCTGCTGCTGTGGCTTGCCTGTCCCCAGAACGTGACCCTGCTCTACACCATGCGTGTGGCAAACATCGACAAATTCGAAGAGAAGCTCAGAGCTGTGGAGGATGAGCTGAATATTGATGAGAAAGACAGAATCCCCATTTCCTACAAACACCCTGGCTTTTATGGAAAGTATGATATAAATTTGTTCTTACTGTTGCTCTTGTATTGGTGACAGCATCCTTTGCTTGGAAAAAAGTGACTTTTGGCTAAATGTTATCTAAATACAGGACAGAAAAGTGAGCTTGGATTTGGAGCATTGAATGAATGTTTCTGGAAGATAAGGTGCTTTAGATGTACATTAATGTTTGAAAAGTGAGGGTCTTAAGAATTCTGTAATTGCAACATGCAACAGGCCAAAATGTTTCAGGTCAGGGTCACTGAGTTCTTGTTCAGCTGAGCACTTTTTGTTCTCATAATCAACTATCCAAGTGCAGAGTGTGATAGAAATCTTGGCAATAAATGATGTTACAGCCTGGGCTGTGGAGAAGGCTGGGGATGCACTAAGCCTTCCTTCCTCATTATAATGCTTTGATTTTCCCACTGGAGATGGCCAGTGTGTGTAATTCCTCCTCCCAGACACCTTGTAAAAATGTGAAATTTGTGTCTGAATGGATACCTGGGCTGGATTTTGTCCTCTCATCACCATTTGGATGTTTTTAACATGTAGTTGAATATATGAAGATAAGCTTTTTTAACTAATCCTGCAGTATGAGACCTTCAGTTCAAATTCAGAACTTGCCAATTTTTCAGACTTACGTGTAGCAGGAAGAGAGGACTGAACAGACAATCAGCCCCCAACGCAAGCTGTTTCCCCTGCTCCTCAAAAGAGATTTTAAACCATTTTTTAAGAGCTGTGATGGGCTGTTAAGTCTCTCAGAAGACCTGATGAATGTCTGCAGGATTTGGTCTCAGTCTGGAGCTGGAGCCTGTGAGGTGCAGAGCCTTTGCAGGGCTCAGCTCGCTCCATGCTGTGGGCGCTCGGGGTGTTTCAGAATTAATCCTGTTTGCAGAGCAGACAAACTGAAGGTGACTTTCAGGTTTCAGTGTTGCCATTGCATCTCTCACTGAGCAGAAACAAATGCAGCAGGGTATAGAACTCCTGCTGGTCCCTTGCTTCAGTAAATCATCCCTCTGTGAGAGGTGGAACACACGTTCCTGGTGTAAAGATAAGCACAAAAGTGTGGCGAGGCCGGATGGTTCCTCAGGCATGTGGAGCAGAACAGGGGCCCACCAATCTGAGCCTGTCATCTGGCATAGGATCATTTTTCCTGCTCTTAGGAGCATCTTTTGTTTAGAGCTCACGGGGTATTTGTCCTCAGCATGTTTGTCCTGTAACTGTGTTAGACCTGGGGTGTCATGGCAGCTCCCCATCTCCCTTCTAATGAAATGAGTGTTCCAAAGGATTCAGAAAACTGACAGTGTTGGTGCTGGAGCACTTTTTTTCTGGCATAAAGGACTCCTGAGTAGGATCAAGCAGTCTCTTAATGGGAGACCCACAGAGTGATTTCTGCCAGGATTAGGAGGGTTGCAGTCCCTATTGTTAGCAGAGCCTGTCCTCTGCAGTGAGCTCCCTTTGGAGGCACTGCCAGCCCCAGTGGATTCTGCTCCGCGTGTGATCTGAGTGCCTGGAAGTCCTGCTTGTTTTAGAAGCAGAAATGCCTCTGAAGTAGATGGTGAGGTCGAATTTCCTCCACAGCTGTAGGCAATGTTTGCCAGTGTCCTCTGCTTAACTTTTTAGGTTATGTAATGGTTGGGGTTAGGGGTTTTATATATCTGTATAACAACCTGTGAAAGTTCCATGTTCTTAATCACGTCTGCTAGTTTGCACTGTACCCTAAATGTCCTTTAAAAGTAATGTCAGGTCA
Organism: Melospiza georgiana; assembly: GCF_028018845.1. Classification (NCBI taxonomy): domain Eukaryota; kingdom Metazoa; phylum Chordata; class Aves; order Passeriformes; family Passerellidae; genus Melospiza; species Melospiza georgiana. Next base: position 20,476,496 of record NC_080443.1, read on the forward strand.
TATTGACCAGGTGAAGCTGAAGGCTTCAGTTTGTTGTTGTCTTTGTCCTTTCAGTGATGTCCTTTCCCTGATAGTGACCCTGGTGGCCGTGTCCATGCTGTGGAGCATCTTCCGCCTCTTCAGGGTGGCGAGCAGGGCCGGGGGCTTCAACGCCTTTGTGAGTAGCCTGGCTTTGAGCACGCTTTGCAGCCTGTGGGGAGTCTTGGCTTCTACTGGGTTATCTCCTCCCCTTCTCCCAGCAAAGTCAGTGTAGGATGAGGATGAACTGGTGCCAAGGACTCACCAGCCTTGCCACACCTTGCAGCCTGTGCTGATCATCTCCCTGGCTGGTACCTTAACTGGCCTTAGCCGAGGTCCCTTCCCTTCCCAATGGCAGGAAGGGCTGAGCTCAGGGAATTTCAGTCCAGTTTGCTGTTTTCAAAGCTTGCTAATGAGCTGCAGCTGCAGATGGTGTTTTTCACTGGGCCCTGCCAACATGCCTCCCATACAGCCAGAAGTAGGAATTGCTGCTTTCTGCAAAATGAGTTCTCAATTTATAAAATATGTTCAGATTCTGGAGTTCATTATGTGTTGGCCTGTTCTGCTCCTGCCGCATGCCTCGCTTGCAACACCAGGCAAACCTCCTCCTCCCCTCTCCCACCCTGGCCTGGATCAGCTGATGGAGCTGTAGGAATCAGCCTGGGGTGCTCTGTCCCTGACCGCAGGGATTGGGATGAAAACACAGCAAATTCAGTCCCTTGTTGGATTTCCCACTCAGTCTCCTCCGCAGTTCTCTTTTGGCTTTGAGATTCTCTTTGAACAAAAGGATGCAGCTGCTCAGAGAAAAGGAATATTTTAAAGAAGTGTTGAGTAATGAGGCCTTGAGGACTAGATTGTGTCCTTGCTTAAGTGGGGACAGCCAGGCCCTGAGTTTAACTCTTCCTTTGGATGTTTCTGAGGCCTCAGAAGCCATAAACTTTCTTCTGAAAGAAAAAAACCTCCTCAGTAGCTGCTTTGAGTAGAACATACTGAGCAGTTATGAGTGGGATGTTTAACTGAATTCTTGTTTTGACTCTCGTTGTGGCTTCACATGCAGCAGGAGATGGAAACGTGGTGGCTGTTCAGTTTAAGAACCTGTAGTTTTGGCCTGGGGTGTTTCCAGAAGAAACCAGCAGCAACATCAAAGACTGTGCAAAGTGTCTGTGCTTTCATAAGTATTGGCAATTATTTACCACTGACAGTTATTTGCCATCAACACATATTCCTTGGAACTATGACTGTCCCAGTGTATTAAGGATCAGAGCATTTAGAAATCAGGGAGGAGATCCCAAATCAGGTTTTGGACATCTGCATGTTTTTAATAAACATTCCTGCTTGGTCTACATGGAGTTTGAACTGGATTGTTTTGGGACTATGACTGCAAGTTTATTCTGTCTCTTCCCAACATGTGGATAAATAAGGTTTGAGTCAGCCATCCATCTGGGAACTTTCTCCAGAGCAGAAATCCGTTAAACACCAGTGCTTTGGTGAGGACTTTAGTGGTGTTTGGTAGGGACATCTTGGCTGTCTTCCTGGGCTGGGCTGGCTCCCAAAATGTAGCAAACAGCCTTTCCAGGCTGTTGCCTTGTTCACAGTTGTTTGGTCCTTGTTCTGCCTTCCCCAGAACCAGCTGAAGATGGCTCGTTTCACCATTGTGGATGGGAAATCTGGGAAAGGGATTGGCTTCAAGGATGTAGCAGGAATGCATGAGGCAAAAATGGAAGTCAAGGAATTTGTGGACTATTTAAAGGTATGTAAAAATAGAACAAAACAAATGTTTGCTGCCCTCCTTCTGGGATAGAGGGGTGACCTGGGGTGGGGATGCTCTCCTCTTCATCCTTCATGGTTCTAGGCAGCCTCTGTTGAAACAAGCTCTGTATCTCCAGTTCCACAATGGGAGTGCAGATGGAGCTGCCCCTGTTGGCAGCTCAGTGTTGCCCAGGCTGAGAACATTCTGGAGAAGCTCTGGGAAGCCCCAGTGTGGTGCAGATGCTGGTGTGAGCTGTGGCTCTGACCCAGCTGTGCTGTCCTTGCAGAATCCTGATCGCTACCTCCAGCTCGGGGCCAAGGTGCCCAAGGGTGCCTTGTTGCTGGGCCCACCAGGCTGTGGGAAGACTTTGCTGGCCAAGGCCGTGGCTACAGAGGCCCAGGTGCCGTTTTTGGCCATGGCAGGCTCCGAGTTCGTGGAGGTGATTGGAGGTGAGGTGCTCTCTTTGTCTGTTGTGGAGGTGGGGGGAGCTGGCTGGGCTTCCTGCAAAGGACAGGGCTTGGCATGGGGAGGATGAGTTGGATACTTAGGCTGAAGATATAAAAGGCTTTCAGTGATGCAGTTCCTTAATTATGTAGTATCTGAAGTGCATTTCTGGTTGCTGCTTTCTGACAGAGTGCAGCTGTGGTCCTTCACCTGCAAGCATCCTCTCTGGCTTCCCTGTACCTATTATTAAAGCCCTTGACTGAGGCTTCCTTCCTTGTATGGAAATGCAGATGGGGAAAGTAGGGCCTCTCTGTGCCTTGGGATTTCCATCCTTCTCCTTTTCTTCCTTCCTCACAGATCTCTTGAGAGCCAGTGAGGGTCAGTATGCAGGAAAATGTTGACTATTTCTGCTCTGAGCCGTGGGAGGAGCAGGAGGCCATGTTGGGAGCTGGGAGCAAAGCTCCTCTTGCAGCAGCTGTAGGAGTCCCTGCAGGTTTAGGAGCCCATTTAACCCAGCCCCAGGATGCACTGAGCCTGAGGACCAAACACGAGTTCTGGGAGGGTTTGTCTGGTCTCAGGTGTCTCACTGAGGGCCAGCAGTGCTGCTCTCCAGCTTTGCTGCCAGCTTTGGCTGTCAGGCTCACTGTGTTCCCTCCCTGCAGGCCTGGGCGCCGCCCGTGTGCGCAGCCTGTTCCGCGAGGCGCAGGCTCGCGCTCCCTGCATCGTCTACATCGACGAGATCGACGCCGTGGGCAAGAAGCGCTCCACCAACGTCTCTGGCTTTGCCAACGCTGAGGAGGAGCAGACCTTAAACCAGCTGCTGGTGGAGATGGATGGTCAGTGTTTCTCCCTGCCCTTCTCTCCTCAGAGGTCCAGCTGTTGGCTGTTCATCTTTGCCCTGCTTGAACTTGCCTGGCCTCTGTGGTGTTGTCTTGCTGAGGTCTGAACCAGTCTGAGCCCATGTGCCCCATCACTAGTCCCTAAATCCAGTAAAATTTAACCCCCTGAGTTTCAGTCTGGCTGGCCATTACATGTTGTTGGATACTTGTTGTATCCAGTCTGAGGCAGATAGTGGTTTAAAGCCTGTCAGAGTTTAGAGTTCAGCTGTCCTAAAGGGACAGGAGTGAAGTAATATATCAATTCTCCTGTCCACTGCCATATGTATGTGTTGTCTGCCTTGACCACAGGATCTCTGAGATGAGAGAGATAGGCTTTGCAAACAAGTCCTGGTTTGAGGCCACACTTGGGTTTGGTTTCTGGCTGTTGTGCACCTGGAATTGGCCCTTTGCTCACACACCTTCACACAAAGAATGCTCCTTTGGCAGTCCTTAGTGCTGTCTCTGTCCACCCCTGCAGCCTTGACCCAACTTGCAATATTTCTGTTACTAAATCTTACTATTGCAGGGTGAGGAATAGCCAACTATCTGCCCATGAGGAAGAGTTTGTTTCAGTTTTCCCTTCACTGTAACTGTGACTCATAGCTTGACTGTCATGTTGTCTCATCACACTCTTCATATGAAAAGCTAGAAGCCATCACGCACCAAAAACATCCCCAGACCCAGGTTCCAGCTGCTGGCTCTGTACTGAGTGTTTCCAGTGAATAGATGATCCTGACAGGAGAGGCCAGTGCTAACACAGCCCAGCAGTCCTGGCTTGGGTGGGTCCTTTTCTCCCCTAACAGTTTTAGGGTGAGCTGGCCTCTGAATGAAATGGAAGCCTGCATGTCTATTCAGGACTGTGTAGTCAGTACATTCCACATCTCTAGCCTAAAAATGAAAATGTCTGATTTCCATCAGTCTGTAAAAATTAGGTGTGGTTTCCAGAGTGTTTTCCTGGTGAGTCTCAATGCAGAAATAAGGGTTCAGCTCAACTGGAAAGTGAGTTTAGAAGGTAAATATTATCCTCAGTGTGTACTTTATAGTCCCTTGTTTGCAGTGTGCTGCTGGTTTATTTTTAAATCTATATTATCTCATTCTTTATTCGTGTCTCACACAGATCATGTACAGAGTCCTTCATTTTGCTCAGTGCTTTATCAAACACACACTAAAAAAAACAGTGCAAGGAGTTGAGAGTGTCAAACAGGAGACAGCTGGCAAGGATGTCAGCCTGGTGCTGGGAACATGGGATCAGCAGGGATCCTGGCACGTGTCACTGGTGTGTTACCTAACGGAGTGTGTCACCTAAAACAACACTGATGTGCCACGTGCAGCACAGCAAAACAGTTCCCAGGTTGATGGAGAATGACCTGTTTAGGAGGGGAGCAGTTCTGCCCCAGGAGTAGTGAGTGTTTGTAAGGAAGCCTTGAGTTGAAGGTTGAGAGCTCTGGTTGAGCTTAAACTGAGGGCTGAAGGCAAGTCAATACCATGGACCCGAGATGGGTGTTAATTGGAGAAATAAAATGCACAAAAGCAGATCAGTGAGTCACCACTGATTGTTGGATTTCTGTGATCGGATGAGATTTCGTGGAGGGAAGGGAAAGCCAGGAAAGGAGGATCAGAGCTCTGCAGGGAGCTGAGTGCCCCATGAGCTGCATGGGGTGAGTGCAGGCTGGGCTCAGTCACGTTTTGGAGAAATCAGAGGATGTTCCCTGAGCAGCCCCGGGTTCCTTCCCTCTGTCAGTTTGCTGTGAGCTGGGGAAGCACGGGCCGTGGTGGGAGAAGGGGAGGGGCTGGGGAGCCTCTCACAAAGGCTGTTTGTGTGCGCAGGGAGTGAGTGACGCACGGAGCCGGCTCTGCCGGAGCAGGTGCTGCTTTCAGCACTGAATCTTCCTCTCAAACCGCAGACAAGCGGAAGAGGAATGTGACCCAAATCTCTCCTCTGTTCTGCATGCTCTGAGAGGAGCTCTGGCACTCCTGGCCTGAGCTGCGGGTTTGTGAATGGAAATGCAGCGTGGCTTTTGGTAGCAGCTCTTCACCTGGAACCTCAGACGAGTCCTGAGCAGTGCCATGTGCAGTGCTGAGGCTTCCTTCAGGAAGGGGCCCCATTTCAGTGCCACTGCTCCCAGGAGATGTCCAGAGACTTTTGGAGGGTGACACAGTATAACCCTGCAGGTGAGATGCCCATCAAGCAGTGTGCTGCTCAGTGGGAACAGGGCAACTTGAGTAGACTGTTTTTCCCTTCCCTTTCCTTTCTGGAGTGGTTCCTTTGTGAGCCTTGCAGGAACTCTTTTCTTCAGGCTGCATTTTCAGAGCTGTCTCTCATTTGTTGCTGTGATGAGGTGTTGTTTTTGTAGCCTGTTCCTTTGGCTGATCTTTGCCTGTGACATGCCAGGTGGTGTTGCATTAAGCAAGTGGGGCAGAAGCTGATGTGAGGAGGATGCTCTCAGTTCTTCTGGTTTTTTTATTTGTTCTAATAGTCAGACCTATTTTAAGAGTGTCTTCCCAGCTGCAAGGCAGATAATGCACTGTGCCATCTAATCCTGCCATTCCTGGAGTGCCTGCCAGTGTCTGCTTGTTTATCCCACTCCAGAGTTCAGTGTGATACACGCCTGAAAGATGCTGGGCTTCATCCTCTTGGGCAGCTTATTTAGGCAGGAGCCTGCAGAGAGGGAGCACCAGGTCTGCTGCAGCACAGGCTGGCACAGCCAGTCCCCTGCCTCACCTGGAACCTTGATCTGTGCTGAGCTCTTGCACGCTGACACATTTGGCAGCTCTTCTGCTGGAGCTGAGAGCTGAAACCGGCCCAGCTTACGTGCACGGAGCCGCCTCTCCACAGCGTGGGACTTGGCACAGGGAAGCACATGGGACTGTGGTGTCCTTTCCCTGGGAAGGCTGCTGTGTGCCAGGGCTGGGGAATGTGCTGGAAGCAGGTGACTCATGCCCAGGGGCCTGCAGGCACCTGGGGGATTGCAATAAATAACCGTGTGGGGCAGTGATTCCATGGGAGCTCTGGCTCCTCACCCAGGCAGCACAAAGTCTGCTCCTCTTTCCCCTCCTGCAGCTGCCAGTGCCCTGCCTTCCCTTCTCCAGAAACCCTGTCTGTCTTTGATGCCTCTGTTGAGGCTGCTCCTACTGGCTTGGCCAAATTCTGTGCTGGTAATCAGTGCAAAGCTCTTGGGTTGTGTTTTGTGTCTGGTGTGGGTTCTGCACAGTGCCTGTAAGAGGTGAGGAGGCAAAGAGCAACTCGTGCTGTAACATGGCCCTTGTTGGGTGGCAAAGCTGTCCTCTCTCAGAGCAGCTCAGAGGAAAGCCTGTCCCTCCCCTGGTGATCTGTCTGTGACTGAAGGCTGAAATAAATAAAAATTGAAAGGGCTTTCCATGGAAATTTGTGGAAAAGGCTGTTTCAGCTAGGAAATGCTGCTTGTACAGTCTGGAGCTAAAGGCTCAGAAATTGACTTATCCTGGGGGTGAGAAGGCATCTGTGAACTCATCAAAACAGAGATTCTGGGTTCTAGCTGGAGCAATTTCCAAGTGTGGCAATAGGAAGGAGAAACTGAAGTCTTAAGCCAAGACTTAAATAAATGAAAAGGGGATTTCAGAGTATCCATGATAACCAAGGACTGGCCTGGGTCACCTGGGAGGTTCCTTCCTGACTTTGCTCCAAGCTGCAGGGGACACTCAGCCTCAGCAGCCCAAAGGGTGCTGTGCACACCCTCTGGCTTTGTGTAAAGCTGTGTACTCCATCCCCTGCCTCCAGCCCCCTGTGTGCCTGCAGTGCAGTGTGAGGTGGGGCAAACCTCCCACCCTGGTCCTGTTTTTGGCAGGAATGGGGACCACGGACCACGTCATAGTGCTGGCATCCACCAACCGTGCTGATGTCCTGGACAACGCCCTGATGAGACCTGGGAGGCTGGACAGGCACATCTTCATTGATCTCCCCACACTGCAGGTAGGTTCCACCAGCTGCCTTTCCTTCCTGTGACTGGGATGTCCCAGCCCCTGCTGGTCTCACTGGGCTGGCAAGGCTGAGCTTGGAGGAGGTGGAGGTGTGGAGCCTCTGTGCTCTGAATGAAGGATTTGTGGTGCTAGTGCAGTGGCCTGCTCCTCTGCAGTGACAGCTCACTGGTCTGGAGGTCTCTGCTCTGGTAGACCCTTGGCAGTGAATTCTTCTGTGAGGTTCCTTTTGCCATGCAGATGCAGAGTTATGTTTGTGTCTTCTCTTCAGGAAATTGGGAAGCACCTAATTGGCAATTGGCTGGTGTGAGAGCTTAAATTGTCATGTGCCTTGAGCACTGTTTGTTCTGTAGGTTTATTGCCCTCCCTATCCTTGTGAGGCTCCTCATTTTCCTTTAGGCAGCCTGTTAAGTGACTTTCTCCTTCTGAATGCTTTTTAAATCCATTTACAAGAGTCTTCCATGTCTGCTGTGTTGACATTTGTAGCAGAGTTCTGGGAATAGGCTCAGCTGCAGTGAGGATCTGTGTGCTGTGCCAGCACAGGCTCTTCCTCTCCCATCTGTGCTTCACTGTCCTCCGCAGAGTTTTCAGTGAAAATACCTTAAATGCCTGATAGAATCTGGCCCCGGAAGCATGAACTGTGCAGCTGCCCTGAAGGAGGAAGGGGAAAAACCCTGGCAACTGAGCCCATTGTTTGAGTCAGGATCTCCTGGACCAGCTGAATGAGTCACTGGTGGCTGCTCGCCAGCAGCATCTCACCCCCACCTCCATCTGGGAAATGGGTGCAGGCTGAGGAGCTGCTGGATGGGCTCTGCAGTTTGTGCTTTGTGCGGGTCGAGGCAGTCAGAAGCTCCTTCCTGAGAGGGCTTGTGTGGTGGGGGAGAAGTGAAGAGAGATCAGAGTGACAGTGAGGAGGGGAGAGTGGCCCTGAGAGAGAAAGCTGTGACTCAGGGGGAGCCTCGTGCATCTGTTGGGAATGTGAGAGCTGGGTGTTTATCGGGGCTGCCGGAGCTCTGCAAGGAGAGCCCTGCCCTCTGCCGGCGCTGTCGCCGTCCCCTCTGCCGGCAGTGCCGCCACCCTGCTCCCTGCCGTGACACAGGGCCCCGTTGTGACCCCTGGCCTGGGTGTTCTTTACAGGAGAGGAAGGAGATCTTTGAGCACCACCTGAAGGGCCTGAAGCTGATCCAGGATGGCAGTTTCTACTCGCAGCACCTGGCAGAGCTGACCCCAGGATTCAGTGGTATGATGTGTCCTTGGCTGCTCCTGCTCCACTCCCTGGGTGCTGGGGGTCTAACAGGGAGTTTTGGTCAAAAAGGGCTTTTTTCTCCATTTCTGTGGAAAAGAGAAAAAATTGTGGGAAGCTGACCAGCTCCCTGGTGAGCTCTGATGAGCAGTAATTCATGACTTTTCTCAATCTTCTGAAATATGCAGGACTAGCAGGGTGGGGAGGTATTGAAAACGCTCTTTTTCAATGCCCAGGTGCCTAACTCCTAAGGGAAGGAACCAGTCATGCTCCTCTCAAAGCTGTTGAGGAGGTGCTGCACTTCAGAGGACAGATTGTTAAATTGATTTATGTTACCAGGAAAGTGATGGAAGGAACAAGTAGGAATTATTTTGCTGATCAGAGTAGAAATTGGACAGCTCTGCCTGGCTCCTGCATCGAGCCTGCTTCCAGGGTGGGTCCCTGGGAGCTTGAAACAGTGCTGAGCAAGGGGCTCCAGAGTTCCTGTTTATGTGGAGTTCCTGGAATGTCCTTTTGGGTTTCCCCTCTCCCAGGCCCCAGCACGCTGCCTCTCCGTGTCTGCTCTCAGCACCCCCCACCACCATCACCACCCACACAAACTGGGAACAGATGTTCCCTCTCTGCTCTCCGAGGCCGAGCAGAGCAGCAGCCTGTGCCAGCCCACTGCCCACAGCAGCCCTGGCCCTGGGAGCCAGCCTTGGCCCCAGCCTGCTCCTGCATTGCTGAGCTCTGTGTGGTGTCAGTGTTCCCTGCCAAAGCAGTTGTATTATTCAAATCCAACATCAACACCACGGGCTGGGGCTGCTCTCTGTTCCCAAGGAACAAAGAGCACAGCCTGTTTGGCTTCCTTAGGTCCTTCTCCGCATTTGTTTGTGCCCGTTCCTCCTCTGAGTCCCGTGTCCCGTTCAGAGCCAGTGTAACTCTTGTGAACTCGTGTCTGCAGGAGCTGACATAGCAAACATCTGCAATGAAGCTGCTCTCCACGCTGCCAGGGAGGGCCACAAGTCCATTGACACCTCCAACTTCGAGTACGCCGTGGAGAGAGTCATTGCAGGTGAGAGCTGCAGCCATTCCATGGAGTTATGGACTGCTTTGGGTTGGGAGGGACCCTACAGCCCATCCAGTGCCACCCCTGCCATGGCAGGGACACTTTGCACTGTCCCAGCCTGCCCTTGGGCACTGCCAGGGATCCAGGGGCTGCTCTGTGCACCTGTGCCCGTGGGTTACATCCCAGAAAGACAGGTGGGTCCAGAGTGTGCTCTGGCCTGAAGGTCTCCAATGACAGTCACAGAAAGTTCTCTGAAAAGACCCAAAATGGCTCCATCTTCCTGAATCTGGAGGAGTCTGAACCCATAGCTCAGGGAAAATCGCCACTGGCAAAATAATAAAGAGGAAAATTCTAATCCATGTCAATTTTTCAGTTTAGAAGGTTGGGGGGGTTGTGGGTTGTGGTTTGTTGTTTTGGTTTTTTTTTTAGCAAGAAGAGTGACAATATCTCTGAATTTTTCTTGCTGCTCTGGACACCTGCTACATAAATATCAATAGCAAATAGTCTCTGCATCCTCACCAGCAAGAAACTAGAGATTTTTCTTTCTGCCCTCCAAGCCCAGGCTTTGATGAATTGGCAGAATAAACTGCAAGACAGTGGAGCACTGTTCTCCCTCTGAGAACATCCTGTGGCCTTTCCCTGCTGCTTGTGCCACTGCCAGGAGAGGAGCCTCTGGAGATTTCCCTGTGTATTGCAGGGAGGGGAAAAGAGTTCCCAGGACTATAGACTTCACCTGAGGGACTTGGAGCTGGTGGGTTTTGGGCTGAGCTGCCCTGGAGCCAAGCTGTGGCTCTCATAATCAGACACTGAACTGCTTCCAGGCTCCATTCCCAGCAGGAGCCTGGGCACACAGACTGGCACTCTGCCTTTAGAGTGGAACGTGTGGAACAGGATGTTTGTGCTGGGTCAGTTATTTCCTGATCCTGGAATTAGGGCCTGAGTGTTTGCTTTATCAGAAAATGCTCAGAGAAGTCCTCATTTTAAGCAAGATGTTTGAGGAAATTCCTCACAGCTTCACCTGTTGCAGAAAAACAAAACAATTGGAGTGCTTTGGTTAAAAACACAAATCCCAAATTGTACCCAGGAACTCCCAAGAGTGGACAGGGAGGCAGCTGTAGTTGTAGCACAGAAATTCTCATCAGCTGCAGCAAAGATCACAGAATCCTGGACTGCTTTGGCTGGAAATGAACTTCAAAGTCTATATTCCATCCCCTGCCACGGGCAGGGACACCTTCCACTATCCCAGGTTGCCCCAAGCCCCATCCAGCTTAGCCTTGGGCACTTCCAGGGATGGAGCAGCCACAGCTGCTCTGGGCAGCTCCTGCCAGGGCCTCCCCACCCTCACAGGGAAGATTTTTTTTTCCTGATATTCCAGCTAAACCTCTTTTTCAGTTTGAAGCCATCCCCCCTTGTCCTGGCACCACATGCTCTTGTAAAGATGTGTTCTACTTTCCCATCTGCAGGAGCACAAGCACCAGACTTGTGGAGACTCACTTGCCTTTTCTCTCTGAGCCTTGCCTTAGTTCCCCATACTGGGAAAAGAAAGCAAAAAGCAGGGAAGGCTGTGGGGGCTGGCAGCAGAAGGGATCTCTGGGATCCATGTGCTGGGGCATGGCAGGACATGAGCTCTGGCAGTCAAAGCTGCCTGGCCTCACTCAGGCTCTGGTGTGTGTAGGAAGCCACGGAGTCTTTTTGTTGCTTAATCAGATTCTCTCATATTAGCAGGACTGGCTATTTTTTGTAGACAGATTCTAAAAGACCCCAAACAACCCCCCAGGACCCTGTATTAAATGTACCCTTTCCATGTCATAGGAATGCTTCTGGGTTTCACAATCCAGAGGGCATTTCAGTTCCTATAAAAGCTTTTCTTGAAAGAAAGAAGATATTACTGTGCTTTCCATTAGGAGCTTCTGGTTTTAATAAGAGTGGGGTGGAATCAAAAGGGAGCTCTGCAAGTCCAGAGGCCCTGTCAGCCTTAAAGCTTTGTGTTGCTGTAAGGGAGGAGCAAGAACTTTTCTCTGTGGTAGTTCCCATTGTGTTTTTAGTTTGGGAACAGAAAGCAGTCAGTCAGGTCTCCTGGGAGTGAGGGTAGAAACCTGCTGAGCACACAGAGGCTTTTAGGGCTTGGCTTCAGAAAATGGAGCCTGTTTTATTGGTGGGGTTTGTGTGAGGCCAGCAGAGATGCACCAGAGTTGTTTCCTGGCTGGCTTGTGTCATGAATGTGATAACTACAGGCTTTCAGGGCACTTCCATGCCTGGAGATTATGGAGGAAAAGAAATAATCTTGGTGGGCACGCTGTGTGCTGTTGTGAAGGGCACAGTCCCTCCCTCAGTGGGCTGGCAGGGATTTTTTAAGTGTCTCTGTGTATGTATGTGTGTGTATATATATATATATATATATACATATATTTATATTAATAGATGCATCTTTCTGTGGAAATAGCCATACAGGGCCATGCTCACACTCTGCTGGGGGCAGGGTAAGGCTCTGACTGATGAAATCAAGGCAGTTGCAATTAATCTGCTGTTCCATCGTGCCTGGCGGGGCACAGCAGTTTCCAGGGTCCCTGAGCAGTAATTTTACCAGATCTGCCACACTAATTTTGTTGTTTCCTTGTTTAATAAAACCCTTGACTTGGTTTAAAAGTTCATGTTAATAGAATGTTGTTTTCCAAGGCATGAAGCAAGCTTGGTGCAATATTGGTTCTGACTGGCTGCTCTCCGCTCTGCTGCCCTGGGCTCTGTGTGGGGACTCTGGCCTGCAAATCCTGGGACATTTTTGCATCCAACATTCTGATCTGTAATTAGTGCCTGACACACTGTGTGTTCTGTACTTATTCTTCCTATGTGCTAGAAGTTTTACTTCCATTCTTTTTTTTTTTTATCCTTTTTGAGCTTGCTGTGCCAAGTTGGAAAATAGATACTTTGGAAAATCACCTTCCTGGAGGAAGGGTTAAGTGTGAGTTATGGCTTCATTTGCTGGGTCTCAGGAGCCTGGGAATAAGCTCATATGGAGCATGCCATGTGTAATCAGAGACATTTCCAGGCTCTGGAGAAGGATTTCTGTATCTGCTCCTGGACTTTAGCTGATTTGAATGCTCTTAATGCACAATTTTTTCAACTGGGACCTCATATATATGATTCAACATATCTCTTCTCTCTTGTTCTGCCTAAGGGACTGAAAACAGCAAAATGAGTGTGAGACTCTAGCTAGTCTCATTTTGGGTTTTGTTGTTTGTGATTTTTTGTGTTGTTTTCAGATTTTTTCTGCACAAAAAAAAAAGTAAGCTGCCTTTTTACAGATCCAACTGTGGGAACAAGGTTCTTGAGCTGTGATCAAATCAAATGTCAAAGTATTTGTCTAATGATTAAATCTGTTGTAAGGAGAAGTGGGAAAAGTTTCTGCCAGGGTTTTCAAGCAATCCCAGGCATGGATTGCTTTCCCTCTCAGGGCGAGGGAGCACCTTTTCCAAACATTTTAGCCAAGGGGGTTTTGCTGCCTCCTCCTCCCCAGAGTCAGCACAAACAGTTCAGCCACGGGCTGTGCCCTGGGCTGGACCAGGTTATGCCCCACTGGTTGCACCTGTTGATAACTTATCAAACCCTGGTGTGTGTTCCCACAGGCACTGCCAAAAGAAGTAAGATCTTGTCACCAGAAGAGAGGAAGGTGGTGGCATTCCATGAGTCCGGGCATGCCCTGGTTGGGTGGCTGCTGGAGCACACCGAGGCTGTCATGAAGGTACCTCCACCTCCAGGGAGGGCAGTCCCAGGGCTTCCCTGTCCAAGATTGGTACTTGTGTGCAGCTCTGCTCAGCTCTGTGAGCCTGGGGCTGTGCTGCTGCAGAAAAGTAAACGGCAAATACACAATCACAGAATCGTGTTCCTTGGAAAGGACTTCTGAGGGCATTGAGTCCAACTGCTTAGCACTGCCAGCCCACCACTAAACTAGGAGAGGTTCAGGCTGGATATTAGGAATAAATTCTTTACTGAAAGGTTGGTTAAGCATTGGAGCAGGTTCTCCAGGGAGGTGGTGGAGTCACTGTCCCTGGAAATGTTCAAAAACAAGTGGACGTGGCACTTCACAGTGTGGTTCAGTGGGCTGGTGGGATTTGGTTGAAGGTTGGGCTCGATGGTCATGGAGGACGTTTCCAGCCTTAATGATTCTGTGATTATATAAACCATGTCCCTAATTTATGCTGTAGAGAAATCCATTATTAGGCTCCATTGATGACAGTGCTGCTGCAAAGCTGATTAACAGCTATAGGAGAAGCCTTGCAATTAAAAATTACAAGCGACTGAGTCTCCTGGTGCTGCTGCTCAGTCATGCACTTCCAGGCTGCCCCTTGTGCGCACACATCCAAATGTGATCCCTTTCCCAGCACGTTGCAGGCAGTGAGGCCCCTGCAGGAGCCTGATACTGATGGAGAGATGTGTTTTCCAGGCTGGGAGGTTGTCTGCCCGAAGCCCTTCTCTGCAGGGAAAAGCCTCTTTGGCACCCTGGGATGTCATCTGTGCTCATCTCCAAAAGCAGGGACACTGGGGAGGTGGGGAGTGAAATGACAGGGGTGACAGCTCCTTGGCCAGTTACCAGCAGCACATTCACTCTGAATGACCCATTGTGTAAGCAGAACTGGTGTTAATTACTCTCATTTAGTGGGTGGGGAAAATGGCTGTTATTTTTCTGAAGTCTCCTGTCTTTCTGCAGGTAGTCTCAGGGGTTCTGGAGCAGAATCAGCGAACTCTGTGTGGCCTATACACTCCAAAGTAACTCCTAAATTTCAGGATTTCTGTGACTTGCTGTTAAGGATGATTTCCTGAGCAGGAAGTGTGTTTGTGTGTGAAGGCAGAGGAACGAGGACACGCTGCTGTCCTTGCCCATGTCTCTGCAGGCCAGCCTGTCCGTGGCTGTGGACAAACCTCACTGGGAATGCAGAGGCCTCTTGCTGCCCTCCCTGTGGTGCTGCAGGGAGAGCTGTGCAGGTCTGTGAGCTGAGGGAGCTGCTCTGTGTCGCAGGTGTCCATTGCCCCTCGCACCAACGCGGCTCTGGGCTTCGCGCAGATCCTGCCCCGCGAGCAGTACCTGTTCACCAAGGAGCAGCTGCTGGAGAGGATGTGCATGGCCCTGGGGGGCAGAGTGGCTGAGGCCATCACCTTTAACAGGGTCACCACAGGTGAGGAGCCAGAGCCTGGCATGGGCAGGTGGAGGTCCAAGGGGATCTGAGCAAGGGATGGAGGTTTCCTGTGCTGGCAAGAAGAAATGTCACACTTGAAAGCATGGAGGTCTTAGGGCTGGTTTTCACTGTCTTGTCTCAGATTTGTCCCAAAGCTTAAAGCCACATTTACAGCTACTGGTGAAGCTCTTGAGAAGACCTAGAACTTTCTTTGCTGTTTCCAACTGGTTAAATCGAAATAGGATCACAGAACGGTTTGGGTTGGAAGGGACCTTAATGTCCATCTCATTTCACCCCTTGCCGTGGGTAGAGACACCTCCCACTAGACCAGGTTGCCCTGTGGGCAGTGGCAGGTCTGGAGTCAGGTGGGCTGGCCACAGAAGGGTCACTCTGTCGCTCCTGGGACCTGCAGGAAGGTCCCTCAGTGGGTTGAGTGTTCACCCCCATGGCTGCAGTGGGTCCTCTGCTCTCTCCCCTGGTAGGACATGTGTTTGTGCAGAATGTGCTCTCCCTGCGCTGAGCTGAGAGTTGGCCAGCAGTGTGTGTGTCTCTTTCCTGCCCAGGAGCACAGGATGACCTGAAGAAGGTGACCAAGATAGCCTATGCCATGGTGAAGCAGTATGGGATGGTGCCCAGCATCGGGCAGATCTCCTTCCCAGACCCCGAGAGTGCCCCTGGCATCGGCCGGCACCCCTTCAGCCAGGGCCTGCTGCAGATGATGGACCACGTAAGGCCACCCTGGGCTAAGGGTTCCTTTTTGTCCTTTGCTTTCTGCACTTCTCTGAAAAATGGCAAGTGGTTTGCACCCAAACAATTGGCATTTTGCTGTTGGCCAGTGAGTGAGCAGTGACCTGTTCCATGTGTCAGGGCTGTGCAGTGGGGCAGCAGAACAGGCAGAATCCCACCTGGCTGTGAGTTCAGCCCAGCAGCCTGTGCTGTGCAGGCCTGGGATGGCAAGAAACCTGTGTCTTAAGGTCACAGTGTAGATGTGTGCACTTCCTAGACCAGATCTAACCAATGGTTAGATGGTCAAACTGACTGCAAATCAGCCTGTTTTGACAGGAAATTTGGCTTTGTTGCTGAAAAAACACATTGCTTTAGTTCAAAAGCCAAAAAGCTGGAAACAAATAACCTCTATTTCAGAAGCACCATGGCTGTGCTTCCTTGGGATTTGTGCTGAGCTGCACCTTTAGCTCCTGAACAGCCTTAATCTGCATTTCCCATTGAGCTGTGCTAGGGCAGGACTTCACTGTCCCTCATCACCAGCACTCCTTGGGCCTTTTCCCAGCCAGTTTATCCATAGTTTCTGTGCATGGGAAGCACATTCTGCCTGGCTCAGTTTGCAGATTCCATCCCTCAGCGCTCTCCTTGTTTAGCCACACATTGTGTTTGTTGCCACCTACACCCCACCTCCCTCTTGTTGTTTCTCCCAGGAAGCCAAAACCCTGGTGGCTCAGGCTTACAGGCGCACAGAAAAGCTCTTGCTGGAGAACCGGGACAAGCTGCAAACCGTGAGCTGAATTGTGTGGGGGTTTGTTGGGTGGTTTGGGTGTTTTTAACTGGTGGTTTTGCTGCTTGCTGTGCTCTGTAGCTCAGCTGTTGCAGTGTTGTCTCTCTCCTAGAAAGTCTTGTGGTGGGAGTGTTGGGAACGAGTGACTGTTTACTGTGTATCCCCCAGATTGAGAGCAGGCACGGGAGGAATGTGTGTGCCTTTCCCAGCAGTGAGTAGTCTGCCTCCTCACACCAGCTGGTGTTTGCAGGGTAGATAGAGGAGGAGGAGTGCTCTGTGGAAATGATCAAAGCTGGAATTTGTGTCCTTCACCTGCACTTCTCTGCTTGCCTCTTGGCAGTGCAATTTTCTGGAGAGCTGACAGTGGCTGTTTTTGGGAAGCCAAGCCAGTAATCAGGTGGACAGTGTCTGGCTTTGGTGCAGGAAAATAGTGCCTTGGCTGATGGGGGCTGGTTCCTGCTTTCTGGTGACTCCAGGCAGTTTTCACCTCCTTCATGACTGATACACCAAAGAATCCTTGTTGCAGAGACAGAGCTTTGCCTCCTCCCCTTTGTGTCCTGAGAGTCCCAAACCAGTCACACACCGTGGCACATCCCCACCTGTGCCAGGAGCTCTGTGCCCAGTGCTGAGCCAAGCTTGAGCCACAGCACCCTCTGCATCTCCTTGACTTCCCTTCAGAATTCCAGTCCGTGACTTCCAAAATGACCAGGGGTCAACTGAATGTTCCCTATTTTGCAAATCAAGCAATTCTTTTCCTTAAATCCTCTTTTTAAACAAACAAGAACAACAACAACAACCCCTTCAGCTACTCAGTGCCAGGCCTCCAGTGGTAAGGAGGGAGCTGGGACACGCTGCTGTCCCCGGGACAGTGCCCTGGCAGCTCTGGAGCAGGGATCCTCAGGGGTGTCTCTGCAGGCTCCTCTGTCCTGCTGCTGCCATGTAACAGCAGCCAGATGTTTGCTAGAGGCTCAGCACAGAAAAACTTTAAAGTGCAGCCAAAGTATCTCCAGAGTCAGTGTTTCGGTTGCCAGGCCAGCGTGTCACATCTCCTCAGCAGGATGGAGCAGTTCCACTCTGGACAGCCACCTGCTGCTCCAGAGGGGTGGTGCTGCTGCCAGAGGGGCCAGAGAATTCCACTCTTCTGCAGAGGAACTCGTGCTGACCTCCAGCCCCTGCCTGCAGGAACAGGCAGCTCTTTGTTAGCTCTGTGTGTGCAGGGAGGGCTCTGGCTCTGCCAGAGATCTCCCTGCTGCTGCTTTGGCTCTTGGGCAGGGCCACAGGTGCAGTGACAGTGGCAGGAGGGACACTTCTCTCATTGTTCCCGGAGCTCTCATTGCAAATCATTCCCAGGAGCTTGCTTTGTGTTCCTGGCCAAAGGTGCCCTTGGGAACGGTGCTGGAGCCTGGAGGATTTGGGGTCACCCCATCTGTGGGGGCACAGCCAGCTCTGCTCCTGGGGGCTGCAGGTGCTGGGGCTGAGTTGAGCTGACAGTTCAGACCAGCTCAGAGAGGCAGGTCTCTGCTCTCTCTGGGGGCTCCATCCCTCATTTTGCCTCCCTCCCCTTTGCAGCTGTCCAATGCCCTCCTGGAGAAGGAGGTGATCAACTACGACGACATCGAGGCGCTGATCGGGCCCCCGCCCCACGGGCCCAAGAAGATGATTGCTCCTCAGAGCTGGCTGCAGGCTGAGAGGGACAAGCAGGACACCAGGGAGGAGGAGGCACCTCCCCAGCCCCCGAGCCACGAGGAGGAGGAGGAGCCACGCCTGAGACCCGTGTGAACCCCCTCCATGTGGAATGGGGGCTTCTTTTGGACACAGAGCCTCTGCCTCCTCAGCTCCAGAGTCAAGGTGCTGAGCAGGGAATTGCTGTGCTGCTGCTGCTGCCACCCCAGGTTTAGGGATGGCTGTGTGAGCTCTTGGAGCTTTATCCTGCAGGAAGGAGAACTCCTCAGGATTTCAGAGCTGATTCCTAGCAGGGTGGTGGTGATTAGGAGTTGGGTAAGTCTGATCTGCTGTGGAAGTTTCTTGTACACAGGAGCAGGGAACATATTCCAATGGGTGGAAAGTCCCATGTAAGCCACTGCTGGCTGTGCTCTGTGCCATGGCAGGAGGGCAGGGCTGTGCCCTCAGCATGGGGACACCCCTGTGGGGCTGAGCTGGGTGCTGCAGCTCTTGTGTAACCTTTGAACACAACACACAAACAGCCCTGGCTGGAATAAACTGCCCACAACGTGCTGCTGTGTGTGTACAATGTGTCAGGCTCCGGGGGTGTTTGGCACACATGAAGCTCATTAGAGCTGTGGAGTGGTACAGGACAAGAGCCTCCTTCTCCCTAGTCAATAATTTATGTCCAGCTTTTACAGCAAGTTTTTCCCAAGCAGAAGTTGAGGCAAAAAGAGCTGAGCAGTGGGACATAGAAACCAACTGTGCAGAGGGTAACTGAGCACACATGGGAAGATGTTCTGAGCTGCAGAGGTGCTCTTGGAAGTCCAGCAAAAGCAGGTGTGTTTGCTGGGAATCCTCAGGAAAAGCTCTTTGATCCTCGTGGCTGTTGCAAAACACGCCCTGCTGACAGGGTTGTCTGGTGTTCATCAGGGGAAGCATTAAAGTGGTTGTTGCTGCCTGGAGTGCCCTGGCTGGCTGCATTTTTAGGCAGGATTATTGTCTGGAGTTACTCCATCAGGACTGTCTGTGACCTGAGAGACCCCAGCCCCAGCCTGGGCTGTGACAGCTCCCAGCCCTGGGGCCTTTGCCTCAGTCCCAGCTCCTGTCCCGGGTCAGGCTGGAGCTGGGAGCCTCCTGCTCCCTGAGAATGTGAACATGTTCTGCACTGTGTCTTCTCCCCTGTCCCAGCCCAATCCCTGGGGTCTCTCAGTGCCTAGGCAGCGATTTCCCTGGAGTTCAGGGACACAAGTAACTTTCTACATTTTGGGCTCTGCTGCCTGGATGTTTTAATTCCAAACTTGTTAGTTTCTTCCCAGTCTCACTTTGAATTTCCTTTTCTAGCAGCAGATGCAATTTCAAGTTTTCTTTGATTTTCTTTTTTTAACTCACAGACCCTTTGTGGGGAGGGGGGTTCAGCTCTGTGGAGCTGAGGGTGACGGTGGGAGCAGCACTGTGGGGACAGCGCAGGCTCCTTGGTGGCTTCAGGGCTGCTGCCAGCACTGCTGTGCCACTGCCCCCGGGCAAAGGCTGGGATCCCACTGCTGCGGGACCTGAGATCTGCCCGGGGGCTGGATGGAGATCCCTCTCCTGCCTCTGCCAGAGAATGCTGCTACCCCACAAGGGCAGCAGGGAGCCGGGATCCTGCTCTGGGGATGGATGGGGATCCCTCAGGATTTGGGACCAGCGGAACCCCTGCCCAGTGTCCATCCCATTGTCCTGCCCAGGAGGTGCTGGAGAGAGAGAGGGCATCGAGCCGCTGCTGCCGGTCGAGGCTGGCTGCGGCCCCGTTCCCCGTGTCCGCGCTCCCCGTTCCCCGTTTCCTCCACGGTGCGCGGGCCCTTTAAGCCGCCGCCATATTTGCTGCGGGCACGGAGCAGCCGCCCCCACCCCCCGCTGGCCCCGCCCCTCTCCGGGCCGCTCCCGCGCTCCCCATTGGGCTTCGCCGCGGCACTTCCGGCGCCGCCGCGCCAGCGCTTCCTTTCCGGTCGCCATTGTCGTGGCGGGAGGTGAGTGAGGGCCGGGGGCTCCATCCGCCGCCATCCGCCCGCCGGGGCCGCGCCCGCCGCCGCCACAGCCCCGCGCGGGGCCGTGGGGGAAGCCCCGGGGGTGCCGATGGGGCCGCGCCGGGCCGGGGACCGGGGGCTTGGGGGCGCCCGGCTTGTCCCCGCGTTAACTGTGCCGGTGTCCGCAGGCCGCAGCCATGGCGCCCAGCCGCAATGGGATGATCCTGAAGCCCCACTTCCACAAGGACTGGCAGCGCCGAGTCGCCACCTGGTTCAACCAGCCCGCCCGCAAGCTCCGCAGGTGAGTCCCGGAGCTCCGCGGGCCGCGGGAGGGGCTGGCCCGGCTTCGGCGGGGCCGGGAGTCCGGGGATCTGTTCCGCCATCCCCCGCTCTGCTTGGGGCGAGCCGCTGCCAGCCGCAGCCAAGTGATGAGACATCTCCGGAATCGCTGCATCCGCTGTGATGAACGCTCTTCCCTGGGTCTCTGATGGCAGCGGCGGCCCCAGGGCAGCAGCAGCCGGCCCGGCCCGGCTGTTCCTTCGGGAGCCATCGCAGGGCAGGAGGTGCCCCCCTGCGAGGCGGGAGTGGCACATGTCGCAGAAATGCCGTGTAGCCCGTGGCTGTCACAGGTGGGCAGGAGGCTGGTGACACCTGCTTTGTGACCAGCAGGACCAGGGCAGGGCCTGTCCCCTGTACTGGTATTGATGTCACACCTGGGACTCCAGTGTTATATTTGGCCCCCCACTGCACGACAGACATTGAGGAGCATGTCCAGAGAACGGGATGGATCTGGGAAGGGTCTGGATCACCAGGAGCAGCTGGGGGGTCTCAGCCTGGAGAAAAGGAACTCAGGAGGAACCTTCTGGGTCTGCACAACTGCCTAACAGGAGGGATCAGGCTCTGGTCCCAGAGAACAGGGACAGGAGGAGAGGGAACAGCCTGGGTTTGTGCAGGGGTGGCTCGGGTTGGGCATTACAAGGAATTTCTTCCTGGAAAGGGCGGTCAGGCCTTGGCAGGGGCTGCCCAGGAAGGGGCTGGATGCAGCCCTCAGTGCTCCGGGCTGGGTTGGTGAGGTGCTGGGGGTCGGGCACAGGTTGGGCTCCATGTTCCCGAGCTGAAGGATGCTGTGACCCTGCCCTTCCAGGAGGAAGGCTCGCCAGGCCAAGGCTCGCCGCATCGCCCCCCGGCCCGTGGCCGGGCCCATCCGGCCCATCGTCAGGTGCCCCACCATCAGATACCACAAAAAGGTCCGCGCTGGCAGAGGCTTCAGCCTGGAGGAGCTTAAGGTAAGCACAGAGCATCCATTCAGAAAGGCAAATAAAGTCTGAGCTGAGCTATTCTCCTGTCTTGCACAAGGTGACTTTCTCAGGTGTTGGTACCTGCCAGGGAGGGCTGTGCATTGCCTGGCTCTGGGAGCAAGGAAAAATGGTCTTACCTGTGATGGTGGAGTGGGGCTGTGAAAAGTGCTTTGAAAGGTAAATGTTTATCTGGTGAGAATGTAATTTAAAATGCTGTGAAAATAAAGCTTAAATAGTGGAAATTTAGTTTAGGTATATGAAAGAAATTGTTCCCTGTGAGGGTGGGGAGGCCCTGGCACACGGTGCCCAGGAAAGCTGTGACTGCCTCATCCCTGGAAGTGTCCAAGGCCAGGCTGGACAAGGCTTGGGATAGGGGAAGGTGTTCCTGCTCACGGCAAGGGATGGAACTTAAAGATCTTTATGGTCCTTTCCAACTCAGGCTATTCAGAGATTCTATGAAATCTGAATTCTGAAGGAGCCCTGAGTCTCCTACACTTTTTTGGGAGAGGGAGAAGATTAAGATCATCTTCATTAACTTGTTTCTTCATGAAACATTGTTCTGCTAATTCTAAATATTTTAGCCAATGTTTCCAGTTAAGGACCAAGTAAAGTCAGCTCATTTTAGTTCTAAGATTAGCAGAGGATGTTGTACCAGGAGGAAGAACCATTCAGCACAGCATCTTGGAGTGGCTGGAGTAATAAAAGTTGGATTAAAGCCCAGATGGTTGGATTAAAATGGGAAGTGTTCCCTGTCGCTGTGACCTGCCCAGCTGTGCTGAGCAGCTAAAGGTGGTCTTGAAAGCCACCCACTGTGTCTCTGATCAGATTCCACATCAGGGCTCACTGGCAGCACCAGCTGCCTCTGCGCCTGCCTCAGTGTCTTAATTAAAGCATTTATAACTGCAATTGGTGCACTGAGGCAGGGAAATTGTTCTTCTGGTTGCCAAATACTTCATTGCTTTTTTTTTTTTTAATTTTTGGGTAATGGTGGAACACAAAGCAGGATGCAGCTGTTTGTCTTCAAACAGAAAATTAGTTTTTTGTTTAAGATAATCTAAAAAAATAGACATTATTTAATGGTTGTTTCAGATGGCTAGGAAAAAAATCCTGATTTAATGGAGCTCCCAGTATTCAGTGAAACAGTTGTCCACGAGCTGAGTCATAAACATCTGTGTGAATCCAAGTTTAAATGTGTCCTGCAGGGGTTGCACTTTGCTCCTCTAGGGAAATCCACCTGCAGAAATCAGCCCGAGCAACATTTTAAGCACAAAGATACAGCAGGACACCCTTTGTTGGTCCCTGAGCTGATGCCCAGCCTTGCTCCAGAGCCTACACCCCGTGCTGGGGTCCCTGCCTGGCTGGTGGCAGCTGTGGGACGCTGACACTGCTCTCTCCTCTCTCGCAGCTCGCTGGCATCAACAAGAAGTTTGCCCGGACTATCGGCATCTCCGTGGATCCCCGGAGGCGGAACAAGTCCACAGAGTCCCTGCAGGCCAACGTGCAGAGGCTGAAGGAGTACCACTCCAAGCTCATCCTCTTCCCCAGGAAGCCAGCCATGCCCAAGAAGGGAGACAGCTCTGTGAGTACCTCACTGCTGGAAGTGTGTCCTGTTCTAGGAGCTTTGGAGTCAGGCAGAGCTCCTCAGCCTTCTCCATTGTGTGAACCCCATGGTTCTGAGCCCAGCCCAGGCCTGGCAGGGCTGAGTCTAACAGGGCACTCTGGGCTGCAGTGACACTTCAGCCAGGCATTTGGCTGAGCAGCTGCTGGCTTGTTTAGGTGCTGATTCCTGGAGCTTTGCTCCTTGCTCAGCCAATTGAGTTTTAGTTTAGAGAGCTAAATTGTCACAGTGGCTGAAAATTCCCCTTGGAGTCAGTCCTGCAGTGGAAGGCTGAGGGACAGGCTGTGAGTGGCTCCAGAGCTCTGTGCCAGGCAGGCTCCAGAAGGCAATTGTTATTGACATTCAAAAATGGTTTTCATTAAAACCTCTCCAGGATCAGAGCCGAGCTGTGTTCCCTGGCTCTGCTGCCAGTAGATCCAGGGAACACAAGGGCGAGTTCAGACTGTCCTTCCATCTTGTGGAGAATCTGGCAGCTCCAGGCTGCTTAACTCCATCTTCAGAGCAGGGAGAGAGAGCCTGGAGCTGAAACTCTGATTCAGATGTGTTTGCTGGAAGTCAGCTGTATTCAGTAAACGTTCAGTCATTTTTGTCTGATGACATGCTCTTACAAGAAGCTGGAATCAACTTGAGAAGGAGTTGCTGAGGAACGTGTTTGGTGTGCATGAGCTGTGTGGGCTCAGCCTGGAGAAAAGCAGGCTCAGGGAACAGCCTCAGTTTGTGCCAGGGAAGGTGGTTCAGGTTGGACATCAGGAATTTCTCCCTGGAAGGGGTGTTTAGGCATTGGCAGGGGCTGCCCAGGGAGGTTTGGAATCCCCTTCCCTGGAGCTGTCCAAGGAAGGAACAGATGTAGCACTCAGTACTGTGGGCTGGTGACAGTGTGGGGATCAGGCACAGCTTGGACTGGATGATCCTGGAGGTATTTTCCAACCTGGATGATCCTGTGTAAGTTGAGAGCAGCACAGTTGGTGTCAGAGCTGTCCCAGCTGGCAGAGCTGTGGCCGCTGCTGCTCTGGCCGGATCCGGGCACAGCGTGGGTCGCTGGTGCAGCTCAGCAGTGCCAAGCTGGCTTTGTTCCCATTCAGTGTTACAGCTCCTGGCAGGATCATTAGCACCATGTTTAAGCTGGGTACCTGCTGTGCTTTAGCTGAGGTTTTAGCCAGAGAAGTTTAAATTCTGTTCTTCTAAATTCCCATCTTCTGTTGTGCAGCCAGAGGAACTCAAGATGGCCACGCAGCTCACAGGACCTGTCATGCCCATCAAGAATGTAAGTGTCCTTTAATCATGTTCTGGGTGTGATGTGATTGAGGTTGGACTTGTGGAGAGAGAGATGGTTCTGTCCTTTCTGCCTCACAGCTGAGGGTGGCTGTGTCCAGGCATTGCCCATCCTGGATCAAGAGAAAACCAGGAATAAGTCTTTGAGAGAACTGTGAAATTGTGGGCGCTTTGGGTTCAGCTGGGGTGGGACTGCTCAGGCAGGTTCTGTGGTCACCATTTGTCCCTAAATCCTCTCTGCTTCCCAGAGCTGCTGTCAGTAGTGTCACAAACCTCTTTGTCATTCCCTACAACTCCCTGACAGGAGGGTGGAGCTGGGAGGGGTGTCACGGGGGTGTTAGGCTCTCCTCCCAGACAACAAGTGACAGGACTAGAAGAAACAGCCTCATGCTGTGCCAGGGGAGGTTTAGGTTGGATATTAGGAAAATTGCTTCACTGGCCAGGCTGTCCATCCCTGGCACAGCTGCCCAGGGCAGTTGGTAGAGGCCCCATCCTTGGGAGTGCTCAAAAAACACATGGATGTGGCACTTGAGAACAAGGTTGGTGGTAACCATGGTGGTGCTGGGCTAACAGCTCACTGTTAAAGGTCTTTACCAGCCTTAACAATGCTGTGATTCTGTGAAAGCTGACTCAGGTTTCCCGTGGTGCTTGTTTTCATTCCTGCTCCGGTGAGGAGCCCGCGGGAAGGCAGATCCCGGCAGAGGGCAGGGCCTGTAGATGGCACGAGTGCTCTGTTCCCCCTGCTCTCACTGACACCATGGTGGGAAGCCTGGCCTCCGAGGGGCAGCTTAACTGACTCCTGAGGGGCAGCTCCTGAGGCTCTCAGCCCCGAGGGGCAGCCTGACTGTCTGGCACTCTCCCTGCAGGTTTTCAAGCGGGAGAAGGCGCGTGTCATCTCTGAGGACGAGAAGAACTTCAAGGCCTTTGCCAGCCTTCGCATGGCCCGGGCCAACGCCCGCCTCTTCGGCATCCGCGCCAAGCGCGCCAAGGAAGCGGCGGAGCAGGACGTGGAGAAGAAGAAATGAACTGTTCTCCCCAGAACTGTCAATAAAGAGCCGTAGAGAGCCCGGTGTGCTGTGGTTTTGGGGCACATGGAGCAAGCGGAGCCGCCCCGTGTGCCTGTGGCGGTGCAGGGATGTGTTCCAGCGTGGGAAGCCTCGTTCGCTGTGATTGGAGGCTCCACATTCCCCAACTCGAGTTAAACACCTGTCTTGTGCCCACTCCTCTGCCTTGTCAGGGCTGCAGCCTGGGCTGCCTTCTGCTCTGATTCTGAGGGGCTTTGGGGTTCCCTCTCAGTGCCAGGCTTTGTCTGCTGCCCCTTCTTGCCTTCCATGCCTATTCCTGGTTTGATGATTCCCACACCTCGGTGTGAGGCAAAGCCTGTACAAGTTGGGTGTTGTGGTGGGGGACACTCAGGTGCTGTCCATATGGGGAGCTTTCCTCACTTTTGGGGGGGTACAGGGGGAGCAAGGTGTGGCCCAGCCCCTCAGCTGGGCTTGGATGGAGCCAAGTCCCAGGGCTGGACTGCTGCTGTGCCATCTTGCATGCCCTGGCCCTTGGCTCACCCCCTGCTCCAGTTCTAGGCTGCTTTTAGCCATTTCTTCATGGATTAAAGGCCATCCCATGGTAGATGTGGCATTTGGGGACATTGCGGTGGCCTTGGCACTGCTGGGGAGAGGGTGAACTGATCTGGGAGTCTTTCCACCCCAAATGGTTCTGTGATACTTTAAATGGCACCACAGGAGCTCAGGAGAAACTGGGGGGTTCTGGCTGATCCTCGTGGCTGTTGGGGGGATCCCAGGCTCTGGGCAGAGGCTGATGGGTCACTGGGATGGGTCTGTGGGATCAGAGCTGCTCCAGGAGCACCCACCCAGCCCATTTTTGGGATGGGATGGGATGAGGTACTCAGTGCTGCAGTCCTGGCACAGCTGCGAGGTTCCTGGGCAGTTCAAAGAGGTGAGATGTGCCTGGTGAGGTGCTGCCTGTGTCCCATCACCACGGTGTCCCTCCAGCCCCTCTGCCCGGCCCATGCCCTGCTGTGGGTTGGTGCCTCCTGCCCTACCGAGCCGTGCAGGGGCTGTGGGGGGAGTGGGAAGGAGGGTGGCCTATTTCTGCCAGGCAGGCTGGGGATTAGCTCCCGAAGCCCGGGCCCTGGGGTGCCCTCGTGCTTGTTAGCCCTATCTGCATTTTAATCCCTCCAAATTTGAGCTAATTACATCATCTCATACCCATAAAGCTGGGTGACAGTGCTGCAGTGCTGGGGGACAGGGGTGGGTGGGGGGTCCCGGGCTGGGGACTCAGCCCATGGGGCTCCATGTGCATGGAATGTGGGTCTGGCTGCTCCAGCATGTGCAGAGGGCACCCCCTGCGTTTGGGGGAACCCCACCATGGGGTTGGGCTGTTGGCTCAGAGTGTGGGGGACAGGACCAAGGTGGCCCTGGGTACCCCGTGGGGGGCACTGGGGCGGGTGGGGGGCGGTGGCTGTGCCATGGGGGTCTCACTGGGAGCAGGAGCTCCTGCCCTGGCACAGCCAGCGGTGCCGGGCACCCTGCGGACCCCGCTCAGCCCCGCGGCGGGGTGGGCTCCGCTCCGGAGCCGGCAGCGAGGCAGTTAACGGAGCTTGTCATCCATCTCCCTCTTAGGGCTCCGCTCCCGAGCTGCAGCTTGAGTCAGTTGTGTGGAGGTGGCAGCGGCAGCAGCTCCGGCGGGCACACCGGGCACACCGGCACGGCGGGCACGCCCCGAGCCAGCCCCTGCCGTGCCCAGCCCGGGACATCAGCACCCAGGTGAGGGGGCGACGGGCAGGGTGGGACCCGCTGTCCCCTCCACTGAGCGGCGGGTGATGCCAAGGGGTGCCCGCGATCCCGGGGAGGGGGACGGTGCCCACCGGAGCCGGGGCACTGGAGCCATGTGAGGGGAGGGCCTGGGCACTGCATGACTTCCCCAGGAAACTTCGGCCGGGCTGGGCACGGGAGGGCACAGCTGGGCAAGGGCTGCTCTGCCCCTGCCCCAGCCTGGAGCCCCCGGCACCTGCAGGTGGGGGCACAACCCCGGACCGGGGCCGGAACCGGCACAGCCCCTCGCTGCCCGTCAGGCACCGTCACCTGGCTGGGTGCTGCCAGCCTCGGGGGCAGGATGGACGCTGGCCCCAGCACGGGGGAATTGTCACCCGGTGCCACACACACGGAGTTGGTGTCCCCGCTCCCCTCCGGAGAGCCCTGCCCGGCCTGGGGGTGCTGCCCACAGAGATTGGGGGGGTTTCTGCTCCACAGCCCCACACGGGGCACTCCAGGGTGGGCACCCCACCCCGCTTAGGGCCCCCCTCCCCTCGGGACTCATCCTGCCGCTGGGGTGGGGCTGGGGCACTGCTGGGCACGGCCCTGCAGGACAGCGTGAGCCCCACGGCTGTGCCCACGGTGCTGGCTGGGATCTGGGGTACCCGGGCCGTGCCAGCTCCCGCTCACCCCGCCGCGCTTTGGTGCCTTGCAGAGCCCCGCGGAGCCACCGGCGCTGGAGCGGGCCCCCGGCTCGGAGGTGTCCCGGGACCCCTGGCCTGGCACCGGGGCCGTGCCCGGCAGCGCGGGCCCCGTGCCCCGGGCATGACGGGCACCTGCCCGGCTCGCTGACAGCCCGCCCGCCATGCCCTTCGCCCACGGGGCCGCCTGTGCCCCGCCGCGCCCGGCTGGCATGGGCGGCGTGCCCGAGCCGTGCCCGCAGGCCCCGCTGGCCGTGCTGTCCAAGGTGGAGCTGCGGGTCAGCTGCAAACACCTCCTGGACCGAGACACCCTCAACAAGTCGGACCCCTGTGTCCTGCTGCTGATGCAGTCCCAGGGCCAGTGGATGGAGGTAGGAGAGAGAGGGGGGCACCGCTGGCACCCACCGAGCCGGGCAGGGCAGGGCAGGGTGGGACCCGGGCACAGGGTGGGGCATGTAGGGGGCTGCAGGGGATGGTGGGGGGCTACGTGCAGGGTGCAGAACGGGGGTCAGGGCGCAGGAGTTGGTGGGGAGCAGGGTACAAGGTACAGAGCAGGGTACAGGAGAGAAAGGGGTACAGGGTGCAGAAAGGGGTGCAGGGTTCAGAGCAGGGTACAGGAGATAAGGGAGAGAAAGGGGTACAGGGTGCAGAAAGGGGTGCAGGGTTCAGAGCAGGGTACAGGAGATAAGGGAGAGAAAGGGGTACAGGGTGCAGAAAGGGATTCCAGGTGCAGGGTGCAGAGCAGGGTACAGGGTGCAGAGCAGGGGTGCAGGAGATGGTGCAGAGTAGGGTGCAGGGTTCAGACCAGGGTGCAGGAGACAATGAAGGATGGGCTGCTGGGTGTAGAGCAGGTTCAGAAGCGGGTACAGGGCTCAGAATGGGGTGCAAGGTGCAGAACAGGGTGCAGGGTTCAGACCGGGGTAGAGGGTGCAGAGCAGGGGTGCAGGATGGGGTGCAGGAGATGGTGCAGAACGGGGTCCAGGGGGTGAGGCAGGGTGGGCAGGGCACTGTGGGGCACCCGGCAGCCTGTGGGGATGGATGGGGCTGCAGTGGGGCCGGGGAGTGGGGCGGGCATGGTGCCCACTGCTCGCGAGTGGCTCCAGTGCCCCGGGACAGGGACAAGGGACACCTCAGCTGCCCTGGGGTGGCTCAGGGCTGGAGGGCTGGCGCTGACACTGGCACTGGGGCTGATGCTGGCACGGGGGCTGGCACAGCTCCTTCCATCCCTCCCCGTGCTGAGCTCCTGGCTGGCACCACAGCCCCGCTCTAATCGCGGCCGCTCAGCCGGTGGATTTAGCGCTAAATCCCTCGGTGTGTCATCGACTCTGCTCCAGCCAGCGCCGACCGGGGAGGGAGGGGGGGACAGGGGCACCGTGCCAGCTGCGGTGTGCTGTGCCACGCCAGACACTGGTACCGGCTGTGCCACAGTGCCTTGTGCCACGCTCTGTGTGCTGTGCCATGCCAAACACTTGTACCCGGCGGTGCCACAGCGCTCTGTGCCACGCTCTGTGTGCTGTGCCATGCCAAACACTTGTACCCGGCGGTGCCACAGCACTCTGTGCCATGCTCTGTGTGCTGTGCCGTGCCACACTCCAGGCTGTGCTGTGCCAGACACCAGCCAGCTCCAAGAGGCAGGAGGGTCTCTCCTGAGCCACCTTTTGGAGTGACTGCTGTCCCAGCCAGCCTGTGTCCCCCAGACCAGGTGCCTGAACCTGGCTCTGCTGCTGGGTCCAGAGGGTCTGAGGACCCCACAGCCACATGCCCAGAATGGGGGGCTGGCAGTGCCCACACAGGAGGGGCACAGGTGGCCGTGGCAGGGTGGCAGCAGTGTGGGCTCGACAGATGATGCTGGACTGAGCAGGCAGTGATGGGCAGGGGCTGGCAGGGTGCCCTGGCCAGGATGTGTCCCCTTGAGTCACCCCTGGCAGGGATGAGTGCGGGGGAGGCTCCGGAACTGCTCAGCACCCGCTGCCAGCACGGCCAGGAGCTGCTGGGCACCCACTGCCTACTGGGGTCACCAGGATGGGCACAGAGGCTTGTCCTGGCACCAGCCCCTTGCTCCTGCTCCAGCAGAGCTGTGGCAAAGCACAGCCAGAGGCAGAGTATCCCCTTGGATGACCACAGGGAGCAGCGTCCCACACCCAGGGCTGGAGGCTGTGGGGGGCACAAGGGGCTCCTCCAAATGCCACTCACTCGGGCACAGCTGGTACTTCCCTGCATCCCCTGTTCTGCACCCCTATGCCTTCATCCCTCACTGCCCCATCCCTCCTCCCCGTACCCCTCAGCCTGGCATGTGCCATCCCTTCACCTCCCCTCCCAACAGCCCCCGTGTGAGCCCTGGCACCCCAAGGCTCCGTGGCACCCCCCCGCAGGTGGATCGCAGCGAGGTGATCAAGAGCAACCTGAACCCCGTGTTCGCCAAGATCTTCACGGTCGATTACTACTTCGAGGAGGTGCAGAAGCTGCGCTTCGAGGTCTACGACAGCCACGGCCAGGCCGGCGTGGGCACGCACGACGACGACTTCCTGGGGGGCATGGAGTGCACCGTGGGCCAGGTGAGCCTGGGGACACCCACTGGGGACCCCCCGGCCGTGCCCCCTGCCCAACGCTGGGCTCCCGCAGATCGTGGCGCAGAAACGGGTGACGAAGCCGCTGTTCCTCAAGTACGGGAAGTTCGCGGGCAAGTCCACGATCACGGTGAGCACCAGGCCCGGGATGGGGGTGGCACTGAGCAGGGGCCCTGGGGTGGCACTGAACAGAGGGTGGCACCGGAATGGAGTCCTGGGATGGCACAGGACTGGGGTACCGGGACTCCTGGGTGGCACTGGACTGGATCAGTAGGGTGGCACAGACTCTTGGGGTTGAGGAGGGCTCAGGGTCCCCGATGGCATCTGCTGCCCATCCTGAGGGTCCCTGCCGTGCCAGGGAGGCACGTGGGGCCCTGTCCCCTCCCAGGGCAGCACAGGGAGGTGGTGGGCAGGGGGCAAAGCTGTGCCAGGCTCTGAGCACCCACGGCTGCCTCTCAGATCATCTCGGAGGAGATCTCGGGGAACAACGGCTACGTGGAGCTCGCCTTCCGTGCCAAGAAACTGGATGACAAGGTGAGCTGGGTGCTGGCGGTGAACAGGGCAGGGTGGGCACTGCTCTCTCATCCTCCTCCTCCCCCAGGACCTGTTCAGCAAGTCAGATCCCTTCCTGGAGATTTACCGCATCGACGACGACCACAGCGAGCAGCTGGTGTACCGCACCGAGGTGGGGCTGCGGTGGCACCGGGCCCCCACGGCCACCCCGGGGGCTCCCCGGCCCCGCTGAGCCCCCACCCCGTCCTGCAGGTGGTGAAGAACAACCTCAGCCCCATCTGGGAGCCCTTCAAAGTCTCCCTCAACTCGCTCTGCAGCTGTGAGGAGAAGAGGAAGCTGAGGGTGAGGAAGAATGATGGGGACCTCTATTCCTGCCCTGGGGGCATCTGAAGCCCAGCTTCCCTGGAGGTGTGCTGGGCACCCCTCAGTGCTGGGGAGGGGGCTGAGCCGCCCGGTGCCCCCCTGAGCCGTGCCCATCTCAGTGTGTGGTGTGGGACTACGACTCGCGGGGCAAGCACGACTTCATCGGGGAGTTCTTCACCACCTTCGAGGAGATGCAGAAGGCCATGGGGGAGAACAAGGTGGGACATGGGGACACGGGGATGGCCTGGGGTCACCCTGTGTGCTGCCAGCAGAGCCTGTCCTAGCAGCCGCCTTCCAGCTCCTCCTCTGGGTTCGGCGTCATTTTCTTCTCTCTGCCCTCCTGTTTGGGGAAGGGATGCTGGGTTTGGGTGGCTGGGAGGAGGGGAAGGCAGCTGCACCCTGGGGCTCTGGGGGTGCAGGGCTATTGGGCTGCAGTGTTCTGGGGGTCCCCACGGGGCACAGTGGCACCGGGGTGGGGGTGCCCAGGCTGGGCCGTGCCCGGGGGGGCCGCAGGCAGCGCGGGTGCCGGTGCCACAGGTGCAGTGGGACTGCATGAACCCCAAGTACAAGATCAAGAAGCGCAACTACAAGAATTCGGGGGTCGTGGTGCTGCTGGACCTGAAGGTGAGCGCCTGGGAGCTGTGCCAGGCCATGCCAGGCTGTGCCAGGCCATGCCGGGCTCCGTGGGGCACAGCCGCCTGACGCGGGTCCCTCTGGAAGATCCACAGGGTTTACTCCTTCCTGGATTACATCATGGGCGGCTGCCAGATCCATTTCACGGTGAGCAGCGTCCCCTCCCCGGCCAGCAGGGACAGCCCGCGGCCCTGCTCACCCTGGTGACCCCGCTGTCCCCTCCAGGTGGCCATCGACTTCACGGCCTCCAACGGGGACCCCCGCAACAGCTGCTCCCTGCACTACATCAACCCCTACCAGCCCAACGAGTACCTCAAGGCTCTGGTGGCTGTGGGGGAGATCTGCCAGGACTATGACAGGTTGGTGGCCCTGGTGGGGCCACACACACCGGTGACACCCACCCAGGGTGAGATCTGCTGGTGGCAGGCACTCAGCGCTGGCACCAGAGCTCCTCACACCCTTCCCTTGCAGCGATAAGAAATTCTCAGCTCTGGGCTTTGGTGCCAGGATCCCCCCCAAGTACGAGGTGAGGGCTCTGCGGGACCCAGGGCTGTGCTGGTCCCTCTGGGCGCCCTCGGCTGTGGCACAGCTGGGCTTGGCACACACTGGGGGCCGTGTAGGGGGTGCACCAGCTGCCCCCTCCTCTTCCTCCCTCCCTCCAGGTCTCCCACGACTTCGCCATCAACTTCAACCCCGACAACGATGAGTGTGAGGGTGAGTGCAGCTCCAGAGGGGCCGGGCCCATGGCTGGCACAGCCCTCACCCCTGGCACACCCCACAGGCATCCAGGGTGTCGTGGAGTCCTACCAGAGCTGCCTGCCCAAAATCCAGCTCTACGGCCCCACCAACGTGGCTCCCATCATCTCCAAGGTGGCTCGGGTGGCAGCTGACGAGGAGCAGACCAAGGAGGCCTCGGTGGGTCCCCGTGCCCCGCCGGGGCCGGCTCAGCCCCCGCACACGGGGGTCGGGCAGCCCCCGAGCATCCCTGTCCCCCCAGCAATACTTCATCCTGCTCATCCTCACCGACGGCGTGGTCACGGACATGGCGGACACGCGGGAGGCCATCGTGCGCGCCTCCTACCTGCCCATGTCCATCATCATCGTCGGCGTGGGCAACGCCGACTTCACCGACATGCAGATCCTGGACGGGGACGACGGCGTGCTGCGCTCCCCCAAGGGCGAGCCCGTGCTGCGCGACATCGTCCAGTTCGTGCCCTTCCGCGAGTTCAAGAACGTGAGTGGGCAGCGACAGCCCCTGCCCGCCCCTCCTGGCTCTTCCCTCCCCTCCCGACCTTTCCTATCCCCTCCCGACCTCTCCCGTCCCCTCCCGCCCCTTTCCATCCCCTCCCGTCCCCTCTTTCCCCCTCCCATCCATCCCTTCCCTTCTCGTCCCGCTCTGTCCCCCCGCTCCCCTCTGCCCCTGGTGGCGCAAGGACCCGGTGTCCCGCGGCTCAGCCCGGTGTCCCGGTGTCCCGGTGTCCCGGTGCTCAGCCCGGTGTCCCGGTGTCCCGCAGGCGTCGCCCACAGCCCTGGCCAAGTGCGTGCTGGCGGAGGTGCCCAAGCAGGTGGTGGAGTACTACAGCTACAAGGCCTTTCCCCCGCGCTGCCCCCGGCCCCCCACCCCCGAGCCCAACCTCGGCTCCCCGCAGTGAGGGACCCCCGACCCCGCTTTTCCCCAGTGAGGGACCCCCGACCCCGCTTTTCCCCAGTGAGGGACCCCCAGCCCAACTCCAGCCTCAGTTTCCCCTGTGAGACGCCCCCAGTGCCCCCCAGCTTTGCCTGCCCCAGTGAAGGACCCCAGCCCCAGTCTAATGTGCCCCAGTGAGACCCCCCTGTCCTGGTGTGCCCTGGGGACACACGGGGTCCCCGCCAGGCCCTGCCCTGCCACCAACCCCCGCCTGGGACACGGGGAAGGTCCCGGCCCCCCAGTGCAGGACACCCCCAGCACTGCCCGTCCAGCCCCGCTGTCCCCTCGGTCCCCTCGGTCCCCGCTTCTCTGTCACTGTGACCTTTGGAGGCTGCATGATCCCCCAATAAAGCACCACCCTGTGCCCACCCTCCTGCTCTCTGGGTGCTGATCCCACCCTCGGGGTGTCACTGGGGTGGGTGGGCAGGCTGGCAGCTCTGGCCGCTGCCGTGTCCCCTCGCGGTGACACCGGTGCCCTGGCGGTGACCAGAGCCGAGGGCAGCGCCCCCGTTCCGGTGTCCGTGGCCGGGAGAGAGCCGGGAGCGCCGGGGCAGCCGCGGCTTTGATGTGCCAGGGCCGGAGCTCACCCTGCTGTGCCACGGCCCCGAATCCAGGGCACGGAGTGGGGAGATGCGGCCACGGAGCCGGCCCTGCTGCCCGGCACATGGCCATGGGCTGTGTGCCCTGTGCTGTGTGCTCTGTGCCACATGCCATGTGCTGTGTGCCCTGTACCATGTGCTGGATGCCCTGTGCCATGTGCCACATGCCATGTGCTGTGTGCCCTGTAGCATGTGCTCTATGCCATGTGCCATGCACTGTGTTCCCTGTGCCACATGCCATGTGCTGTATGACCTGTGCCACATGCCATGTGCTGTGTGCCCTGTACCATGTGCTGTATGCCCTGTGCCATGTGCCACATGCCATGCGCTGTGTGCCATGTGCCCTGCGCCATGTG
Organism: Melospiza georgiana; assembly: GCF_028018845.1. NCBI lineage: Eukaryota > Metazoa > Chordata > Aves > Passeriformes > Passerellidae > Melospiza > Melospiza georgiana. Next base: position 20,510,561 of record NC_080443.1, read on the forward strand.
CCACATGCCATGTGCTGTGTGCCCTGTAGCACACCCCGTGTGTCCCCAGCTGTGTTCCCTGTGCCATGTATGTGCTCTGTGTGTGTAACCTGTGCCACGTCCATGGGCCATGCACCACGGTCACCTGTAACATGACTGTGTCATGTCCCATGTGCCACACTGTGTGCTGTGTCCCACGTGTGTGTTCCTTGTGCCACATGCTGTGTGCTACGTGCTCTGCCATGTGGCATGCAGTGTGGCATACTCCATGTATCTGTTCCATGTGACACGTGCATTGTCCTGTGCCACATGCTGTGTGCCTTGTCATGTTCCCTGTGCTATGTGTTATTTGTCATGTGCTCTGTGCCATTTGTCATGCGATGTGTTCTGTGTGCCCTGTGCCAGGTGCCATGCTCTTTGTGCCATGTTCTGTGTGCCCTGTGCCACGTGCTGTGTGCCATGTTCCTTGTATCATGTTCCTTGTGCCAGGTAGCATGTTCCATGTGCCATGTTCTGTGTGCCCTGTGCCACGTGCTGTGTGCCATGTTCCCTGTGCCATGTGCCATGCTTCATGCTGTGCCACGTGCTGGGCACTGTGCCACACTCCTGCCATGTGCTGTGTGCTGAGGCTGCCAGCATGGTGCCAGCAGATGCTCCTGGCACGGTGACATCCTCAGGGGCAGGGTGTGCCCAAGGCCACCACAGGGACCGAAACTGGGGCCTGGCACAGCCTCACGGGGTAGGGGCCACCTGAGGTGCCACCGAGTTGGGCTCCGGGTGCTGCCACGTCCCTGGGCGCAGGTGCCAGGCTGGCCCGGGTGGGTGTCACTGTCCGGGGCAGCTCTGCCGGCCCTCGGGCACAGCTGGCAGCACACGGCAGGGGCAGGGGCGCGGTCCCTGCCCCCCCATCAGCCCCTATTTATAGCTGTGATTCATCCCTTCGGGCCGGGATCCCGGCTGTTGCCGAGGAAACCCAAACCTGCCGCCGGGAGGAGGCAGCGGGGCCGGTCCTGGGCGGGCAGGAGCTGCCCTGGCACCCGTGCCCATGGGGCCGCTCCTGGGCGGGCAGGAGCTGCCCTGGCACCCGTGCCCATGGGGCCGCTCCTGGGCGGGCAGGAGCTGCCCTGGCACCCGTGCCCATGGGGCCGCTCCTGGGCGGGCAGGAGCTGCCCTGGCACCCCTGCCCATGGGGACGGAGGGTGGCTGCAGAGGGACCCTCGGGGCTGGCAGTGTCCAGGGACACCTCGCTGGGCTGTCCGTGCCGGCAGGAGGGGCTGGCACAGGGGGCAGGGTTGGCAAGGCTGGCACAAGGGGCAGGGTTGGCAAGGCTGGCACAGGGGGCAGGAGTGGCAGGACACGGGTGCCACTGTCCCACAGAGCCCGAGGAGGGTCTCACCAGCTCCCCCCTGTCAGCCAGGCCTAGCCAGGGCTCCTGGTGGTGCCAGGGCCGAGCCCCCACCCTGCTCACCCTGAGGAAGCCAGTTAATCACTGACTGAGCCTCTGCTGCCCGGGGGCTCCACGGGGCGATTCCTTGGCAGGAGAGGGGCCGGGGGCTCGGGCTGCTCCTGCCCGGGACACCCCAGGGTGCTGGGGGTGGAATGAGCCCCTCGGTGCCAACAGCCCAGCAGGGAGATGGGCAGGGAGAGCGCCCAGCCGGGGTAACGGGGCGGGGGGCACTGGAGGGGGGCCCTGGGTGCTGCTGAAGGAGCCAGCCCCGTGCCGCGAGCTGTGCTGGCAGGCCCTGTCCCCACGCTGTGACCCCGCCCGGGCCGTGCTGCCCCCCCGGTCATTGCCCCCGCCCGTTAATGAGGGCCCCGGGGATGCGTCCCCACCCCGATGTGCTCCTGATAACGGCAGCTGTTCCTGATAACAGCAGCGCTTCCCGCCCCGCTCCCATGGGAATCGTTGCCTCGCAGGGAACAACAATAAATATTTATTTCCGCAGGGTGGGATGGGCGGAAAGAGGGGTCACGGCCACAGCCCCGGGCCGGGGCAGCGGGAGCACGGGGACGGCCACAATGCAGGGCCGGGAAAGCTCCCTGAACCCAGGGAGGAGGAGGGACGGTGCTCCCAGACCCCCGGCCCCGGCGGGTGACACAGGGGGGCTTTGGAGGGGCCCTGCAGGGTCTCCATGTGGTTGTCAGCAGGTGAGGGCTCAGCGTCCCCCCAAAGCCCGGCGGCTCCCTCAGGCCATGGGCCACTGTGTGGGCAGCTCCGTGTCCCCCATCTCCTCCTGGTAGCGCCGGTTGAAGAGCGCGTTCTGCTCGGGGGAGAAGTGGCTGCGCCAGTCCCCCACCACCCCTGAGGGACAGAGGGACAGCCAGTCAGGGTCCCTGTCCCACCACCCCTGAGGGACACAGGGACAGCCAGTCAGGGTCCCTGTCCCTGTCCCACCACCCCTGAGGGACACAGGGACAGCCAGTCAGGGTCCCTGTCCCTGTCCCACCACCCCTGGGGGACACAGGGACAGGCAGTCAGGGTCCCTGTCCCACCACCCCTGAGGGACACAGGGACAGCCAGGCAGGGTCCCTGTCCCACCACCCCTGAGGGACACAGGGACAGCCAGGCAGGGTCCCTGTCCCTGTCCCACCACCCCTGGGGGACACAGGGACAGCCAGTCAGGGTCCCCGTCCCTGTCCCACCACCCCTGGGGACACAGGGCACAGGCAGGCAGGGTCCCTGTGCTCTCGGTGTCCCCGCGGTGTCCCCGGGGTGCCGCACGCCCCCAGCCCCGCTCACCCTTGCGCATGAAGCGGCCCTGGCTGTGGTCCATGATCTCGGCGGGGATCAGGGAGTAGTTAGCCATGGCGTTGTCCCGCATGGCCGAGAAGCTGCAGTGCTGCTCCAGGGCTGCCAGCGTGCCCGGTGCCAGCGGGCACCCCAGGAAGGTGCTGAGGCGCTGCGCGGTGCCCCGCAGGTCCTGCGGCGGGAGCGCGGTCAGCACCGGGCACCGGGCACCGGGGACCGGGACGGGACGGGGACACGGCGGGGCTCACACCGGGACAGGGACGGGACGGGGACACGGCGGGGCTCACACCGGGCACCGGGGACGGGACAGGACACGGCGGGGCTCACACCGGGCACGGGACAGGACGCGGCGGGGCTCACCTGGTGCAGCTCCTCGTAGGTGACATAGAGGATGTCCAGGCGGTGCCGCTGGCCCAGCCAGCCCTTGACGTGCTCGAACCAGGAGCCGTAGTGCACTGGGGGGAGGCGGGGGGTGATGGGGAGCCCCGAGGCTCAGCCCCCCCCCCCCAGACTGCCCCGTCCCTACCTGTGCCCTCGAGGAACTGCGTCAGGAAGGCATCGAAGGAGCTGGGGTCGGGCAGGAACTTGGCCAGGTGGTGGAAGTGGTAGAAGGAGACGGCGACGTCTTTGGGGTTCCTGGCCACGTAGATCACCTGGAGGGACATAGAGTCACCCCGCAGCCGGGGGCGTTCCCCTGCACCCCGCTCAGAAATCCCCCAGCGTTTCCCGGCTGCGGGAAGCCCCGGGGGTGCGGGATGTCCCTGCAGGGCCCCCCCGAGCCCCGGGACCGCTCTGACCTTGGCCTTGCTGCGCTGCAGGGCGGGGGCCAGCACGGGCGCGGGCAGGTGCGTGGTGAGGAGCCGCGGGCCGCCCGTGTCCCGCAGAGCCTCCCGGCAGTAGATCTGCTCCAGCCACGGCGCCCTCTCCCAGTTGGGAATGGTCTTGGCCGGCCGGGCGTCGCCGAGGCTGAAGAGCAGCGTCAGGATCTCCTGCATCCAGGTGGTGCCTGCAGGGGTGGCTGTCAGGGCAGGGCCGCGGCACCATGGCACGGCACGGCATGGCACTGCCCTGGCACGGTAGCGCGGATTGGCACGGCAAGGCACGGCTCACCCTGTCCCGTCCCACCCCGACCCCTCCCGTAGCAGCGGCTGGGCCGGCAGTGCCGTGTGCCCCTCCCCGAGCCCCCAGGGACACCAGGCTGGGGCTGGGGACAGCGGGGCAGCCGGACAGGGGCTCGGGGTGCCCGTGCCGTGCCAGAGATCCAGCGGGACCCGGTCCGGGCGTGTCCCAGCCCCGGCAGCTCCGGGGGAGCTCCCGCCCCAGCCCGGGCTCCCCGTCCCGTCCCCTCTCGTTGTCCCGGTGTCCCCTATCCCCTCACCCGATTTGGGGTAGGTGGCGATCAGCACGTCGCTGGGGCGGAAGGTGAAGGCGGCGGCGAAGCCGAGGGACTCCTGGGTGTGGAGGTGGCCGGGCAGGGCGATGCCCGCGAAGGTCTCGGTCACCTCCATGCGCTCCATGGCCCGGCCGGGCGGGACGCGCCGGGAGCCGCTTAAGTAGCGCAGAAAGAGGAAGCGGCCCCGGCGGGCGGGGGGCCGGAACCCCCCGGCACATTCCTGCCGGGGAGCCGGGAATCCGCGCTGGGGCCAGCGCCGGGAGAGCGCGGCTGCCAGGGGCTGCCCGCACCCGGGATGGGATGGGACGGGATGGGACGGGAAGGGTGGGATGGGACGGGAATCCTCCCGTTCCTGAGGCACCGCCGCAGCCGGGGAAACGCGGGGGCCGCGTCACCTCGGGCAGGCCCGGGAAGGCCGAGCGATGCCAGCCCCACGCCGTGCCCACCCCGGCTCCCCGTGCCTGGCACCGCAGGAGGGGTTTGTTGCCATCAGGAACACCCCAGGATGAGGTGTCCAGCTGGACCGGCCATCTCCGCGTGGCTCCAAGCCATTCCCGAAGCGCAGCCAAGGCCTCGCTGGGAAGGACGGCACAGCTGGGGCCAGCAGGGATGCGCAGCATGGCGGTGCCTCAGTTTCCCCTCGGGACGCTGCAGCGGGACAGAGTGCGGGGGGCCCGAGCGCACACGGAGCAGCAGCAGCAGCAGCAGCAGCAGCAGCAGCCCCACCGCCGGCCGTGCCACCCCGCTGCTGCCCCCGGGCATGCGGCGGCTCCGGCGCCACGGCGGGGGTGGCTCTGGGGGGGCCGGAGCCCATCCCAGCCCCGTCACCGCACGCAAGCCGGAAAAGTTCATTCACAGCCATCGCAGGCAGGGACCGCCCGAGTGTCCGGGGCCGGGGTGAGCGGGGCCGGGGGTGCCGGGGGTGCCGGGGGTGCCAGGGCCGAACCGGGGGTGCCGGGGAGGCTGAGGCGCGGATGGGACTGGCACTTTCCCAACTGAAGAATGTCTGGGCTTCATTAGAGGGATCGGGAGCGTCCCCGCGGCTCGGAGGAGAGGCCGAGGCACGGCCCGGCCACCGGGGCTGGGCTGGGGAGGCCGCGAGAGAGCCCTGGCACTGCCAGGCGGGCACAGGGCAGCCAGGGAGGGGAAACGCCACGCTCCTGGTTATTCATTGACGGCGGGAGGGGACGGAGGAGCGCGGAGCGGCCATCCCAGTGCCTGCGCTCTCACGGCGGTGCCGGGTCCCCCCTTGTCCCCAGCAGCAGCAGCCAGCGGGAGAAGATGCCCGGCGGGAGCGTGTGGGTGCTGGTGCTGGCGCTGGCACTGCCCAGCACTGGACAGCAGCACCTGCAGGAGGCCGAGCGCATCATGAGCACCACGCCGGTCATCGACGGGTGAGCAAAGGTCACCGGGCCCGCAGCGAGCTCGGCTGCTCCCTCCGTGTGGGAAAACCCCAGCTGGGAAACCCTGCTGGGACAGCCCGGGGGGCATTCCGGGCCCGGGCACCCCTGCGGGAACGGGGAGCAGATCTCCCAGGGGATCCCCGTGCCAGCACCCCAGGGCTGTGCAGGAATAGGGGACAGCTTTCCCAGGGGATCCCCGTGCCAGGCACCCAGGGCTGTGCAGGAATAGGGGACAGCTTTCCCAGGGGATCCCCGTGCCCGCGCCCCAGGGCTGTGCAGGAATAAGGGACAGCTTTCCCAGGGGATCCCCGTGCCCGCACCCCAGGGCTGCGTGGGGACGAGGAACAGATTTACAGATTTCCCGCGGATCCCGTGGCACGGTCCGTGCACCGAGGGGATCCCCGGCGCCGCAGCCCGGCGGGAGCGGGCAGGGTACGGGAAGCCGGGGCTGGGCTGCCCCGGGGGAAGTTCCTGCTCATGCTGATGGTGTCCCCGCTCCCTTCTCGGGAGCCTCGGGAGGCCTCGGTCCCTGCAGCTCTCCCTGGTGGAACACGGAGCCGGGCAGGGGGAGCGGGGATGTGGGACCGTGACAGGAGCAGGAAGTGGCACCAGCCCGGACCCTGCCACGTCCCCGGGGGCACCGCTGGGTGTGGGATGGGCGTGCCAGGATGTCCCTGCGGTGACATCCCTGCCGAGGGGGTGTTGGGCTGGCTCCCCTGGGTGTGAGGGTGATGATGGGCTGGGAAGGGGCAGGGGAGCGTCCTCAGGGGGGTCCCACATGGCACTGTCACCTGGGAGGGACCTGTCTCCAGTTCTGGGCTGGAGCTGCTGGGGGGGCTTGTGGCTGAGGGGACAGCTGGGGGGACAGACGGACTGGGGGGGATGGATGGATGGATGATGGATGGATGGATGGATGGATGGATGATGGATGGATGGATGGATGATGGATGGATGGATGGATGGATGGATGGATGGATGGATGGATGGATGGATGGATGGATGGATGGATGGATGATGGATGGATGGATGGATGGATGGATGGAGGGATGGATGGATGGATGGATGGATGGATGGATGGATGGATGATGGATGGATGATGGATGGATGGATGGATGGATGGATGGATGGATGGATGATGGATGGATGGATGGATGGATGGATGGATGATGGATGGATGGATGGATGGATGGATGGATGGATGGATGGAGGGATGGATGGATGGATGGATGGATGGATGGATGGATGGATGGATGGATGGATGATGGATGGATGATGGATGGATGGATGGATGATGGATGGATGGATGGATGATGGATGGATGATGGATGGATGGATGATGGATGGATGGACAGATGGATGGAATGACAGCCAGATGAGGGCACTGTGTGTGTGGCCAGCCAGCAGGGTGGGCCGCCTGAGGGTGAGTGGGCCGAGGGTCTGGCCCCTCCTCAGCGCCCACCCTGTCCCTGCCCAGGCACAACGACCTGCCCTGGCAGCTCCTCCGCAAGTTCTACAACCAGCTGAGGCTGCCAGCAGCCAACCTGACCCTGCTGAACGACACCCACACCAACATCCCCAAACTGCGCCAGGGCCACGTGGGCGGGCAGGTGGGAGCACCGGGGTGGGCACTGGGGAGGGCAGGGGCACCAGGGAGGGCACCAGGGAGAGTGAGAGGGCTCTGGGGAGGGCAAGGGCACCAGGGAGGGCACCGGGGTGAACACTGGGGAGAGCAGGGGCACCAGGGAGGGCACCAGGGAGAGTGAGAGGGCTCTGGGGAGGGCAGGGCCATGAGGGAGGGCACCAGGGAGAGTGCGAGGGCTCTGGGGAGAGCAGGGGCACCAGGGAGGGCACCAGGGAGAGTGAGAGGGCTCTGGGGAGGGCAGGGCCATGAGGCAGGGCACCAGGGTGAGTGAGAGGGCTCTGGGGAGGGCAGGGGCACCAGGGAGGGCACCGGGGGTCTTGGGGCAGCACCAGGACTGGCAGAGTGCTGGGGTGAGCAGTAGGGTGGGCAGTGCCTGTGCTGGGGGAGTGCTCACGCTGACGGGGTGCCCGGGCAGTTCTGGTCGGTGTATGTGCCCTGCGAGACGCAGAACAAGGACGCGGTGAGGCGCACGCTGGAGCAGATGGACGTGGTGCAGCGCATGTGTGACCTGTACCCAGAGACCTTCCTCTGTGTCACCGACAGCAGCGGTGAGCGGGCACAGCGGGGATGGGCACAGCGGGGATGGGCACCGCGGGGATGGGCACAGCGGGGACGGGCACTGCGGGGATGGGCACCACGGGGATGGGCACTGCGGGGACGGGCACAGCGGGGACGGGCACAGCGGGGATGGGCACCACGGGTACGGGCACTGCGGGGATGGGCACAGCGGGGATGGGGCACAGCGGGGATGGGGCACCGCGGGGATGGGCACCACGGGGACGGGCACTGCGGGGACGGGCACAGCGGGGACGGGCACAGCGGGGATGGGGCACCACGGGGACGGGCACCGCGGGGACGGGCACAGCGGGGACGGGCACTGCGGGGACGGGCACAACGGGGCTGCCGAGGGTCCCGCCCGCCCCGCTGATGTCCCCGCCCTCCCGCAGGCATCCGGGAGGCGTTCCGGACCGGGAAGGTGGCCAGCCTGATGGGGGTGGAGGGCGGCCACTCCATCGACAGCAGCCTGGGCGTCCTGCGCACCCTGTACCGCCTGGGTGCCCGCTACATGACCCTCACCCACAGCTGCAACACCCCCTGGTAGGGCCCCCGGGGGCACGGACGGTGGCAGCGCTGCCATGGGGGGATGTGGTCAGAGGGGTGGCCACTCTGATGCTCTCCCTGTTCTGCAGGGCTGACAACTGGCTGGTGGACACCAAAGATGAGGAACCTGTGCACCACGGCCTCTCACCCTTTGGGAAGGTGAGGAATAACATCAGCGGTGCCCAGGAGCAGTGGCATTGGAGGAATGTGGTACTGGCACCCACTGGCACCATGCTGGGCACAGTGTTCCATCCATCCATCCATCCATCCATCCATCCATCCATCCATCCATCCATCATCCATCCATCCATCCATTCATCCCTCCATCCATCCATCCATCCATCCATCCATCATCCATCCATCATCCATCCATCCATCCATCCATCCATCCATCCATCCATCCATCATCCATCCATCCATCCATCCATTCATCCCTCCATCCATCCATCCATCCATCCATCCATCCATCCATCCATCCATCCATCCATCATCCATCCATCCATCCATCCATCCATCCATCATCCATCCATCATCCATCTATCCATCCATCCATCCATCCATCCATCCATCCATCCATCATCCATCCATCCATCATCCATCCATCATCCATCCATCCATCCATCCATCCATCCATCCATCCATCCATCCATCCATCCATCCATCCATCATCCATCCATCATCCATCCATCCATCCATCCATCCATCCATCCATCCATCCATCCATCCATCCATCCATCCATCCCTCTGTCCCCCCATGCCCAGAGGGGACCCCTCCCATGTCCCGCTCAGCCCCCAGCCCCGTCCCCTGTCCCTGCAGATGGTGGTGGAGGAGATGAACCGCCTGGGCATGATGGTGGACCTGGCCCACGTCTCAGTGGACACCATGAAGATGGTGCTGAACATCTCCAAGGCCCCCGTCATCTTCAGCCACTCCTCTGCCTACAGCCTCTGCCAGCACCGCCGCAACGTGCCCGACGACGTGCTGCAGCTGGTGGTGAGCTTGGGGCACGGCCAGGGGCACTGGGGGCTCTGGGGGCACAGCAGGGACATGGGGGGCTCTGGGGGCACGGCCAGGACATGGGGGGCTCTGGGGGCACAGCCAGGGACACGGGGGGCTCTAGGGGCACGGCCAGGGACACGGGGGGCTCTGGGGGCACAGCAGGGACATGGGGGGCTCTGGGGGCACAGCCAGGGACACGGGGGGCTCTGGGGGCACAGCAGGGACATGGGGGGCTCTGGGGGCACAGCCAGGACATGGGGGGCTCTGGGGGCACAGCCAGGGACATGGGGGGCTCTGGGGGCACGGCCAGGGGCACTGGGGCTCTGGGGACACGGCCAGGGACACAGGGGGCTCTGGGGCTCTGGGGGCTCAGGGCTGCTCCTCCCCAGGCCTCCACGGGCAGCTTGGTGATGGTCAACTTCTACAACGCCTACGTGACCTGCAGCGAGAAGGCGCAGCTGAAGGACGTGGCAGGTGAGGGGGTGCCCAGGTGTCTGGGGGTGCCAGTGTGCCCCCTGCCCTGCTCACCCCCGTGTCCCCCCACAGACCACATGGACTATGTGAAGAAGGTGGCCGGTGCCCAGGCTGTCGGCTTCGGGGGGGACTACGACGGGGTCTCAGGGTAAAGGGGGTGATTGGGATGGGATGGCATGGGATGGGATGGGACGGGATGGGATGGGATGGGATGGGGTGGGATGGGATGGGACGGGATGGGATGGGATGGGATGGGATGGGACGGGATGGGATGGGATGGGATGGGATGGGATGGGATGGGATGGGATGGGGTGGGATGGGATGGGACGGGATGGGATGGGATGGATGGGGCAGCGTCCCCACCATGGGGACATCCTGAGGAGCAGGGGTGCCCCCCCGCACCCTGTGTGGGCAGCTGGGGGTGCTGGGGGTGGCCCAGCTGTGAGCAGTGGGGTGGCACAGGGTCCCCACCGGCCTGGAGGACGTCTCCAAGTATCCCATGCTGGTGGCCGAGCTGCTGGCGAGGAACTGGACGGAGCAGGAGGTGAAGGGAGCCCTGGCTGAGAACCTGCTCCGGGTCTTCAGCAGAGTGGAGGAGGTGAGCGGGGCACGGGGAGGGACAGGGCAAGGGGACCTGTGGGGGGGACACGAGTGGCACCGGGAGCATTGGAATGGGGATGTATGGGACACGGGGACACTTGGGGCAGCAGCCACAGCTGGAACATCGGGGCATGCGGCACTCAGGAATTTGTGGGGACACGGGGAGGCATGGGGACACACGGGGCACCGGGACGTGTGTGGGATGGTGGCACAGGGACGTGCGGGGTGGCAGGGGCTCCGTGCCCGTCTCACCGGGAGCCCACGCTGTGCCCACGGCAGGTGAAGAGGAGCCTGCAGGGCACGGCTCCCCTCGAGACCCCCATCGCCTTCGAGGAGCTGGAGAGCTCGTGCAGAACCAGCTACGGCTACTCCGACCCGGTGCCCGCCCGGGCACCGCCCGCAGCCCTGGCACCGCCGCTGGCCCTGGCGCTGCTGCTGGCCCTGCTCTCCTAGCGCCCGCCTGGCACCGCGGGCCTGGCACCGTGCCCGGGCAGCCGGGCGGGGCAGATCCCGCTCTCCTCTCCGCCGGACCTGCCGGCAAAATAAATCCGTGACTCGAGCAGCGCCCGCAGCGAGCCAGTGTCCGTCCGTGTGCGGCTCCGCGGCACAGCCAGGGGCCTGCCTGGGCATGCTGGGTCACCCTGCGTGTCCCCGGCCACCCCCCGTGTCACCGGCAGTGTCACCGGCCGGGCAGAGCCGCGGGGTCCCGGGAAGCTGTACCGGCCCCGGGAGTGACACATCCCGGCAGCACCTGGCCAGGGCGGCTGCCGAGCTGCCTCCGCAGGATGCTTCCATTAATCATTAGCTAATTAATTGGCTACTTAATTATCTCCTTAGCAATTTCCTCTGGCATTCAGGAACAGCCTGTCTGGGGAGCGGAGGCGGCAGAACAGGCAGGAGGAGAAGGGGAGCCATCATCTTCCTGTGGCATTCGGGATTTGGCTGAGGCAGAGCGCCCGCCTGCCAGCCGGGCACCGGGCAGGGGAGGCACGGGCACGGAAAGGGACGGGGAAGGGAAGGGAAGGGACGGGAACAGGAGCAGGGAAGGGACGGGAACAGGAGCAGGGAAGGGAAGGGACGGGAACAGGAGCAGGGAAGGGAAGGGACGGGAACAGGAGCAGGGAAGGGAAGGGAAGGGAAGGGAAGGGAAGGGAAGGGAAGGGAAGGGAAGGGAAGGGAAGGGAAGGGACGGGAACAGGAGCAGGAGCAGGGAAGGGAAGGGAAGGGAAGGGACGGGAACAGGAGCAGGGAAGGGAAGGGACGGGAACAGGAGCAGGGAAGGGAAGGCTGCACCCTCCGCCCCGTCCCTGCCAGCGAGGCTGCTGTGGGCAGGTGCTGATGGCAGCATGGCTGTGGTGCCACCTCGGTGCGGTGACAAGCCCGGGTCTCCCCTCGGCGTCCCAGATTGTCCCCAAAAGGGCTGGGAACGGTGCAGGGAGCCGGGCTGGCCCAGCCTGACGGGGAAGGGAGCTGGGCTCCAGCTGCTCCTGCTCACCCTGGTGCCCCTGTTTGGCCACACGAAAGGGTCAGGTCCCTGCACTGGGGAACGGGGTTGTCCTCGCCCTCCAGAATCCCGAGTGGGCACCCCGAGCCCCTTCCCTGCTCCTGCATGGGCAGAGGCTCTGGGAACGAGAGCAGCCCCTCCCTGCTCCCCCTCAGCTCCAGGGCAGCCCCCGGCACCAGGACAGGGGATCAGACAGGGGGGGACCACAGACCCCGTGTGCATCCACCCCCCAACACACACTGGGCTGTTCAGAGATTGTTTATTTAAACCCACAGAAGGGCATGGACACGGTTTGGGCAAAAAGAAGGCAAATAAGACAAGCTTAAAAAAACAAACCACCAATGAAACCACAGAGAGAGACAGCCCAGGAGAGGGACAGGGGCAGGTCTGGAGCCCCAGGGCTGCAGGGAGCCAGGCACAAACCTCCAGGGTCCCCCAGCTTCCCACCCGGCCCCTCGGGAGGTGGGACAAGATCCAGTGCTCTGCTGCAGCCCAAAGCTGCCTCCTCCTCCTCCTCGGTGGAGAGGAAGGCTCCGTGTCCCCAGCCACAGGCTCCAAGGCCACTGAAGTCGGGAAAAACAACCAGCGCAGCAGGAAGTGTTTGTGCCGGGCAGGGGGCCCACGACATCCCCCAGAGGTGACAGTTCCTGCTGGGACACCCAAAGGAATCGGAGCTTCCTTCCTGGAGAGCTTCCAGCCGTCCAGCAGGGCCGCGGGAGGGGCACAATGGCTCGGGCAGCGCGGGGAGGTGACAAGGGACAGGGGTGAGCAGCGGGAGGGCACACGGAGAGAGAGCAGCCCCAGCCCGGTGCCAGCAGCGAGGGACAGAGGGCCGAGGCACAGGGATGGAGCAGAGCTGTCCCGGGATGGTTCTGCACTCCCTGCCACACCCCCCAGCAGGGGGACATTTGGGGACGTGTCTGCAGCCCCCACGGCCCCCAGCGCCGGCCACGGCTCCTCGCCGTGCAGGCAGGGCCAGGATAACCATTTCCAGCTGGCAGTGCCCGGGGAACGTGGGCATCGACACGCACGGGGCTGGGCAGGGAGGGCGCTCCCAAGGGCACTTCGTGGTACGGGCTGGGCTGTGGCCGGGGGACACGGAGCAGCACAGGGCACGGGGACGGTGACAGCGAGGGAGGGGACACCCCGCCGGTGGCAGCGAGGGAGGGGACACCCGCTGGCACCGCCCTTCCCGCAAGGCACCGAGCTGCCCAGCCCCGGCCGGCATTGGGGGCCCCTGCAGGCCCTGCTGCTCCTGCCGAGCAGCCCCTGGGGAGCTCAGCCCGCAGCTCAGGCCCGGGCAGGGAACGCCAGAGGGGTTGGGGAGCAGCATCCCTAAGCAGGGAGATCAATCAATCAATCCCCTCAGTGTTCCCCTCAGACAGGGCGTGGGGCCCTGCCAGCAGCAGCACCCCCAGACAAAGCCCCCCAGAATCCAGCACAGCATTCCCACGTTCCCACCGGGGTCACAGCAGGCTCAGGGAAGGGCTGTCACCCCCCAGAACAGTCCAGAGGCAGGGGGGCTGCACGAGGGGGTCCTGCTCCAGCAGTGCCATCCACAGCCCCAGGGAGAGCTCAGTTCCTCAGGGCAGCCAGCCTGCAGGGAGAGCAGGGTCAGGGCAGCAGGAGCAGCCCAGGGAGGGGCAGGGAGCCCCTGAGAGCCCCCAGGGAGCCCCTGAGAGCCCCAGGGAGGGCCAGGGAGCCCCTGAGAGCCCCAGGGAGGGCCAGAGAGCCCCTGAGAGCCCCAGGAAGGGGCAGCTCCTCCCCTCGAGGCCAGGGAAGGACCCTGGGGGCACAGGGACAGGGACAGCACCAACCTGCGGGACAGCTGGTCCTCCTGGGAGCGCACAGAGCTCTCCCCCAGGGCCGAGGCCCCCTCGGGAAGCTGGCTCAGCTGGTCCATGATCTCCAGCCCGTTCTCCTCGGCGATCTGCACGATCAGGCTGTCCACCTGCTCCTGCGGCGTGCTCAGCGTGGTGGCCGAGCTCATGGAGTCCTCCATGACCTGGCACAGACACAGCCCTGTCCCCCTGCCCGGACACAGCCCTGCCAGGGCTCTCACCCTGCCCGCCCAGCACTCACCGACGTGTGGACATCCAGGTTCTGCACTTGCTGCTCGAATTTATCCATCACCGCCGACACCTTCTGCAGGTCCATGGAGCTCAGGGCCTTGTCCAGAGCCTTGGTCACCTGGGCCATGTTCTTCGTCACCTGCAAGAGGAGATTCCTTCAGGGATGCCCTGGGGGCTGCAGACAAACCCGAGCGCTGTCCTGACCCATCCCAGGTAGGATGGACCTGTCTGAGGGGTCTGACACCACCACCAGCACTGCTGGGGTCATCTGGGGACACAGGGGCACTGGGGGTTGGCACCCTGATTTTTTAAGATTTTTTAAGTTTCCTAATGTTTACATTTTCATAGCAAACTTTCTCACACGCTTTCTGTAAATAACTGATTGTTTTGCATTCTCTTGTGGAGGAGGAGGAATTTGATGGACTGTTGGTTTGCCCAGCGTCATTGGAGAGGTGGAACTTTCTCCCTCCAATCCACTGTCACTTTTGGAGATCTACAAATGTTAAGAGTCAGAAAATAAACCTCCCTTTTTCCACCTTGAGAGCAGCAGTGTGTGCGTGCACTCACGTTGTTTTGTGTCCTGCAGTGCCAGGGGGTGGCTGGGGGCAGAGAGGGGAAGCTCCACAAGGGGATGTGAAGCTATGATATTTTTTGAACAATCCCTTTGCCAGGAATTTTCTCCTGAGAAGGTGTCTCTGGGGTGAAACACCACACCCCCAGCCAGACAAAGGTGTCTGTGGGGTGAAACACCACACACCCAGCCAGCCCAAAGGGTCTGTGGGGTGAAACACCACACACCCAGCCAGCCAAAGGTGTCTCTGGGGTGAAACACCACACACCCAGCCAGCCAAAGGTGTCTGTGGGGTGAAAGCACTGCAGCTGCCACCCTTGGTCAAGCAGCAAGGGCCGGACGAGCCCGGGAACGTGTCACAGACATCTTTATGAAAAATTCTTTCCTTAGGATTTTTCCTCCTGAGAATCTGAGAGGCCTCAGGAACAAAATGTAAACAATGGTTATCTGCTGCTGTGGGATGCAACATGTGGACCTTTGATTGGTCTATGTTGGAGGTTTCTAATTAATGTCCAATTACAGCCCATCTGGCCCAGACAGAGAGTCCGAGACAGAGCTTTTGTTATCATTCTTTTCTATTCTATTCTTAGCCAGCCTTCTAACGAAATCCTTTCTTCTATTATTTTAGTACAGTTTTAATGTAATATATACCATAAAATAACGAATCAGCCTTGTGAAACACGGAGTCAGATCCTTCCCTCATCCCGACCCCTGTGAGCACCATCGCAGGCCCGTCCATCCGGCTGCACTGCTATTTAATTCCATCACAGAGTCAGCTCCCGTCTGTGCCCTGGTGCCGAGGCCCCTGCGAGCCCCCCGGGGCTGGGGCAGCCCTGGGCTCTTACCCCCTTCATGGTGACGGCCGTCTGCACCTTGGAGGCCACGGCGTCCACGCGCGACGCCATGCGCAGCCAGTTGAGCCCCTCGTTGCGCTTGCGGATGGCGTTCTCAGCATAGACACGGGCACACTCCACGTTCTTCTGCTGCAGGGCCTGCAGGGAGAGTGCTCAGAGACAGCCTGGGCTGTGCCATGGACAGAGAGAGTGCTCAGAGACAGCCCTGGGCTGTGCCATGGACAGAGAGAGTGCTCAGGGAGAGCCCTGGGCTGTGCCATGGAGAGAGAGAGTGCTCAGAGACAGCCCCGGGCTGTGCCATGGAGAGAGAGTGCTCAGAGAGAGCCTGGGCTGTGCCATGGACAGAGAGCCTGTTCAGAGAGAGCCTGGGCTGTGCCATGGAGAGAGAGTGCTCAGAGAGAGCCCTGGGCTGTGCCATGGACAGAGAGTGCTCAGAGAGAGCCTGGGCTGTGCCATGGACAGAGAGTGCTCAGAGACAGCCCTGGGCTGTGCCATGGACAGAGAGAGTGCTCAGGGAGAGCCCTGGGCTGTGCCATGCACAGAGAGAGTGCTCAGAGACAGCCTGGGCTGTGCCATGGACAGAGAGCCTGTTCAGAGAGAGCCTGGGCTGTGCCATGGACAGAGAGAGTGCTCAGAGACAGCCCTGGGCTGTGTCATGGACAGAGAGAGTGCTCAGAGAGAGCCCTGGGCTGTGCCATGGACAGAGAGAGTGCTCAGAGACAGCCCCGGGCTGTGCCATGGAGAGAGAGACCCCTCAGAGACAGCCCCGGGCTGTGCCATGGAGAGAGACCCCTCAGAGACAGCCCTGGGCTGTGCCATGGACAGAGACCCCTCAGAGACAGCCCTGGGCAGAGCAGCCCTGTTGGGTGGGCTCCAGCAGGACACGGCTCTGCCATGGCTCCAGAGCCAGCCAAACCCCCCCAGTGGGGCTGCAGGGGCCACATCCCCCTCCCCAGTGGGGTCTGCCCTGCCCTGGTCCCACAGCAGGCACGAGGGGATGGCAGCTGCCCCACGGAGCCGAGCACCGGCAGGGTGGGCCCCACACGGGGGCAGGAGGGGGTTCCAGTGCCAGGATGGGCCCCACACTGGGGCAGAAGGGGGTTCCAGTGCCAGGATGGGCCCCACACGGGGGCAGAAGGGGTTCCAGTGCCAGGATGGGCCCCACACTGGGGCAGAAGGGGGTTCCAGTGCCAGGATGGGCCCCACACACCTTTTTGACTTTGGCCTGCTCAGCCTTGGAGTCCTTCTCAGCTTTCTTGGAGAGCTTCTCCAGCTGCTTGGCAGTGAACTGCGGGGACAGTGAGGGGCAGAGCGGGGACAGTGAGGGACAGTGAGGGACAGTGAGGGACGGCCAGAGCCCGTCCAGCCCCACCCTGCCATGGCAGGGACACCTGCCCCAAGCCCTGTGCAGCCTGGCCTTGGGCACTGCCAGGGATCCAGGGGCAGCCACAGCTGCTCTGGGCACCTGTGCCAGGGCCTGCCCACCCTCACAGCCAGGAATCCCATCCCCATGTCCCGTCCCTTCCCATCCCATCCCATCCCATCCCATCCCATCCCGTCCCATCCCACCCCATCCCACCCTCGGGCACTGGGGAGCTGCTCCCCTTTGTGCCACCGTGCCAGTGCCCACCTGTCCCACCCCTGCCACCTCTCACTGGCCACGCTGCCCGACCCCCTGCCCGCGGCACCTCCGGCCACCCCCTCGGGCCGGGTCCCGGTCCCCCCGCAGGACCAGCCCCGGTCAGGCCGAGCCAGCGGGCGGAACCGGGCTCGGGACTCCCCCGGGACCGGCGGTACGGGACGGAAAGGAGGGGAAGGGCCTCCGCTGCTCTCACCTTCAGCTGGAAGAGCGTGTCTGGAAAGGAAGGAGAGCACAGACTCAGCGACGGGGCCGGTACCGGCAGCGGGTCACCGGCGACCCCGCCCACGCTTCCCGGCCGCCAGTCCCGGCTCCGACCCTCACCCCCAGACCCACCCATCCCGCCCCGCCCCGGCCCCGCCGGGAGGCGCCGGTACCGCCCAACCCCCGGTACCGTCCATCCTGCCCGCCGCCGCTTCCGGGTTCTGCCGCCGCTTCCGGGGGACGCCGCCGCTGCTTCCGGGGTGCGCGCGCTGAGTCTCGCGAGAGCGGGGTTGGGGAATGTCACGTGGGCAGCGGGAAGCATTGGCGCGTAGGACGGAGGGGGCGGAGCCAAAAATCCGGTGCGGTGCGGATTGAGCGCGGGGCAAAGGGAGGCGGGGCCAAATGGGGCGGGGCTTTCCGGGCCGGGGTTGCTATTGGTCCCTCTCTAACAACGGTTTCCAATGCCTAACGCGTGTGGGCGGGGCCTGCTGGTGGGCGGGGCCTGCGGCGGGATAATAGCGCGCGTGCGCAGAGCGGAACTCGCCATCGCGGGCATGGCAGCGGCTGAGGCGGGACCAGAACCGGGACCAGAACCGGCACCGGGACCGGCCGAGCCTGAGCTGGAGCCCCTGCGGCTGCGGCGGCTGCGCGGAGACGGCTTCTTCGAGGTCCCGGCGGCCGATCGGGTGAGTGCGGCGGGTCCCGGGGTGTGGGAGCCGGGGGGTTCCCGTGAGGAGCCCTCGGGGCTGAACGCCGTTTGTGGTTTCAGCTGGGACGGTGCCGCAGCGTGAAGGAGTTCGAGAAGCTGAACCGGATCGGAGAGGGCACGTACGGCATCGTGTGTGAGTGCGGGCTGGGCCTCCCTGGGGGCGGCCGTGCGGACCGGGCAGGGACCTCGGGGTTAATTCCGCTCCCTGCCCGGGGTAGGGAGGGCTTTTCCGCTGGCTGTCTTCCACCAGATCACGCTGCTCTGTCCGGCATGGCCCTGGGCACTGCCAGGGATCCGGGGGCACTGCAGCTTCCCTGGGTGCCTGTGCCAGGGCCTGCCCACCCTGCCAGGGAAGGTTCCTTACGGACATCCCGTCCATCCCTGCCCTTGGGAAGCCATTCCCCTGTGGAATCCCAGCACGGTTTGTGTCGGGAGGCACCTGTAGCCCCCACAGTTCCCCCTGTGGCTGGGCAGGGGGGCTGAGGTGAGGCGGGGGCAATGCCAGGTGTGTGTCCTGTTGCCAAGGCGGCCTGTTCTGTCCCCAGACCGTGCCCGGGACACGCTGACCAACGAGACAGTGGCCCTGAAGAAGGTGCGGATGGACAACGAGAAGGATGGTAACGGAGGAGGGGAGCAGGGCTGGCTCTGTCCTGGCACTGCCTCCAGGCCGGTCTGCAGCACTGTGTCCCTCCCTCCCTCTCTGCCCCAGGAATGCCCATCAGCAGCCTGCGGGAGATCACCCTGCTCCTGCAGCTCCAGCACCCCAACATTGTGGAGCTGAAGGACGTGGTTGTGGGAAACCACCTGGAGAGGTGAGAGTCCCCTTTCTGTCCTCCGTGTGCCTCCCAAACCTTCCCTGGAGCCCTGGGCTGCCCCAGCAGCCAGAGCTGTGCTGGGGGAGGCTCTGACCTTGCCTTGTGTCCCACAGCATTTTCCTGGTGATGGGCTACTGCGAGCAGGACCTGGCCAGTCTCCTGGAGAACATGCAAACGCCCTTCTCGGAGGCTCAGGTACAGGCTGGGGGCAGGATTTGGGTCTGGCACCCCTGGGAGGGTGCTGCCATTCCATGTGGGCACTGTGAAGGGCTCCCTAGACCCTGATCTGGGGGATTCCAGGGGTTCTGATGGAGCTGGGCTTTGCTGATTTTCAGGGAATTTCCAGGCTGGGTTTGGGGCTGGAACAAACTGTCAGGGAAACAGAGCTGAGAGAAAATGCCTGCCCAGAACCCCCTGGGAGGACACAGGGCTGGAGGGACTGCAGGAGACCCCAGTGGGTTTGGGCTGTGTGGCTTTGTGCCTTCAGTGCTGCTCCCACAGAGGTGACAGCTCCTGTCCTCTGTCCCCAGGTGAAGTGCATCATCCTGCAGGTGCTCAGGGGCCTGCAGTACCTCCATGAGAACTACATCATCCACAGGTGGGAGTGGGGGAGAGAGGGGGGTCTGGGGACACCTCCCACGTCCTGGCAGCACCGGCAGGGCAGGGAGGCCATGGAACGATGGGTTTGGATTTTTCGTGTCGTCTCTCAGCTCCAGCTGCTGTTTCCCACAGGGACCTGAAGGTCTCCAACCTGCTGATGACCGACAAGGGCTGTGTGAAGATAGGTGAGTGCTGGCACCTGCACTGGGCCCTGGCTGCTCTGTGCCATGAGCACGGCTCAGAGCTGGGCTCCCTCCTGACTGCCACTCTCTCTTGCAGCTGATTTTGGCCTGGCACGCACCTACGGGATGCCCCCTAAGCCCATGACCCCCAAAGTGGTGACCCTGTGGTGAGTGGCAGTGCCAGGGTGGGTGTCCCACTGGCATAGGTGGTGCCAGCTCTGACACAGAGTGTCCCCTGTGCAGGTACCGTGCACCAGAGCTGCTGCTGGGCATGACCACCCAGACCACCAGCATTGACATGTGGTAAGGGGGGCTGGGGGCTGCAGGGGGGTCCCTGGGGAGGGCTGCACACTGCAGGGGCATCACTGCAGGGGCTCCTGTGCTCCGCAGGGCTGCTGGCTGCATCCTGGCCGAGCTGCTGGCACACAAACCACTGCTGCCAGGCACCTCTGAGATCCACCAGATCGACCTGATCGTGCAGCTCCTGGGGACACCCAACGAGAACATCTGGCCGGTGAGAGCTCCCTGCCCGTTCTCCCCCTGTCCCTTCTCCCTGGAGCTGCCCTGGCCCCTCCTCACACCCTGTTTCCCCCAGGGCTTCTCCAAGCTGCCCCTGGCCACGCAGTACACCCTGCGCAAGCAGCCCTACAACAACCTCAAGCACAGGTTCCCCTGGCTCTCGGAGGCTGGGCTGCGACTGCTCAACTTCCTCTTCATGTACGACCCCAAGAAAAGGTAAAGCCAGGCAGGCTGTGGGCTGGGCAGGGCAGGGACCTGCCCCACGCTGTCCCCCAGCCTGGGGTGGTCCCTGCCACTTGTCCTTGTCCCCGCAGGGCCACGGCCAAGGACTGCCTGGAGAGCTCCTACTTCAAGGAGAAGCCCTTGCGTGAGTACTCGCCGTGCTAGGGCAGGGCAGGGCTGGGGGGCTTTGGCCCTGCTGACTGAGCCCTGTCTGTGCCCCACAGCCTGTGAGCCCGAGCTGATGCCCACCTTCCCGCACCACCGGAACAAGCGGGCGGCCAGCACGGCCCTGGAGAGCCAGGCCAAGCGCAGCAAGCCCTGAGCTGTGCCCTGGAACAGCCTGACGTGTCCTGGCTGAGGAGGATTCCCTCAGCCCAGCAGTCCCAGCGCCATGGGGACGGCTCCTCCATCCACCTGCCCGTGCAGGACAGGGCAGGCTCCGGTCTGCAGCCGGGCCAGCAGGGCCCCAGAGCCAGGAGAGAGGAGAGATGGGGCCCGGGGATGCCCAGGCTTGGCAGGCTCAGTCCTGTCCCAGGCGGGTCCTGGTTTGTGCTGTCTGTGGGGGGAACCCCAACTCTGCCATCAATAAAAGCATCTGGCAGTGGCAACGTTGTGTAGAGTGAGGTGATTCTTTGGTGCCAGCAGGAGTGGGAGAAGCTGTGGCTCTGCTCTCCTTCCTCTGTGTCACCCTGGGGACAAGGATACCCCCACGATGCCCCAGGTTCTGTCCCCCTTTAAGAGGACCCTGGTCCCCACTCTCAGGGAGCCAGGAGCTGCTCCTGCAGGGCGCTGTGCTGTCAGGTATCCCTGCACCCCTGCACCTTGCTCCCCCTCACCAGGACAGAACACCCCATGCTGAGGCAGCCACTTTACTGATGCACAGAATAATTTACAGCAGCAGTGCCCGGGCGGGAGCAGGGCCTGGCACCGCTGTCTCGGGGGCTGATGAGTCCGGGTCCTTGTGCCAAGCAGCAGGGCCATGTCAGGAGTGGGGCACAGAGCCCTGGGCCAGCAGCATGTCCAGCTCTGGGCACTGCGTCAGGAGGGGGGCACAGAGCCCCGGGCCAGCAGCATGTCCAGCTCGCTGCGCTGCAGCCACAGGCGCTGCTGCCGCTCCCCGTGCAGCTCCTGCCCGCGGTGCTGGCTGCGGCAGGCGCGGCCCAGGGCGCAGCCGCCCCCGTGCAGCTGCCGGCAGGTGCTGCAGCAGTACGAGGGCAGCATGCCCCGCTGCAGGCACGAGTGCAGCTGGTAGCAGGGCAGCTCTGGCACGGCCTGGGGGGAATCTCGGGGCTCCCCCAGCACCTGGGGACTTGTGCCGGTCCCCGCCAGCTCTGGCTGCGGGAACAGGTGAGAGGAGGTGTCCGGATCAGCGCTGCCCACAGGCTCTGGCCCCAGCGTGCTGTCGCAGCGGCCCCAGCCCCTCGCGGGCATGTCCTGAGGGTCCCTCCACAGCGCTGGGGGGGCTGTGTCCTTGCTGCCCGTGTCTTCAGGGCCGTCTGGCCTCTCCTGGTAGAGATCCATGCTGTCACCACAGTCGGGAGCCACCCTGCGCTGTGTCCCCGGGTCCTGCAGCATCTCCAGCCATCCCTTGGCACTCCCAGCCCGGTGCCGTGCCTCCAGCAGCTCCTCGGCACGGGGCTGTCGCAGCTGCAGCGCCCGCTCTGCCAGGATCTCGCACTCCAGGCGGCAGGCCAGGAAGCCGACAGCGGCGGCGATCAGCGCGGGCCCCGGGGGCAGCCGGCCCACGGCCAGGCGGTGCCGCTCCCGCCGCTCGTAGCCCAGCCGGCCCAAACTCCGCAGCAGGTCGGCTTCGGGGAGCGCCGGGCGCAGCAGGTGCACGTAGGCGCCGGAGAAGGTCTGCAAGGAGAGCGGGGAGCGTGGCTGAGGGTGTCTGGGGACCCCCACGCCATCCCCTCGCCACCTCGGGGCCTCACCGGGATGCTGCCGAACTCCCGGCGCCACGGGAAGAGGTAGAGGTTGACGGCCGCCAGCTCCAGCAGCCGGAAGGCGCCGGCCAGGCCTCGCAGCGCCAGCCCGGGGTCGGGGTGGTCCCGCAGCCCCCGGGCCAGCAGTGCCAGGGCGTCCTCGTGCAGCGCCTCCAGCAGCGCCGGCTCCTGCTGCAGCCGCTGCCGCAGCCGCTCCGCCACGGCGGGGCCGGGGCAGGTCCCGGCGGGGCCGAGCTCCCGCTGCAGAGAGCGGCGGTACTCCCGGTGGAACTCCTGCCGCAATTCCTGCCCGAAGTCCTGCCGCTGCTCCTGCCGCAGCGCCGAGCCTGCACACATCCTGCGGGCACGGCAGCGTGAGACCCCTCCCGCGTACCCCGGGTCCCCCTCCCGATGCTGTGAAGATCCCCCGCCAAAGCCTCGGATGCGGAACTCCGCTCCCCCGAGGCCTCCCGGGCACCTCCCTGGTCCCAGTCCCCCCAGCGTCACTCCCCGGCCCTGGTTCCCCCCCTCCCCACCAAGGGCTCCCGGTGGTCCCGGCCGGCCCCGGTTCCGCCCCGGTCCCGGTTCTCCCGCACCTGCCGCTCCCGGCCGCTCGCGCTCCCGCCCCGCTCCCCTTCCGCGCGCACCGGGCCGGAACGCACGTGCCGCCCGTAGCTCCGCCCCGGGGCGGGGCCGCGCCACAGCGCCCCCTGCCGGGCGGGAGGACCCGCGGAGCGGCCGCAGCACCTGCCCGGGGTCTGGGGGTCCCGCGCCGCCCCCTCCTCACTGCAGCGACTCCACGTAGGACAGCGCGCTCTGCAGGGACGTCAGGCAGTACCCCTCCTCCCCGATCAGGTACCTGTGCCACAGCCATCGCACCGTCACCACCGCGACACCACCACAGGGGCCGCAGCATCATGGCTGGGACACTGCCGTGACCAGGATGACCAGAACCCCACCACGGGCACTGCACCATCCTGGCTGGGACACTGCCATGACCAAGAACCACCACGGGCACCGCAGCATCACAGCTGGGACGCTGCCGTGACCAGGACATCACCACGGGCACTGAACCATCCTGGCTGGGACACTGCCATGACCAAGAACCACCACGGGCACCGCAGCATCACAGCTGGGACGCTGCCGTGACCAGGACATCACCACGGGCACTGAACCATCCTGGCTGGGACACTGCCATGACCAAGAACCACCACGGGCACCGCAGCATCACGGCTGGGACGCTGCCGTGACCAGGACATCACCACGGGCACTGAACCATCCTGGCTGGGACACTGCCATGACCAGGACACCATCACACCCACTGCCCCTCAGCCCTGCTGCTATTCTGACCCACTCCCCGCCCTCACAGCCCCATCCCAGGAGGGTGCTGGTTTCCTGAGCCCAGGGGTGCCTGCATGCCCAGCACCCTGGCACGTACCCCTCATGGATGAACTCCTCCAGGGCCGCACACTCGGACAGCAGCTGGGGCAGCCCAGTCTGCAGCACCACGTAGGACAGGATGGGCAGCAGGTCATCTGCCCCGCTGTGACAATAGGCGCTGTCAGCCATGCTGGCCACAGGGACTGGCACCCCAACACCGCGCTGGGCACAGGCCCCACACTGGTCCCTCACTCCCCGTGGCTCCTGCACTCACATGGCGGCCGTGGCGAGGCTCCGGCCGTCCCGGGAGCCGCAGTACTCCTCGGCACACTCGCAGATGCCGCGCAGGGCCCGCACTGTGGCACAGGGCGGGCGTCAGGGCCACCATCGCCACCCTGAGCCCCTGCCCCGCGCCCCCAGCGCTGCTCACCGATGCACTCGAGCTTCCTGCGGGGACAGCTCTCCAGCGCCATCAGCCGCAGGTCCTGCACGGCCGAGGCGTACGCGGGGCGGCCGGGCCCGGGCGGGAAGAGGCGCGAGGCCAGCCCCATGTCGGCGGGGCCGGCGTGCCGGTGCCGCTCCATGCTGCGCGCCAGGGCCGCCTCACGGGGCTGCTGCACGGTCCTGCGGGCACGGAGGTGACAGGGAGGGGGCCAGGAAGGGGTCAGTGGGTCATAGAACCCCCAAAGAGGGTCGTGGTACCTGTAGAGGGCCAGGAGCGGGGCCCACAGCGGGGGGAAGAAAGCCTCCTCCAGGCAGGCCAGGCACTGGTCCTTGCCGGCGGCGGTGCCGAGCCCCTCGAAGGCCAGCAGAGTGAGAGCCAGCAGCCTGTCTGGGAGAGGCGAGACACAGAGCATGCTGGGACCCCCATCCTACCCACACCGGGACCCCCATCCTGCTCCCGCTCCCTCGGCTGTCCCTCACCGATGGCGTTGTGGATGTCCCTCACGACGCCCTTCAGCAGCTCCGGCAGCGCCGCGTCCTGCCCGGAGCTGGCCGGGGCCTCTGCGGGGGCCCAGCCCTCGGGGGACGCCAGGAACCGCTCCAGGTCCTCGAAGGAGCTCTCCCGGGGGGGCTCGGGGGGCTCGGCGGGCCCCGGGGCGCCGCTGTCGGCCAGGGGAGTGCTGGAGTGGCTGTGCCGCAGCGCGGCCGGGCCGTGCTCGGGCACCGAGAACATGCAGTGCAGGCTGCGGGACGCTCGGAGCCGGCGGCACCCGGGCTCGGGGGGCAGCGAGGAGCCCCCGGCGTCCAGCGACAGGAAGGACAGGGCCGAGGGAGAGCCGGGGGAGGCGTCGGCGGGGCCGCGGCTGACGGCGGGGTAGAGGCGGGCGTACACCGCGCACTGCAGCCGCCGCAGCAGCTGCGAGATGGGGTGCTCGGGGCAGCTGCGGGCACAGGGAGGGGATGGGCAGGGGGCACCGGCAGCAGCCGCAGCCCCCTCGCTCTGGCAGGGCCGTGCCCACCCCTGCAGTACCTCAGGAGGCAGGAGAAGAGTCCTGATACCACGGAGAGATCCGCCGGGCTCCGCTTCAGCTGCGCCTTCCACTGCCTTGGCCAGTCCTGGGGAGTGTCCAGGGCTGGTCAGGGGGATGGTGCAGCACCCTGTCCCAGGGCACAGCCTCCTGTCCCGTGGCACAGCCTCCTGCCCCATGGCACAGCCTCCAGCCCTGCCAGCAGCCCCTGGCACACACTCACATGGTCCTGCTCATACTCAAGGATGGCAGCGTAGAGTGCTCGCTGCTCCTGCTCCTCGGGGGTGAGTGCCACGCTGCTGGAGAACCTCCTGGGGACAGCCCGGGCCAGTGAGGGCACTGCTGGGTGTCCCCGGAGCTCAGGGTCCCGCAGTGACATCCCCACTCACCGGTTGGCCGCCTCCTGCAGCCGCAGCCGCCGCTCTTCCATCTTGCGCTGCAGCTGGGCCAGGCACAGTTAAGGGCCCAGAGCCACCAGCGTGCTCACCCGCTGCCCTTCTCCCTCCTCCATCCCCCAGCTGGGACCCTGCGTGGGGTGGGTGACAGCCAGGACAGGGCAGGGGCTCTTGGAGCAATCCCACAGGGAAGGATACAGTCTCCTCCCGGGCCTTGGCGATCACCAGGTTCTCCATCATCTGCCGCTGCAGGGACAGCGTCTGTGGAGCAGGAGGGGAGTTGGGGACATCCACCCACACCTCATGGACACCAGTGGGGATCCCCCAGGGACCCTCTCCCTGCCTGGCTCCCAGCTCCTCCCCAGCCCCCACTTGCCAGGGATGTTTTCTGCACAGCCTGGTTTGGGTTCAGCCGCGCCACCCGCGCCTCGTAGGCCGCCTTCAGCTTCTGGTTCTGCAGGGAGGCCTCCTCCAGCGGGGTCAGCTCCCTGTAGGAACAGCCTGAGCACTCGCCAGAGGGCACAGGACACGTGCCAGGACCACATCCTGCTCGTGACCCCGCAGGCGGGCACGGGGCCACCGCCAGTCCTTGTGCGGCAGTTCTTGCCAGACCCCGTGTCCCAAACCCCTCGTGTTTGAACCCCCCATGTCCTACCCGCTGTGTTTGAAACTCCCATGTCCATCTCGCTGTGTTTGAGACTCCCACGTCCCCGCCCTGTATCCCAGCCCACATCAGCCCCCATCCTCCACCACTCTGTGTCCCAGCCCGGTGACCCTGCCCCATGTTCCATCTCCCAGCTCCAAGCCCCCCGTACTTCCGAGCGCTCTGTGCCTCGGCGATCTGCAGCTTCTGGAAGATCTCCGGGGGCAGGAACGGCGAGAGCTTTCCTCCCTCGTCCGAGCAGACCCTGCGGTGCCTGGGGAGGGGCGCCGGGCCCCCGCCCCGCTCCTGTGCGGCCGCTTTCACCTGGGCTTTCCCTGGGGAGGGGGCAGGACAGGCGGGCTGTGCCCCACCACCGGCCTGGCCCTGCGGGGACACCCGGCTCCCCAAAACGGGACCCGCACCCCTCACTCACCCAGCGCCGCCGCGATGGATTTCACCCTCTCCAGGCACTGCTCCGCCAGCTTCAGCAGTTTGGGGGTGTCAGGGGTGACGCCCTCGCTGTTCTCTGTGGGGAGGGCGTGCTGAGGGCACTGCAGGACCTGCACCCACCGCCCTGGTTCGGCGGGGGGCACACGGGCTCCTGCCCTACCTGTCCCTGCCGCCTCCTCCTGCAGGGCCTGGGCGATCAGCGTGATGCTCTTCAGGTACTCCACGTACGCCTCCTGCCAAGGCGGGGGCTGAGCAGGGACCCGGGCAGGGGAGCTCGGGAACCCCCCCGGCCTCGGGGGACCGCAGCTCCGGCTCCCAGCGGGGAACAGGGCAGCCCGGGGTTGAGGGGGCAGCCCGGGGATGCGGCCCCGGCAGCGGGGTGTGAGTCCAGGGCCGCGGGGGGAGCCCCGAGATGAGGGTGAGCCGCGGGGTGCCGGATGAGACCGGGGGTGCTGCCCCGGGGATGGGGGTGAGGCCGGGGACGAAGCCGAAGGATGCGGGGGAAGCCCAGGGATGCAGGAGAAGCCGGGGATGCGGAGGGAGCCCCGGGATGCAGGAGGAGCCCCGGGATGCAGGAGAACCCGCAGATGCAGCCCCGGGGATGGGGGTTGAGCCCGGGGTAGCGGGGGGAGCCCCGGGGGTGCAGTCCCGGCGCTGCGGCCGAACCCGGGGGTCCCTCCCCGGCCGTGCCCGCGCTCACCCTGGTCCGGCCGGCGCTGTCCATGCCCAGGGCGCCGCTCGCCGCCCTCATGGCTCCCTGCAGGCCGCGGCCCCCCCGGCCCGGCGCGGGCCCCTCGGCGCCCCCCGGCGCGGCCATGGCCGCGGGGCCGCCCGGAACGGCGCGCTGGGGCCGCGGGCCCGCCCGGAGCGCGGCGGGACGGACCGGGCGCGGCGGGTCCCCCCGGCCGGCGGGGGCGCTGCGGGCGGGCGGAGCCGCCGGGCCCGGCGGGGACGATGAAGCGCGATCGGCGCGGGCGGTTCCTGGCGGCCCCGGGCGGCCCCCGGCCCCCCCCCGCGCCCCGCCGGACCCCCGGCACGGCCGCCCGCAGCTCCGAGCCCGCCGAGCCCCCCGCGGCCGCCGCCTGCGCACCGGAGGCAGGTGAGGCCCGAGCGCGGGGACCGGGGCGGGGGGAGCGGGGGCACGGCCGGAGCCGTTTCCCCGGGGCCGGAACCGCCGCGGGGGCACCGGCGGGACCGGCCGCCACCGGCACGGGCTGCGAGCACCGGGTACGGGCGAGGCTCGGTGTGGCGGGGCTCCCTCCGCACGGCCGGGTCAGAGCCCCCGTCCCGGGGCTCGGTACCGAGCGGGCGGCAGGTCAGAATTTGCCCGTTTGTGTGGAGTTTCTGCCCCCTGAAACACGGAACATCCCGGTGCCGGTAACGGCAAGGTAAGGAGCAATTCGGCACACGGGCAGGGAGAGCGGGGGCTCCTCCCGCTATCTCGGGGTGCTCTGCCGCTGCCTGCTGCGGTTTGGCCGTGACCGGGACCCTCCCTCCATCCCGGTTTGGGGCTGCCTGGGACCCTCCCGCCATCCCGGTTTGGGGTGGCTGGGAGCCTCCCGCCATCCCGGTTTGGGGTTTGGGGTGGCTGGGAGCCTCCCGCCATCCCGGTTTTGGGTTTGGGGTGGCTGGGAGCCTCCCGCCATCCCGGTTTGGGGTTTGGGGATGCCTGGGACCCTCCCGCCATCCCGGTTTGGGGTTTGGAGGTGCCTGGGAGCCTCCCGCCATCCCGGGTTGGGGTGGCTGGGAGCCTCCCGCCATCCCGGTTCGGGGTTTGGGGTGGCCGATACCCGGGTGTGCTGCAGCTGGGGCAGGAGATAAGCGAGATCTCCAATGGCTCCCGTGGGTGCTGGGACACCGGCGTTGCCCCGGGACAGCGGCTGGCACGCGAGGCACGCTCTGACGGGGGGTTCAGCCACCCAAGACTCTCCCCCGGGAGGTGCTGCCCTGTCCCAGCTGTCCTGGGAGCCTGCTCCACCCCCGGGTTCTGAGCGTGGCTGGGTTGGATCAGGGCTGGGAGAGGCCGTGCTCGGGATTCCCGTCACGCCTGGGATCAGCAGAGGGATGGAGATCATCCCAGAGAACGGGGATGGCGCAGGTGACACTGCTGGGTGACACTGCCCCACGCCAGGGCGCTGCTGGGGAGCTGAGGGATGGGACAGCCAGCGCTGGGGCAGCCAAGGGACACAGTGCCAAAATACCTGGGAGATAAACACTCGGGAAGAGCTGCTGGAACCAAGGGATGGCATTGGCAGAGTCCTGGGAACCCCACAGCACGGAGCAGGCTCTGCCACCGGCACAGCGGGGCCAGAAGGGCTGATTTTGGGTCAGCTGCTGTTCTTTTCCTGCCTGGATTTCCCGTGCTTTGCTGAAGGCAGGGCTAGGGCGGCAGCTGGGATGGAGGAGAGGGGAGCACCTTTGGCTGCCTCGGTGCCACCCCTCAGCAGCCGCGTCTGCTCCTCCCGGGCAGGAATCGGCCGGGCGCTGAGCACCGGCTACTGCCGCCTGTGCCACGGCAAGTTCTCCTCGCGGAGCCTGCGCCATGCCTTTGGCAAGGTGCCCGTGCTGGGCGAGAGCTCGGAGAAGCAGCGCCGCGTGGACCAGGTGTTCTTCGCCGACTTCCAGCGCCTGGTGGGCGTGGCGGTGCGCCAGGACCCCGCGCTGCCCCAGTTCGTCTGCAAGAAATGCCATGCCCAGTTCTACAAGTGCCGCAGCGTGCTCCGCGCCTTCATCCAGAGGGTGAACGCCTCGCCCACGGGCCACGCCAAGGCCAAAGGAAAGTACGTGGCCTTCCTCGCCTCCCGTGCTGCCCCGTGTTCCTCTGTGTTCCCCCGTTCTGCCCCGTGCTGCCCCGTGTTCCTCCGTGTTTCCCCGTGCAGCCCCGTGATCCCTCCATAACCCCCAAACCCCACTGTGCCCCTCTGGTTTTTGCAGGAGCAGCGGGGTCCAGGCACAGCCGGGTATGGAAGGAGGTGCCTCCTGCCTGGGTGAGTGCCCACCCTCTTTTTCTTTCTGCCTCAGCATCAGTGGAGGAATGATGGGTGGTAGGGCGTCTGGGAGGGTTCTGGTGTGCTTTGACACAGCTGGTTAAGGTTCTCCTTCCTCCCTTTGGCTGCTCAGGGGTACCTTCACCTTCCTGAGCTGGGCCAGACAGGCAGAGGCTCACCTCGGGGTGCGAAGAGCAGGCAGAGCAGATTTGGGTGGCAGTGCCTGGCCTGTCCCAGCTGGTGTTGGACACTGGTGACAATTGGAAATATGAAATTCCCTTTGAGCTGTGAATGATGGAGGGAGGTGGTGCAGCCACTGTCCCTGGAGGTGTTTAGGGAAAAACTGGATGGAGGTGTTTAAGGAAAGACTCAGTGCTCTGGTGGATAGGGTGCTGTTTGGTCATGGGTTGGACTCGGTGATCTCAGGGGTTGTTTCCATCCTCAGCGGTTCTGTGAGGAATCAGGAGCAGGCGTTGGCACTGCCCCGGTGAATGAAATGAAATTTTGGGAAGGGAAACGGGGTGGTTCCCACGTGCCTTGTGGACCATCCCTGGGAGGGGAAGCAGCTCCACATGCCCGTGTGCCCAGGCCTGACTGCGCTGCCCTCCTGTCCCCGGCAGCGGAGCTGATCACGTCCAGCCCGCAGTGCCTGCACAGCCTGGTGCGCTGGGCGCACGCCCACGCCGGGGGCTGCGCCTCGGTGCCGGCGCTGCGCGGCGTGCTCTCCTCCGAGTACTGCGGGGTGCTCCGCGCCTCCTGGGGCTGCGCCGACGGCCACGACTACGTCATGGACACGGGCCCGGACCGCGGCTCCGCGCTGCTCGACACCGCCGCCGCCCTCAGGTGTGACTGGGGCAAGGGCCCGGCGCAGCAGCGCCTGACTGACAACGGGGCCGAGGCCGTTGCTGCCCCCAGAGCCCAGCAGGCTGCAGCGAGGACAGCTCCCGGCCAGCAGCCCCCCGGCGCGGGGAGCACGGGCTGCGTGGAGAAGGAGCCCACGCGGGACAGGGATCCGTCTCCCTCGCGGCTGGACGGCAACGCCTCCGTCCGGGAGCAGGCCCTGCCGCAGCCTGTCTCCCCTCTGAGCACTGCCACAGGTAAGGGGTTTGCTTCCTGAGCTCTGCCCTAGCCTCAGGGGAAGGACAGGGAGCTGGAGAGGTGGCCCAGGGAGTGACGAGGGGCTGGGCCCTCTCCTTGGAGACTGCTGTTCCTCAAGGAGAGCGCAGATCCTTCTGGGCAGGGCTCAGAGATTGGCCTCTGACTGGGGTGGAGGATGCTCAGCCACGCAGAAGGGACGGGAACACAGGGTCATGCTCCTGTCCCTGCCTGCTGTTCCCATGCTGATAGAGGGGAGACCCTGCTGCCAGGCTCTTTCTGGGGATGTGGAATGGTCACTGGTTCCTCTCAGCACCCTGTTTGCTAGATGTTTCTTTTGGCTCGACCCTGAAGCTGGGTTTCCCTGCTGTGCAGCAGCTGATGCTGAATCCCAGGAGGCCCTTCTGCCCCTAAAGGAAAACTGCTGAGTGGGTTTGGGCTGGGTGCACTGCCACAAACACCACTAACACAAGCAAGGAATTAACACCCATTTTGAGTTCCAGAAGTGGGGCCGTGTTTAGCTCCAGCCCTCACGGGAGATGTTGGCTGCTGGACACAAGAATGGCAGCTGGGGGACAATTCTCTCAGTTACAGGTGTCACAGGAGGAACCAAGAGCTGCTCCTGGGAGCTGCAGGGTCAGGGTGGAGCTCAGGGAGAGCCGTTTCTGGGCAGGGGGGACAGTTTGGTTCAAGCAATCCCTGATTGCCACGGAGCACGTGTTCCCCACGGTGTGACCACGCGAGTGCAGCCAGAGCAGTCGGCTCCTCCTCGGCCACCAGGGCTCTGCTGCTTTTCCTTGTAACCCACCGTGTTCTCCTTCCTTCCTTCCCTAGGCCAGTTGAGTGGGAAGCAGGTTCTGTCTGCAACGTCGGATGAGCGGGTAAAAGACGAGTTCAGTGACCTTTCTGAGGGGTGAGAGAAGAGTGGGTTTAACACAGCCTAAATGTCTTCTTTGCCAGTGGGAACCCCCAGCCTGGAGAGCTCTTTCTCCACCAGCACCAGGGGCTCGGAGCTGTGGCTCTGCCACCACAGAGCTCATGGCACGGGGGCTCTGAGCTCCCTCCTGTGCTCTGGGGAGTTTGCACACACGTGTGCTCCGTGTTTGTGGGCTGCTCCCAGCAATCCTGGCCCTGCTTGTCCCCTCTCTGCTGGGGAAGGAGCAGGAGCTGCTGTGGGAGAGCAGTGGGAGCGGGAATGCAGGCATGGTGTGGTACGTGGAGAAACCACCTTGTTTGCTTTAAGTGGGAAATGGGAGAGGGAGGGACCTGGCAGCTCTGCAGTCCGTTGTGAGCGAGGATTTGGCTCAGTCCAACACAGGGGTTTGGAATGGGGCTGTAAATACAGGAATCCAGGCATTACCAGTCTAAAGGGCCAAGTGCAGAGTGACTCCAGAGTCAGCTGAGCCTGTCAGCTGTCACATCAAAAGGGCCGCAAGGATTTATTGCCTATTTCCTGTCTTCAGGAATTAATTGCTTCTTGTATGGCTTAAGGCCTAAAAGGAGGGAAAAGGAAAGTCCAAATGTGGCTGTTACATTTGAGGGAATACAGAATGACCCAAAGCTTCATTAACCTGCGCCAGACAATTATGTGACATTCTTGCTCCACAAAATTCCTTTTCCCAGTAGAGGAAGCAGCAGCCACATCCCTCACCCATGAATAGATCCTTTCAGTAACAGCCGTTTTTTTGTTCTCCTGACAGTGGTTTGATTATTCTTGCAGAGATTTAGCCCTAAAAGGACCTGCTTTGGGTCCTTGCTGCGTTCACCGGCGCTGGGGAGAGGACGGGGAGGAGAACACGTGCCCTGGGGGAGATGGATGTGCTGGGAATGGGGAAGTGCTGGTGCTGAGGGTCAGCCCGAGGTCACCTTGGTTAAAGGGCAGCTTCTCCCTCTCAGGGACTTCCTGAGCGACGATGAAAGCGAGAAGAGAAACGTGCAATCCTCAGACGACTCCTTCGAGCCTTACCCCGAGAAGAAGTAAGGGGCTCTCAGGGTGGGTGGGGGGATGGTGCCCACCCCCGTGGGGCTGACATGCCTTTCCTTAGGGCTCTGTTCCTGCCTGGGGGTCACAGAGATGCCCCCAAGCTCCCCACTGGGTTAAACTGGCTGGGCCCTCACCCCCAGCCTGGCACAGCCACAGCCACAGCCTGGCTCGTGTACCTGGGGCTGTGTGTGCTCCTGCTCTGCCAGGTCACAGCAGGTGTAACAGCTGGGGACACTTTGCTGGCTCTAAAACCAAGATCAAGTCTTAAACCACTGTCCTGGTTCTTTCTTGGAGGGTTTCTGGCAAGAAAAGCGACAGTAAAGAAGCAAAGAAGGCGGAAGAGCCCAAAATAAGGAAGAAGCCGGGTCCTAAGCCAGGCTGGAAAAAAAAAATCAAATGTGAACGGTAAGGAGGGACCATCAGGGCTGGGCTGGGCTGCAGCCCCACTGCCACAACACCTCACACGGCTCTGCTTGCAGGGAGGAGCTGCCCACCATCTACAAGTGTCCTTACCAGGGCTGCACTGCTGTCTACAGAGGGGCTGATGGCATGAAGGTGAGCTCGGGCTCTGCTCCTGTCCCACCCTGGTGATTCCCAGCACTCTGCAGCCACTTACATTGAGCAGAGGATCCCTGATGGGTTTAATTCCCCACCCTGCTCTGCAGGAGGCAGTGAGCCACTAAAAGCAGCCTGCAGGGAGTCCTGGAGCCTTTTCCAGGCTCTGGCCCTCCTGTTTCTCCTGTCCTGGAGCCTTTTCCAGGCTCTGGCCCTCCTGTTTCTCCTGTCCTGGAGCCTTTTCCAGGCTCTGGCTCCCCTGTTTCTCCTGTCCTGGAGCCTTTTCCAGGCTCTGGCCCTCCTGTTTCTCCTGTCCTGGAGCCTTTTCCAGGCTCTGGCTCCCCTGTTTCTCCTGTCCTGGAGCCTTTTCCAGGCTCTGGCTCTCCTGTTTCTCTTGTCCTGGAGCCTTTTCCAGGCTCTGGCCCTCCTGTTTCTCCTGTCCTGGAGCCTTTTCCAGGCTCTGGCCCTCCTGTTTCTCCTGTCCTGGAGCCTTTTCCAGGCTCTGGCTCCCCTGTTTCTCCTGTCCTGGAGCCTTTTCCAGGCTCTGGCCCTCCTGTTTCTCCTGTCCTGGAGCCTTTTCCAGGCTCTGGCTCCCCTGTTTCTCCTGTCCTGGAGCCTTTTCCAGGCTCTGGCTCCCCTGTTTCTCCTGTCCTGGAGCCTTTTCCAGGCTCTGGCTCTCCTGTTTCTCTTGTCCTGGAGCCTTTTCCAGGCTCTGGCTCCCCTGTTTCTCCTGTCCTGGAGCCTTTCCAGGCTCTGGCTCTCCCTGTTTCTCTTGTCCTGGAGCCTTTTCCAGGCTCTGGCCCTCCTGTTTCTCCTGTCCTGGAGCCTTTTCCAGGCTCTGGCCCTCCTGTTTCTCCTGTCCTAGAGCCTTTTCCAGGCTCTGGCCCTCCTGTTTCTCCTGTCCTGGACCCTGCCCCTGGCTCACAGCAGGAACAGGCTGCACTGTGTCCAGCTGCAGCCCCTGCTGCCGGGGCAGGGTTGGGATGCAAACCCTGGGTTTGCACGTGGTGTTCTCGGTGGTTTTTGGGGATGCAGCTGTTCCCTGTCAGAAGCTCTCCTTGCTTTGCAGAAACACATCAAGGAGCACCACGAGGAGGTGCGGGAGCGGCCCTGCCCTCACCCTGGCTGCAACAAGGTGTTCATGATCGACCGGTACCTGCAGCGGCACGTCAAGCTCATCCACACGGGTGGGTCCCACGGCTGCCAGGGCACACACACCCCCTGGTGCCCTGTTGGGGGGTGCTGAGGCCAGGGGGAGGGGGGCACAGGGCTCCCTGTGCGCCTGTGAACGTGGAACAAGCTGTTGAGCAGGGGAGGGGCTCAGACTCGCACAGGGAGCGTGGCAGCTGGTGTGCAGGGCACATCCCAGAGCTCAGCAGAGCCGTGACCCCCTGTTTGTGTGGCAGAGGTACGGAACTATATCTGTGATGAGTGTGGGCAGACCTTCAAGCAACGCAAACACCTCTCGGTCCATCAGATGCGGCACTCGGGAGCGAAGCCCCTGCAGTAAGTGATGGTTCCAGGGGGGGTGGAGGGGGCAGTCACTGAGCCTGGCACGGGAATCCTGGGGTGCAGACCCTGCCTGGAGCTGGCAGCAGCCTGCCTGGGTCACTTTAAATGGAATGAATGAGGGCAGGGTCATGGAGCACCTGTGCTGTGAGGAAAGGCTCAGAGTGCTGGGTGGGTTCAGGCTGGAGAAGATTCCAGGGAGACCTTAGAGCCCCTTGCAGGGCCTAAAGGGGTTCCAGGAGAACTGGAGAGGGATTTGGGACAAAGTCCTGGAGTAACAGGACAAGGGGGAATTGCTTCCCACTGCCAAAGGGCAGGGTTAAATGGGATATTGGAAAGATACTCTTTCTTGTGAGGATGGTGAGGCCCTGACACAGGCTGTGGACTCCCCATCCCTGGAAGTGTTCAAGGCCAGGTTGGACGAGGTTTGGAGCAGCCTGGGATAGTGGAGGGTGTGGGGGATGTGGATAGTGGCAGGGGGTGGGATGGGATGTGCTTTAAGGTCCCTTCCCACCCAAACTGTGCCAGGATTCAGTGATTCATTGAAATGTCCGTTCCCAACACCTGCTCCAGCCCCTCTCCTGGCTGAGGGGGGCAGCAGCAGGCTCAGTGTCCATTCCCAGCCCCTCTCCTGGCTGAGGGGGCAGCAGCAGGCTCAGTGTCCATTCCCAGCTCCATTCCCAGCCCCTCTCCTGGCTGAGGGGGGCAGCAGCAGGCTCAGTGTCCATTCCCAGCCCCTCTCCTGGCTGAGGGGGACAGCAGCAGGCTCAGTGTCCATTCCCAGCTCCATTCCCAGCCCCTCTCCTGGCTGAGGGGACAGCAGCAGGCTCAGTGTCCATTCCCAGCCCCTCTCCTGGCTGAGGGGACAGCAGCAGGCTCGGTGTCCATTCCCAGCCCCTCTCCTGGCTGAGGGGGCAGCAGCAGGCTGTGCTGAGCCCCTGTGCCCCCCAGGTGTGAGATCTGCGGGTTCCAGTGCCGCCAGCGCGCCTCCCTCAAGTACCACATGACCAAGCACAAAGCCGAGGCCGAGCTGGAGTTCGCCTGTGACCAGTGCGGGAAGCGCTTCGAGAAGGCGCACAACCTCAACGTGCACATGTCCATGGTGCACCCCCTGACCCAGGCCCAGGACAAGGGCAAGGCGCTGGAGCCGGAGCCCCTGGTGCTGCTCGCTGCTGCAGGGACTGCGCAGGGCCAGGCGGTGAAGCCAGAAGTGACTGCGGAGCCCGAGCCCACCTGAGGGCACAGGAGCCGTCCCAGCCCCGTAGGAGCCGATCCGGCACCGGAGATTTTTAATCTACGTTTTAGTCTCCCAAAGAACTCGGTGGAATTAGCTTCAGCTTGCTCAGAAAGGCTTGTTCTCATGCAGTGATTGCCATGCTCACGTCTGACTCAGCAGTGTTGTACTCAGAGTGCCCAACCCCGGGGAGGGACACTGGCAGCACTGCCCTGTCCCCAGCCCCACGCACGCCTTGTGCAAGCCAAGTTGGCCACAACTGCCCCCTGCCTGCACAGAGGTGCCCCTGGGGGCTCCAGGGGGACAGAGGACAGTGGGACAACTTCAAGGAGACATTTTGTTTCGGAAAAGAAGAAAAGAAAACCAACAAAACAAACCAACAACATAATTATGAGTCCCAAAGCAAGTCTAAACTGAAAATTTGTAACCTACTTTTTATTGTAACAAGAGCTTCATGGTTATGCTTGTAATAAATTATTTACAAAGTAATTTGAAAAAAAAAAATGGCCCAGGTGAGAAAGGTGGCTCCTTGTGTCAGGTGTAGGTGAGGTGCTGAGTCCATTCCTCAGAACAGTTCCAGCTCCTCCTCCAGCTCCACGTCCACAGCAGGCCGGCAGAAGTGCCGGAGGGTGGCTGCCAGCTCGGGGTCCAGTTCTTCACAGGTGCTGAGGAGCTGGGGAAGGGCAGGGAGCCAGGTTAGAGCTGCTCCAGCTTCCCCAAGGCCAGTTCCAGCAGCACCGGGGCCTTTTGCTGCCTTCTCAGCCCAGCACAGGCAGAGGAGGGGGAAACTCCACTCATGGCAGTGGCTGTGCCTGACAATTCCCTCGGACCGAGCGGGAACGGCCACACGAGGGCAGGGCTGGATGTGCTGGGAACGGTGGAGGAGGAGGCCATGGCATGGCTGGGCACGAGGTGTGCCCCTGCTCCCAGGTGAGACAGAGCAGCACGGGCACCCCCAGGTGAGACAGGGAAGCACAGAGCATCCCCAGGTGGGTCAGGGGAGCACGAGCTCAGCACAGGTGGGGGATCAGTGCCCGGGGAGCTGCAGCAGCACTCCCAGCTCACAGTGGCAGCAAAGGGGAGCACTGCTCCCACCGGCTGGATAAGGGGGAGCACTGCTCCTACCGGCTGGATAAGGGGGAGCACTGCTCCTACCGGCTGGATAGGGGGAACACTGCTCCTACCGGCTGGATAAGGGGGAACACTGCTCCTACCGGCTGGATAAGGGAACACTGCTCCTACCGGCTGGGTAAACACTGCTCCTACCGGCTGGATGTCGCCAAGGCTCCGGGCAGGGCACTGGGGGATGGCTCCCAGCAGGAACTGCCGGGCTGCAGAGATCAGCTCCAGGGGATCCTGCAGACAAGGGAGAGACAATGGAGGCAGAACAGCACCCTCAGGCCAGCCCCTGCTCCAGAAGAGGAGCAGAAGCCAGAACCCCACGGCTGA
Source organism: Melospiza georgiana (assembly GCF_028018845.1). Lineage (NCBI taxonomy): Eukaryota > Metazoa > Chordata > Aves > Passeriformes > Passerellidae > Melospiza > Melospiza georgiana. The sequence continues at coordinate 20,547,871 of NC_080443.1, forward strand.
GGCTGTCACAGCTCAGAGGGCAGGGGGTGCTTGGGGTGTGGGAGCAGCCCTGGCAGTTCTCTCTGTCCCAGGGGAGGAGGAACCTGCAGGAGCTCCCTCTGCTCTGCACGGGAACGTGGGAATGAGAGAGGTGCTGCATGTGCTGCTGCAGGGAAGAGCTGAAGAACACGATCACTTAGAAGAGGTTTTGAGCTGGAGAGGGGTGGATTTAGACTGGATATTAGGAAGAAATTTTTCTGTGAGAGGCCCTGGCACAGGTGCCCAGAGCAGCTGTGGCTGTCCCATCCCTGGCAGTGCCCAAGGCCAGGTTGGGTGGGACTTGGAGCACCCTGGGACAGTGGAAGGTGTCCCTGCCCAGAGCAGGGGGTGGAACAGGCTGAGGTTTAAGGTCATTTCCAACCCAAACCATTCAGGGAGTGTATGACAGGAGAAAAGAGAGTCCGGGCTTTGCTTACGTGCTCAGTGTGGTCTTGATCAGACTGTGGCAGGACTTGCCCTTCCACAAAGAGCTGCAGCAGCTGGATGTACATCTGGAGAGCCACGCTGAGGAAGGTGGGCTCCTGCTGGAGCAGCTCCTGCTGGAAGCTGGGGCTGAGGCTGGAGGGGTCACACACGGGCTCTGTTAGCTCTGGGGCCGTGGCACACACACAGGCACCAGGCACACACAGCTGCTGCTCCTCCTGAGTGCCATGGCATCCCAGGAGGCAAAGGCAGCTCCCAAACCTGGTGTTTGGAGCACGGGGCTGAAGGGACACCTCTGGCACAGCTCTTCAGCAAAAGGAACAGGGCTCCTCAAACAGCACCGAGCCTGATGAGGCTCTCTGTGCCTCAGGGAAGGGGTAACTGTGCTCAGGCACAGGCCAGCAGTGCTGGTACCCCTGTGCCAGCTGCTGGGGGTGCCAGCCGTGCCCCCACGCCCCTCCCAGCCCGGCAGGTCAGTACCTGTAGAAGGCCAGGGGCAGGAGCCGGGTGTGCCGCTGTGAGGCTGCTCTGTGCAGGACGTGGAACATCCCAGGGGCTGCGGGGACAGGAGCAGCACTGAGGGGACAGCAGGGACACCGAGACCTTCAGAGAGCCCCACCTCAGCCCTCCTGCCCCTGCAGCAGCACAGGGGCTGCACAGCTTCCTTCCAGGCCACAATACATGCAGGCGGTGCTCAGGGGTGGTGACAGCAAGAGAGGGAAGCTGTCCCCTCAAGCTTTTTCTGCCTGACAAGGCTGAGTTCAGGCATTCCTGACCATCAGCTGGGTCTGCCACACTCTGGGACAGGAGCAGGATGCTCTCAGCTTTCACACAAGTGGTTTTTGTGCTGCTTCCAAAGGCCCAGCAGCCCCTTTTCCCAGGGACACCCCAACCCAGGGATGGGTCACCCTGGGGACAGGACTCACCTCCCTCTGCTGAATGGAAGAGCAGGGGCCAGGCTGTGCCCCTGCCCTGCAGGCACTGCAGGATCTGCAGGGACCGTTCCAGGGAGGTCTGGAAATCCACTCCTTCCTGGGAGTCAGACAGGAGAGCTCTCCTTGCTGCTGGGCTCTGCTTGCATCAGAGCAGGGAGGAGCCCCCACAAGGGGCTGCACATGAAGGGCTCTGCCAAAGGACCCCAGGAATTCACCCCAAATCCTTCCCTCACCTGCAGCCTGGGTTCCCCCAGGGAATTGGGCACCAGAGCAAGGCAGTGCCCTCCTCACCAAGGGCTGAGAGAGGGCAAAGCTGCACC